>NC_134355.1:257672591-259064127 GCF_048569485.1 Anomaloglossus baeobatrachus | reverse complement strand
TTGAAAAAAGCCTCGTCATCTAGTTCAACCTTCCTCCACCAGTTCTACATTTTGCCCCTAAAGACCCTGTCACACAGATAAATCTGTGGCAGATCTATGGTTGCAGTGAAATTGTGGACAATCAGTGCCAGGTTTGTGGCTGTGTACAAATGGAACAATATGTCCATGATTCACTGCAACCACAGATCTGCCAAAGATTTATCTCTGTGTGTGACGGGCCTTAAGTCATTTATAACCAACAATGTTTTGTGTACTGAGGAAATCACGGGCGGCACGGTGGCTCAGTGGCTAGCACTGCAGTCTTGCAGCGCTGGGGTCCTGGGTTCAAATCCACCAAGGACACCATCTGCAAGGAGTTTGTATGTTCTCCCGTGTTTGCGTGGGTTTCCTCCGGGTACTCGGTTTCCTCCACATTCCAAAGACATACAGATAGGGACTCTAGATTGTGAGCCCCAATGGGGACAGTGTTGCCAATGTATGTAAAGTGCTATGGAATAATAGCGCTATATAAAAATGAATAAAATTATTATTATAATTATTAAAATTATTATTAAAAAAATTATTAATCACCAGGCCTTTTTTAAAAGCTGTTATAGTATCTGCCATTACTACCTCTTGTGGTAGAGCATTCCACAGTCTGACTGGCTCTAACTGTAAAGAAGCCTTTCCTATAGCTGCCAAGATCATTTTTCAGGTTATGATGTAGCAAAATATGAAATGCCATGGGGGGGGTGAATACTTTCACATGCACTGTAGTCCTGGAAATAGAACAATTACACGATACCTCTTCCAAGACGGCACATCCTATACAACGTATTATGTATCTTCAGATACTGCAGTCATCTGATCGCTGCTACATATACAGACTCATGGTCACCAGTATATCTGATCATAGCTGAGCACAAAGGGAGGTATGGGAAGAAGAGAAGGTGTAGGAATCAGGCAAGAGTCAGAATCCAGTACGAAACCACTCATTCTTCCTAATCCAGCAGTGGCACCTTGTAGACGTATAGAACCATATACCAGAGTGCACTGCAGCTCCATAGCAACTGTCCACAAACTCCACGCAGAGGTTGCCAGGCAGCACAGATACAGCCAGGGATAGCACACACGGCAGGGCTGCAGCTCTACAGGAGCGTCCGCTATGGCATTAGCCAATCAGGATCCTTATTTTCAAGAAATAGATTCACATTTGTTGCAATAGTATTTTTCATCAGAGCAGGTTGTGTATGCTAATCCCTAGGGATGGAGGGATGGTCACATGGTGGATATGCTGCAAATTCTCTCCCCAGATTTGTGCTCATTACTGTAGCAAAAAGGGAATGGTAAACACACTACAAAATAAAAACTAATATGGACACAGACATGGTAAGCATAAATCCGCTCCAAGACCATTCTTCCTGGGGATTCTTCGCAGTGCATAGGATAAAGTACACTACAAACTCCTCGGGTAACACTTGCAGGTTTTGCTGGGGATCTGTAATAACATCCATGACGTGCCTCTTGGGCTGGGCTTCCAGAACAATCTATTTTGGGTGTTGTGTGGGAGTCCAATTTATTTTCCCTAGGTTCAAATCCCACAAAGAATTACATCTGCAAAGGCTTGTATGTACCATAAGGCTGTAGAAAATAAACACACAGCTACTAGCGTTCTCCAGGGCCAGCGCTGCCTCTCCGCCGCAGTGCCAGTACTTGTTGATAGTTTGCAGGATGTCAAAACTAGTGTAGGTGACTGCTGCAGTCAATCACTGAGCTCATCGCCTATGACTGCAAGCAGAAAAGACCAGTGATTGGCTGCACTGGTCACATGCACTGAAATCAGTCTGTCATCACTGCAGCTTGTCAACAACGTTTGGGTTAGTTGCAGAGCAGCAGTGCAGAACTGAAGGGGGCTTTACACACAACGACTCGCTAACGAGATGTCGTTGGGGTCACGGAATTGGTGACGCACATCCGGCCTCGTTAGCGACGTCGTTGCGTGTGACACGAACGAGCGACCGCTAACTATGCAAAATACTCACCAAATCGTTGATTCTTGACGCATCCTTTTCCAAAATGTCGTTGCTGATGTAGGACGTAGGTTCTTTGTCGTTCCTGAGGCAGCACACATCGCTACGTATGACACCCCAGGAACGACGAACAACATCGTTCCTGCATCCTCCGTCAACAAGGTGGGAGTGACCTTCATGCAGCTGCTCTCCGCTTCTATAGGACACCTGCCATGTGACATCGCACAAACCGCCCCCTTAAAAAAAAAAAAAAAAAAAAAAAAAAAGGTTGTTTGCCGGCCACAGCGACGTCACTAGGAAGGCAAGTATGTGTGACTGGTACTAGCGTTAGCGATATTGTGAGCAGCGATTTGCCCGTGACGCACAAACGAGGGGTGTGGGTGCTTTCACGAGCGACATCGCTAAGTGATGTCGCTGCGTGTAAGGCAGCCTTTAGGATCACTAATATAGCCAAGTTTGATATCAGTTGGGCTCTTCTTTACTTGCTGGTACCCTACAAATCTCCTGACATATCATTGGTGCTGCCATACAGGGATCTGAGAGATAAGGGGGTCACATCAAGCTTCAAAGCAGGAGGGATTGGGCATTATTATTATTAAATTACACTGCAAACGGCCCATGTATTGCTCTTGGACATCGGCCCTTTTTGGCCTGTATCTGCCAATCCCTGATCACATACAGAGAGGTTACCATCCACTCTTCCAAAGCTAACCATTATTGTAAGGGCTTGAGCACACAATTTGCCATGTTTATTTTTTTAATAACCCACATTTTTCAAGGGTAAAACCCCCCACACCGTACAGTACCAGCAAAGTCAATGAGATTCCTGAAATCTGTGTATTTTTTTTTTCTTGTGGATTGGAAACAAAGTGTTTACATGTCAATTTATTAAAGCACTTTTCACCCATTCAAATGAATAGATATAGAATCGCAAGTAAAAACACTTGGAAAAAAAACAAACAGATTTTACACAGCGTTTTTCTTGACAACACTGATTTTAAATGCAGAAGAATCTGCTGCAAATCCTTGTGTGCACACACCCTAATGGGCTATTCATTAGAGACAACCCGCACCACTGCATCATACTGCCTGCAGTGGAGTCACATCTGTAGCACTGCAGGTGAATGCATGCACCACACTGACCTCACAGAATGGCTACAGTGCCGCAGATGTGACATCACCGCTGCAGCCAATAACTGAGCTCAGCCCAAGGTGAAGGCACGCACCACGCGGAGCTCACGGATTGGCTGCAGCGGTGCAGATGTGACATCAGCACAGCAGACGATAAGCAGCAATGGAGACAGCTGGAGAACGGGAACGGTAGAGTTTGTCCAAAACTGTAAAATCCCATTAACATCAATGCTGATGTCTAGATAATCTGTAAAGCGCTACATCCCTTTACATAGCATACAGCGCCCCCCCTATATTCCTATAAAGGGGTAAAGTGCCCCTCCCCTATATTATTATACAGGGGGTAAAGTCCCTCCACTATATTCCTATACAGGGGTAAAGCGCGCCCCCCCCCCCATATATCTATACAGTGGTAAAGCGCGCCCCCCCCCCCATATTCCTATACAGGGGTAAAGCGCCCCCCCCCCATATTCCTATAAAGGGGTAAAGCGCCCCCCCCCCCATATTCCTATACAGGGGTAAAGCGCCCCCCCCCATATTCCTATACAGGGGTAAAGCGCGCCCCCCCCCCCATATTCCTATACAGGGGTTACAGCGCGCCCCCCATATTCCTATACAGGGGCTACAGCGCGCCCCCCCCCCATATTCCTATACAGGGGCTACAGCGCGCCCCCCCCCCCATATTCCTATACAGGGGCTACAGCGCGCCCCCCCCCCCCCATATTCCTATACAGGGGCTACAGCGCGCCCCCCCCCCCCATATTCCTATACAGGGGCTACAGCGCGCCCCCCCCCCCCATATTCCTATACAGGGGCTACAGCGCGCCCCCCCCCCCCATATTCCTATACAGGGGCTACAGCGCGCCCCCCCCCCCCATATTCCTATACAGGGGCTACAGCGCGCCCCCCCCCCATATTCCTGTACAGGGGCTACAGCGCGCCCCCCCCCCCATATTCCTGTACAGGGGCTACAGCGCGCCCCCCCCCCCCATATCCCTGTACAGGGGCTACAGCGCCCCCCCCTATATCCCTGTACAGGGGCTACAGCGCCCCCCCCTATATCCCTGTACAGGGGCTACAGCGCCCCCCCCTATATCCCTGTACAGGGGCTACAGCGCCCCCCCTATATCCCTGTACAGGGGCTACAGCGCCCCCCCCTATATCCCTGTACAGGGGCTACAGCGCCCCCCCCTATATCCCTGTACAGGGGCTACAGCGCCCCCCCCCCTATATCCCTGTACAGGGGCTACAGCGCCCCCCCCCCTATATCCCTGTACAGGGGCTACAGCGCCCCCCCCCCTATATCCCTGTACAGGGGCTACAGCGCCCCCCCCCCTATATCCCTGTACAGGGGCTACAGCGCCCCCCCCCTATATCCCTGTACAGGGGCTACAGCGCCCCCCCCCCTATATCCCTGTACAGGGGCTACAGCGCCCCCCCTATATCCCTGTACAGGGGGCTACAGCGCCCCCCCTATATCCCTGTACAGGGGCTACAGCGCCCCCCCTATATCCCTGTACAGGGGCTACAGCGCCCCCCCTATATCCCTGTACAGGGGCTACAGCGCCCCCCCTATATCCCTGTACAGGGGCTACAGCGCCCCCCCCTATATCCCTGTACAGGGGCTACAGCGCCCCCCCTATATCCCTGTACAGGGGCTACAGCGCCCCCCCCTATATCCCTGTACAGGGGCTACAGCGCCCCCCCCTATATCCCTGTACAGGGGCTACAGCGCCCCCCCCTATATCCCTGTACAGGGGCTACAGCGCCCCCCCTATATCCCTGTACAGGGGCTACAGCGCCCCCCCTATATCCCTGTACAGGGGCTACAGCGCCCCCCCCTATATCCCTGTACAGGGGCTACAGCGCCCCCCCCTATATCCCTGTACAGGGGCTACAGCGCCCCCCCTATATCCCTGTACAGGGGCTACAGCGCCCCCCCTATATCCCTGTACAGGGGCTACAGCGCCCCCCCCTATATCCCTGTACAGGGGCTACAGCGCCCCCCCCTATATCCCTGTACAGGGGCTACAGCGCCCCCCCCTATATCCCTGTACAGGGGCTACAGCGCCCCCCCTATATCCCTGTACAGGGGCTACAGCGCCCCCCCCTATATCCCTGTACAGGGGCTACAGCGCCCCCCCTATATCCCTGTACAGGGGCTACAGCATCCCCCTATATCCCTGTACAGGGGCTACAGCACCCCCCCTATATCCCTGTACAGGGGCTACAGCGCCCCCCCTATATCCCTGTACAGGGGCTACAGCGCCCCCCCTATATCCCTGTACAGGGGCTACAGCGCCCCCCCTATATCCCTGTACAGGGGCTACAGCATCCCCCTATATCCCTGTACAGGGGGTACAGCATCCCCCTATATCCCTGTACAGGGGGTACAGCATCCCCCGATATCCCTGTACAGGGGGTACAGCATCCCCCGATATCCCTGTACAGGGGGTACAGCGCCCCCCTATATCCCTGTACAGGGGGTACAGCACCCCTAATAGTCTTATCCCATGGACTTTTCTCCGCTATCCATTATGTGATGGTTACCTAATACATGTAATACAGGAGAGCGCCCTATAATGGGGACATAGGGGCCCGTCCTCCTACCCATACCTGCCATGTGCACAGACTGCATGCTGTAATACAATGACAGGACCCCATTCCGCCGCGCCCCTGCACCGACCTCACACTACAGACCGAGCCCAACAATGGCCCGTACACAAGGCCACCCCGGCACAGCCGCCACATGCACAGCCAGAGGCCGCACCATGACACCCCCCTCCCGCCGGAGCTGTACTCGGGCTGCTGCCTCACATTGCCCCGTGCCGCACTCACCTCCTCCGCTGTCTGAAACTCGTCCATTCCGCCGCCCCGCGCTCACACACCGGCAGCTGAGAGCACAGCCCACCCCGCCTACCGCCGGTTGCCACAGACGCGCAGGGAACCACGCCCTGAGTCCTGCTTAGTCACGTGATGCCCCCTCCCCCTGCTGCGGCAACTCTGAAGTAGTAGGAGGGGCGGTATGTGACATCGCCTTATACTGCTGTCTAATGCCCGGAGCTCTCCTCAGAAGAGCGGAAATAGCCGCTCAGCACGGTCCCGCATTGTTATCAAACCGGCAACCAGCACCGGAAAAACAGGGCGGATGCTCCCAGAATGCTCTGCGCTGGTGACGTCGTCTGACAGACACGAGGGCTGTTCCGGCTCCGCCCCTAATCCCCTGCGCTGTTCTCTGTATCTGTAGTGTCCAGTGTGCAGCGACCTCCTGCTGCCTTATGAGCGGATTGGGACTGAAAATAATCTAAATGCCTGATTTATGGCATCTAATCCCTGCAAAGGGTAATCTGGTGTAATCTCAAAACTGCAGGGCAGTATACAGGAGGTCATATCTGCAGACTATAATCTACCATATTCAGTATATAGCAGGATACAGCAGGGCAGTATACAGGAGGTCATATCTGCAGACTATAATCTATATTCAGTATATAGCAGGATACAGCAGGGCAGTATACAGGAGGTCATATCTGCAGACTATAATCTACCATATTCAGTATATAGCAGGATACAGCAGGGCAGTATACAGGAGGTCATATCTGCAGACTATAATCTATATTCAGTATATAGCAGGATACAGCAGGGCAGTATACAGGAGCTCATATCTCCAGACTATAATCTATATTCAGTATATAGCAGGATACAGCAGGGCAGTATACAGGAGGTCATATCTGCAGACTATAATCTACCATATTCAGTATATAGCAGGATACAGCAGGGCAGTATACAGGAGCTCATATCTGCAGACTATAATCTATATTCAGTATATAGCAGTATACAGGAGGTCATATCTGCACACTATAATCTACTATATTCAGTATATAGCAGGATACAGCAGGGCAGTATACAGGAGCTCATATCTGCAGACTATAATCTATATTCAGTATATAGCAGGATACAGCAGGGCAGTATACAGGAGGTCATATGTGCACACTATAATCTACTATATTCAGTATATAGCAGGATACAGCAGGGCAGTATACAGGAGGTCATATCTGCAGACTATAATCTACTATATTCAGTATATAGCAGGATACAGCAGGGCAGTATACAGGAGGTCATATGTGCACACTATAATCTACTATATTCAGTATATAGCAGGATACAGCAGGGCAGTATACAGGAGCTCATATCTCCAGACTATAATCTACCATATTCAGTATATAGCAGGATACAGCAGGGCAGTATACAGGAGGTCATATCTGCAGACTATAATCTATATTCAGTATATAGCAGGATACAGCAGGGCAGTATACAGGAGGTCATATCTGCAGACTATAATCTATATTCAGTATATAGCAGGATACAGCAGGGCAGTATACAGGAGGACATATCTGCAGACTATAATCTATATTCAGTATATAGCAGGATACAGTAGGGCAGTATACAGGAGCTCATATCTCCAGACTATAATCTACCATATTCAGTATATAGCAGGATACAGCAGGGCAGTATACAGGAGCTCATATCTGCAGACTATAATCTATATTCAGTATTTAGCAGGATACAGCAGGGCAGTATACAGGAGCTCATATCTCCAGACTATAATCTACTATATTCAGTATATAGCAGGATACAGCAGGGCAGTATACAGGAGCTCATATCTGCAGACTATAATCTATATTCAGTATATAGCAGGATACAGCAGGGCAGTATACAGGAGCTCATATCTCCAGACTATAATCTACTATATTCAGTATATAGCAGGATACAGCAGGGCAGTATACAGGAGGTCATATCTCCAGACTATAATCTACTATATTCAGTATATAGCAGGATACAGCAGGGCAGTATACAGGAGGTCATATCTGCAGACTATAATCTATATTCAGTATATAGCAGGATACAGCAGGGCAGTATACAGGAGGTCATATCTGCAGACTATAATCTACTATATTCAGTATATAGCAGGATACAGCAGGGCAGTATACAGGAGGTCATATCTGCAGACTATAATCTATATTCAGTATATAGCAGGATACAGCAGGGCAGTATACAGGAGGTCATATCTCCAGACTATAATCTACTATATTCAGTATATAGCAGGATACAGCAGGGCAGTATACAGGAGGTCATATCTGCAGACTATAATCTATATTCAGTATATAGCAGGATACAGCAGGGCAGTATACAGGAGGTCATATCTGCAGACTATAATCTACTATATTCAGTATATAGCAGGATACAGCAGGGCAGTATACAGGAGGTCATATCTGCAGACTATAATCTATATTCAGTATATAGCAGGATACAGCAGGGCAGTATACAGGAGGTCATATCTCCAGACTATAATCTACTATATTCAGTATATAGCAGGATACAGCAGGGCAGTATACAGGAGGTCATATCTCCAGACTATAATCTACTATATTCAGTATATAGCAGGATACAGCAGGGCAGTATACAGGAGCTCATATCTGCAGACTATAATCTATATTCAGTATATAGCAGGATACAGCAGGGCAGTATACAGGAGGTCATATCTGCAGACTATAATCTACTATATTCAGTATATAGCAGGATACAGCAGGGCAGTATACAGGAGGTCATATCTGCAGACTATAATCTACTATATTCATACATAAGAGTTTTTCTACTATTTTGGTCACAAATCATACCTGACGCCTGCCAAACATCAGCACTTTTTTGTCATCAAGCACATATATATATATATTTTTTCACAAAGAGCAAATTATGGATATCTCATCATTTGACAATGAGGAGAGGCGAAAAAAACTTGAATCCATTTTTTCTGATAATATTGTGGACACACCTGATTTTCCCCTTGGCTCAGAAAAAACTTATACCTTTTGGGACCTTGAAAAAGCGTTCACACAGAGACTCAGGACCTGGTGGGACTCAGCCACTCTCAAAAAGTACATTGAAAAATCCATAATCCCACGTGGCTTAAGAATAAAGAAGTTCCCCACCTTTATATTCCACCAAGATTTTCAGACAGAGTGGAATAATATTCTTACCACCTGTTCACTCAACCTCATGAATCTCATCATCAAGGAGGAGGAAGAAAGACTAAAATCTTTTGACATACAAATTAATGAAATTCAAGATTTCTTGAACAAAAATTATGATGCAGTGGATTATAAAAAACTCCATGATAAATTCCTCATTAATATCCATAGAATTGAAGATAATCTCATTCAATACAAACAAAGAAAGTATAAGAGGGATACTAATGATTACAGTACCAACCAAGTTTATTCTTGGAATACGTCAAAAAGATCCATCTTGAAATACCGCAAGGATTATAATCCTAAGGAAAAGTCTGTAATATTCACTTCAACCGACCTGGATACCACAGGTGGAAGTGGCAGTTCATTGGATTCAGATAGGAGTTCAAATATTGCTGAAGGTGCGATTCCCAAGAAGTCAAAAAACGGAATGGCCATCGAGGAGGAAGGAAGCACCAGAGGTGCGGTAAAATTCACTCCTCGACGCACCAATAGAAACCGGCACCAGAGGTATTAAGTACATCCAGTCATGCTGAGTTTTTCGTTATAAATCTATCTGCATGTTCTATCAGCTCTGCTCAATTACAGGTTCTTAAAAAGGGTCTGAATTTTGCCCCTACATCCCGGGCCGATTTGTTTCAGACCATTAAGGACATTAACATATTTATCAGAAACCTTACGGTTAAAAAACATTTTCTTTCATCTGAACAGAGCCGTGCTGATACTGTTTCCACCTCCAGTGCCGCCACTGAAGTATCCTCCTTTCCATTACATATGAGTCTCAGGGAACATATCTCCACAAAAATCCTGTCTGAAATGGACAACTCCAATAGTCCTGAACTTCATATTTCTCCGTTTAAAACAACGAATAAAGATTTTTATCCAGTGGCTTCACGTGTTCCCATTATGGACACATACCAGGATCTAATGGAAACCGAAATAAAAAATATTCTTTCCTCCAGTTCTGCATCGTCCAACAATCTTACCACCCATGAGTGCAAAGCTCTTAAGGATTTGAGTAAAAACCCTTATATCACCATAAGAGCAGCCGATAAGGGTGGCTCAGTGGTCATTCTCGACAGTTCGCTGTATGAGAGAGAAATTATGCACATGTTGGAGGATCCTACCACTTATAAACGGCTCACATCTGATCCTACAGAAGCCTTTTCCAGGAAATTAAATACCATTCTTGACCAAGGATTGTCTTTGGGTATTTTTGATAAATCAACCCGTGATTTCCTGATTAATGATGTTCCTGTGTGTCCAATCTTTCAAGGACTTCCCAAAACCCACAAGGGTCTCATTCCACCACCACTACGACCTATTGTAGCCAGCACCAATTCTCTCACAAGTCGGACCTCAGATTGGCTAGATAACATCTTACAGCCTCTTGTTAAAGATTCAGCTGGCTACATCAGGGATTCTAAACATTTGTTACAAATTCTTCCTGCCCTTACCTGGACTGACAACCTTTTCTGGGTCACAAGTGATGTTGCATCATTATATTCATGCATTCCACATAAATCAGCTCTTAATTCCTTATCTCACCATTTAAATCGATTGACCAATATGAGTGACATACACAAAGATTATGTCATTTTGATCTGTGAGTTTCTTTTGAAACATAATTTTTTCAGCTTTAACCAACAGTTCTTTTTACAAGTTAATGGATGCCCTATGGGTGCTAGTTTTTCTTGCGTTCTAGCTAATTTATACATGGTTTCCTGGGAAGCCATATACATACATACACCTGACAATCCCTTTTTGGATCAAATTTTTTGGTACGCGAGATACATAGACGATCTCATAATGATCTGGAAACGCAAGAAAAACGCACCCATCACAAACCTATCAGATAATTTTCTTTCTTATTTGAATTCAAACCACATGAATTTGAGCTTTACTGTAATGTTTTCTGGAAATTCTACCCCCTTTTTGGATGTATATCTTACCGGTGACCCCGAAACAGGTTCCATTAATACTTCTTTATATAGAAAACCGCTTAGTGGGAACACTATCTTGCATGCAAATAGCAATCATGCTAGACATACCATAAATAATCTACCCCTTGGCGAATTCCTCAGAGCACGCCGGCTTTGCTCTACAGATACTGCCTACTCCCTGGAATTGGAAACTATGAAGAAGCGTCTACAATACAGAGGTTATAAGAATAAGATCCTCTCTCGTGCTGAAAAAACCGCTGGAGAAAGAACCCGCAATGATCTACTCTCTGACAAAGTCAAATCTGATGAAAAAAACTGCCGCATTGTCTTCTCTACTCCTTACAGTGTTGATTTTTCTGAAATAAAAAAAGTTTTTTTACGCTATATTCCCCTTCTCCAACAGGATCCGGAGTTAGCTCAAATATTATCCAATGGTGTCAATGTCGTGGCCAGGAAGGCCAAAACTATAGGCAATATGATATCTCCTAGTCTTTTCATTTCTCAAAATAAAACAGAGACCTGGCTTAGTACAAAAGGCTCCCACAAGTGCGCTTTGCCACGATGCGGACTTTGTAAATTTATGAGAAAAACGCTGTCTTTTCCAGTGGGTGACATTTCCTATAACATTTCCACTTTCATAAATTGCTCTACTACATATGTTATATATAAGGCCTCTTGTACCATATGCTCGAAGGATTACATAGGCTGCACTTCCAGGCCTCTCAGAAAAAGGATATCCGAGCATACCCACATCCCACTCCCAACTCTTTCTTTGAATCCGCCGAAATATAAAAGATCTATTTCAGGTCTCACCAGACATTTTCTTGACCTTCACAACGGTGATTTTTCCACTATGAACATTGTAGGCGTCGAGCAAGTCAAAAAACCTCTAAGAGGAGGCGATTGGTTTCGTGAACTTCTCTACACCGAGGCCAAATGGATATTACGGCTCGATACCCGGCATCCAAAGGGACTTAATTATCGTTCCGATCTACGCTATGTCATATGATTATTATATATATATATATGAAATATAATCATAGGTTTTTTGTTTTTTTTTATTCTACCTCACCTCCAATATCAATGGCCATATGAACATTTTGTGTGATAGATATATACTGAGGAAACAATCAGAAGATATGAATATTAACACAAAAGGATAATATGAATTTATTGGAGAATTACTCATATCTCAGAGTAGGATATAAATCTCATTAATAATTCTCATAACTGAATTCCTGGATATCCTATGTTTTATAAGTTTCTTCCATCGTACACATGTGTACACACTGCACACATGTGTACACACTGCACACATGTGTACACAGAGCTCATATAGCTACACATACAAAATATAGAAATAAAAATAAAAACTAAAATAAAAGTATTATATATTTTTTTTTTTTTTTTTTTTTTTTATTCTACCTCACCTCCAATATCAATGGCCATATGAACATTTTGTGTGATAGATATATACTGAGGAAACAATCAGAAGATATGAATATTAACACAAAAGGATAATATGAATTTATTGGAGAATTACTCATATCTCAGAGTAGGATATAAATCTCATTAATAATTCTCATAACTGAATTCCTGGATATCCTATGTTTTATAAGTTTCTTCCATCGCACACATGTGTACACACTGCACACATGTGTACACAGAGCTCATATAGCTACACATACAAAATATAGAAATAAAAATAAAAACTAAAATAAAAGTATTATATATTTTTTTTTTTTTTTTTCATATGTCTATAATATATAAAATCCTATACTGGAGACGATATAATATCTAGTCCACATACATGTATTTCTATTTCTATCTATCTTTTTCTTTGCCCTGCACCCACAGAGCACATGCATTTATATGCATGTGTACACATACCATCTATATAAGATATATCCACTTATTATAATATCTGCATGAATATCTTTTCATAGACCAATGAAATAATCTTTTTGTTTCCTTAGTGAAATAATTGCTATACGAAATATATGGGTGGGTGGAATGGTGCACATATACACATGTATGCCTGCATTGACCTTATTTTGAGGTCTTTTTGTAATCTAAGAATTGTTTTTCATTGAATTCCCCAGTAGATATACATACGCATATGGGGTTAAGAGAATCCAATGATATACCAACCCTCTTACTAATTTGCATGTTTTCGGGTGGACTCCCTTCCTGTTTTCCATCTTGCTCTTGTATTTCATTGCTTCTTAAGGTGCTATATATATCTCTTGCCTCCCATCCTACATGGCTTATGATTAAGGACTGCTTTTAAATTCCCCTTTTGTGTCCGAAACGCGTCAAGCCGCACGGCAAGTCGCATGGCGATTTTGGATGATTTGTGACCTTTTTCTTTATTTTTAAACTTTTCAAATAAAGCATGAAGATTTTTATTCATCCATATTGGTGCTGAGTCCCACTCATTTTCCATTACCCTATAGCAGGATACAGCAGGGCAGTATACAGGAGCTCATATCTCCAGACTATAATCTACTATATTCAGTATATAGCAGGATACAGCAGGGCTGTATACAGGAGGTCATATCTGCAGACTATAATCTACTATATTCAGTATATAGCAGGATACAGCAGGGCAGTATACAGGAGCTCATATCTCCAGACTATAATCTACTATATTCAGTATATAGCAGGATACAGCAGGGCAGTATACAGGAGCTCATATCTGCAGACTATAATCTACTATATTCAGTATATAGCAGAATACAGCAGGGCAGTATACAGGAGCTCATATCTCCAGACTATAATCTACTATATTCAGTATATAGCAGGATACAGCAGGGCAGTATACAGGAGCTCATATCTGCAGACTATAATCTACTATATTCAGTATATAGCAGAATACAGCAGGGCAGTATACAGGAGGACATATCTGCAGACTATAATCTATATTCAGTATATAGCAGGATACAGCAGGGCAGTATACAGGAGGTCATATCTCCAGACTATAATCTACTATATTCAGTATATAGAGGATACAGCAGGGCAGTATACAGGAGCTCATATCTCCAGACTATAATCTACTATATTCAGTATATAGCAGGATACAGCAGGGCAGTATACAGGAGGACATATCTGCAGACTATAATCTACTATATTCAGTATATAGAGGATACAGCAGGGCAGTATACAGGAGCTCATATCTCCAGACTATAATCTACTATATTCAGTATATAGCAGGATACAGCAGGGCAGTATACAGGAGGTCATATCTGCAGACTATAATCTACTATATTCAGTATATAGCAGAATACAGCAGGGCAGTATACAGGAGCTCATATCTCCAGACTATAATCTACTATATTCAGTATATAGCAGGATACAGCAGGGCAGTATACAGGAGCTCATATCTGCAGACTATAATCTACTATATTCAGTATATAGCAGGATACAGCAGGGTAGTATACAGGAGCTCATATCTGCAGACTATAATCTACTATATTCAGTATATAGCAGGATACAGCAGGGCAGTATACAGGAGCTCATATCTGCAGACTATAATCTACTATATTCAGTATATAGCAGAATACAGCAGGGCAGTATACAGGAGCTCATATCTCCAGACTATAATCTACTATATTCAGTATATAGCAGGATACAGCAGGGTAGTATACAGGAGCTCATATCTGCAGACTATAATCTACTATATTCAGTATATAGCAGAATACAGCAGGGCAGTATACAGGAGCTCATATCTCCAGACTATAATCTACTATATTCAGTATATAGCAGGATACAGCAGGGCAGTATACAGGAGCTCATATCTGCAGACTATAATCTATATTCAGTATATAGCTGGATACAGCAGGGCAGTATACAGGAGCTCATATCTGCAGACTATAATCTACTATATTCAGTATATAGCAGAATACAGCAGGGCAGTATACAGGAGGTCATATCTCCAGACTATAATCTACTATATTCAGTATATAGCAGGATACAGCAGGGCAGTATACAGGAGCTCATATCTGCAGACTATAATCTACTATATTCAGTATATAGCAGAATACAGCAGGGCAGTATACAGGAGCTCATATCTCCAGACTATAATCTACTATATTCAGTATATAGCAGGATACAGCAGGGCAGTATACAGGAGCTCATATCTCCAGACTATAATCTACTATATTCAGTATATAGCAGTATACAGCAGGGCAGTATACAGGAGGTCATATCTAAAAAAAAAACAAATAAGAGAGAAGAGACTGTACACAAGGCTTAAGAAAAGGTGTATAAATTTATTTAATCCAAAAAATGTAACAAACAGTAAAATAGTTTAAAAAGAGGACTTTAGTGAAAGGACCAGCAGGTGGCGTACTCACACCGCAACTCAGTGATCAAAATCAATGGGGTAACAGAATGGCTGCACAGCAGCACCAAGCAGACATGCCCGTCAAACACTGCTCATAGAATTATATGTGAATAGCTGCCAGAGGCATGCTCAGAGGACCAAGTGTCCATGTAATAACAAAACTAAGCAGTGCCAGAGGACATATCAGCAGGTGCGGGTGAAGGGGCAGAACCGCTCTTCAGCACGCTAATAAAAGGTCATGTACCTGAGTTGTGGAATGAGGATCCAAGAAACCCCGAACTATAGGTTTCGATCTCAATGCCTTCTTCCGGGGGTGGCCTCATGTTCAAAAAGAGCGCCCTTTTATATCACAATGCACCAATGAAAAGACGGGAAAGAAGGGCCAATCCGATCAACCTTTACTTTAGTAGGTGTGTTGGGTTTGTAACCTTATCTCCTGATCGGCATTCAGAGAGGCGTGCATATTCAGAGGGGCGTGCATAACGAGTGACGTGTAGCGTAACCATGGTGGCAACAAAGCATAATGTCGAGCTACACTCCACCCTGACTGCAGCCGACGTAAGCAGAGAAGGGGGTGTGACAAGTGATATCCAATTAAAATGCCACACACAGACTAGGCTGCCGTAATCATCCCCCAAAACTGCTAGCCATTGGTGCATCCAAGTGGGTGTGTTCATCATGGTGACGCCACTATGGTCATTACCTGGAAACCAGGGAAACAACCACAGCGTCCCGTTTAAGAATAAGGATCCAAAAAAGGGAGAATCTGACGGTACATCAGATCCCCGAACAGAGTCCTATGGCCAAGGCGGTGCCTGCACGGATGTCCCAGGGGTCGGCACACACCGCGAGTGCATTCGGCCGTCGCCATGGGGACGGCCGCTCCCACCAGGGGAGCGGGCGTCACGAAGGCAGAAGCACAATGACGCGCCCAGGGAGAGGCCGAGCCATCCAGACAGGCGCGCAGGCGCACAGGCCAAACGGGAGACTGTTAGGGGAAGTGAAGCAGAGCCTGCACAGTGATCATATAGAAACAACTGCAGGTCAGCCAAACATTTCAAAACTGGAAAAGTATCATACTAGATATATATAAAAGCCGGCACAGTAAATGCATAGTTACATAGAAAAGAAATCGTATAAATAGTAAAGCATATTATCCACGTCCAGGCCTGCAGTAAAGTCCAATATATATTTCAAGAAGACATCTTGTGGACACAAATAATTCTGTGTAGCCCGTCATAGATTCATTAATGTTAGAGATGGGTCCGATCCAGGGGTTAAAGCCACCACAATTGTGAACACACGAGTTATTGCCAAGGAGCACATACTAAAATGTAAGCAGATTAAAAACAAATTAAAAAGAGACCAATATAACAGTGAACAAGGAGAATGGACTGAAAATGCAAAATCGGGTAATATATGTACAGCAGAGGATTACAAGAATGGAACAAAGCTCATACATTCGTTTAACCCAAAAGGCTGAAGGGTTTTGAGGGTCCAAATCCATTTTGTTTCGCGTTGCGCGAGAAGGCGACTCACATTGCCCCCCCGGATATTCATCACTATTTGATCAATCCCACGTACCTTTAAACGTTGAGGATTACATTGGTGGAATAATTGAAAATGTTTCGGTAAGGTTTTTAGGCCCTCTTCGTATTCCTCATCTTTTGCGGCCAAGATGTCACGTACGTGTTCTTTGACACGGACCTTAAGGGCCCATGTCGTAAAGCCAATGTAAATGCGGGGGCAAGGATATGTCGCATAGTAGACTACTGCTTTTGATAAGCAGTTAATCCTTTTCCTAATTAGAAATATCTTGCCATCCGAAGAGGCAAAGTCACCAGGTACCTCAATATTCAGACACGCAATGCATGACCTGTATGGTGAACAACCGCTCCTCATGTTACACAAACTAGAGGCGAGGGAGGGAAAGGGAGGAGCAGGTTTGTCACGCTTGTCATAATGACTTGTGGTTAATATATCTTTGAAATTCCTTGCACGTCTAGCGACAATTAAAGGTTTCTGTGGGAGGTAGTGACACAAAATGGGGTCAATAGTCATAATAGACCAATATTTGGACAGTACCTCCGTCATTCTGCCCCAGTGCGAGTGATATTGAGTAATCAATCTTACAATATTGTCGGACGTTTTTGTTCTCCCTCCGAACAAGAGGTCTACTCGTGAGGCTTTTTTTGCCCTATTGTAGGCCCTTTTAATAGAGCGATTACTATAGCCCCGATCTAGGAATCTTTTTTTCAATTCTAGAGCCCTCACTTCAAAATCAGATTCCGATGAGCAGATGCGACGAATGCGCAAGAATTGTCCTACTGGAATAGCACGCACAATGTGGGCAGGGTGAGCAGATGTAGCGTGGAGAACCGAGTTGACCGAAGTGGATTTCCGGTACAGATCTGTTTGTAAGAGTCCGTTCTCATCACGTGTAACCAATACGTCGAGGAATTCGAGGGACTTCCCATGGAACTTATATGTAAGGTGTAAATTTATATTGTTGTCATTTAAGCCCTGAAAAAATAAACCTAAATCAGAGGGGTTCCCCTGCCAGATAAAGAAAATGTCGTCGATGTACCGCGTCCAAAAGGGTACGTGATTCATCGACGGCACTGAATCTGACAGGAGAAGGTCCCTCTCCCACAGCCCCAGGAACAGATTTGCATAAGAGGGCGCAAATGCCACCCCCATTGCTGTCCCCTGGAGCTGTAGGTACAAGGACCCCCCAAAAAAGAAAAAATTATGGGTCAGGGCAAATTCTAAAAGGTCCATGACGAAGTTCCTTTCCTTCCCAGACATGTTGGACATAGAAAGAAAGTATGAGACTGCCCGTAGCCCGTCACGATGTCGAATGCTAGTGTATAGCGATTTGACATCACAAGAGACCAACAGAGAGTCGTCGCCGACGTGCAATCAATCGATTTTCTGCAAAAAGCTACTGGTGTCCCTTAGATAGGAAGGTAGGGTTTCCACCAGGGGTTTAAGCAGAGAATCAATATAGACACAAATCCGCTCCTAGAAATTACCCACCCCGGACACTATGGGTCTACCTTGAGGTGTAATACTATTTTTGTGCACCTTGGGCAATAGGTACAGTGTCGGTACCGTCGGCTCCAAAACCAGCAGGGAATCAAATAAGGTCTTTTCAATAGTTCCATCATCCAGGGCACCCTTCAAAAGGGAGTGTAACTCCTTAGTAAATTTGGCCAGGGGATTAAAGGTAAGTCTCTGATAACAGTCTCTCTCCCTCAGCTGTCTACTAGCCTCCCTCTCGTAGAGCGTACAGAGCCACACGACAATATTCCCGCCCTTATCCGCTGGTTTAATTACAACGTCATCCAACCTTTTGATCCTGTTTATGCAGCTCCTCTCCTCATTATTTAAGTTATCTCTGTAGATGTTATTAGGGAATTTAGAAAATTCCTCGGATACCAACTGCACAAACAGGTCAACGTTGGGACAAGTCGACAAGGGCTGGAATTTCTTAGATCTTAAACGTAATGATGGTGGTATCTTACCCAATGCATTTGAATCATGTTCCACTGATAATTCCTCCAGAATTTGTATGGCTGTTTGTTCAGCCCTTGTAGGGAAAGCCTTCTGTAAGTCTTCATTGTGAAACCATCTTTTCATAATTAATGCAAGTGCAAAAATGTGTAGGTCCTTCACTGCTATAAAGGGATCAAAACGTGAGCTGGGAGAGAAGGTAAGCCCCCTAGATAGAACACTGATGTCTATATCAGAAAATTTGTGTTCAGACAGGTTAATTACCTTAGGGGTTCCAGCCTGTTTACCAGCTACTGGAGGCTTCTTATTGATGTTACCAGCCAGCCTAAGTTCGCCCTTTCTTTTGGTTCCCAGTCGTGTTGTTATAGGGGAGAGAGACCGTTCAGAGATGTCCCCTGAAGATGAAACCGACGAGATCGACACCGAACGTCCACGAGGGATCCTTGGTGCACGTCTATGCCATCTATATACTTTCAGCTGTTGGTAGTCCGTCATGTCACGTGTAATTTTCTTAGAGTGTGTTTCTCTGATTTGTTTCTCCCATTCCTCAGAGTTGTTTACCATTAATGAATCAAAGGATGTGATCTCCTCCTCGGACGATAATGTCCTCAACTGCAAATAAGTTGAGTCCAATTCTTTCTCAATCTCCTCTAATGATTTAGCATTAAGACCTACTAACAACTCCATAAATTTCAAAGAGCTGGTGGAGCAAATTTCCTCCCATCTTTTAATAAACTCAGTATCATCTGTAGGGAAAGATGGGAATACTTGTATTCTTAAACCTCGAGGGACCATCTGCTTCTGTATATATCCCTCGAGGAACGCTTTATTCCACCAGATCTTCGTACGCTTATGCAGTAGGCGTTTAACATTATTCTGTAGGTCAATCACTCCTTTTTGTTCAATGCTAATACCTGCCGGTGAATCCCCATCAAAATCCTTATTACACTTAAGCTTCCAGGATAGATCCCGGGTTTTGTAATCCATGGTTGGTGTAAACAAGTTCTGTGAAAATACACAGCAAAATATATATAAGGTTAGAACAACCAACATACACGGGGTAAGAATCCGTGCCATCATAGGTACATGGAAGAAGCCATATACAGAAATAAGTACAAATAAGAGAGAAGAGACTGTACACAAGGCTTAAGAAAAGGTGTATAAATTTATTTAATCCAAAAAATGTAACAAACAGTAAAATAGTTTAAAAAGAGGACTTTAGTGAAAGGACCAGCAGGTGGCGTACTCACACCGCAACTCAGTGATCAAAATCAATGGGGTAACAGAATGGCTGCACAGCAGCACCAAGCAGACATGCCCGTCAAACACTGCACATAGAATTATATGTGAATAGCTGCCAGAGGCATGCTCAGAGGCATACCTCCCAACCGTCCCGGATACAGCGGGACAGTCCCTCTTCTGAGCCTTTGATCCCGGGTCCCGCCCGTGAGGCTGTTTATCCCGGGCTCCACCCACCCACTGTAGCCCCGCCTCGCTGTTTCTCCCTTCTATTCATTACAGAGCCGACCGCGCACCTACTCCTGTGACTGCTGCTGAGGTATGAATCACCCCCTGCAGCAGAGCGACCCCTCCCTGCAGCAGAGCGATCTCCCCTCCCCCAGAGCCGACCCCCCCAGTCCTGGAGCCTGCGTTTGTCTGCAGCTGTTCTCTGACTCCCCCTGTGCGGCTTCTCACTGCTGCAGACACGCGGGGAGTCAGGACGCTGAGGAGACCGTGCAATCAGCACTTCTCTCTCCTGCAGATAGCACTGGCCAGTAATAACCTATGCAGAGTGACATCTGCAGGCTTCTATTAGCTTACCGATCAGTGGTCTCCTGCCTGTAGAGCTGCTGGGTCCTAGCTTCCCAACAACTTCAGCTCTGCTTTATCCTGGCTCCCCTACCAGTTAAAGGGAACATGTCAGCAGAAATTTCACAATAAAAGTAATAGATTCCCCTCTCCAGCTCCTGGGCTGCTTCTAGAAAGGTTCCTGTTGTTATTGTGCCCCCTTTGAGACCTACAAAAATACTTTATGAAGTCTTACCTTTTTGTATGCAAATGTGTTTTTATGGTCACGGGGGCGGGCTGTCTGGCGTCCGTTATTCCCCCTCCTGCCGCTTTACGCAGTCCCCCATTGCTCATTTACATACACAAGAACGCCTTCCTCATGTAACTGTCCTCCCGAAGATTTGCGCATGTGAACTCTTTTTCAGGTGATTGCGCAGGCACGAGATTATGGGCGGCGCTGTGATTGTCATCAACAGCGTTAACCAAGTACCCGCCCATAATCTCGTGCCCGCACTTTTCCCTCTGACTCCACCGTTATGCGCAAGTGCTGGCCATATGAACCATGTTACCTATTACCGCTTGCACGAGATTATGGGCGGGTACTTGGATGACTTTGCTGATGACAATCACAGCGCCGCCCATAATCTCGCGCCCACGGTAATAGGTAACATGGTTCATATGGACAGTGCTTGCGCATAACGGTGGAGGCAGAGTGAGAAGCGCGGGCACGAGATTATGGGCAGGTACTTGGATGACGCTGCTGATGACAATCACAGCGCCGCCCATAATCTCGCGCCCATGGTAATAGGTAACGTGGTTCATATGGCCAGTGCTTGCGCATAACGGTGGAGGCAGAGTGAGAAGCGCGGGCACGAGATTATGGGCAGGTACTTGGATGACGCTGCTGATGACAATCACAGCGCCGCCCATAATCTCGCGCCCATGGTAATAGGTAACGTGGTTCATATGGCCAGTGCTTGCGCATAACGGTGGAGGCAGAGTGAGAAGCGCGGGCACAAGATTATGGGCAGGTACTTGGATGACGCTGCTGATGACAATCACAGCGCCGCCCATAATCTCGCGCCTGCGCAATCACCTCAAAAGCGTTCACACTTTGCACAGTGCTCAGTCCCGCGAGAGTGGCACTGGGCATGCACAAAACTTCAGGAGGACAGTTACATGAGGAAGGCGTCCTCATGTATGGAAATGAGCAATGGGGGACGGCGTACAGCGGCAGGAGGGGGAATAACGGACGCCAGGCAGCCCGCCCCCGTGACCATAAAAACAGATTTGCATACAAAAAGGTAAGACTTCATAAAGTATTTTTTTAGGTCTCAAAGTGGGCACAATAACAACAGGAACCTTTCCAGAATGCAGCCCAGGAGCTGCAGAGGGGAATCTTTTATTTTTTTTGCTAAATTTCTGGTGACAGTTTCCCTTTAAAGGGAACCTATCAGGTGCAATCTGCACTCAGAGCCAGGAGCAGTTCTGGGTGTATATTGCTAATCCCTGCCTAACCGTCCCTGTATACACTAGCATAGATAAAGGCATCTATAGAAAAAGTATTTTTAAAGAGCTTATATCTTATGCTAATTAGCGCGGGGACTAGTCCCAAGGGCGTTACTTCACTTGGCTAGTCGGCTCACATAGCGTATTAGTACTCACACAGGGGCGTAATAACATGCTAACATGCTATGCGAGCCGACTAGCCAAGTGAAGTAACGCCCTTCGGACTAGTCCCCGCGCTCATTAGCATAAGATATAAGATCTTTAAAAATATTTGTTCTTGATCTCTTTATCTATGCTAGTGTATACAGGGACGGTTAGGCAGGGATTAGCAATATGTGCCCAGAACTGCTCCTGGCTCTGAGTGCATATTGCACCTGACAGGTTCACTTTAAAGGGAACCTGTCACCAGATTTGGGGCCTATAAGCTGCGGCCACCACCAGCGGGATCTTATGTACACATTCTAACATGCTGCATACCTCCCAACCGTCCCGGATACAGCGGGACTTTCACGCTTTACGTTGTTTGTCCCGTTGCCACGGGCGGGACGGCCGGCTCCCGGGCTCCGCCCACCCACTCTCTCTCCGCCTCCCTGCTTTTCCCTCCTACCATCCTAGTAGACGTGGCATAGAGAGGAGCGCTGCCTGTGCTGCTGCTGGTACAGTAAACTAATCTCCCCAGCGCTGATTTCCCTCCCTCCCCCCTCACCCCCGGCCGGAGCCTGTCTGTGCGGTCGGCCGGCCGCCTGTCTGTGCGGGCGCCCCCCGCCGCCTGTCTGTGCGGGCGCCCCCCTGCCGCCTGTCTGTGCGGGCGCCCCCCTGCCGCCTGTCTGTGCGGGCGCCCCCCTGCCGCCTGTCTGTGCGGGCGCCCCCCTGCCGCCTGTCTGTGCGGGCGCCCCCCCGCCGCCTGTCTGTGCGGGCGGCCCGCCGCCTCATTGTGCGGGCAGCCGGCCGCCTCTCTGTGCGGGCGGCTGGCCGCCTCTCTGTGCGGGCGGCCGCCGCCTGTCTGTGAAGGCGGCCGGCCGCCTGTCTGTGAAGGCGACCGGCCGCCTCACTGTGCGGGCGACCGGCCGCCTCACTGTGGCTGCCTGCGTGTCCGTGCTGGAGGCCCGCCGGCTGCCTGCGTGTCCGTGCTGGAGGCCCGCCGGCTGCCTGCGTGTCCGTGCTGGAGGCCCGCCGGCTGCCTGCGTGTCCGTGCTGGAGGCCCGCCGGCTGCCTGCGTGTCCGTGCTGGAGGCCCGCCGGCTGCCTGCGTGTCCGTGCTGGAGGCCCGCCGGCTGCCTGCGTGTCCGTGCTGGAGGCCCGCCGGCTGCCTGCGTGTTTGTGCTGAATGGGTGTGGATGGGGAGTGGATATGGGCGTGACTGTGAAATGGGTGTGGTTAGGGGGCGTGGCCTAAAAATTTGCCCTTTGTCCCTCTTTTCCTTCTTTAAAAGTTGGGAGGTATGTCAGAGGACCAAGTGTCCATGTAACAACAAAACTAAGCAGTGCCAGAGGACATATCAGCAGGTGCGGGTGAAGGAGCAGAACCGCTCTTCAGCACACTATTAAAAGGTCATGTACCTGAGTTGTGGAATGAGGATCCAAGAAACCCCGACTTATAGGTTTCGATCTCAATGCCTTCTTCCGGGGGTGGCCTCATGTTCAAAAAGAGCGCCCTTTTATATCACAATGCACCAATGAAAAGACGGGAAAGAAGGGCCAATCCGATCAACCTTTACTTTAGTAGGTGTGTTGGGTTTGTAACCTTTACTCCTGATCGGCATTCAGAGAGGCGTGCATATTCAGAGGGGCGTGCATAACGAGTGACGTGTAGCGTAACCATGGTGACAACAAAGCATAATGTCGAGCTACACTCCACCCTGACTGCAGCCGACGTAAGCAGAGAAGGGGGTGTGACAAGTGATATCCAATCAAAATGCCACACACAGACTAGGCTGCCGTAATCATCCCCCAAAACCGCTAGCCATTGGTGCATTCAAGTGGGTGTGTTCATCATGGTGACGCCACTATGGTCATTACCTGGAAACCAGGGAAACAACCACAGCGTCCCGTTTAAGAATAAGGATCCAAAAAGGGGAGAATCTGACGGTACATCAGATCCCTGAACAGAGTCCTATGGCCAAGGCGGCGCCTGCACGGATGTCCCAGGGGTCGGCACACACCGCGAGCGCGTTCGGCCGTCGCCATGGGGACGGCCGCTCCCACCAGGGGAGCGGGCGTCACGAAGGCGGAAGCACAATGACGCGCCCAGGGAGAGGCCGAGCCATCCAGACAGGCGCGCAGGCGCACAGGCCAAACTGGAGACTGTTAGGGGAGGTGAAGCAGAGCCTGCACAGTGATCATATAGAAACAACTGCAGGTCAGCCAAACATTTCAAAACTGGAAAAGTATCATACTAGATATATATAAAAGCCGGCACAGTAAATGCATAGTTACATAGAAAAGAAATCGTATAAATAGTAAAGCATATTATCCACGTCCAGGCCTGCAGTAAAGTCCAATATATATTTCAAGAAGACATCTTGTGGACACAAATAATTCTGTGTAGCCCGTCATAGATTCATTAATGTTAGAAATGGGTCCGATCCAGGGGTTAAAGCCACCACAATTGTGAACACACGAGTTATTGCCAAGGAGCACATACTAAAATGTAAGCAGATTAAAAACAAATTAAAAAGAGACCAATATAACAGTGAACAAGGAGAATGGACTGAAAATGCAAAATCGGGTAATATATGTACAGCAGAGGATTACAAGAATGGAACAAAGCTCATACATTCGTTTAACCCAAAAGGCTGAAGGGTTTTGAGGGTCCAAATCCATTTCGTTTTGCGTTGCGCGAGAAGGCGACTCACATTGCCCCTCGGATATTTATCACTATTTGATCAATCCCACGTACCTTCAAAAGTTGAGGATTAGATTGGTGGAATAATTGAAAGTGTTTCGGTAAGGTTTTTAGGCCCTCTTCGTATTCCTCATCTTTTGCGACTAAGATGTCACGTACGTGTTCTCTGACACGGACCTTAAGGGCCCATGTCGTAAAGCCAATGTAAATGCGGGGGCAAGGACATGTCGCATAGTAGACTACTGCTTTTGATAAGCAGTTAATCCTTTTCTTAATTAGAAATATCTTGCCATCCGAAGAGGCAAAGTCACCAGCTACCTCAATATTCGGACACGCAATGCATGACCTGCATGGTGAACAACCGCTCCTCATGTTACACAAACTAGAGGCGAGGGAGGGAAAGGGAGGAGAAGGTTTGTCACGCTTGTCATAATGACTCGTGGTTAATATATCTTTGAAATTCCTTGCACGTCTAGCGACAATTGAAGGTTTCTGTGGGAGGTAGTGACACAAAATGGGGTCAATAGTCAAACTAGACCAATATTTGGACAGTACCTCCGTCATTCTTCCCCACCAGTGCGAGTGATATTGAGTAATCAATCTTACAATATTGTCGGACGTTTTTGTTCTCCCTCCGAACAAGAGGTCTACTCGTGAGGCTTTTTTTGCCCTATTATAGGCCCTTTTAATAGAGCGATTACTATAGCTCCGATCTAGGAATCTTTTTTTCAATTCTAGAGTCCTCACTTCAAAATCAGATTCCGATGAGCAGATGCGACGAATGCGCAAGAATTGTCCTACTGGAATAGCACGCACAATGTGGGCAGGGTGAGCAGATGTAGCGTGGAGAACCGAGTTGACCGAAGTGGATTTCCGGTACAGATCTGTTTGTTAGGCTATGTGCGCACGTCGCGTAAAAACATGCAGTTACGCTGCGCTTTGTAGCGCAGCGTAACTGCATGCGTCCTGCGTCCCCTGCACAGTCTATGGAGACTGTGCAGGGCCCGTGCGCACGTGGCGTTTAAGAGCGCAGCGCTTCGGCTACTGCCGAAGCGCTGCGCAAAAAGAAGTGACATGTCACTTCTTTCCTGCGCTTTGCCGGCAGCTCCTGCTCTGTCTATGGCAGGAGCTGCAGGCAGAGCGCATGGAATCGGCGCTCACTACGGACATTTCTGCAGCGATCTAAAGCGCACATATGCTCTTCAGATCGCTGCAGAAATTTCTGGAGGGCTTGTACGCAACGTGCGCACATAGCCTAAGAGTCCGTTCTCATCACGTGTAACCAATACGTCGAGGAATTCGAGGGACTTCCCATGGAGCCCTGAAAAAATAAACCTAAATCAGCGGGGTTCCCCTGCCAGGAGGTCATATCTGCAGACTATAATCCACTATATTCAGTATATAGAGGATACAGCAGGGCAGTATACAGGAGGTCATATCTGCAGACCATAATCTATATTCAGTATATAGCAGGATATAGCAGGGCAGTATACAGGAGCTCATATCTGCAGACTATAATCTATATTCAGTATATAGAGGATACAGCAGGGCAGTATACAGGAGGTCATATCTCCAGACTATAATCTAATATATTAAGTATATAGAGGATACAGCAGGGCAGTATACAGGAGGTCATATCTGCAGATTATAATCTACTATATTCAGTATCTAGCAGGATAGTATAAAGGAGTTCATATCTGGAGAATATAATGTACCATGTTCAGTATATGGAAGGACCAACAAACAAAGCCACAAAAAGGTCATACATAAATATAACATCTTTATTATTTAATAATATGTGACAAAATGGTTACAAAAAATAGGGCATCAACACACATCAAAAGGTTAATACAATAAGGTATAAAAATAAGGATTAAATGGATGTTATAGATTATGTAAATATAGTTATACAGTATATGTGTATGCAAATTCTAAATACATATATCTCAAATATATCTCTGCAAACTAACGATATAGTGCAAGTGCAAGGTTATATAAAGTGCATAGTGGAATTAAGTTAATCCTTATATACAATAAATATTAAACTCCGCATCAATGAATTTATGGTAAAGCGAACAATAAGTATAGTAAAAAATACTCCCAATTAAAAGGGTGGTTCACCCATATTTTTTATTGTCCAGATCGATATTATATTGAGAAACAATGTTTCTCTCAAATACCTTGTGTTGGCAATAGTGCCTATGAGAGGCGCTATTGCAGACCGCTGTTCCCGCTCCAGTGACGTCTCCGTCAAATGCTGCACATGTCACATCCATGCAGCCACCTGCATTCTAAGCCCATCTGCTCCCTCCTCCATCACAGCACAGCGCGTCACGTCTCTTGCTTGCAGCGTTCTGCTAGGAGGGGGGAGGGGGAGGGGGGGAGAGGGAGGAGGGAGGGGAGAGAGAGGGGGGAGGGGAGAGATAGGGGGGAGGGGAGAGAGAGGGTGGAGGGGAGAGGGAGGGGGGAGGGAGAGGGAGGGAAGAGGGAGGGGAGAGAGGGGGGGGAGGGGAGAGGGAGGGGAGAGGGAGGGGAAAGGGAGCAGATGGGCTGTGATAGCGGTGAAACAACGCTGACAGCTCAGTGAGTGAGGAAGAATTTAGCTGGCTGCACGGATGTGAAGTGTGCAGCATTTGACGGAGACGTCACTGGAGCGGGAACAGCGGTCTGCAATAGCGCCTCTCCCAGGCACTATTGCCAACATAAGGTGTTTGAGAGAAACATTGTTTCTCAATATAATATCGAGCTAGACAATAAAAAATATGGGTGAACCACCCCTTTAACTCTTCAAGTACATAGTGCCAAACAGCATGGGCATATCAACTTGTAATCAAAGGCACAGCAGATGAGCAGTACTTGTACAGATTGCAATGGTGATGCAGCATGTACTATCAACCATCAGGCATAAAGGTAATGAAGTAAAGTACGAGACCAAATACCTGTGTTCCTGCTGTGTACAAATGTGTGTATGACACCCACCACGACGTGCGTTTGGCATCACCTAAATCAGTATATGGAGCGGCAATTTTTTGCCGCTGTTTTTGCCGCGGTTATTTTTCCGCAATTTTTGCCGCGTTTTTTTGCCAGGAGGTACACATTTGGTGCTGAAATCGTCTGCACCAGCTTTCAGCACCAAATTTCCACCTGTGGCAGAATTTTTTTTTTTATTTTTGGGGGCCATGGGATGCAAATTTGATGCTAAGATTTTTATACCATATTCCTGCATCCACTCTAGACCTCCTGGCAAAAAAACGCGGTGTTTTGACGCAATTTTTTTGCCGCGGTTATTTTTACCAGGAGGTGTAGATTAGGTGCCGGAATATGGTGTAAAATTGTGATAATCACATTCCAAAAATGAAAAAGAAACAAACGTTTAGACGCTGTTTTTGTGCGGTCTTGTGCCAGGAGGTGCAAATTTAGTGCAGGATTTTGGTGTATTACTTCATCAACAAATTTGCATCTCCTGGCAGAAAACGGTAATGAAATGGTTTTCATACTGCTGGTTTTTGGCTGTTTTTTGCCAGGAGATGCAGATGTGGGATAAAATTGCACACACATGCACGCTCCTGTCAGAAGTGTGCAGCAGTGCCGGTGATACGCTGTCAGACTTGTGAGGGTCTGACATCACACGGCACAGCCTGCTGCTGTCTGAACATGAGCGTGCATGTGTAATGAGGCGAACAGCTCTCACTGTGTGGTGACTGAAAAAGACATGGAGACTGACATTACACAGGATGGTGCTGACACCTTGTGGACAAGTGCTGAAATTGCTCGAGGGGCGGACGCTGTCAAATCTGATCCCCCTCCCACAGGCACTGGTTGTACAAAAAAAAAGTGCGGGGAAAAAAAGGACACTGAGCTTCTGGAGCTGGACCTGAGCAGACCTGCCTCGGACTGCCCTTATCGCTGAAGTGTGAGGGATTGCCAGAACTGCTGCAGAGGTGATCCTGGACTCAAGGGACCTCCGGACCGTCTCCTTCCTCTATTCCAAGAGACTGTAAGCTAGTCCTCTGGCGAGAGGGCTGAAGATTTCCCCATCTCTCTTCCTTGGAGTCGCCGCTGTTTACCCGGAGTCCAGGCCTGCTACGTGGGAGCGCTCCCTCCTTGTGTTTTGGACTGGTAATATAACCCATAGGGCAAGTCAGGGACAGAATTCTTGTATATCATTGCTGTTTTTTTTGTGTTCTGTGCGTGTGTCCGAAGTTAGAGACCCGTATAGCAAACTCTGATTATGTGTGCTGCTAAGCCAGCTGCGTGTGTTATTGAAATGTTTACCAGTAAAGAAATGTACCCTTGCATAAAATCTGAGCGTGGGGATTTTGTTGGCGCAGATTATGGGAACTCAGCCGCGGTCAGACCTGCGGCCACTTCACATGTACCTAGAAACACATGCACCCTCCTGTCAGATGTGTGTGCGGCTGTGCTGCGATGTCAGACTTGTGGGAGTCCCTCGCTGTGACTGCTGCCTAAGATAAACGGCATGCGTTTTTTTTTAATTTAATTAAATAATTAAAAAAAACGACGTGCGGTCCCCCCCAATTTTCATTTCCAGCCATGATCACGCCAGCCGGGGACTGGTATATCCTCAGCCCGCAGCTGCCCGGTTAGCCGCATCTATTAGATGTGACCATTCCGGGGCGATATCGGCTCATCTTGATTTGCCCTGGTGCGGTGGCAATCAAGGTAATAGCAGGGGTTAATTACAGCGCACGGCTGCTACTAAACCCCAGGTTTGTGATCGCACAGGCGTCTGTGAGATACCCGCATCACAAACCTGTAAATGACAGTAAATAAACAAGACAGAGAAATCCTTTATTTGGAATAAAATACAAACGCAACCGCCTCCTTCACCACTTTATTATCCTAACACCCTGCAGCTCCGACGTAATACACACGAGATCCAGCGAAGACACATCCAGTGCTGCTACATGTTAGAGCGAGCAGCCATAGAGCACGACTGCCCACTCTGAGTGCAGCCTATTACTGAGCCGCGATAAGCGATGACCGCGGCAGAGACTGTCACAGGCTGGGGGGCGTGTCAGCCTGCAACCAATAACAGCTGAGAGGACGGCCGGTGGGCGGGGAAAACACGTAAAGCTGTGTGTATGCGATGGAAAGTACAGGAAGTGAAAGCGCGACCCGGAAGCAGTGTGCTGCTATGACACCAAGTCTCTGTAAGTATGAAACGCTCATACTTATTATTTATTGGTTTTTTTTCATTTTTATTAATTGCCGGTTCCGGATCGTGTAGCCGGAATCCCGCGCCCGGATCGGGCCCGGAAATAGTGCTGAAACTGCGCGGATCCGGACATTTACAGTTCGGGCCCTCTCAGCATTACTTATCAGTGGTTTCACACAAAGAAGGAATGTGTTATCTGTGGGATGAATTGTGTGTTTCTATGTTCCTACGCACCTCACCAAACCTCCCTATATGGCTTCGGTGTATGAGAAAAGACAGATTTTGATTCTTTGTACATGTCTGAAGGTTGAAATGTTATACTGATATCTGAACTATTCATTACACTGGTCAGTCGCCTATACTGGCTCAGAATGAACACAGTCTCTGTGATCATTGTTTCTGAGTCATTTATTATATCTGTACAGATAGCTAATTTAGCAGTCTCACCTAAATTCTCCCTTGCAAATCAAAAATTCTCCCTTGACAGTGGCACACTATGGTGGTACAGTACTATGGAAAACAGTATATTGGGCACAGTAATATGTGGCACAGTAACATGGTGCATTATATATGGTGCACGTAATATGGGGCAAAGTAATATGGTGGCACACTATATGGTGGCACAGTACTATGGATCACAGTATATGGGGCACAGTAATATGGTTGCACAGTATATGGGTCAAAGTAACATGGTGCATAGTATATGTGGCACAGTAACATGGTGCATAATATATGGTGCATGTAATATGGGGCAAAGTAATATGGTGGCACACTATATGGTGGCACAGTATATGGGGCACAGTAATAGAGTGCACAGTATATGGGGTACAGTAACAGTGCACAGTATATAGGGGCACTGTAATATGGGGCACAGTAATATGGTTGCACAGTATATGGGTCAAAGAAACATGGTGCATAGTATATGTGGCACAGTAACATGGTGCATAATATATGGTGCATGTAATATGGGGCAAAGTAATATGGTGGCACACTATATGGTGGCACAGTATATGGGGCACAGTAATAGAGTGCACAGTATATGGGGTACAGTAACAGTGCACAGTATATAGGGGCACTGTAATATGGGGCACAGTAATATGGTTGCACAGTATATGGGTCAAAGAAACATGGTGCATAGTATATGTGGCACAGTAACATGGTGCATAATATATGGTGCATGTAATATGGGGCAAAGTAATATGGTGGCACACTATATGGTGGCACAGTATATGGGGCACAGTAATAGAGTGCACAGTATATGGGGTACAGTAACAGTGTACAGTATATAGGGGCACTGTAATATGATGGCACAGTAATATGGTGGCAGAGTTTATTGGAGCACAGTATTATGGGGCCCAGTATACAGTGGGGCACATTATACAGTGGAGCACTATACCAGCTGTCCCCGGTGACACTTTCTACAGCTCTGCACTGTGATCCTAAACTTCATCCTCCCTTACCTTTTCCAAACTCCCACAAGGGGAGGGGAGGTGTGACATCACACAGTTGTAATGTGAGCTAGTTGTGCAGTAGGTTTTCAGCAGCTGCTCCCCCTAGTGTTTAAGAGTGGAAAATATCAAACTTTTAAAATTATTTTTTTCATATTTTGCTCAATTAAAAACAAATGATAATATTTAAACAAAACATTAAAAAATACGTTACATTTTTCAGTTATTAAAAATATTTTTTATGGCACCTTCCCTTTAATATTTATTATCTATAAGGATTAACTTAATTGCACTATGCACTCTTGCACTTGCAGTATATCATAAATCATTAGTTTGCAGAGATATATTTGAGATATATGTATTTATAATTTGCATACACGTATATTTATATAATCTACAACATCCTTTTAATCCTTATTTTAATCCTTATTTTCATGAATACCTTATGGTATTAACCTTTTGATGTGTGTTGACGCCCTATTTTTTTAACCATTTTGTTATATACTTACCTATGATGACATACTGAAACTACCATTTTGTGTTTGTATGGTTCTTTTTCATGATCTAATTGGTTATCATGTTCAGTATATAGCAGGATACAGCAGGGCAGTATAGAGGAGGTCATATCTGCAGAGTATAATCCACCATCTTCAGTATATAGCCGCATAGTATACAGGAGGTCATATATGCAAAGTATAATCCACCAGCTTCAGTATATAGCAGGGCAGTATACAGGAGGTATGCAGTGGCGTAACTAGAGTTTGATGGGCCCTGATGCGAAATTTGGACCGGGGCCCCCCTCTACGTACCCCGACACTTAGGGTACGGGATAATGACACTGACACTCAGTGTACAGGATAATGATGCTGACACTTGGCTTTTACCCACAGCACCCAGGTTTCCCATGATCTGAAATCCCTCTATCAGCACCCAGCTTTGCTATGTTCTGATATCCATCTTGTCCTCGGCACCCAGCTTCCCCATGCTCTGCTACACATCTTACCCTCAGCACCCAGTTTTCCCATATCAGAGCATGGGAAAGCTGGGTGCTGAGAGATGTATAGCAGAGCATGGGAAAGCTGGGTGCTGAGAGATGTATAGCAGAGCATGGGAAAGCTGGGTGCTGAGAGATGTATAGCAGAGCATGGGAAAGCTGGGTGCTGAGAGATGTATAGCAGAGCATGGGAAAGCTGGGTGCTGAGAGATGTATAGCAGAGCATGGGAAAGCTGGGTGCTGAGAGAAGATGTATATCAGAGCATGGGAAAGCTGGGTGCTGAGAGATGTATAGCAGATAATGGGAAAGCTGGGTGCTGAGAGAAGATGTACAGCAGAGCATGGGAAAGCTGGGTGCTGAGGGAAAGAGCCTTTTCCCCTTCACCACAAAACATTACCATCCCCTGCTTGTATCTTTGTCCCCCTTGTATATAGTTCTCCAAATACTATAATGGCCCCCACATAGCCTTCCATATAGTATAAAGGGTCCCACATAACCCGTCATATATTAGAATGCACTCCCATAGTTCTCCATGTATTACAATGCATTTCCCATAGTTCTCGATGTATTATAATTCACCCCATAGTTCTCCATATTTTATACTGCACCACAGTCCTCCATGTTTTATAACCCCCATAGTCCATGTATAAGGTAGGCTCCATAGTCCTCCATGTATTATAATGCAGCCCCATAAATCATCATATTGTATTATGCAGCCCCATACTCCTCCATGTATAATGCACCCCTATATTCCATGTATAAGGTGTCCTTCATTTTGTATAATGCAGCTCCATAGACCTCCATGTATAATGCACCCCTAGTCCATGTATAAGGTGTCCTTCATGTTTATTATGCAGTCCCATAGACCTCCATGTATCATGCAGCCAGCCCCCCCCCCAGGGCCTCAATGTGTCATGCAGCCAGCCCCCCCAGGTGTCATGCAGCCAGCCCCCCCAGGAATCATGCAGCCAGCTCCCCCAGGAATCATGCAGCCAGCCCCCCCAGGTATCATGCAGCCAGCCCCCCCCAGGTATCATGCAGCCAGCCCCCCCAGGGCCTCCATGTGTCATGCAGCCAGCTCCAGCAGGGTTTCCATGTGTCATGCAGCCAGCTCCAGCAGGTTTTCCATGTGTCATGCAGCCAGCCCCCCCAGGGCCTCTGTGTCATGCAGCCAGCCCCACCAGGGCCTCCATGTATCATGCAGCCAGGGCCTCCATGTGTCATGAAGCCAGCTCCACCAGGGTTTCCATGTGTCATGCAGCCAGCCCCCCCAGGGCCTCTGTGTCATGCAGCCAGCCCCCCCAGGGCCTCTGTGTCATGCAGCCAGCCCCCCCAGGGCCTCTGTGTCATGCAGCCAGGGCCTCCATGTGTCATGAAGCCAGCAAAATAAAAAAACAAGTACCTCTCTTCTCCTTCCGACCCCTAGGACCGCGGTAGTTACGCCCCTGCCCCCATATGTCACACCCCTGCTCCCCATACAGCCTGCACCCCGATATCACACACACTACACCCTCATATGCCTCACACCCTGCTGCCTGTACCTCAACTTACCCCTCTTAAACACTCTGCAGTCTGCACCCCTTCACAACCTTCTGTCACAGTCTGCAGCCCTCATCTGCCACTCACCCTGCAGCCCCCTCATGTCCAAAATCGTTCAGGAATCAGTATCTTCTGCTTTCTCCCCGGCATCCTGTGTCTCCTCCCACACAGTCACATGGGCGTGACATCATCGCAGGTCCTGGAAGGATGGATTCCGTGTGCTGTGCAGGAGCACTTCTGCTCTGCCGCAGGTCAGAGAGCCCCTCTCACAGGCCGGCCACTACACAGCGGCACTACATATAGGGGCCCGGCAGCCGGCTCTGCAGAGCGGCTGCCGGGCCCCTATAACCCTGCGGGCCCGGTCGCAGTGGCGACCTCTGCGACCGCGGTCGTTACGCCCCTGGAGGTATGATCTGCAGAGTGTAATCCACATCCTCAGTATATAGCAAGGCAGTATACAAGAGGTAATATTTGCAGACTATTCTGTCTCTTCCTAGTAGCAATGAATACAACCGCTCTAATTATCAGTCCCTTAGATAACTGTATGATTTTACTCACTCTACGGCTTCCACAGATAGCTCAACTCAGCACAACGATGACTTGTAGAAAGACCAGGAGAAACGCTGTAGTTTTCTTCTAGAATCTTGTATTAAGTACAAAGTAAATGCAGGTGAAAAGGAATAATCTGTACAGGGTTGCAGACATGTCTCTTCAGCAATGGTTTCTCTAGACTAACTGAAGGAGAAGGGAGGAGCATTCTATACAGAAGCCAACTAAGGGAGGTACATAGGGACAAACTTCATACAGTCTAATCTACCTAGTAACAATAAAGGAATTTCCTGATAGGAGGAAAAATATGCAATGCAAAAATTACATACAACAGGTTGTTCCCATTCATGGGACACAATACTCCCCGTCTGAAATCATATGATTTCACAAGTCCTTCTACGATGTAAGGAGTAGATCCTGTCCCTCGATGTCACGAAACCTGTAACGAGATAAGAGACAACACAAAAAATGCAACGTAATGCACTGAATTCAAGTCCATGCTTTGTTGATGACGCATTGTCCTTGCGTAAAAAATGAAAAAGTAGAAAAATGTTAAACATGAATTCAAGTTCAACAAACCCATCTTCAGATTGAGGAAGCCGCAAACATGCCAACTCTTCCTCCAACCCAATAATCCAACGGTAAGTTTTAATCCAAAGGAAAAGTTCAAGATTCAATTGGACACGGACAGTTGTGTCTCCGTACAGCAGGGGTAAGGAAAGGTACGCTCCCCACCGTGGCAGTGTCCAACGACAAAGTTAGTTCATGTAACGTCCTCCTTTGGTAAAAGTAGCACGAGTTCGGTGACTGGACGAATCACACACATGTGCCAGCCATGGCACGTTGAAGACTTGTAGTTGGTGAAACAGTGAGCGACGTGAATAAGACGAGCTACGGCTCGTACCGCAGATGACCAACTTGTGAAGCGCTTGAAGCGATGAGGTCTCAACTTCTGTTTTGATGGTACTGAAGTGTAGCGAGCGGAGACGACCGGTCTCATTTCCTTGTCAGATTCTGGTTCCACCAGCTCGTACATGTTGCCGGCGTAGTTATCGCAGATCTCCTCGTATAAGATACTTGGAGGTGTCGGCCACATGTTGTCGCCGAGTTTGGATGCAGCAGTGAGTCTCGTTCCTCGGTCAGCTGGATTTTGTTCGGTGGGAATGTGGTGCCACTGTTCAGCATGATCTCTGTCGAGGATGTTTTGCGTAATCTCGACAAAGCATTTCTCCATCTCTGGTTGTCTTTCCAAAGTGCGTTTTAGAGAGGAGGACCTTGCGGTTGCTTGCTGGGAGTTGTTTGGCAACCTTGGCCTTGGAGACCGAAAGGGTAATGGGGCTACCCAACTGTTAGAGTCATTTTGAGAGAACTCTTTATCCATAATCTTTATGAATTCTTTGTCTTCTCTCATCGAAGCCAATTTGTTGTCTTCATTTGTAGACTCGAACGCTGTTGACCCGAAGTCGTCATCCCAGAGATGATATGCGTCCGCGCAGTCGGGAGGCTGCTGTCGCCACCTGGTGTCGCTCAGCCTCTCTTTCACCCCGTAGTGATGCGGACATGGTTGAAAGTGAGTGCCGCGACCATTTGGGAGGATGTGCGTCTTGTAGGAGGAGATCGCGTCGGGACTCTTCACTTTGCCTACGCAGACGTTTCCTATGATCACCCAGCCTAAGTCGTAGCGCTGAGCGAATGGCGCATCGTGTGGCCCGTTGATGTGTTGGCGTACTTTGTGTAGCCGGAGGATGTCCCTTCCAATCAGAATCAGGATTTTTGCACTATGATCAAGAGGTGGGATCTTGCTGGCAATAGTTCTCAGGTGAGGGTGGTGAAGAGCTGCCTCTGGTGTTGGAATCTCTTCCCGGTTAGCCGGTATCTGGTTGCACTCGACGAGTGTCGGTAGAGGTATCTCTACGGTATTTTCAAGAGATGTTACCACTAGACCACTGGCTCTTCTTCCGCAAGCTTCTGAGATGTCGCTGCAAGTACCTAGTGTATAAGGGTAGGCATTTCCTTTTAAGCCGAACAAGTCGAAGAGTTCAGACCTGGCAAGTGACCTGTTACTCTGGTCGTCCAGGATGCTGTACACCTTCACGGCCCTTTCTGGGTGACCTTTGGGATATACCCTTACTAGGCATATTTTCGCGCAAGACTTGTCCCAGAGATCTTCTCCGCAGACGGCGGTGCACGAGGAGGATACTGTGAGGTGGTTTGCAGCTTGGCCTGTACTCTCCCCGCCATGACTTGTGGTAGGAGAAGTTGTAGGTGCAGGATCAGGCTGAGATGGGTGCAGCGCTTGTACGTGATCTGTGCTGTCACACTCCATACACTTAATTGTAACATTACAGTCCTTGGCAAGGTGTTCTGTAGAGGCACAACACCTGAAACATTCCCCAAACCTTTTCAAGAGTTCCTTTCGTTCTTGAAGGGGTTTCTTCCTGAAGCCAATGCACTTCTTCAGGGGGTGTGGCAGATTGTGAATTGGACACTGGCGGTTTGGATTTTCCACCTTCCCGCCTTCATTGCCCTTGTCTGGTGCTGACGTTGGTGTAGGTGGTAGAACATCGGTCTTTTTGACTGATACTGGGCCCCTACATTTTCTGTCATTTTGATGAGTGCCCTCATACCTGGGAGCTGGTGAAGTGGAGTCGGTGGGTTCTCCACAGGTGAAGCTGGGGTCTGCCTTAGGTTCCGCGATGCCATTGATGAACTCACAGAAGTAGGAGAATGGAGGGAAGGAGACTTGGTGCTCTTTTTTATAGTTTGTTCCTACCGTAGTCCACCTTTCCTGCAAGTTGTAAGGTAACTTGGCGACTATGGGTTTCACCCCACGAGCGGTGTCCAGGTAGCTGAGGCCAGGTAGGTGTGTGTCTGTTTTGGCCAGCTGGAGCTCGGACAGCAGGTCGCTGAGTTCCTGGTACTTTGAAGCATCCTTGCCAGATATTTTGGGGAGGTCGTATAGTTGTTTCAGTAATGCATCTTCAATTGCTTCAGGACTGCCGAAGCCTTTCTCTAGCCTTTCCCATGCAGTTGCGAGACCAGTTGTTGGGTCGCTGATGTAGACGGATCTGAGTCTCTTGATTCTCTCAGTAGACCGTGGCCCTAGCCACCTGATTAGCAAGTCCAGCTCTTCAGCAGCTGTAATGCCGAGGTCACGCGTTGCGGTTTTGAAGGCACACTTCCACCCTCTGTAGTTTTCAGGCTGGTCGTCATACTTTGTGAGACCGGTGTTGGTGAGTTCTCGGCGGATCATGTACCTCGCAAAGTCGGACATGTCTGATCTTTCCGTTAGTTGGGGCACATTTGCTGACTGCGTGATGCTGGTTGCGTGGTTCGTAGCTTCGTGGTTCGGGAACATGGGAAAGTACGGAGTGGCGTAGGCGTTTAGACCAGTGACCGCCGGTTTGGTGTGTACAGTCTCTGTTGTATGCGGGTCTGGAACTACACAGTTGTTGGGAGTGTAGCGCCTTGCCGGCATGTTAGGTTGCATGTAGACATGGGCATACGGAGGTTGCTGATGCGCAGGGTGTGGCTGTGCATTGGAATATGAAGCTGGTTCAGGCTTGAAAGTCTGAGGTGCATTGGACTGACCTGGAAGGCTGGAAGCTGTAGGTGGATCAGTGTCTTGAGGCTCTGGAGAAGTGTTAGCACTGACGGGAATGTTGATGGTAGTTGGCAGTTCGTCGGCTTGGCTCAGCACGTAATCTCTTGTACGCTTAAGTGAGTCTTCTGTGTTGAGATCACACAAACTGGCGCTGCCTTCCTGGCTCCCACCCAGAGCTTGTTCGAAGACTTTTAGCCTTGCCATAGCCGCCACATGTTCACATTCCTTCTGAAGGGCTTCAATTTCTGCTTCCTTGCGTGCAGATTCTGCTTTCATCTCCGCTTCTCTGCGTGCAGATTCTGCTTCCTTGCGTGCAGATTCTGCTTTCATCTCTGCTTCTCTGCGTGCAGATTCTGCTTCCTTGCGTGCAGATTCTGCTTTCATCTCTGCTTCCTTACGTGCAGATTCTGTTTTCATCTCTGCTTCTCTCTGGGCGAAGATGGCGTGTACTTTTAATGTTTCTGCTTCAGCGCGCGCCTTTATGAGCTGCTCGCTGAGGGTTGAGTACCTTGATGAGCCTGATTTGAGTGAGTGCCTTGAGCTCTTAATGGACCTGGATTTGTAAGATGCCGCTCCTGACATTTGCGCAATTTTTGCTTCAGTCTCGCTCACAATGTCGTGCACAGTGCGGTCTCGTTCAGCATTAAGCTGTTGAAAGTCCTGTAGTTCTTTTTGAGACTCAGACGTATTTGATCTCAGCAGGGTAGAGGAATATTTTTTACAAATCTCTTTGTAGGACTGGTATGCTGAGTACAGTTGTTCCAGGGCTCCCTCTGGTGGTAGCTCCTGAGCACCGGGCGCAGATAAAACAGTCACTTGTTTTTGCACTCTTTGCCACAATAATGCTGTCTGGGTAAACTGTTCACTTCTGGCTGTTTCTAGGTTCTCTTTAACCTTCCATGTTGGTCTGGTCAACCGCTTAGATCTTTCACTGTAATTTGAGTGTGAGACCATGTCTTCCTCTTGTTGCTTTAAAGCAGGTAGTGAGAGGGTTCTCTTTGACTCCATCAGGAAGAGTGAATGCTGCTCTGCACTGGTTGTCATGGAGATCAATACAATGTTGCAATCTCTGCAGCCAGCAGCCTGTTTTGCAGGAAGTATTTGTGAAGTCTCTGGCTGCAATTTACAATTAGCTTATGGGTAATTCTAGGTTTATAGCTGCACACAGTTCTGATAACAGGTTAATACTGTACAGGGCACTTTGTCTGAAGCTGCTATAAAGTTTTATGCTGTGGCTTGTTATCAGCCCCTTGGGGTAATCCTTTCTCTGGATTGTATGCAGTATAGCACTCCTGGAAACAGGTTCTTTACTGATATATGAATACTAATCCCGGTCACAGCTAATCCTTTTCACTATTCTGTCTCTTCCTAGTAGCAATGAATACAACCGCTCTAATTATCAGTCCCTTAGATAACTGTATGATTTTACTCACTCTACGGCTTCCACAGATAGATCAACTCAGCACAACGATGACTTGTAGAAAGACCAGGAGAAACGCTGTAGTTTTCTTCTAGAATCTTGTATTAAGTACAAAGTAAATGCAGGTGAAAACGAATAATCTGTACAGGGTTGCAGACATGTCTCTTCAGCAATGGTTTCTCTAGACTAACTGAAGGAGAAGGGAGGAGCATTCTATACAGAAGCCAACTAAGGGAGGTACATAGGGACAAACTTCATACAGTCTAATCTACCTAGTAACAATAAAGGAATTTCCTGATAGGAGGAAAAATATGCAATGCAAAAATTACATACAACAGGTTGTTCCCATTCATGGGACACAACACAGACTATAACCTACAATGCTCAGTACATAGCAGGATAGTACAACAGGAGGTCATATCTGCAGACTAGAGTTGAGCGCGGTTCGCGGTTCGAGGTTCTCCAGTTCGCGGCTCGAGTGATTTAGCTTTTTGCTAAAGCTCGATAGTTCTAGATACGTTCGAGAACGGTTCTAGCAGCAAAAAAACAGCTAATTCCTAGCTGGCTTTCCGCTGTAATAGTGTAAGTCACTCTGTGACTCACACTATTATGACATTTCAGTGTATAGTGTGCGGGAACAGCGCATTCAGATCACTGCTGTATGGATACACACACAGCTAAGTGGACTTTTAGCCAGAGAAGCAACGGCATGTGTGATAGGATGTCCATGTCACATGTCCCTGCATTATAAAAACGGACATTTTCCTCCAGCACGCCATTATCTGCCTTCTGCGTCCTTGGTGTCAGACATCACTGGCGCAGCTCCTATCGCCGATACAGCTGTATACGCTCCATACACAGCACTGTACAGAATAGGGATAGCACTTTCTATCAGCCCTTTTAAGGGCTAATACCGGCAGGGTCAGAGCCATAGGTGACAGGTCCGTGAAAACAGAGTTTAACAGCTACACAAGATGACAGCGTCTGTGTAGCTAAGGTCAGGGATTTCCTCGCTGCATTTCCCCATTAGGAGGGATAGAAAGGCAGGCTTCCTTTCCTCTACCCAGAGACCCACAAACCTGCAACTGTACCCTCCTGCCCTTTGCACACTCAAACTCATTGTTACTAAGCCATTATACTAGCAAACACTGAGTGAACTTAGTGGCATCCTAAACGTGGCTATTGGACTTCTGTATAGTCCCACTAGTGCAAAGATATTTGCAGCACGTCTGCCTGCATTGCACACTCAAACTCATTATAACTAAGCCATTATACTAGCAAACACTGAGTGAACTTAGTGGCATCCTAAACGTGGCTTTTGGACTTCTGTATCGTCCCACAAGTGCAAAGATATTTGCAGCACCTCTGCCTTCATTGCACACTCCAACTCATTGTTACTAAGCCATTATACTAGCAAACACTGAGTGAACTTAGTGGCATCCTAAACGTGGCTATTGGACTTCTGTATAGTCCCAGTAGTGCAAAGATATTTGCAGCACGTCTGCCTGCATTGCACACTCCAACTCATTGTTACTAAGCCATTATACTAGCAAACACTGAGGAAACTTAGTGGCATCCTAAAAGCGGCTGTTGGACTTCTGTATAGTCCCAGTAGTGCAAAGATATTTGCAGCACCTCTGCATTGCACACTCCAACTCATTATAACTAAGCCATTATACTAGCAAACACTGAGTGAACTTAGTGGCATCCTAAAAGTGGCTGTTGTACTCCATTCGTGCCCCACTGGTGCAAATCTATGTGCAGCACCTCTGCATGACACCCACCTGCCCTGTTTTTAATAAGCTATAATGATAGCAAAAAATACTGCCATTTAGTGGCATCATAGAACTGGATGTTGTATTTCATTATTGTCCCACTGGTGCCAAGCTATTTCTAGCACCTGTGCAGGACACCCTCCTGCTCTGTTTTTAATAAGCTATAATGATAGCAAAAAATGCTGCCATTTAGTGGCATACAAGAAGTGGCTGTTGGACTTCTGTATTGTCCCACTAGTGCAAAGATATTTGCAGCACCTCTGCCTGCATTGCACACTCAAACTCATTGTTACTAATACATTATAATACCAAAAATTGAGTAAACTTAGTGGCATACAAGAAGTGGCTGTTGTACTCCATTAGTGCCCCACTGGTGCAAATCTATGTGCAGCACCTCTGCATGACACCCTCCTGCTCTGTTTTTAATAAGCTATAATGATAGCAAAAAATGCTGCCATTTAGTGGCATACAAGAAGTGGCTGTTGGACTCCATTAGTGCCCCACTGGTGCAAATCTTTGTGCAGCACCTCTGCATGACACCTTCATGCACATTTTGCTACGCTAATTTTATAACAAACTCAGGGAATTCTTTGCTGCATTTGATCATTCGGAGGGATAGAAAGTGAGGCTTCCTTTAGCTTTTCCTTCTGTTCATAGACAGCATCTCCAAGTCCACACCCGAAGAGCAATTTCTCCTCCACGTGTAAGTGTGGAGAGGCAGCTAGTGCGCATGCGTGTGCCGATTTACCCCAGCTGCAGCCTAACTACAGTGTTTCGCCTAGTGAGTATGCTCAGCCTGACTGTGCCATTCCTGAGGCTAAGTCTTCATTTCGGGATACAGCGCGTGCTCCCACACTTAGTGCGAAAAGCCTCTTTGCACAGGTACTTGCATTCCGTGCCGGGTCTAAGTCCTGTTTTGTGCCTAGACACCATGCTAAAGCTGATAGTCTTTTTTCAGAGACTGTATTTCATGCTACTGAGCATGCTCAGGCACTTACTGCATCAGAGACTAGGTCCGGTAATGAACTCTTTGGCCCTGCCCCTGATGTGGGGGGCCCATATAGACCACAGGGCATCAGGTGTCCTGACAATGTGGCCAGGCCACTCCCAAATGGCTTGCAGAGGCCCGCCCCTATGACTTGTCACCTCATTATTGATGGTCAGACGATGACTGGTGAGGTGTTTGTGTCGTGGCAGCCATGAGGTCATTATTGAAGTTGCGGTTCCAAATAGGACGCTAGTTATGCCACTCATGACGTGTCACTCTGCTTTTGTCTCCAGGAGGTGCATTGTGGTCCACCCTGGTTTGGGGCGGACCCAGGTTATAAAACGGGCTGGAGCCAACAAGGAGGTGCGCAGTCTTCTATTATGCTCCGAAAGAGCACACCTCCATGTGTTGAACCCATTGCGGCTTTAGGCCAGAGGTAGGCAGGGATAGGGCGTCGATGCAGGCCGCCACCACAGTTGGTAACGCAGAACGGTTAAGACCAGCTCCTGTCCTACAAGTCCTGCTTGTGCAGCCCAGTGGCATTAATAGGCCTGCTGCTGCTGATGCACCTGCTGTCCACAGGTGTGGTCCCAATGCACACGGTCAGCGTACTGAATGGCCCCTGTGATGTTAACAGGGAGTTCCTGGGCTGGGTGGGCGTGTGGACCCTGTGACGCTAACAGGGCTCCCAGTCTCCAGATCCGAGTGGCGTCTAACTCGGTTCAGGCTACTATTAGTTTCATAGCCACACAGATCTGTATCCTCCATCTAACCTTCCAGTTGCCAACCTCTCCTTTTCCATCTGGGAGCACGGTGGACACTGACTGCTGATGGGGATATATACCTTTCTCTTTCTTTTCTTATTAATTTTCGTTATATAGCGGTAACATAGTATATACCACCTTATCCAAATCTGCCAGTCCCACCGTAACAGATGGTGTTTCTTCATCAAATGTTACTTTTGCTTAACCAACAAACCCACGGACAAAAACTTTTTTCCCCTTTCCAACACACCTGTTCCCCTTTCCACCAGCATTTGTCCTTTTTCAACTCATTTGGTATATGACCAAAAGTGCAACTCTGCAGGGACACCGTACTCAATGCCATCTCAGCACAGCAGCCAGCCCTCGGTCCCTAAGATGTGGACAAGTAAAAGACCATTTCCTCCTATCCATGACAAAGCATTGAGATTCACTCTGTGCAGCACTGGTGTTTACTGGAAAAGCAAATCTAAGAATCCGTACCACCTTCTGCAGATACTCCTGTATACGTGCGTCCCTTTCTATGGCAGGAATTATTTCGCCAAATTTTGTCTTGTACCGGGGATCTAACAGTGTGGCAACCCAGTAGTTAGCATTACTTCGAATTCGTACAATCCGAGGGTCATGTTGTAGGTAGTGCAGCAAGAAGGCGCTTATGTGTCTTGTGCATCCAAGAGGACCAAGTGCTTGGTGTGTTGGTGGCAGAGAGGTGAGAATCGTGCCTCCTTCCTCTGCCCTCTCCCCCAAAACCTAGCACAACCGAAATGTGAGCAAGCTCTCTCATCAGCTGCGTCTTCCATGCCCATCGCAAGTTCGTCCTCCATTTCTTCATGGGCTCCTGCACCTTCCTTAACAATTTTTGCTGATACTATGCGCCCTTGTTAATCCCTATCCCTCACCATGACTGCCGCCTAGGTGCCGCTCACCGTATGGACCTTGTAGATCTTATTATCCCTTCTGCATGACTCCTCCTGTACTTCCTCCCCTTCCTCTTGGACCAACACCTGACTCCGAATAATGCTTACAGTGTGCTCCTTCTTGTAGATGACCAGAATTGTCACGCTGAGAATGGCATCGCCAGTGCTAAACATCTTCATTGATTTTTGTAAACTGTGTAGAAGGGTGCATAGGTCCTTGATCTGACACCACTCCAGCAGCGTGATCTGCACCACCTCTGGATCAAGTTAGCCCAGGGTATACGTCATACCGTATTTCAGCAGGGCTCTGCGGTGCTGCCACACACGCTGCAACATGTGCAGATTCCAATTCCTGCGTGTCGGAACATGGCATTTCCGGCGTTTAACCGCCAGACCCTAAGAATTCAGGAGCAATGAAAGTTGTTGAGCTGCTGGGTGCGAAGGATGAAAGTGAGCACATAGCAGCGTGCCCGCTGCACAAGGCCATGTAGGCCGGGATGGTATTTTAAAAATTGCTGGAGAATCAGATTCAACACGTGAGCCATACAAGGCCCGTGTGTCACATTGCCCTGACGAAGGGCCGCAGACAGGTTTGCATCATTGCCGCACACGGCTGTTAAGTCACCAACGTAGTCCATTCAATCAATTTGTACTCCGGTCGCCAGGTGACAACGTGTTCCTTTCGTGCATAGTGCTGATGATGGGAAAGGAGTCGATGCCTGCGGCGCAGGTGGACGCAGGTTATGGTCACCCACTGGGTTGCGTTACCTTGACAGATACAGAACCACACGCTGAATGTAGGTGGTGGGTATCTCACAGATGAAGTACCATCATTCAGCTACCACCAATGGGAAGACACCACACCCTTTTTTAGGCCCCTCCTGTCTGCAGACCACTGCCAGACAAAGCTATGAACCTCTTGTTACTGTTACCCCCAGTTCAGTTTTATGAGTTTGTGTGCTTGTTACCTGACTACTTTTCCTGCTTGCTGTTTATGTACCTCGTTGGCCGATCCACATTTCACCTCTGCTTGTTTTCTGATTAAGTCCTGGCCATCCCATTCTGTTCCTCTTCCTCAATTAATGTTTTTGACCCTGCATGACTACTATTCTCTGGAACTGCAGCCTTCCACAGGTATTGATCAACTTGGGCCCTGTGTAATTCCAAATCACTGTATAGGGGTTAAAGGATTTCAGGGTTCTGGGTGTCCAGCTTGGTGAGTGGCTTGCCTCTAGCCTATCCTTTACAGCCCATCTGAGTGTGTCGATCCAGGCAGGCGTTACACTGTGCCCTCTGCAGAAGGCCATGTAGGCCGGGATAGTGTTTTAAAAATTGCTGGACAACCAGGTTCAACACGTGAGCCATACAAGGCACGTGTGTCACATTGCCCTGAAGAAGGGTCGCAGACTGGTTTGCATCATTGTCGCACCCGACCTTCCCTGACTGCTGGTTGAGTGTAGACAACTATTGATGAAACTCGGTCTCACTCTCCAGAGCTAACCATCCACAATTCCTCAGCGGTGTCTCACATTTCCCCTACATTTCAAAGTAAACATTTGATCGCCTGATGGCCTTGAGCTCTGCTGCCAGCATAGTAAGGAGGTGTGTGGGATTCCTTGGGCGCAGTTACAAGGAAGGGTGGCCTGACCACACAGGGTTTGGGCCGAGGTGGAGGACCCACACGAGGTTAAGGAGGCAGAAGCAGTGGAGGAACTTGTACATACAGAGGAAGGATTGACACACAAGTCGTGGGGATGGCAAGACTTGTACAGCAAACCCTTCTCCATCTCTCACCATAGTTACCCAGTGCCCAGTCAGCAACATGTAACTCTCCTGTCCATGCTTACTGGTCCAAGTATTTGTGGTGAAATGCACCCTGTCACACACAGAGTTTCTCAAGGAATCGGTGAGGTTGTGTGCGACCTGCTGTGGTAGCGCAGGCACGCCTTTCTTGGAGAAGGAGTGACGACTGGCCATCGGCTCTTGGGGCACTGCAATGGGCATAAGGTCTCGAAAATCCTCGGTCTCAAAAGGGTGTTAAGGCAGCCTTTCTGTTGCCAACAAGTTGCAGATGATGAAACTCAACCTCTTAGGCATGTCATGCCATTCGAAAATCATGTAAAACACAGCGAGGGGACTCCAACCACAGTCTCCCTCGTTGCCACTAATTGGGCCACACACACCCCACTTGACTGGCATCAGTTGACCCCCCTTTTGAAAAAGAAAAAGATGCTTGGCATGAAGCACTCTCAAAAATACGCGTGCCTTTCCCGTCCCCTGGAGGACCCAGGGGAAGAAAAGTCCTCTGAGAGCCATGACTTGTTCATCTTGGTTCTTTTAGAAACACAGCGAGGGGACTCCAACCACAGTCTCCCTCGTTGCCACTAATTGGGCCACACACACCCCACTTGACTGACATCAGTTGACCCCCCTTTTGAAAAAGAAAAAGATGCTTGGCATGAAGCACTCTCAAAAATACGCGTGCCTTTCCCGTCCCCTGGATGACCCAGGGGAAGAAAAGTCCCCTGAGAGCCATGACTTGTTCATCTTGGTTCTTTTAGAAACACAGCGAGGGGACTCCAACCACAGTCTCCCTCGTTGCCACTAATTGGGCCACACACACCCCACTTGACTGGCATCAGTTGACCCCCCTTTTGAAAAAGAAAAAGATGCTTGGCATGAAGCACTCTCAAAAATACGCGTGCCTTTCCCGTCCCCTGGCTGACCCAGGGGAAGAAAAGTCCTCTGAGAGCCATGACTTGTTCATCTTGGTTCTTTTAGAAACACAGCGAGGTGACTCCAACCACAGTCTCCCTCGTTGCCACTAATTGGGCCACACATACCCCACTTGACTGGCATCAGTTGACCCAATTTTCAAGATGAAAAAGATGCTTGGCATGAAGCACTCTCAAAAATACGCGTGCCTTTCCCGTCCCCTGGATGACCCAGGGGAAGAAAAGTCCTCTGAGAGCCATGACTTGTTCATCTTGGTTCTTTTAGAAACACAGCGAGGGGACTCCAACCACAGTCTTCCTCGTTGCCACTAATTGGACCACACACACCCCACTTGACTGGCATCACTTGACCCCCCTTTTCAAAATGAAAAAGATGCTTTGCATGAAGCACTCTCAAAAATATGCGTGCCTTTCCCGTCCCCTGGCTGACCCAGGGGAAGAAAAGTCCTCTGAGAGCCATGTCCACATTGTCAGTGGACAGACACGTGTGCTTATCTGCCAGAAGACCCCCAGCAGCACTGAAGACAGGTTCCGAGAGAACGCTGGCTGCAGGACACGACAAGATCCCCAAGGCGTACGTGGCAAGCTCAGGCAATTTATCCAGATTGGAAGCCTAAAATGAGCAGGGCTCAAGTTGCACAGTAATGGCATCGATGTTTCCTTGCATATACTCATATATCTGTGTCTCCTCCTCTTTTTCCTTGTCCAGCTCTTTTGTTTTCGCATGAGTATATGTCCTTGTCACTTTCCCATGTGTTTGTGTTGTGTTGTGAGTTGTTTATCACCTTTTGGACACCTTTGAGGGTGTTTTCTAGGTGTTTTTATGTGTTTGTGATTGCCTGCCATTGTTTCCTATGCAGTTCGAGTTCGGTTCGTCGAACGTTCGACGAACCGAACTCGAATGGGAGCTCCGTTCGGCGAACCGACCTCGAGCCGAACCGCGACCGGTTCACTCATCTCTACTGCAGACTATAATCCACCACCTGTTTAGTGTCAGATACACCCCAACAGAGACCACTAAGTCGAGACCCTATGAAATCCGGTTTAGAAGTACCCCCAGATACTTTAACTAAACTTGTTGTTTAATTAACTAAACATTTTACTAACATACATTTCTGAGTTTTCTCCTCCACTCCAGATCCAAACCAGATCCAGATAAGAAGATGGCTGTCTACGAGCCCTGGAACCAGATATGATGTGACCTTCCAAGGTTTCCTGATGATCAGCACTGCTGTAAAGGTGGAAGGGAGACCCACATAGATCCACGCATCCCACTACAAAAAGATGTCGGACCTGGGATCAGGAGATGTCTGTCTCCCATCTTCTACCCAATATTTTGTGTCAAGAAGATGGTATCCAAGCTTGTGGACTAGAAGATGACTATGCATGCCACCTTTGATGATGTCCCACCATCACCGCCTTAGGAATATGAGGCTCTGAGTGCAGCCAACCCTGATGAATATGAACTGATGAAAGGATTGATGAGAGGACTACCAATACCTCCCCCCCACCCCCGAATAATGTGTGCCAGTGTGGAACATAGCCATGAAGACAGGCAAGGGGATATGGACAGGATCTGACTTCCTATGCATAGTTTGTTGGGTGAGGAGGTTCAACCACAAGGGATGGGTTATCTCGTAGGCAAGTGAGGTAACCATCGGCATTAGGACAGATCAATAGACTCGACAGAAGTAGGAAAAGATTTTTGGCTATCTCCAAAGGGGGGAATGTTATGGGCATGGTTATGGACTGTTATGAGTATAAAGGATTATATGCAGATATCCAAAAACAAGACTCAAAATGGCGTTTGAACTGTGCTCAGATACGGAACTTGCTGGGGATAGGTGATTCATGCTGACATAGCTTAATATAAAATGATGAAACATACACATATATCACAAAATAAGCTCTTTTTCCCATTTACCCAATAGGAGAAGTGTCATGTATTCTTGGCTCCTAGGCAACTAATTTCTTAAAATGTATCTGAACTTCCAAAATGGAACCAGTCATATTTCCTACACAGATCTGTGGTCATCTCTGATCTGTGTGCATAAATAGTATGCATGCAACTAACAAATAACTCATGATTTTGAATGCTGATGGGTTTAAGACGTGGATGCATAACTTGAATTGCATCACCCTAAATTAAGCCCCCCTCTTAACTTGTAAAGGAATCCAGCTCACCCACGTCTGACCTCACCGCGCCTCAGACTCGGATCCGGACCTGCCCTGGCCGCACAGCAATGAAAAGGAAGAAAACGATCCAGCTGAGTGACCAGGTGATTTATTCAGTGCAGTTCAGACAAAGCATATGGTCGTGGTTAACGCGTTTCTGGCTTAACGCCCTTAATCATAACCTCCCCCCCCCCTCTTAACACTCTGTTTCTCTGTATTTCTCTGTCTGTTTCTCTGTCTGTCTGTCTCTCTCCCTGTCTGCCTCTGTCTCTCTATCTCTCTGTTTCGCTCTCTGTCTCTATATATCTGTTTCGCTCTCTGTCTCTATATCTCTGTTTCTCTGTCTGTCTCTGTCTCTCTGTCTCTCACTCTCTGTTTCTGTCTGTGTCTCTGTCTCTCTGTCTGTCTCTCTCTCTCTCTCTCTGTATCTCTATCTGTCTCTGTGTCTCTGTCTCTCTCTGTTTCTCTCTTGGTCTGTCTGTCTGTGTCTCTCTCCATCTCTCTCTGTCTCTCTCAATCCGTCTCTTTTTGTCTCTCTGTATGTCAAATCAAATCAAATAGGCTTTATTGACAGGACCAAAATAAAATTAGTGTTGCCAAAGCGAGAAAAAGAAGTGTGACAGGGGAGTGGGTTAAGGTTGTGGGGATGAGGTGTTGAGGGCACAATTATGTCTCTGTTTCTGTCTGTCTGTCTCTCTCCCTCTCTGCCTATCTCTGTCTGTCTCTCTCTCTCTGTTTCTCTCTCTGCCACTACTAGAGTTGAGCGCGGTTCGCGGTTCGTGGTTCTCCAGTTCGCGGCTCGAGTGATTTTGAGGGCTGTTCTAGATTGAACTAGAACTCGAGCTTTTTTGCAAAAGCTCGATAGTTCTAGATACGTTCGAGAACGGTTCTAGCAGCAAAAAACCCAGCTAATTCCTAGCTGGCTTTCCGCTGTAATAGTGTAAGTCACTCTGTGACTCACACTATTATGAAATTTCAGCGTATAGTGTGCAGGAACAGCGCATTCAGATCACTGCTGTTTGGATAATGTCGATCGCCATTTTTTTTTTTCCTTGTCTTCCTTCCCTAAGCGCGCGCGTGTAGTGGGGAGGGCCAGCATGTCAGCCAATCCCAGACACACACACAGCTAAGTGGACTTTTAGCCAGAGAAGCAACGACATGTGTGATAGGATGTCCATGTCACATGTCCCTGCATTATAAAAACGAGTATCTGCCCGTCCGGACGCCATTATCTCTTCTGCGTCCTTGGTGTCAGACATCACTGGCGCAGCTCCTATCGCCGATACAGCTGTATACGCTCCATACACAGCGCTGTACAGCATAGGGATAGCACTTTCTATCAGTCCTTTTAAGGGCTCATACCGGCAGGGTCAGAGCCATAGGTGACAGAGTTTAAAACAGAGTTTAACAGCTACACAAGATGACAGCGTCTGTGTAGCTAAGGTCAGGGATTTCCTCGCTGCATTTCCCCATTAGGAGGGATAGAAAGGCAGGCTTCCTTTCCTCTACCTAGAGACCCACAACCCTGCCACTGTACCCTCCTGCCCTTTGCACACTCCAACTCATTGTTACTAAGCCATTATACTAGCAAACCCTGAGTGAACTTAGTGGCATCCTAAACGTGGCTATTGGACTTCTGTATAGTCCCAGTAGTGCAAAGATATCTGCAGCACGTCTGGCTGCATTGCACACTCAAATTCATTATAACGAAGCCATTATACTAGCAAACACTGAGTGAACTTAGTGGCATCCTAAACGTGGCTATTGGACTTCTGTATAGTCCCAGTAGTGCAAAGATATTTGCAGCACGTCTGCCTGCATTGCACACTCAAACTCATTATAACTAAGCCATTATATTAGCAAACACTGAGTGAACTTAGTGGCATCCTAAACGTGGCTATTGGACTTCTGTATAGTCCCACTAGTGCAAAGATATTTGCAGCACGTCTGCCTGCATTGCACACTCAAACTCATTATAACTAAGCCATTATACTAGCAAACACTGAGTGAACTTAGTGGCATCCTAAACGTGGCTATTGGACTTCTGTATAGTCCCAGTAGTGCAAAGATATTTGCAGCACGTCTGGCTGCATTGCACACTCAAACTCATTATAACTAAGCCATTATACTAGCAAACACTCAGTGAACTTAGTGGCATCCTAAACGTGGCTATTGGACTTCTGTATAGTCCCAGTAGTGCAAAGATATTTGCAGCACGTCTGCCTGCATTGCACACTCAAACTCATTATAACTAAGCCATTATACTAGCAAACACTGAGTGAACTTAGTGGCATCCTAAACGTGGCTATTGGACTTCTGTATAGTCCCAGTAGTGCAAAGATATTTGCAGCACGTCTGGCTGCATTGCACACTCAAACTCATTATAACTAAGCCATTATACTAGCAAACACTGAGTGAACTTAGTGGCATCCTAAACGTGGCTATTGGACTTCTGTATAGTCCCAGTAGTGCAAAGATATTTGCAGCACGTCTGGCTGCATTGCACACTCAAACTCATTATAACTAAGCCATTATACTAGCAAACACTCAGTGAACTTAGTGGCATCCTAAACGTGGCTATTGGACTTCTGTATAGTCCCAGTAGTGCAAAGATATTTGCAGCACGTCTGCCTGCATTGCCCACTCCAACTCATTGTTTCTAAGCCATTATACTAGCAATTTATACTGCCAGTTTAAGGGCCGTAGTTGCATTGTCAGGGATATTTATTCTTTATTATTCTGCTGTTAATAAAGCTAGACCACCGCTGCAATCTACACCACCTCTCAATTTTTACTACCACATGTTCAGTGCACAATCTTGTCGCAATCAACATGAGTGGCAAAATGACAGATGCTGGTGGAAAGGGGAAGAGGCGTGGTGGAAAAGGAAAAAAAGGGTTTGTCCGTGGGGAAGGTGGCAAAGCTCCATTATCATCTGCTGAAGATAGACCATCTACCAGCAAAAGTAAGATGTCTACTACTTACCGTGGACAATCCGATGTGCTCCCTTTTTTACGGACACAAGCAACAGGAACAAAGGTAGATGATGGGCAAAAAAGGAAAATGCTTGAATGGATCTCAAGTGGTCCAACAAGTGCCCTCTCAGCCACCTCAAGTACCGCATCCAAAAAACACCAGTCCTCTGAGTTGTCATCCCAATCAAACTTGCTTTCTCCCAGCTCTGAAGTCTCCATCAGCCCTGCACAGTATGGTGGAACTGAGATGGCTGAGTCTGCAGAGCTGTTCAGTCACACTATAGCCTGGGAATCAGAGGTCTGCTCTCAAGCTACAGTGAGTACAGACCAGGAAATGGTCTGCAGTGATTCCCAGAACCTTTGTGACTCTGATTCAGGCCGTGAGGACCAAGTTTCTGAGCATAATGTTGACCCTTTGTCACAAACTGTAACAACTGTGGTTATAGACAATGACGAACATACTGATGACGATCAGACGCAGATACCAGATTGGGATGACAACTTAAATATTCAGTCAGGGCAAGAAGAGGCTCGGTCTGAGGGGGAGGGGAGTGCAAACACAACAATTGATGATGAAGTTCTAGATCCCACCTACTGTAAACCCCCAGTCAGGCACTCGAGGAGGTCAACAGAGGCGGTGGAGGAGGATGCAACCGACGACGAAGTTACCTTGCGCCTTCCTGGACAGAGTCGGAGCACTAGTAGCACGTCTACAACTGCATCATCAGCCACCACTCTGCCTCTGAGCACTAGTCGGGGGGGCTCAGCAGGTCGCATGCCCTCTAAGCCTTGCCTAGCCTGGTCCTTTTTTGACATAGAAAAAGATCGCCCAAATTATGTGATGTGTAAAATTTGTCGTGATTCTGTTAGTAGAGGTCAAAACCTCAGCAGTTTGACAACTTCTTCCATGAATCGTCACATGAATAAATATCATAGGTCCCAGTGGGAAGTTCACTGTGCTGCAATGCGGCCTAGCGGAGCGAACCATCCACGGCCTGCCCGTTCCAGTGCATCTGCGCGCTCTTCATCTTCTAGGACTGTGGGGACAGCTGTCACACCTGGTTTTCCACGCGCAACTTCCACCACTGTAACCGCAACAGTCAGTTTGCTTGGTAGGTCGTCAGTTGGTTTGGAAGGGGAAACAAGTGAGTGTGTACAGCTCTCTCAGACATCGATAGCACCAACGTTGGATGAAGGCAACATCATGTCTCCGCCTGCACTTTCCTCACAAACCTGCATTTTTCCAGGGACACCCTACTCAACACTGTCTACACACAGCAGCCAGATCTCTGTCCCTCAGATGTGGTCGAATAAAAGGCCATTTCCTGCGACCCATGACAAAGTTAAGAGGTTGACTCTATCCCTCTGTAAGTTCTTGGCTACCGAAATGCTGCCTTTCCGCCTAGTGGACACACAGGATTTTAGAGACCTTATGTCTGTCGCTGTGCCCCAGTACCAGATGCCTAGTCGCCACTACTTCTCTAAGAAAGGTGTGCCCGCGCTACACCAGCATGTCGCACACAACATCACCGCTTCCTTGAGAAACTCTGTGTGTGAACGGGTGCATTTCACCACCGATACTTGGACCAGTAAGCATGGACAGGGATGTTACATGTCGCTGACTGGGCACTGGGTAACTATGGTGATAGATGGTGAAGGGTCTGCTGCACAAGTCTTGCCGTCCCCACGACTTGTGTGTCAATCCTCTGTCTGTCCAAGTTCCGCCACTGCTTCTGCCTCCTCCACCTCATCTGTGTCCTCCACCTCCGCCCCAAGCCTGCCTGGTCAGGCCACCAGCGTTCTCACTGCGCAGAAGGAATCACGCACCCCTCATTACTATGCTGACAGCAGAGCGCAACGGCATCAGGCGGTCTTTAGCTTGACATGTCTTGGTAATAGGAGTCACACAGCTGAGGAGTTGTGGTCAGCTCTGCGGTCCGAGTTTAATAAATGGTTGTCTCCACTCAACCTGCAGCCTGGTAAGACCGTGTGCGACAATGCTGCAAACCTGGGTGCGGCCCTTCGCCTGGGCAAGGTGACACACGTGCCTTGTATGGCTCACGTGTTGAACCTTGTTGTCCAGCAATTTTTAACACACTATCCCGGCCTAGATGGCCTTCTGACCAGGGCACGAAAACTGTCTGCTCACTTCCGCCGTTCAACCGCCGCAGCTGAGTGACTTGCATCGCTCCAGAAGTCTTTCGGCCTGCCGGTTCATCGCCTGAAATGCGATGTGGCGACACGCTGGAATTCGACTCTCCACATGTTACAGCGACTGTGGCAGCACCGCCGAGCCCTGGTGCAATATGTCATGACGTATAGCCTGGGCCAACGAGATGCAGAGGTGGGGCAGATCACCCTGATGGAGTGGTCTCAGATCAAGGACCTATGCACCCTTCTGCACAGTTTCGACATGGCGACGAATATGTTTAGCGCTGACAATGCCATTATCAGCATGACAATTCCAGTCATTTACATGCTGGAGCACACGCTAAACACTATTCGGAGTCAGGGGGTGGGACAACAGGAAGGGGAGGAACTACAGGAGGATTCATATGCGCAAGACACAACAACATCACCAAGGTCCAGACGTTCATCATCACCAACGCGGCAGGCATGGGACCATGGGTGACAGGGATCAACAAGGGCGCATGGTAGCAGGCGAAATGTTGAGGAAGGTGCAGGAGAACATGAAGAAATGGAGGACGAACTGTCAATGGGCATGGAAGACTCAGCGGATGAGGGAGACGTTGGTCAAATTTCAGTTGAATGAGGTTGGGGGGAGATGTCAGAGGAAGAAAGAACGAGTAGCACCTCTATGCCACAAACACAGCGTGGACTTGGTCCGCATGGCTGCGCAAGACACATGAGTGCCTTCTTGTTGCACTTCCTCCAACATGACCCTCGTATTGTCAAAATTAGAAGTGATGATGACTACTGGCTTGCCACACTATTAGATCCCTGGTACAAGTCCAAATTTTGTGACATAATTCCAGCCATAGAAAGGGACGCACGTATGCAGGAGTATCAGCAGAAGCTGTTACTCGATCTTAGCTCGGCTTTTCCACCAAACAACCGTGCAGGTGCAGGGAGTGAATCTCCCAGTTGTAACTTGACAAACATGGGACGGTCTCGTCATCTTCAACAGTCTACCCGTACCAGTAGCACTGTATCTGGTGCTGGTAACAGCAATTTTATGGAATCTTTTCATAATTTTTTTAGACCCTCCTTTGCAAGGCCATCAGAGACAACAAGTCTGACACATAGTCAACGGCTGGAGAGGATGATACAGGAGTATCTCCAAATGAACATCAATGCCATGACTTTGCAAATGGAGCCTTGCTCATTTTGGGCTTCAAATCTAGAAAAATGGCCAGAGCTCTCCAGTTACGCCTTGGAGATTTTGTCGTGTCCAGCTGCCAGCGTTGTCTCTGAACGTGTCTTCAGTGCTGCTGGGTGTGTGCTGACAGATAAGCGCACGCGTCTGTCCAGTGACAATGTGGACAGACTAACGTTCATCAAAATGAACAAGTCATGGATCCACCAGGAATTTACTACCCCTGTGTCATCCTGGGGAGAGTAAATGCTTGTGGATTTGGAATGTGCTTGATGCAAATCTAGCTGTGAAGTGTACAACTAGGGCACAAGTGCTGCCACTGAATGGGTGGGTGTGTGTGGGGCACAATTTTTGGAAAAAAAGGGAGACTCCGCTTGGAGTAACCTTTGCTTGCTGTGTTTTTTAAAAATGATCCAAGATGAACAGAGCTGGGATCAGGAAAGAGTTTGCTACCTACCCCGGTGTCATCCTGGGGACGGTTAAGTATGGCGTATTTTTGAATGTGCTTGATGTAAATCTAGCTGTGAAGTGTACAACTAGGGCACAAGTGCTGCCACTGAATGGGTGGGTGTGTGGGGCACAATTTTTGGAAAAAAAGGGAGACTCCGCTTGGAGTAACCCTTGCTTGCTGTGTTTTTTAAAAATGATCCAAGATGAACAGAGCTGGGATCAGGAAAGACTTTGCTACCTACCCCGGAGTCATCCTGGGGACGGTTAAGTATGGTGTATTTTTGAATGTGCTTGATGCAAATCTAGCTGTGAAGTGTACAACTAGGGCTCAAGTGCTGCCACTGAATGGGTGGTGGTGTTTGGGGCACAATTTTTGGAAAAAAAGGGAGACTCCGCTTGGAGTAACCCTTGCTTGCTGTGTTTTTTAAAAATGATCCAAGATGAACAGAGCTGGGATCAGGAAAAATTTTGCTACCTACCCCGGAGTCATCCTGGGGACGGTTAAGTATGGCGTATTTTTGAATGTGCTTGATGCAAATCAAAACATCCTGTTTGCAACTAGGGCACAAGTGCTGCCACTGATGGGGTGTCTGTGTGGCCCAATTTTTTGAAAAAAGGGAGACTCCGCTTGGAGTAACCCTTGCTTACATTGTTTTTAAAAGAAGCCAAGATGAACAAGTCATGGTTCAGCAAGGACTTTGTTACCTACCCCGGTGTCATCCTGGGGACGGTTAAGTATGGCGTATTTTTGAATGTGCTTGATGCAAATCTAGCTGTGACGTGTACAACTAGGGCACAAGTGCTGCCACTGAATGGGTGGGTGTGTGTGGGGCACAATTTTTGGAAAAAAAGGGAGACTCCGCTTGGAGTAACCCTTGCTTGCTGTGTTTTTTAAAAATGATCCAAGATGAACAGAGCTGGAATCAGGAAAGAGTTTGCTACCTACCCCGGTGTCATCCTGGGGACGGTTAAGAATGGCGTATTTTTGAATGTGCTTGATGCAAATCTAGCTGTGAAGTGTACAACTGGGGCACAAGTGCTGCCACTGAAGGGGTGTCTGTGTGGCCCAATTTTTGGAAAAAAGGGAGACTCCGCTTGGAGTCACCTTGCGGTGTTTTACATGATTTTAGAAGGGCATGCCATGCCTATATCTGTGTCTCGTCCTCTTTTTCCTCGTAACGCTGTTTTGTTTTCGCATGAGAATTTGTCCTTTTCACTTTCCCATGTGTTTGTGTTGTGTTGTGAGTTGTTTGTCACCTTTTGGACACCTTTGAGGGTGTTTTCTAGGTGTTTTTATGTGTTTGTGATTGCCTGCCATTGTTTCCTATGCAGTTTGAGTTCGGTTCGTCAAACGTTTGACGAACCGAACTCGAACGGGAGCTCCGTTCGGCGAACCGACCTCGAGCCGAACCGCGACCGGTTAGCTCATCTCTAGTCACTACATCTCTGTTTCTCTGTCTCTTTCTCCGTCCATCTCTCTCTATCTCTCTGTTTATGTCTGTGTCTCTGTCTGTCTCTCTCTGTCTGTCTGTCTCTCTCCCTGTCTGCCTCTCTCTGCCTGTCTCTATATCTCTTTTTCTCTTTCTCTATCCGTCTCTCTCTGACTCTCTCTCTGTTTCTGTCTCTGTGTGTTTCGCTCTCTGTCTCTCTTTGTCTCTCTCTGTCTCTCTCCCTGTCTGCCTCTCTCTCTAGCTCTTTGTATCTCTTTGTGTCTCTATTTCTCTGTGTCCCTCTCTCTGTCTCTCTAGCCATCTCTCTCTGTCTCTCTAGCCATCGCTCTCTGTCTCTCGCTCTCTGTTTCTGTCTGTGTTTGTCTCGCTCTCTCGTCTGTCTCTCTCCCTGTCTGCCTCTCTCTCTCCCTCTCTCTTTCTCTCTGTTTCTATCTGTCTCTCTATTTCTCTCTGTGTCCCTGTCTTTCTGTTTCTCTATCCGTCTCCCTCTGTCTCTCTCTGTCTCCCTGTCTCCCTCTCTGTCTAATTCTATCTCTCTCTCTCTGATTGTCTTTCTATCTCTCTATCTGTTTCTCTCTATCTCTGTCTGTCTCTACGTTTCTCTCTCTGGCTCTGTGGGTCTGTCTCTCTGTGTGTCTGTCTCTCTTAGCCATCTCTCCACCGAAATCATATTAACTGACGCATAACCTGTCTTACACTAAGAATGTCTTTCATTGCCTATAGCAACCATTTAGAGCTCCTATTAATGACCTGTAGCTCCCAGATCAATTGACTTTCCTGTAAGCAAGTTTTTTGGCGAATAACTGTAAAGCGCAGGGTAACATTTTCCCCTCAAAACATAGTCTATGACATTCACTGAGTCAAATGAGGTATCTGTGCAAAATTTTGTGATTGTAAATGTGACGGTGTGGATTCCTGTAGCGGATATACACACATACATATACTGTATATACATACATACACTCAGCTTTATATATTAAACTAGCTGTAGTACCTGGCGTTGCCCGGGATAGTAACTAACTGTCTTTCTGTCTTTCTCCCACTCTCCTTCTATCCTAGTCACTCCTACTCACCCTCTCTCTCTGTGTCCCTCTCTTTCTGTGTCTCTGTGTATGTCTTTCTCTGTCTATCTGTTTGTCTATCTTTTTCCTGTCTATCTATGTCTCTCTATCTATGTCTCTCTATCTATGTCTCTCTATCTGTGTCTCTCTGTCTGTGTCTCTCTGTCTCTCTTTCTGTCTTTCTCCATCTGTCTCTCCCTGTGTCTATCTCTGTCTGTCTCTCTCTGTCTGTCTCATCCAGGCTAACGGTCACAACAGTCAATATATTGCCTCATAAAAACCAATACAATTAGTATGCAGGTAAGGTAACCTGACTTCATCAACCTCCTCAAAGTGTTGGCCAGCATCACCACCAAAATCATATTAACTCACACATAAACTGTCTTATACAAAAGGCCACTTTACACACAGAGATAAATCTGTGGCAGATCTGTGGTTGCAGTGAAATTGTGGACAATCAGTGCCAGGTTTGTGGCTGTGTACAAATGGAACAATATGTCCATGATTTCACTGCAACCACAGATCTGCCAAAGATTTATCTCTGCGTGTAAAGTGGCCTTTAGAATGTCCTTCATTACCTATAGCAACCAATCAAAGCTCCTTGACCTGTAACTAAATAGAAGTGGGACGCCCCTGGACTATTCAGGTCGTCACAGGGTACTGCACAAACTGCCCTCCCCGTGCAGTATTCAACCCCCCATGGTTCTGGGTCTCTATCCTGCAGTACTGCCTCCACCAGCATTCACAAATCCTAGATACACCTTGCACCACACCTGTCAGGCACACCAGTGGGCTGCTTAAGCAGGAATAGGGCCGCCCACCTAGGGGTCAGACGGGGAGGTCGGAGATGACAAGTTAGCTCTGTGGTAGCCCTCGAGCTGAGAGGAGCTCTGAGGAAGCTGGGAGTTGGAGCTCCCAGGGGAGAAGTAAACTAGGTCGCAGACGGTGGTCTGGACCTAGAGGAGTCAGACTCCCAGTCGCAGGGGATTGAGGCTAGGTGCCAGTGTGACGCCCTGGACCCCAGGGGTCACAGAACACCATCACACTCATACACACCCCCTCCCCTGGTAGGAAACATCCGTCAAACAAAAACCCTTGCCTCCTCCAGGGTCTGATGTCCACACCAGGTGGGGCGGAGCCAGGCGGTTGGCCCCACCCACCGAGGAGTTCACAGGCCTGGAGGCGGGAAAAATAGTTAGAGTTGGGAGTTCAAGGGGAGTGGAGTTTTGGAGGTTGAAGTGAGAGGAGGAAAGTTTGTGAGTGTCTGGGTCGGAGCCCAGGCACCGTCAGCAAGGTCGGCAGACGGTGGTGGCCGTCTGCAGGAGTTAGTGGACGTCTGCGGAACCGTAGGACCGGGGTCGGGCGGTGGTCCGCCGGTACCGAAGCGGTGAGTGGAGTGAAGCTAAGCACCAAGGCAGGGTACTCAGACCCCGACTAGGCTCGGAATCCGCCGTAACAGTCAAATTCTCTGATTGCGGTCTGGACCTCAGGGGTTCATTCCCACCCAAGTCCCGTCAGAAGGCAACAGCCCAACCCGTCCGGATAAGAGCCACCGCCAACGGCCAGAGATCCAAGGGCCAGCGCCTGCGGGCAATACGGGCTCTCCCGACACATACAAGCCGGGGAGCGGACCATGGGAATCCATAGGGGTCAAACACTTTCACACAGGTGCAGGGAAAGACAGCCGCAACCAACCCGTCCGGGGAGAGTGAAGAAGCCACAGCCGACTGCGGGTCCCAGCCCCAGTGCACGGGTGAGAGACAGAGGGGGGCAGAGAAGAGAGTGCAGGCGGAGAGAAGACAGTGCATGGGTGAGAGAAAGAGCGGGGGGAGGGGGGGCGGCAGAGAACAGAGTGCAGGGGGAGAGAACAGAGTGCACGGGTGAGAGACAGGGGGGCAAAGAAGAGAGTGCAGGGGGAGAGAAGACAGTGCACAGGTGAGAGATAGAGCGGGGGGAGGGGGGGCGGCAGAGAACAGAGTGCAGGGGGAGAGGAGACAGTGCATGGGTGAGAGACACAGCAGGGGGAGGGGGGAGGCAGAGAACAGAGTGCAGGGAGAAAGAACAGAGTGCACGGTTGGGAGACAGAATGGGGGGAAGGGAGGGCGCCAGAGAAGAGAGTGCAGGGGAGAGAACAGAGTTCACGGGTGAGAGACAGAGGGGGCAGAGAATAGAGTGCAGGGGGAGAGAAGACAGTGCACGGGTGAGAGATAGAGCGGGGAAGGGGGGGAGGCAGAGAACAGAGTGCAGGGGGGGAGGAGACTGCACGGGTGAGAGACAGAGCGGGGGAAAGGGGTACTGGGGGCAGAGGAGACAGAGTCCATGAGGGGGGATTATATATATTATATAACTCTAGGTGTGTGTGGGTGTATGTGTGTGAGTATATGTGTATATATCTCCTATAGACTCACATTAGGGACTATATATAGTCTTCATTACATAGTATTCATTTATCTATCAGGTGCTTGGGCAAATACTGACAGGGAATGTGTGTGCAGAGGGCGGGGCTGGACACTGAGGCCGGGCGGTGCCAGCGCAGACTGTGAGATTTGGCACAGGAAGATGTGATGTTTGGTTGAGCTGAATGTAAACAAAGAGCTGCAGAGAATAAAGTGATAATTCAAGAAGAACAAAGGTTAGAAAACAAAAAAAAAATAATGTAGGGGTGTTTTATATGACAATACAGCACAGATTAACTTAAACATTTTTTGGAGTTTATGTCGGACACTCCTTTAAGTAAAAATATTTAACTTCATAAAGTCACTTTTAAGCTATTCGACATGTCCATGTCAACTTTATAATAGTCAAAGGCATGCCAATCGTCAAACACTCCAGATTCATGAAGTGGCTTAAACCTCTTCAATGCTTCAGGAGCATCTGACTCCACCATAACTCCACATCGAGAACGGCGAGAAAATCACTAGACTTGATAAATCAGGGCCCAAGTATTTAGCCACTTTAATAAGACTCTGTTGCAAGTTTTGCAATCACTAGAGATAACATTTTCTGGATTATTAAACGCACTCCCCCCCCCCCCCAAACTGGGGGTAAAATGGAAATGCGTCTTATAATCCAGATATGGTTAACGGATGCGAAGGTGGTGGAGCAGGGTCACATGAGGCAGGGTCACCGAAACTAAGTGCTCGTAGGAGGGGGTGTCACTGTAGTGGAGCAGCTCATGAGGGTCACAGGATGGAGGGTCGGCGATGCGGCGGGTACCATTGATATGACAGCGGGCTGCGGGCTCTATTAAATTGATGATAATGGACTTCAAGAAAATGGTCGCAAAGGTGATGTGTGCGCAGAATGAAACTATAGACTTTAAAAAAATAGCAATGGAGTCCTGTCTGCGCACGCGCCGTCTCCGCTGCCATTTTCTTTATGTCAATCTCGTCATCCGCGGGCCATTCAATGGAGCTCGCAGTCCTCCAATAGATCAATAGTGCCTGCCGCCGTAACACCCCCGAGCCCGCAGTATCGCCGATCCTCCATCCACTGACTCTCCTGCGACACCCCCTCCTCCAAGCCTGCAGCATCGCCGACCCTGCCTCTTGTGATCTTCCTGAGCCACTCCACCACAGCCGCTCCACCACCGCCCACTGGTGAGAAATTATAAGACGCACTAGGATTATAACGCAGACCCTCATTTTAACATTAAAAATTAATTTTTTCCTTTTTTCCTCCTCTAAGTTTGGGGTGCGTCTTATAATCCGGTGTGTCTTATAAACCGTTAAAAAAATGGTATGTAAGAAGAACTCACATGCGAATATTTGCGTTACTTTTTTTGCAATATAAAATAGCAAAATAAAGATCCGTTTTTATTTATTTTAATATAAATGTAACAATACAGAAAAAGGTGAATCATAGATAGGTTGTTCATATCAAAAGTGCATTTGTCATTTTAACAGTATGTTAATGGGATCCCAACCTTCTCAAGAAAGTATAGATCAATGGTATAAATATACCTCCCGAAAGCAGGTAGGCCACCCTCCATTGTAGCATGTCAAAGTAATCCAATGGGCATGAATTTTCGCAACAATACAATGTTATATTAAATGTATATGTTGAATTTCATTATAGTTACATAGTTACAGTTACTTAGGTTGAAAAAAGACCTAGGTCCATCTAGTTCAACCTTCCTCCACCAATTCTATATTTTGTCCCTAAGTCACTTATAACCAACAATGTTATGTGTACTGAGGAAATCATCCAGCCCTTTTTTAAAAGCTGTTATAGTATCTGCCATTACTACCTCTTGTGGTAGTGTATTCCACAGTCTGACCGCTCTAACTGTAAAGAACCCTTTCCTATTTAGCTGCCGGAATCGCTTTTCTTCCACTCGCAGTGAGTGCCCCCTGGTCCTTAGTATTGTCTTTGGAAGGAATAAGTCATGTGCCAGTCCTTTATATTGACCACACATGTATTTATACATATAAATGAGATCTCCTCTGAGACGTCTTTTTTCTAAGCTAAACATATCTAACTTTTCCAACCTGTCATCATATGGGAGTCCTTCCATTCCTTGTAATAGTCTAGTTAGCCGCCTTTGAACTGAGTCTAACTTCTGAATAGCCTTTTTAAAATGTGGAGCCCAAAACTGGATCCCATATTCCAGATGTGGCCTTACAAGTGATTTATAGAGGGGTAAAGCCCGCTTTACATGCTACAATGTATCTTACGATGTCTCGGCGGGGTCACGTCGTAAGTGACGCACATCCGGCATCGTAAGGTACATTGCAGTGTGTAACAGCTACGTGCGATTGTGATTGAACGGTAAAACGTTCATCGCATGCACGTCATTCATTCCTCATGAATTGAACGTCAGATTGTTCATCGTACCCGGGGTAGCACACATCGCAGTGTGTGACACCCCGGGAACGATGAACAGATCTTACCTACGTCCGGCGGCTCCCGACCGGTAATGTGGAAGGAAGGAGGTGGGCGGGATGTTTACGTCCCGCTCAGCTCCGCCCCTCCGCTTCTATTGGCCGGCTGCCGCGTGACGTCGCTGTGACGCCGAACGTCCCTCCCACTCCAGGAAGTGGACGTTCGCCGCCCACATCGAGGTCGTATGGACGGGTAAGTACGTGTGACGGAGGGGTTACTCGTATGTGCAGCTAACTGAATAGGATAACTGAAGTGAGCACTAATATATATATATATTATGAGTGCAAGCCAAAAAATACATACTATATATAAGGATAAGGCTGCACATCAAACTTAGATAATGGTATAATGCCTCAAGCATATGGAAAAATATTGGAATATACAATGAAAAATGCTACTTGCTAATTTGAACATGTGAATAATGAAATGCATACCTGCCATGAATATAAGGAAAAAGGAGATATTTAGCAATCGCATTGATCAATGTAACTGACCCCCAAGACCTCGTCAAGGTATATCTCTATATTGGGGTCCCTAGCTCTGTGACCCTAACTGTGTGTCATCTCATTGCAATTAAAAACTGCTGTGGGTGGAGAGGGGTAACTAAGGACTTTCTTATATAGGAGATGGAAAAAACATGGCCGAAAGAGGCGGAGCTGTGTTCACATGCAGAAAAAAACTACATATAACTGAATAGGATAACTGAAGTGAGCACTAATATATATATATATTATGAGTGCAAGCCAAAAAATACATACTATATATAAGGATAAGGCTGCACATCAAACTTAGATAATGGTATAATGCTTCAAGCATATGGAAAAATATTGGAATATACAATGAAAAATGCTACTTGCTAATTTGAACATGTGAATAATGAATTGCATACCTGCCATGAATATAAGGAAAAAGGAGATATTTAGCAATCGCATTGATCAATGTAACTGACCCCCAAGACCTCGTCAAGGTATATCTCTATATTGGGGTCCCTAGCTCTGTGACCCTAACTGTGTGTCATCTCATTGCAATTAAAAACTGCTGTGGGTGGAGAGGGGTAACTAAGGACTTTCTTATATAGGAGATGGAAAAAACATGGCCGAAAGGGGCGGAGCTGTGTTCACATTCAGAAAAAAACTACATATAACTGAATAGGATAACTGAAGTGAGCACTAATATATATATATATATATTATGAGTGCAAGCCAAAAAATACATACTATATATAAGGATAAGGCTGCACATCAAACTTAGATAATGGTATAATGCCTCAAGCATATGGAAAAATATTGGAATATACAATGAAAAATGATACTTGCTAATTTGAACATGTGAATAATGAATTGCATACCTGCCATGAATATAAGGAAAAAGGAGATATTTAGCAATCGCATTGATCAATGTAACTGAGCCCCAAGGCCTCGTCAAGGTATATCTCTATATTGGGGTCCCTAGCTCTGTGACCCTAACTGTGTGTCATCTCATTGCGATTAAAAACTTAAGTACGGGTAAGTACGTGTGACGGGGGGGTTACTCGTATGTGCAGCACATTCAACAAATTGAACGTGCCGCACATACGATGGGGGCGGTTACGATCGCATACGATATCGTATGCAGAATCGTAACATATAAAGCAGGCTTAACAATACGTTGGGATCACGGAATCTAATATCTCTTTTATACACCCTAATATCTTGTTTGATTTAAAGCAAGCGCTTTGTACTTAACGGTTTCCGTGCAACTGAACACTTTTTTCAGGCTCTCACTCTGCTTCCAGGGCCACTCATTATCCTTCATGCATATGCACTGTTTCCTCTACCCACTAGCAGTCCCAGCACCCCCAGCCTGTGTGACAGCGTGTCTGACTGCAACCAATCAGAAGTGCTGTGTGTGTTTCTAGATTAATGTAAAAATAAAGGAGAAAACTAGCGTAGGGTCCCCCCGTATTATGATAACGAGCACAGATAAAGCATATGACTACAGGCGGTAACATCACTCAGGTTATTTGTGTTTATAGCTGGAGGTTCCTACGGTCCTCCACCTGTGACTGCAAATAACCTGAGTGACATCACCTCTCAATGCTGCGGCTCATTCTCTGCCTGAAGCTCACAGTGTCATGTTCTGTGCCCATGCGCTGTCACTGCAAATGTAGCAGAGATGGAATAGTCGTGGAATCTTGTGTCGATTACGCTGGACCTGGGTGTTTAGGGGTTAATAAAGGGGTGAACAGGATCACCAAAACGAAACAGCTAAGAACTATTGTAAAGGTATAAGCTCAGAAATCTCAGTATCTTGTTGTGCCTGTCAGTAATTAGTGTGTAAGATGGATCCAATATACTGTTGTGGGTATTAAATGGTCTGAAAATATTATTGTATGCAGTACATGTGAGGTACATCTTCTATTCACCAGTCTGTGCTTTCACATATGAGCTCATTGGTCCACAGCAGCGCATGTTGGCGGCTGACACGTATGCCACGAATTCACTTCCACACGGCAGGTTATAGAAAGTGCAGTGGGCCTGTTCAGAAGTACAAGTCATGTTCCCACTCAGTGTTGTTAAAAAGGAGGTAAAGATGTCCAAACGGTTATTGTGCTTCCAGGTAATGGCTATAGCATTTGTGGCACAGTCCGTCTCTGCATGGACACGCTCCAGATCACAGGGGGCTGCAGAAAGAAATAGTAAAGATGAAATAAGATGGCACCTGCCCCTTAGAAATGTTCCAGGAGAAAATAAAACGGTGAAGGAAACTTAACATAGATATTGCAAATATGTAGCTTCACAACATAATGTGAACACAAGAGAAGAAAGAAAAATTAGGCAAAGACCTCAAGATAAAAGATGTATAGTAAATCAGCTGAGAGTATAATGCATATATCAGGTCCTCCTACCATACAGTGGCTGTGCACTTCCAGACGGTACCTGTGATCAGGTCCACTCCCGGGCTGCTTTCTCCCTGACACCGATCATTGTATGCTGTTACTCTGACAGTATATGTGACACCACAGCTCAGGTTGGTGACATTACAGTCAGTAGATATGGTATCACAGGTGTGCACCTCGCCATTGGATGTTGTCACCGGGGCAGTATAATTAATAGATCCAGTAGCGCTGCCCCATGATACAGAGGCGACGTTTTTTGGCAGTCAGTAATGGCAAAGACATTCTGAGGCAGACAGGGTCCTGGAGGCAAAAAGAAGAATATTTACTGGTGAATAAACTTTATAACATATCACCAATATGTAGGCATTATCCACAGAGCAATTCATCACATATACATGGGCTTCTCAATAAATTAGAATATCATCAAAACGTTAACTTATTCCAGTAATTCAAAAGGGAAACGCATATATTATACTGAGTCATTACACACAGAGTGATCTATATCAAGTGTTTATTTCTGTTAATGTTGATGATTATGGCTAAGGGGTACTTTGCACGCTGCGACATCGCTAGCCGATGGTAGCGATGCCGAGCGCGATAGTACCCGCCCCCGTCGCACATGCGATATCTTGTGATAGCTGCCGTAGCGAACATTATCGCTATGGCAGCTTCACACACACTTACCTGCCCTGCGACGTCGCTCTTTGCAGCGACCCGTCTCCTTCCTAAGGAGGCGGGTTGTGCGGCGTCACAGCGACGTCACACGGCAGGCGGCCAATAGAAGCAGGGGGGTGGAGATGAGCGGGACGTAAACATCCTGCCCACCTCCTTCCTTCCACATAGCCGGTGGAGGCAGGTAAGGAGAAGTTCCTCGCTCCTGCGGCTTCATACACAGCGATGTGTGCTGCAGGAAAGAGGAACAACATCGTACCTGTCGCTGCACCGGCATTATGGAAATGACCGACACTACATAGATCACCGATTTACGACGCTTTTACGATCGTTTATTGGTGCATCTAGGCTTTACACGTTGCGACGTCGTTACTGGCGCCGGATGTGCGTCACTTTCGATTTGACCCCGACGGCAGTAGCGATGTCGCAACGTGCAAAGTACCCCTTACAGCCAATGAAAATCCAAAAGTCATTATCTCAGAAAATTACAATATTATATAAGACCAACTGAAAAAATGATGTTAAACGCAGAAATGTTGGCCTACTGAAAAGTATGTACAGTAGGTGCCCTCAATACGAGAGAGAGAGAGAGAGAGAGAGAGAGAGATAACTCAACAGATAATACAGTGATACTTTTGTGAGTATAGATAGCAGTGATTGCTCCTCTGGATAACATTGCTGCTGGTTCTGAATGTGCTGCTGTTTTGGGCTGGTGGGAGGAATCAGGCAGAATCAGTGAGATTAGAGCAGACTGTATCTATCTATTGCTGATTTGATCATCTATTATGTGAACATCCTCACAATGTACCTCAAATATAGATCTGAAACTTTGTGATGCTGCAATTGGCAATTTTCCGTGTGGGAAATTTTTCGTGTGTTCATTCCCATGTAATCTACATATATTTCATGTTCATTTCCCACCTAAGAAGGAAGCTCAGGGAATAAAATATACAGCTGTTTATATGGGATATGTGTACATTTCGTTATTATTTACATATATTCCATGTTCATTCCCCACCTATCAAACACAGGGTACAGAATACACACCTGTTTATATGGGATACATGTTCATTTCCCTCTTATCTACATGTATTCCTTTTCAATCCCCACCTAAGAAGCACACAGAATTTAATATTCACTTATTTATATGGGATATGTGTTCATTTCCATGTAATCTACATACATTTCATGTTCATTGCCTACCTAAAAAGCTCAGGAAATATAATATACAACTGTTTATATGGAATATGTGCTCATTCTCCTGTAATCTATATTTATTCCATGTTCATTCCCCACCAATGTAACATAGGGAATAATATATTCACATGCTTCTATGGAATATATGTTTATTTCCCTGTAATCTAGATGTATTCCATGTTCATTCCCCACCTAACACATGAAATAATATATACATTTGTTTATATGGGATATGTGTATATTTCTTCATTAACTACATATATTCCATGTTCATTCTCCACCTAAGAAGCTCTGGCACTAAAATATACACCTGTTTACATGGTATATGTGTTCATTCCCATGTTATCTGCATATGTTCCATATTCCTTCCCCACCCAAGAAACTCAAGGAATAAAATATACATCTGTGTATATGGAATTTGTGCACATTTCCCTATTATCTACATATATTTCATGTTCATTCTCCACCTAAGAAGCTCAGGGAATAACATATACAGCTTTTTTTATGGGATGTGTAAATTTCCCTATTATCTACATATATTCCATGTTCATTCCCCACCTAACACAGGGAATAAAATACACACCTGTTTATATGGGATATGTATGCATTTCCTATTATCTACTTATAGTCCATGTTTATTCCATATCTATGATGTCTAAGCAACCTATTATTCATCTCTATAATTTTGAACCAAGAAGTTATGTTCATTTTTGATATTTATTCCTTTTCTTCATTCTTTTTAGTATGTCCCGAAAAACCAGGGACTATAGCTAGGGATGAAGAACCAGAAATAACTGTAATAATAAATAAACAAACAGAAGCTTACCAGAAACCACTCACCACATGCGCAAGGGAACTGAATAAACAACATTAATCTTGGGTAATGAGTTTGGTTTAAATAGCTAGCTCAATACTAAAGATTAATCTCAGGTAATGCATCCCTCCCAGTCATTTCCAGGTAATACAGCAAAGTCCAAGCATTGGCTTACACTAGGAAAGGCAGCATCCTGCGTTGCCTGGCAACCGGAAGAGAGCATCCCATGACTCCATTCTTCAAAAGCCCACTTCATAGCCAATAATTCCCGATTATCAACATCATAGTTTCGTTCAGATGGAGAACATTTCCGAGAGAAGAAGCCACAAGGCTTCAGTTTGGAAGTAATAGGATCTCTTTGAGACAAAACTGCACCTGCTCCAATCTCTGAGGCATCTATCGCCACCTAAAACAGAAGAGAAACATCAGGTTGCTGTTGGACTGGGGCAGAAGTGAACCTCTTTTTAAGCTCTTGGAAGGCCATAATGGCCCCTGGGGTCCAATTCTCAACATCAGCTCCCTTTTCAGTCAAATCCATCAAAGGCTTAACAATAAAACAGAAATTGCCTATAAATTTGCAGTAGAAATTTGCAAAACCCGAACATTTCTGAAGGGATTTCAAAGAAGTAGGCTGAACCCAGTCATAAATGGCCTGGACCTTGATCGGATACATTTCAATAGAAGACGGGGACAAAATAAACCCCAAAAAGGAAATTTTTTTGTACGCCAAAGAGACATTTTGACCCCTTAACGTACAATGCATTGTTCTTAAAAACTGGAAAAACAGTCCGAACTTGCTCAACATAAGAGCCCCAATCATCAGTGGTCTAAGGCTTTGGTGTGGTCCTCGGGTTCCTCCTCATGTGTCAACCATTTAGAGATTAGTAAGAAAATACAATTAAGATGGTTTCTTTCCCCCAACAGGCTATCACATGTTTATCCTTCGTACTCTCCCCTCTGCTGGAAAAAATGTGGGAATATGGGCACGCTCCTCCACGTTTGGTGGACTTGCCCAAAAATCACCTCTTTCTGGAACCAAGTTTTCTCCCTTATAACTAAATGAACAATGGTTCAGCTTCCTCCAGACCTGGCCATGGTGTTACTTAATATTGGAATCTCAGACCTCCCAAAAGAGATTAGAAGGATCTGCTCATTTATTTTTATTGCAGCTAGGCAAAGCATTACTGCCTCATGGAATCAACCCAAGGTCCCATCACTTTGGGAAGTCATAGATAGAGTTAACACTTCAAAGTTATATGAATTCACAATCTCTTATAACCCTAAGAGACGTACCACTCTGGAGGAGCGCTGGGTTCTCTGCTTGTCTTCACCCTATGTTTCCCTTCCTCCCTGACCCTGAGAGTAAGGGTACCGTCACACTTTAGCGACGCTCCAGCAATCCCACCAGCGATCTGCCCTGGTCAGGATTGCTGGTGCGTCGCAACATGGTCGCTGGTGAGCTGTCAATCAGGCAGATCTCACCAGCGACTAGTGACCAGTCCCCAGCCCCCAGCGACGCGTGGAAGCGATGCTGCGCTTGGTAATTAAGGTAAATATCGGGTAACCAAGCTCTTGGTTACCCGATATTTACCTTGGTTACCAGCGCACACCGCTTAGCGCTGACTCCCTGCACTCGTAGCCAGAGTACACATCGGGTTTGCTTATTTACCCGATGTGTACTCCGGCTACGTGTGCGGGGAGCAGGGAGCCGGCACTGGCAGTCTGAGAGCGGCAGACGCTAGTAACCAAGGCAAATATCGGTTAACCAAGCAAAGCACTTCGCTTCGTTACCTGATTTTTACCTTGGTTACAGCTTACCGCAGGCTGCCAGACACCGGCTCACTGCTCCCTGCACATTCAGATCGTTGCTCTCTCGCTGTCAAACACAGCGATGTGTGCTTCACAGCAGGAGAGCAACGTCCAAAAAATGAACAAGAGCAGTGTGTAACGAGCAGCGATTTCACAGCAGGGGCCAGATCACTGCTCAGTGTCACACACAGCGAGATCACTAATGAGGTCACTGGTGCATCACAAAAACCGTGACTCAGCAGCGATCTCACTAGCGATCTCGCTATGTGAGAAGTACCCCTAACTTCCAACCTAAGGTTTAATCTGGCCCTCTCCTCTGATAATAACCCTTCTTAAGGCTTTATGTGAAAGGCTGTTTCCGAGTGGCATTACCCTTACGTCTTCCCTCCCAATCCCTCTCCTCCTCCTCCCCCTTTACCCCCGCCCCTTCTACCTGTTCCACCTTTTCCTCCCTATTTTGGTGTTATGACCTGATATCTTGGTTGTGTAAAATGTGTAACTACTGTGGCTATTACTTGATAGATTGTCATGTTTTAAATGTAAATGTTTACCTGTTTATTGAAAAATCTAATAAAAACTTTATTGTAGGAAAAAATAAATGGCCTGAAGCTTGACCGAATCAATTTCAATACAAGACTGGGACAAAATAAACCCCAAAAAGGAATTTTTTTGTACGCCAAAGAGACATTTTGACCCCTTAACGTACAATGCATTGTTCGTAACAACCTGAAAAACAGTCCGAACTTGCTGCACATGAGAGTCCTAATCATCAGAAAAACATCAAAATATCATCTAAATAGACGATCATAAATTTACCAATTAACTGACGGAAAATATCATTCATGAATGACTGGAAGATGGAGGGGGCATTAGTGAGCCCAAAAGGCATCACTAGGTACTCAAAATGCCCCTTAAGGGTATTAAAAGCCGTCTTCCATTCATCCCCCTCCTGAATTCGAATGAGATTGTACGCCCCCTTAAGATCAAGTTTAGTAAACCATTTAGCCCCCTTAACTCTGGAAAACAGATCTGACATCAGGGGCAAAGGATACTGATATTTAATAGAGATTTTATTAAGGAGGTGATAGTCAATACAAGGTCTCAATGACCCATCCTTCTTGGACACAAAGAAAAAAAACGGCACCAGGGGTGAAGATGACGGTCTAATATGACCTTTTTCCAATGACTCCTTAATATAAGTTTGCATAGCATCATGTTCAGGCACAGACAAATTAAAAATCCGTCCCTTAGGAAATTTGCAACCTGGCACTAAGTCAATGGCACAATCACACTCCCTATGGGAAGGCAAGGTATCAGATCCAGTCTCATTAAACACATCAAGGAAGTCCTACAAATGTTCAGGTACATCATGTGTCTGAGCAGAAATAGACAACTCGGAAAGGTCATTATACACACATTGACAACCCCAACTAACCACAGACAGGGGTCTCCAATTTAGAACTGGATTATGGGTCTGCAGCCAAGGGAATCCCAGTACCAAAATATCATGTAAGTTGTGTAGTAGCAAAAATTTACAATTCGCCTGATGAGCTGGTGCAACCCTCATAGTCACCTGGGTCCAAAATTTGGGTTTATTCTCAGCTAAGCGAATAGCATCAATGCTCCTTAAAGGAATAGGAGTTTGTAAAGGTACCATGGGAAAGCCACAACTTTTAGCAAACACAAAATCCATTAAGTTCAGGGCGGCCCCTGAATCAAGAAAAGCATAGCAGAAAACGAGGATAACGAGCAAATTAAAGAGACTGACAAAAGAAATTTAGATTACACATTACCCACAGTAAATGAACGAGCAAATCTTTTCTCGTTTAGGACTGACAGAGACAGAGACGCTTCAGTGTGAGAAGCGTCTCCACAATAGAAACACAACTTGTTTCTCCGTCTAAAACCCTGACGCTCAGTATTAGAGAGAACCCTATCACACTCCATAGGCATTGAAGACTGTTCCGCAAGCAATACATCAGCACGTAACGTTTTGCGCTCGCGTAAACGTCTATCAATCTGAATGGCTAAGGTCATAGAGGCATCAAGACCAGAAGGGATAGGAAATCCCACCATAACATCTTTCACAGTATCTGCAAGACCCTTATGAAAAAGTGCCACAATAGCATCATCATTCCATTTGGTAAGGACTGGCCACTTATGGAATCTCTGGCAAAAAATTTCAACAGAATCCTGGATCAATGCCATCAAGGCCTTCTCAGCTTGATCCACAACATTAGGTTCGTCATACAACAATCCCAGGGCCTGAAAATAGGAATCCCCATCAGCAAGAATCAGATCATCAGGTGCCAAGGAAAAAGTCCAGTCCTGAGGGTCACCACGCAACATGGAGATGACAATCCTAACCTGCTGCACGGGACTCCCTGACTCCCTGAGGACTTAGGTCTTAAGGCAAAAAATAATTTACAATTACTTTTAAAGTTCAGGAATTTAGACCTATCCCCAGAGAACAATTCAGGAACGGGAATTTTAGGATCTACAACAGGAGTCTGTCTAAGATAAGCCGATATACCCTGAACCTCCAAAGCAAGATGCTCAGCACGATTAGACAACTGGTTAATATCCATGCCAGCAAAAGATCTTCCATGGAACCCATAGAATAAGAGGAAAAAAATATACAGAATACAAAAAAAAATTTCCTTCTTTTGAGTACCTTTTTTTTGTGTGGTCGGTGATACTGTTAGGATCTGGTAACCGTGGACAATCACAAAAAATCCCATTAATCAGGAAAAAAACAAAACCACAAGAGTAGTTGGAAACTGAGCTGACCGCAACCCCCTATCTATCAGACAACACTAGAAGTAGCAGTGGGATGTTCCTAACACACCTAGACACCTCGTCACTGCCTGAGAAACTTGCTACACCTCAAAGATAGAAAAGAGCAATCCTAACTTGCCTTGGAGCAGTCCCCAAAGAAATAGCAAGCCCCCAACATGCAACAACGGTGATGTAAGAAATCACAATACACAGATAGAAAATATAGATTAGCAAAGGTGAGACCCGACTTACTAGGTACGACAGGACAGGACAGATAACTGATTGCGGCCAGCAAAAAACCCTGCAAAAAATACCAAACTCCTGATAGGAAAAAATACTAAGACCACACGGTCTCTCTCCCACTATATCAGGTACCCTTGTGCCAGACACTTTAAAGAGAGCTGCAGATATAATGGGAAGGAACAAAATCACAGAACAAATAATAATCAAGTGTGAATAATCCAAACATGAACAGGGAGCAAGCTCCCTTTCTTGCTGGAGGAACTGCCCTGCTTACAGAAGCAGAAGACAGATTCTCACATATAAGAAACCAAACAGATCCAAATGGAATAAGCAGAAACAACCTTAAGTGCAAAATCAGCAATTAGGCAAAGAAACTAGCAAACTTATCTAGAGTAGATTCAGGCACAGAAGAAATGGGAGAAACTGAAGGGAAAACTCCCAGACATCTTCAGAAGCAGGCAGGAAGCATTATCACTGGCGACCGTCAGGCAGAAAATGCTCTCCTAATTACACTAGGCTGATTTGGATTTCCTGGATTCCCAATTAACCCCAACACCTATCTGGGTATCAGATTCAGACTCTGCTTCATTACCATTCCTGGTCACCAGAGGGAGCTCCAGACCAGCACCCACTCGGATGACATTCACAACAGCAGCCCCCATACAGTTTTATGCACCCCCATCAGCCTCTGGCCACCGTGTACTTATTAAAAAAAAATAAACAAGTACTCACCTCTCCTCATTACCCCATTGTTCCGTTCTCACCTTTCCTCGTTCCCCCGCTGCTCCAGTCAGTGTCTCGGACTTTGCAGTCCCAGCATAGCAGTCACGCAGTAGTGACGTCACCATGCACTGCTGCACTGAGACATCGATAGCAGGCACAAGGGGAGAAAGAAGCAGGATAAAGCGGAGTGCTCTGCTCCGTTCTTCATCCTTGCTGTATGCGATGATATGCCCCTGCCCTTTGGCCTTTAGTATCACAGCTTATAAATGCTTATTGAAGCCAGCAAGAGTCTTTGAATTCTTGTTTGATTTCCCCAAGTAATGTGTATTCCCCTCAGTAATGTGAATTTGTATGCCCACAGTGATGTCTATGGCCCAGCCTCCCCTGTGATGTATTTGCCTTAAGCCCCCCTGTGATGTATATACTGTAGCCTCAGCCCCTCCTGTGATGTATATGTGGTGCCCTTGAGGCTCTGATCGCCACAGGGTACTGCACCTCAATTAAGGTGCAATAGCCATCTCAGGTAAAGGGGGGGGTTAATCACCGGTGTTCCACATTCACACTCTACATACAGTTTAGGAGCCTTCACACAGGGTGGGATGGCCCAGGGTAAGCAGGGGGGTGGCCAACATGATGCATGGGACTATCCTGGTCACTGAAGCCAGCCACCTGGGGGGCGCGTTCCACTTGTGGGAGGAAATAGGCGCAACACACTCACAACAGACAGACAAGTTGGGACCATCATTCTGACAAGACCTTTCTGGAACTTTTGAACTTTGCTAGGCCTGGGGCTTTGAGTGGGAGCTCAGCCAGGGTACCTAACTGTTGAGGGGGACATCCTAGGAAAAGGACATTCTCTCTCTTCTTCTCTTCAAACACCGCACGTGGCCCCCCTTACTTGCTTGGAATTGACCATGACGGCAGAGACCAGTACCTGGGTGCAGCTTTAAATCAGTGAGTAAAAGAACCTTGAACCGCAGTTGCCGACTCAGAATCTGATTAGCGACGCCGTCGCCCCGCACTCCAGCGCTCCCAGGGGACTGCTGCTATTTTTCCAGTCATCCACCCAGGGCCCACTCCGCCTGTGGGGAGCGACACCATCCTGGCTGCCATAACACCTGACCCCGCGAGGAATTCTGCAGTGGCGGCTACTCTTTGGCCGCATACCACAGGTGGCATCACAACAAACTTTCCCAAATACCCCACTTCCCCCACCATTTATTTTACGCCTCGGGGCAACAGAACCGGGCAAGGCCATCCGTCACATCGCCTGACCCGACCCAAAATGGCCCGGCAACGAGTAGGTTAACCACCTACCCCATGGGACGCTACATATATACCAGCCCTACCTATGATGTATATACCGTAGCCCACAGCCTCTCCTATGATGTATATAGTATAGCGCCCAGCCTCTTGCGATGTATATACTGTTCCCCAACCCCTCCTGTGATGCACACACTGTGGCCCCAGCCTCATGTGTGATGTATAAACTTTAGCCCAGCCCCTCCTGTGATGTATATACTGTAGCCCCCAGCCTCCCCTGTGATGTGTATACTGTAGCCCCCAGCCTCACCTGTGATGTACAGAATATACTGTAGCCCCCAGCCTCTACTGTAATGTGTATACTGTAGCCATAAGCCACCACTGTGAGGTATGCACTATAGCCCCAGCCTCCTCTGTCATGTATATACTGTAGCCTCCAGATTCCCCTGTGATGTTTATACTATAGCCCCCAGCCTTACCTGTGATGTATATACAGCAGTCTCACTGTGCACTGTGCTTGCCATGTCTGTTAAAGTATCGGCCATCACGTAGCATGTCCTGCACAGCTGTATGCCCGTGAGGAGCTAGATGGGAGACAAGCGGGGGAGGTGAGTGAAGCTGCTGCTGGCTTCCCCTCTTAAAAAAATTCTCTAATGTGTCTGTGTGCATGTATCATGTGTGTATCTATGTATGTCAGTGTATATGGATGTGTATATATTCATGTCTGTTTATATGTAGTTTTGTGAATCTGTCTGCAAATATGTATACGTACATGTGCCTGTATGTGTACGTATCTGTGTATGTGCGTACGTTGAGCCCACGAAAACACGTAGCCAGCCCTACATACAGGTAGGACTAATACAACATGTATGCCCATACTAATAACTCTAAAACCTCAAAAGGGTAGTAGATTCCCTTTAAAAAGGTATCAACCACTGAGGACTCTCATTTTTTTCAATTGCAATAGACATCCAAAGATCACAGCAGCAGGAAAGGAAAGTAATCAGATGGGCTGGATGCAGGTCACAGATGAAACCACTATATACAAACTATATTCCCATATAGGCACTACTTGCGCTCTGCATTTCCACTTATAATGGCTTTTTAAAATCCCAATGGAGATTATAATTACAATGAAACTAAGGGGTAACATTTCTCTGCAATTTGATAGGAAAGAAGCAATTTTTGCTAGAGCTGAAGGTAAGATTCCCACTAGAAAGAGGCAAATTTATAAATTGTAAAATAAAAACACTTTATCAGCTAACCCCAACTAAATTGGAGTGAAAGTGCAGCACAATTTCACAAAGTGGAAAACAGCAACCACTAGTGGCCAATTAGTGGAAAGACAACAGAATGCTAACAAAAGCTTTTGTTTTTTCTCTAAGCGTTCTAATCTACATTTTGTTTGGCAACTCTCAATATTTATTAGGTTACAAATTATCGCTTTGTAAAAATCCCCAAAAATTACATGAATTGTAGATAGGCATATCAATATAGCACTAAATATTAGATTGTGGTGTGCAAACATGAGAAATTAATATTAATGGGAAGCTGCCTTCAAAAATACTATTTACCTGCAGATATAGTGGTAACCTGCAGGCAAATAGTGTTTTAACCCCTTCACAACAGGCCGATTTTGCACTTTCCGTTTTTTTTTCGCCTTCCTTCTTTCGAGAGCTGTAACTTTTTTATTTTTCAGTCAATATGGTCATGTGAGGGCTCATTTTTTATGGAATGAACTTTACTTTAAAAAAAACCATGATTTTTACCATATAGTGTACTGGAAAATCACAAAAAAATTCCAAATGCGGAAAAATTGCAATAAAAAAGTGCAATTTTCACTATTGTTTTCAGATATTTTATTCACTGTGTTCACTAAATGGTAAAACCGATGTATCAGTGTGATGCCTGAGGTCGGTGCGAGTTCATAGACACCAAACATGTATAGGTTTACTTGTATCTAAGGGGTAAACAAAAATCAGAAGCTTGTCCGAAAAAAGTGGCGTACGTTTTACGCCATATTACGTGACCCATAGTGTTCTCATTTCAGTATCTATGGCTCAGTGCCGACTTATTTTTTGCGCATCGAGCTGACGTTATTAATGGTACCATTTATGCACAGATGCTACGTTTCGATCGCCTGTTATTGCATTTAGCGCAAAATTTGTGGTAACCAAAAAACGTAATTTTAGCATTTGGAATTTTTTTGCAGCTACGCCGTTTACTGATCAGATTAATTGATTTTATATTTTGATAGATCAGGCATTTCTGAACGCGATACCAAATATGTGTATATTTTTTATTTTTTTAACCCTTTAATTTTCAATGTTGCGAATGGGTCGTGATTTGAACTTTTAGGTTTATTTTTTTAAAATGTTTTTGAAACCTTTTTTTTTATTTTACTAGGCCCCCTAGCGGACTATATGGAGCAGCTGTCCGATCGCTCTGCCATATCTGCTGATCACAGCTGTGAACAGCAGATATGTTCATTCTCTGTCTCATCCAGCTCTGTGTCGGGTGAAACAGTGAGTCATCTGAGATACAGGAGTCACCACATGACCCTGTGCTACCATGACAACCACTGGAAGTCACGTGATCACGTCACATGACTTCCGGTATCAGTGGTATATAAACGTTCACCGCGCTCGCGATTATAATAGTGCTGTCACTTATTGACAGCCCCGTTTAAGGGGTTAAATGCACGGGTGGATAAAAATTCCACTCATGCCTAGCAGGCACACATCTCAGCTGTATAAATTAGCTGAGACGTGTGCTGAAATTAACCCTATGACCGCTAGGACATAATTTTACTGAACACGGTTGTTAAGGGGTTAAAATTATTTTGCATTTTATTACATGAAATAAGTATTTTATACAATAGAAAAACAGAACTTAATATTTGGTGCAGAAACCTTTGTTTGCAATTAAAGAGGTCAGCCTTTTCCTGTAGTTCTTGACCAAGTTTGCACACACTGCAGCAAGGATTTTGTCCCACTCCTACACTGTGTGCAGAATTATTAGGCAAATGAGTATTTTGATCACATGATACTTTTTATACATGTTGTCCTTCTCCAAGCTGTATAGGCTGAGAGCCAACTACCAATTAAGTAAATCAGGTGATGTGCATCTCTGTAATGAGGAGGGGTGTGGTGTAATGACATCAACACCCTATATAAGGTGTGCTTAATTATTAGGCAACTTCCTTTCCTTTGACAAAATGGGTCAGAAGAGAGATTTGACGGGCTCTGAAAAGTCTAAAACTGTGAGATGCCTTGCAGAGGGATGAAGCTGTCTTGAAATTGCCAAACTTTTGAACCGTGATCACTGAACAATCAAGCATTTCATGGCAAATAATCAACAGGGTCGCAAGAAGCGTGTTGGGCAAAAAAGGCGCAAAATAACTGCCCATGAATTGAGAAAAATGAAGCGTGAAGCTGCCAAGATGACATTTGCCACCAGTTTGGTCATATTTCAGAGCTGAAATGTTACTGGAATATCAAAAAGCCCAAAATGTGCCATACTCAGGGACATGGCCAAGGTAAGGAAGGCTGAAAAAGGACCACATTTGAACAAGAAACATAAGATAAAACGTCAAGACTGCGCCAAGAAATATCTTAAGACTGATTTTTCAAAGGTTTTATGGACTGATGAAATGAGAAAATATGGGTAGAGCTGGGCTCAACCTCCTAAGGAGGAAGGTGCTTAAGGGAAAGAAAGCGCTAAGTAATATATTGGATCCCAAGCACTCAAAATAGGACAAAGAGAATAAATGCAAAAAAGTGTTATTTTATTGGACTATTTGCAAAAAAGAAAACGCCACCACAATATAGCAAAAGCCGACGTTTCGGCCTATGTTAGGCCTTTTTCAAGGTTTTTGCGTATAATGGGAGGGTGGATGGGACGAATTAGACGTCAAGGGAGTGTACCATGTGGCGTTTGCTTTGCAGGGGTACGTCACGGAGGCCAGGGAGGCCCAGAAGGAGGCAGGAGGCCTCCTGCCTCCATCACAGACCTGTGGGACCCTGTCCCCACTCCTTGTGTTATCCAGGCATCCTCTCTCTTCCTCCACCTGTCTTCTGGGCCTCCCTGGCCTCCCTTTGCATTTATTCTCTTTGTCCTATTTTGAGTGCTTGATGAAATGAGAGTGACTCTTGATAGGCCAGATGGATGGGCCAGAGACTGGATTAGTAAAGGGCAGAGAGCTCCACTCCGACTCAGATGCCAGCAAGGTGGAGGTGGGGTACTGGTATGGGCTGGTATCATCAAAGATGAATTTGTGGGACCTTTTCGGGTTGAGGATGGAGTGAAGCTCAACTCCCAGACCTACTGCCAGTTTCTGGAAGACAACTTCTTCAAGCAGTGGTACAGCAAGAAGTCGGTATCATTTAACAAAAACATGATTTTCATGCAGGACAATGGTCCATCATATGCATCCAACTACTCCACAGCGTGGCTGGCCAGTAAAGGTCTAAAAGATGAAAAAATAATGACATGGCCCCCTTGTTCACCTGATCTGAACCCATAGAGAACCTGTGGTCCCTCATAAAATGTGAGATCTACAGGGAGGAATAACAGTACACCTCTCAGAACAGTGTCTGGGAGGCTGTGGTGGCTGCTGCATGCAATGTTGATCGTAAACAGATCAAGCAACTGACAGAATCTATGGATGGTAGGCTGTTGAGTGTCATCATAAAGAAAGGTGGCTATATTGGTCACTAATTTTTGGGGGTTTTGTTTTTGCATGTCAGAAATGTTTATTTCTAATTTTTTTGCAGTTATATTGGTTTACCTGGTGAAAATAAACAAGTGAGATGGGAATATATTTGGTTTTTATTAAGTTGCCTAATAATTCTACACAGTAATAGTTACCTGCACAAACAGATATCCTCCTAAGATAGCCAAATCTAAAAAAACCCACTCCAACTTCCAAAATTATTAAGCTTTGATATTTACGAGTCTTTTGGGTTGAGAACATAGTTGTTCATCAATAATAAAAAAAACTCCTCAAAAATATAACTTGAATAATAATTCTGCACACGGTGTATATACAGATCTTCTCCAGGTCTTTCTGGTTTTGGGGTTGTCACACGGCAACAAATTGAGTTGAAATTCCATCTAAAGATTTTCTATTGGGTTTAGGTCTGGAGACTGGCTAGGACACTCGAGGACCTTGAAATGCTTCTTATGGAGCCATTCCTTAGTTGTCTTGGCAGTGTGTTTTTGGTGATTGTCATGCTGAAAGACCCAGCCAGTTTTCTCTATTCCTCGGGTCAGACGATTTTTCTGGTCTTACAATCTGTAGCGCCAGCTTCCCTAGTGCGCTGGCGCTCTGCGGCATACTAGTGTTGCGGGCGGAGGAGGGGACGCTGCGCTCTCCCACTGCTCGGGTCCTGCTGCTGCTGCTGCGGCTGCTGCTGCTCGGTGGTGGCTCGAGCGGTGGGCCGGATCCCGGGGACTCGAGCGGCGCTCCTCGCCCGTGAGTGAAAAGGGGATTTTGATTGTGGGGGGTTTTGATTATTGTCCGTGACGCCACCCACGGTTGTGGTGATTTTGGTGACACCACCGCTGCTCTGGACGGAGATCCCGGGAGCGGTGACAGGAAGCACCTTGGTTGTTAGTTCTCCCCTCCGTGGGTAGGGGGTTGGTTGTCCCGGGGCCCGGTGATGGGGTAGGGATGAATGGCAGGCGGGTTGTGGGGCCTGGTGAGGTGCAGGGTCGCGGGGGCAGCGCTGTGCCGCACGGCACGGTGGTACTCACTCAGCCAACGATGAGGACACAGTTCTCGGTAAAACACACGGCTGGATGGACGGGTCCCACAGACGGCTGCGGTGTTGTTTCTCCCGTCAGGTTGGTGGTGACTGCCTTTCCCTGCACCTAAGTAGTTTGTACGGTTCCAATGGGTTCCCACCGGTAACCCGCTCCCCGGCTTGGATATGGGCCGGAGGAGCCCCTTTTCCCCGCAGGCGCTGGCCCTGAGAAACGGTTGCCTTGGCGGTGTCTCTCTCACTTGGTTGGACTGTCGCCTTCTGTCGGGACTTGGCTGTTGGGAAACCCAGGAGGTTCCCTTCACTAACGAATTTGGCAAATTCACGGCGACTCCTAGCCTTGACGGGGTCCGTAAGCCCCTGCCAGATGGTGCTGACTTCTCTTCGTGTACCGGTCCGGTACCGCCGGGCCACCGCCTGTCCACGGTCCTTACGGTAGACTCCAATCGGCCACTCCTGCAGACGGTCACCACCGTCTGCCAACCTTGCTGATCTGTCCGGGCCACACACCCGGACCAACTTTAGGCTGCTTAGCTGTCACTTTTCTCCTCTCTCACTACTTTCCCTCCTTCCACTTTCACTCTCCAAACTAATCTCTCCACTCCTCAAACTGATCTGCCTGGTTTTCCCGCCGCCAGGACTGTGAACTCCTTGGTGGGTGGGACCAACCGCCTGGCCCACCCCCTGGTGTGAACATTAGCCCCTGGAGGAAGGCAACAAGGGTTTTGTGTCTGACTTCGGTGTGCCTGCTGGGAGTGTGGGGTGTGTTGGTGTTGTTCTCTGTGGCCCCTGGCTTGTGCAGGGCGCCACACTAGCACCATCTCTCTGCTCCCTCCTCTTTCCCACCCAGGGAGCGGGCCAGAAACCCTGTAACCTACACCCCACAAATAGTCACAGTCAATGATAAACAAAAATTCGTGCACACTGCACTCAAACACAAAGGAGGGACAATATGTGAACTAGGGAATAATGCAAAAGGGGTAGGAAATTAATACACAATAGGAGGACTCACACCACACTGAACTGCAAACTGATGATCACCATGTAACTGGATAGCACCATAAATCAAAGAGCTCTATCTGGCAAATAGCCCCAGAATCCATAACCTTATAAAGGCTGGAGATGGTGATCAGTAGCCTGAGCTCCCAACAGCTGATCACAGGCCAGTAGAAATTAACACCTGCTGTACTGGAAAGCAGTGACGCCAGAACCAGACGACGCCCATGACAGGCTGGGCAACTAAAGAATCACAGGCAGTTTGTTGGACTCTACAGTGTGAACAGAGTCCGATACCGCCATGTCACCCAGTGAGTGTGTGACGCCCTGGATTAGCCAGATAGTCACAGGTAGGCCCTTGCACAAACACCTCCCCCTAAAAAGGTACCAGAAGCCAACCTTAAAATCCTGAGTCACCCCTCTCAGGAATTGACGTTCACACCCGGGGGGCGGGACCAGGTGGTTGGCCATGCCCACCGAGGAGTTCGGAGAGCCTGAGGCAGGAAAAACAGAGAGTTCGGTGACAGGAGTAGAGGAGAGTGATAGCAAAGTTTGGACGTCTGTCAGGGATCTGGGTTGGAGCCCGGATACCCTGTGGCCAGGAGGCAGATGGTGGTGGCCGCCTGCAGGAGCTGGGATTACAGCTGGTGGAACCGTAAGGGACCGGGACCGGGTAGTGGCCCGCCGGTACTGAACCGGGGAACCAATTGAAAACCGGAGCACCTGGAGGGGTACTCAGAGCCAGTACGAGGCCCATAAGCCACTGGACCAAGTCGAATTCACTGATTGGGGTCTGGACTTTAGGTCCTTTCCCACCCAAGACCCGACTAAAGACAACAGCCCAAACAGAGGGATAGAAAGCCACCGCCCAGGCATCGAGATCCCACGGGCCAGCGTCTGCGGGCAAACGGGCTCTACCGGCAAACACAAAGCTGGGGAGCGGACTACCGTTGCTCAGGCATAGGAGTCACCATTCTACTAAAAGTGAGGTGCAGGAGAAAGGCGGAAACCACCAACCTGAAAAAGGGGAAAAGCGCAGCTGGCTGCGGGCACCGTCCACCATCTTGCTTGGTTTACCAGAGACTCCAGTGTGTCTGTAATAGTGAGTACAACAGTGCGCTTCGGCCGCACGACACCGACACGCCAGCACGCATCCATTCCCCGCCTCAGCACCTCCCTCGGGCCCCCGGGACCATCATCCCCAACCCACAGAGGGCTCAACACCAAGCTGCGCAACACCGTCCCCGGGAGCCTAGTCAACTGCAGCGGTGGTGTCCATCCATTCACCACAACCCGTGGGTGGCGTCATGAACTTAACCCCCAAAACAACCGCGGCCTTGGCCGTGGACCTCCCCACCAAACACCACCCCTCACATAGTGCCAGCATCCCTTCAGAGCGACGTGACACCCGGGTCCGGGAGGAGCTCGAGCCACCCACCGACGAGCCCGGATCCGAGCGGCTCGACAGCCGGCTGAGCCCCGGGGCAGTACAAGTGCAACGCAGAACACCGCACGACACTAACATGATTTGCCTAGAAATTTTCTCTATATCTGCAGTTAAATACCATTTTTTGGATGTGATATGTTCCTTTTAAAACTGCATTACACTTGCTAGCAGCATTATACCTGACTTGCAGCTGATTGCATTTAATATAGAGCAGAACGTGGTGGCTGCTTTTCCTTTTAATATAAATTATACATGCAGAGCCTTACCTACAGGATAATCACATCACAAGCAAAGCCCCTCTCTTGCAGTATAATTACTCACATACAGATTCTCCTTACCAGCTCAGCATAACCACATCCAAAGCTCCTCCATGTACTTTTTCAACTATTTCAATATAGTTGTAGAGTTATCAACACTAACGTCAATGGCATGCTAAACCTTCTGCATTGCTGCTTCTGTTCCCTCTGCAGCATTGGAGGCACAGCGGCACTTTTTAACATCAATTCCAGAGTGTCCCTTAGGGCTCTTCTCCACTGGCGTTTTATTTCTCCAAAACCCATCGCCTGAAAAAACGGATTGCAATCTGTCAAAGGGTTTCATATGATGCAGTCTCCATTTCCCCGTTTTTTTCAGACTCTACACGGGCTCTCCTTGAAATCGCAGCATGCTGCGATTTGATGCGATTCTCAGCTCTTTCACCCCCATGCAATCCTATGGGGGTGAGAAAAAAGTCAGAATCCAGGTGTCATGCGCATGTCACTCGGATCCTGACACTTGCATACCGCGTCAGACTGGCTACCGGAGAAATCTCCTGTAAAACCAGTCCTGGCCGCGGTTACATGCACTGAACTCCGGAGCTGTCACCTGAGCTCCAGAGTGCAGCCTGAACAGCGAGCGCCGAGTGATTGATTCCCCAGCGATTGCTGTTCAGGTCAGCACAGCTGCAGATATGCCGGGCAGATCTCTGGAGCTCAGATGACCCCTCTGGAGTGCAGTGCAGGTAACCGCGGCCAGGACTGGTTTTACAGGAGTTTTCTCCCGTAGCCAGTCTGACGCTGCTTACCTAAAAACTCACATAGCACTCGCATGACGCTCACATGTCATACGGATGCTATGTGAGGAAAAAAAACACACACCGTGTGCTTTACATGCAGCGACGGGCGATGTCGCTGCAAGTAAAGCAGCCTTTACACAATCTTCTGTTCCTGTCTGTTACAGGTGGATCTTCTAGCATATTTGCTTAGCATGTTGTGTGGCGCCCTGGACAAGCCAGGACGTCACAGGTACTGCAACAACACACCCCACACCCCGGTTAGGCACATCAGCCGCACACACAAATCCTTGTTGCCTCCCTCCAGGGGCTGATGTCCACACCAGGTGGGGTGGAGCCAGGCGGTTGGCCTGAGGAGTTCACAGTCCTGGAGGCGGGAAAAGGGTTCAGTTCAGTTTGGACTGTAGAGTGTGAGAGCCAGGGAAGTGGTAGTGGAGGAACTGACTGGCCGTGTCCGGGTACGTGGCCCGGGCACAGAAACAGCAAGGTTGGCAGACGGTGGTGACCGTCTGCAGGAGAGGCCGATTGACGCACAACCGTAAGGACCGGGGACGAGCGGTGGCCCGCCGGTACCGGATCGGGGAGCGAAGAGAAGCCAGCACCATTCGGCAGGGCCTACGGACCCCGACCAGGTTAGGAGTCGCCGTTAAACCGGTCAAATCCGTCAGCGACGGGAACCTTCGGGGTTTCCCAGCAGTAAAGACCCTAAAGACCCGACTGAAGGCAACCGTCCAAACCGTGAGGGAGAGAAAGCTACCGCCAGAGCTAGAGCTCCCAGGGCCAGAGCCTGCGGGCAAACAGGGGCTCCCTTAGCCAACCAACTGCTGGGGAGCGGGTTACCGGTGGGAAGCCATCGGGGCCGAAAACACAACAAAGGTGCAGGGAGAGACAGTTACCGCCAACCTACCGGGAGTGACCATTGCAGACATCTGTGGGACTCGTCCATCCAGCCGTTTGTTTTACCAGAGACTCCGTGTGCGTTACTGGCTGAGTAAGTACCACCGTGCCGTCTGGCACTGCGCTGCCCCGCGACCCTGCACCTGGCCAAGCCCTGCAACCCACCTTACCGACAACAACTCCGTGCCCCGGGACTGCCAAAAGCCCCCTACCCACGGAGGGGAGAGAAACATCTCAGCTGCTCCCTGCCATTGCTCCCGGGATCCCCGTACAGAGCAGCGGTGGTGCCCCAACCTCACCACACACCGTGGGTGGTGTCACAAACTGACATCCCAAACACCAACCAACCACCCCTTTCACTCACGGGCGAAGAGCGCCGCTCGACTCCCCGGATCCGGCCCAATGCTCGAGCCACCGAGCAGCAGCAGCAGCGCCGGACCCAAGCGTGGTGAGTGCAGCGCCCCGCCGCCCGCGACAACTTGGCGTCACGAACAGGATCCTACCGTTCTACCGCCTGGTGGAAGTGCGCCTTGTGTCCCGCCGGAGGTGTCCGGACGAAAATTTTCGGAAGCCGCCATATTGGGCGCGAAAAGTCCCCGCTCGAGCGTCTTCCCAAGCAGTGGAGGCGCGAAAGCCGAAGCTCTGCCCCTGAAGAGGAGGTGCCAGAGAGACACCAAGATGGCACGGATGGCGTCTGGCTGCATGTAGCCCGCGGCTATAAAAGCGGGGACGCCAGGACCCTGCGGCCATCTTTTGGTTCCTGGAAGAGGCCGCCGCAGCGATGAACCAACCGTCCAGCAGCACCGTAGCCCCCGCGCCCGGGACCGCAGCGTGGGTGGAGGTCCGGACCGCTCAGCTACAACAACGGCTGCAGATCCGCGTGCAGCTCCTGTTGGAGGAGTGGGAGGCCGACATGGCGGATGTGGTGGTGGCCATATGGAGACGCGAGGTGGAGGGAGTTCTGGAAGTGCGGGTAAGTGACCCACGCCCCTGTACCCCTAGCGGGTTGGTCATTGCTGCTGAGGGGCCCGGTCTACACCCGCTCGCCCTGCTACTTCCCCCGCTACCCGTGTTGGCTGCTGCTGCACCGCCACTAGGCCCGCTACCACTGCAATCGGTAGCGGCACCCAGTCAATGCTCCCAAGTGGACCGACCTGCAGCCGAGGTCCGTGACCGTCAGAAACCGCTTCAGTGGAAGAAACCGAAAGCTGAACCCGTCAGCCGAGATGCACCGGAGGCACCTGTAGAGGCCATACCCGGGCCCGAACCAACTCCGGCAGCTTGTTCCATGCACGAGGAGACGGAGGTCGAGCGGGAGAAGATCCCTGTGCCCACCCCCCACGCCTCGGCTGAGGCTGCGCCGGGTCGCCGCTGCGAGGCAGCGCCCCAGGCCCGATCCGCGCGCAGGGGCCCACCGTAGCCCCCTATTGGGACAGGGAACAGACCCCGCTAGGCCAAGAGATCGCCGAGAGAGAGAAGAGGAAGGCAGAGCTGGTAGCCCGCACAATAAGGGAGAAAGAGAATCTCCGTAGGGCCACCTTCCAAGTGCGGGGCCCGAGGTACGAAGGACAAGTGAGGAGGTTCAATGTCCGTAGAGGATACGGCTTCATTTTCGAACCGGGCCTGGAGGACAAAATTTTCATAGCCCAAAGGGACACGAACGACCACCTGCCGGAGGATCACCCGAGCCGCAACCTGCTCCCCGGCGACCTTGTTAATTATACCCGGCACTGCGGGGAGAGGGGCTGGTTTGCCCTGGACTCCAGGCTGAAAGGAGGCCAGGAGCCTCAAGCACCAGCCCAGCCCCCTCCCCCGCCAGGTGGGGTGGATCTAAAGGGATGGCAGCGGTCCCCCCGCTGCAAGTTGTCCCCGTTGGGACCACCAGCACTGTGTGATGTTCTTGTATGTTGTTGAATGATAAAGAAAATGAAAGAAATCAACCGAACTATGATCAGATTAACACCGTGATTGAACCGGCCGTTGCCGGCAACTAGTCCCCGTTGGGACCTTCTGCAACCGTTGCGTAAGGAACTTCTTACGGACAAGCCCGAGAACTCGCAGGGCAACCACAAACTTGTGGAGTGTAAATAAAATGTTGGCTTGTTACCGTGACCTCCTCTGGAGAGGCTGATTTGGGAGGATGGGCCTGGAGGAAAGGGATGGCCCAGGCCCGCCACTACCGTAACCGGTGGCAATCCTCCGGGGGTCAGGGGTCCCCCATGGACGTGGGTCCCCTGAAAGAGACCGTACCCGCTCGGGCAACTTGGGTCTGGACTGGGGCAAGGGGTGCTGCCCACTTTCTTAGGGGCAGCATCAGGGTCAGGTTGTTTGGGCGGGGGGAAGAGCGGAAGCCGTACCGTTTAAAAAAAATGTTTAGTAATGTTAAAAGAAAGTGCCTCCTGTTAAGGGAAGTTTATACAGAAATGCTTGTGTTTTATATGTTTTACCGTTTTCTATTTTTCCTAGTTGTGAAAATAATACCGGTGATGGACGAGCAGCCCGCGGACGGTCTGCGCTTAACCAAGGGGGAATGTGGCGCCCTGGACAAGCCAGGACGTCACAGGTACTGCAACAACACACCCCACACTCTGGTTAGGCACATCAGCCGCACACACAAATCCTTGTTGCCTCCCTCCAGGGGCTGATGTCCACTCCAGGTGGGGTGGAGCCAGGCGGTTGGCCCCACCCACTGAGGAGTTCACAGTCCTGGAGGCAGGAAAAGGGTCCAGTTCAGTTTGGAGTGTAGAGTGTGAGAGTCAGGGAAGTGGTAGTGGACTGGCCGTGTCCGGGTACGTGGCCCGGGCACAGAAACAGCAAGGTTGGCAGACAGTGGTGACCGTCTGCAGGAGAGGCCGATTGACGCACAACCGTAAGAACCGGGGACGGGCGGTGGCCCGCCGGTACCGGATCAGGGAGCGAAGAGAAGACAGCACCATCCGGCAGGGCCTACGGACCCCGACCAGGCTAGGAGTCGCCGTTAAACAGGTCATATCCGTCAGCGACGGGAACCTCCGGGGTTTCCCAGCAGTAAAGACTCGACTGAAGGCAACCGTCCAAACCATGAGGGAGAGAAAGCTACCGCCAGAGCCAGAGCTCCCAGGGCCAGAGCCTGTGGGCAAACAGGGGCTCCCTTAGCCAACCAACTGCTGGGGAGCGGGTTACCGGTGGGAAGCCATCGGGGCCGAAAACACAACAAAGGTGCAGGGAGAGACAGTTACCGTCAACCTACCGGGAGTGACCGTCGCAGCCGTCTGTGGGACTCGTCCATCCATCCGTTTGTTTTACCAGAGACTCCGTGTGCGTTACTGGCTAAGTAAGTACCACTGTGCCGTCTGGCACTGCGCTGCCCCGCGACCCTGCACCTGGCCAAGCCCCGCAACCCACCTTACCGACAACAACTCCGGGCCCTGGGACTGCCAAAAACCTCCCTACCCACGGAGGGGAGAGAAACATCTCAGCTGCTCCCTGCCATCACTCCCGGGATCCCCGTACAGAGCAGCGGTGTTGCCCCAACCTCACCACACACCGTGGGTGGCGTCACAAACCGAGCGTGGTGAGCGCAGTGCCCCGCCGCCCACGACAGTTGCACTTCTAGATATAGGCGATAATTTTTTTCCTTCACGCAAAGCTGACAATCGTTTCAAGCTACCAAAATCGGAGCCAGGCAGCAAGGCTCCAGCTAAGTATGTTCTCTCTGAAGCACTCTGCCATGCCAGAGAAAACATAGTTTGAAGATCTGTCCAGGGACTAATCAGTCCAGTGTTCCCCACCAGTATAATCACATATAGTGTATATGTTCAAATCCTTTGCAATATAATCTCATGCAAAGCCGTTCTCTTGCAGCATGAAGTGGGTTGGTATGCTCATGGCTATACCAAATTTGTAAGTTATTTTTTTACACATGTATCATATTGGTTAAAGAAAAATCTGAACTTTGGGAAAAAAAAATTGTTTGTGTTGCCATTTTTTGAGGTCTGTTTTATTTTTCAATCAATGAATGTGCGAAGGCTTGTTTGGATAAGTCTCATTAGGGGATCACTCAATCACATATATTATGTACAGGAAAAATGCCACCACTCTCTTAGGGACACCAACATTTGTTTTCCGAAGTTAAGATTGTTCAAGGACTTTTGATTACTTGACAGTCATGTGACCATAGGTCTCTTTATCGCAGGAGTCTAAAATAACTGAACAGGAAACAGGCTGGTATGCAGGACTGTCATTAGGGAGAAGGGATAGCAAATTTCACAGGAACCCCCCCCCCCCCCACACACACACACACTCTCGTAGAGACCCCTGTGTTTATATCCGGAGGACAAGACTGCTTAAGGGCTTTTGTGACACAACATCATGGTATCAAAGGTCTCTTAATTGCAGGACTGTCTAAAGCTGAAAGGAGACTGGATGGTATGTATGTGCAGTGTGTGTGTGGATAGATAGATAGATAGATAGATAGATAGTAAAAGATATAGATAATAGATATTTATCCTCCATCTATCTATCTAGCTATTATCTCTCTTTCCATCTGTATATCCATCTATCTCTTATCTATCCTTCTATTTCTTATCTATCTATCCTCTATTAGATGGAAAGAGAGATAATAAATAGAAGCATCGATAGATAAGAGATCGATGGATATACAGATGGAAAGAGAGATTGATGGATAGATAGATAGATGATAGATATATGTAGATAGATAGATACTGTAGATAGATAAATACAGGCATGTGTTACACACAGGGATTAGAGAGTTATGTTGATGTTCCAGAATGAGATGTGACTACATAAATCTCCATGAAGAAGCAGCATATTTTAAATGCGAAACGTGCGTTGGAGTTTGTGAGCACAGTGTGCTATGGCTGATTGGGGACCCCTTTCCCTTATGGGTAAGCCTTTGGGCAAAAAATATTCTTTTCTTGGTACCCTTTATTATTATTATTATTATTATTATTATTATATACTGTATATACTTAAGTCAAGTTGATATGGCTGCATGTTATGGGAACTGTTAAGGGATTTCCCCCATGCACTTTTGCTGAGGATTATATCTATAGGGACATTCAGCTATGGGCACACTGTGGGTGTCTGTTTCTATCCCCCTCTTTTATAAACCATCTGCATACACATTCTGATATTGTAAATTGTATTGTTTCATTTTTGATATGTATGTTTTATTGAAACTTTTTTATATCAATAAAAATCTAACATTTTCTCAAGCCTTTAAAGCTCCATTTCTCTCCCTCTTTCAAATGTGATTATGTAGTGGCTTTTTTGTAAAATATGCAAGACATAAAAAATACTAATTCTGAGAGTATGTGCAAAAAGATTTTTGAAGTGTATTTTATATTTTAAACAAATGTTGATTTTTTTTGTTCAAGGATAAATGTGGATTGTTGTTCATGGGAACATAGAAGACATTCCCTAAAAACAAATGTGGCGCCTCTGAGGCTTCCGTCGCCACAGAGACATTGCACCTCAGCCAGAGGTGTGATGTCCCATTCTGGGTAAGGAAAGGAGTAAACGCCGGTTCACAGGCAAATTCACACTACACCTATTGTTAGGCATATTTTGGGACCAGGGGATAGTGGCAGCTACCCCCCATGCTGCATGCTGGGGGGGGCGTAAGACCCATCCCTTCTCCCATAGGGTGGGGCCTAGCAACTGGGTAGGTGGGAGGAGCCAACAGCAAGATAGAGCAGAGACAGGAAGGTCAAGTTAGTTAGTGAAGGGAGAGAGACAGAGATGTCTCATTCATAGGTATGAACACTGTTCATTTGAATTGACCCTCTGAATTTCCTGCACAGATCCTAATCTACTCTCCTGTTCTGTCTTCACACAGCTGTTTCTGATATTGGTATGTTAAACTGACCTATCTCTGCTGTGTAATTAGTTATGTGTTGTCTTCTCTCCTGTGAGTTGTTTCCATACATGGTGTAACTCTTTGATCTGCTTCCTTCTCTCTTGCTCACCTGCTGTTCATCTTGTGTAATGAGACTGGTATAAATTTAGGGCACTAGGTCTGTGTACCTTGGTCTGTGTACTTCTATTAAGTGCTTCATAAGTGCTCAGAAATATACCAGAAATGTCCCAGAAGTGACCAGAAGGTGAATTCTACTTCTTTAACTGTGTGTCTTTCACTTGCATTTTGTTCCTTCCCCCTTATTCCCACCTGAAAACCTAATTCGCACCATGTTCACTTATACCCTCACAGTCTTTGCTCCACTCCTCCTCACTCTCCTTCGCTATCCCCAAACCCCAGCACTCTCCAAACAAATATTCATCTCCCCTTCCCTCTTACCTCCCCACCTGTCCTCATCTGCTGACCTGCTCCTAAACCTCAGATCGCTTCTAGTATCGCGCAGACCAGGCCGTCCACTCTCCTTCTCCCACCTGCTCTCCCTTTCTCTACTTCTCCTCACTGCTGGCGACATATCTCCCAATCCTGGACCCCCACAGATGGGACACTCCTCTTTATCACCCCCCTATCGCTCCCCATCTAGTAGTAACTACCGCAACCTCTCCAACATAAAATCCATTCCCCTCTCTGCCACTCCACAGCCCCCTCTCTCTGGAATGCTCTGGAATGCCCGTTCCGTCTGTAATAAACTGCACTTCATTCACGACCTCTTTACCTCTAGCAATCTATCCTTTCTGGCCCTCACCGAAACATGGCTGACACCATCCAACACTGCCTCCCCTGCTGCGCTGTGCTACGGCGGCCTCCACTTCACCCACACTCCTCGCCCTGGCAATAGACAGGGTGGAGGAGTGGGCCTCCTCCTTTCTAACAACTGCAGCTTCACCCCAATGCCACCTCTACCCTCCCTTGTCCTGCCTTCCTTTGAAGTGCACTCTGTCCGCATCTATTCTCCCTCCAACCTCCAAGTGGCCGTCATATACAGACCCCCGGGCCCAACCACTGCCTTTATCGACCAGTTCTCTGCCTGGCTTCTACACTTTCTCTCTGCTGACATCCCCACTATCATCATGGGTGACTTCAACATCCCCACTGACACCCGTCTTTTGGTCTAACTCAGTTGTCCGCCTCTGCCACCCACAAAGATGGCCACACACTAGACCTTATCTTCACCCGTCTCTGCTCTCTATCTAACCTCACTACCTCCCCTCTCCCCTTATCTGACCCCAATCGGCTGACCTTTTCAGCCCTGTCCTCCTCACCTGCCCCCCCTGTCCAGCACGTATCACACCCCCGCAGAAACCTTGCACACATCAACATACACACCCTTTCTGACTCTACCCTACCGCTGTCCTCCATATCTTCACTCCACGACACAAACAGTGCCACCATTTTCTACAACGCCACTCTCACATCAGCTATTGATTCAGTCGCTCCTCTTGTGAACGGCAGAGCAAGACGAATCAATAGACAACCCTGGCACAACAGCCTCACTAAAAAACTACGGCAAGTGTCTAGAGCCGCAGAGCGGCGCTGGAAGAAAACGCACTCCCAGGAAGACTTCACCACATTCAAAAATACAATTCACACATTTCGCTTGGCCCTTACCTCTGCTAAACAGAATTACTTCAAAAACCTCATATCCTCTTTAACACACAACCCCAAACAGCTATTTAATACTTTTACCTCCCTCCTTCGCCCACCGCTGCCCCCTCCAACCTCCCTCATCTCCGCAGAAGAATTTGCCACATATTTCAAAGAAAAGATCGACCAAACCAGACAAGTCTTTTCTGCTGAACCACCACAACCCCTTCATATAACAGACCACTGCTCCTCCCCCATAAACTTCCTCCCCACCATCACCAAAAGAGAGCTTGCACATCTTCTCTCAAAAGCACACCTCACCACATGCGCACTTGACCCCATCCCATCCCACCTCCTCCCCAACCTCACCACTATCCTTATTCCAGCCTTATCCCATCTCTTCAACCTATCTTTAACAACTGGTACCTTCCCTTCTGCCTTTAAGCATGCAACAGTCACACCTATCCTAAAGAAACCTTCCCTCGACCCAACCTCTACTACCAGCTATCGACCCATATCGCTACTCCCACTTGCCTCAAAACTCCTGGAACAGCACGTCCATGCTGAACTTTCCTCCCACCTCTCCTCTAACTCTCTCTTTGACAACCTACAGTCCGGCTTCCGTCCACATCATTCCACTGAAACTGCCCTGACTAAAATCACAAATGACTTACTTACCGCCAAAGCTAACAACCACTTCTCTGTACTCCTACTTCTAGACCTATCCTCAGCCTTTGACACTGTTGACCACTCCCTGCTACTACAGATCCTCTCTTCCCTTGGTGTCAGAGACCTCGCCCTCTCTTGGATCTCTTCATACCTCTCCAACCGCACTTTTAGTGTCTCCCATTCCCACACAACCTCTTCATCCCGTTCTCTCTCTGTTGGTGTCCCTCAAGGCTCTGTCCTGGGACCCTTACTTTTTTCTATCTATACATTTGGCCTGGGACAACTCATAAAGTCCCATGGCTTTCAGTACCACCTATATGCCGATGACACTCAGATCTACCTCTCTGGTCCAGATGTCACATCTCTGCTGTCCAGAATCCCAGAGTGCCTATCGACTATATCTTCCTTCTTTTCCTCTCGCTTCCTAAAGCTCAATGTGGCCAAAACTGAACTGATCATCTTTCCTCCATCTCCCCTGCACTCTCCACCTGATCTATCCATTACAATTAATAACATCACGCTCTCCCCAGCACCCAAAGTTTGGTGCCTCGGAGTGACCTTTGACTCTGCCCTGTCCTTCATACCACACATCCAATCCCTCACCACCTCCTGCCGTTTTCAACTCAAAAATATCTCCAAAATCCGCCCTTTCCTCAATCCCCAATCTACAAAAATGCTAGTGCATGCCCTCATAATCTCCCGCATCGACTACTGCAACATCCTCCTCTGTGGTCTCCCTGCTAACACACTCGCCCCTCTCCAGTCCATCCTTAATTCTGCTGCCCGAATGATCCACCTCTCTCCTCAATACCACCCCGCTTCTCCTCTCTGCAAGTCCCTCCACTGGCTCCCAATCTTCTATCGTATCCAATTCAAACTACTAACCCTGACCTACAAAGCTATCCATAATCTGTCTCCTCCATATATCTCTGAACTAATCTCTCGCTACACTCCAAAACGTAACCTCCGGTCCTCCCAAGATCTCCTTCTCTCCTCCTCTCTCATTCGCTCCTCATGCAACCGACTCCAAGACTTCTCCCGAGCATCCCCAGTCTCCTGGGACTCACTGCCTCAACACGTCAGACTATCTACTACACTTGCAAACTTCAAACGGACCCTGAAAACTCATCTGTTCAGAAATGCCTATAATCTACAATGACCTCACTGCCCCACCACCGTGCGGAGCTGCCGCCCCACCACCGTGCGGAGCTGCCGCCCCACCACCGTGCGGAGCTGCCGCCCCACCACCGTGCGGAGCTGCCGCCCCACCACCGTGCGGAGCTGCCGCCCAACCTACACCCCACCTACTGTCTCCTCCCCAAAATCCTTTAGGATGTAAGCCCGCAAGGGCAGGGCCCTCTTCCCTCTGTGCTAGTCTGTCTATTGTAACTTGTATATGTATTCTGTATGTAACCCCCTCATGTACAGCACCATGGAATCAATGGTGCTCTATAAATAAACAATAATAATAATAATAATGGTCTGAAGTTGGAGCGGAAGAGAGGAGTTGGAAACAGACAGAGAGGTTGAAACCTCAGAACAGCAACAGAAAGTGAAGCTTCCTGGTGGAGACCCTGGGGCCCAGCTAGGCCCAGGTGACACCACAGCAGTGAACTACAGAAAGGATTCCAGGGCCACTGAAAGGCTTTCAAGCTCGTGGCCTGTTCCACTAAGTCATCGGGTGGAGGGATCAGGCTGCATACAGGGAACGGTCCCTAGAAACTGGAGGAAGAGAAGTCATTTTCCAAAAGTAAACACCGAGGCCCAGGGTGGTTGCAAGCGCCCAGGGCCACATCCCACTGTAGAACCCCTGGGAAGAGGGCAAAGTTCCATCCAGGCAAGCCTTCTTGTCCAGAACCTATAGTGGAGGCCAAGACAGGTTTATCCAGAAAAGTCAAGGCTTTGAAGACAGCTGAGGGAAGAGACACAACTAAAGGGTGCACCGGCATTTACTCCCAGAACTATCCGGGATCGGCGGAGGTCCCTGACAGGGAATTCCAGCACACCAGTGGGCGACCAGTTTGCGACAGCCATGAACCAGTGAGTAAAACCTTGAAACTGCACCCTCTGGTGTTGCCTCCATTATTCCGCCTGCACTGCACCATTCACAACACCACCATAGCCTTTAGTAAGCACCAACGGTTGCCCTGGGGTACCGCTCCACCTGTGGGGAGAGGAACCATCCCAGCTGCTAGTCCATCAGCCTCGGAGGTCCCATCCAGCAGCGGCGGCTCCATAGCCGCATTCCACAGGTGGCGTCACGAATAACCTACAAACTCTATCATTGATTACCATCCCCACCACTGCCATATTAGTTGACCCCGCCAGGGTCACGGAGTCGGGCCCCGCCACCACTGACTACCCCCGGACTAGTCTGGCCCGACACCGGGTGTCCCAAAGCCCTGGGGTGGGCGAGTCAAAAACCCATGCGCATCTTTTGGAGCAAAATATAATATAAGATATATTTTTTCGGAGAAACAGTAGTTAAATTTACTTCTTCCTATGAAGCTAAGATACAGGCTTGGATTTGTAGGAGAACAAGCATGGCAACAATGGGGGCCTTCAGCAGGCACCCAACTGCCATGGGGCATTTCGTAATCACAGTAATTGTACAGCAACATTTCATTGGTTAAACTGCAGCAATCAGAGCTAGCTCTGTTCACTCACTGTTGTTACACACATATGCCCGCTTCATACGGTGACATACATACACGTCAGGGTTCACAAAGGGTTTAAATATAAAACCATTTATACATACATACAGATTGCAAGCAAATTACACTGCAGAATGCACAGCATCCGGACATTAATTGCAGTGGCATCCAGTGCAGGAATAGGTGTAGGATGATACATTGAATGTCTGGTTTGAGGTATGTAAGCAATCATAATCATATTTCTTACATGCCATAAAGTGATAGGGTCCAAGGACCAGAGGCGGACATATCATTGGTCCATCGTGTGCAGCTGCATCGTAGCCAAGAGGTAAGGGGGCCCATTTCTACCTCCAAAACAGAAGAAATTGTGCATTATTACTGTATAAGCTATTGGATTGCAAAAGGTCTATACATTGTTCTTGCATAGGGGCCCTTTTCTGTCTGGGTCCACCAGTGAAAAGTACAGTACCTTACAGAATAACTAAACTTTTGAAATGTTTTTTTTTTTTTTCACATTTCATTACCCTGATAATTACAAGCAGATTAATGGGGGTAGAGGTCCTGAGACTCTCCATCGATGGTAAAATAATACCCCCAAGAGGTGTGTGTGAGCTCTGGAGACAGTATTGCACAGCCTGGAGTCTGGATTCAATATCTTTTCTATTGACTCTGTACCCTACGCTATATGCGCTCCTGTCTCCTGAGCCGCTCACCTCTTGTGGGGATGGGTTTGAGTGATCTGTAGGAGGTCTCAGGACCTGGATCCCAACCAATCTGCTTGTAATTATTACAATAAAATGTGGAAATCCATTTCCAAGATATAGTTACTCTTAAGTTTGGTCTATGAATCTATAGTGGTGCAAGAATGTGGGTTGTCTTGCAGCGATTTCAAAGATTTAAAATTGACCCCCATCATGACTTTTGGTTTCTTCCGTAAGAGCATAGATGCTAAATACAAGGGTGATCTGAGGTTTTTCTATTGGGGGAACCTCTCTTAGCTGTGTCTTAGGGAAGGCCTGGGGTCTATATCCTTGTTTCCATGTACACCACTGGAATAGTTACTTGGGACTTCCCTATCACTTGCAGCTTCTGCATGGCAGAAGTCACAGTCTAGCCCTTTAACCATGATACAGCTACTGCTCAGAAAGGTTGTGGTTTGGTTTTCAGACTCAGTACTTTCAGAATCAGAAGGGGGGCTATAAGAAAGAATCAGCTTAGAGGAAAGATTGACATTGACTAGAAATGCATCATGCCCTCCCTGTGGCGTATGCTGACAGGAAGACCCTTTCCATGTGATAAGACTTCTTAGTTCTTGCTGAGGCTTCATGACCAGAGCAGTTAATGAGGTCTCCCAGGGTCGTACTGACTGAGCAGGAAGGAAAGGCAATGACGTATTTGTTTCCACAGTAAGAAAAGAATTTGTCTTGTTCTAAATACCTTTTGCTTTCTCTTAATACTACTGCTGAGAAGGTAAGAGCTGTCCTAATCACTATTCTCCAATGGTTACATGGGATGGAATGTGAATACATGAGCATCGCTTTCATCGAAGACTTGAAGGGTAGGCGAGCTTATTTTACTGTATTCGGAGTTATATTTGTGTTTTATGGTTCAATAAAATTTGCAGCCATATAGATGGCGATGCTGGCAGAGCTGAAGGGAAGTGTGCGGTACTTTAGAGTCCTTCTCAATGATGGCATCACTTATAGAGTCTCCGTTGTAATTTGACTCTGATGACAAATCCTCGTAATGTTGGTAAAAATGAAATAAGGGTGCATAAAATAATTGGCATATAAGCCTGTGCAATGATATACTTTAGTGACCACATGCCTTTTCATATATTTGTAACGGGTTCTTTTCCCCAATATCAATACATCATTCCTGCGTTTTCTTCTCAAACAATGGAATTTGTGCCATTGAGCTTCTTTCAGACCATGAATGAAATATCAATCTTTCTTGTACATCTATAAGCGTTGATTTAAAACACCTTGAGGTATGCAAAGTTTGGTGCGCTTTAAATTAAACTAGCACTTTATTTATTGAGACCCTTACAAGTCATATTTGTCTTTTCAATTGCCGTACATATTTTATGTGGGATACTACTGTCTGCATTGATTCCCAGCCCTAAACTGCTCCATATACTTGCATCAGTTTTATATTTTCTGGGGATATTTTAGATCCTCCAGGGAAAGAGGAGAATAAATAAACTGATTATGGTTTCTTTCCTTTCTGATGTTTAATATACTGTATATACTGTAGTACCTTTGAGTGTCAATTTAAATGGTTTTCAGCTTTTGGCTTGTCAATGATAATAAAATCTTTATTGTACTTAAAGGGGCTGTCTACTACTGAACTACTGGGCAACCACTTATTGTCATGGAGTAGCATAACATAAAAACTCTATACTTACCTCCCAGTTTGTCATTATTCTATCTATTTGAGTGCTGTGATATCCTCAGGTCACCTGACAAACAGGTTACTGCTGCAGCTAATCACACCTCCATGTTGCCAGTATGTGTGGTGTCCGTTTTCACACGTACCAGAGACATGTTCACATACATACTAATTAAAATCAATACGGATCTTCAAACCTCTGTGTTGTCACACAGACCTTGTGTCCCCCGTATATTAATACCCAACGTAGATAAAGCTGACGGCTACATTCTACAGCCCCCAGCTGGCTGGGAGGCAAAACGCAAGGGAACCCCATGCGGCTTTTTTAAAAGTTATTTGAATACATAATTTTAAAAAACGTCGAGTGGTCCGCACCCAATTTTAATACTTAGCCAAGATAAGGAAGACAGCTGTGGGATAGTATTCTCAGGCCTGGGAGGCCCATTGTTTTTGGCCCCCAAGCCTAAAATTGCAGCCCACAGTTGCCTAGAATTATCGCATCCAGTAGATGCAACAGTTGCAGAACTTTACCTGGCTCATCCCCGTTGCCCTGGGGCGGTGGCAATCGGGGTCATATACGGGGTTAATGACAACTATGATTTATCAGCTGTCATCAAGCCCTGAAATAGTAATGTGGAGAGGTTTATGAGACACCCTCTTTTACTAATCCTGTAAATCAATAGAAATAAACATAAAACACAGAGAAAAATCCTTTATTTAAAAAAAAGCACAAAAAGAACACCCTCTTTCGCCATTTTATTAACCACCAAAACACCCCTGCAGGTCCAACATAATCCAAACGGGGTCCCATGATGATACCGACTCTGCTACATCTGAAGTTGCAGTGCACAGTCACATAAAGAAATGTGGCACACTGATTGAGCTGCAGATGTGAGCAGTGACATCACTGAGTTCACCTGAAGTCACAACCGGAGGTTCCCACAGTACTCCAGCTGTGACCTCAGGTGAACTGACCTATTTTTAACTCATTGAACTCAGTGACCTCACCTCAGGTGAAGTCATTGGGCTCAATGCATGAAATTTAAATACCAAATTCCTGCACCAAATCTGCATCTCCTGGCAAAAAAACACATTAAAACCGCATCACGTTTCGATGCGTTTATTGCCAGAAGATGCAGATTTGGTGCAGGAATTTGGTATCTAAATTTCACTACCAAATCTGCACCTCCTGGCAAAAAAGCAGTTTAGTTTTCATCTCCTGGCGTCAAAACCATGATTTTCTGCCACAGATGCAGAGATGCAGATTTGATATACACCAAATTTCTGTACCAAATCTGCATCTCTTAGCAAAAAAGCACATCAAAATTCATTGTGTATCTTTTGGCTAAGAAACCTCACAATAACAATTTTGACGCAGTCTCGGTGCAGTTTTCTGCCAGGAGATGCAAATTTGGTGCAGAAATCTAGTGGAGACATTTCAAAACCAAATTTGCATCTCCTGGCAGAAAATGTACCAAAATGGCGTCAAAACCATTTTTGTGTGTTTTTTGCCAAGAGATGTACATTTGGTGCGGAAATTTATACTCTCAATTCCTGAACCAAAATTAGGTGAGGTTACTGAGTTCAATAAATTCACCTGAGGTAAGTTTACCTGCGGTCACAGGTAGGAGACCGTGGGAAGCACCACCTGTGACTGCAAGTAAACTTAGCAATGTCACCGATCAGAGCTGCGGCTCAGTCAGTGTCTGCCTGAAGCCACAGCGGGCGGTCATGTTTTCTAATCTGCCCGTGCGCTGTGACTTCAGTATGTAGCAGAGTCAGGATTGTCGTGGGAAGTCATGTGGATTATGTCAGATCTGAAAGGGTGTTTTGGGGGTTAGAAAAATGTTAAAGAGGGTGTGTGTATTTTATTTCAAATAAAGGATATTTTCGGTGTTTGTGTGTTACTTCTTTTCACTTGATTAGTAATAAGGTAGTCTCATAGATCACTCCCCACTACTAATCTAGGGCTTTATGGCAGCTGACAATGACAGCTGTCATTAACCACTTATATTACCCCAATTGCCACCTTACTAGGGCAATCGGTATAAGCCTGGTAATGCCCGTATTTAGCACCATCTAATGAGTGTGATCATTCTGGGCAGCGGCGGGCTGCTATTTATAGGCTGGGGGTCCAAATAACCATGGGCCTCCCCAGCCTGAAAATACCAGCCCCTGGCTGTCAGCTTTATCTTGGCTGGGTATCAAAATTGGGAAGGGACTGCACTCACACTTTTTACATTATTTATCTAAATAACTTTTAAAAAAGCCACATGGGGTTCCTCGCATTTTAATACACATCCAAGATAAATACAAAGCTGGGGGCTGCAGCCTGTGGCCATCTGCTTTATCTGCTCTGAGTATCACAATATAGGGTAACCCTATGTCATTTTATTTATTTTTATACCACTGTAGGGACGCAGATTCCAACCATCACAAATACAGTCACACATGGTGGGGGCACGGTCAGACTGCAACAAATCAGAGTTGCTGGGACTGCCGGTGGGTGAAGGAATGAGTAAATATGTATGAGGATTAATGAGCGGACTGGGAAGTAGTGTGACAGCCTCGGGGAAGGTCAGTAAATATAACTGTCCTGATTTATTCCTTATTTTCTTTCTTTTGCAGACCCCCTATCCCTCACTAACACCAGCACCCCTAGCCCTTACTAACACATAAGTTTTACCTCTCATTAAATTTGGTGATGTTCAGCTATATAATCGTTGAACTGTTTGTATGGGAACTGGTAAAGTCGGCAAAACCCGAACCGAACCTTGAAAGGTTCACTCACCTCTACTCATGACATCACCACATGTCACAGCAAATAGGTCCCATACTAACGTGAGACGCAACGGCAGCTGTGACATGTTGTGATGTCATGAGTTCACTGCAGTTCAGTGCCTCCGCCTCTTGTGAACTGTGATAAACTCATGATGTCACCGCTCATGACAGCCGCCAGCAGTTTGCACGCTACTGTGTGATCCACTTGCTGTGACCTGTGTTGACCTCAAACAAAGCCACATGAGATCCAGCAGTGGCTGCTGTGCCAGCGTATACAATTTGTTCTCTGAACTTTCTTCATTGGCTGGAACAGTAAGTCTGGAAACGTCATTGAATGTTCTCACTGAGAGTTCCTCTCACTGAGAACATTCAATAATTTTTCAACTGGCTAACACGGTACCAAAACCTTTTCACTTGTAACTGGGATAGTCATGGAACCACCATATGGTTATGGCGGATCTGCTTGGGATTTTGATGGGGAATAAATTGGTGAATGGATGTGTCTTTGGTCTTTATTTCTTTAATAAATCTCTCTACTTATGTCTCTCATGTTTGCTTTTGTGGAACATCATAATACCTCTATGTGGATTACGGTGGAACTTCTAAACTTATTTTTTATAATAAATTGGTGAATGAGGGCTAGGGTTGGGGGGCTATTTTTTTTATAAATAAAGTATTTTTTATGTGTTTTTTTTACATCTAGTGGGTTAGAAATTGAGGTGTCTGCTACATGCCCACCCATTACTAATACCAGGGATTGATGCCAGCTGTCAATACACAGCTGGCATCAACCCCAAATATTACCACATTTTCCATTGCACCAGGGCAATGGGAAGAGCCAAGGTGAAGTGCCAGGATTGGTGTATCTAATGAACGCGCCACTTCTGGGGCGGCAGTGGCCCGCTATTTTTTGTCTGGGAAGGGCCAAATAATCATGGCCCTTCCAACTCTGAGAACACCAGATCTCAACTGTCAGCTTCACCTTGGCTGGTGATCCAATTTAAGGGGGACCCCAGGTTTTTTTTTTCATTTTTTAATTAATTTATTTAAAAATAAATAATAAAAAAACAGCATGGGGTGACCTCTGTTTTGGATTACCAGCCAAGGTAAAGCTGTCTGCTTTACCTTAGCTGGCTACTAAAAATAGGGGAGACCCCATGTCGTTTTTTTTTCATTTCATTATTTCTTTTGTGGCTAGATTCAAGGCTAAACACCTTTTAGTGCAACATGAAAGGCACTAAAGGATGCAAGCTTAGAATATGGAGGGTGGTGGCACACTACCAGTAATCTATAATTTTTCTAGCTTTGCACATCTTTTACACATAAAAACCCCCATTTTTTTCAGTATCATACGTTTTTTTCAAGTACCGGTCTCACGGATAACACACACGGATGGCCATAATGATGTCGCAAATGAACTATGCATCACTTGCATTTTTTTTTTTTTTTTACACGGACGTGTGAACTAGGCCATACTGTTAGACCTGAACAGTGTTTTTCCACGATGGCAGAATAATGAGAATCAGGAACTGCTGATTGGCTGTAGCGATCATGTGTTAATGATTATGTCATGTGACCAGTGGGAAACACCTGAGATTGCACTGAAATCAGAAGAACAGCATCAGTCTGGGAGGAAAGTATAGGCCTTTTAATTTCATGTTGCACCCTGTGGCTATTAATAAGGAATTATTTGGTAGTGGACAACCCCTTTAATGTGTGTCTAATATATTTGTTTATCTCATTATTGCTGATACATAGTTGTCTGGATATGAAGTATTCAATGCATATACTATCAAAGCAATGGTGCCTAGCTCAACTTATTGCTTCTTTTAAAAAAAATAAATCTTGTTTTCTGTGTTATTTTTACGAATGGTTTAACAAATAAGAAAATGACCATTGTGAAAGCTATTTGCTTATCAAAGATATGAGATAGCAGCATGATGGAATTTAGGATATTTTATGTTTTGTTTGTATAGATTTAATAGTTTAAAATATTCAATAAGAAAACTGGGGCAATTTCTATTGTGTACCATAGTGCATGGTGGTTCTAGTCTTGTGTGTGTAAACAGGAGGATCTAGTGGAATAAGAGTATTTTCAGCCAAACATGACATTGCTTGGGCAGGTTTTCTTCTGTCCTCTTAGTAACTGATGCGAGTAAAAACAAGCTAATGAATACATTAACCCTTTTACCACCCGGTGATTTTTCATTTTTCGTGTAGTAGTTTTTTTTCTTCCCTTACTTTCACGAGCCATAACTTTCTTGTTTATTTTTCAATCAATACAATGTAGCCTCATGAGGGCTTGTTATTTGCAGGACGAATTGTACTTTTGAATGACACCATTCATTCTGCCCCACATTGTATTGGAAAACAAGGAAAAAAATTCCAAGTGCAGTGAAATTGCAAAAAAAAAAAAAAACTATGAAATTCCATAATTGTTTTTTGGGTTTTTTATTTACCATGTTCACTATGTGGTAAATCTGACCTGGCATTATGATTTCCCAGGTCAGTATGAGTTCACAGATAACAAACATGTAAAGTTTTACTTTTATCCAAGTGGTGAAAAAAATATTCAGGAATTTTGTATTAAAAAAAGCTGACGTTTTTAATTATACCATTTTGGGATGATGCATTACTTTGATCAAATCTTATTGTATTTTGTATTGTATATTGGCGTTTTGAGTTTTTTTCTTCTTTACCAATCAGATTATTTTATTTAAGCTGGAGTCACACTAGCGTATGATGCGACAGCATCAGATGCGATATGCTAATGACCCCCGACTCAGGCTCTGTTACGAGCCGGAGCCGAGTGTCATGCGACTGTGACCCGATCTTGCGATTGGGTCACAGCTGTGAAGCTGAGGGCGGGTGCTGCGGAGGAGAGAGAGAGGTTAATCCTCCCCATCTCCTCCATTGTCAGCCTGTACATATATCGCACTACACTGGGATAACATCCGAGTGCAGTCCGATGTTTCACTTGAATGGGTGCGAGAGATACGGCTCTCGCAGAAAATCGCAGCATGTTGCGACTTTTTTCGCATCCAAAATCTCGGTACGAGAAAAGCTGCCCAACTGCTCTCCCTCATTGGCAAACATAGTCTGTTTTTCACGCTCGTGTGAGCATGCCCTTATTTTAATAGATCCGGCATTTCTGAATGCGGCAATACCAAATCTTTGTATCTTATTTTTCTTAAATTGGTTTATTTTCAATGGGGCAAAAGGGAGGAGTGATTTGAATTTTTTTTTCTACACTTTCATATATTTTATTTTTTTTTTTTACCTAGTTCCTCTTAGGCGATTCAAAGGTGATATAGTCCGATCTCTGCTACTGTACAGCAGAAATAGCGCTGGCATTCTCAGGAGATTACCGTGTAATGACAGTGACGGGTTATCAGCTGACCACCAGCTGTCATGACAAACCATACGGCATCCAGTGTTCATGGGGTGGGAAATGACACTGTTATTTAACTGGTTAGCAAGCGCACCATAGTATGTCTGACAGAGATCTAATGTGTTTGTAACACGTTTGCTGTATACTCTAAATCCATTTCTGTCAGTCTTTACTGAATCTTTCCAGTTTATATTAGCCTTTTCATCCATAATACAAGTTCAGTTTTGGACCTGGACTTGACCTGAACTTCATTTGAGTTAATGATTGACAGTTTGGGTCTCCACCCTCATGCAGCCAGCCATAAGCACATCACTACCAGAGAAGGTTGGACGGAGTTCTTTCTATATATATATTTTTTTTTTTTTTTGTGCACACTACATCCGATAATGCTGTTGTTACCCCCCCCCCCAGTGCGAACCGTTCAAACCCTGCAAGCGGCTCGCACTGAACCAAGCACCATACACACCCAAGAACAGTGATGCTTGCATGAGCATTTTGCATTCGTAAAGCTTCTGAACTCCAAATTTGTTTGCTTGGAAAAGTCTTGAGTTTGTACCGAACTTCAGGTTTGTTCATCTGTTTACAAATCTTAGATGGAAAATGGAAGCCTGTATTGTGCTGACAGATTTGCAAGGCAACCTCTAGGAACTATATTTTCCTGCCTCTACTCGTCTGCATTAGTGCATTATAGGAGAGTGATTGTGATAAATATAATATTTATTTTAATAATTTTCTGTTATTTATAGTTTACAAGTGCAAAATAAAGTTTGTGATGTACATAAACTAAACCACACTGTCTCCTGTATTTGTACGGAATCATCTGTAAAATGTCTGTGACGCCACCCACGGTGTGTGGTGAGGTTTAGCACCACCGCTGCTGTTGTGGGACACCCGGGGGAGATGTAAGGGCAGCTGGATGTTAACCCCTCCGTGGGTAGGGATGGATGCCCCGGGGCCCAATGTCTCTGTGTTGAGGATGATGGATGCAGGGGCCGGCACACCCAGCCAGGCCGGGGAAGTTACTCACGGTCGAATAAACAGACGAGTCCTGTGGTAAACCAAGGGGATGGTGGCCGGCTGCCGCAGACGGGTGTATCCTGATCCCACACCGGGGTTGATAATCAAAGCCTCTCTCCTCTGTACACTGGATTTTGTAGATGGGAGCTCCCGGTATAGAACACGGGAGTCCGCTCCCGGTCCTTAAACGTTGCACATATAAAAACGGGACGGACCGGGCCACCTACTTGTTGCTCCCACCTAAACAAACCTGACCCTGGTGCCACCTCTAAGAACTGGTTGGCACCCCTTGCCCCAAGTCCGGGAACGGGTCCGGGTGACGCCCTTATGGGCCGGGTAAAAAGTTCATTACCCGGCAGTCCTTGTCATGGGTTCCCAAGTCCGGGGACCCCTGGCCTAGAGGTTAGTCACCGTTTTTTGTAGTGACTGGGCCTCGGCCAACTCCACCACAGGCCCTTCCTCCAATCTACCTCTCTAGTGGCTGCCGTGAGCAACAAGTGTGGCCATGAACTATTTACAAAGCTCAATAGTTTTTGGGTTGGTTTTCCAGTCCACAGCCATGGTCCATGAGCTTTATAACTGAATGGAGTTAACTGTAACTGGGGTAGCCAAGAACCGCTACCTAATAACTTTCTTCACTTGCAGAGGGGGGTGAGGGTACACCTTTTCTTCCATCTTCCCTCACTTCTTCACATCGAGGGCAAACCACCCCCTCTCTCTGCAGTGCCAGGTATAGGAGACCAGCTCTCCTGGCTCCAGGTCACGATCCGGGTGACCCGTGGGCAAATGGGGGCCACATCCCGCCGGGATACGAAAATCTCGGTCTCCAGGCCCGGCTCATAGAAAAAGCCCCATCCCTTCTGGGGGTTAAAGTGCCGGACCTGTCCTTGGAACGTCGGGCCCCGCTCCCGGAAAGTTTCTTGCTGGAGGTGATCTTTCTCCCGGATGGTCCTGTTAAGGACTTCTGCTTTCCTCTTCTCCCTGGCCGCGATCTCCGTCTTCAGCTGCTGCTACCGTTCCCAATACGGAGTACGGGTTCCGAACTCTGCCTCCTCCTGCTCAAGGGTTTGGACCATCCGGACTCCCTCACTGCCAGTGTGGCGCCCCTGAGGCTTCCGTCGCCACAGGTCATTGCACCCCATCCAGCGGTGTGATGCCCCATTCTGGGTGAGGAAAGGAGTGAACACTGGTCCCCTGGTAAATCTACACTACACCCATTGCTAGGAACACACTGGGACCAGGGATTGTGGCAGTTCCCCTCCCATGCTGCATGCTGGGAGGGGCCGTAAGACCCATCCCTGCTCCTATAGGGTAGAACAGAGCAACTGGGGAGGTGGGAGGAGCCACAAGAGTGCAGACAAAGAAAGGAAGGTCTAGGTTAGTCAGTTGGAGAGAGAGAGAGGGGAAGGAGGTGGAGGCCTGCAGGAGGCAGGCAAGGAGGAGAAGAGAAAGGAAAAAGGGCTCCAAGTCAGTCAGGAGCTGAAGAGAAAGAAAGAGACGCTTCCTGGTGAAGATCCTGGGACTCAGAGGGTCCAGGTGACACCAAGCAGAGAACAGAAGGGGTCCCAGGGCCACGGGTAGCTGTAGAGCTGCGGTGGCCTGTTCCACAGGAACATCGGTGGAGGGATCAAGCTGCAACAGGGGACGGTCCCTAGAAACCGGAGGAGTGCAAAATCATCTCCAAACAGTAAAAACCGAGGCCCAGGGAAAGTTGTAAACTCCCCGGGCCATAGCCCACAGCAGAACCTCTAGAAAAGGGATAATCAGCCGACAGGTGACCCCCCCAGCCTGAAGGCTGTTGTGGAGGCCAAGCCAGGTTCATCCTACAAAGGCAAAACTTGGGAAGACAGCTGAAGACAGAGACACTTAAGAGAAGGGTACCGGCTTTTACTCCAAGAATCACCCAGAAACGGCGGAGGTCCCTGACAGTGGTCCCAGCAGTCCAAGGGTTCCTGCAGGACTGTGACAAGAATTGTGAGTAAAGAACTTGAAACTGCACCCTTGGAGTTGCCTCTGTTATTTCATCTGCATAGACACTCACAAGCACCAACTGTGCCCCGGGACACCGCTCCACCTGTGGGGAGCAGTACCATCATTGCTGCCATATCATCACCCCGGAGGCCACACACAGCAGCGGCGGCTTAATAGCCGCATACCACAGGTGGCGTCACGAACACAAACTTTATTCACCCCAAGTCACCTAGCCACATATTCTACTGACACCCACCAGGGCCACGGAGCCGGGCCCAGCCACCACTGACGTCCCCCGGACTAGTCCGGCCCGGCACCGGGTGTCCCATAGCCCTGGGGTGGGCGAGTCACCGGCTACGACCGGGCTCACATGAAGTGGAAGAGGGCTCCGTTGATCCACGGCCTGCTCTGCTGCCCTGCAAGAGCATCCTGGCTGCGCCTCAGTCAGGGCCGGGTACTGGGAAACGGCTGGCATCTTTGCTGACTTCTGGTCAGGCGTCGCCTCTGCTGTGGCCGGGCGGATTGCCGGGGCTGACGTCATCACATGCGCTGCCTTCTCAGGGATCGGGAATGGCGTCATCACTGATGTGGCTAGGCTTGGGGCCGGAGGGGATGTCTTCCGGGCTTTGGTCTTTTGGGGAACTGCGACTGCTGCCGGAGCGATGGCAGGCTCCTGGCCCGAGGACGCCGGTTGCCCATCACATGCCACTCTTCCTGCCTGCCCCCCTGATTTTTCGGGAGCAGCCCTCTCAAGCGGCTTGTCTGTTTCGCTTTCGGCCTCAGGGTTTTTCTTCTGGACGTGTTCCCAGGGGGCGGGGCTTCAGCTTCGCACCCTTTCTCGGGGAAGAAGACGCTGGGTAGTCATTTTTCGCGCCTAAAAATGGCGGCAAAAATGGCGATTTTCCAAAATTTGCAGGCAGCGGAGCACCGCTGACTGTCCAGAACAAGGCGCACTTCCACCAGGTAAGTGGATGGGTAAGTATCCTGTTCGTGATGCCAAGTTTCGGGGTGTGCCGCCCCCATGTCAGCAGCCTTCGCTGCTCGGATCTGGATCTACGGTACAGCTCGAGGGGTCCTGTGACGCCACCCATGGTATGTGGTGAGGTTTAGCACCACTGATGCTGCTGTGGGACACCCGGGGGAGATGTAATGGCAGCTGGATGTTAACTCCTGCGTGGGTAGGGATAGATGCCCCGGGGCCCAATGTCTCTGTGTTGAGGATGATGGATGCAGGGGCCGGCGCACCCAGCCAGGTCAGGGAAGTTAGTCACGGTCGAATAAACAATGAGTCCTGTGGTAAACCAAGGGGATGGTCGCCGGCTGCCGCAGACGGGTGTATCCTGATCCCACACTCGGGTTGATAATCAAAACCTCTCTCCTCTGCACACCGGATTTTGTAGATGGGACTTCCTGGTATGGAACACGGGAGTTCGCTCCCGGTCCTTTGGGTGGGAGCCGTGCCCATCTGACGCTAACCCTAGGAATCTACGGGCCCTGGCGGTTGCTCTATCTGCCCTCAATTGGTTAATTAGCTAGGTCGTCGATGCTGGTCCTGGCTTTAGGGTCCAAGTACCCCCTCTGTGCACACGGTTTTCGGAATGGTTCTCCGGTGTCTGTACCAGCGGGCTCCAACCCTGTCCCGGTCCACCTGGGTTACCCAGCTCTGTCTTCCCGTCTCCTGCGGGCTTTGACTACCGTCTGCCACCTAGCCAAGGTGTCAGGGCTCCGACCCCGGCACCTGTCAGCTCGAGCTACAGGCCTTGACTGCCTGAGCTCACTTAGACTTGAACTCCAGACTAATCTAATCTGACTGTTTTCCCTCCCCGGGCTCTCTAGACCCCTAGGTGGGCATTCCCTAACTGCCTGGTCCCGCCCACTGGTGTGTCTGTCCTTCTTTGAGGGGGGTGACTAGGGTTTCAGGTCGGCTGATTTAACCCTTCGTGGGATTGGTGTTAGGTGGGGGCCTACATGTTCATCTACCTGGTTTTCCAGGGCACTACATATACTGGGTCTGATTCTCAGTATCTGTATTACTCTGTATATATACACTGCACAATACCACTTCTGCCCTGTATACTGGGTGTAATTCTCAGTAACTGTATTGTTGTGTGTACACCGACAAGCAAAAGGGTAACAATGTTTGAACTTTTGACTTTTAAGTTTCATATCTCTTCACGCACTACAATTTTGAATGTGAGACTACCTTCACTTTAAACCACACTGTCAGTGGCGTACTGCCAATGACCGCAGATCACGCGACGGCTATGGAGCCCATGAGCTGGAGGGGACCACTGACCCCCAGTGCCTGCTTCAGCTGGGTGTGCCTCTGAGGGCATGCATCCAGCTCAAATGCATTGCAGCACAAAGATCAGTCAGGTCCCTGCACTGTATTGTGCTCGTCAATGAAGGATATCACTGCTCCCTATGTCCATGATGTCACCACTGAAGCCGCTGCTGAGAAGTGGGTGAGATTAAGAGAGGACGGAGCATTGCCCCCCCCTCCCCCCCCGGGGCATTTGCGGAGGCCTGCATGACCCTGATTGGTGGGGAGGTCAGGGTGTCATGGGTGGGGGAGGGGGAGCGAGCCCGTTTTGAAAGGATTGGAGGGGCAAAGGGGAGGAGCGGCACTTTCCCGCTCCTCTGGCTGAAGGACGAGTCGCAGCCACATTACCTGCGGCTATGGAGTCTGTGGAAAACATCCTGGAGCGGCTGCGAGCGGCGGCTGGCGACCATCCTCCAGGCTGGCTGCAGGCGTCTGTGCAGGGACTCATCGGAGGGAGTCGGGAGGCGGTGGGGGCTCCCCCCCCACGTGAGCGGCGCCTCCGGAGATCCAGACCGCCGGAGCGGTTATCACCTGAGGTGACTCCCCGGGCCCAGCGACGCATTAGAAGCCCCTCCGGGGACCCTCCAGGCCGGGTGCCATGTGCAAAAAAGTCCAGCAGGCCCCGGTCTGGGAGGAATTCAAGAGTGCGGCCGGGTCCAGCGGTGGAGAGCAGGCCTTCCCTGGAGTTGGGGGCGGGGCCTGCTCCCACTATGTCAACGGTGGCTGTCGGAGCTGCGGCGGGGCGCTCTGGTGATGTGCCGGCCGAGCGCCCTGAGCCCTGTCTGCGGTGGAGGTCGGATGAGGGGGCGGGCCCTAGCGGAGGGGGCGGATTGCGACGGCTGGAATCTGTAGTGCACCGGGCCTGGCGTGCAGGGCCCTCATCAGCAGAGGCCCCGAATGTCGGGGGGGCCCCGTGGAGTGGGATGTGGGAGCTGCGTCGGCAGGATCCAGAGGACCGCAGACAGCCCCCTCTGGCAGCCGGCTGGGGGGGCGGACAGCAGCCGCAGGATCAGCTCCTGGAGGGATCTTCCGGCCCTGCAGCAGCAGGGGCCAACGGCGGCGGAGCGGAGGCGCGGAGCCAGGAATCTACTGAGCAGCCGGAGGGACGACAGGAGTCTGGTAGTTCGGCTGACGGGGCCGCTACCCTCGTGCAGCCCGGTGAGTATGGTTCTATGTCTCGTTTGTCTGCCCAGTATTGTCAGGTACAGAACGCAAGGGGGGATGTAGGTCACCCAGGGTTTCGGCAGGGGTTACCCACGGGGGGTGGAGGAGATGTGTCAGGTGGGGGGGAGGTGGTAGAGCTTATAGGGTGTGTGCGTACGTTGCTGGAGCGGATTGGGGGGGCACGGGAACACGCCGGGCCAGTGGGGGCTTGGATTAATCCGCCTCCCTTGGGCATTAGTGGAACGCCAGTGGCGGGTATTGCTTCCCCGGTGTCGGTGTCGGTTCAGACGGAAAAGAATAAGGAGGACAGGCTTCATTTGGATGATCGGGCGCGGGGCGAGGTTTTCGTCTGTTTTGAGGGTCCCTTGGGTTCCCATCTTAAGACAGAGGTGAAGGAGAAGATATGGAAGGATGAATACGTAGAGATCTTCTCCCTGCTGCCGTTGGCAAAATTTAATTTAGACAAAGGTAAAAAGGACGAGAGCAAGAAAGAGGAGGAGAAGAAGCGGCGATGGCGCTTGATCCCTCAGACGTTCACTAATTGGTTACAGGCTTTTGCTATTTTGGCGAGTGTGATAGGCGAGAAGGCGCCGGAGAACTGTTCACATTTGTTTTGCTATATGGACTCTATTGGTGAGGCGTACAGGGTGTATGGGGGACAGACATGGCTTAGGTATGATGAACAGTTTCGTCAGCGGAAGGCCGTTCGACCTTCTATTAGATGGGACCAAAAGGACATCGGGTTGTGGTTACGGGTTATGGCGCCGTCGAGATATGGCCAGCCCTTTCAGGGCGGGGCCGGGTCTGCCGGCCAGTCCGGAACGCAGGGTGCTGGTAGTCAGCCAGGTCAGGGGGGCTCGCAAAAGCCCGGCGTGTGTTGGCAATTCAATGAGGGGCAATGCAAGTTCGGGGCCACCTGCCGTTTTAAGCACCTCTGTACCCATTGTAATGGGACTTCACATGGAGCAGCAAAGTGCTTTAAGAAAGGCAAATCCAAGCCCGGCACCACTCATACCCAAGGGTCTGACGCCGGTGAGGTTAGCCGCGATGCTTCCGTACCTAAATAGGTACCCAGATAGGGAGAAAGCTGAAGTTTTGCGGTTGGGATTTGGGGAGGGTTTCAGAATTCCGGCTCCCACTTTCACTGTGCCGGCGGCGACAAAGAACCTTTTGTCGGCTTATCAGCATTCGGGGGTTGTGGCCGAGAAATTAGGCAAGGAAGTGGCTTTGGGGAGGATGGCGGGGCCGTTCCAGGCCCCTCCTTTTCCTGATCTAGTGGTCTCGCCGTTGGGGGTGGTGCCAAAAAAGGAGCCGGGAAAATTCCGGCTGATTCACCATCTGTCTTACCCAAGAGGTAGGTCGGTAAATGACGGGATACCGGCTGAACTGTGTTCGGTGGTTTATACGTCATTTGATGAGGCCACAAGTTGGGTAAAAAAATGCGGAAGGGGAGCACTTATGGCTAAGACGGATATTGAGTCAGCTTTTCGGCTGTTGCCAGTGCATGCAGATTGTGTCCGGTTGTTGGGTTGCTTTTGGGAGGGAGCGTATTTTGTAGATCGCTGTTTGCCCATGGGGTGCTCAATCTCCTGCGCATTTTTCGAAACGTTTAGTTGCTTTTTGGAGTGGGTTGTTCGGGACGTTTCAGGCTTGTCAGCATTGGTGCATTACCTCGATGATTTTTTGTGTGTAGGTCCTGCCGAGTCGGCTCAGTGTGCCGGGATTTTGGCAACTATGGAGTGGGTTGCGGATCGATTTGGGGTCCCCCTGGCGCCTGAGAAAACGGTGGGACCAACTACTAGTTTAAGTTTTCTGGGCATTGTAATCGATTCGGTGGCCTGGGAAGTCCGGCTTCCTGAGGACAAGGTTGCGGCCATGAGGGACGAGGTGGCAAGGGCACGGCGGGTGAAGAAACTGCAATTAAGGGAAGTGCAGTCCCTACTGGGAAAGCTTAACTTTGCTTGTAGGGTGATGCCAATGGGCCGGATTTTTTCGCGACAACTGGCCAGGGCAACGGCGGGGGTGCTTGCTCCGCACCATTACGTTCGGTTATCAGCAGACCATAAAGCGGACTTAGCAGTGTGGGGGCAGTTTTTGGAACACTACAACGGTCGTTCCTTGATAATGGAGGATGCAGTGGACAATTTTGACTTGGAGTTGTTTACGGATGCGGCGGGCAGTTCAGGTTTCGGAGCTTTTTTCAAGGGTCAGTGGTGTGTGGGTCGGTGGCCGGACAACTGGACGGCTGAAGGCCTGACAAAGAATGTGGCGCTGTTGGAAATTTTTCCAATAATGGTGGCACTTCATCTTTGGAGAAGCCAGTTGGCAAACAAAAAGATTCGTTTTAACTGTGACAACATGGGGGTGGTGATGGCGATTAATCAGTTTTCGGCGTCCTCTCCTCCGGTCGTTCGGGTGTTACGAGAACTGGTGTTGGTTTGTTTGCAAATTAACGCATGTATTACGGCGACTCATGTGCCAGGTGTTCAGAATCTAATAGCTGATTCCCTCTCTCGTTTTCAGTGGGATCGGTTCCGGGTTTGCGCACCAGAGGCAGAGTCCAACGGGTTGGAGTGCCCAGCACACCTTTGGACCGTGGTCTTCGGGCAGCGGGACCACTAATTCGGGCGTCCTTGTCGGGTAACACGTGGACAGCATATCAGGCAGCATGGGGGCTGTGGGAGCAATGGTTGCAGGGTGGGGATTTTTCTGAAGAGGATCAGTTGGGTATATTGCTGGAAAAGTTGGGGGAAGTGGCAGTAGCGGGATGGTCGGTTGCGAAGGCAAATCGTTTTATGGCAGGGTTAGCATTTGGTTTTCGGTTACGGGGGTTACGAGATTTAACTAAGTGTTTTTTGGTTGTCCAGGCGTTGAAGGGTTTTCGAAGGGGACGAAAGATATTGGATGGTAGACGACCTGTGTCATTCGGATTATTGGAACGGCTGGGTGGGGTGTTGGGGGAGGTATGTACATCTCCGTTTGAGGAACATTTGTTTAGGTTGGCGTTTTCCTTGGCGTTTTTTGGAGCCCTGCGGGTTGGGGAATTGGTATCTCCCAGTAAGGTGTCCCCCGGGGGTTTGAGTCGTGGTGACATTATGGCGGTGGACAGGGGAATTGAATTTTGGATAAGGAAATCTAAGACTGACCAACGGGGGGTAGGGAAGCGGGTGTGTTTGGGAGCGGTTAGGGGATCGGATATGTGCCCGTTGAGGTGTTTCAAGCATTTTGAACAGATTCGTAAAAAGGTGGATGGCCCGCTGTTATGTCATGACGACGGGTCTTTCCTATCACGATATCAGTTTGTGAGCGTTTTCAGGGCATGTTTGAAGTCGTTGGGGTTAGATCCTAAGTCTTTCGGATCGCACTCTTTTCGCATAGGGGCGGCAACAGAAGCATCCGGGCGCGGTTTGTCTGAAGACGCGGTTAAACAGATTGGTAGGTGGAAGTCGGGGCGTTTTAAGTTATACGTCCGCCCCCAGGCGGTGGTCGGAAACTGAGTGGGGACTCTTAAGGTGAATGGGGGGGGGGGGGCGGCCGGGGTGTGGGTTTTTTCGTTTGAAGGTGTCAGGCACTAACATGTTTGTTTGTGCTTTTGTATTGCAGAAACACCCCTTCCCTCCCCCCCGCTGGTCTGGATCTTGGGCCATTCCTACGTATATTGGGGAGCCCGGCGAGCGGATGCGAGAAGGAACGGGAGACAGTTAGGGTTCGCCAGGGACGTGGCTCTTGTACGATGGCTCGGGGTTCGGGGGTTAGGGTGGAGCAGGGTGTTACAAGAGGTGCATAAATATGCCCGATTAGACAGGCCTCCTGACGTGTTGGTCTTACACGTTGGGGGGAACGATCTAGGGGAGAGGCCTTTCAGAATCCTAATAAAAGACATCAAGCACGACTTGTTGCGGCTCTGGGTGTCTTTTCCAGGGATTACGGTAGTTTGGTCAGAGATGGTGGCGAGAAGGAGTTGGCGGAAAGCGCGGTCTGTTGAGAGGCTGAACAAGGCGCGGGCGAAGGTTAATAGGGCGATTTCAAAGTTTGTTAGTCGGAATGGGGGTGTTTGTATCCGGCATGTGGAGTTGGAAAGGACGGAAGAGGAATTTTGGTTGGCGGACGGGGTACACTTAAATGCGGTAGGGATCGATTTGTGGACCCTCGGCTTACAGGGAGGTATTGAAAGGGCCCTGAGGTTGAGGGGGGTCTCAGGCACTTGAAGGTTATCAAGGTGCCTTCGTTGTGGCGTGTTATTGGTGGGTCCTTGAAGTTGGTTTAAAATTGTTCGGGGAATCCATACGGGTGTGGATCCCCTCATTGGCATAATTGCTGGTCACCTGGTGATTTGGAGGGGAATCCCGACGGGGATATCGGGGCCCCTGTGGGTGTGTTGGGGTTAATGAAGGATTAACCCTTACAGTTTGGTGCGCCTGAGCCAGTGTGGGTAACGGCTGGGAGCAAGTTGGTTTTATGGTTCGGTTTATGGGGATCACCAGGGTTGTAGCTTCAAGGACCTTACCATATTGCAATTTTATTGGTTATGTATTTATGTTAATAAAATGGCTGCTATGGCCAGAATTATCCAAAGATATTCGGTGTCTGCGTAGTCATTTTAGATAAGAATGGGAATGGTGGAAGGAGACGGGAGGAAGACCGGAGTCAGCAATTCCAGGGTCAAGAGAGGACGGAGCATTGCCCCCCCCTCCCCCCCCGGGGCATTTGCGGAGGCCTGCATGACCCTGATTGGTGGGGAGGTCAGGGTGTCATGGGTGGGGGAGGGGGAGCGAGCCCGTTTTGAAAGGATTGGAGGGGCAAAGGGGAGGAGCGGCACTTTCCCGCTCCTCTGGCTGAAGGACGAGTCCCGCCCGCCCTCCCTGATATTTATGGTATGTCTGGGTGTGCATCATACGTTAGACGGGGGGGGGGGTTTATCGGGTCGTAGTGGCTGATTGGCGTGTTATTGGTGGGTCCTTGAAGTTGGTTTAAAATTGTTCGGGGAATCCATACGGGTGTGGATCCCCTCATTGGCATAATTGCTGGTCACCTGGTGATTTGGAGGGGAATCCCGACGGGGATATCGGGGCCCCTGTGGGTGTGTTGGGGTTAATGAAGGATTAACCCTTACAGTTTGGTGCGCCTGAGCCAGTGTGGGTAACGGCTGGGAGCAAGTTGGTTTTATGGTTCGGTTTATGGGGATCACCAGGGTTGTAGCTTCAAGGACCTTACCATATTGCAATTTTATTGGTTATGTATTTATGTTAATAAAATGGCTGCTATGGCCAGAATTATCCAAAGATATTCGGTGTCTGCGTAGTCATTTTAGATAAGAATGGGAATGGTGGAAGGAGACGGGAGGAAGACCGGAGTCAGCAATTCCAGGGTCATGAGCCTGGGGAGCAGTGAATATTCATTCTCTTTTAGTTGTAGTAGACATGATCATCGAGCAGCTGACTTCCTGCAGCTGCTGGGTGGTTACGTTTGCTGTTATAAAAGAGAATGAATAGTCACTGATTCTCAGGCGTGGGGAGCAGCAAATATGCCGACAGCTGATGTTGCTATAACTGAGCGTGCATGGCAGTAATGTCACACGCTGTGCCGCTTACACACTGACATCTGCCGCCAGTGTCAGAAGAGGACACATCACACTGGGTTCTGAGGGACAGAATGGAGGTGAGTGTGTAGCGCCCCTGAATACATCAGGGTGCTACAGGGAACTGCATCCTTTTACCCAGGGTGCAGGACCTACCACCCCATGGTTCCAAGGTACCAGAAACCGGTGTCGCCTCCATCAGCAACACAAACCCCAATTAACATCTCACATCATGACCTGTCAGATACACCAGTGGGTTGGTCTAGCTGGAAAAGGGCCACCCACCTAGGGGTCAGGCAGACTGGTAGGAGGGACATAGAGGATTCTAGTGAGAGCCCTCAAAGTGAGAGGTGCTGGAGTGTTAGCTCCCGGGGAGCTAGAAGGACCGAGGTTGGGTCACAGACAGTGGTCCGGGACCAGAGGAGTCAGGGACCGGTAGCAGTGACATTGGACAGGGTGTGATGGACATAGTCTTGGAGGACTGTCAGCACCAGAAAGTCCAAAAGAACTGACCGGTACCAAGCACGATGGGGTACAGGACCCTAGATCAGGAGCCGATTCAACATCCTGACAATTGACCTGCAGTGGGGGACCTTCCCAGAGAGCTCAGAGACTGGGGGCATCAGCACACCACGGGGGACAGGGTTTTCCAGAGAAAGCAACCCACTAAAGTCCCAAGTGCCAGCCCTTGGGAGCAAGTCTTCACTTAAAAACTGAAGAATGGGACCCTACAGCTTCAAGCTATAGGGACCCACACGGACACGAAACTGTGCACGGAGGCAGGCTCCGGATTACTATGTGACACCGGTGGGAACGAGTACTTGGACGGGCTCCCCGCAGTCGCAGCGGCACACAGAGACTTTGGTTTACCTGCAGCGTGTGTGTCTCCTTTATAAACCTCATCCAGCACCACCACTACCAACAGTAAGTACCTTGGTCCCCTGCACCCTGCGCTCCCAAATAGCTACCAACACCCTGAGGCCGGGGCCTTCCCTACCTGTGGAGGGACTAACATCAGGCTGCTTAACTCTATCTGCCCCGGTACTCCTTACAGCAGCGGCGGTACTCCTATTACCGCAACCCATAGGTGGCGTCACAAACTTCTCCCCTGTAAATATCCCATTATATGCATCAAAGTGTCCACCAAGCCGGGTCCGGACCCCTCGAGCCACAACGATCCCGGATCTGAGAAGACCGACTAAAGCCCGCTTTACACGCTACAATATATCTTACGATGTGTCGGCGGGGTCAAGTCGTAAGTGACGCACATCCGGCATCGTAAGGTACATTGTAGTGTGTGACAGGTACGTGCAATTGCGATTGAACGAAAATTCGTTCATCACATGCACGTCGTTCATTCCTCATGAATTGAACGTGAGGTTGTTCAATGTTCCCGAGGCAGCACACATCGCAGTGTGTGACGCCCCGGGAACATTGAACAGATCTTACCTGCGTCCCGCGGCTCCCGCCGACAATGCGGAAGGAAGGAGGTGGGCGGGATGTTTACGTTCCGCTCATCTCCGCCCCTCCGCTTCTATCGGCTGGCTGCCGCATGACGTCGATGTGACGCCGAACTTCCCTCCCACTCCAGGAAGTGGACGTTCGCCTCCCACAGCGAGGTCGTATGTACGGGTAAGTATGTGTGACTGGGGTTAATCGTTTGTGCGGCACGTTCAACAAATTGAACGTGCCGCACATACGATGGGGGCGCTGCAAATCGCATACGATATCGTATGCGAAATTGCAACTTGTAAAGCAGGCTTTACACCGGGGCGGTACAAGTGTAATTGTTTATCTATTTTTTAATGGGCGCAGCTGATGGGGTCATGTACCAGGATGATGACATAGTGAGGGCCATGCACCAGGATGGGGCAATGATGAGAGCCATGTACCAGGTTGAGGACACATTTACCAGGATGGGGGACATATATATCAGGAAGTAACCCAATATGGTGGACATTAAACCTGGATGGAGGACATTTCTATAATATGAAGGGGGAGGAGGGGAGGGGTAACTCGTATGCCTTTATTGGATTTAAAATGCTACAATGGCCCAAACTTTGCACTATGGCCAATTGGACTCTAGTTATGCTACTGGTAACAGGTTTCATTTAGAAGTAAATCATGTAAATCATAGTAATAATAATGGACAACCAGCTGTCTACTTTGTTCGGGGGGCATGGCAAACTGCACCATGCATTATGGCACATGGCACTGTGTATTTTTGCAAGGGGCAAAATGTATTAAGGTTTAATGTATAATGCCATTGTGTATTATGGAACATGGCACTGTGTATTATGGCACAATGTTTTATAGTACAGTGTATTATGACTTCATGTCTAATGACACATGGCATGATCTGCTATGGTACAATGTATAATGGCACATAAAACGATCTATTATGGCACAATGTATTATAGTATGATACTGTATAGAGGCACATGGCACGGTGTATTACGACATATGGCAAAATGTAAAAAAATTCTCCTTCTTGGCCTCTAATATATACATGCCTGGATTTAAGAACACCTGTAGAATATTTACCTTTTTTTGGGCGGGGCATTCAAACCTTTGCTATAGGGCACCATGATTTCTATGTCCCCAAGTGATTAAAAGTATCTCAGCTGGCTGGAAATGTGCCAATGTGTAGTGCTAGCATAGCAACTGTAGGCCCAGGAACATAGAACCACACTGCCAGCTACACATAGTGTATATAAGGCAAAAAAACAACACGCGAGACACAAATACTTGCTGATGTGGAATAAATCAGTGCTATACAAGAAAGAAATGCATAAATAAAAAGTACATACAACCTGTGAGGTTTCCAAAATGCTTTGAATAAAGTGGCAATAGCTTAAAGGCCGGTTAAAAAACCCCCCAAAAAACGCAAAGGTAAATAAAAATCGCTATGCTGGAGACTAAGCCGCTATATTATAGCAAAGGGTACTGGGAATGCCAGTCAAAGTAAAAAATAAAGTAAACATCCTACACCCCACACGTATTGCTGTAATAATTCCCCTAATGAAGCAGTGTGACGCCCTGGCAAAACCAGGTAGTCACAAATACTTTATATCCTCCTTGTTACCACCAGAAACCCACACTTAGGCAACACACAGCAATTTAATCCTAGCCACCCCGTCATGATAATAGGGACACACCAGTGGGCGGGATCAGGTGGATGTGAATACTGAGGTGTCAGAGGCGTGAACACGTCAGTCTAGTTTGGAGAACAGTACGGTCTAGTCCAAGTTTCAGTTTGGGTCTAGTCTGAGAGAGTCAAGTGGAAGTCAAGTGCAGACTGTGCAGTGTAGTCAGGGGTAGGAGCCCTTGGACTCCCATGCTAGGTGGCAGACGGTGAACAGGGCAACAGGCGACGGAGATCCGGTCGCGGGAAACCTGAAGTGGACCGGGGCAGGGTTGTAGCCCGCCAATGCCGACAGCGGGAATCCGGTCCGGAGGCCGTGCACAGTCGGGGTGCCTGGACCCTAGGGCGAGGAAGGTTGCAAGCCCCCTTTCCAATTGACCAGCCGGGGACAAGGTTCAAGGCCTTGTTCCATTAACTGTCCAGATAGAGCGAAATGGAGCCCAATGTGGGAGATAGGGTGTCCGTCCAAAAAAACCCCTGAAATCCCAAGGGTCAGCTTTCACGGGCCACAGCTCCCAACATATACAGAACCGGGAGTGGACTTCTCCGTTCCACACAAAGTCGTCCAAAGAGAAAGACAAACACAAAGTGCAGGAGGAAGGAATTCTTGTTCATCGACCTGGGTGCGGGACCCGAATGTACCCTCCTAAGGCAGCCGGCCACTGGCAACTTGGTTTACTATAGGACTTGTGTGCATTTACTGAACTGGAGTACACCATTGTATCCCCAGTCCAACCCGGCACGCCACCTCCAGCAGCCATCACTCCCGTGTTCAGACCGCAGGCCCCGGGACTATACCTCCCCTACCCGTGGAGGGGATCCCATCTTGCTGCCCCGCTCCATCAACCCCGGGCGCCCCATCACCAGGCAGCGGCGGTGCCTCCATTCCTCACTGCAACCCACGGGTGGCGTCACAGACACAACACCTCCCCAACATCTCCCCTTTCCGACAGTTGTGAGGACGGGCGGCCGTGCGAGCCCAAGTTCGGTCACCACTCGAGCCGCAGCAGCGAACCCGGATCCGAGCAGTCCCCTCGAGAAGAAGCGGCAGCGCCCCCCCGCCCGCACCAGCAGTAGTTCATACAGTGATGTGCATTGGTGTATTTAGGTGTTGGTAGCATGCGTGCCATCCTGGGGTCCAATTCGGTTCCGAACTTCACAAAGTTCACCAGTGTACTGTCAGGGAAATGTAGCATCCTTGCCCACAACCACTTGTCTACGTGTCTGTGGTTCAGTGGACCTTCCCAGTAACTGCGTTGGTCAGGGCACAGGTGATGTTATGGGATACATGCTTATTAGTGGCGTAACTAGAGTTTGATGGGCCCTGGTGCAAAATTTCAACCTGGGCCCCCCTCCACGTTCAACGACACTTCGGGTACGGGATAATGACACTTACACTCGGGGTACAGGATCATGACGCTGACACTTGGCTTTTTTCCACAGCACCCAGGTTTCCCATGATCTGAAATCCCTCTATCAGCACCCTGCTTTCCCATGATCTGATATCCATCTTGTCCTCAGCACCCTGCTTTCTCATGATCTGATATCCATCTTGTCCTCAGCACCCTGCTTTCCAAAGATCTGATATCCATCTTGTCCTCAGCACCCTGCTTTCTCATGATCTGATATCCATGTTGCCCTCGGCACCCAGCTTTCCCATGCTCTGCCATACATCTTTCTCTCAGCACCCAGCTTTCCCATATCAGAGCATGGGAAAGCTGGGTGCTGAGAGAAGATGTACAGCAGAGCATGGGAAAGCTGGGTGCTGAGGGAAAGAGCCCTTTTCTTTCAGCACAAAACATTTCCATCCCATGCTTGTATCTTTGTCCCCCCCAGTATACAGTTCTCTAAATACTATAATGGCCACCACATAGCCTTCCATATAGTATAAAGGGTCCCACATAACCCTTCATATATTAGAATGCACACCCATAGTCCTCCATGTATTATAATGCATTTCCCATAGTCCTCCATATATTATAATTCACCCCATAGTTCTCCATATTTTATACTGCACCACATAGTCCTCCATGTTTTATAATGCACCCCATAGTCCATGTGTAAAGTAGCCTTCACAGTCCTCCATATATTATAATGTAGCCCCCATAGTCTTAGATGTATTATAATGCAGCCCCATAAATCATCATATTGTATTTCCCATGATCTGAAATCCCTCTATCAGCACCCTGCTTTCCCATGATCTGATATCCATCTTGTCCTCAGCACCCAGATTTCCCATATCAGAGCATGGGAAAGACATACAGTTACTCTAGATTGTGAGCCCCAATGGTGACAGTGTTGCCAATGTATGTAAAGTGCTGTGGAATTAGTAGTGCTATATAAATGAATAAATATTATTATATTATATATTATTATGCAGCCCCATACTCCTTCATGTATAATGCACCCCTATATTCTATGAATAAGGTGTCCTTTATTTTGTATTATGCAGCCCCATACTCCTCCATGTATAATGCACCCCTAGTTCATGTATAAGGTGTCCTTCATGTTTATTATGCAGTCCCATAGACCTCCATGTATCATGCAGCCAGTACCCCCAGGGCCTCCATATAGCATGCAGCCAGCCCCCCCAGGGTCTCCATGTAGCATGCAGCCAGCCCCCCTAGGGCCTCAATTTGTCAAGCAGCCAGCCCCCCAGGGCCTCCATGTGTCATGAAGCCAGCCCCCCCAGGCCTCCATGCAGCCAGCCCCCCAGGGCCTCCATTTGTCATGCAGCCTGCCCCACCAGAGCCTCTATGTGTCATGCAGCCAGCTTCCCCCGGGCCTCCATGTGTTATGCAGCCAGCCCCCCCCAGGGCCTCCGTGTGTCATGCAGCCAGCCCCCCCAGGGCCTCCATGCAGCCAGCCCCCCAGGGCCTCCATTTGTCATGCAGCCAGCCCCCCAAGGCCTCTATCTGTCATGCAGCCAGCCCCACCAGAGCCTCTGTGTCATGCAGCCAGCTTCCCCCAGGCCGCCATGTGTCATGCAGCCAGCCCCCCCAGGGCCTCCATGTGTCATGCAGCCAGCCCCCCCAGGGCCTCCATGTGTCATGCAGCCAGCCCCCCCAGGGCCTCCATGTGTCATGCAGCCAGCCCCCCCAGGGCCTCTGTGTCATACAGCAAGCCCCCCCAGGGCCTCCATGTGTCATGCAGCCAGCCCCCCCCCCCAGGGCCTCCATGTGTCATGCAGCCAGCCCCCCCCAGGGCCTCCATGTGTCATGCAGCCAGCCCCCCCAGGGCCTCTGTGTCATACAGCCAGCCCCCCCAGGGCCTCTGTGTCATACAGCCAGCCCCCCCAGGGCCTCCATGTGTCATGCAGCCAGCCCCCCCAGGGCCTCCATGTGTCATGCAGCCAGCCCCCCCCCAGGGCCTCCATGTGTCATGCAGCCAGCCCCCCCAGGGCCTCTGTGTCATACAGCCAGCCCCCCCAGGGCCTCTATGTGTCATGTAGCCAGCCCCCCCAGGGCCTCTATGTGTCATGCAGCCAGCCCCCCCAGGCCTCCATGTGTCATGCAGCCAGCCCCCCCTCCCATGGCCTCCATGTGTCATGCAGCACCAGCCCCCCCAGGGCCTCCATCTGTCATGCAGCCAGCCCCCCAGGGCCTCCATGTGTCATGCAGAAAGCCCCCCAGGACCTCCATGTGGCATGCAGCCAGCCCCCCCAGGGCCTCCTTGTGTCATGCAGCCAGCCCCACCAGGGCCTCCTTGTGTCATGCAGCCAGCCCCACCAGGGCCTCCATGTGTCATGCAGCCAGCCCCCCCATGTGTCATGCAGCCAGCTCCCCCAGGGCCTCCATGTGTCATGCAGCCAGCCCCCCCAGGGCCTCCATGTGTCATGCAGCCAGCCCCCCTGGTGTCATGCAGCCAGCCCCCCCAGGGCCTCCATGTGTCATGCAGCCAGCCCCCCCATGGCCTCCATGTGTCATGCAGCCAGCCCCCCCATGGCCTCCATGTGTCATGCAGCCAGCCCTCCCAGGGCCTCTATGTGTTATGCAGCCAGCCCACCCCGGTGTCATGCAGCCAGCCCCCCCAGGGCCTCTATGTGTTATGCAGCCAGCCCACCCAGGTGTCATGCAGCCAGCCCCCCCAGGGCCTCTGTGTCATGCAGCTAGCCCCCCCAGGGCCTCTATGTGTCATGCAGCCAGCTCCCCCAGGACCTCCATGTTTCATGCAGCCAGCCCCCCAGGGCCTCTATGTGTCATGCAGCCAGCCCCCCCAGGTATCATGCAGCCAGCCCCCCCAAGTGTCATGCAGCCAGCCCCCCCAGGGCCTCCATGAATCATGCAGCCAGCCCCCCCAGGTGTCATGCAGCCAGCCCCCCCAGGGCCTCTGTGTCATGCAGGCAGCCCCAGCAGGGCCTCCATGTGTTATGCAGCCAGCCCCCCAGGGCCTCCATTTGTCATGCAGCCAGCCCCCCAAGGCCTCTATCTGTCATGCAGCCAGCCCCACCAGAGCCTCTATGTGTCATGCAGCCAGCTTCCCCCGGGCCGCCATGTGTCATGCAGCCAGCCCCCCCAGGGCCTCCATATGTCATGCAGCCAGCCCCCCCAGGGCTTCTATGTGTCATGCAGCCAGCCCCCCCAGGGCCTCCATGTGTCATGCAGCCAGCCCCCCCAGGGCCTCCATGTGTCATGCAGCCACCCCCCCCCCAGGGCCTCCATGTGTCATGCAGCCGGCCCCCCCCAGGGCCTCCATGTGTCATGCAGCCAGCCCCCACCAGGGCCTCCATGTGTCATGCAGCCAGCCCCCACCAGGGCCTCCATGTGTCATGCAGCCAGCCCCACCAGGGCCTCCATTTGTCTTGCAGCTAGCCCCACCAGGCCTTCCATGTGTCATGCAGCACCAGCCCCCCCAAGGCCTCCATGTGTCATGCAACCAGCCCCCCAGGGCCTCCATGTGTCATGCAGCTAGTGTGGCACCCTGGACAAGCCAGGTCATCACAGAACTACACCAACACACCCCACACCCCGGTTAGGCACACCGAAGTCAAACACAAAATACTTGTCCACACTAGGGGGTGGGCCAGGTGGTTGGTCCCGCCTACCGAGGAGTTCACAGTCCTGGAGGCGGGAAAAGGAGTCAGTTTGAGGAGAGATGAGTTTTGCAGTTGAGTTTTGAAGTTTGAGGAGTGAAGAGTGAAGTGGTAGAGGAGGAGTCTGAAGGCGTCCGGGTGTGTGGCCCGGACGGTACAGCAAGGTTGGCAGACGGTGGTGACCGTATGCAGGAGAGGCTAATTGGAGCAAACCGTAAGGACCGTGGACGGGCGGTGGCCCGACGGTACCGGACCGGAGAGCAAAGAGAAGCCAGCACCATCCGGCAGGGCTTACGGACCCCGACCAGGCTAGGAGTCGCCGTAAAACTGGTCAAATCCGTTAGCGAAGGGAACCTTCGGGGTTTTCCAGCAGTCAAGACCTGATTGAAGGCAACAGCTCACACCGTAGAGGGAAACACAGTCACCGCCAAGGCTACAGTTCCCAGGGCCAGAGCCTGCGGGCAAAAGGGGCTCCTTCAGCATCTATCCAAGCTGGGGAGCGGGTTACCGGTGGGAACCCATTGGAACCATAAACACAACACATGTGCAGGGAAAGGCAGTCACCATCAACCTACCGGGAGAACTACCGCAGCCGCCTGTGGGACCCGTCCATCCAGCCGTTTGTTTGACCAGAGACTCCGTGTGAATTACTGGCTGAGTACCACCGTGCCGTGCGGCACAGCGCTGCCCCCGCGACCCTGCACAACACCAGGCCCCGTAACCCGCCTACCATCCATCCCTACCCCTCACCGGGCCCCGGGACAACCAACCCCCCTACCCACGGAGGGGAGAACCAACATCCAAGCTGCTCCCTGTCATCGCTCCCGGGATCCCTGTCCAGAGCAGCGGTGGTGTCACCAATCTCACCACAACCGTGGGTGGCGTCATGGACAATATCCCTAAACCCAAACCCCTTTTCACTCACGGGCGAGGAACGCCGCTCGAGTCCCCGGGATCCGGCCCACCGCTCAAGCCACCACCGAGCAGCAGCAGCCGGACCCGAGCAGTGGGTGAGCGCAGCGTCCCCTCCTCTGCCCGCGACACTAGCCCCCCAGGACCTCCATGTGTCATGCAGCCAGCCCTTCCAGGTGTCATGCAGCCAGCCCCCCCAGGGCCTCTACGTGTCATGCAGCCAGCCCCCCCAGGGCCTCCTTGTGTCATGCAGCCAGCCCCACCAGGGCCTCCATGTGTCATGCAGCCAGCCCCCCAATGTGTCATGCAGCCAGCCCACCCAGGTGTCATGCAGCCAGCTCCCCCAGGGCCTCTGTGTCATGCAGCCAGCCCACCCAGGTGTCATGCAGCCAGCTCCCCCAGGGCCTCTGTGTCATGCAGCCAGCTCCCCCAGGGCCTCTATGTGTCATGCAGCCAGCTCCTCCAGGGCCTCCATGTGTCATGCAGCCAGCCCCCCCATGGCCTCTATGTGTTATGCAGCCAGCCCACCCAGGTGTCATGCAGCCAGCCCCCCCAGTGCCTCTATGTGTCATGCAGCCAGCCCCCCAGGTGTCAAGCAGCCAACCCCCCCAAGTGTCATGCAGCCAGCCCCCCAGGGCCTCCATGTGTCATGCAGCCAGCCCCACCAGGGCCTCCATGTGTCATGCAGCCAGCCCCACCAGGGCCTCCATGTGTCATGCAGCCAGCCCCACCAGGGCCTCCATGTGTCATGCAGCCAGCCCCACCAGGGCCTCCATGTGTCATGCAGCCAGCCCCACCAGCGCCTCCATGTGTCATGCAGCCAGCAAAATAAAAAAACAAGTACCTCTCTTCTCCTTTGGACTCCTGCGACTGCGGTAGTTACGCCCCTGCTCCCATATGTCACATACCCTATTCCCCATACAGCCTGCACCCCCCATATCACACACACTACACCCCCATATGTCACACACCCTGACCTACATATCTCACCCTGCCTATACCCCAACTTTCCCCTTTCAAACACTCTGCATCCCTTCACATCCTTCTGTCACAGTCTGCAGTCCTCATATGCGACTCACCCTGCAGCCCCCATCCCCCTCATGTCCCCTCTTATTACCAGTCATGTGTCCAAATCTCCTTCAGGAATCAGTATCTTCTGATGCTTTTGTGCTGCCCCTGTGCCAGCAGCCGCCGCTGCTCGGATTCGGGCCTTCTGTGGGTGGCTTGAGGGTCTCCGGACATGCCGAATAAAAAGGGGGGGGAAGTAGATGTACGGGATAGGCCGTATTAAGTTCGTGACGCCACCCACGGTGTGTGGTGAAGTGGGACACCACCGCTGCTGTTGTGGGGCACCCGGGGGAGATATAGTGGCAGCTGGATGTTAACCCCTCCGTGGGTAGGGATGGTTGCCCCGGGACCCAGTGTCTTTGTGCAGGGTTTAGCGATGGCAAGGGCCGGCGCGCCTGAGCAAGCAGGGGGATGTTTGGTTACTCACAGCAAATGAATCACACGATTCTTTTGGTAAGCCAAGGTACTGGTGGCCACTGCGGCCGGTTGCATTCAGGTCCCACACCTAGGCTGGTGGTCACTGTCCTTTTCTTCTGCACTAGTTTTGTGAATGGTGAACTGCCTGGTCTGGAACTCAGGAGTCCGCTCCCGACTGGATGTGGCCTAAGGAGCCGTGCCCGCAGATGCTGACCCATGGGATCTATGGGCCCTGGCAGTGGCCTTCTATCCCTATCGGTGGGCTGTTGTCTTCTCTTAGGGACTTTGGGTGGGACAGGACTTATAATCCTGGCCTCAATCGGTTAATTAGCTAGGCCGCTGGTTTCGGTCCTGGCTTCAGGGTCTGAATACCCCCTCTGCTACGGTTTCCGGGTCAGTTCTCCGTGTCAGTACCGGCGGGCTACAACCCTGTCCCGGTCCACCTCGGATCTGCCGAGCCATCTTCCCGTCTCCTGCTGACGGAGACCACGTCTGCCTCCTAGCCAAGGCACCAGGTTGTTACGCCCCTGGTGCTTATGTAAAGTAGGGAAGGCACACCGAGAGAAATAGTTGCGACTGTAGACCGAGTACCAAGAGATAGCCGCCGCCATGAGGTTGCAGAAAGCCTCAGGGTCAACAGGCTTAAATAGCAACATTTCCAGGGTAGGTAGTTTGGAAATGTGCCCATTTAGTATTTGGGCCTGTGTGTAGTTGGCTGAGTATTTTTTCTTTTGTGTTCCAGGGCCTGGGGAAGGACAGCTGAATGCTGCACTGGGACAAGGAAGTGGACGTAGTTGCTGATGGTGGTTGAGAATGTGCAACGACAGGTGGCGAGAAGGAGGCATATGTGCCTATACCCTGGAGTGGGTATTGCCAAAGACAAACAAAGTTCAGATAGGGATCCAACACTATAACATTTTTTCACATATCATTCCTTAAAAAGCATTATAAAAATGGAAAGAAATAGATGGATAAAACTCCACAATGGTAGCTGTTAATTGCCAAGCACATGGCACAGGGGAAGAGTTAGTAGGGTCTGTTGTGAATACATTTGAATTAGATTCCAGTTTGGGGCGCCCTCTTGTGGTCAGTGCTAGTAATGCAGCTGACTTGCTGAGTGGGAACTGGACAAATGAGTAGGATTTGCAATCAGGCCATTTGGTTTGGGTCTATATAACTATGAAGCTTCCTTTTGTTCCTTGCCGGTGCTCAATTGTATTTCCTGTGTTCTAAGGACTTACTGAAACCAGCCCTGTTCTATGTGTCTACCAGAACTCCTCTGAGATAAGTTGGTCTTGTACCTTTTGCTTATGGTTTTTCCCTTTCTTGTGATTTTTGCCTGTGTGGAGTTCCTGGTGGAATTGGATTATTCCCTGCTGGGAGTATCTGTGTACCTTGCTCCATTTCTGTTATGTATTGTGTTTTGTCATGCTTGGTACAATATTCAGTCCCCTCTCTATATCAATGTTTTTCTTGGATCCCAGTAACACTAGAGTACTGATGTAGCGGGGGAGAGCCTGTTCAGGCTCAGTATTATTCCATGTCAGGTGTGCTGGTGTTTATTAGGGTTTTTACGATTTCAGTCAGTGCTCTTTCCTATTCTTTCCTATACATGGTAGTTTTCGGCCTCATCTTTGCTGACTCTGTTCTCTTGCTACGTATTGTGTTTTCCTATATCGCCGTAATCTTTACATGCGGGGGGATATTTATATCTATGGGGACTACTCCGAGGCAGATAGCTTTTCTACATTTCTTTCTGTTAGAGTATTTAGTTCTCCGGCTGTGTCAAGATGACTAGGTCATCGTAGGCTCGTCCCACGGCTACTTCTAGTTGTGTGTCAGTATTAGGTCTGCAGTTCGTTAAAGTTCCATCCACTCTGGTTATTTTCTGGGTTTCCGAGTTATTGCTCTTTTTCTGATCCTCCTTGGTCACTGGATCACAACAGGGGTCACACACAGTGATTGTGAACCCAAGTGTTTGGCCCACCTAGTTGAATTCTATAATGACATGTGCCTGAGCATGCTAATGGTGGTCAGGTTCCTGCTGGTGTTTGGTGTTGGTACAGCATAGCTTTCAAATGTCAATTTCTTTTATCATCTGCACTTTCATAAAAAAAGCTCCAACCTGGGGAACATCTAAACCTTGGCCTAAGAACTTTTGTGTGGGTACTCTGGGAAACATTTGCCTCTTCTTCTCCCTTTAGCCACCCCATTGCATTCTTCCTGCCTGTTTTTAGTGCTGCTGATCTCCTCCTTATGGCTTCAAGCTATAGGGACCCACACAGACCCAAAACAGTGCAAGGAGGCAGGTTCTGGACTACTAGTGACACCGGTGGTACCGGGGACATGGAGGTGCTCCAGGCAGCGGCAGCTGTACACAGAGACTTGTTTAAGAACAGTGTGTGCCTCTGTTTATCTCTGCCCATACAGTGCATCAACCACCGCAGTGAGTACGCCTGCCCCTGCACCCTGCATTTTACATCTCCTCATCACCGGAGCTCTGGGGCCTTCTCTACCTGCGAAGGGATTGTCAAATGTGCTGCTCCCCACCATCTGCCCCGATCCTCATTGCAGCAGCGGCGGTACTGCCATTACCGCACCGCGCAGGTGGCGTCACAAACACTTTCCCCTTCTCCAGTTTTGAGTATCTGCTGAGCCCAGGTCCAGACCCCTCAAGCCACGACCACCCCGGATCCGAGCACCCTGGTCATCACCGGGGCAGCACACCCATAGCTGAAAAGCTTGTTGATTGGCTGCAGCACAGCCATTCAACAAGCTTTATTCAGCATTGAACTACAAACTCAGAACCAGACTTCAAGGAGAAGTCCATGTCTGGATTTGAGCGCTGGACACTACATGTTTGGTATGAACCCCAAACTTTACAGTTTCGCTTCACTTCTTCCTGGCCATGACAAAAAACATGGAAAAGTCACCAAATTTTTACACAACGTGGAGTTGTTCTAAAATGTTGTGACTTTTGGTTTGTTCATTCCAGTTTGTGGCGCACCTCTACCAAAATGGTTCAGGATGTGAGAAGCTGGTGTTGGTTTGTGCATTACTCTTCCTGCCCCCAAAATCATAACTAGTACCAGTGTTTATGTACGAAACACTACTCTTAATGAATGGACCCTATTATAAATGTGGTGCCCCGCTCCCACTAGTCAAGAAATCTGCTCAATCACACGAAATTAAACTTTAGATGTGTCACCGCCATAATGAAATATTGAAAATAGTATGTCCACAAAGAAACATTTACCGAATTAGGATCACTTGTGTTGCTAAAAGGTCACCTTATTTGATCTTTCAGAGGGTTGAACGTCAACTCGTGTATTGTAGTTGGTAATCTGTGCAGATTACCATGTACACAACAAAGCTAGTATTACACTTCATAAAGATAAAAATCTGAAATGGCAAACAAAAAATATATAAAACAGCTCGATATTTCACCTTTCCCAGGCATGGACTGAACTTTTGTCCAGCGTCCCAACACTATAAAAGAAAGTATAGCCATATGAATTAAAAATGAATTATTTCTTACTGTTTATACATCCATTAAATATTAACAGAGAAAACATCATGGTATGCAGGTACACTACACCTACATGATACGGGAACTTGGAATGTTCTTAGTCCTGGTAAACAAATCCCAAATTTATATACACGTCATCCAATCCCCTAGGAGGTGCGTTACTACTAACTGGAGCCAAACGTCACTCTGTGCAATAATTTTAAACATCTGATACCAGGTTTTCAGGGAATCGAGAATTAACCTGTAATTGGGCGTCATAAAATTGATAGTTTCTAAAAGCAGAAATATTATATATTTTGGCTATATTATCTCTTTATGTAATCCCAGACAGACTGGATGATGTTGAGATCCATGATCTGTGGGAGCAATATCCTAATCTTCTCGACTTCTTGATCATCTTTAATGTGAATATAGTTCTTAAAGGGAACCTGTCAGGTCCAATATGCACCCATAACCACGAGCAGTTCTGGGTGTGTGTTGCCCACCTGCAGCGGTCGCCTCAGGGATATCACTCCACCTTCTGGGACGCTACAGGGGCTCCATTTGATTACAGCTGGCAACAGGTATGTCAGGTTATTCACTTCTGAGTCGTGACGCCACTCTCTGTTTGCGGTCAGGGTTATAGGTGACTGCCACTGTAGTTTAACGAGCGTCTGGGGCTGATGGAATCTGCAGTCGGGTGGTATGGCCTCCCGAGAGTGAGGCTGGCCCCAGGGGCTCGGGTGTATGTGTGTGGAACAACAGGTCTTTCAACTTCTTTACTCACGTTCAGCTGGTTTTGTGAGGTAACCCGGGCGATGCTGAGATACACCAGATGGAACCAGGTATCCTTCAGGCTGGTCTAAGGGTAACCGTTAGCTCGCTTTCCTAGCACTTCTTGTTTCGGACAACCCCTGACTTAAAGTACCGTGGGATTCATCCAGGGAAGTCACAACTGCCTTTTCTCCCCTTTCTGGCCCGTTTGCTGGCAGCGTGGACCAAGGAAGATAGCTCCAGGCCCGATCCTCCTTATGGGCCCCCTCGTTGCTGCTGATGCTCGGACTCTGTTTTGGTTGGTGTGGGACTTGTGGTCCACCCCACCGGCAGGTTTAGCAGACCACTAAATGGATGTCTGGCTTTAGGGACCTGTTCCCCATACGTGCCTAGCAGAAGTCTCCATACACGACCAGCTGACTTCCTCAGTGTCTTCCTGACCAACTGGCTTCCTCAGCGTCTTTTTGTCCAACCTCTGGTGACCGTTCTCCCCCACTAACGGCTACTACACGTGCAGGGTGTGACTAGTGTGGCGCCCTGGACTAGCCAGGTCGTCACAGGTACTACAACATACACCCCCACCCTGAGACAGGCACATCAGCCAGACACAAAAACCTTGTTGCCTCCCTCCAGGGGCTGATGTCCACACCAGGTGGGGTGGAGCCAGGTGGTTGGCCCCACCCACTGAGGAGTTCACAGTCCTGGAGGCGGGAAAGGAGTCAGATCAGGGAGTGAGAAGGAGAGATCAGTTAGGGAAGGAGAGGAGTGAAGTAGAAGTAGAGGAGCAAACTGACCATGTCCGGGTGTGTGGCCTGGGCACCAACAGCAAGGTTGGCAGACGGTGGTGGCCGTCTGCAGGAGAGGCAGATCAACGCGGAACCGTAGGACCGGGGACGGGCGGTGGCCTGCCGGTACCGAACCGGGGAGCGAAGTGAAGCCAGCACACTCAGGCAGGGCCTACGGACCCCGACCAGGCTTGGAGTCGCCATTAGAGGTCAAATCCGTCAGTGACCGGAACCGCAGGGGTTTCCTAACAGCCAAGACCCGACTGAAGGCAACCGTCCGACCAACAGAAGGAAATACAGCTACCGCCACAGCTAGAGTTCCAAGGGCCAGAGCCTGCGGCTCCTCCGGCACATATATACGCTGGGGAGCGGGTTACCGGTGGGAATCCATCGGGACCGAACATACACAAAGGTGCAGGGAAAGGCAGCCACCACTAACCGTCCAGGAGAAGCCACAGCAGCCGGCTGCGGGACCTGTCCATCCAGCCGTTTGGTTTACCAGAGACTTTGCGTTCATTTGTGGCTGAGTGAGTACTACCGTGCCGTCTGGCACCACGCTGCGCAGTCCAAGCGACCCTGCACCCATCCAACCCTGCCTCCCCGTCATCTCACCGGGCCCCGGGACTACCAACCCCTACCCACGGAGGGGGAAGACAACATCCCAGCTGCTCCCTGCCATCGCTCCCGGGATCCCCGTCACCAGCAGCGGTGGTGCCCAACCTCATCACAACCCGTGGGTGGCGTCACGGACCAAATCCCCAAACCAAACTACCCCTTTCACTCACGGGCGAGGAGCGCTGCTCGAGTCCCCGGATCCGGCCCACCGCTCGAGCCACCGAGCAGCCATCGCACCAGCGCCGGACCCGAGCATTAGCGAGCGCAGCGCAGCGGCGTCCTTCCCCGCCCGCGACACTAGCATGTCCACTTTCCTGCGTCTCCACTTCAGACTCGACTCAATTGCTCCTTCTTTCCTGACAGCCACTCCCACACTAGCTTCCATCCCTTCTCCTACACTCCTTGCTGAGATGTGGAGGCCACGCCCCCTCCTGGGTCTTCCCAGGGGTCCCCTCAAGTGTGTTTCAGACCTGGTCACTGTGTCTGTGCGTACACACCCTATTCCAGCCTTCGGGATTACCTGTTTGCACTCACCCAGCATGGGTGCAGTACTCAGTGGCACCTGACTAGGTCAGGGGCGCCACAGATGGATATTGCTAATCCCTACCTAACGGTCCCTGTATACACTAGCATAGATGAAGAGAGCTTTAGAAAAAGTATTGATCTCTTACCGTATGTTAGGCTGCTTTCACACTACGTTTTTTTAGCATGCGTCATGAACGTTTTTTTGCTGCAAAAGCGGATCCTGTTTTTGCAAAGAAAAACGCATGCAAACGCATGTGTTATTTTGCAACATGCTGTCACTTTAAGTTTATGGGCGGGCATTGGAGTCATGTGATCGGGAGTGTGGGGAACTGAACGTGAAAGACTGGGAGCCGACATCTGACAGCTGTGGAGGCTCGTAACCAAGGTAAACATCGGGTAACTTGCTTGGATACCCGATATTTATGTCGCGGGCGGGGAGGGCGCTGCGCTCACCCACTGCTCGGGTCCGGCCGCTGCTGCTGCTCGCTCGGTCGGTGGCTCGAGCGGTGGGTCGGATCCCGGGGACTCGAGCGGCGCTCCTGTTAAATAACCGGTTTAAGGCGACAAACTGCAAAGCCAGTATATAAATGATTGGAGCGAGAATTGGTGCAAAAACATATTATGGATTTATTCAGATTAAGAGTTTGAGGTTACAGTCATTAAAGAAAAATAACTGTCTTGGCTTGAGTTAATAGATGGATAGACAGATAAGCAGAGAGAAAAAATAACAGTTCATTTATCTTACATCGCTGTGGTGTGTGTAAGCCGTCTCTCTGTCTGTAGATGGTCTGGTCGGGGTTGGTGAGTCCGTCTTTCTCCACCCTCCTTCTGCCTCTCCCTCCTTTTTCTTCTTCTAACCCTTTGAAGTGTGGGCTGCTTTTATAATCCAAACCCCTCCTCCTGATTGTCCTTATCTCTTTACATGGTATTACAAGAAGTAACTATCCTTATTTTAGTTCAGCATTATGTCATGTCACGTGGTTCATTTTCCCCGCGAAATAAGTGTACTTGCGCAGTAGAGACTTGTAACTAGACCTACTTCAACTTATATTTAACTCCTTTGAGGCTCGCTGAACTTTGACCTTAGTGTAACAGAAAGAGGTTTCTCATAGCTATTTCAGTTCTTAGCCCAAAATTCCAAACAGAATATAGCTCCTCGTTGACAACTTTGATGAACAACTAGCAGATGACTTTGGTTCTACAATGTCAAAAACCTTGGTTAGCATTTTCCAACTCACAGGCATCCTTATAGGCATGGCAAAATATACATACATTATATGAATGCATGTAATCCAGTTTATGAATCAAATCTCCATAAACTCACTATTTTACAGTCCCCCCTTTTATGAAGATTTTGATGAATCCCCGGGAACCCTAACTCAATCGTGTCATCATTCGTATCACATACATTCTTGTTGAAAATTCTAGATCAATATTTGACTTGATAAACCAATCTGCAACTTCCTGTCAAAAAGTCATCTTGCGATTTAACATTCCTCTAAGAATGTTATCTTCCTTTTTCATTTCTATTTTTATATTCCTATATATCTTCTGAATTCTACACATCACAAAAACTTGATATATAATACACATCAAAACTAATAAAAATATGATTATGATGGGATTAAATAAAACATTACCAACCGCTGACTGAAAAGATGACTGAGACCAGGAATGTACAGATTTGCTAAAACTCTTCCACCAAGTTCTACCTGACATTCCATTCCATTCGTGTTCAATATCACTTAATTCACCTTGTTCATGCCTGAATATAATTTCTGCTTCCTTTAACTGTTTCGTTAATAAATCTAACAAACCCTTATCTTTCTTTATTTCACTTGTCCACATATCCCAAGGAAAATCATTTATCTGTGATAAATTGAATTGTATGGGAAATGCCGTTAGGTTTCTCTTTCCTATAGAAGTGATATTAAAACTTCCTTCCTTCTTTGAAAAAGACCTCACATTTCCTTCTATACAATACAAACCCATAGGTAAGTTTTCCTTATGTACACAAGTAGAATAGAAAACAGAAACCTTCTCTGTCTCAGACATGACCTGAAAACAAATCTTATTTGGACTTACTGGAGTCACCAGATCATGTAGTGTCTGTACAGTCTCTATTCTCGCATGACAAGAAGAATGATTATGAAAACATGAATGATAAATCACCTTATCCTGTCCAGGTAAACACATCACCTTAGAAACAAAATGCAAACATGAAGAAATGTCTACTTGTTCAGTGTTCACTCCATCAAATGCAAAATCTGTGTACTGCAGTTGATAGAACACTTGTTGTGTGTTACTCACAGGTATACCCAAAACTGTAACAGGAACAATAGTTCCTTGTCTTCCGATCACCGGGATTAGCGATGTGCCAACACAAATGTTTCGTTCACATCCTAACCACTTATTTACCCACAAATCCGTATGATTCAATGCAAAATCATACTCTACAGGTAAATTTCGCAGTATTCCCAGTGGAGTAATTCCACTCTGTAAAGCTTGTGCAATCAACTTCAGATTAGAAGAATACTCTACCTGTATCTCCAGGCACGCTTTAGCTACTTGTGTTTCGTGTGTGCTTTCCACAAGAGCTAATGTAGCATCCTGTAGATGTGACACGGAAGACCCTAGTACAGCAGCTGTATTCATTACCATCTTTTCAAGAAGTTGATTCAGACTCTTCTGAACCTTTACACCTTTTCCTCCAATAAAACCAATATTATCCAAATCTGACTTAAGTGTCTGTATATTCATGGCATTAGTCAGACTTCCCACTGTCCCAATTCCTCCCAGAATTCCTTCTAACACTCCTCTCTTACTCCTAGTCTGAGCTGTTCTTTTCCCAAACCATTGTTCTATCCCCATCTCCATGTTTATGAGATGTGATTGACACTGAGGAAACCTGGTAGAGATCTTCCAATGAGACATATTGAAAGTCCACACCATTGTCATAAATTCTCCATCCCTTAATAAGGACTTGGACTGAAATTGATTAATTTGGAAAGGAGTAGACGGCATGAACCTCGTGTCTGTGCATGCACTATCTGCTGCTGACCAAATATTCACACTAACGTCTTTACAATGTCTGTAATGTGTCTTTGTTTCAACGCAACACTGATAAATTCCAGAGTCCCTGGAAGATGGATTCTCTATGGAAAAAATGAAATTATCATCTATCCATCTGATATTACCAATCTGACCTCTGTGTATGACATTAGTTGGACTGTTTAAAAAACTTCCCAAAAATGATGAATTTTTGGTCCATGTCAACAAAGACTCAGAAGGCATTTTCAACCTTGTGTTACATTTTAACATTATGGGTAATGTATTTTCTTTGTTATGTACTGTCTGTGGTGAAACCCTTATTTCCGGAACTATAGTGTTAGTAACGGTAAACACTACAGATACCTGAACTTGCACAGGTTCCCGTGTTATCTGGAAATTCCATGTTTTGACCCAATCTTTATCTCCTTCTGTAATGGAGAGTAAAGAAGGATCCAGAATTTTCCCAAAAACCTGAGTTTTTAACAAAATTTCTGTTTTGGATCTTCCAAACTTTCCCCTTGCAATCATGTCATTTGTAATATCACCGGACCATACAGCAGGTTCATCACCTCTGATCTCTATGTTCCAGTATAGTACATCTGTAGGAGAACATTCCCATGTACCCGTTTTATTATTGTGTACATATTCTCCTTGTAATTGTGTGAATCTAGTTTTAGGTCCTGCAATCGCATGTAATATTATGTCTGTGTCGTGTATGAAATGTAATTCAATGCAACATTTTGTTCCATATCCCATGCAGATATTTCCTGTTATCTCCACAGAATCGTCCGTGATGTTCTCTGTCAGTAAGTTCCGTGTATCTGATCCTCTCGGTCTTCGAGAATGTTGAATCTCTCTGGTCCGCTCATTCACATCATTGGCGATTGTTCCTTGATGTAACATGTAAACAATGACGAAAATAAAGCAAAGCAGCAGGAACGTAGATCCCATCACGTAGAAGCTTGTCTTGAGCTTGGGAAGATGTTCTTTCTCCAGAAGGCTCGATGTCATCTTTCCTTCAAAGTCTTTAGGTTCCTTATTCCAGTTCTTATCGGAATCCATTTCTTCCTGAAAAGAAATGCAGTATCATTATTTTGTCACAAATATTTTGCACTGGTCAACGTGAACCCACACTTTTTGTGTTTTCCGGGTCTTTTTTACCACATTTGACACTCGGTGCACAAGAATCATGGCTTGTCCCATAGTCTCAAGGACTTCAAAAGGACCTTCCCAATTACACTCCCATGGACCACTCTTGCGAAAGGTTTTGATCATCACTAGAGCACCTTTCTTGAATTTGGACTCATAGGGTGGCTCCATTTTCTGCATTCTCGATGCCGCATATGGCAGAATCGCTTTCAGGTTCTCCTGTAGCGATCTCAACCATTGGGACCTTGAGATAGCATCTTTTTGTGGTGTGGATAAAAATGGCTCATGTGGGAACCATAATGGCATTTTTCTTCCCGTCATCAACTCAAACGGAGTGAATTGAGTTGTAGAAGAGATTGAACCTCTTATACTCATGAGTATGAAGGGTACCTTGTCAACCCAAGTGTTACCTTTGTCCAAAAGCATCTTTGCAATTCTGGACTTGATTGTTCTATTCATTCTTTCCACAATTCCCGCAGATTGTGGATGATAGGGGACATGAAATTGCTGTCGCGCCCCTAGAATAGCACAAGCAGTTTGCATGATTTTACCTGTGAAGTGGCTACCTCGATCGGAGGTAATCATCCTTGGGATCCCCCAAGTCCAAAAGACATGTTGTACCAATTCCCTTGCTGTGGACAAAGCATCATCTTTCCTAACAGGTAATATTTCTACCCATTTTGAGAACACATCTACCACAATCAATGCATACCTGAGACCATGTTTACCTGAGGGTAAAGGACAAATATAGTCTATCTGCAGTGTAGACCATGGACCATCTGCAGGTGCGATTCGTAGAAGTGGGGGCTTCTGTCCTTTAGGTCTTGGATTTATTTGGGCACAAATGAGACATGATAGTACAACACTTTGAACTGTTTCGTCCATTTTTTCCCAATAAAATTTCTCCTTGAGAATGACTAACAATTTCTGTTGTCCCAAGTGACCTAAACTCTCATGGTTGTATCGAGTGAATTCTACCTGTAGATGTTTTGGTACAACTGGACGCAATTCTCCATTTGAACTGTGACACAAAACCCCATTTTCACAGATAAAAGGAGGCTTTGGATCATCCAGAGAAGTAACAAGAGAAGGATCTTTTCTCTGTTCTTCTTCAAATGAAGGTATGTACGTGTCTGCTCTCTGAACCGCTGACATCTCAGAAGGTTCAGAGTCAAACACTTCCTCTCCTGTCAGGGCAGCTTCTTTGGCTAGAGCATCTGCGGTTGCATTTCCTACAGATAACTCATCATCAGATCTTTGATGTGCAGCGACTTTCACTATAGCAAATCTATTTGGGGCCCTAGATGCCATCTCAAAAATTGATTCTAGAGTTTCGCGGTGCAGCAAGGCTTTGTTGGACGAGTCCACGTAGCCTCTCCTTTCCCAAACAGGCAGGTAATCGGTTAGGGATCTGACAACATAGGAGCTATCACTGTAGATTACCATCGGAGTTTGATCATCAGCTTCATTCAGCTGTAGGACCATTCTTACCGCTTCTATCTCTGCCCTTTGAGCTGAGAAATGACTCGGTAACTTGTGTTTTACCACTTGTCCTCGCTTGGAATAGAAAATTCCATATCCTGTGTGATAGTGTCCTTCCAGAAAAAATCTAGAACCGTCTACAAACACAGGTTCATCTGCGTCTTCCGACTGTCGTCTGAAGAGAGATGGACTTGGTTCATGGAACGTTTCTATGCAATCATGGGTTTGTCCTTCATACTGCATCAATTGAGGAAGAACGTATTTGGCCTTATAATCTACCTCAATTTGATTTGGAGACAATGAGAGCAACCAATGGGCAAATCTCTGATTTGACACACCTGGGATGTTTTTCTCAAAGAGAAGTTTCAGTGTGGAATGTGGCGTTTGGAGAATAACCTTTTGGAACCCGATGATGTGTTGAGTGATTTTTATCGCAAAATACACTCCCACCAGGTGTCTTGCGCACACCTCAAACCCCCTCTCAACAGGTGAGAGAAGCTTAGAGAAGTACCCCAAGATTCTCCATTCCCCCCCCTTGCAGCTGCAGCAAAACCACAGAGATACTTGTCTCTGAAGTGTGTGCTTGAAGCGCAAAAGGTGCGTTCCTTTCCACCATACTTAACGCAGGTGCGTGTTGTAGATCATGTTTCAATTGTGTGAAGGCTTTTTCCTGTTCGACACACCAGGGACCAAAATAATCATCATTGTCACCTTTTAAAAGATCATACAAAGGTCTGGCTTTGTCAGCAAAATTTTCAATGAAATCCCTTGCGTAATTTACAAGTCCTAAAAAATGTCTTAGTGCCTTGTGTGATGTTGGAATTGGAAGAGATGCAATTGCCTCTATTCTGTCCTGTAGGGGTCGTCGTGTACCTGGACTTAGCAGAACTCCTAAAAACCTGACCTCAGTCTGCATCAGCTTGACCTTTTTGGTATTCAGTTTTAAACCTGCATCATGCAGCAGCTCAAACAATTCTGCCAGTAGAGAAATATGCAAATTCTCATCCTCCGTACTCAACAAGATATCGTCCACATATTGCAATAAACATTCCGGACGAGAAAATTTCGACAAAACGTTCGCTAGCGCCTGATGAAAAATGCTTGGCGACATACTTGTCCCCTGAGGAAGCCTACAGCATACATATTGTTGATCCAGGTGGTTGAATGCAAATCTATATTGGCAACTTTGCTCAATCGGTATACTGAAGAAACCATTACTGATATCCAATACTGAGAAATACCTTGCCTTAGCATCCAATCTCGACATCATGTCATGTGTATCAGCTACAATCGGTGCAACATTGGGAGTAAACTTATTGAACATCCTCAAGTCCAATAACATCCGATAGCTACCATCGCTTTTCAGAACACACCACAATGGATTGTTACAGACAGAATTTGCCTTACGTATCACACCTTGAGCCAACAATTCCTGTATAATCTTAGACATCGGAGCAACTGACTCCGGAGGCAACTTATACTGACGCTGTGGAGGTGGGTCTCGGCCTTCAATTTTGACAACAACATCCTTCATTGTTCCAACCTCATTCCTGTACTGAGCCCATAAAGAAGGAAACCGCTGTACTAACTCAGTCAATACTTCATCACCACCAGTTTCAGGCCACAAATGATCTGCTGACACTACATCGGTCAAACAAATAGTCCCGACATGACTATACTCATTTGGATCAATAACTACCGCCTTGCAACCGTTAGAGTATTTCCAAACTGTTTTGTTACCCAAATCAATAATCCAGCCATGCTTTTCCATAAAATCAGTGCCAATTATATTCTCAGTATCCTGACAACACCAAATATCCATTTTCGTTTTCAAAAAACCAGGTATTTCCAAAGAAACATCCTGCGCTAATGTCACCTTAGTTCCATTTTTACCACTGAAACCAACAATTGTACATACAGGGGAATCTGGCTTTAAATGTAAATCAACATTTGTGACACTCAATTGCGCACCTGTATCAAGGAGAAATGTTACTTCCTGACCTTCAAGATTTACCTTTAAAAATGGTCGACCACAGCTATCCATTGAAACTTGAGTAACAAATTCCAGTGGATGGAGCCTGGGGACCGGCTTTGCCAGTCAGGAGGATGGAGAAGGGAGAAGAGCAGCAGGTGTCTTGCCCCTTCCATCCAATCCCTGTATGGTCATTTCCCTTATCTGTCTGGTCAGCGGTGCATATGGTGATTGGTTATTTCTGTTGTCAGTATGAGTGGGCGTATATGGTGATTGGTTATTTCTGCTGTTGTCAGTATGAGTGGGTGCATATGAAGGTGGAGGTGCTGAAGATGGGGGAGGTGCACTGGATGTGTTTGGCATCAGTCCATTTTCCTTACCCAGCCTTTCCTCAACTCCCGCCCTCAGGAATTTCTTGCATTCCCACTTCAGGTGTCCGGGTTGGCCGCAGAAAAAGCAATAAATTGTGCTTTTTCTGTTACCCCCCCCCTGAATTCTTGTTTTTAGAATTCAACACCGGTTTTTTGTTTTTGATCTGTTTTTCCTGGGATACTAATGTGTCAGTGTTCCCTTCTATCATGGCTATTTTTGATTTTACCTGATTTTGCTTCATTCGTCTACGTATTCTATCAATAAATGACGTGGCCTCTTGTAGACTTTCCATTCTAGAAGCTATTTCGAATGAAGCAGGGTCCAAATATTTAAACTTTTTAACAAAGGCCTTGATCATGGAAGGCGGTTCTTGATCAGATCCGATTTCCAGTACCATTCTGTAGGCCTGTTCGAATTTGACTAAGAAGACAAATGGATCCTCCTGTATGTGTGTCTTAAGGTTTTCTAACAATTCGACTGTTGGGGTAGACTCTCCTGTGGTAAAGAGAATTAACTGTCTCAGCCTATCTTCCTTTGTGTCATGGATCAGGTCATTGTGTTCGTCTTGCCTAGGTGTTGCTTGTAACCTTTTTGCCATGTGGGAGGGAAGCCATACCCTGAAAATCTTGTTTCTCTGTTCATTTGTTAGATTATATTTATCGGAATGTGACTCAAAAATGTCCGCATTATGGAAGGCGTCCATTTTATCATCATATTTGGGTATGTCTTTAATGATTTTCATTAATTGGTCATGGATTTTAATGTTAAGACGGGCGGCCTTATCATGTAACTTCTTTTTCCTAAGTTCCTCCTCATTCAGAGTCCCGTCCTCGGCCGTATTCAGCCCGTCCGGTACGTCTGAACCTGAACCTGATGCAGGTGACTGGGAAGCATCTGTCTTGTTCTGTCTCGTATTAACAGATACATATTTAATATCTTTCCGTAGTTTTGATATTAAATCTGCTCTTGTTTCCAACTGATCCTCCAGATGTTCGATATGTTCTGCTAATATCGAACAATTTGGACAATCTGTTGTTTCTGCATCTGTGACGTGTGTGTCTGTTGTATTGGGCTTGTCTGTTGTTATGGGTGTGTCAGTCACCATGCAGATAGTGTGTGCATATGGCTGTGCCCCACCCACCATAGAGTTGTAAGTGTATACCATACCCAATACATTCTGTATCTTTTTCTGTAACCGATTCACAGTAAAAAACTTCTTATCTAACTTAGTATTCTCAAGTTCACATTGCCGGTACAGATTTGACCATAACTGTGCGTCACTATGTGTATGGTCAAAAGAATACTCTACATGACAGTTACTAGAATAATCATGAATAAAATCCATTTCTCACCAATATGTGATGCTTGTCCTCGAATGGCTCCAACCGTCTATGGATGGATGGTCCTCGAATGGCTCCAACCGTCTTATGGATGGATGGTCCTGGAATGGCTTTGACACATACGACCTCCGTGCAGCTTTGTCACGTTAAACCTCTCTTAGGTTCTGATGTGGACACAGTGTATCGTCTTTGCCTGCAGCACTTGGACAGAAATTACTCACAGACCCACAGACCCCCCTTCTCGGACAAAGGGCAGGGAATGACGTGAGAAAAAAAGAGTCCTAATAGCTGTGAATAGGCAGCGTGAAAAAAATCACCTCGCACAGAAAACAGCTGTGCCTCACAATCATTCAGGCTGATGCTCGCCAAATGTTAAATAACCGGTTTAAGGCGACAAACTGCAAAGCCAGTATATAAATGATTGGAGCGAGAATTGGTGCAAAAACATATTATGGATTTATTCAGATTAAGAGTTTGAGGTTACAGTCATTAAAGAAAAATAACTGTCTTGGCTTGAGTTAATAGATGGATAGACAGATAAGCAGAGAGAAAAAATAACAGTTCATTTATCTTACATCGCTGTGGTGTGTGTAAGCCGTCTCTCTGTCTGTAGATGGTCTGGTCGGGGTTGGTGAGTCCGTCTTTCTCCACCCTCCTTCTGCCTCTCCCTCCTTTTTCTTCTTCTAACCCTTTGAAGTGTGGGCTGCTTTTATAATCCAAACCCCTCCTCCTGATTGTCCTTATCTCTTTACATGGTATTACAAGAAGTAACTATCCTTATTTTAGTTCAGCATTATGTCATGTCACGTGGTTCGTTTTCCCCGCGAAATAAGTGTACTTGCGCAGTAGAGACTTGTAACTAGACCTACTTCAACTTATATTTAACTCCTTTGAGGCTCGCTGAACTTTGACCTTAGTGTAACAGAAAGAGGTTTCTCATAGCTATTTCAGTTCTTAGCCCAAAATTCCAAACAGAATATAGCTCCTCGTTGACAACTTTGATGAACAACTAGCAGATGACTTTGGTTCTACAATGTCAAAAACCTTGGTTAGCATTTTCCAACTCACAGGCATCCTTATAGGCATGGCAAAATATACATACATTATATGAATGCATGTAATCCAGTTTATGAATCAAATCTCCATAAACTCACTATTTTACAGCTCCTCGCCCGTGAGTGAAAGGGGTGGTTTGGTTTAGGGATATTGTCCGTGACGCCACCCACGGTTTGTGGTGAGGTTGGGACACCACCACTGCTCTGTACGGGGATCCCGGGAGCGTTGACATGGAGCAGCTGAGATATTTTCTCCCCTCCGTGGGTAGGGGGGGTTTGGTGGTCCCGGGGCCCGGTGGTGGAGGTCGGAAGGTGGGTTGCAGGGCCTGGCCGGGTGCAGGGTCGCAGGGCAGCGCAGTGCCAGACGGCACGGTGGTACTTACTCAGCCAGTAATGCACACGGAGTCTCTGGTAAAACAAACGGCTGGATGGACGAGTCCCACAGACGGCTGCGGCGGTCACTCCCCGGTAGGTTGGCGGTAACTGTCTCTCCCTGCACCGATGTTCTGTTCTCGACCCCAATTGCTTCCCACTGATGGCCCGCTCCCCAGCGGTATGTTGGCTAAGGGACCCCTTCCTTTGCCCGCAGGCTCTGGCCCTGGGAGCTTTAGCCCTGGCGGTAGCTTTATCTCCCTCACGGTTTGGACGGTTGCCTTCAGTCGGGTCTTTTACTGCTGGGAAACCCCGGAGGTTCCCGTCACTGACGGATTTGACCGGTTTTACGGCGACTCCTAGCCTGGTCGTGTTCCGTAGGCCCTGCCGGATGGTGCTGGCTTCTCTTTGCTCCCCGGTTCGGTACCGGCGGGCCACCGCCCGTCCCCGGTCCTAACGGTTGTGCGTCAATCGGCCTCTCCTGCAGACGGTCACCACCGTCTGCCAACCTTGCTGTCAGGTGCCCGGGCCATGTACCCGGACACGGCCAGTCAGTTCCTCCACTACTCCTTTCTCACTCTACAACTTCTCAACCGCTCTGTCTTCCTTTTCCCGCCTCCAGGACTGTGAACTCCTCGGTGGGTGGAGCCAACCGCCTGGCTCCGCCCCACCTGGTGTGGACATCAGCCCCTGGAGGGAGGCAACAAGGATTTGTGTCTGACCTTGATGTTCCTACCCGGGGTGTAGGGTGTGTTGTTGCAGTACCTGTGACGTCCTGGCTTGTCCAGGGCGCCAAAGTTACATTGGTTACGAGCGTCTGCAGCTGCTAGGACCTGGGCTGCCTGCTGACTGCACACGTAACCAAGATAAACATCGGGTAACTAAGACCGCGGTTATCCGATGTTTACCTTGGTTACGAGCGTCCTCCGCTCTCAGGTGGGGGAGAGTGGAGAGAGAGGGAGGTGAAGAGAGGGGGAGGGAGGGAGGAGGAAAGAGAGACTGATCACACGAGGCTGGTTTCTGTGCATGCTCAGTAGAGCAAGCAGGATCCTGTCTATCAGCATGCCAGCGTTCACATGCGTTTTGCGTGCTGTTTAGTCAGGATCCAGCAATTTGCAGTATTTGGACGCAGCTCAAAAACGTTACACGTAGCGTTTTTGAAAAATGTTAAAATACTGCAAGTCGCTGGATCCTTACTATAACGCACGCAAACGCAGGTGAACGCATGTTAACGCGAGTCCATTGCAAATGCATTGAAATGAAAACGCATTTGCACTGGATCCGTTTTTGCGTTAAAAAAATGTTCATGACGGATGTTAAAAAAAGTAGTGTGAAAGCAGCCTAAGGCTGCTTTCACACTACGTCTTTTTAACATGCGTCCTGAACGTTTTTTTTGCTGCAAAAGCGGATCCTGCTTTTACAGCAAAAAACGCATGCAAACGCATGTGTTACTTTGCAGGATCCTGTCACTGGATGTTTAGGGGCGGGCATTGGAGTCATGTGATCGGGAGTGAGGGGAACTGAACGTGCCAGACTGGGAGCCGGCATCTGATAGCTACGAGGCTCGTAACCAAGGTAAACATCGGGTATACTTGCTTGGATACCCGATATTTACTTTGGTTACGAGCGTCTGCAGCTGCTAGGAGCCGGGCTCCCTGCACACGTTACCAACGTAAACATCGGGTAACTAAGATAAGTGGTTACCCGATGTTTACCTTGGTTACGAGTGTCCGCAGCTCTCAGGTGGGGGAGAGGGAGGGGGAGAGACAGAGAGAGAGGGAGGAGAGAGACAGAGAGGGAGGGAGAGAGAGGGAGGAGAGAGACAGAGAGGTAGGAGAGAGAGACTGATCACACCAGGCTGGCTTCTGTGCATGCTCAGTAGAGCAAGCAGGATCCTGTCTATCAGCATGCCAGCGTTCACATGCGTTTGCGTGCTGTTTAGTCAGGATCCAGCAATTTGCAGTATTTGGACGCAGCTCAAAAACGCTACAAGTAGCGTTTTTGAAAAAAGTTAAAAAACTGCAAGTCGCTGGATCCTTACTATAACGCACGCAAACGCAGGTGAACGCATGTTAACGCGAGTCCATTGCAAATGCATTGAAATGAAAACGCATTTGCACTGGATGCGTTTTTGCGTTAAAAAAATGTTCATGACGATTAGTGAGGGGACTAGTCTCCTGGGCGTTGCTTCCTTTGCTAGTCGGCCCATTAGCATGTTAGCACATACCTGTAAAATACATTTCCATGTATTACCTTACTGTTACGAATCAGCCACTTACTGTGTCATAAGGAGCATGCTGCGTGTGACAGCTCAACTGCCCAATAGATGGCAGGGGCATGCTGGGCTGTCAAGATTCTGAGTGACAGCAACACTGCCCAATCTGGGACTAGGTCATTCCCATTCAAGTTGAGAAATGCCTTGCAGCCTTATCACAGGCTGGGGCTGCTGGGCTTCCTCTAGATATCCCCTTTAGGGTGCTTACCTGGCTATTTAGCTGGCTGGTACTGGACAGATTGTAGCTTTGAGCTTGTTGGTGTCTGTGTGCCTTGTTCCTGTGCTCAGTCTTTGATCTGTTGCTGCGCAACCGTTGACCTGTCTCTACTGACTACCTGTTTGCTTAGCCCAGGTACCTTGCTGTAATTCTGATCTCAGAGTGTGACCGGACTATGCATTTGTCTCACCCCTTTGGTTATCACTGCTGGTAGCTGACCCCAGACCTCTTTACTACACAACCTCACAGCTAGCCCTCACAGAGTAACATTACAACTTGCCCTAACTTTTTTCCCCTCATTTTCGCCACCATGGATCCAGTTTACCTGCTTTCTGATCAGGTGGCGAATCTGACACAAATGATTCAGGATCTGACTATGGAATATTGGAATCTTGAATTGTCACAATCACAGTTGCAGGGACAGGTTTCTATCCAGCAGTGACTGCGATATCTGCACCTCCCGACATGCAGTCAGACTTTGTTAATCCTATAGTGGCCCTCCCTGAAAAATCAGGAAAAGACAGTTTAGAACTGTTAGGAAAAGCTGTAAATTATTTTTTAAAGTACGATCATGGTGTCCAGGGGATGAATCCCAGTGGGTAGGATAAATATCTCTCTTGCAGTTGGGCCCTTAGATCTGGGCCTTTTCTTTGGTTCCCCAGACCCCTGAATGGATTTCTGTCAACAACTTTTTTGACTCATTAGGTGTAATTTATGATGAACTTGACAGAATGCAGGTGACTGAGTAAAAACTCATAAACCTGACATAGGGCGCCGCACCACTGACGATTATTGAACTATTGAACCAAATTTCGGCAATGGTCCACTGAGGTTCAGTGGAGTGATGGAGCTCTCAGGTGTCAATTTTAGAGGGGCCTTTCCGAAGCTCTTTAAGGAAATCTGTCACCGGTGTTTCGCTACCTCATCTGAGAGCAGCATAATGTAGAGACGGAGACCCTGATTCCAGTGATGTGTTACTTACTGAGCTGTTTGCTGTCGTTTTATTAAAATAAATGTTTTCTCTGCTGCAGATCTAGCAGTTATACAGAGCTCATGAATATGCTGGACTACCTGGCAGCATGCCAAGTAGTCCTCTAATGATAATCTACTGTCCAGTAAGTGACACACCGATGGAATCAGGATCTCTGTCTCTACATTATGCTGTTGTAACGGGGGCAGGGGGTGCCTTGGGGGGTGCTGTCATGGCCACTTTATGCATCAGGCTGACCCCCGGCCCGGCCGTCACTATTAAAGTATGGGTTCCGTTTGTGGGGCAGAGTGTGGATGGCAGGGGCTCTTCTTCAGGCTCAGTAAAACGTCGCAGACATTCAGCTGGTAAACCAAAAGACACTTTATTGAACATCTTGCTGTACAGTTTCGGCACACCAACCCTTCAGGTTCAAAGTACAATTCTTGCCGGGGGACTACTTTCCTTTTCTCTTCTGCGGGCGTTACCCGTCTACTTCTGTCTCTTCAGCTATACACGTACTCCACTACTATGGGCTTTACCCACACACTTCTGTTTCTCTCTGTATAGGCTCGTACGGGTCTTACCCGAGTATTTCTGTCTGCGTGTTCGAGGCACTTTCTCTTCCTTTGGCTATCTGCCACGTGTCGCTCCCACACTCTGCCCCGTTGCTTCTCTCTGTCTCTACACACACACACTCTACTGTCCTAACTAACTCTCACTCTGCTCCAGAGCCCTCTATCCCTCCCCCTAAGCTGTCCTGCCCCTCCTTCTCCTATCACTGTTCCCAACGGGACCACTGTTCAACCCTGACACCTAGTGGGGACACCAGTTACTACTACAAGCACATATCATCACATCAGCATCACTTGCTACCCCAGCGTGGGGCATCTTCAGGGGGGGGAAACTGCTTCTTCGTTACCAGGGGTCCGTCCACCCCTTACATTCCTCCCCTTTTTTACCTCAGCCTCCCGGCAAGGTTCGGACCTGCAAGACAAAACCTGACCAAAAAAACACATACACACGGGTGTAAAGCAATCTTCTCACTTTATCTCATAAAACTTTTAAAACCAAACTATAGAGCACAATCTTCACAACACATCAAAAGGCACCCAAGTTCAGTGCCCGGAGTCCCTCCAAGGGAGCTCCCGGTCTTAGTAGCATCTTTGCCCGGAGGCCCTCCGCAGGCGCTTCCGGTCTTAGCTGACCTTCTGCCCGGAGGCTATCCCAGCGCTCCCGGTCTTACGTGGGCAGGAAACAACAAGCAATAAGATTTTTTTAACAGTCACGGAGGGAGTCTCTGCACAGTCCAGCATCAGGCTCCTCCCGGGCTCAGTACCTTAAACATTGCTGCAACTGAAAACATTCACCGGCTTTCAACAGTACCGGTTCTCAAGAACATCCATGTCCGTCACCTCTGGTTACTGTTATCTCATGCGGGGTGGTAGGCGCGCAGCCATTCAGCCCGCTGGGCCCTCACATACTCGGAGAGGGATTGGCCTGGTAAGCGGCGCAGCCTTTGAAACGGTTCATAATTTGGCTGCAGCTCTGTTTCTCCGGCCTCCGGTTTTGGCCCCTCAGCCCCCGGCGGGGGTGATGGGGTAGCTGGACGGGACGGCTGTGGGCTGCCAACAACAACCACCGGATGCGGCACCATGCTCTGGCGAATCGCCAAGATCGCCGGTGCTTCCTTCACCTGATCCCCTTCTGCCGGCTCGGCTACCGGTCCAGCAACTGCTTCTGGCGATGCCGCCGGAGTGCTTCTTGGCCGACAAACCTCAGCAATCACCGGTCTCTGCTGCGTGCGCCTCCTGTACTGGCAATCCTCCCACTCTATCTCTTGCTGCCACTGCGCGGCCTCCTGGACAGTGGGCATACGGGTCACTCCCACTGCGAATAGGCCCCGGCAACCCACTTCTCTTCGGAACTTTACCTTCTCACCCGGATACAGGGTATGGAAACGTTGTGGTAACCCCTCAGTGTCCAAATTGATGCAATTATAAAAGAAGTGTTCTCCGGTCTCATCATCTTCTATAAACCCGTATCCCTCGGCCTGATTAAACTTGACCACTGTGCCAATACTACACTGCCGGTCAAATTCTTCACTGCGGGACCCGGCCATCATTTCCCTTGCCACGGTCTCGGCCAGGAGCCTTTCCTGCACCGGATCTATTTCGGGCGGTGGGGACTGTCGCCGGGTTAGGGGTGCCGGCTTCACTGGCTCCCAGATAAACCCCCACTCATCTTCCTCAAACTCTGGGATGTTTTGCCAGCCCGGGGCCTGGACTTCTGTGGGGGGCGGAGGCCCTACCTTGACCGACGCAGCCGCCTCCGGACTCTGGAGGGATGCTCCGAGTGTCCTGCTTCCCAGCGTCAGTTGGGTCGTGTAGGTGGCCCAGACTTCTGTGGTCGTCTCCCCGGTAACAGCATCCCACGAGGTGACCCACGTGACCTTTGCGGGCCTCTCCGGTCCCCGGTCACAGCCGGTAACTTTATGGTAGGTGCCTCCTCCACTAAGCTTCGCCTCGGGCGTCCTCTTCCTAGACCTGTTGTCACCAGCACGCCTGCTTCGGCTCGTTTGTCTGTCTGTGTCTCCATTTTGCTTAGCGCAGGCCGCTGAGTCGGCGTCTCCTGTTGCTCTAGCTGTAATGGCGCCGGGGAAAGTGGAGGCGGTCCTTCTTTTCCTGCCCTTGCATGCACTCCACTTCCGGCCTCACCCACCAAGTCGGCCCAGCGTAGGCGATGCCTCTTCTTCCCTGCAATGCCGCCCACGTCTCTAGTCCTCCGCAGCATCTTGGGGCAAGTACCTCCCCTCTTTGGGCGGCACACTCTGCACTTCTTCTTCTTCATCGGTCAGCTCAGTGTTTTGCGTTTGGCGCCAAGTTTCCGCGCCTCCACTGTGTCTATGAAGACGGCGGCCATCTTACCGCCATCTTGCGACCGGTCCAACGCCTTAGGCACCACTTGGTCTTCCTCACATTTTTGAGTCAGGATTCCTCGCAGACAGGCTTCACCCTGCTCGCAGCGCCACTTTGTAACGGGGGCAGGGGGTGCCTTGGGGGGTGCTGTCATGGCCACTTTATGCATCAGGCTGACCCCCGGCCCGGCCGTCACTATTAAAGTATGGATTCCGTTTGTGGGGCAGAGTTTGGATGGCAGGGGCTCTTCTTCAGGCTCAGTAAAACGTCGCAGACATTCAGCTGGTAAACCAAAAGACACTTTATTGAACATCTTGCTGTACAGTTTCGGCACACCAACCCTTCAGGTTCAAAGTACAATTCTTGCCTGGGGACTACTTTCCTTTTCTCTTCTGCAGGCGTTACCCGTCTACTTCTGTCTCTTCAGCTATACACGTACTCCACTACTATGGGCTTTACCCACACACTTCTGTTTTCTCTCTGTCTAGGCTCGTCTTACCCGAGTATTTCTGTCTGCGTGTTCGAGGCACTTTTTCTTCCTTTGGCTATCTGCTACGTATCGCTCCCACACTCTGCCCCGTTGCTTCTCTCTGTCTCTACACACACACACACACACTACTGTCCTAACTAAAGCTGGTGTCACACATAACGACGACGACAACGACGTCGCTGCTACGTCACCATTTTCTGTGACGTTGCAGCGACGTCCCGTCGCTGTCGCTGTGTGTGACATCCAGCAACGACCTGGCCCCTGCTGTGAGGTCGCCGGTCGTTGCTGAATGTCCAGCTTCATTTTTTGGTCGTCACTCTCCCGCTGTGACACACACATCGCTGTGTGTGACAGCGAGAGAGCGACGAAATGAAGCGATCAGGAGCCGGCACTGGCAGCTGCGGTAAGCTGTAACCAGCGTAAACATCGGGTAACCAAGGGAAGACCTTTCCCTGGTTACCCGATGTTTACGCTGGTTACCAGCCTCCGCTCTTGCTGCCAGTGCCGGCTCCTGCACTGTGACATGTGGCTGCAGTACGCATCGGGTAATTAACCCGATGTATACTGTAGCAAGGAGAGCAAGGAGCCAGCGCTAAGCAGTGCGCGCGGCTCCCTGCTCTCTGCACTGACATGTAGCTGCAGCACACATTGGGTTAATTAACCCGATGTGTGCTGCAGGAGAGCAAGGAGCCAGCGCTAAGCGCGGCTCCCTGCTCTCTGAACTGTGACATGTAGCTGCAGCACACATCGGGTTAATTAACCCGATGTGTGCTGCAGGAGAGCAAGGAGCCAGCGCTAAGCGCGGCTCCCTGCTCTCTGAACTGTGACATGTAGCTGCAGCACACATCGGGTTAATTAACCCGATGTGTGCTGCAGGAGAGCAAGGAGCCAGCGCTAAGCGCGGCTCCCTGCTCTCTGAACATGTAGCACAGCGACCTTATGATCGCTGCTTCTGCTGTGTTTGACAGCTAAGCAGCGATCATAACAGCGACTTACAAGGTCGCTGTTACGTCACCGAAAATGGTGACGTAACAGCGACGTCGTTGTCGCTGTCGTTTAGTGTGACACCAGCTTTACTCTCACTCTGCTCCAGAGCCCTCTATCCCTCCCCCTAAGCTGTCCTGCCCCTCCTTCTCCTATCACTGTTCCCAACGGGACCACTGTTCTACCCTGACACCTAGTGGGGACACCAGTTACTACTACAAGCACATATCATCACATCAGCATCACTTGCTACCCCAGCGTGGGGCATCTTCAGGGGGGGGGGAACTGCTTCTTTGTTACCAGGGGTTCGTCCACCCCTTACACTGTTCTCAGATTAGGTGGAAAAAACCTGGTGACAAATTCACTTTATGGATGATCTGGCTCTCTCCCTGGTTCCTTGGTGGAGGCTATGACCCAGGGCATATGGATGGATCACAGAGTGATGTAGTGAGCAACAGGGAGCTTCTGATATCTTCCTGTTAATGTCAGTCTGCCTGAGGTGGAACCAATGAAGGTTGGAGCCACCAGTTCTCATAATGTATAAAATTAGACATTGGTTACCATCTAGGTCTCTACTGTGTGCTCACTGGAAATTTTATGAAGCACTGCTGGGTGATTATTAAGGACTAGGGATGTCACCTGTACTTCCAGGTACCTTTTTTTTCTCCTCAGACAAAATTTTGCTTAATATGGTTTTGTCCTTAAAGAGCTATTTGTTGCCCACATTGGCTTTCCTTGATTGTGAGTCTGTCCCTAATCCTAATTTTTGAACAAGTCAGTCTGGAAAAACCCATTCAGATTTTTGTTATTGACAAAACACCGCTGCCTCATAGTCTTGTGAACAGGTAACAGTGGAGTTTATACTTAAAGTGGGAGCACTTTAAATCCATTTCTTGTTTAAGGCCACAATCACATGTTCAGCGTTTGGTCAGTGTTTTACATCCGTATATGTAAGCCAAAACCAGGAGTGGGTGAAAAACGTGGTGCCCATGTGTCTATTATACTTTTCCTCTGATTGTTCCACTCCTTATTTTGGCTTACAAATGTGCCGCCCCATGCCTGTAGCAGCCGGGCTGCTCGGATACGGACCCGCTGTGTGGCTCGAGGGATCCTCCGGACCCGCTGTGTGGCTCGAGGGATCCTCCGGACCCGCTGTGTGGCTCGAGGGATCCTCCAGACCAACTGTATGGCTCGAGGGATCCTTCGGACTTGCTTTGTGGCTCGAGGGATCCTCCAGACCCAGAGGTCACGCGGACACGCCAAATGAAAAGGGAGGGGGACATAATTGTACGGGCTTGGCCGTATTCAGTTCGTGATGCCACCCACGGTGTGTGGTGAAAGGTGGCACCACCGCAGCTGTTGTGGGACACCTGGGGGAGATGTAATGGCAGCTGGATGTTAACCCCTCCGTGGGTAGGGATGGTTGCCCCAGGGCCCAGTGGCTCTGTGCAGGGATGGCGATGGCAGGGGCCTGCGCGCCCGGACGTACCAGGGGATGTTTGGTTACTCACAGTTGAATAAATCACACAAGTCTTTTGGTAAACCAAGGTGCTGGTGGCCGGCCGCCCCTAATCCTAATTTTTGAACAAGTCAGTCTGGAAAAACCCATTCAGATTTTTGCTATTGACAAAACACCGCTGCCTCATAGTCTTGTGAACAGGTAACAGTGGAGTTTATACTTCAAGTGGGAGCACTTTAAATCCATTTCTTGTTTAAGGCCACATTCACATGTTCAGCGTTTGGTCAGTGTTTTACATCCGTATATGAAAGCCAAAACCAGGAGTGGGTGAAAAACGTGGTGCCCATGTGTCTATTATACTTTTCCTCTGATTGTGCCACTCCTTAGTTTGGCTTACAAATGTGCCGCCCCCATGCCTGTAGCAGCCGGGCTGCTCGGATACGGACCCGCTGTGTGGCTCGAGGGATCCTCCGGACCCGCTGTGTGGCTCGAGGGATCCTCCGGACCCGCCGTGTGGCTCGAGGGATCCTCCGGACCCGCCGTGTGGCTCGAGCGATCCTCCTGACCCGCTGTGTGGCTAGAGGGATCCTCCGGACCCGCTGTGTGGCTCGAGGGATCCTCCTGACCCGCTGTGTGGCTCGAGGAATCCTTCGGACCTGCTGTGTGGCTCAAGGGATCCTCCGGACCCAGGGGTCACGCGGACACGCCAAATGAAAAGGGAGGTGGACGTAGTTGTACGGGCTTGGCCGTATTCAGTTTGTGATGCCACCCACGGTGTGTGGTGAAAGGTGGCACCACCGCAGCTGTTGTGGGACACCCGGGGGAGATGTAATGGCAGCTGGATGTTAACCCCTCCGTGGGTAGGGATGGTTGCCCCAGGGCCAAGTGGCTCTGTGCAGGAATGGCGATGGCAGGGGCCTGCGCGCCCGGACGTACCAGGGGATGTTTGGTTACTCACAGTTGAATAAATCACACAAGTGTTTTGGTAAACCAAGGTGCTGGTGGCCGGCCGCCGCGGCCAGTTGTACTCTGATCCACCACCCGGACTGCTGGTCGCCGTTTTTTCCCTCTGCACTGTTTCTGCTTGTGTTAGACTTCCTGGTATAGAACACAGGAGTCTGCTCCCGGCTTGTTGTGTACCTGAGGAGCTGTGCCCGCTGACGCTGACCCGCGATCTACCGGGCCCTGGCGGTTGCCCTATCCCTCTGTAACGCCTGCCTGGATCCACAGACTCAGATGGGCTGTAAAGGGGAGGCTAGAGGGAAGCCACTCACCAAGTAGGACCCCCAGAACCCTGAAACCCTTTAACCCCTATACAGGGATTTGGAATTACACAAGGAACTGGAGATCACTACCTGTGGAAGGCTGCAGTCCGATGAGAGTAGTAGTAAGGCAGGGTCAAACTAGGAATTGCGGAACAGGGACAGAATCGTCAGCAAACGTAGCAGAGGTCAGATCCGGGTCGGGCAGCAAGGTACAAAAACAGTAGGCAGAAAGGTAGTCAAAACACGCAGAAGTCAACACAGGAATCACCAACAGAATAGGACGTAACAGGATCCAGGAAAATCAGAACTATATCTGGCAGTAATCATGTGACAGGAGGGGAAATAAGAAGGGTGTGGTGTCTTCCCATTGGCTGTAGCTGAACGCACTTCAGCTGGAAGACACATGCCACCCACAGTCAGCCAGCGGTACTGCAGATCCCAAGCTAACCCAGCCCAGTGGATGATCGGAGCCTGTGCCCACTGGTGCCGCTGGCATCGACTTCTCTCCCATCACCAGCACCATCCACGGCAGGAACACGGCGTTGCCTGGCGATCGGAGCAGAAGTCGCTGGAGCAGACTCCGGTGGTGATGTAACACCCTCCCTGTGGGTGGTTGTCTGCTTTTGGGACTTTGGTTGGGACAGGACCTAAAATCCTGCCGTCAATTGGTTAATTAGCTAGGCTGTTGGTTCCGGTCCTGGCTTCAGGGTCCAAGTACCCCCTCTGTGCACGGTTTCCAGGTCGGTTCTCCGGTATCGGTACCGGCGGGCTGCAACCCTGTCCCGGCCAACCTCGGATCTCCGGCTGCCATCTTCCCGTCGCCTGCTGATGGGGACCACCGTCTGCCACCTAGCCAAGGCGCCAGGACTCCAACCCTGGCGCCGGACAACTTGAGCTTCACCTACGCTGGAGCTACACCTAGCCCCAGCCTCCACTCCTCTCCACCTCAACTCTCGGCTTTCACTCCTCAACTCCTCAACTCAACTCCAACTACTGTCTTTCCCGCCCCAGGCTGTCTAGACCCCTAGGTGGGCGTTTCCTAACCGCCTGGTACCACCCACTGGTGTGCCTGTCTTGCCCTGAGGGGGGGTGGCTAGGGTTTCAGGTTGGCTGTGTGTAACCCTGTGAGGGATGGTGTTATACTGGGGGCCTTTTGTGTGATTACCTGGTTCTGCCAGGGCATCACACAAATACTGAGGTAAAATACTGATCAAATACTGAACGTGTCAATGTGGCCTTATATGGGATAATTTATCTGCTAGGGGGTACTGGGTCTTCCATGGCTGCTTAGTTATATTTCTGTTATTGATTGAGTTCTAAAGTAGATTAAGTGGAGTCCTAATTGTCATAAGAAATGTTTAAAGTACAAATATGCTCTGCTGGTCTGGAGGGTCTGCCGGGGTACATGAAAGGCTTCAGAGATGTGCTCTCGGAAAAAAACATGAAGATATTACCTACTCATTGTCTCTTTGAAGGTGATATTAATCTTATCCCAAGTGCCAAATTATATAACGCTCACCTTTATACTTTGTCTGAGACGGAACGCATCGCCATGAAAAATTATTTGAACGAAAGTCCTTCCTCCTCTCTTGTAGCTTTTGGATTTCTCATTGTAAAAAGAAAGATGGTGGCACTGTCCTTGCCTCGGTTGCCGCCAAATTAACAAAATCACGGCTAAGAATAAATACCTGCTTCCATTCATTTCCGACCTTTATAATCCAGTGGTTAAGTGGTTTTCTAAGCTAGATCTTAAAGGGACATACAATTTAATACTTATGAAGAAAGGTGATGAGTGGAGAGCAGCATTTTTTGCATCTGAGGGTTTATTTGAAAATCTGATCATGTCATCTGGGTTAACCAATGCGCCAGCAGTTTTCTAAAACTTTACAAATTATCTCTTTCTTGATTGCATTGGACAATTTGTTGGGGTTTACCTTGATGACAATTTATTTTTTTCTGCTGATTTGGGTTCTCACCAGGAACATGTCTGGGTAGTTTTACAAGGATTGAGGTTTCAGGAAATTGCATTCTAAGGGTTCATTTTATCAGCTGATAAGTTTAAGATGGATTCTGAGCAGGTACACGCCATAATAAATTGGGTTAAACAGGGTGATATGAAGGCATTGTAATGTTTTCTAGGAATTGCCAACTATTACAAGAAATTCATTAGAGGTTTATCCCAGATTGTTAAACCTCTTACTGACCTCACACTGAACAAAATCCCTTGGGAAAAGGAGAAAAAAACGTAGTGCATATTGAGTGAATATAATATAAACAGGTGAAAAACAAGATGCATGCTCACATAATGGGTTGTGTTGATTAGTGCACAATACTCAGAAACAATTGTCTCAAGGTGCAGCCAATCTGATGTGCTGCAAGCGGTTCCTCGAATGGCGTTTCCTCAATACATAATACCGGTGATTAATCAGCTCATTGAGTCCCACGGCTTTCAGTATCATCTCTACGCTGATGATACGCAGATCTACCTCTCTGGACCTGACATCACCTCCATACTAACCAGAATCCCACAATATCTGTCTGCTATTTCATCCTTTTTTTTTCTGCTCGATTCTTAAAACTGAACATGGACAAAACAGAATTCATTGTCTTTCCTCCACCTCACTCAACCCCCCCACTTGACATATCCATCAATGTCAATGGCTGCTCACTTTCCCCAGTGCCACGTGCTCGCTGCCTGGGAGTAATCCTAGACTCTAATCTCTCTTTCAAGCCACACATCCAAGCCCTCTTCACCTCCTGCCGCCTCCAACTCAAAAATATTTCCCGGATCCGTACATTCCTTTCCCAAGAAGCTGCAAAAACCCTAGTACATGCCCTTATTATTCTCCCGCCTGGATTATTGCAACTTCCTGCTCTCTGGCCTCTCTTCTACCAGTCTCTCACCCCTACAATCTATTCTAAACTAAGCTGCCCGGCTAATCCACCTGTCCCCCCGCTACTCCCCAACCTCTCCTCTCTGCCAATCCCTTCACTAGCTTCCCATTACCCAACAACTTCAGTTCAAAACCCTAACCATGACCTACAAAGCCATCCACAACCTGTCTCCTCCCTACATCTCTGACCTAGTCTGCCAGTACTTACCTGCACGTAACCTTTGATCCTCACAAGATCTCCTTCTCTACTCCCCTCCCATCTCCTCTGCCCACCATCGCATCCAAGATTTCTCCCGTGCCTCCCCCATACTCTGGAAAGCTCTGCCACAACACATCAGACTTTTGCCTACCTTGACAAGCTTCAAAAGGAACCTGAAGACCCACCTCTTCCGACAAGCCTACAACCTGCCGTAACCCTCAGTCTGATATAGCGCCGTACAACCAGCTCTACCCTCACCTACTGTATCCTCACCTATCCCTTGTAGACTGTGAGCCCTCGCCGGCAGGGACCTCTATCCTCCTATACCAGTCTGTGCCTTGTATTGTTTATGATTATTATACTTGTCCCTATTATGTATACCTCTTTCACATGTAAAGCACCATGGAATTGATGGCGCTATAATAATAAATAATAATAATCCAATTGTATGGCGCTCCTACAACCGCAAAATGTGAATATACTGGGGAAGATTTGTCCCTAGATAGATATTCATGAAAAAATGATAACAGCCGAAACGCTTTGCATTTTTAGAACAGCCTTCCTCAGATGTCAATGGGAAAATTAAGTGGAAAAACTAATCCTTTTTATACATTTCACCAATTAGGGAAGCTAGTATTTGAACCTGATACATAGTATTTGATAAAATTGTTCTCAGTACTGATACATTTACAATGCATAAAATATGTAAATTAAAATTGATATTAAAATAATATTTCAAATATAAATACATAAAAAAGCAACCAAATAACCCAAAAATTCCAAGAGATATATTCACATTTATACTGGAAAAATATAGTGGTTACCTATCAGCACAAAGTCACACTAATGAATTTGCCACGGAAGCTTGGAGAGTTCCAACTGCTATGGAAAGAATTTTCCTTTAAAATTCCACCTGGCAGGGGAAGCATAGAAGAAAGTGTATTTTAGTGATACAGTCATATGAAAAAGTTTGGGCACCCCAATTAATGTTAAACTTTTTTCTTTATAACAATTTGGGTTTTTGCAACAGCTATTTCAGTTTCATATATCTAATAACTGATGGATTCAGTAATATTTCTGGATTGAAATGAGGTTTATTGTACTAACAGAAAATGTGCAATCTGCATTTAAACTAAATTTGTCAGGTGCATAAGTATGGGCACCCTTATCAATTTCTTGTTTTGAACACTCCTAACTACTTTTTATTGACTTACTGAAGCACTATATTGGTTTTGTAACCTCATTCAGCTTTGAACTTCATAGGTAGGTGTATCCAATCATGAGAAAAGGTATTTAAGGTGGCCACTTGCAAGTTGTTCTCCTATTTGAATCTCCTATGAAGAGTGGCATCATGGGCTCCTCAAAACAACTCTCAAATGATCTGAAAACAAAGATTATTCAACATAGTTGTTCAGGGGAAGAATACAAAAAGTTGTCTCAGAGATTTAAACTGTCAGTTTCCACTGTGAAGAACATAGTAAGGAAATGGAAGAACACAGGTACAGTTCTTGTTAAGCCCAGAAGTGGCAGGCCAAGAAAAATATCAGAAAGGCACAGAAGAAGAATGGTGAGAACAGTCAAGGACAATCCACAGACCACCTCCAAAGACCTGCAGCATCATCTTGCTGCAGATGGTGTCAATGTGCATTGGTTAACAATACAGTGCACTTTGCACAAGGAGAAGCTGTATGGGAGAGTAATGCAAAAGAAGCCGTTTCTGCAAGCACGCCACAAACAGAGTCGCCTGAGGTATGCAAAAGCACATTTGAACAAGCCAGTTACATTTTGGACGAAGGTCCTGTGGACTGATGAAACAAAGATTGAGTTGTTTGGTCATACAAAAAGGCGTTATGCATGGAGGCAAAAAAACACGGCTTTCCAAGAAAAGCACTTGCTACCCACAGTAAAATTTGGTGGAGGTTCCATCATGCTTTGGGGCTGTGTGGCCAATGCCGGCACCGGGAATCTTGTTAAAGTTGAGAGTCGCATGGATTCAAATCAGTATCAGCAGATTCTTGACAATAATGTGCAAGAATCAGTGACGAAGTTGAAGTTACGCAGGGAATGGATATTTCAGCAAGACAATGATCCAAAACACCGCTCCGAATCTACTCAGGCATTCATGCAGAGGAACAATTACAATGTTCTGGAATGGCCATCCCAGTCACCAGACCTGAATATCATTGAAAATCTTGGGATGATTTGAAGCGTGCTGTCCATGCTCGGCGACCATCAAACTTAACTGAACTGGAATTGTTTTGTAAACAGGAATGGTCAAATATACCTTCATCCAGAATCCAGGAACTCATTAAAAGCTACAGGAAGTGACTAGAGGCTGTTACTTTTGCAAAAGGAGGATCTACAAAATATTAATGTCACTTTTATGTTGAGGTGCCCATACTTTTGCACCTGACAAATTTTGTTTAAATGCGGATTGCACATTTTCTGTTAGTACAATAAACCTCATTCCAATCCAGAAATATTACTCAGTCCATCAGTTATTAGATATATGAAACTGAAATAGCTGTTGCAAAAACCCAAATCGTTAGAAAGAAAAAAGGTTAACATTAATAACAAACTTTTTCATATGACTGTATGATAAGCAATTCTACTGTACATGCTAAACTTGTTCTATAGCATCATTTCAACCATCAGGGTACAAACTTTGCAGTTTGTATGTCCAATAAGATCTTTTGTTTTTAGTGTATACTTTCTATTCAATGTTTTAGTATTTATCTATTGAAGGGTATCCCTGATCATGTAAAAAAACATTTTCAAGTTTGACAGTAAGATGACGTAAAAGAGTTTGATTCAAAAAGTCAATTTTAGTATTGTCTGTGTCCATTCATATGAGACAGTAATGTTTGTGTTGTGCGGCCATCATATTGTAAATTACAAATTAAAATTATTCACATAAATAACCAGAATTACATGATGGATTCTGAGTAATATAAAATATTTCCCCAGTGCTATTAAATTTAATCTGTTTAGAACCATGATCAAAAATTCTGAAACAACACCAGCACTCTTTTATACCACATCTAGTAACTCCAATATTCTTACCAGATGATCTGTTGGTTTTTATTTGTTTTCGTGATTTGTTTTTTTAAGGAGTGCTTTTTAGTTTGCTTGGTGCAGTAATAGTTTTAACAGTAGTACCTCTATGAAAATGTAATACACGGATGAGCAAGAGTGTAACAATATTTTATATTCTAAATAGTTGCAAGTCAAGTTCATGTATGAGATAGCCAAGATAATTATAAATAAAATAAAGGTAGTCTCACAAATGAAGCTGTAGTGGATGATGAGATATGGAGCCTGAAAGTCAAAAGTTCAAAACATTTTTACCCTTTTGTTCGTCAGTATATTTTGTTTCTGCTGGAATAAGAACTTTTAAGAATAGGATCTTTTTTTCAATATTTCTTAAGGATTTTTCTAATACCTTGCTTGCCCTTACTATAATTAGAAATAGAACTATATTTTCAATGTTTCTTATACTTATGTTACTTTTTCGTTATTTTCTTTGCTGTGTAGACAACCATTCTGGGTCAATTCTACTTTTTTGTGGACGGCTGTCTCTATCATTCCTTTAGGGTACCTTTTTTCTAAAAACTTATCTTTAACAATTCAGATTGACACAAAGTCTTCTGTTGTACAATTCTTCCTGATACAGCAGAATTGACTCAAGGGAATGCTTTACTTCCACTTAGGGAAATGCGCAACGTGAAAATCCAGATACCGATTTCCATCAAGTGGTTTAAAATGTGTTTTTGTCATGATAGTTATTTAATGAAAATAAATGAAGGTCTAGGGGATTGTGATCTTGTCTCTAGCAATATGTGCAGTAAGCAACCATCCCCACCTATTTTTATTGAGTAATTCCACAAATTGGGAAGCTTATGATACAGCCCCACCAAGGAAAAAAAGAGATAATCAATATAACAATAATAATATTTGATGTGTTTACTATCAGATGTAATAGGAGATGAGGACTCAATTATCCCATAAAGAGTTTTGCAAAATTTGGAGTAACCTGTGTCCCCTTCACTGTGCCAAAATGCTGCAGATAATGTTTGCCCTGAAAAAAAACAGATTATGCTTCAATAGAAACTCTAGTCCATTTAGGAGAAGGCGTTTCTGTTCAGACCCAATGTCAGCATTAACAGATAAATAGTAGTGAATGGCTTGAAGACCCAATTCATGGTCTATATTAGAGTACAGAGAGGTTACATTCATTGTAATAAAATAAAATTTACCTTGTTTCCTCTATAAGTTTTAACCATGAAGTGGGGGGTAGTTTTAACTACCAAATCTTTTTATAATGCGACTATGAACTAGTAAGCAAACTAATCCCAATATGATGGGGTGTCCTGAAGGATTTTTCTGATCCTTGTGGATTTTGGGGAATGATAAAATATAGCCCTACTTAGAGAGGAATTGGTAAAATAACGGCTTCACTTTTTCATTTATAATTGACATTTACATATATCGTTGATAAGCTTCTGATATTCAAGCTCATATTGTATCGAAGGATCACAACTAATTTCTATGTAATATTTTTTATCTGACAAGATGTTAGGGTGGTGTCACACACAGCGACGACGACAACGAGGTCGCTGCTACGTCACCATTTTCTGTGACGTTACAGCGACGTCCCGTCGCTGTCTCTGTGTGTGACATCCAGCAACGACCTGTCCCCTGCTGTGAGGTCGCCGGTCGTTGCTGAATGTCCAGCTTTATTTTTTGGTCGTCGCTCTCTCGCTGTGACGCACACATCGCTGTGTGTGACAGCGAGAGAGCGACGAAATGAAGCAAGCAGGGAGCAGGAGCCGGCGTCTGGCAGCTGCGGTAAGCTGTAACCAGGATAAACATCGGGTAACCAAGGGAAGATCTTTCCCTGGTTACCTGATATTTACCTTCGTTACCAGCGTCCGCCGCTCTCGCTGCCAGTGCAGGCTCCCTGCTCTCTGCACATGTAGCTGCAGTACACATCGGGTAATTAACCCGATGTGTACTGTAGCTAGGAGAGCAGGGAGCCAGCGCTAAGCAGTATGCGCGGCTCCCTGCTCTTCACATGTAGCACAGCGATGCGTGTCGTTATGATTGTTGCTGCTTCTGCTGTGTTTGACAGCTAAGCAGCGATCATAACAGCGACTTACAAGGTTGCTGTTGCGTCACAGAAAATGGTGATGTAACAGCGACGTCGTTGCTATGTGTGAACCCAGCTTTATATTCTTCAAATATATGTTATATTCTTTAAATAATCTGTAGTATCACCACCCCTCTCCCTTTATCTGCCTATCTGATTACAATTCGATCACTCATTCTCAAAGATTCAAGAGCCTTCTCTCAGTGACAGATAAGTTATCTATACCAGACTGTGTTGATTTGATACTCCTAACTTCTTCTGCTACTACAAAATAAAAAAGGATCCAAATGATGACCCCTATGGTGTATTGGGTAGAATTTGGAGCTGGGTTTCACATCCTGATGTATAAAATTAACATCTACCAAGGTTACTTTTTATGATCAAGTGAATCTTCTCTGACAAAATGTCTACTTAATGTCAACAAAATAAATTAAACAAATAAGGACATAATATGGAACCATATCAAATATATACTGTATATTTGATTACACAGGGGAGCACATACTCCTGATCACAAAGTGGCCACAAGAATTAAGAAAAGTCAAAATACAAACTTCTTGCAAAAATTTGAAACATTTATTAAATTTGATTATAACAAGAAGTGAATTACACCATCAAATCTCAATCCTAATCATCAGGTTTTTACAGGAAGTCCCTGAAGGCAAATCACAAAAGGCCAATAAAATGCACATGGCAAGATAGAAAATTTATAATGATCAATAAGACCACATGCAATTGGTGGAGCATATTAGATACAAAATACAATAGATTATCATAGGTATAAATCAGAAATTCAGGGTCACATACATCCCATATACAAGACAGAATTCAATGTATACACTGATAAATCATGTTTGATACTGAAATGCAGCCCTTAATTGGAGCAGGGTTTCAAATAGGGGCACCCATCATAGTAAAAAATACTCCCAAATAAAAGAGAAACCTATGAAGAAGTATCTACCACAATAATCACTCACCCATGGTGGTTTTGAATGCCCAAGGAAAATGTGCCCCGATGCGCACGTTTCGGAATCTTCTTCGGGGGGCGTACTATGACCTACTGACTACTACGGCATACAACTGACTATGGCTCCCTGAAGAAGATTCCAAAACGTGCGCGTCGTGGCACGTTTTCCTTGGGCATTCAAAACCACCATGGGTGAGTGATTATTATGGTAGATACTTCATAGGTTTCTCTTTTATTTGGAGTGTTTTTACTATGATGGGTGCCACTATTTGGAAACCCTGCTCCAATTGAGGGCTGCATTTCCGTATCAAACATGATTAATCAGTGTATACACTGAATTCTATGACTTGTATATGGGATGTATGTGACCCTGAATTACTGATTTATACCTATGATCTATTGCATTTTATATCTAATATTGCACCAATTGCATGTGATCTTATTGATCATTATAAATTTTCTATCTTGCCATGTGTGTTTTATTGGCCTTTTGTGATTTGCCTTCAGGGACTTCCTGTAAAAACCTGATGATTAGGATTGAGATTTGATGGTGTAATTCACTTCTTGTTATCATATTTAATAAATGTTTCATATTTTTGCAAGAAGTTTGTATTTTGACTTTTCTTAATTTTTGTGGTCACTTTGTGACCAGGACTATGTACTCCCCTTTGTCCTCTTGTTATAAATAATGTCAACAAAAGCATTCAAATCAAGAAACAAATGAAAGTTATCTGTATTTTGAGAAGGACAAAAATGTAAACCCTTAATAAAGTAAGCTCACCTTGGTTCAATATATAATTAGAAATATGAAATACTTTTATTAATTGTGAACTTTCCTTATGGGACTTCTGTCGTTTTCTATTGTGTTCACATCCTTCTCATGTTCCTCTACTTTCCTTTCTTATTGTTTATGGTTTTAGCAGGGTGGTATGGGGTACATATGACTTCTTTTTTTTTTTTTTTTAATTGTGCTTTTATTCTGTTTTTTTTGTGAGGTAGTATATACAAAAAGAGGGCATTGTGCTAATATTTTCTATTCTTTGATTCTAATGCAGGCATCACACAAGACGATCTATCGTGCGATGCATCGTCGGGGTCACGGTTTTTGTGACACACATCTGGCATCGTTTGCGACGTCGTCCCGTGTGACACCTACGAGCGATGCAAAACATTTGCAAATCGTGTGCAAATCTGTCACGTCGCTCATTTTTAAAAAATCGTTTATTTTTCTTTCTGCTGGTTGTTCATCGTGCCCTGGGTAGCACACATCGCTCCGTGTGACACCCCGGGAACAATGAACGCAGCTTACCTGCGTCCCGCGGCACCCGCCGGCTATGCGGAAGGAAGGAGGTGGGCGGGATGTTTAAATCCCGCTCATCTCCACCCCTCCGCTTCTATTGGCCGACCGCTGTGTGACGTCGCTGTGACGCCGAATGTCCCTCCCCCTTCAGGAAGAGGATGTTCACTGCCCACAGCAAGGTCGCTCAGCAGGTAAGTGCGTGTGACGGCGGTTTAACGACTTTGTGCGACACGGGCAGCGATTTGCCCATGACGCACAAACGACAGGGGTGGGCATGATCGCTCGTGCGATCGCACGATAGATCGTACCATGTGACGCCCGCATTAGGGTTAGGGATTCACACAACCTTGTTTTTGGCCCGAGCGCTGTCTGAAAAAAAAACGAAAACCACACAGCCAAATGATTTTTTAGTGAGCCATCACAGATGTAAGGAGGTAAATCTACCATTGTGTTCCCCCCTAAAGGCAATTACTGCACTATTCTAGTGTTCTGTGAATTGTGTCATGCGTCTTTATAAGTGATGCCATATGTAATGTGTAGTAATGCATAGCAATGTTTTGTAGGATGTTTTGGTAAGAAAGTTTTGCTCAGCATTATACTGCAGGGACAGCAGTAGTTAATATTAGGACTAGCCCACAATGGGAGGGGTTAGATTCAGGAAAAGGAACAGTTTCCTGCAAGAAATAAAAGACAAGGCTGGGATGGCAAAGAGAGTACATAGTATTCTGGGTAGCAGTACGAGGTGATACTAGGATACCCTGTGTGAGATATTTTAACCCCTTAACGACTACGGGCAGTAAAATTACCTCCCTGCAGTTAGTGTTAATCCCCACCTGCTGCTGCGGGCTGCAGGCGAGGATCCGCACACATGTCAGCTGATTTGTACAGTTGACATGTGCCTCCCAGGTACGAGTGGAATCGCTATCCACCCATACCTGTTAACCCCTTAAATGCTGCTGTCAAGATGTGACAGCGCCATTTTAACAGCGATCGCGGTAGAAGTTTACTCACCGCCCGATACCGGATGATCACGTTGTCTTGGTAGCACAGGGTCATGTGATGACTGCTGTAGCTCACATGACTAAGGTCCTGTAAGAAGCAGCCGAGTACTGCAGCTTACAAGAGATCATTTCTCCCTGTCTGAGTGGTGCTGCTCTGATCGGGAGAAATGAATGGGCAATCAGACTGCTGATCCTTAGGCGGGCTTTGCACGTTGCGACATCGCAAGCCGATGCTGCGATGTCGCATGTGATAGTCCCCGCCCCCATCGCAGCAGCGATATCTTGTGTTAGCTGCCGTAGCGAACATTTATCGCTACGCCAGCTTCACATGCAGTCACCTGGCGTGCGACGTCGCTCTGGCCGGCGTCCCGCCTTCTTCCGAAGGGGGCGGGTCATACAACGTCAGAGCGACGTCACACGGCAGGCGGTCAATAGAAGCAGAGTGGCGGAGATGAGCAGGAAGTAAACATCCCGCCCTCCTCCATCCTTCCGCATAGCCGCCTGCGGCAGGTAAGGTGATGTTCCTCGCTTCATACACATCGATGTGTGCTGCCGCAGGAACTGCATCGTACCTGTTGCGGCACCGGCATTATGGAAATGTCGGAGAATACACCGATGATACGATAACGACGCTTTTGCGCTGGTTAATCCTATCATCTAGAATTTACACACTACAATGTCGAAAGTGACGCCGGATGTGCGTCACTTTCGATTTGACCCCACCGACATCGCACGTGCGATGTTGCAACATGCAAAGCCGCCCTTAGTCTCCTAGGGGTACTAGTAAAATAAAAAAAAATAAGTTTAAAAAAAAGGTTTGAAAAATTAAAAAAAAAAACAAAACCCTAAAACGTCAAATCACCCCCCATTCGCCCCATTGAAAATTAAAGGGTTAAAAAAATAAAAAATATACACACATTTTGAATCGCCGTGTTCAGAAGTAACTGATCTATCAAAATATAAAATCAATTAATCTGATCGGTAAATGGCATAGAGGTAAAAAATTCCAACGGACAAAATTACATTTTTTGTTCGCCACAGATTTTGCGCAAAATGCAATAGCAGGCGATCAAAGCGTAACATCAGCACAAAAATGATACCATTAAAAATATCTATCAGCCTGAGATGCAAAAAATAAGCAATCACTGAGCCAGAGATCCCAAAAAATGAGAACGCTACTGGTCTCGGAAAATGGCGCAAAACATACACCACTTTTTTTGAACAAACATCTGATTTTTATCCCCTTAGATAAAAGTAAACCTATTCATGTATGGCGTCTACGACGTGGCAACGACCTCAGGCATCACACGAACACATCAGTTTTACCATATAGTAAACACAGTGAATAAAAAAAAGTGCAAGTGCACTTTTTTTTACATTTTTCTGCATTTGGAAATTTTTTGCTGTTTTCCAGTACACTATATGGTAAAAGTCATAGTTTCATTTAAAAGTACAGCTCGTTACACAAAAAACAAGCCCTCACATGACCAAATGGACTGAAAAATAAAAAAGTTACGGCTCTCGGAAGAAGGAAGGTGAAAAAAAAGCAGAAAGCAAAAAATCAGCTGGTCGTGAAGGGGTTAAAAACGTCTGGAGCCTTAGGCTCATACTAGGTGCTATAGAGAGCACTTTAACCCATTCCTGTCAGAGGAATATAGACATGGATATATTCCTCGCAGGTGGGAGAAACTATGGACGTCGGAGGCACTGCGGGATTGGGCTGGGAATGCCTGGGACAGACAGAAGTAGTGAAAGCACAGAACAGAAGGGAAATCTGGAGGCATACTATAGTATAGAAAAAAGTAATGGAAAATGTTGTGCCCGCTATTATATGTAGTAGTATGATGAATACAGACTGTTAAGTAAAGTTTTCGACTGTGGAATGAACTGGGTGTCCCCGATTCATGAGCAGTGACTTCTGAAGTGGAAGAGTTGCACTTAACAAAGGCCTGTAGCCTGCAAGTGAGTACCGCACCACTCACACCATAATGCACATATGATCAGGGACCTGAATCTAATGAGGAGTTCCAGAGTATTATGGAGCAGCACCTTGCCCATGACTACCGCCTTCTGGCACCCTACGCAATCAAGTGACTTTTTTCCCATTGACAGAAAAAATAATTGTGTGAAAATAAATTGTGTGCTCATGTTTCTGCTATAATCAGATGAGACACGCTATGACATCACTAGCGATTGCTAGCGATGTCGCGTGCGATAGCACCCGCCCCCATCGTTCGTGCGATATGTGGTGATCGCTGCCATAGCAAATAATATCGCTACGACAATGTCACACGCACATACCTGTTCAGCGACGTCGCTGTTGCTGCTGAACAATCCCTCCTTCAAGGGGGAGGTGCGTTCGGCGTCACAGCAGCGTCACAAAATGGCTGCCCAATAGCAGAGAAGGGGCGGAGATGAGCGGCCGGAACATGCCGCCCACCTCCTTCCCCATTGCCGGTGGACGCAGGTAAGGAGATGTTCGTCGTTCCTGCAGTGTCACACATAGCGATGTGTGATGCCGCAGGAACGACGAACAACCAGCGGCATGAACCACCAACGATATTCTGAAAAGGAGTGACGTGTCAACGATCAACGATTTTTGACGTTTTTGCGATCGTTGATCATCGCTCCTAGCTGTCACAGGCTGCGATGTCGCTAACGACACCGGATGTGCGTCACAAACCGTGACTCCGACGATATATTGTTAGCGATGTCGCAGCGTGTAAAGCACCCTTAAGGGTAATTTTAAAGAAAAATCAGAAGCCTTATGAAGCAATATTCACCCAGACCCACGAGCAGTTCAGGATGCATATTACTAATCCCTGCCTAACCGTCCCTGTATACACTAGCATGGAAAAAGAAATCTTTAGAAAATGTATTTCTAAAAATCTTTTTATCATATGCTAATGAGCACAGCGGCTAGTTGCTAGGGCATTATTTCCCCGGACTAGTCCGTCCTCTTAGCATGGTAGCATGCCCACAGGGGCGTGCTAACATGTGGCTCAATGCAGCATCACCAGCAATGACGTGCGTACCTGTGTCTGCTGTTCAGATGTCCCCGGCACTTCCAGTCATGTGCAATAGACCTCGCTGAAGCCGAGATGCGTACACCCAGCTTCATACTGTGCATGACCGGAAGTGCTGAGGACTTCTGAACAGCGAAGACAGTGGACACAGGTATGCACGTCACTGCTGGTGATGCTTCATTGAGTAGCATGCTTGCTACAATGTTAAGTGGGCGGACTAGTCAGGGGAAGTAACGCCCTTGTGACTAGTCACTGGCCTCATTAGATATTATATAGAATCTTTAGAAATACTTTTTCTAAAGATCTCTTTATCTATGCTACAAGATACAGGGACAATTAGGCAGAGATTAGCAATATACACCTAGAACTGCTCGTGGTTCTGGGTGCATATTGCACCTGACAGGTTGACTTTAAGGGTTCGGTTTCACTTGCGTTTTGCATGGATTAGTGCAATCCGATAAAACATCAGATTGCTCTCATTTTAGTGCTGAACTATGGGGCTGTGTTCCTTTGCGAATGATTTCACATGCCATAGCGGCCTGCGGAATGAATCGCAGCATGGTGCATTTGGCAGCGAGTCTCGGCTCACACATCCCCATACAACTCTACGGGAGCATGTGAAACATCGCACTGCACTTGCATGTAATCCGAGTACAGTGCGATATACGCAGAGACAGGCAGCGTAGGAGTTGGGGAGAAAATGCTTTTCCCCCTTCTCCGCAGCTGTGACTCGATCGCATCACAGTCGCATAACCCTCGGCTGACATCCACAGTAGAGGGTCATTAGCATATTGGTTCCATTGCTCTCGAATTGGATGCTATGCGCAAATGGAACCATACCCTTAAGGCTGCTTTACATGGTACGACCGATTGTGCGATTTCACAATCGATCGTACCCGCCCCCGTCCTTTTTGCGTCACGGGCAAATCGCTGCCCGTGGCCCACAAAGTCGGTAACCCCTGTCACACATACTTACCTCTCGTGCGACCACGCTGTGGGCGGTGAACGTCCACTTCCTGGAGTGGGAGGGACGTTCGGCGTCACAGCAACGTCACACGGCCGCCGGCCAATAGAAGCGGAGGGGCGGAGATGAGCAGGATGTAAACATCCCGCCCACCTCCTTCCTTCCACATAGAGCCGGCGGCTGACGCGGGAGGCAGGTACGCGATGTTCATCACTCTCGTGGTGTCACACGGAGCGACGTGTGATGCCACGGGAACGATGAACAACCGATATCAGAACCGATATTATGGAACCTAGCAACCAGTACACGACTCACGATTTGTGAGCGATACTACGTCGCTAGGAGGTGTCACACAGGCCGGCATCGCCAGCGATGCCGGATGTGCGTCACCAAAACCGTGACCCCGACAATCTATCGCACGATAGATTGTCTGGTGTAAAGCAGCCTTTAGCCACAGTCTCTGCTGATATCATAAAGAGGATTTTCTATATTTGAAGCTTCATTGAAGCCACTAAATATACAGGCAAATTGCACTGGACATAGATATCCATTGTACAGAGCAGTACATCTCTATGTGCTGATTCAAGAGGGAGAATAAAAGATTTTTTTTTCTAATAATGTGATTAAAAATAATAAAACAATTAGAATGAATGTCATTCTTAATTTCCTTTTTTCTTAAAAAAATAATAAACTTCACAATCCTCTAACAGGGAAATATTTGGTGTCCCTGTATTGAAGAACTTCACAACACTGCAATCATATTATTTATGGAGATCGGTAACTGGCGTAAAAATTGTGTGATTGATTATTTTTCTTTATTAAACCCATTAAAAAAATGTAATAAAGTAACGCTGAGGCATTGTTCTCACATAATGTAAATGCTGTATTTTTTCTACAGGTGTCCACACCACACAACAAAATAACAATCTTCTCTGATTATTTGTGTGTTTCCTGAAATTTTTATGCGTTTTCCCTGATATTTAATACATTTGTTGCAGATATGAATTCTGGTTTTTACTGCATTTTAAAAGCTTTCAATTCATGTCTCATCCACTTTGCTTGGACATTTGGTCTGTGTTCACATGTAGCGTAAATGTTGTGCTTTTTCTGCTGCGTTTAACTGTCCAAGCAAAGTGTATGCGATTTCATGGAAAGATGCAGCTGAACTTTCTGGTTTTGGATAGGGGTATGATCACAATTTGCCTTGGCACGCTGCATGCGATGCATGATTTGTTCTTCTTTCTGTTCTTCAAAAGTTGGGAGGTTGCTAATGTAATGACTGAAATTAATGGCACTGTCAAAATGTGTATATTTGAAAAACCTTCCTCTTTTCAATCAAATTCCATCTTTTTAAAAACTATTATATAATATTGTCTTAAGGCCGCTTTACAGGCTGCAACATCGCTAGCGATCGCGCCCGCCCCCGTCGTTTGTGCGTCACGGGCAAATCGCTGCCCATGACGGACAATATCGGTACTGCGCGTCACACGCACATACCTTACTAACGACGTCACTGTGGCCAGCGAACAACCTCTTTTCTAAGGGGGAGGTTCGTGTGGCATCACAGCGACATCACACAGCGGCCCACCAATAGAAGCGGAGGGTCGGAGAGCAGCCGCATTATCGACACTCCCACCTCGTTGCCAGAGGATGCAGGATCACTGTTGTTCGTCGTTCCCGGGGTGTCACACGTAGCGATGTGTGCTGCCTCAGGAACGACAAACAACCTGTGTCCCAGAAGTTCAACGACATTTGGAAAATGAACGACGTGTCAACGATCAACGATATTTGAGGTAAGTGAGATCGTTAGCGGTCGCTCGTACGTGTCACACGCAACGGCGTCGCTAACAAGGCCGGATGTGCGTCACGAATTCCGTGACCCCAGCGATATCTCGTTAGCGATGTCGTTGCGTGTAAAGCCCCCTTTACTCTTGCAATCTGGTCGGAAAAAAATGAAAACGCAAGTGATCTGATATCTTGTGCAGATAGGAAGGCTTGACAGCTTTTTATAGAATATAGCATCCTGCCACATTCTAACTGATAAACTATTATTTATGTATGTGATCCCATCTCACAGGATATCCAACAGCAGAGCCATCATTTACAGCCTCTTATCTCTACAGCACAGAATGCAGATTGTTGTAGATTAACCATTAGAAGTCTGAATAATTAATGGAACTTTTTGCTTCTGTAATTTCATGCTAATACATACAGTATGTTCACAGATTTATCAATATGTTTAAAAAACATAGAAGATCTTTAAAATGTTGTCGTACACCATGTTTGTTATATAGATATCATCAACCAGTATAGGCATTATTCACTGAAACGTACTGTTCTGGCCACCACAAGCTGTATATGCCAAAGGAAATGTGCTGCACTTGCAAAACCTGTATTATCAGGTCATCAAGTTTCAGTGAAATAGGAAAAAGGCAGATTGTACTGAAATGGCTGTTCTGGTTGTCAAGATTTTCTATTAACTCCATAATAGCTATATTATGTTATCGGGTCACCCACATTTTCTCTTTTGTGTAGCAGGAAACACTACTGTCCTAGTTCTCCTATCATGTGTTAATACTTAAGTGACAGTCATAGCCGAAAATGTTGGCATCCTTAAAATTGTTCTAGAAAATGAAGTATTTCTCCCAGAAAATTCTTACACCTCTCAACTGGAATTTTGGACCACTCTTATTTTGCAAACTGCTCCCGATCTCTCATATTTGAAGGCGCCTTCTCCCAACAACAGCAATTTTTAGATGTCTCCACAAGTGTTCATGGGATTAAGATCCAGACTCATTGCTGGCCACTTCAGAACTCTCCAGCACTTTTTCCATCCATTTCTGGGTGCTTCTTGAAATATGTTTGTGGGTCATTGTCTTGCTAGAAGACCCAGGATCTAGGATGCAAAACAAGTGTCTGACACTAGGCCCTACATTGTGACCCAAAATATTTTAGTAGTTTTCAGATTTCATGATGCCTTATACCCAGTAAAGGCAATCAATCCCAGAGGCAGCAAAATCACCCCAAAACATTTTTCAATCTCCACCATATTTGACTGTAGGTACTGTGTTCTTTTCTTTGTAGGAATCATTCTGTTTTCGGTAAACCTTAGAATGATGTGCTTTACCAAAAAGCTCTATCTTGGTGTCATCTCTTCACAAGATACTTTCTCAGAAGGATTTTGGCTTCCTCATGTATGTGTTAGCAAACTGCAATCTAGCTTTTTATGGGTCTGTGTCAGCAGTGAGGTACTCCTGGGTCTTCTGCATAGCGTTTCATTTCAATCAAATATCAATGGATAGCTTGCTCTTACACTGAGGCACCCTGAGCCTGCAGGACAGCTTGAATTTATTTGGAACTTGATTGGGGCTGCTTATTCACCATCTGGACTATCCTGCGTTGCAACCTTTCATCAATTTTTCTCTGCCATCCATGTCCAAGGAAATGAACTAGAGTGCCAGGGGTTCTAAATGTCTTATGTTGTGCATCATGGACAAAGAAACATAAAGATCTCTGTATATGGGCTTGTAACCTTAAGATTGTTGATATTTTGCCACAATTTTGGTTCTCAAGTGCTTAGACAGCTCTCTTGCTGTTCTTTATGCTTAATATGGCACATACAGACACACAATGCAAAGAGGGAATCAACATCCCCTTTTTTTATCTGTTTTCAAGTGTGATTTTCATATTGCCCACACCTGTTACTTGTCATAGGTGAGTTTGTAGGCGCATCACATGGTTGAAACAAATTTGTTTACTTAAATTTTTGGAAAGGTGCCAACAATTTTGTTTGGTTCATTTACAGTATTTTGTGTGAAATTATGTCCAATTTGCTTTTTTTTCCATGTTTTTGTGTTCCAATAAACACAAAACAAATAAACATATATAACAAAACATATGTAATTGAAAGCATTTTCTTGTAGAAATACTTATTTTTTTGCAACACTTAAGGCCATGATTACATAATGTTCTAGTTATAAAGAACAGGCTATAAACTGGTTTAATTCTATCCATTCAGTTATAGCCAACCTTGGCTACTATAAAGAGCACTTCTTGTGCTTTACTGTTTTCCACCCCTTCTTTTAATTTCTTGATAATTATTACAGTGTTATTCTTGATGGTATTCAGCCAATGGGCCTTTGGTCTCCCATTTATTTTTTTTTACCACTGACTATTTGGAGTAGTATCTCCTTTTGTAAATGAATTTTCACCTATTACATGTCCAAAATAGTTAATTTTCCTTCTAGTGTGCTGGCCTTTCAGGGACAATTCTGGGTTTATATTATCAAAAACATCTTTGTTGGTAAACTTATTCCTTACTGATCCTGGGAATATGTAGAAGTCTTCTGCAGCACAACAGTTCAAAGGCATCAATCTTTCTTTTCTCTGCTTGAGTGTCCACATCACATCCCACAGCCGATAGATATCCTTGCACGTCCATAATTGGTCCATGCTCACCATGGCTGCCTGTCTCTCATTGCTAATCAAAGTTTGATTTCTTTTGTCAAACCGCAACTGTAATTAATTGGGAACCAAATAAAAACGAGGTTGTCCATCACTTCTATTTCTCTATTGTTGATCTTTTTTGGACTTTCTTAGTGGTAGTAGTCATAATTTTGATCATCCCAGTCTGGTGTTCAGGAAAATTCCTTTTTTTTTTCCTCTCAATTTTAGGTTCAGTTTCTTCACTACCTTATAACTTTCTGCAATCCAGGATTGTATCATCTGCATAGTTTAAGTTTCTAATGGTTTTTTTTTTTTTAAGTCGAGCCTTTTGATTACTTCTGCATAAAGATTGAAAAGAAAGGATGCATCCTTGTCCTGTGCCATTTTTGATCTTGAACCATTTTGTATTTCCATACTTGGATCGCACTGTATCCCACATTTCAAACCGCATCAGCGCTGCAGCACTTGCAAACCAAGTACCATTATCCTCAAGGCACTCTTGTATATACATCAATGCTATTGCACATTTAATTTCCATACTCCAGCCACTCAGCTTCATGCGACTCTTGACTAAAGGTACCGTCACACATAACGAGATCGCTAGCGAGAGCGCTGTTGAGTCACGGTTTCTGTGACGCAGTAGCGATCCCGTTAGCGATCTCGTTACGTGTGACATCTACCAGCGATCAGGCCCCTGCTGTGAGATCGCTAGTCGTTGCAGAATGGTCCAGGCCATTTTCTTCAAAGGCGATGTCCTGCTGGGCAGGACACATCGCTGTGTTTGACACTGTGTGACAGGGTCACAGTGACTGCTGAGATCGTTATACAGGTCGCTACTGCGACCTGTATCGTTCCTGCATCGTTGGTAAGGTCTGACTGTGTGACAACTCACCAGCGACCTCACAGCGACTTACCAGCGATCCCTATCAGATCGCATCGTTTTCGGGATCGCTGGTAAGTCGTTGTGTGTGACTGGGCCTTAAGACCCAGATGGGTCGAAATGTCGGGAATTATCTCACAGTCGCTTAAATAAACGTTTTCACTTTATTTACATCATAACCTATGAGTGCAGTGAATTTGTTTTATCTTTGGAAGTTGACATTTAGTCACCTTGCCTCATTCAACCAGTATTAAGCCTTGGCCTCTCTCGTCTTGCTATGAATTTCAAGGGTGGATGCAGTTAATCAATTCCCACCACATATTGGATTCTTGTATGCATGTATGCTCTTGAGCAGTTTCAGTGATGGTTCCTTTGATCTCTGCTCACAATTTGTCTGAGGCCTCTTCCTCCTGGCTGTCCAGGTTGAACCTCTTACTCACTTCGATCCTATCATTGATATACTGGGGTTTCTATGCACATCTTGTAATATCTTTTTTAGCCACTATAGCAACTTCCTTTCTCCTTTTTGTTTTCCTAGCCTGAGTTATAAATGGTGTAGTCATCTGAGATGAAGTCCCCAGAATTAATCCAATGCAGTTCACTAACTTCTACTTGGTCCACACTCGCTCTTTCCATTACCATAATATACAGCCATCCAATATTCATCCCTCTTACGTTCCACATTCTAGCAGTAGTATCAAATTCTTTGCATCTGAGGTAGCCCTTTTTTTTATTATGGACTACATGAGCATTTGGGCCCCCATGTGGTTTTCCCCTTCTTGCATTGTCCTAGTCCTTATTATTTAAAATCTGCCTTTGCTCTTCAATCACTTGTATGCTACCATCCAGCCCAAAGGGCTGACTGTTGAGCACCATATTTGAAGCAGATTGATTCTAATCCATAGAGTTTTGTGGTGACATTTTTTTGAGGGGTAGATCATCAGGTTTTTGTCCAACCCATAGCACTTAGCCACGTGACCGCTGCAGTTGGAATGTCCTGTATTGCCACCCTTTCTGCACTTTGAACCACCTGTAGGAAGGGAGGACTGTCCTGCTAGAACTTAAAATTTTCTGGTTATAATGAATAGAATGTAAACAACATAGACAATGAGTTTTGCCTTGGCTACAAGGCAGTATCAATGCCACTTTATAAAGAATTTAGTTAATGCTGTGGTCACATGGCTTTCCTTCAGTAAATATTCTCAAAGTACAACCAACTGCACATAAATCATTTTGTTTTACCATGATCAGAAGTCTAATGTTCTGTTTTAAATTGGTCTTTCCTGGTTACAGATATAAAACGGATTTTTCCAATGCTTTAAAATTATCCTTTTCTTAGTATACACTATCAATATTGGTTTAGTTTGGACTCCTGTCTTATGTTCTGTGCTGAGCACTTGTATTGGGATGTCCATGTAAATCATCCTAAAATGCGATTTAGACGATGCTCTGGATGGAACCATTAACTAATAAGGTAGATGGAGACACTTTAGTCTCCCTTTGGTGTCTGTTCTGGTGGTATGCAATATATAAGGCATGTACACTTTTGTGGTTGTCCACCTTGTGCTCTAAAACGACTTTTAAAATGATGGGACGCCACCAGAACAGAGGCCAGACAAAGTCCAAAGTAGCTCCATCTGCCTCATTATAGTGAGTGATTTTGTCAGGGGTTTCGTCTGAATTGTGGTTTTGGGGATTTACACGGAAACCGCAATTAAGTACTTAGCAGAGAGCACACGTTAAATGCGAACCCAGTCTTATACTGCTTTTTGGAAGGTAAAATAATCAAATGGACAGCAGTGCAAGAATAGTTCTTATTTTTGCACGGTTCACTGATATCAGATTTATATGATTTTTTATTTCGATGTTTTGCTACTTTCACACAGCAAAAATTCTTTATAGTAAATAGTTCTTTTGTCACAATATTGTGAGAACTGCAACTTTTTTATTTTTTGGCAAACCGCGCTGTACAAGATTTTAATTTTTGTGCAATGATTTGAAGATTTTTCTAAGTACCATTTTGGGATTTGCAATATTTTTTTGATTCTGAATTTTTAGATGCAAAATGAATAAAAAACAGGAATTCAGTTATTGTTTTTAATTTATTTTTTGTGCGGTTCACCATGCGGTCAAAGTGATAACACTACTTAATGTTGATAAGCCCTTCACACCAGCTTGGAGGAGTTTTAGGGTATTCCTCCCTATCTCCCTAAAACATAGCTTCAACTCTATTATGTTGATGAGTTCTATCTCATGTACTGCTCGCTCCAAGTCTTTTCACAACAATTTTTTAAGATAAGGTTAGGATTTAGACTTTGTCATTCAAAAACTTTTATTCTTCTTTAACCATTAGTTTGTAGAACAAATTTTGTGAATTTATGTCATTGTCTTGCTGCATGATTAATGTTCTTGTGACACTGGCTATAGTCACTACTCACGCACAAGGCGTGAGGCAGAGAAGTCAAGAAGTGTATGTCAAAAGCCGAGGAGCAAGACAAAAAAGAAATTGGGTCACAGTCCGAGGTCAGAAGTCTAAAATGGTAACGGATCGAGACAAGAGGGGCTAGGCAAACAAAAAGTCAAAGGCAAGGTCTGAAGTCAGGCAGCAAAAGATCAGAACAGCAGGACACAGAAGCACAAACCTGGCCTGATTGGGCTGCTGGGCAATCCTGAATAGCATGAAGATAGTCAGCATGTCCTAGTCCCCCTGGTTGGGCAACTGGATTGTCCCATTCACAATACTAACAACCCATGCCCCTGCCAACTATTGGGTGACTGAGGTGTCACTCATTGTGTCCTTAGGACATAGTGAACAGCGGATTTGTGACAGTTCTCTTGAAATTCAGCTCATGGACAGATGCCTTTAATATTTTCCTTTAGCTTAGCATTGTCTGATACAATTCAGAATTTATTGTTCCATTAATGATGGGCAAGACATCCTGGCCCAGATTAAGCAAAACAGACAGAAACCATGTCTATTTTGCCAATGTTTTTTAGCAAATGTTAAAATTATTCAAAAAAAGGAAATTAAATGGAAACCTGGGAGTGCCAAATATTTCTAGTTACTATCTTACATCTTTGATAAAACAAAACTTTCATTGGATTACTTCCAATGCCAATTCCAGTTGGTCACTCCTAGAAAAAAAATTTAACAAGAACATTCCTTTAAATCCCCTAATCTTAGCCCATTTATTGGATAAGAGTCTACCTTTACCAAAGTCACCAACTATGGTTGCTTCAATACACGCCTGTAAATCTCTGTTCAAGTCATTAAAATCTACCCCTATTGGCTTCAAAAAGGGTATTCTATTGAAGTCTTCAATATGTTCATATCTCATTTTAAATCTAAAAACTGGAAGAAAAATGGTATCAAACCTCAGACTATTATTGAAGATAAGAATATTTCTCCCTTTTAACTTCTTGAAAACAAAATTTATATTAGACAATATAGACTTTCGATCTATTCAGAACTATTAATTATAACAAGTAGGAAAAAGATTTCAAAAGACTTTTTTGGGAAGACTGGCAAGGGGCCCTAAAAATCTGTGCTACACTATACAAAACAATAATAAAATACAAATTATTTAATGCAAAAGGTTATTAAAAACAATTAAAACCAGTTTTTGGGACAAGAGCCCATAATAAATCCAAACACCACAACACCCAAATTATGTAATCAATAAGCATAGAGCAAAATGTGCATACAAATACATGTACAAAAGAAAAATCCCCTGAAACAAAAAGATCCAGCTGTACAAAAAAACCCAAACCCATATACAAATACTAGAAAAGCCAAAGCGTAAAGCTGTAAAGGAAATGATAACCCTGATCATCCCAAGGAATAGCAAGCTTGTGGAAAATATATAAAACAACAATAATCCCTAAGTAAACTAAGTATAGCGGCTCTCTAGAGAGAAGGCAGTAACAACCATGGCTGTAGCAAGGGTAACCAGCTACTTAGAGCTAAATATTATGTCAGTCTAACGGCGGGATCCTGGTAGATCAACAATAACTCCCAAGCAAGCAAAGTATAACATCCCAATGGAGAAAGGCAGTAACACCCAAGGCTTGTGTTGCGTTGCTGCACTTGAGAGATATATACATTTGTTGATTTTGGAGCACATTATGTGAAATCTCTGCTTTTAATCCAACTGAGCGTTTCTTCAGAATCTTCTCAGGGGGCGTACACTTTCAATCCATCTGTCAAGATACTGCCAATCACCGCTCGGTAGCATCTGATATGGCAGTAGAGCAGTCTTAGATGCTGCTGAGCTGTGAATGGCAGCATCTTGGAATGAGGGGTGAAAGGAGGCAGACCTAAAGAAGACTCTGATAAACACCCAGTTGAACTACAGGTGGAGATTTTACATAATGTGCTCCTAATGGAAATATGAATATATCTGCAATGGAATGATGCAAAACAAAATGAAAAAACGTGATTGCATCAGTGGAACCCAGAGATTTTTACAAGGTACTTAAAGGGAACCAATCACCAGGATTTTTGTATATAACCTAAAGTCAGTGCTATACTGGCACTATCAGGCTGATATCTACATACCATTAGTGGTCAGGTCAGATGTTTAGGTTTTCAAATCCAAAAAAGTAAAGTTTATAAAATTAGCTGCTTGTTGAGTGATAGCTGCAATGGAGCAGATAATATATTCATAGTTATCCCCTCCCTCTGTTAGAATTAGCATAAGTATTATACAAACGATTCACTTTGTCTGTTGCAGGACCTGTGTGAGGTCATACCCATCTGACCTGGTATCCAGCTTTGTTGTCTGAGGGCCACGCCCCTTCTGGTCACATGGGTGTGACCTCACACAGGTCCTGCAACAGACAAAGTGAATCGTTTGTATAATACTTATGCTAATTCTAACAGAGGGAGGGAATAACTATGAATATAATCTTCTCCATTGCAACTGCCACTCAACAAGCAGCTAATTTTATAAACTTTACTTTTTTGGATTTGAAAACCTAAACATTCAAGTTGCCCAGTACAGGTATGTATAGAAATAGCCTGATAGTGCTAGTATAGCACTGGCTTTAGGTTATATACGAAAATCCTGGTGATTGATTCCCTATAATTATTTTTGAAGCATGTGACAGGTCCTTTTTAACAATATACATCTAAAAGTTCATGATAGAGTTAAGGTTCAACATATGAGTCCATATCCAATAACCCAAATTTGGCCTTCTACTGTATAAAGTATTCCATAATTACAATGATGGGTATATTGTGCTACTCACTATTATTGAGAAATCTGTGGCATGTCACAGGTGCTCTTTAAGATCAAAAAAGTTCTATGTAAAAAGAATTCTGAAGCGATCTTGATTGGATGAGTTGATGAAAATCCTATAATTTTGCATACACACAATCATATTGAAGATTGTTATATCTACAATGCAGTTCTACACAACAATATATTTGCTTGTCTTGTATAGTATAATCAATAACACTAGCTGCTGAACAGCCTTGGATCTGCACAGTCAGTGCTGGAGGGGATTGACTTCTCACTTTTATGGCGCAGACTGTTGAAAGCAAATCCTTTTCAGTTGGTCTGCAAGCTGTGTCTAGTGAATGGCTCCACTTAGCTGCTAACACATTATATCATTATATTCTTGGCATATTATCAGGAATAAGTGGTTATGTTTCCCACAGCTGCATTATGTAGCTCAATTTAAGACCAGAAATACATTCAAGTTAACAACATGAAACTACTGTGCTTTCTTCTCCGCACTGAAAAGCTCATCATATTCTCTTTCTGAATTACAGAATATACTTGGCGTTTGGCTGAAAACACCTGCTTTAGTTCATATTATTTAAAGACCTAAATATAATGCTAGAAGGGACAGATAATTAGTGCTGTAGGCCACTCTGGTGTCATCCCATGTGACAGAGTTGTTAGATTAATTTATCTTGCCTTCATTGAAGTCATTTTGTATATTGGTCTACCCAGCAGATGTTCTACTGTCTCCAAAGTCAATGAAACATTAAGCGAGAAGATAATCCAAGAAAGAAGTCCTGGAGTTCTGGGAATAGAAGGCAGGAGAAGAAATCTTAGGGCTTCTGAGAAGATGGCTGTTGATTTCAATCTGAGCTTTCTCAAGGAGCTTGAGAGAGAAAGGATTCTGGAGGTCCTATATCGAGACCAGACTCTTCAGAAAGCAGAAGAAGAAAGAATCAGGTACAGTGAATACTTCTAATCTGATGTCTTATGTCCAAGTGGTGGAATGCTTTATAAACTGTAATAGAATATTAGTTAACTTCCTAAACTGTTACTTAATTTAATTACTTTTTAAAAAAAATTATAAAAAAAAAACAATAGCTATTGTCAAAAAATGTTAACAGGTGTTTGTGAGTCGTCTGAGGGAGCACGATCCAAAACAGTATAGATTTGTGCTGTAGATTATAATTTGGCGAGAACTCTAGCTACTGGATAAAGGTGAAGGGTCCTGGTGATCACTGTGTCAGCAAGGTACCCTTTAAACCCTGAACAGATATATTCTTTTTTAACCAGTATAACAGGAGCTCCTATATAACTTCGGAATAAAAATGTAGTGATGGCTCCAAGTTTCGAATGTTGCTAGCACAGATGGTCATCTGGAGAATGGCACAAACTGATTTTATATCTATGACGGTCATCTGGAGAACGACACAGTCAAGATTTTTATTTTAAATGAACAAAATTATATATTGAGGAAATAATTACTTTCCTTTTCCCAAAATTCCATAACTTCTATATATCAACAATGCTAAAAGTAAGAATTACATCCTTCGATTGAAAATTAGATCATACTTTTGTGTGTTGCTTCCATCACTACTTCATTGCTGAACATTATTTTAAGTATATGTAAATTTCAGAATTATTAAAGAGGCTTAAATGCAGCAATTTATTGTATGAGACAACTATTTTCATTCAGTGTGGTTTTTAACTTGTGATTGTAGCTATGATTTCATCTCTACCTAATTTACTTGTTAGATTGGACAGTTTTTACATATAAACTTTTTCTAAATAGTTGAGATGTTTTAGTTCAATGCAGCAATTATTTATTTAAAAATTGTTTGAAAACCCAAATATAATCTAATTTTCTATCTTTAGAAACTACATTAAACATGATTACAAAAGATATGGTTTTTTTTTACATTACCCTCTTTTATAGGTAGCATATGGAGAGTTAGCTGGGACCCCAGTAATCCCAAAAACTGGGTCCGGCAGAACCCCGTGTGACTAAAGCAGGATAGATGATTCATGTACACTTCTGCTCTTTTAGGGTACTTTCACACTTGCGTTGTTTTCCTTCCGTTACAATCCGCTCTTTTGGAAAACAGCGGAATCCGTTAACGGATTCCGCTGTTTCCCATAGACTTGTATGGTTGACGGATTGTACCAAAAGGACCTGCGTTGCTTCCGCTGGGCGACGCTCCGTTGCTTCCGCCCAGCGGGAGGAACGCAGCATGTAACGTTGTTTTGAGCAGCGGAATCCTCTGGATTTGACTGCGCATGCTCTTTTTTTTTTTTTTTTTTTTTTTTAAATCAAACTCTATTTTAGCTCGTGGTGGCCGAACGTTCAGCTGAGCGCCCGGCCGTCGGCAAGCGACAGCGCTCAGCTGAGCGCCCGCCCGCTCGCATGCCCGGGCACCGGCAAGTGACAGCGCTCAGCTGATCACCCAGCGGTCGGCTGCAGGGAGCGATCAGCTGATCACCCGGCGGCCGGGAGCGATCAGCTGATCACCTGGCGGCCGGCTACTGGGAGCGATCAGCTGATCACCGGCGGTCGGCTGCAGGGAGCGATCAGCTGATCACCCGGCGGCCGGGAGCGATCAGCTGATCACCCAGCGGCCGGCTACTGGGAGCGATCAGCTGATCACCCGGCGGCCGGCTGCAGGGAGCGATCAGCTGATCACCCGGCGGCCGGCTGCAGGGAGCGATCAGCTGATCACCCGGCAGCCGGCAAGTGACAGCGCTCAGCTGATCACCCGGCGGTCGGCTGCAGGGAGCGATCAGCTGATCACCCGGCGTCCGGGAGCAATCAGCTGATCACCCGGCGGCCGGCTGCAGGGAGCGATCAGCTGATCACCCGGCGGCCGGCTGCAGGGAGCGATCAGCTGATCACCCGGCGGCCGGCTGCAGGGAGCGATCAGCTGATCACCCGGTGGCCGGCTGCAGGGAGCGATCAGCTGATCACCCGGCGGCCGGCTGCAGGGAGCGATCAGCTGATCACCCGGCAGCCGGCAAGTGACAGCGCTCAGCTGATCACCCGGCGGTCGGCTGCAGGGAGCGATCAGCTGATTACCCGGCGGCCGGCTGCAGGGAGCGATCAGCTGATCACCCGGCGGCCGGCTGCAGGGAGCGATCAGCTGATCGTTCACAATAGTCTGCCGCTGGTAAAACTGTAAAAAAAAAACAAAACGAATTGCGTTGTTTTGGAGCATCCGTTAAATCCGTTGTACCACTATATGCAACACATCCGTTGCATCCGTTACACATCGCAATGCAACGGATACCGTTCAACGCAAGTGTGAAACTAGCCTTACCAAAAACTGGGTCCTGTAGAACAGAATGTGAATAGAGCAGGGGTCGCTCATGGACACGTCTGCTCTTCTACTGAAAACGGGGTCCTGCAGAACACCATGGGAATAGAGCAGGGGTCGATCATGCACGCTTCAGCTCGTCTACTCTCTATGGGACTGCCGGTTGGTAATAGCCAGGTGTTTTGTAGTGTCATGTATTGCAGTTTAGATCTGTTAAGAGATGCAGGTTTTACTTTCACATCTGAAGTAGACTAATCAAAAATATATTGATAGGGATCAAATAAAGCAAAAAAAAAAAAACATAACAAAAAAACACTAAAATATATATTTTATTAGGTATATTTAAAATAAAAGATACAGATATCAACTATTTGTGTTCTACTACAAATTTACAATAAATGCTGTTTTATTGCTCTGAGTGCTCTGCTTATTGCTTTAGTGCTCTGAGTTGCCAGCCGATTAAATGGTATATGCCACCAAAAATGTATCAGCCAGCAGGAGAAATGCAATCTCTCCATAAATCCCTGCCTGTCAGCAGAGGTTATACCCTATATCAGTTGATGCCCTTGTTCCATATCGGCTGACTGTAAATTCACCCTCACAAAGAAACCACCACCTTCACCCTAAATTTCCAGTGCATGTCAGTATTGTTTGATCGGATTCGGGAGTCTGGTATTATGATGCAGATTGATGAGTATTTTTAATACCAACATAATACCAGACTCCCGAATCCGATCAAACAATACTGATAGGCACATTAGGTACAATTAAGGGAGAAGAGATACCAAATAAGTCTCTTCTGGGGATATATAGATTGACAAGCAATAAGCATATTAGGCCATCCCTTAGGCCTAAGACACACGGCATGAAAATCAGAGTGAATGGAATGCGATAAAACATCGTATTCCACTCGGACCAATATTAGCCTATGTGCCAGCACCCACGAGCGATTATTTTCTCAGCCCTAATTGGACCGAGAAAATAGTCGCAGCATGCTGCTGGTGCAATGCGATCCTTGTTTCTCTCGCACCCATTCAAGTATATGGGGCGAGAGAAAAATCGCACTGCACTCACAGTACACCGGTGTAATGCGAGTGCACAGCGAGAATGGCAATAGCCGGCAACGGAGGGGAGAGGGAGATAAATCCCTCCCTCCCCTCCGCAGCACCGGCCCGCCTCTCCTCAGAGCCAACCCACCCCTCCTCAGTGCCGATGCGTCCTCCGCGGCTGTGGTCCGATTGCATGATACTCGCATGACACTCCGCTCCCACTGTGCTGCCAGCGTGAGCCGAGTGTCATGCGAGGATCGCAGTAGTCCCCCGTGTGGCCCCGGCCTTAGAGCAGTCCTAGTTTTCCAAAAATTCTGAAATGAGAGCAACCGTCATTTTAGTAAATATCAGTCACATAATCTTAATGGACCACTAGAACACAAAACAATTAAATAAAACCTAACCTGCCTAACCATCCCTTTATACACTAGCATAGAGAAAGAGATCTTTTAAAAAAGTGTTTCTAAAGATCTTTTATCTTCTGCTAATGACTAATCCGCCCTCTAATTGACCCACAGGGGCGTACTTGTGACGGGGTATGCGACAGAGCAGTAAGGGACACCAGGCCAATGAACAATCCAACAAGTTTTATTGAGGCAGGGAGCATAGAATATCCAATATCACAATGGTTCTTTAGAGTCCACAATGAGTCCATACAAAGGAATCAGATCCGGGGGCGCCAAGGAAAATGCAACAACAGTCCTTAGATGAGTTCCTTAAATCTAGCAGCGTGGCCGAGACCACACAATCCCATGTGCCAACCGATCTTCAATGTTCAATAGTCCATACATGGGCACCAGGACCTGGCCTCAGCAACAGATCCTAGCCCTTCACCAGACACAGCATCAACTAACTAACAAAACATGTGGCTGATTCTTCCACCTTTCCTTAGATCCACCCCCTGGATGGTAAAGGGTTCACACCCACTTTAGAGTATGTGGCTTTATATGGAGAAGTTTCCAGAAACTACAGGCTTGTGTTGTATGAGTCCCATGTGGAGAAGAACAAAGACACAGTCGCCCACTAGATGTTTACCTAGGCATGATTACATTAAAGTCCAGACACATAGGCCAGGGAGGGACACGCTGTTGCAGTACTAACATGCTATTCAATGCAGCGTCACTAGCGTCCGTAGTGACAAAGCTTTTAAATGCCAGGCACTTCCGGTCATGCGCAGTATGAAGCTGCATGTACGCATCCCGGCTTCATAGAAGTCTACTGCGCATGACCGGAAGTGCCCAGGATATTAAGAAGTGCGGTCACAGGGAACACAGGTCCATGTGGCACCGCTGGTGACGCTGCACTGAATAGCATGTTAGTACGCCCCTGTGGGCGTTCTAACATGCTAAGAGGACGAACTAGTCGGGGATATGACACCCTTGGGACTAGCCCCCGTGCTCATTAGCATAAGATAAAAGATCTTTAGAAATGCTTTTATCTAAAGATCTGTTTATCTATGTATACAGGGACAGTTAAGACCGCTTTACATGCAACGACATCGCTAACGAGATGCCGTTGGGGTCACGGAATTCGTGACGCACATCCGTTCTCGTTTGTGACGTCGTTGTGTGTGTGACACGTACGAGCGACCACTAACGATCAAAAATGCTCACCTTTATAGTTGACACGCTGTCCAGTTCCCAAATATCGTTGCTGTTGCAGGACGCAGGTTGTTCGTTGTTCCTGCGGCAGCACACATTGCTATGTGTGACACCGCAGGAATGAGGAACCTCATCTTACCTGCGGCCGCTTGCAATGAGGAAGGAAGGAGGTGGGCGGGATGTTCGTCCCGCTCATCTCCGCCCCTCCGCTTCTATTGGGCAGCTGCTTAGTGACGTCGCTGTGACGCCGAACGAACCGCCGCCTTTGAAAGGAGGCGGTTTCCCGGTCACAGCGATGTCGCTAGGCAGGTAAGAAGTGTGACGGGTCCGAGCGATGTTGTGTGCCACGGGCAGTGATTTGCCCGTGACGCACAACCGACGGGGGCGGGTATGCTCGCTAGCGAGATCGCAGCGTGTAAAGTGGCCTTTAGGCAGGGATTAGCAATATGCACCCAGAACTGCTCGTGGTTCTGGGTGCATGTTGGACCTGACAGGTTCCCTTTAAACATTAATACCTGTTCAATAAACAAACCTGTATGGAACGGACATGATTGGGTACTTACAAGATAAGTACCCCTGTTGCACCTGAATGTGCCTATTTAGCATGTTTGTTTATTAAACAGCTGTTTGATGGGATTGTAAAAATGAGGAAGTGGATGGAAACGTGCTGAAATTGAATGGGAACGGGATGGGGAAGATGCCTGGATGCATCTTTGAAACACAGGTTGCTTCTGGGAACAATGTTGTCAGAGTATTATGCCACTTTCACGTGAGGTTCCCCCACCTGTTTGTAATAACCAATGCAGGTAAAGTAGACAACTGTGTTCTTTATCTTGGCAGGTTAACAAAAATAGAAGCACCCATACAACGTTTTTTTTAAAATTTATTTAAATAATAAAAAAAACTACTTTTGACTCCTTCTCATTTTTGATAGCCAGTGAAGATAAGGCAGACAGCTGGAGACTGGTAGTTTCAGGCTGGGAAGGTCCACGACTATTGAGCCCCCCCAGCCTAAAAATAGCAGCCCACAGTCGGCCCACAATTAGCTCATGCATTAGAAACCCCAAATTGTGGTGTTTTAGCTAGCTCATTCTGATTGCCCTGGTTCGGTAGTGATCGGGGTAATATATGGGGTTCATGTCAGCCGTGATTTGTCAAAAATCACAGCTGCCATCAAGCCCTTGGATTACTGACTCTGTAAGAAGAAAAAAAACAACATAAACAAAAAAATCCTTTATTTTAAATGATGAACACTCTTTCACGAATTTATTGACCACCAAAAAACACCCCTGCATGTCCAACACAATCCACGTGACCTCCCATGACGATCCCAATTTTGCTACACCCAGAAGCTGCAGTGTTTGAAAATGCATCTGATCACTGCAGCTTCTAAGACACAATGAGGGCAATCCGGAAGTGGGTTCTACGAAGTTCATTGAGAGCCTTGTGAACTTTGATGACCTGACTGCCGGACTGTCAGATTGCGAGACACGGCGGCACAGCAGTCTGACAATCTGGTGGCTGTGAGGTCTGGAAACCTTAAATGAGCCTTTAAGGCTATGTGCACACTAGAAAAAGGATTTTTCTTAAGAAACTTCTTAAGAAAATTTCTTGAGAGTGAAGGATTAGCGCACCTGCGTTAAAAAACGCACCTGCGTTTTTTACCGCGATTTGGTGCGTTTTTACTGCTGGTTGCTCCCTGCGTTATTGTGCCATTGTCTATGGTAACTAACGCAGTTATCTGTAGAAAAGAAGTGACATGCTCATTCTTTTTCTTAAGAAAATCTACTGAAAGAATTTTCTTAAGAAAAAAACGCAGTGTGCGCACAGCTAATTTTTTTTGCCATAGGTTTGGCTGGGGAATGTTTGCAGAAAAGGTTACAAGAATTTCTCAAGAAATTTCTGCAGCAAAAACGCACCAAAAACGCAGGTCAAAAACGCAGGTCAAAAACGCAGTGTGTGAACACAGCCTAAGGGAGCCTTTAAAGTTCCGGGAGTTCTCACATGTTGGGACACCTGGAGCCTGTGAACTCTGGTAAGTGAGTAGCATATGGATTGCCCCACCCAATTATCCTACAGCAATGCTGACAGCACTCCTACTTCTATTTTGAAAAGACAGCCTCAGGATATACGCTGAGCACGTCCACTCAACTCTTTGGTCAACCATGGTGAGGACTGTTCTGAGTGAAATCTGTCTTGTTAAACCACTGTATGGCCTTGGCTGCAGCTCAGTTTCAGGGTGTTGTCAATCTTCTCATTGCCTAGGCCATCTTTATGTGGAGCAACAATACTTTATTTCAGATCCTCAGAGAATTTTTGATATGAGGTGCCATGTTGAAGTTTCCTATTCACACCTGAGACCATGTAACCCTAATGAGTCCCATTATACAAGGGCTAACTGACTAATTGGGAACAATTTGGCTATTTTCACCTAGGGGTGTACTCACGTTTGTTGCAAGAGGTTTTGACATTAATGTCTGTGTCTTGAGTAGAGATGAGCGAACCGGTCCCGGTTCGGCTCGAGGCCGGTTCGCCGAACGGAGGTCCCGTTCGAGTTCGGCTCGTCGAACGTTCGACGAACCGAACTCGAGCTGCATAGGAAACAATGGCAGGAAATCACAAACACAGAAAAACACCTAGAAAACACCCTCAAAGGTGTCCAAAAGGTGACAAACAACTCACAACACAACACAAACACATGGGAAAGTGACAAGGACATATACTTATGCAAAAACAAAAGAGCTGGACAAGGAAAAAGAGGAGGAGACACAGATATAGGCATGGCACGCCCTTCTAAAGTCATGTAAAACACCGCAAGGTGACTCAAAGCGGAGTCTCCCTTTTTTCCAAAAATTGTGCCCCACACACACCCACCCATTCAGTGGCAGCACTTGTGCCCTAGTTGTACACTTCACAGCTAGATTTGCATCAAGCACATTCAAAAATACGCCATAATTAACCGTCCCCAGGATGACACCAGGGTAGGTAGCAAAGTCTTTCCTGATCCCAGCTCTGTTCATCTTGGCTTCTTTTAAAAACACAGCAAGCAAGGGTTACTCCAAGCGGAGTCTCCCTTTTTTTCCAAAAATTGTGCCCCACACACACCCACCCATTCAGTGGCAGCACTTGTGCCCTAGTTGTGCACTTCACAGCTAGATTTGCATCAAGCACATTCAAAAATACGCTCTTCTTAACCGTCCCCAGGATGACACCAGGGTAGGTAGCAAAGTCTTTCCTGACCGCAGCTCTGTTCATCTTGGCTTCTTTTAAAAACACAGCAAGCAAGGGTTACTCCAAGCGGAGTCTCCCTTTTTTTCCAAAAATTGGGCCACACAGACACCCACCCCATCAGTGGCAGCACTTGGGCCCTAGTTGCAAACAGGATGTTTAGATTTGCATCAAGCACATTCAAAAATACGCCATAATTAACCGTCCCCAGCATGACACCGGGGTAGGTAGATAAAGTCTTTGCTGAACCATGACTTGTTCATCTTGGCTTCTTTTAAAAACTATGTAAGCAAGGGTTACTCCAAGCGGAGTCTCCCTTTTTTTCCGAAGATTGTGCCCCACACACACCCACCCATTCAGTGGCAGCACTTGTGCCCTAGTTGTACACTTCACAGCTAGATTTGCATCAAGCACATTCCAAATCCACAAGCATTTACTCTCCCCAGGATGACACAGGGGTTGTAAATTCCTTCTGGATCCATGACTTGTTCATTTTGATGAACGTCAGTCTGTCCACATTGTCACAGGACAGACGCGTGCGCTTATCTGTCAGCACACACCCAGCAGCACTGAAGACACGTTCAGAGACAACGCTGGCAGCTGGACACGACAAAATCTCCAAGGCGTAAGTTGAGAGCTCTGGCCATTTTTCGAGGTTTGAAGCCCAAAAGGAGCAAGGCTCCATTTGCAAAGTCATGGCATCGATGTTCATTTGGAGATCCTCCTGTATCATCCTCTCCAGCCGTTGACTATGTGTCAGACTTGTTGTCTCTGGTGGCCTTGCAAAGGAGGGTCTAAAAAAATTATGAAAAGATTCCATAAAATTGCTGTTACCAGCACCAGATACGGTCCTACTGGTACGTGTAGACTGTTGAAGATGACGAGACCGTCCCATGTTTGTCAAGTTACAACTGGGAGATACACTCCCTGCACCTGCACGGTTGTTTGGTGGAAAAGCGGATCTAAGATCGAGTAACAGCTTCTGCTGATACTCTTGCATACGTGCGTCCCTTTCTATGGCTGGAATTATGTCACAAAATTTGGACTTGTACCGGGGATCTAATAGTGTGGCAAGCCAGTAGTCATCATCACTTCTAATTTTGACAATACGAGGGTCATGTTGGAGGTAGTGCAACAAGAAGGCACTCATGTGTCTTGCGCAGCCATGCGGACCAAGTCCACGCTGTGTTTGTGGCATAGAGTTGCTAACCGTTCTTTCTTCCTCTGACATTTCCCCCCAACCTCTTTCAACTGAAATTTGACCAAGGTCTCCCTCATCTGCTGAGTCTTCCATGTCCATGGACAGTTCGTCCTCCATTTCTTCATGTCCTCCTACACCTTCCTCAACATCTCGCCTGCTACCATGCGCCCTTGTTGATCCCTGTCCCCCATGCTGCCATGCCTGGCGCCTTGGTGATGATGAACGTCTGGACCTTGGTGATGTTGTTGTGTCTTGCGCATATGAATCCTCCTGTAGTTCATCCCCTTCCTGTTGTCCCACCCCCTGACTCCGAATAGTGTTTAGCGTGTGTTCCAGCATGTAAATGACTGGAATCGTCATGCTGATAATGGCATTGTCAGCGCTAAACATATTCGTCGCCATGTCGAAACTGTGCAGAAGGGTGCATAGGTCCTTGATCTGAGACCACTCCATCAGGGTGATCTGCCCCACCTCTGCATCTCGTTAGCCCAGGCTATACGTCATGACGTATTGCACCAGGGCACGGCGGTGCTGCCACAGTCGCTGTAACATGTGGAGAGTTGAATTCCAGCGTGTCGCCACATCGCATTTCAGGCAATGAACCGGCAGGCCGAAAGACTTCTGGAGCGATGCAAGTCGCTCAGCTGCGGCGCTTGAACGGTGGAAGTGAGCAGACAGTTTTCGTGCCCTGTTCAGAAGGCCATCTAGGCCGGGATACTGTGTTAAAAATTGCTGCACGACAAGGTTCAACACGTGAGCCATACAAGGTACGTGTGTCACCTTGCCCAGGCGAAGGGCCGCACCCAGGTTTGCAGCATTGTCGCACACGGCCTTACCAGGCTGCAGGTTGAGTGGAGACAACCATTTATTAAACTCGGACCGCAGAGCTGACCACAACTCCTCAGCTGTGTGACTCTTATTCCCAAGACATGTCAAGCTAAAGACCGCCTATTGCCGTTGCGCTCTGCTGCCAGCATAGTAATGAGGGGTGCGTGATTCCTTCTGCGCAGTGAGAACGCTGGTGGCCTGACCAGGCAGGCTTGGGGCGGAGGTGGAGGACCCAGATGAGGTGGAGGATGCAGAAGCAGTGGCGGAACTTGGACAGACAGAGGATTGACACACAATTCGTGGGGACGGCAAGACTTGTGCAGCAGACCCTTCACCATCTATCACCATAGTTACCCAGTGAGCGACATGTAACGTCCCTGTCCATGCTTACTGGTCCAAGTATCGGTGGTGAAATGCACCCGTTCACACACAGTGTTTCTCAAGGAAGCGGTGATGTTGTGTGCGACATGCTGTAGCGCGGGCACACCTTTCTTAGAAAAGTAGTGGCGACTAGGCATCTGGTACTGGGGCACAGCGACAGACATAAGGTCTCTAAAATCGTGTGTGTCCACTAGGCGGAAAGGCAGCATTTCTGTAGCCAACAGCTTACAGAGGGATAGAGTCAACCTCTTAGCTTTGTCATGGGTCGCAGGAAATGGCCTTTTATTTGTCCACATCTGAGGGACAGAGATCTGGCTGCTGTGTGTACACGGTGTTGAGTAGGGTGTCCCTGGAAAAATGCAGGTTTGTGAGGAAAGTGCAGGCGGAGACATGATGTTGCCTTCATCCAAAGTTGGTGCTATCGATGTCTGAGAGAGCTGTACACACTCACTTGTTTCCCCTTCCAAAACAACTGACGACCTACCAAGCAAACTGCCTGTTGCGGTTACAGTGGTGGAAGTTGTGGGTGGAAAAACAGGTGTGACAGTTGTCCCCACAGTCCTAGAAGATGAAGAGCGCGCGGATGCACTGGAAGGGGCAGGCGGTGGATGGTTCGCTCCGCTAGGCCGCATTGCAGCACGGTGAGCTTCCCACCGGGACCTATGATATTTATTCATGTGACGATTCATGGAAGAAGTTGTCAAACTGCTGAGGTTTTGACCTCTACTAAGAGAATCATGACAAAGTTTACAGATCACATAATTTGGGCGATCTTTTTCTATGTCAAAAAAAGGACCAGGCTAGGCAAGGCTTAGAGGCCATGCGACCTGTTGATCCACCCCGAATAATGCTCATAGGCAGAGTGGTGGCTGAGGATGCAGTTGTAGACGTGCTACCAGTGCTCCGACTGTGTCCAGGAAGGCGCAAGGTAACTTCGTCGTCGGTTGCATCCTCCTCCACCGCCTCTGTTGACCTCCTCGAGTGCCTGACTGGGGGTTGACAGTAGGTGGGATCTAGAACTTCATCATCAATTGTTGTGTTTGCACTCCCCTCCCCCTCAGACCGAGCCTCTTCTTGCCCTGACCGAATATTTAAGTTGTCATCCCAATCGGGTATCTGCGTCTCATCTTCATCAGTATGTTCCTCATTGTCTATAACCACAGGTGTTACAGTTTGTGACAAAGGGTCAACATTATGCTTAGAAACTTGGTCCTCACGGCCTGAATCAGAGTCACAAAGGTTCTGGGCATCACTGCAGACCATTTCCTGTTCTGTACTCACTGTAGCTTGGGAGCAGACCTCTGATTCCCAGGCTATAGTGTGACTGAACAGCTCTGCAGACTCAGCCATCTCAGTTCCACCATACTGTGCAGGGCTGATGGAGACTTCAGAGCTGGGAGAAAGCAAGTTTGATTGGGATGACAACTCAGAGGACTGGTGTTTTTTGGATGCGGTACTTGAAGTGGCTGAGAGGGCACTTGTTGGACCACTTGAGATCCATTCAAGCATTTTCCTTTTTTGCCCATCATCTACCTTTGTTCCTGTTGTTCGTGTCCGTAAAAAAGGGAGCACATCGGATTGTCCACGGTAAGTAGTAGACATCTTACTTTTGCTGGTAGATGGTCTATCTTCAGCAGATGATAATGGAGCTTTGCCACCTTCCCCACGGACAAAACCTTTTTTGCCTTTTCCACCACGCCTCTTCCCCTTTCCACCAGCATCTGTCATTTTGCCACTCATGTTGATTGCGACAAGATTGTGGACTGAAAATGTGGTAGTAAAAATTGAGAGGTGGTGTAGATTGCAGTGGTGGTCTAGCTTTATTAACAGCAGAATAATAAAGAATAAATATCCCTGACAATGCAACTACGGCCCTTAAACTGGCAGCAAAAATTGCTAGTAGAATGGCTTAGTTATAATGAGTTGGAGTGTGCAATGCAGGCAGAGGTGCTGCAAATGTCTTTGCACTAGTGTGACTATAGCAAAGTCCAATAGCCACGTATAGGATGCCACTAGGTACACTGAGTGTTTGCTAGTATAATGGCTTAGTTATAATGAGTTGGAGTGTGCAATGCAGGCAGACGCGCTCTGCAAATGTCTTTGCACTAGTGTGACTATAGCAAAGTCCAATAGCCACGTATAGGATGCCACTAGGTACACTGAGTGTTTGCTAGTATAATGGCTTAGTTATAATGAGTTGGAGTGTGCAATGCAGGCAGACGCGCTCTGCAAATGTCTTTGCACTAGTGTGACTATAGCAAAGTCCAATAGCCACGTATAGGATGCCACTAGGTACACTGAGTGTTTGCTAGTATAATGGCTTAGTTATAATGAGTTGGAGTGTGCAATGCAGGCAGACGCGCTCTGCAAATGTCTTTGCACTAGTGTGACTATAGCAAAGTCCAATAGCCACGTATAGGATGCCACTAGGTACACTGAGTGTTTGCTAGTATAATGGCTTAGTTATAATGAGTTGGAGTGTGCAATGCAGGCAGACGCGCTCTGCAAATGTCTTTGCACTAGTGTGACTATAGCAAAGTCCAATAGCCACGTATAGGATGCCACTAGGTACACTGAGTGTTTGCTAGTATAATGGCTTAGTTATAATGAGTTGGAGTGTGCAATGCAGGCAGACGCGCTCTGCAAATGTCTTTGCACTAGTGTGACTATAGCAAAGTCCAATAGCCACGTATAGGATGCCACTAGGTACACTGAGTGTTTGCTAGTATAATGGCTTAGTTATAATGAGTTGGAGTGTGCAATGCAGGCAGACGCGCTCTGCAAATGTCTTTGCACTAGTGTGACTATAGCAAAGTCCAATAGCCACGTATAGGATGCCACTAGGTACACTGAGTGTTTGCTAGTATAATGGCTTAGTTATAATGAGTTGGAGTGTGCAATGCAGGCAGACGCGCTCTGCAAATGTCTTTGCACTAGTGTGACTATAGCAAAGTCCAATAGCCACGTATAGGATGCCACTAGGTACACTGAGTGTTTGCTAGTATAATGGCTTAGTTATAATGAGTTGGAGTGTGCAATGCAGGCAGACGCGCTCTGCAAATGTCTTTGCACTAGTGTGACTATAGCAAAGTCCAATAGCCACGTATAGGATGCCACTAGGTACACTGAGTGTTTGCTAGTATAATGGCTTAGTTATAATGAGTTGGAGTGCGCAATGCAGGCAGACGCGCTCTGCAAATGTCTTTGCACTAGTGTGACTATAGCAAAGTCCAATAGCCACGTATAGGATGCCACTAGGTACACTGAGTGTTTGCTAGTATAATGGCTTAGTTATAATGAGTTGGAGTGTGCAATGCAGGCAGACGCGCTCTGCAAATGTCTTTGCACTAGTGTGACTATAGCAAAGTCCAATAGCCACGTATAGGATGCCACTAGGTACACTGAGTGTTCGCTAGTATAATGGCTTAGTTATAATGAGTTGGAGTGTGCAATGCAGGCAGACGCGCTCTGCAAATGTCTTTGCACTAGTGTGACTATAGCAAAGTCCAATAGCCACGTATAGGATGCCACTAGGTACACTGAGTGTTTGCTAGTATAATGGCTTAGTTATAATGAGTTGGAGTGTGCAGAGGACAGGAGGTTACAGTGCCAGGATTGTGGGGTCTGGGTAGAGGAATGGAAGCCTGCCTTTCTATTCCCTCCTAATAGGGAAATGCAGGGAGGAAATCCCTGACCTTGGCTACACAGACGCTGTCGCTGTTTTCAGGACCTGTCACCTTAACTCTGACCCTGCCGGTTTGAGCCCTTAAAAGGACTGCTAGAAAGTGCTCTCCCTAAGCTGTCCAGTGCTGTGTATGGAGCGCATACAGCTGTATCAGCGATAGGACAAAGGACGGAGCTGCGACAGTGATGTCTGACACCAAAGACGCAGAAGAGATAATGGCGTCCTGGAGGAAAATGTCCGGTTTTATTATGCAGGGACATGTGACATGGACATCCTATCACACATGCCGTTGCTTCTCTGGCTAAAAGTCCACTTAGCTGTGTGTGTGTCTGGGATTGGCTGACATGCTGGCCCGCCCCACTACACGCACGCGCTTAGGGAAGGAAGACAAGGAAAAAAAAAAAAAATGGCGATCGCCATTATAGAAACAGCAGTGATCTGAAGGCGCTGTTCACGCACACTATACACTGAAATGTCATAATAGTGTGAGTCACAGAGTGACTTACACTATTACAGCAGAAACCAAGCTAGGAATTAGCTGGTTTTTTGCTGCTAGAACCGTTCTCGAACGTTTCTAGAACTATCGAGCTTTTGCAAAAAGCTCGAGTTCTAGTTCGATCTAGAACAGGCCCCAAAATCACTCGAGCCTCGAACTGGAGAACCTCGAACCACGAACCGCGCTCAACTCTAGTCTTGAGTTATTTGGAGGGCACCAAATTTACTGTTATAAAAGCTGTAAACTGACTATTTTACATTGTACAAAATGTTGTAACTTCAATGTTGTGCCATGAAGATATATCATATTTTCCGGTGTATAAGACAACTCTTTAACCCCTGAAAATCTTCTCAAAAGTCGGGGGTCATCTTATACGCCAGGTATCGTCTTATAGGGCAGTCATGGCGAACCTTTTACAGGCCGAGTGCCCAAACTCTAGCCCTAAACCCATTTTTTTTTTCCAAAGTGCCAACCAATCCTATTATGTAAATAGTTGATTTTAATCTTACCTTTGCCGTCTTCTCTTCTCTTCAGCAGGGGGCATCTGGCTCATGCATGCTTACCACACATTGAAGCTGAGCCCCTGCCCTTTCCAGACACAGCAGTTGGATTGATCTTTCTGGAAAAAATTACAGCATATTAGACAGAGATTTTAGCATGGAATGCAATCAGATGTCACCCTGTAACCCACATCTACATTTCAAAGTCTGAACATCTTGAAATCCCATAAAGACGTACAAGTTGCTCCCCTCCCCTTTCATTGTGTAGTTCTGTCCCCCTTCCTGGCCACTTCCTGGTAAACATGTCCCCTATCCTGATATATATTACCTACATTCTGGTATATTTGTCCACATCATGGCCCCATCCTGGTAAATGTACCCCATCCTGGTAAATGTACCCCATCATTGTAAATGTACCCCATTCCTGGTAAATTTACCCCATCCTGGTAAATGTACCCCATCATTGTAAATGTATCCCATCCTGGCATGTTCCCCCATGCTGTTAAATGACCCCATCCTGGTAAATGTACCTCATCCAGGCATGTTCCCTTATCCTGGTAAATGTCTCCTTTCCTGGTACATGTACCCCATCCTGATAAATGTCACCCTTCCTGCTAAATGTTCCCCATCCTGGCATTTTTCCTCATCCTGGCATGTTCATGTACCCCCATCCTGGCATGTTTCCCCCCATCCTTTCATGTTTCCCCCCCATTCTGGTAAATGTATCCCCCCATCCTGGTAAATGTATCCCCCATACTGGTAAATGTACCCCTTCCTGGCATGTTTCCCTTCCTGCTAAATGTACCCCATCCTGGCATGTTTTCCCCCATCCTTGCAGTCATGTTTCCACCCATGCTTACAGTCATGTTTACCCCCATCCTTGCAGTCATGTTTACCCCCATCCTTGCATGTTCCCCCCATCCTTGCATGTTTCCCCCATCCTTGCAGCCATGTTTCCCCCATCTTTGCATGTTTCTCTCCCTCTTTGCACGTTTCCCCCATCTTTGCATGTTTCTCTCCATCTTTGCACGTTTCCCATCCTTGCAGCCATGTTTGCCCCGTGCTCTGTATGCCCCGTGCTCTCCATGTTTTCCCTGTGCTCTGTATGCCCCGTGCTCTCCATGTTTTCCCCGTGCTCTCCATGCCCCGTGCTCTGTATGCCCCGTGCTCTGTATGCCCCGTGCTCTGTATGCCCCGTGCTCTGTATGCCCCGTGCTCTTTGTATATGCCCCGTGCTCCCATCTTTGCCCCGTGCTCCCATCTTTACCCCGTGCTCTGTTTGCCCTGTGCTCTGTTTGCCCCGTGCTCTGTTTGTATATACCCCATGCTCCCATGTTTGCCCCGTGCTCTGTTTGTATATGCCCCATGCTCCCATGTTTGCCCTGTGCTCTGTTTGTATATGCCCCGTGCGTCCATGTTTGCCCCATGCTCTGTATGCCCCGTGCTCTGTATGCCCCATGCTCTGTATGCCCCATGCTCTCCATGTTTTCCCCGTGCTCTGTATGCCCCATGCTCTGTATGCCTCGTGCTCTGTATGCCCCGTGCTCTGTATGCCCTGTGCTCTCCATGTTTGCCCTGTGCTCTCCATGTTTGCCCCGTGCTCTGTATGCCCCGTGCTCTGTATGCCCCGTGCTCTCCATGTTTGCCCCGTGCTCTCCATGTTTGCCCTGTGCTCTCCATGTTTGCCCCGTGCTCCCATGTTTGCCCCGTGCTCTGTATGCCCCATGCTCTGTATGCCCCGTGCTCTGTATGCCCCGTGCTCTGTATGCCCCGTGCTCTGTATGCCCCATGCTCTGTATGCCCCGTGCTCTGTATGCCCCGTGCTCTGTATGCCCCGTGCTCTGTATGCCCCGTGCTCTGTTTGTATATGCCCCGTGCTCCCATGTTTGCCTCGTGCTCCAATGTTTGCCCCGTGCTCTGTTTGCCCCGTACTCTTTTTGTATATGCCCCATGCTCCCATGTGTGCCCTGTGCTGGCTCTGTCCCCCCACACCTTGGCACAGCCGCACAGAGCTTAAAAAAAAAAAACAAAAAAAACAAAAACCTCACCTTCTAGTCCCCACTCCTCCGCTGCTGCGTCCTCAGTCACTTCCGTCCCCGCGTGGCCACAAGACGCCGGCGCCGCCTACTGACGCTCCTCCGTCTCCTAGGCAACAGGCCGGCAGCCCAGGAGAGGAGGCGTGTCAGAGCGAGGAGAAATATCTCCTCTGCTAAACACCACTTTGAACTGCTGGCGCGATCACACCGACAGTGCAAAGTGGCTGAATGTGGCGACAGCGCGCATACCAGCAAAAAGGGCTCTGCGTGCCCTGTCTGGCATGCATGCCATAGGTTCGCCATCACTGTTATAGGGCGTATAATTAGGTACCATACCGTATTTTTCAGATTATAAGTGGCTGGTGGCTATCTGTGCGGGCGGGCGGCTGCCTCTCTGTGCGGTCGATTCTCTGTGCGGCTGGCTGTCTCTCTATGCGGGCGGCCAGCTGGCTCTCTCCTTCTGGGCAGCCGGCTGGCTGACTCTCTGTATGCCGGCTAGCTGTGCTGGCAGCGGAATCTGCGGTGGCTGTGCGGCAGATTTCCCAGATGCTCTGGCTTCAAATCATAGCTCCATCTGCGGGTGCCATTTCTGTGAAGCCCGGACCACCGACAGAGCATCTGGGACACCTACCTGCTCCACACAGCCAGCTTTCACTGCCAGGCACAGACCCACTGCTGCCAGGCACAGACCCCACTAGCACCGCCCCTGCCTCCTGCTTCACCACCGCTGTCAGGCACAGACCCACCACTGCCAGGCACAGACCCCTGAGAGGGGTGTTCACTTTTGTGATATACTGTATGTGAGAGGTTAAATCCAACCAATATAAAATAATCAATGCTATGTGAACACAGGGAAAGGCACCACTGTAAACAGATAAAATGAAATTTGAAGATACTAGGCCAACATGCTCTAAATCAAGCATATAAAATCATCACAAGTGAATAGAGCAGGGCTATATGGTACTAGCCCAGCCAGTTTAATAAATGTATGCAAAGTTAATATTCAGTTGTATCTAGAATAGTCAAAGAACAAATGCTATATAGACAAGTAATCTATGCATCAAATAACAGCTCTCATACCTTACCTAGCAACATCATTACAGAGATGGTAACAAACACTATCTTTGAGAATTTTGCTGTATCAATAGCCTTGTCAAGTGGTAATTAGAGATAAGCGAATACATTTGAGTGGACTCATCACTATTGTAGCTCATTTGTATCAGTTAACAATATGTAAAGTGAAGAAAAATTAATATTTCCCTTCAAAGCATTAATTCTTCTAGTTACACTTGCACATGATTTTTGAAGGAACTTGGCAGGGAGATTGTTTCAAACATCTTGGAGAACTAACGATAATAATCGCTACGGCAGCTTTCACTAGATATTGCACGTGCGACGGGGGCGGGACTATCGCTGCAGCATCGGTAACACATTGTTACCGATGTCGCAGCGTGCAAAGCCCGCCTTAGTGAGGTTGAGATCAGAGCTCTGTGGAGACCATATCATCACCTCGAGAAATCCTTCTTCACACTGAAGGAAGTTCTTAATGACATTGGTTTTATGCTTGGGATCACTGTCCTGCTGCAGAATAAATTTGATGCAGTATATATTTAAAGCCAGTTGCAACCCTGATGCAATTTCATAATGGACAATTATCTGCCTGTATTTCTCAGCATTGGGGAGTTAATTCATTTTGACCAAGTTCCCTACTTCAGTTGCTGAAATATAGGCCTAAACTTTCAAGGAGCATCCTTCACTGTTGCCTGCAGACATTCATTATTGTAACCTTTCCTCATCAGTTCAGAACACCTGCTGTCATTTTTCTGCACCCCAGTTTTTGTGCAGATGTACCGTGGTGCGGGGTGGTAGTTGAGGAGGCAGTCTACTTCTCCTGTGTCCTGGTATGCTACATGAAAGAGGTGATCTTAGATGCATGTATGGAGGTACTACCCCTATGTAGCCATATGATGCTGATAGCTTTGACTGGCCAGGCCCAGATATTAACCGGTTCAATGAGAGAGACCACCAGTACTTAATGAACAGTACTTTACTGCATAGCCACTTGATGGCAACTACTGTATATACAAGAGATAGCAGCACATGAATTCTTGTATGTTTCTTAATTTTTTTTATTGCACCGCTGTAGTGGTGCTTTAAATCTAAGTTGCCTGACTCCTGTCTTATACTGACCTTCTGACGGCTTCTTCTTCTATCACCGCCACTCCTGTCAGGCTTCTGTGATTTGTGACCTGCTAGTAGCTCCAGTGTTTACTGTAGTGTGCTGGAGGTCACAACCCAATACATCTCTACCTCGTTCTGGCTTTCATAGTGCTGCATTGAGAACTTGTGATGTAACTTCTGACTTTCGGCCAGTCAAACATTATAATCAAAAGATGGCGCCACGGGACTGGAGCTGTGTCAGCAAAAAGGTGAAGATCCCGGAATGTGAAACAGGGGACATAGATTTAAAGTAAAAAAAAAAAATGAAAAATGGTGGAGTAGTGCTTTGACACAGTCTCTCTACATAGTTTCTCTTTTTCTTCCACTTCCTTTTTCCTGCCTCTGATAGTCCCACTTGTTTCACCACAAGCCAGTGTGCCGCCCCCGTGCCAGCAGCCGGCGCTGCTCGGATCCGGACCTGCTGCGTGGCTCGAGGGATCCTACGGGCCCGGGGGTCACGCGAACACGCCGATTGACAAGGGGGACGTAGTTGTACGGCCTTGACCGTATTTGATTCGTGACGCCACCCACGGTGTATGGTGAAGTGGGACACCACCGCTGCTGTTGTGGGATACCCGCGGGAGATATAATGGCAGCTGGATGTTAACCTCTCCGTGGGTAGGGATGGTTGCCCCGGGGCCCAGTGTCTCTGTGCAGGGGATGGCGTTGGCAAGGGTCTGCGCACCTGGACGTAGCAGGGGATGTTTGGTTACTCACAAGTAAATGAATCACACGAGTCTTTTGGTAAACGAAGGTGCTGGTGGCCGGCCGCCGCGGCCGGTTGTACTCTGGTCCCCCACCCGGGCTGGTGGTCGCCGTCTCTTCCTCTGCACTGGTTGTGGTTGTGTGTTTGGACTTCCCGGTATGGAACACGGGAGTCCGCTCCCGGCTTGCTGTGTGCCTGAGGAGCCGTGCCCGCTGACGCTGACCCGTGGGATCTATGGGCCCTCGCGGTTGCCCTATCCCCTATCTGTGGGTGGTTGTCTGCTTTTGGGACTTTGGTTGGGACAGGACCTGTAATCCTGCCCTCAATCGGTTGATTAGCTAGGCCGTTGGTGCCGGTCCTGGCTTCAGGGTCCGAGTACCCCCTCTGTGCACGGTTTCCGGTCGGGTCTCCGGTGTTTGTACCGGCAGGCTCCAACCCTGCTTCGGTCCTCCTTGGATCTGCCGAGTCATCTTCCAGTCTCCTGCTGACGGGGACCACCGTCTGCCACCTAGCCAAGGTACCAAGGCTCCGACCCTGGCACCGTTCAACTTGGACTTCTCCTCTACTGGAGCTACACCTAGCTCCAGCCCACACTCCTCTCCACTTGAACTTCAGACTTCAACTACTGACTAGAACTGTTTGTTTTCCCGCCCCGGGCTGTCTAGACCCCTATGTGGGCATTCCCTAGCCGCCTGCTCCCGCCCACTGGTGTGCCTATCTTGCCCTGAGGGGGGTGACTAGGGTTTCAGGTTGGCTGTATATAACCTAGGTGAGGGATGGTGTTATGCGGGGGCCTACTCTGTGACAACCTGGTTTTGCTAGGGCGTCACACCAGCTTAGCATCATAGTGCATATCCTCCACCCACAGTTCCATATCCTGTTCTCCTCTTAAACGAAATGTCTGGCCAGTATGGCCAAACTAAACTCAATCTTCCTGACGCTTAAGTAACTCCTGCCAGGGGTGTGCTCTTTGTCTCACACTTCTGTTCCATCCTGGCCTGTCACCTTTTCTGAGTTACAGTCATATGAAAATGTTTGGGCATCCCTATTAATATTAACCTTTTTTCCTTATAACAATTTGGGTTTTGCAACAGCTATTTCAGTTTCATATATCTAATAACTGATGGACTGAGTAATATTTCTGGATTGAAATCAGGTTTATTGTACAGAAAATGTGCAATCCGCATTTAAACAAAATTTGACCAGTGCAAAAGTATGGGCACCCTTATCAATTTCTTGAATGGAACACTCCTAACTATTTTTTACTGACTTACTAAAGCACTAAATTGGTTTTGTAACCTCATTGAGTTTTGAACTTCATAGGCAGGTGTATCCAATCATGAGAAAAGGTATTTAAGGTGGCCACTTGCAAGTTGTTCTAATATTTGACTCTCCTATGAAGAGTGGCATCATGGGCTCCTCAAAACAACTCTCGGATGATCTGAAAACAAAGATTATTCAACATAATTGTTCAGGGGAAGGATACAAAAAGTTGTCTCAGAGATTTAAACTGTCAATTTCCACTGTGAGGAACATAGTAAGGAAATGGAAGAACACAGGTACAGTTCTTGCTAAGCCCAGAAGTGGCAGGCCAAGAAAAATATTAGAAAGGCAGAGAAGAATGGTGAGAACAGTCAAGGACAATCCACAGACCACCTCCAAAGACCTGCAGCTTCATCTTGCTGCAGATGGTGTCACTGTGCATCGATCAACAACACAGCGCACGTTGCACAAGGAGAAGCTGTATGGGAGAGTGATGCGAAAGAAGCCGTTTCTGCAAGCACGCCACAAACAGAGTCACCTGAGGTATGCAAAAGCAGATTTGGACAAGCCAGTTACATTTTGGAAGAAGGTCCTGTGGAGTTACGCAGGGCATGGATATTTCAGCAAGACAATGATCCAAAACCCCGCACCAAATCTACTCAGGCATTCATGCAGAGGAACAATTACAATGTTCTGGAATGGCCATCCCAGTCCCCAGACCTGAATATCATTGAACATCTGTGGGATGATTTGAAGCGTGCTGTCCATGCTCGGTAACCATCAAACTTAACTGAACTGGAATTGTTTTGTAAACAGGAATGGTCAAATATACCTTCATCCAGGAACTCATTAAAAGCTACAGGAAGCGACTAGAGGCTGTTATTTTTTCAAAAGGAGGATCTACAAAATATTAATGTCACTTTTATGTTGAGGTGCCCATACTTTTGCACCGGTCAAATTTTGTTTAAATGCGGATTGTACATTTTTTGTTAGTACAATAAACCTGATTTCAATCCAGAAATATTACTACCGTGTTTTTCCAAAAATAAGACACTGTCTTATATTTTTTTTGCCCCCCAAATAAGCATTAGGGCTTATTTTTGGAGGAGGTCTTATTCTTGGAGAAACACGGTTGGGGGTAAGTTTACTCCCCAAAAAAGCAGACCCCCCCACTTCCCAGGAGACTCATACTCACCAGACCAGGACGTCTGCGTGGTTCCAGGGCCTCCTGTGATCTCCGGTCGGTGCTGCACGCCGTCCTACCCTGCTGCTGGCTGACATACTGACACACACAGCAGATCGCACACACACACACACACACAGCAGACACACACAGCCGATCACAGATACACACAGCAAATCACACACACAGCCGATCACACACAAACACACACACACACACACACACACACAGCAGATCGCAGATCACACACAGCAGATCGCAGGCATACACAGCCGATCACAGATACACACAGCCGATCACAGATACACACATCCGATCGCAGGCACATACAGATCGCAGGCACACACAGCTGATCACACACACAGCAGATCACACACACACAGCAGATAGCAGACACACACAGCCGATCACAGATACATACAGCAGATCACACACACACACACACACAGCAGATCGCAGGCACACACAGCAGATCACAGGCACACACAGCAGATCGCAGGCATACACAGCAGATCGCAGGCATACACAGCAGATCGCAGGCATACACAGCAGATCGCAGGCATACACAGCCGATCACAGATACACACAGCCGATCACAGATACACACATCCGATCGCAGGCACACACACACAGCAGATCGCAGATATACACAGCAGATCACACACATCCGATTGCAGGCACACACAGCCATCACAGATACACACATCCGATCGCAGGCACACACAGCCGATCACAGGGACACACATCCGATCACAGATACACACATCCGATCACAGGCACACACAGCCGATCACAGATACACACATCCGATCACAGATACACACATCCGATCACAGGCACACACAGCCGATCACAGATACACACAGCCGATCACAGATACACACAGCCATCACAGATACACACATCCGATCGCAGGCACACACAGCCGATCACAGGGACACACAGCCGATCACAGGGACACACATCCGATCACAGGCACACACAGCCGATCACAGATACACACATCCGATCACAGATACACACATCCGATCACAGGCACACACAGCCGATCACAGATACACACAGCCGATCACAGATACACACAGCCGAACGCAGACATACACAGCCAATCGCAGAAAAACACAGCCGATCGCAGACACACACAGCAGATCACACACACACACATCACATCACATCCAGCACTTACGGCAGCAGGGAATGAGAGCAAGTCACGTATCCGCCGCAGGTCCTGTTCGTCGCGCACCACCGCACTGCCTCTCAGGATTCTCCCGGCGAGAAGAGATCGGTGTCGCTGGATGAGGTGAGTGTGTGTGCGATCCGATGTTTGTGTGTGTGATTTGATGTTTGCGTGTGATCCGATGTTTGTGTGTGCGATCTGATTATGTGTACGATCTGACTGTGTGTGCGATCCGATGTTTGTGTGTGAGATCTGGTGTGTGTGTGAGATCTGATTGTGTGTGTGATCTGGTGTGTGTGTGTGTGATCTGGTGTGTGTGTGAGTTCTGATTGTGTGTGTGTGTGTGATCTGGTGGGTGTGTGTGAGATCTGATTGTGTGTGTGTGTGTGTGTGTGTGTGTGTGTGTGTGAGATGTGTGTGTGTGTGTGTGTGTGTGTGTGTGTGAGATCTGGTGTGTGTTTGTGTGAGAGAGCTGATGTGTGCGGGTGTGCGATCACTGCAGGTCCTGCCGCTCAGTGTCGGGTGAGTGTAATTGCCGGGTGCCGCTGTGTATAATGAAGTGTCCTGCAGTATCTGTAACTTTTTTAGCTGCGGGGACACTTCATTATTGATCCGCGACTAGGGCTTATTTTCGGGGGAGGGTTTATTTTTAAGCCTTTCTCCGAAAATGCTGAAAATCCCTGCTTGGGCTTATTTTTGGGGGAGGTCTTATTTTTGGAAAAACACGGTAAGTCCATCAGTTATTAGATATATGAAACTGAAATAGCTATTGCAAACCCCCAAATTGTTATAAAGAAAAAAGGTTAACATTAATAGGGGTACCCAAACTTTTTCATATGACTGTATAAACTCTGGGTCATCCTGCTAGGCAATACACATACCTCCCAACATTTAAAGATGAGAAAGAGGGAGAAAGTATGCGGCGCGCTACGCACGCACCGCGGCAATTTTAAGCCACGCCCCCTAACCACACCCATTTTGCAATTTCTCAAGCCCACATCCAATCGTTTTCAGCATTGCTGATCACCTTGTTTAAGGCTGCGTGCCCACGATCAGTATTTGCAGCATTTTGGATGTAGCATGTTTTTGCTGTGTCTAAAACGCTGCATTGTACAGTACAAGCACAGTGGAGGGATTTCTAGAATCCCGTGCCCACTGTGCTTGTGTTTTCTGCAGCAAACACTGACCTGCGGAGCGTCTTTCCAGACTGCAGCATGTCAATTGTTTGCTGCAGTTGCATGCGTCCTCTGTAGGGAGAACACAAGCTAAAGACCGCAGCTCACTGAACCCTGATCGTGGGCACAGGCAGCTGCGTTCTCCTGCAGAGGAGACTTGCAGCCCCGCAGGTCAGGACCCGCTGTCTCCAGGACACAGTGAGTCCTGGCTGTGGGCACAGGCAGCTGTGGTCTCCTGCGGAGGAGATGTGCAGCCCCGCAGGTCGGGACCCGATGCCTCCAGGACACAGCGAGTCCTGATCATGGGCACAGGCAGCTGCGTTCTCCTGCGGATGAGACGTGCAGCCCCACAGGTCAGGACCCGATGCCTCCAGGACACAGTGAGTCCTGATCGTGGGCACAGGCAGCTGTGGTCTCCTGTGGAGGAGATGTGCAGCCCCGCAGGTCAGGACCCGATGCCTCCAGGACACAGCGAGTCCTGATTGTGGGCACAGGCAGCTGTGGGCTCCTGCGGAGGAGACGTGCAGCCCCGCAGGTCAGGACCCGATGCCTCCAGGACACAGCGAGTCCTGATCATGGGCACAGGCAGCTGTATTCTCCTGCGGAGGAGACGTGCAGCCCCGCAAGTCAGGACCCGATGCCTCCAGGACACAGCGAGTCCTGATCGGTGGCACAGGCAGCTGTGGTCTCCTGCGGAGGAGACGTGCAACCCCGCAGGTCAGGACCCGATGCCTCCAGGACACAGCGAGTCCTGCGGAGGAGACGTGCAGCCCCGCAGGTCAGGACCCGCTGCCTCCAGGACACAGTGAGTCCTGATCGTGGCAGGCATAGGCACATATACGGTACATATTTGAAGACAAATTCCCTAAAATACATATAAACAGACAAATCTATACACAGTCATCTGCACTGACATACATAGATATATACATCATACATATATACACATTGGAGGTAATAATATGGGGAAGTCGCCAGCAGCCGCACTCGCCTACCCCGCTTGTCTCTATCCAGCTCCTCCTCGGCATGTGACCACTTGGCAACACTTTAACAGACCTAGCCACGCATAGTGCACACTGACACCGCTGTGTATGTATCACAAGGGAGGATGGGGATTTTATATAATTATATATATATATAATTATATATATATTTATATATATATATATATATATATATATATATATATATATATTGTGTATACACTGTATATATACAGTATATATCACAGGAGGGGCTGGGGGCTACAGTATATACAGCACAGGAGGGGCTGGGGGCTACAGTATATACATAACAGGAGGGGCTGGGGGCTACAGTATATACACATCACAGGAGGGACTGGGGGCTACAGTATATACAGCACAGGAGGGGCTGGGGGCTACAGTATATACACATCACTGGAGGGTCTTGGGGCATAGACAGTACTTGAGGGGGCATACATATTAGGCCTGTTTCAGATGTCAGTGATTCTTGTATGTATGTGCTAGTTTTTATACGTACCAGAATCACTGACCTATGCAGACCCATTATAATCAATGGGTCTGCACACACATCAGTTATTTTTCACCTGAAACATGTCCGTTTTTTTTCTGTCATCACTGATGTCCCACGGACCACACTATGGTGTGAGCCGTGAAACATGTACCAGAAAAACACGGACATTTAAAATAAAAAGCTTTTTCAACTCACCTTCTCCAGCGATGCTGAGTTCGGCAGCTACTCTCTGCTTCTTCCTGACCGGCACATTATGGCATGCATATTCATTTATGCAGCCAGAGCTGGCCCGGAAGTAGCTGCAGAGGTGAGAGAGCGGTGGCTGGATGCTGAATCGCGGGACTCTTCAGCACCACAGAGAGCAGGAACGGGGGCAGGTGAGTATATGTCCATGTGCAATCACAGAGTATGGATCACGTATCATGGATTGCACATGGACAACCACTGTGTGCCGTGAATCACAGAGTATGAAGGGACATATGCATGTTTAACACATCAGTGAAGAACGGCTGTGTTTTTCACTGTGGGGCATACACGTTACTAAGGGGTACACACATTACTGGGGGAAATACACTTTACTGTGGGGCATACAAATTACTGGTAGCATAGATATTACTAAGGGGCATATAGCTCTGGTGTTGGGGCTTATACAGCTCTGGGGGCACATACAGCTCCGATGGGGGGATGGGAGCATACAAATCTGGTGTGGGGGCTGCTGGGGCACACAGATCTGGTGAGGGGGGGTGGCTGGAGGCATATAGCTCTGGTGAGGAGAGGGCTGCTGGGGCATACAGATCTGGTGAGGGGGGCTGGGATACATATCTGGTGGGAGGGGGCTGGAGGCATACAGAGCTGGGGGGTGCTGGGGGGCATATAGATCTTGTTGGGGGGCTGGGGGGCATACAAATCTGGTGTGGGGGCTAAGGGGCATACAAATCTGGTGTGGAGGCTGGGGGGTATACAAATCTGGTGTGGGGGCTTGGGGGTATACAAATCTGGTGTGGGGGATGGGGGGCACACAGATCTGGTGAGGGGGGGTGGCTGGAGGCATATAGCTCTGGTGAGGAGAGGGCTGCTGGGGCATACAGATCTGGTGAGGGGGGGGCTGGGAGATACATATCTGGTGGGAGGGGGCTGGAGGCATACAGAGCTGGGGGGCATTTGGTGAGGGGGCCATACAGATGTGGTGAGGGGGAGACTGGAGGCATATAGCTCTGGTGAGGAGGGGTTGGGGCATACAGCTTTGGGTAGGTGGGGAGGTCACATACAGCGTTCCTTGGTGCTGCAGCTCCTCTTTCTCCAGTCTCTTCATCTGTGGACAGAGCTCAGCATGTTGCTCGGTAGCTCCGCCCACACTTCCTTCCGTACACAAGCAGCCCAGCTGAGAGCAGTGCACACTGAGCTGCAGGTGCCGATTTAAAGCGCCGGCAGCCAGGGAAGTGCTGCTGCCGGCCACTAATAACAGCGGCGGCACACAGAGCCAGAGCAGTGAAGCAGCGCTCGACTCTGCTCATGTGCATTAGGAGGGGGAGAAAGTCAGACGGGGAGAGAGCGGGTGGGTGGAGCCACGGGACAAAAGCCTCACGATCGTGACACCGGGACACCCGCTGAAATCCGGTACAGTCCCGCTGTATCCAGGACGGTTGGGAGGTATGAATACAGTCGACTCTCTCTCCCTCTTTCCAGTAACTCGCTTTCCTCCCTCTTTATCTCCTCTACTCAGAATCTCGCTATCACCATCTTGGTCTCCTCTCTCTTTCTCTAGGGACACTAATGACATACAGTTTGCTATTAGCCAGACTTTAAGTCTGCTTCTATCTCAGGCTTATCACTACCTGACATTTTGACAGGAAATTCAACACTGTCTCCTCATCTAACCCCTCCCATTCTAGGCTAGTCCCAAACATTAGCTCTGTCAATACCTACTCACTACCTGCTGGTGGACAGAACACTGCTTCATTACATGATAATGCAAAACATTAAACAAGCAAATCATTATTATGCATCACATCACAATTCACATTACACATCATAACAATAGCATGGCATCTTCAAGGGGGAATGTGGGCAGCATGTCCATCGTCTTACACAGAAATCTCCGAACAGTATATGGGTGTAGGTGGGTCTCACTGGTTGCTGCCAGTTCTGAGTTGACAGTGAAGCGACCGGTGGTAGGGCCGCGGGTGTGTGTGTATGCTCTATTCCAACAAAATCCCCATACTCAGATTTTACCGGTAGTAACATTTCTTTACTATGAAACATATTTATAACACAGTCAACCGAACTATCTGCGCACATGTGTATGGTGGAGTCCCCGAATCTTCAATCCTTCCGGGTACGCAGCAAGGAAAAAAAGAAAAGAGAAAAAAACAAAGAAATGGCGGCAACTTTCCCTAACTTTCCCTACAATCACGTACCAGTCTATCCCAGAAGAAGATGCCGCTCCCACGTCGCAGGCCTGGAGTCTCACGATGATGGGTCCCGGTGCAGCGCTGAAGGGATGCAGCTCCTCGGTCTTCTCCTTTGATCTTCTCCCGCTGGTAACGGATTCTAGTCAGTCTCTTAGTCCCGGGGCACACCGAGCAGAAAAAGGGAGGTCACGGTTGTACGGATGGCTCCCTTGTGTCGGTAACGGCCCCTGCACTTGCACTCAGGGTGCGATGCTCTGCAGTCAAGTTGTCACAGCCCCTGGATATGCACTCCGGGCGCGATGCTCTGCAGTCCTCCGGTTAGATCCTCGGTGAAAACAAAGTCCTGCAGACCGGGGATGGCAGAAACCACTTCCACAGGGTGATTCTTCCAAGAATCCGGTTGCAAAAGAGCCCTCTGTTCAGGGAGACCACACGTAGCTCTGTCCTGGCTGAGCTCCGGGTCTGTACTCCCTTGCCGCTCTTTTTCTTCCTGGATAAAACACACGAGCTGTAGGGGATTTCCCACCTCTGTGTCTGTGATTGCACAGTCTGACACTGCCCCCTTGTGGGCAAGTGCTGAAGCAATGTTCAAATCCATTTCTACATTGATGATGCAGTCTGAATGGTTGATCCCATTACATACCCCCCCACTTAAAGGTTGGCAGTCCCTGTCAACTACCGTCGGTTCCCAGGCAGTGATGACTGCAGATGTCACAGGGGTTGGTTGAGAAGTGGGCCATATATACTGGTTCCTGTAAGACCGCCCGGGCGGGATCCCAGCAGTGGTGCGGTCAGTGCGTCTCAAGGGTCAGTTGTTCCCCTCCCCGTCACTGTCTTTACGCCCCACTTCAGTCAGCACTCCGGGGGAAGAACTGGGTTGTGTAGGTGGGTCACCGGTCTCAGAGTCAACGTGATCACTATGCTGGGAAACGTCCGTGACGTCAGTCGTGTCGGCAACGTCACCCCCTCCGGGTACTGTGGTAGGGGAGTCAGGCTGGGATAGTCAGGGACGCAACATATTTCGATGCACAGTGCGGATGCTGCGACTGTCTTCACCCCGCACTCGGTATACATGCCCGTTGGGGTAGGGGCGTTCGATTACCCGGTAGACCTCAGTCTCCCACTTGGCTCGAAGTTTCCCTTGTGGCTTTTTGATACGGAGCAGGACTAGCTGTCCCAACTTCAAGGGGTGCTCTTGCATGGGGAGTGGGTCAGCATGTATCTGGCCCCGGATTTGTTGGCTCACCAGCCGGTGTACAGTCTCCATCTTCTGTCGGTGAGCATTTAGCCAGGAGGGGTAGTTATGGCAGACATCATCTCCAGGGCGGAATAGGTTCAGGTCATGGACCCCTTTTCCGGGGCGGCCAAAGAGAAGGGTGTGTGGGGTGTAACCAGTCACGGAGTGGACCTGGTTGTTGTAGGCCCATACTAGATCGGGAAGGAATTGGGGCCATTGGTCTTTCTTATCATCGGCCAAGGTGCGGATCAGCTGGAGTAGAGTCCGGTTGAAGCGTTCACATGCACCGTTCCCTTGTGGGTGGTAAGGAGTGGTCCTCGACTTCTGGATCCCATACATCCGATGCAGCTCTTCGATGACTCGGCCTTCGAAACAAGCCCCCTGGTCGGAGTGCAACCTCTCCGGACACCCATAGACGTGGATGAACTGTCGACAGATGGCCCGTGCAGCCGATTCAGCCGTCTGGTCTTTGGTAGCAACAGCGACAGCGAATTTTGTGAAGTGATCCACCATGACTAGGCAGTACTGATAGCCACTGCTCGCCGTCCCAATCAGCAGATAGTCCACCATCAACAGCTCAAGGGGCCTGGATGTTTTAATTATCTGGACAGGTGCACGCTGCTCAGGGGACTTGTGTAGTTCACAGGTGCGACAGGTTTGGCAGACGTCTTCAACCAGCTTGCGGAGCCCCGGACAATAGATGGACTGTTGAATCCACCGAAAGGTCTTGTCTATTCCGAAGTGTCCATTCCTTTTGTGGGCTGTGGCCACCATCTCACGAGCCAATTGATCAGGCACCACAACTTGTGTGCATTCCTCCAGCATGTGCGACAAGAGAACCTTTCGGTATAGCACTCCTTCTCTCAGAATCAGCCGGTCCCACTGACTGAGCAGGATCAAGGTCCCGGTAGACAGTCGTGCCCGTATATCGGCGGGAGGCTTCTGCTGCCGCTTCACCCATTGTTTGAGTAGAGCCCATTCAGGGTTCTGGTCCTGGAGCCTGCACCACTCCTGGGGTGGCAAGGCGACCTCCACTGGAGTTCCAGCTTCGCCCACAACGAACTGGCGGTAATCCATCATCTGTTGGGCGAGCTTTGCAAAGTCAGGCGTCTCGTCCCCTTCTAATTCTTCATCCCAGTCTCGGTTGAGTAAGGGGTATGACACTCTAGACAGATTGTCCGCATTTTGATTCTCAGCTCCAGCCCTATATTTGATCTTGTAATTGAACTTGGAGAGCCGAGCCATCCAACGCTGCTCCATGACTCCGAGCTCCGCATTTTCTAAGTGGGCCAACGGGTTGTTATCGGTCAGGACTAGTACTTTGGTCCCCGTGAGGTACCCTGCAAATTTCTCCGCCATAGCCCACGTTAGGGCCAACAGCTCCAGCCGGAACGAGCTATAATTGGTGGGGTTCTTCTCGCCCTCATGTAGGGACCGACTGGCATAGACTATGACCCGTTCCTTGCCTTCTTGGACCTGTGAAAGTACTGCCCCTAGACCCTGTAGACTGGCATCGGTGTGTAGTTGGAAGGGCAGGTTGTAGTCTGCATATGCCAGGATGGGGGGAGACGTTAAGGCACCCTTTAGGGCTTGGAAGGACTCTTCCTGGCTGGGTCCCCAGCTCATGGGTCGTCCTCTGGGGCTGTTGGTGGTCCCTCGAAGCAGGTCATGCAAGGGTGCAGCAAGCCGGGCGAAGTTTTTGACGAACCGGCGGTAGTAGCCGGCCAACCCCAGGAAAGCCCTGACCTCCTTGACGTTTGTGGGCTGTGGCCAATCCCGTACGGCTGCGATCTTCTCTGAAGACGGCTGAACACCTTCGGCTGAGATCCGGTGGCCCAGGTAATTGATCTCGGGCTGCAGAAGACGGCACTTGCTGAGTTTCAACTTCAGGCCATGTTCTCTCAACTTAAAGAACACACGGCCCAGCTGCTGCAGGTGTTCTTCAAATGTGGCCGAATAGACTACAATGTCGTCCAGGTAGATGAGGGTGAAGTCGAAGTTGAAGTCCCCCAAGCAGCGCTCCATCAGCCGCTGGAAAGTCCCCGGCGCGTTGTTCAGACCAAAAGGCATCCGGTCGAACTCGTACAGGCCCATGGGTAGGATGAAAGCAGTCTTCTCTCTATCTTTCTCGTGCATGGGTACCTGCCAATATCCACTGGCCAGATCCAACGAATAGAAGTATTTGGCTTTCTTCAGGGCTGTCAGGGATTCTTCGATCCTTGGCAAAGGGTATGAGTCCCGAGTGGTGCAAGCATTCAAACGGCGGTAGTCCACACAGAACCTCAGGGACCCGTCCTTCTTCTTGACTATCACCACCGGTGCAGCCCAGGGGCTCTGGCTTTCTCGTACCACTCCAGCGTGTAGCATGGAATTCAGGAGATTTTTCACTTCTTGGTATTGCTGGGGAGGTATTTGGCGGTACCTTTCACGGATAGGAGCAGCGTCACCTGTGGGGATTTCGTGCTTGATACTGGTGGTGCACCCAAAGTCGGTGTCATGCCGGGCAAAGGACGCCTGATGCTCTTGAAGTAGCTCTTCCACCTGGGACACCTCCCGTTTGGAGTATTGGGATACGTCCAACTGACACTTCTCTCGTAGTTCTCGCCCCGCGTTGGTGTCACCCGCGACAGCGGCCATGGCAGAGACCATCACTGTCCAATCTCCCTCTGTAGACGGTACAAACTGGAGGGGGCTCATAGGGTTCACCTCTTCGGTTAGAGCGTAGACTCGGGCGAGCTGTGTCCCGGCTTCTAGGTCAACGCTCACGTTAGCCGTGTTGCCCAGCCTGACAGGAATTCTTCCCTTTCTCACTACTGCTAGAGTTCGAGCGACTAGTGGATTCAGCTTCCCTTCCTTCGGGGTGCGCGGCTCAATCAGCACCTCCACGCCTTCAAGCTGTCTCGTGGTGCTAAGGGGTAGTGAGATAACTGTCTCTTTCCCAGCCGGTAAGGTGATCCTAGTATGGCGGGGTACGGTGATCGTGGCCTGTGGCAGTTGTTCTTCGGTCATTCGCTGGAGGTTGCAGGTCCGGACCACTTGCTGAAAGGCATGGCGGGTGGCCCTATGTGCAGTCACTTCTTGCCAGTACTTGGGCCCCCTCTTGGTAAACAACACCAGATTCAGGTCTTTCAAGATGTTCATCCCAATAATCATGGGCGTTTCTGATCCAAAGCCTTCCCTGACCACGATTATCCCTCTCTTCCCAAGATCTTGGCCACAGATTTCGGTGTTCATCCAGGCAACTCCTGTCACCGGAATGGGTAGATTATTGGCTGCTTTGATCTTGATGGCGGCATCAGGGTCATAGGCAACCCGCGGCTTTAGACATTCTTCGTAGAACTGCTCGGAGATGGTGGATACCTGAGACCCAGTATCCATTAACCCTTGTACGGCGATCCCTTCCAGTAATACTTCCAGGGTGGGGCTATTGGATGCAAGTTTGCTCCGTGGCTGGCTCTGTTTTCCCACACCCCTCTCCTTGGCCTCCCCTGCCGAGTGAGCCTCTTTGGCAGGGGCGTCTAGTTTAAAGGTGGCCGCTGTTGTGAGACATGACTTGCTGGTTCTGGGAGATTGGACCGTGGATGAACTTGAAAGTTCTGGGGGCAACGGTTTGCTCTATGGCGGGGGTCGCCGCATGTCCAGCATCTTCCTATCGGCCGGCTGGGTTGTTGTCTCGCTTGCCGGCCCGCCTGTTGGTCTAGGGTGAGCTGTAACACCTGTTTATGCAACTCTGCCACCATCTGCTTCAGTTCTTCCGTGTCGCTGTTCGGAGTCCCGATACCAGATATGGACCTGCAAGCCGCGTTATATGTCTGTGTCTCCACGACAGGTCCCCTTGAACGTTCTATAGCTTCTTGTTTGACCTCAGCGAACGTAAAGGCCGGATTTATCCGGAGTAGATCTTGCAATGAGCAGTTAAGGTACGGGTCTCTCAATCCGGTCACGAACTGATCTCTCAACACCAGGTCACGGGCACCCGTACTAGCTATCTGTTCTTCTCTTCTTCAGCCTTGTTCTAGCAGCACTTGAAGGGCATTGGCATATTGAGGAATGTCCTCCGACTCGAGCTGAGTACGCCGGAAGAACATATAGCGCAATGTTCCCGCATATGTGGTCGGCCCATAGGTGTTCTCCAGCACCCGCACCAAGTCATCCAACGTACGCTGGCCCCTAACCGTCTCCAGCCTGACTGTCGTCCACGCTTCCCCCTCTAATGTTAGCATGGCCATTTCTGCTAAGGTCTTAGGATCAGTGTTATACATTTCCCCCACTATCTTAAGTTGTTCAGTCCATTCAGTTACAGGATAGTTCTGTCCGTTAAACTTTCTCACCTGATTGACAATAGACGTCGGGGGAGCTGTCCGGTTATAAGTTACTACCGGGGGATGATTTTGTTGGTCACACATCCTGCCGACTACGCCACATGAAGCGACCGGTGGTAGGGCCGCGGGTGTGTGTGTATGCTCTAAATCCCCATACTCAGATTTTACCGGTAGTAACATTTCTTTACTATGAAACATATTATTTATAACACAGTCAACCGAACTATCTGCGCACATGTGTATGGTGGAGTCCCCGGATCTTCACTCCTTCCGGGTACGCAGCAAGAAAAAAAAGAAAAGAGAAAAAAACAAAGAAATGGCGGCAACATTCCCTAACTTTCCCTACAATCACGTACCAGTCTATCCCAGAAGAAGATGCCGCTCCCACGTCGCAGGCCTGGAGTCTCACGATGATGGGTCCCGGTGCAGCGCTGAAGGGATGCAGCTCCTCGGTCTTCTCCTTTGATCTTCTCCCGCTGGTAACGGATTCTAGTCAGTCTCTTAGTCCCGGGGCACACCGAGCAGAAAAAGGGAGGTCACGGTTGTACGGATGGCTCCCTTGTGTCGGTAACGGCCCCTGCACTTGCACTCAGGGTGCGATGCTCTGCAGTCAAGTTGTCACAGCCCCTGGATATGCACTCCGGGCGCGATGCTCTGCAGTCCTCCGGTTAGATCCTCGGTGAAAACAAAGTCCTGCAGACCGGGGATGGCAGAAACCACTTCCACAGGGTGATTCTTCCAAGAATCCGGTTGCAAAAGAGCCCTCTGTTCAGGGAGACCACACGTAGCTCTGTCCTGGCTGAGCTCCGGGTCTGTACTCCCTTGCCGCTCTTTTTCTTCCTGGATAAAACACACAAGCTGTAGGGGATTTCCCACCTCTGTGTCTGTGATTGCACAGTCTGACACTGCCCCCTTGTGGGCAAGTGCTGAAGCAATGTTCAAATCCATTTCTACATTGATGATGCAGTCTGAATGGTTGATCCCATTACAACAGCACTGCTGGACATCTTCACATTTTGAAGAAAAACATGGTGTATTTCATCTGCTGCACTAAGGGGTACTTTGCACGTTGTGATATCGCTACTGCGATGTCGTCGGGGTCAAATTGAAAGTGACGCACATCCGGCGCCTGTAACGACGTCGCAATGTGTAAAGCCTAGATGCACCGATAAACGATCGCAAAAGCGTCGTAAATCGGTGATCTGTGTAGTGTCGGTCATTTTCATAATTTTGCTGCAGCAACAGGTACGATGTTGTTCCTTGTTCCTGCAGCAGCACACATCGCTGTGTATGAAGCCGCAGGAGCGTGGAACTTCTCCTTACCTGCCTCCACCGGCTATGCGGAAGGAAGGAGGTAGGCGGGATGTTTACGTCCCGCTCATCTCCGCCCCTCCGCTTCTATTGGCCGCCTGCCGTGTGACGTCGCTGTGACGCCGCACCACCCGAACCCTTAGGAAGAAGGCGGGTCGCCGGCCAGAGCAACGTTGCAGGGCAGGTAAGTGCGTGTGAAGCTGCTGTAGTGATAATGTTCGCTACGGCAGCTATCACAAGATATCGCATGTGCGACGGGGGCGGGTACTATCGCGCTCGGCATCGCTATCATCGGCTAGCGATGTAGCAGCGTGCAAAGTACCCCTAAGTTTCCCTTGCTATTTGGCAGTAGGACAATAGGCCTAACATACAAAAAAGTCATTAAGAACTATCTTTCGCATAAGTAAAAACAAGGAGTCCTGTAAGTGATAATATGGCCCCACAGAGCACTGATCTCAACATCAGCTATTCTGTGAGGGATTACATGAAGAGACAAGGACTAGCAGAAACTGACATCCACAGACGATCTATGGTTCTCCAAGATCTTTGGAACTATCTTCTTGTTGAGTTCCTTCAAAAGCTGTGTGCAAGTGTAGGGCTAAGTTCACACAGGGCATCTTTTACTGCATTTTTGGTGCGTTTTTGAGTTCATCAAAATGCATGCATTTCCTTCTCCCAGCAAAGTCTATAAGATTTTGATTTTGCTGTCCATACTGGGCATCTTTTGTTGGCTGCATTTTTGAAGATGCACCCAAGATGCAGCATGGCAACTCTTATTGTGTTTTTCCAGCGTTTTTGAGTCCTTCCGATCAATAGATTTGACTTAAAAATGCACTGGGAAAAACGCAGTAAAAAGTGGTAAAAATGCATCAAAAACGTTTGCGTCATTGCGTTTTTGAAACGTTTTTGCCGTGGTGCGTTTTTGGTGCGTTTTTTTGGGATAAAAACGCTGCATCTTTGTGGTAAAAAAAAGATGCCACGTGTGAACATACCCTAAAGCCATATGCGCATGTTGCGTTTTTTCTTGCATTTTGGTTGCGATTTAAACTGCACAGTGTCAATGACAAAATGAATGCATTGTGCTTCCCCAGTAAAGTCTATGAGAAGTCACAAAATTCCATCCGCATGTTGCTTTTTTTCGGCAGTGTTTTGTTTGACAAATATTTGTCAAAATCGTTGCCTTAAAAAAAAGCTGCATGTCACTTCTTCATTGCATTTTGTGAACATTTTCCACTCATTAAAATGAATGAGATGTATCAAAACCCAACCAAAATGTTTAGCTGTGCGTTTTAACTGCATTTTGGTTGCATTTTGGAAGCATTCTTGTCAACAAAAACGCAGGTCTCCCAGTGTCTGTCTCTCTCTCTCTCTCTCTCTCTCTGTTGGTGTCGGTCTCTCTATCGGTGTCAGTCTCTCTATTGGTGTCGTCGGTCTCTCTGTTGGTCTTGGTCTCTCTCTCTCTTGGTCTCTCCCTCTCTCCCGCTCTCTCCCTCCTTCATACTCACCGATCACTGGCGTGGCGCTGCACAGCTGTCACACTGCTCCCCCAGCTTTTCCTGCTTCTGAAAGTGCCAGATGCTCATTAGGCTCATCTCATATTCACTGCTTCCTCCACCCACCAGTGCCTATGATTGGTTGCAGTCAAACACGCCCCCCACGCTGAGTGACAGCTGTAACCAATCACAGTCGCTGGTGGGCGGGTCTATATGGTGCAGTAAAATAAATAATTAAAAAAACGATGTGCTGTCCCCCCCAGTTGATACCCAGCCAAGATAAAACTACACAGCTGAGGGCTGGTATTCTCAGACTGTGGAGGCCTATCATTTTTAGGCTGCCCCTCAGCCTAAAAATATCAGCCAGCAGCTGCCCGGAATTGCCACATCCATTAGATTCAACAGTCCCGGGCCCTTACCTGGGTCATCCCGAATGCCCTGGTGCGGTGGTAATCGGGGTAATAAGGAGTTAATGGCAGCCCATAGCTGCCACTAATTCCTAGGTTAATCATGGCAGGTGTCTATGAGACTCCCCCCATGATTAATCTGTAAGTGAAAGTAAATATACACATACACTTAAAAAAATCCTTTATTTGGAATAAATGACAAAACAAAAACCCTATTTCACCACTTTATTAACCTCCCAAACACCCTTCCAGGTCCAGCATAATCCACATGAGGTCCCACGACTCTTCTAGCTCTGCTACATCACAAGCTGACAGCGAGCGGCCATAGAGCACGACCGCTAGCTGTGATCTCCACTCAGCTTGACTCCCTTCAGTTGCTATCATTGGTGACATCACTCAAGTTACCCGCAACCACAGCTGGAGTGATCCACCTGTGACAGCAAGTCGTCCGAGTGACTGACGTGAGCTGCACGATTAGCGGGACGTCACTCAGGTGATTTGCGGTCACAGGTGAGTCCTTCATCTGTGATTGCAAATCATGCTGCAATACAGAGACAGAGAAGCGCGATGACATTGAACTCAGGGGAAACTCGGATGTCACAGCTGTGGGCCCTGCACTACTGCCTGTGTCGTGACACTGACCTCAGAGGTTCACCCGAGTTCATTCTCATCGCGTGGCTCTCTCTGTCTGCTGTCAGTGGGCAGTCATGCTATCTATTCTTTCTGTGACGCCCCTAACTCTATCAGGGTGTCACAGGGAACTGCACCCCTTTCTTTCATGGTACGGAACTCAGCCTCCATGGTTCTGGGTTCCTACACACTGGTATTGCTTCCATCAGCACTCAAATCCTAACCACACCTCACACCACACCCTGCCAGGCATACCAGTGGGTGGTCTAGCTGGAAAAGGACGACCCACCGAGCGGTTAGGCAGACTAGTGGGAGGAAGGAAGTCAATTCAGTGGTAGCTCCCAAAGAGTGAGGAGCTGGGAGTAGTAGCTCCCTAGAGTTCAGTAGCAGCCCTCAGAGAGTGAGGAGCTGAGGGAGTTGTAGCTCCCTGTGTGACCTTGGTTGGTCGCTGACGGTGGTCTGGGACTGGAGGAGTCGGAGACCCGGTCGCAGGGTATTGGAAAAGGATGTACTGACTTAGTTTTGGAGAATGGTCAGCACCAGAATGTCCAGTAACCAGACCGGTACTGAGCACAGCGGGGTACAGGACCCTAGATCAGGCAGTAGGTTCACGCAACCTGATAATTCACCTGTGGAGGATAATCTCTTTATGAACTTCCCCCAAGAGCTCAGAGATCGAAGGCACCAACACAACGAGGGGGATAGGGCTTTCCAGCTCATGCGGCCCGCAAAAATCTCAAGTGTCAGCCATCGAGAGCACAGCTCCACTATTTAAATATAGGGAGCGGGACCCTGACAGCTTCAGGCTGAAGGGTCATTCAGGAACATCTACACAATTGTGCATGGTGGCAGGCTCCGGACCACTAAGCAATACCAATGGGGACGGACACCCAGATGGGCTCCCCAGAGTGGCAGCGGCAAATAGAGACTTGGTTTACTCCTGTGTCAGAGTCTGCTTAATGATTGCACTAATATTTCTACAGCCAAAGTGAGTACACTGCCTTCCCTGCATCCTGCCTGCCCGCATAGCCTGCAGAACGCCATCCGCCACCTACCATCCAGAGTACTGGGGTCTCCTCTACCCGTGGAGGGATCACCATCTAGCTGCCCCACTCCATCTCCCCCAGGTACTCCCATCGGCAGCGGCGGTACTCCTCTTACCGCGAACCACAGCTGGCGTCACGAACTATCTTTTGTAAAAATAATTGAGTGACCGCTGAGCCCCGGGTCCGGAGACCCTCGAGCAAAATTCCGGATCCGAGCAGTTTGCCTGCTCCCGAGGGCGGCACATTTCTATCTATTTTTTTTTTATCTATCCCTCTATCTATCTATGTATTCTAGCTATCTTTGAAATCCTATCCTATCATATTTTATTTCTCCTTTAATAAATGTGTGACACCCTTGCCTATCAGGTCATCACAGGGTATTGTGCAATCTGCCTTTCTGCACAGTATCCACCCTCCTTGGTTACGGTCCTGGTCCTTTGGTGTTGCTAACAGCTTAGCCAGTCAAAATCCTAGGTACACTTTACACCGAACCCACCAGACACACCACTGGGGGGGCCTAAAGGGAATAGGGCTGTCCACATGGAGGGTTGGTAGGGGGAAGTGATGAAAGTGAAAGAGAAGTGAAACAGGAGTGAGAGGAATAGGAGGTGAAAAGTGACTCTCCGAGAGGGAGAGGGCAATGGTCCGGAGCAGGGCTCCTGGAGTTACTAGGTGGCAGACGTTGGTCTGGGCCTGGTAGGAGCTGGAACCCCGGTCGCAGGGGATTGCGTCAAGGAGCACGGACTGCCGAGGAAGGCAGCTGGCGGCCTTGAGCCATCACCGGGCAGGGGCCCAGGGCACAATGGGGTACGTGGATCCCAGGTCGGGAAGTAGCTTCACGCGTCCCGGTAATTTACCCGATGGGGGTGAAGACTTCACGATTCATCCCCAACCCGCTCCAAAATTGGGGTACTAGCACACCGATGGGATAGGACTTTCCCAAATACAGTCCAAATAAATCCTACGCGTGAACCCTGAGAGCAAGCTCACTCCGTTAGCCATACGGGTGAGCGGGACCCGAAAAGTTTCAAGCTTGAGGGTTTAATTTCTGAAAAGGTGCCACTGAAAAGGCCACAGGCTAACAGCAACACCAAGGGCACGGATCCCAGCATGCTCCCTCAAAGCTGCTGTGGTGCTCAGACTTCTGGTTTACAAGTTGTCGGTGTCATTATTCCTGGACTGAGTGAGTACACTGAAAGCCCCTTTTCTACTACCCAACGGCACCTCAAACACCATCTCCCTAACGGGCCTTGGGGCACAAACCCCCTACCCACGGAGGGGTTAAACATCCTGCTGCCACACCATCGCCACCAGGCTCCCCCAAGAGCAGCGGTGGTTTCTCACATTACCACACACCGTGGGTGGCGTCACGAACTTTCAATCCCCCTGTAAATACTCCCCCCCCCCCTCTTGATTCTGAGTGGCCGCACGACCCCCGGGTCCGGAGACTTCTCGAGCCACCGCGGATCCGAGCGGCTCGGCCGCTGGTACGGGGGCGGCACAAATACACTGTCCAAAATGCATTGAAATGCATGTGTTTTGTTTTTGTCAAACAGTGTTTACATTTGTCAAGAGTCTGCCAGAGGGTGCATATTTGTTGTCAAACCAGTACGCAGCGTTGGGACATAGCCTAATTAGAAGAATTCATGGTTTGATGTTGTTTTGAAGGCAAAGGCTGATAATACCAAATGTTGGATTTGATTTAGTTTTCTATGAAGTTCACTTTGCTAATTAATAAAAATTAACTATTGACACTTCTATTTTTGAAGCATTTTTATTTTGCAACGTTTTTTCCAGACCGACCTAACAGTTTTGAATAGTATTGTATATTGGGGAAAGATTTTCTATTTTGATCTCCTTCTACAAAGCAGATCAATCCAAAAATGAGCTAGTTTGAGCCAAATTTCCTGAAAATCATGGTTTCATGCAAATTCGTTTTGAGATTCCCACCATTTCCCACACTACTGAAGTATTAAATAGCAGGCTAATGTCATTTTGTGTTGCCTCTCCATAATGTCCTGATGGTATGACATGTTACGAATTATCATACCTTATACAGCAGTGGTCAGTACTTTGGCTATCACAGATTCATCTATAATTTTAAGTCACTGGTTAAGTTTTTCTCCTGTAGAGTATAAGCTCTGATTGTTAACGAGGTACTCTTTCTTTCTCTTGTAGAGTGTAAGCTTGTATAGTCAGCAATTTCCTCTCTCATTCTCTTTTTATAGTAGATTGCAAGCTCTTATGGTCAGTAGAGTCCTCTCTCACCTGTAGAGTGTAAGCTCTTATGGTCAGTAGAGTCCGCTTTCTCTCTCCTGTAGGGTGTAAGCTCTTATGGTCAGTAGAGTCCTCTCTTTCTCACCTGTAGAGTATAAGCTCTTATGGCCAATGGGGACCTTTTTCTTTCACCTGTAAAGTGTAAGCTCTTATGGTTGTTGGGTTTTTTCTCTCCTCTCATCCATATGTATTTTCTGAGCAATTACAATCTTTCAAGTATTGAGACACTGGTTTATTTGACATGAATCGAAATTTCGGAGAAAGTTCAGCAAAGTCTCCAAGTTCCAATTTCAAAACATCCACTCATCACTAATTTATGTTGCAATAGCATACATAACATACATAACCCATTGACAGTTAAAATGCTGTTTATTGCAAGAAAGCAGCGATGTTATAAATTCTGTCCAGCCCTTTTAATGTGATGGCATAATTCTAATTTTCAGTTACATCTCTTTTTCTGTTATCTGACACAGAAAGCTGAAAACACATTTACAACAGCTTCGATGGAAAGGGGCAAAGAGTGCAAGCAGAGAATACGAAGAGCGGTCATGTGCTCGATGCCAGAAAGCTCTGGGAAGATTGCTGAACAGAGGTGCTGTCTGCAATGGGTGTAGTCACAGAGTGTGCCAGGAATGCCAAATTTACCGCTGCAGTATTATATGGAAGTGTACCGTCTGCAATGCTCATGGGTAACAAGTCTTTTCTTACATTCATCTGAGAACATTTTAAAGGGAACCTGTCAGCAGATTTGGGGCCTATAAGCTGTGGCCACCACCAGTGGGCTCTTATATACTGCATGTTAGAATGATGTATATAAGAGCCCAGGCCGCTGTGTAGAACATAAAAATAACAAAAATAACTTTATAATACTTACCTAAACGGTCACTGTGGTGGAGTTGGGTTATATGGGCATCTTCGTTCTCCAGTGCCGGCGCCTCCTCTTTCGACCATCTTCGTCCTCCTTCTGAAGCCTGTGTGCATGACGCATCCTACATCATACACACTTGCCGGTCCTGCGCAGGCGCACTACAAGACTTTGATCTGCCCTGCTCAGGGCAGATCAAAGTGCGCCTGTGCAAGACCTCAATGCCGGCAAGTGTGGATGACGTAGAACGCGTCATACACCTCGGCTTCAGAAGAAGGACGACAAAGATGGCAGAAAGAGGAGGCGCCGGCACCGGAGAACGAAGACGCCCATATGACCAAAATCCACCGCAGCGACCGTTTAGGTAATTATTTTAAAGTGATTTTTACGTCCTACACAGCGACCTGGGCTCTTATATACAGCATGTTAGAATGTTGTATATAAGAGCCCACTGGTGGTGGCCGCAGCTTATAAAGCAAAAAACTGGTGACAGGTTCCCTTTAAATTATGTGAACAACAATCTATAACATGTATATTGAATAAATAAGGGAATAGTTCTATTTTTTACTCTGTCTATGACTTTCCAATTTTATCACTCAAATCTTGTTAGAAAAAAAACTTTGCAAATTGTGTTCTGGTAGTGCAGACGTTACTGCGTATAAGATATTTCACAAACTGTAACAAATATCTATGATTATAGAGGTGTACTGTGTATTATACAGCACAGTACCAGGTACATGTGGAAAATAATCCTCAGGAGTATCCGACATCTCCTACTCGCATGCTTATCCTTATTAAGAAGCCCTCCATCATGTCACTGAAGTTGCCAATATTCTTGACCATCGTTTACAAACTGTTTTTCTCTGAAGCACCGCTTTGTTTCAGAGTCAAACGTACAAGGCTGAAAACATACAGCTGCAGTCTGATACAAGGCTCCCGTTATTACAAAATTCCTAACCTATAGACTTATACTTTTGGTTTTCCAATGTGTCTGTAAAATTATTGGCATTCCATAATGTTTAGATAAATTGTTAAAAATAGTAAATTAAAAATCACATTGGCAATTATAAATATTATATATTTTCACAAAGCAGCCAAATTCAATAAATACCTATAAAAACTATTTATTTTTAAAAAATATCCACAATTCAGCATTGTGGACAGGCAGCCACCTTCCCCTGTGTGTTAAAGGTTTCGATATGCTTCTCCAGTGTATCTGTAGTGAGTGACACCTATGGATCCCAATAGGAGCAGATAAGTGGCAGTTTCACCTACCGTTCTTGCACTTGTGTCTAGGTTTAGGATATATTCACACGTGGTAGAATTATTGAAGAAATCTCCAGAACTGTATTATCTGATTGGGGCTTGCATAAATCTATTCTGCAATCCACAAACTATTGAAACAACCCCATTCAGATGTAAGGAACTGGGACATTTCTTAGATTTGACATGTGTGATTATACAATAATTGTGTATTGCTGGTTATATGACATTTTTTTTTTGCTATGATTTTCTGTCTACACTTGAAGCAAGTTAAGAGTATTTGATAAAGCACAAGTAGGCATGTGATTAAAGCAAAATGTGATAATATTTCAGATGCTAACCTTTGATGATGTTTCTTCTATGTATAATAGTGAAGTTAAAATAAAGACTGGCGAGTGGTTTTTTGACGAAAGAGAAAAGAAATTTCCATCTGCAGGTAATATTTCTTCTAAAACATATCACCGGTATTGATACGTTGATACGGCTTATTGTGGATGCAAATTTTGCTTGCTAATCGGTACATAAGATGACTGCATTTGCTAGAGTTATGACGTATGCGGAACTAGGCAGCTGAGCTTAAAGCACATCTATCACCAGGATTTTCCAGCATAACCTAATGCTAGTGCTATACTGACACGATCAGACTGATTCTATACATACCTTTAGTTGTCAGCTTGGATGTAAAAGTTTTGAAATCCAAGAAAATAAAGTTTATAAAATCAGCAGCTTGTTGAGTGACCGCAGCTGATAGCTGGGGTGGGTATTCATAGTTATCCCCTCCCCCTTTTATTTATTCTAATTCTATTATGGAATCTATTTACTTTGTGACTTAAAGGACCTGTGCTGATGTCATACCTATGTGTGGCGCCCCTGAGGCTTCAGTCGCCACAGGGCATTGCATTTAATTTGGTGTGCAATGCTTGGACTCAGGTGATGGAGGAGTTAATCACTAGTGTTGTTTTTCCACTTAAAAAAATATCTAGCTGAGTCACCACTTACACAGGAAGCCAAGCAATCTGGGGAATTCCAGGTTGCCAGGGCAACAGCCACTGAGTCATCCCAAGGGTGGGGGCACTGAGTGAGTAAGAGACACACAAACCTTTTTAACGAGAGTTCAGTCTGGGAGCCGGTGAGAGCAGACAGCCTTGAGAGAGGAAGGAGAGCAAGGCTGGTCCTGGAGATAGGAGACTGGTGGACATTGTCCCAGGACCAGGGGCCACAACACTGCACTGAGTCTGCAGGAATGAGACTGGAATAGGGCGAGAGGCGACCGGTGGAGATGGTTAGACAGCAGAGACATGGTAGCTGAGGATCAGCCTAACCGTTCCCACAGTGCCAGCGCAGTCTGGGTAAAGAGCCCTCGGTTTGGGAAACTTTCATGGACTCTAACAAATCTACAGGGGTTGGGGATTTCATGTCCCATCGCCCCCCACCCACTTTTCTGCAGCACAGTGACATAGGATCCAGGGTCAGGTTTACAGCCAGGTCCCACGGCGAGGACCTGCGTCACCTGCATACGGGATGGGTCACTTAACACGGACAGCGGAGTCCCCAAGTTGCTTCAGGCCATGGGGAGCCTAGAGTCCGTGCAAGGAGGAAGATCTCACACATTTCCACAGACACTGATGATTGCCTCTTATTCACCCGGGACCAGCTCGAGTCCATCCATGGCGGCGGAAAGCGGCACCTCTGGGGAGCTTTAAGAACTGTGAGTAAAAATAATTTTGAATTGCAGCCCCGGTGTTGTCCTTGCAATTGCCGGCGGCGCTATCAGCCATTCCCATAGCCCTCATCCTCCCTGGGGCTCGCTCCACTTGTGGGGAGCTGAACTATCTGGGCTGCGTTAACATCAGCCCCGGAGGAGAGCAACATCTTGCAGCGGTAGCTAATCTCTGGCCACCACAATGGGTGGCGTTGAAAAGCATTCCCCATTCCCATCCAACACCACTCCTGGAAGAGGAAAAGTCGCAAGAGGGGTCTGCGGCGGAAAAGGCCGAGACTCCAGTCACCACTGCAACTGGTGACATGCTTCCCAGGAACCCTTCACCCTCCTTCCATCCCCCCTTTACATCTTGCACCCGCTTGTTTGTCTTTTACATGTAGCCGACGGGGCCACGTAGCCGGGTCAGGCCAGTCACAGCAACCCCACAAAACCACTGGCCCGGTGACGAGTAACCCCTTAGGACCCGTGGGGCGCTACATATGCGACCAGAAGGGGCAGGATTTCAGCCAACATAGCTGATACTAGGAAGCAATATATTTTTTTTTCTGAGGCCACGACCTTTCTGATTACATTGGTATGACATCAGCACAGGTCCTTTTAGTCACAAAGCAAATCGGTTGTATAATAGAATTAGCCTAAATAACAAGGGGAGGGGATTATTATTAATATTCACCCCAGCTATCAGCTACTGCAGCTGCTGTCACTCAACAAGTTGCTGATTTTACAAACTTTACTTGTTTGTGTTTCAAAACCTATACATCTGAGCTGACAACTAAAGGTATGTATAGAATCATATGGGGAAAGTTGAGGAGGAAACAGGCAGGGCACTACTCTATATAGTCAGGATCAGTTCACAAACAAGCATGTCACTGCTGCAAACTCTGCCGGTAATACGTTTAACTAGTTTTTGCCAGGATAATCACAGCTCCGTGGTGCACATATACAAAGTCCACATGAGTCCAAGGCATAAAGGTAAGAAAAAATATGAGCACTCACCGGTTGTTTGCTGTGTGAAAAAAACCTTTTATTCAGGCATCGGAGTTACATGCTGTGCAAGGAGGGGAGAGGGAAGGAACAGGCAGAACGTGTAGACGACGATCGTTTCGCACACCTGCGGTGCTTCAACGGGTCTGACCCGTTGAAGCACCGCAGGTGTGCGAAACGATCGTCGTCTACACGTGCTGCCTGTTCCTTCCCTCTCCCCTCCTTGCACAGCATGTAACTCCGATGCCTGAATAAAAGGTTTTTTTCACACAGCAAACAATCGGTGAGTGCTCATATTTTTTCTTACCTTTATGGTATGTATAGAATCAGTCTGATAGTGCCAGGATAGCACTGGCTTTAGGTTATACAGGAAAATCCTGGTGATTGGTGCTCTTTAATGGCTGCTTTGTATTGAGTTCTTCTTCTCTCAATCAGAGACTGTGATAAATGTCGCCATAATGCTCCCCATTCAAGTACATGAATCCTGCAGTACTGAATGCTGAGGTCAAGTCAAATTCTAACAATTTAATGCCAAACAGACTTATTGTCAAACAGTCTCAGGTGTTTAGAATTTAAAGTTGTAAAAAATGTTTGATTGCAGCCAGTAAAATCAATGCAAACATTTTTTTTAAGAACTTTTACATCCAGTTTCGTTGAAAATTTGGTGTGAGAGCCTGGAGACACCTCATAAAATGGAATATGCTGTAGTGTAACATACTCACCTGACCCCATTTCAGCACCATCGGCCTCTGATGTTGGATGCTGCTGTTTTGAACCTATAGGCAGCAATGACCTCATGAGAGTTAAGGCCGCTTTACACGCAACGATATATCTAACGATATGTCGTCGGGGTCACGTCGTTAGTGACGCACATCCGGCCTTGTTAGACATATTGTAGCGTGAAACACAAATGAGCGACTGTGAACGAGCAAAAATACTCACCTTATCGTTGCTCGTTGACACATCGCTCATTTAAAAAAATCGAACGTCCTTCTGTGCTCCGGTTGTTCATCGTTCCCGAGGCAGCACACGTCGCTCCATGTGACACCCCGGGAACAATGAACTGCAGCTTACCTGCGGCCGCCGGCAATGCGGAAGGAAGGAGGTGGGCAGGATGTTACGTCTCGCTCATCTCCGCTTCTATTGGCCGGCCGCTGTGGGACGTCGCTGTGGCACCGAACGTCCCTCCCCCTTGAGGAAGAGGATGTTCGCCGCCCACAGCGAGGTCGTTCGGGAGGTAAGTACGTGTGACGGGGGTTACCGAGTTTGTGTGGCACGGGCAACAAATTGCCCGTAACGCACAAACGATAGGGGCGGGATGTGATCGCACATGCGAACGCATGATAAATCGCCGCGTGTAAAACGGCCTTTACTGATGATATAATTTCAGTTTGGGCGCAGATTCTTCTCCATATGTTTTTCAAGGAGAATAAATCGCCTTTCAAATGAGCAATACGCACAATGTCCAGCCAAGACGTTCTGATGTATGTTCTCCTGTTGGCCATTGTGATTAATGCTCAGCCATTTAGTCTTTATATAACTATATAGAATGTATGTTCTGTCTGGCTGAGTGGCTAATGGCTGTGGCCATTTGGAACAATTACAGAGATGGTTCAGTGCTCTATTTAAATCTTCTGAAGTCATCCTGCTTTTGCCTATAAATTGCTATCTGTAATTATGTATACAATTGCATGAAAACCTCCTCCATTTTTTTTATTTTTTTTTTAACTAAAATCCCCAATAATATGAAAATCAATTAAGCCTCTTCAGCCGATTTTGTCAGGACTACTGATGGGCGGACCTGCAGATATCCAGGATGGGCCCGAAATTGATCACGGATGCTGGTCCCCATATAGGTAAATGGGGACCTGAGTCGTTCACTTTAAAATGGAGCAGGCACGTTATACTTACCGAGTCTCCCATGCAGCTGTAACACTTGTTCCGGGGCACTCATGCTACTTCCAGGGCCGCTCATTATCCTTCTTAAATATGCACTGCCTCCCCCACCCACCGACAGTCCCGGAATCTCTGATTAGTTGCGGTCAGACAGCGCCCCTGCCCTGTGTGACAGCGTGTCTGACTGCTTTCAATCACCGATGTTGTGTGTGTCCCTATCATGGTGTAAAAATAAATAAATTAAAAAAAGTAGCGTCGTGTCCCCCCAAATTATGATACCCAGCTCAGATAAGGAAATGATAATGTCTCGTTCTTCAATCTCTTGAGTCCTGTGATTGGCTGGAACGGGATGTGATCGCTTCCAGTCTCAACAGAGACCAATGGTGCTGGAGTGTCAAGACTTGTTGGTGGTATGTGCCGCCCTGGCAAAACCAGGGTGTCATAGAGGTCTGCATCCATCTTTTTGGTGCAGATCTCACTCTCCCTTGGGGAGTTTCCCACACCGATACACACCAGCCAATCAGGCCCACTCACCCCCTCCCCAGGAAAAGGGAGGGGGGCGAGAGGAGCTTAGAAAGAGCAGAGCAGAGTTTGAGCGGTAGTCAGTCTGCAGGAGGAGAGAGGTCTGGAAGCAGCCCCTGTGTGGAGCTAGGAAAAGTGGCAGTAAGGGCCTCAGGAATAGGCCAGCCTCTTGTGGGACCTGAAGTGGACCGGGAGAAGGTAGTGGCCCCCCCGGTGCTGACTATCGGGACACAGTCCGGACCTGTGTACAAAACAGACACAGACATCAGGCAGGAGAACAACACCTGAATTGCACGCACGGGTGTGGGACCCGTCCTCACAGCATCCGTGGGCACCAGTTACCAGCAATTTGGTTTACAAAAGACTCTGAGTATTTTTTCCATCTGCGTTCCTGACCCTCCACATCAATCCAGCTTCATCCAGCACTACGATAACCGAACTGTGAGTATACTATTCCCTGCAACCCCTGCCACCACCACAACCCCCAACTGGACCCCGGGACTACACCTCCCCTACCCGTGGAGGGGATTCCACCTTGCTGCCCCACACCACCAGTCTCGGGCACGGTCCACAGAGGCAGCGGCAGTGCCACCATCTCATCACCGCAACCCACGGGTGGCGTCACGGACAATCTCCCCTACCTAATCCCCTTTTTGTTGTGGAGCCTGGGATCACAGACCAGGTCACGCCACCGTGATACTTACAGAAGTGACCCCTTGGCCCAGATCTGAGTACCCTCTATCCCTGGGCGACACAAGTATATCTTCTATTATTTGTTTATACCCGACTCTGACTTTTAAAAAGTACATTTGTGAGTCCAACAACTAGGTAACATTTTGTATGAAGATGTAATTATACTTGAATTTTTTTCAAATACAGCATACTAATGTATAAAATAGTTCTATATACTGTTGTTTAAATGTAATATAATATCTGTCTTTTATAGGAAAACATGAAACAGCTGGCGCAAAACTATTGAAGTCCTATCAAAAAATGAGGTAAGTAATTTAAAAGTTGAAAAATAGCTATCATTTAAATTCCCAGAGGAACATTGGCCTATACACTGACGATCAAAAAGATAATAATGTTTTGAGCTTTTGACTTTCAGAACACATCTCGTTATCCACTACAGCTTCGAACGTGCAACTACCTTCATTTTATAGACAATCATCTTGGCTACCTCATACATAAATTTGACTTGCAACTATTTAGTATCAGATCAGTTATGCCAATTCCTGTCACTTCATTGTTACTTTTTTGCTCCTGTGGTGAAAAAATCTTTTTCTTCCTGTATATTACAAATTACAACCTGTGCTTACATTGCCTAATGACTCAGTGTGTTATTAGGTTTATTCCCAAGAGAAAGGTCACTGATTTAAAGAGCAGCCATGTCGAAGATTTCCCAAGAATAGAAAAAACACATCATCCGTTCATCAGTGGTCTGTTGGCCAAGAATATTTCACAGTGCATCATGTGAGTGTTATGACACTTGGAAGAATACAAAATGAAGTCCATCTATCCATCCATGCAACCATTCAAAAGCCAAAAGCTGGTGTGATGCCCCAGGGCTGTGGGGAACTCGGTCCCGGGCATGTGGTGCGCAGGGGGGAACAGTCTTGGTCGCGGCCAAAGCCCGGTTTCGTGACCCTGGGGTCTGCTCCAATAAAAGGGGTGAAAAATGGGAAAAATAAAAGAAAATAAAATGAAAGACTTTTCGACTATGCCACTTGCGGTTGTGGCCAGCTTATCGAAGCCGCCGCTGTAGGGTCCTGCTGGGGCTGGTGGAGTAATGCAGATTAGGTGTTTTGGGCCCTCTGCAAGCAGGGCTAGGCCCCAGTCGTAGATGATGAAGAGACTGTAGCAAGGGACAGTCAGAGTATGTGTACGGAGGGGAAAAGGAAACAGTCCACACCGGTTTTGCAGTTTCAACTTGCCTTTTTACTTTGGCTTGGTACCTGGACCCGCTGGTGCCGGTTTCAGGTGTTCCCACTCCCCTTGTTCTCCGTGCCAGCTGTTACCTAGGGTAGCTGTCCTCCGGGCACACTTGTTGGTAGTGTGTTCCCGATGCTTAGAGCTTCTGGGGGAGCCCCTCCGTTTGAGTCTTGGTCCTATTGCAGGCAGCCTGGACTATTTAATAGGTGGACTTCTGTCCCTGATCCGAGGTCCTCACTTTGCTGCTGATGCTTCAGACTCTTTGGTTGGTGAGGGACCCTGGAGATCCCTTCACCTGGCAGATGTAACAGTTGACCATAAAGTGTCCCGCTGTCCTAGAGTCTGCATCCCGCCTTGTGCTGAGTTCTGTGAGCCTTGGTTCCATACTTCCACAGGCGCCCCGCGATTCCTGGAGTCCTATACTTCCACTGGTAACCAACGGTTCCTGGAGTCCCAGTTCCTTATCTCGCAGTCCTTGTCTCCATTACAGCGTCCTGTTCTTACTTTAGGTATTTTCACCTTTCCTTCTTTACTTGACTCCTCACCCTCTCACTCCTAACTCCCCTCACTCCTTCACTTCCAACTCTCCACTTCTCTTCCTCCCGCCAACTTCCCAACTGACCATTGGCCCCTCCCCTTGCTAGGTCGCTCCCTACAGATTGGGTGGCAATTAGCCAATAACTGCCCATCCCTTTTACCTGTTGCTAGGCAGTCTCCCAGTCTGGAATTGGGGTTATGTTTGTGGCCTGAGAGTGCTGGTGTGTTGACTGGCATGGATATTCCGGGATTTGGGTTTCCACAGTTCACATTTATTTGTGGCACCTGAGACCTCAGGGCTACACTGGATGTCCGAGCAAAATGTTGGAGTCAACAAGTCGACTCATTATAAGGTCTATCAGTTCTGGCTTGACAAACACGGCATTGTGGGTGGCTTGTATGCTTTATAATTGTGAAATCACAGATATCCATGAATGCTCTGGGCGACAGACGTTACACAAGTCTGAAATGGTGGCCCAAAAAAAATGAAGAAGCCTCAACTTCAATATCGTCATAAGAAGCGTTGGCTCGCGTGTGCAAAAAAGTACGAAAAGTGGAAAGTAGAAGATTGGAAATGTGTGATTTGGAGCGATGAGACGAATGTTAATAAACTAAGCTATGAAGGGTGCAAATGGGTCTAGAAGAAACAAGGGAAAAAGGTTAACTGATCGGTAAATTGAAGGAACTGTCAAGTTCAGTGGAGGAAGCCTGATGATATGTGATTGTGTCACAATCAAAGGCATTGGATACTTGACCAGGATTGATGGTGGCCTCAATGCTGAGCGATGTGTGAGTATCCTACAAGACAAGTTACTTCATATCCTCGAGTACTAAAGGTATGAAAAGGACAACATAGTGTTCCAGCAGGACAATTACTTGAAGCATATATCAAGATTAGTAAAGAAATAGTTCAATGACCATGAAGTAGAGCTACTGAATTGGCTCCCACAGACCCCAGACCTGAATTCAATTGAGCTCTTTTGGCTAGAGTTGAAGAAAAATCTGTATACTTACCCAAGTGAGTCAACCAATATACACCAATATTGGGAATGTGTAGAAGAGACCTGGGATCAGATTACGGTAGACATGCTTGAATCTGATCAAGAGTAATGCTGGGTTCACACATAGAAATGCAGCCGCGATCACAACGGGCGACCTGACCTTATAAGGATCGCTGCTGCGACGTTACATGGTCGCTGGTGAGCTGTCGAACAGGCAGATCTCACCAGTGACCAGCCCCCAGCCAGCAGTGACGGGTGGAAGCGGTGTTGCGCTTGGTAACTAAGGTAAATAATGGGTAACCAAGGGCTTGGTTACCCGATATTTACATTGGTTACCAGCGCACACCGCTTAGCGCTGGCTCCCTGAACGCCAGAGTACACATCGGGTTAATAAGCAAACCCTTGCTTATTTACCCGATGTGTACTCTGGCGTGCAGGGAGCAGGGAGCCGGCAGCACAGGCAGCGTGAGAGCGGCGGACGCTGGTAACGAAGGTAAATATCGGGTAACCAAGGAAAGGGCTTCCCTTGGTTACCCAATGTTTACCCTGGTTACAGCTTACCGCAGGCTGCCAGAAGCTGGCTCCCTGCTCCCTGCTCGCTTCAGTTCGTCGCTCTCTCGCTGTCACACACAGCGGTGTGTGCTTCACAGCGGGAGAGCAACGAGCAAAAAATGAAGCAGGACATTCAGTAATGAGCGGCAACCTCACAGCAGGGGCCAGCTCGTTGCTGTGAGGTCACACACAGCGACGGGACGTCGCTGCTACGTCACAGAAAATGGTGACGTAGCAGCGACGTCGCCGTCGCTGTGTGTGACACCACCTTAAGTTCAGAAGGGTTCAGGCAGAGTTGAAAACCAAATATGGATTTACAAAATACTAACAAATTGATAAAAATGTAAATTTACATTTTTTAGGAGCAAAACAATAACAATGCAGTTATAGCGCCCCACGGGGCAAGTGGTTAACCTACTCGTTGCCGGGCCATTGCGGGTCGGGTCAGGCGATGTCACGGGTGGCCTTGCCCGATTCCGTTGCCCCAAGGCGTACAGTAAATGAAGGGAAAGCGGGTGATAGGGGAAGTTTGTCGTGACGCCACCTATAGTATGCGGCCAGGGTTTAGCTGCCGCTGCATAATTCCTCACCGAGGCAGGTATTGTGGCAGCCGGGATGGTGTCACTCCCCACAAGCAGAGTGGGTGCCGGTTGGATGACTGGAAAATGGGAGTCCCCTGGAAGTGTCAAAGTGCAGGGCGACGGCGTCGCTAAACAGAGTCTAAGTCAGCAATTGCGGTTCCAGGTTTTTTTACTCACTGATTTAAAGCTGCACCCAGGTGCTGTTCTCTGCCATCGTGGACTCCGGTCAATCCCAATCAAGTAAGGGGCCACCACCGGTGACTTAGGAGAGAGCGAGAATGTTCTTTTCCTAGGATGTCCCCCTCAGCAGTTAGGTACCCGGGCTGAGTTCCCAGTCCAAGAGTTCCAGAGGTGTCTTGTCAGAACTATTTTCCCAACTCGTCTGTTTTTGATGTGAGTGTGTTGCGCCTATTTTTACCCCAAGTGGAACCCGCCCCCCCAGGTGGCTGGCTTCAGTGACAGGGGAAGTCCCATGCATCGTGATGGCCACCCCCCTCCCTACCCTGAGCCATCCGACATTGTGTGAAGGCTCCTATGCTGTATGTAGAGTGGGAATTGAGGTGCAGTACCCTGTGGCGACCAGAGCCTCAGGGGCGCCACAATCCCCCATGGCAAATGGCAGCACTCCTGGGCTGCAAAAAAACACAGCACCACAATTTTTATATGCATGCAACAGGTTAACAAGAAAACATCCTTCCCTTTATGGGAGGCATCAATAATTTCAAACATTTCAAACATTTTCAACAATACCGGTCACAGGTCATCAAAACATTTCAAGGCAATAATTATCAGCAATTAGAAAATATTCTGCACATGAAAAACATTAACAATTATTCTTGCTTGGTTGCTAGTGTTTCCAGAAGGATGATCCCGACCGACTGGTTTGGCACGATCACTGGACATCCTCTAGCATAATGTCCTGACTTGCCGCAATGGCGGCAGATGGGCTGCCCGTCAGCATCGTAATGGTCAGTCACTGGGAGCGGTGGGTTATTCCCACGTCGCCAAGAGGGGAGATTATCAGCACTGGAAGCCTGTTCAATGGTCACTGGGTCCCTGGTTTGGTCTGCATTACCTTGGTCAGAGCAGACATGCCTTTTCTCAGTTCCAAAATCTAGAGTTGCAATTCAAATAAGCTGTACAGTCTATCCTGGAAAACATTTTCCACTCTTGGCTGCAGACATGGAGTTTCCTGGTAATTTCCGGCAGTGAGACTCTCTCTTTCGCGCTCTTATCTGGGCTCCTCCCATGCTTTCGCGCTCTTTTTACAGGTTCCGCCCACAGAGCATGCCCCTTCTTTTCCCATATGGAATAATAAATGGCAACTGTCATTTTTTGCGAACGCCAAATTAACCAATTTAACACAGTGCTGTAGGTGCACAGTGCCCAGTTGCATGGGCACGTAATCCTGTTTGTGTCGCCAAATGTAGCGCCCCATGGGGCAGGTGGTTAACCTACTCATTGCCGGGCCGTTACCAGTCTGTTTTTGATGTGAGTGTGTTGCGCTTATTTCTACCCCCAAGTGGAACCTGCCCCCCAGGTGGCTGGCTTCAGTGACAGGGGAAGTTCCATGCATCGTGATGGCCACCCCTCTGCCTATCCTGAGCCATTCCACCCTGTGTGACGGCTCCTAAGCTGTATGTAGAGCGTGAATGTGGAACACTGGTGATTAACCCCACCCTTACCTGAAATGGATACCGCACTTTAATTGAGGTTCAGCACCCTGTGGCGACCAGAGCCTCAGGGGCACCACACAGTGACATCACATGAATCTGCATAACTAATCATATGATAAATAGTTGCAAGTCAAACGTATGTATGAGACAGACCAGATGATTATCTATCAAATGAAGGTAGTCGTCTTATGCTCAAAGCTGTAGTGGATGATGAGACATTGAGCCAGAAAGTCAAAAGTTCAAAACATTGTTACCCTTTTGCTTGTTTGTGTAAATCGCTTTTTTGACCAATTTTTAATAGGAAAACAGGCTACTTAATAATTGTGCACACCTTCATAAAGAATGTTAATATTCTTAGGCCACACCCTAATTACATAAATATACACCACCTGATATTCTTCAAACCAATAAGCATTCAATACAGCTTGGAGTTGGAAAATATACATAAAAATAGATGATCTGGTCAAAATACTCACTTGCTTGATCTCCTGGGGCTCATGTCACCTAAATATGTCACTTGAGCTTTGCAACCAATCAGTAGCCATTTCACTCTCACTTACTGTCACCTGAAAGAAGTGAGTGCATGCTGCTGCTTTCTCACTCTTTTGAAATCAGTTATGTCTGAAATAATGTGTGTGAAGTGACTGCAGATTGGCTGAAGGGCTTGTGCGACATAACATCACACGAGCTCCAGGAGCACAGATAGCAAGATCACTGGAACAGCACTGGCACCAGAGGATAGTACAGAATAGCTGCTATTATTTTATAAGGAAGAATATACAGTAGCAATTGAGAAGGGTCAACCCCTTTAAATGCAGTGTGAGCCAACCCCTTGAAGTGCAGTGTTTTGTATGATCGGTAGAGATTTCAACACCCAGAATCCAACAAACCTGTATCACATTTCTGCCTTTATAGTATAGCAAATATAATTTCATGATAGGCACAATTTAAGAAATTCAATAAATTAAGAAAATAACAAGTTCTTCAATAAAAGCAAAACAATATAGTTCAGTCAACTAACTTCTGTTATTAGCTTTAAAAGGGAATCTGTCACTAGTCCCTTATTGACTGCTTTCTTCATATACTATGCATAGGTACTGTCAAGCATGGCCTTAAGGATGGGATTATGTTAAAGCATTATACTTCCTCTCCTGTAAATTGTGATTTTGATATTTTGGAAATTGCTATCAAAGGCATATTTTGAGATTATTATAACTGACATGTAAACCCACTCTTTGTAAAGGTAATCATGTTCCCAAGGCAATCATTCAGTGCCTACTTTGCAAGTAAAGATGACTCTACCAGTGAGAAATCAGTTACAAAACATAATTTCAATAAAGAGTTTACACATGGTTCACTTCTTCATTACATTCATCATTTCCAGTCATGTCAATGACTGTTAACTACTATAAGGCTAAAGTTGGATCTAGGTTTTTTGACAGCCGGGGCAAGAATTCAAAGTTCTGAATTATTACACTGCAAACTTTCAGGATTATCCTGTGGCAGATGCAAGAGTGGACAGTTATACTGTATGAGTGGAAGTACTTGAGTTACATACTTCCGGCCACATTCCGACTAGACGTGTCCAGCCTCACTCAACTCACTTGTTTTGAGCGAGGTTACGCTTGTCTAGTCAGCACATGATCACATTTATGCAAATCGTCACTTGTAGTTGGTACCGCCTGTACCAAAAAATCCTGAGATCGTGCAGTGTGCTCACTGTGACAATTCAGTAGTCAGCAGTCACCTATGGTGACTGCAGATATTCATCACAAACTTTGAAAACCCCCATAATACTCCTATTATAAATAAAAACATAGTAACTTTTCAAATGACACAACACTTTTACATGGACAAGTATCATGTAATCTTACAAGTTATGGATAGTTACATATGTACAGGATCAGAACTAATAACAGCAAAATATATCCCCAGAACCACCATCAATACATAAATACATCACCATAACCACCATCTGTACAGAATTACATCAGCAGGACCACTATCAATGCAGAAATACATCACCAGAACCAACATCATTACAAGAATACATCACCAGAACCACCAGCAACACATGCATAAATAATTAGAATCACCATCAGTACATGATTACATCACCAGAACCACCATCAGTACATGAATACATCCCCAGCATCCCCATCAGTACATGGTATATCATTTGCAATGTCAGGTCAGCCCTATATAATGTATCACATGAACCTACAACTCCAAGTATATCCTTAACAATGAGAAGATACTGGGATAGTTGTTATTCCCAATCATAATCAGACTGTACTAATGATGCAGTCAGTATCAAAAATAAACCTTTACATTCAGGTAACTTATTGATATCATCTTCTCAGATTGAAGTCATTATTATTCTTTTCTTTTTCATCTTCTCTGCATGCCATGATGACTTTTCACATCCATAGCTTGTCTCTGAAAATTTCTCTATATGTTTGGTCTCCTGTAGCACACCCCAACTAGATGTCCTTAAAAATGGTAGTGTGACTATAATGTTCTTGAATTCAAATATCTTCCCTATATTGTGTCCCTGAATAAGTAACTGCCTCTCACTATGTTCCCTGCACAAAATATGACACCCACAATGTTCATCTTAAGGTCAATGGCCTCCACACTGGCCTCTCTTTTCTATAGAGGGCTCCCTTTTCTCACTGTGCTCTCACACTGTCTTTCCTATACTGTCCATACTGTCTCTATACTATGCTGCCTCCTCACACTCCTCCTTAGTATACTGTTCCAATTTTACTGTACCCTCACACTGTCCCTCATGCTATGCCCTCTCTAAACCAGCCGCTAACCAAACACAACCCAGTCTATATTCTGTGCCTCCACACACCTTTCTCCCCAAACTGTCTCCCCTCAAATGGTGTCCTCACACATTTCCCCCCTACTTCATACTATCTCCTCACATATTTATCCCCACGCTCTCCTCACACATTTCCCCTGCTCTTCATACTGTCTTTTCATACATCCCCCCATACTGTTTCCACACACATTCCTGTCCCTTCACTCCTACTGTTTCCTCACGAATTCCCTCACCCCACTTTGAATGTCCACAAGCTGTCTTCACTCATTGCCCCCTCACTCTCCATTCTGCCTCCTCACGCATTCTCAATACTGCCTCCTCATCCCCCATCCCATTTCTGCATCCATTCCCCATCACTCCCTATACTGTTTCTGCACCCCATTGCTCATCATACTATTTTCTCACACATTCGCCCACTCGCCATGCTGTCTCCTCACATATTTATTTGCTCTCCATACTGTTTCCTCATACATCCCCCTTCCCCTTACTATTAAAGTACACTTTTCCCCACCCACTCCCAATACAGTGTTTGTACCCATCCTTCCTAGCTTTCCATACTATCTCCTCATACATCTTCACTCCACATATTGTTTCCGCACCCATTCCCCCCTCATTCACCACACCATTTCGTCACATGGGCCCCCTCACATTCTGTACTGTCTTCTCATATATCACCCATTATCCCCCCATCCCCTGTGCCCCATATTGTCTCTTCAAATCAACGCCACCAATTACCATAAATTATCAGTTTCCTCAGCTCTATTTGAGCGTTTACCACAGTACCCACATTGGCCTGATCATTGTGCTGATGTCACCTGGATCCAAAAGTACCAGCGGTCAGAGCTACAATTGTACAATTGATTGTTCGGAGTCAGTGTGTTAAACTTTCTCTGAGCTGGCTTGACAGCCAGCTCAGAGAACAGTTAAATCCAACTCTGGGGGGGTGGAAAATTTTAGTTGTCGAGGAGACACCTTAGACCGTCACATCAGGCTTCTTGATGGCGCTCCCCTGCCATCTGCCCTTGAGGCAAATGCCCCGCATGTCCCACCCTAGATATAGAAAGTATACTTAGCATCTTTAATATAAAAATGTACTTTTCTTTGCAATTTTTCTTCTGTTTTGCTACCTAATCATTGTGTTTTGCTCCATTACCTGGTATATATAGATATCTAATTCCAAATAGTTGTACTTCTAAATAGTTGTTCTCTCTGTGTACTTTCATGTTTTAGCAAGATCTCCATTGTTCCACCTACTCCCCCTCCGTTCTCTGAAGTAACTCCTGTGTATAACTCAATGGTAATGTAAAAGATCTTCTTTTATTTTTGTCAGTGATTTAGTATTGTGTACACCATAAATATGTACCTTACCAACCTTACACAAAGTTCAGCCAAACCTGTTGATTATGATGGAACCCACCGACCATATCATGTGTATAAAACATTTGGACAAGGTGAAATACAAGTTGTCCTATCATTTCTTGTCAAAGCAGATAAGTCAATGCCAGATATCTCTCCTCATTGAGAACACATGTATGCTCACACATGTACTATACATGTAAGTATTATATATTAAGAATTCTAAAAAATAGCAGTCAGCTGCATGAGAATTCAACTGATGGCTAATGAATAGATAGGGAATAACTTTCCTATCTCTGGGTTCTGGCAGCTGTGTCCCCCACTGATCCTGAGATGCGGGGCGCTGAAGAGCCCTGGCTGAATGCAGCAGAGATTGATCATGCGCAGTTCTAGACTTTTTGTTCTTAATCCCTTCACCCCCGGGCGATTTTCCGTTTTCGATTATTGCTCTTTTTCATCCAAGAGCCGTAACTTTTTTATTTTTTCGTCAATCTTGCCATATGAGGGCTTATTGTTTGCAGGATGAGTTGTACTTTTGAAAGAAACCATTAGTTTTACCATATAGTGTACTGGAAGATGAGGAAACAAATTCCAAGTGCAGTGAAGTTACAAAAAAGTGCAATTACACCATTGTTTTGGGGATATTTTATTCCATGTGTTTACCATATGGTAAACCTGATGTGTCGATGTGATGCCTCCAGGTTGGTATCAGTTCGTACATACCAAATTTGTATATTTTTTCTTTTATCTAAGGGGTTAAACAAATTTCAGAATTTTGTCCAAAAAAGGAATTGCGCTTTTGTTGCCATTTTACAAGACCAAAAGCGTTATCATTTTTCGGGACCTGGAGCTCAGTCATAGCTTATTTTTTGCATCTTGAGGTGACATTTTTAATGATATCTCTTTCGTGTGGATGCTACGTTTTGATCCCCTGTTATTGCATTTTATACATTTTTTTGCGGTAACCAAAAAATGTAATCTTGGTATTTGGAATTTTTTTTTCTCAACACGCTGTGTAACGATCAGATTAATTGATTTTATATTTTTATATAAATTTCTGAATGTGACAATACCAAATATGTGTATATTTTTTTAACTGTTTAATTTTCAATGTGGCGAATGGGAGGTGATTTGAACTTTTTAGGTTTGTTTTTTTTTAATCAAAACATTTTACATTTTTTATTTATTTTACTAGTCCCCGTAGGGGACTTTATGGCTTAGCGTCTGATCACTTGTTCATTTCTGTTCATGAGAGCTGCATAGCTCTGATCAGTGAAATGCACTGTTCCTTTAAGTGTCACCGCTCTGTTGCCTCTTACAGGCCGTACGTCATGGTCGCATCAGGGGTCATCACATGACCCGTCACTACCATGGCAACCGTCGGCTCCCCAATACCGTGTGGCGACCCTGAGGCTCTGGTCGCCACAGGGTACAGCACTCCACTTAGGGTGTAGTGCTGGTCATGGATCCAAGAGAGGTCGGTGCCGATTTCACCATACACAACCACATACACACAAGGGTTGCCCCTTCCCCACTGGGGACTGGCCTAGGGTCGGGTACCAAAGGGGTTGCCAACAGTGTGGCATTTACAGGATGGCATCACAACAGGGGTCCCAATGCACTAGCTTAGGACCTGGTTAGGAGGAGGAGCAGCCACCACCGGGAGTTAAGAGTTACTGTTACTCTCCCCGTGTCCCAGCACCACTCCTTACCCACTGATCCAGTCCACGTGTCCACCGGTCATGGCTGCCGCTCCCGCTCATGCTCCCTAGAGTCCTGTTCCTGGTCTCAGGAGTCTGATTCTGACTAATGTTCTGTATAGGACCGGGCCGCGCCCACTCACCTGGTCTTATTGGCCCAGCACTGCTGCAACAGGAAATGACCTGAGGCTGTGCTGAGTATATAAGACTGACCTCTCCATGTGGGCGGGGCCTGATCATCGTTTGTGTTTCTATGCTTTGTCTTGTGAGCTAGGTGCTCAGGTCTTTGTTCCTGTTTCCTATTACTGCCTTAAAGTACGCTGTGACCTTAATGACCTGGTCCTGTCTTTGCTTCCTGATACCTGCACCCGTTCCTGCCACGTTAGTGCTCCAGCTACCATGTACCCTGCCCTCCAGGTGGGGTACTTGGTCCAGTGGATCCACCTCCTGGGCCTACCAGTCCTCCCTGGCCCTCACAGTATGATCAGGCCTTGGATTCCGCTGAAGCACAGAAATCAGAGCTGGCTGAGCTGCGCCAGGAGCTGGCACAACAGCGTGAAACCCTGAACCGGATGCTGAAATTCCTGGCGTCCGTGGACCACCGGTTGTATACGCTGCAGACCGCCGCCTCGTCCACGCAGCAACCAGTCTCCAGGTCTGAACCAGGTTCCTCCACAGCCTCGCAACTTTGCCTTGCTGCTCCGCCTCGCTACACAGGGGATCCCAAGTCCTGCCGAGGCTTCCTGAACCAGTGCTCCCTGCACTTCCAGTTGCTCCCGCACTTGTTCACCTCAGACGAGGCTAAAGTGGCATTCCTTATGTCACACCTGGAAGGTGAAGCCCTGGCCTGGATTAACCCCCTGTGGGAAAATGAGGACCCGATGATCACCGACATGCAGGAGTTCCTGCAAGCTTTCCGAAGTACCTTCGATGAGCCCGGACGAACTACCGCAGTGACGTCTTCGCTTCTCCGGCTACGCCAAGGGACCCTGACCGTCGGCCAATACGCCATCCAGTTCCGCACGCTCGCCTCTGAGCTGGGCTGGAACAATGAGGCCTTGACGGCGGCCTTTTGGGAAGGTCTCTCTGGCCGCATCAAAGACGAACTAGCCGGCCGTGACGTTCCATGAACCTTGGACGCTTTGATTTCCCTGGCCACCCGGATTGACCTCCGTTTTCAGGAGCGTACCAAAGAGATAGTCCGGGAGACGCGACCACCTCGCCACATCTTGCCCCCAGAGAGATCTACCACTCCCTCGTCCCTGCCTTTCCGCGACTTATCGCCAGAACCCATGCAAGTGGACCGTCTGACCCAAGCCAAGCAACGCCGTGCAGAACGGCTCGCCCGGGGCCTGTGCTTCTATTGTGGAGACGGTTCACATATGCTCCGTTCTTGCCTGGTGAAACCAGGTAGACCCCAGGTCCAAGGGATGGTGGGAACCGCCACCCTTGCCGCCGGAATCCCTTCAGTCCCAGTTAAACAGACGGTTCAGGTGACGACAGAGGGGACCCGGTTTACAGCAGAGGCCCACATCGATTCTGGGGCAGCAGGCAACTTTATCCACCAGGCCACGGTACACAAATACCAGGTCCCTGTCACCCCGCTGAAGAAGCCTCTCTGGTTCGCCTCAGTGGACGGCAAACCGCTCTACGAACCTGTCCGGTTTACCACCGAGCCCGTGAACCTCCAGGTTGGCACTTCGCATACAGAGACCATCGCCTTCTATGTGATCCCGAGGATGGCTCCTGAGCTCCTGTTGGGTCTGCCCTGGCTGAAACTCCATGACCCTGTTATTAGTTGGCGCTCTGGCGCGATTAACCGCTGGAGTCCCTTGTGCCACGAAACCTGCTTGCAGCCTGTTCCTCAGCCCCTGGCACTTGACTCAGTCAAGCTGCAGGATCCTGAAGAAGAGACTACGCTATCCAGTGACGTTCCACCGCCCCAGGCATCCGAGACCTTGATTCTACCATCTTCTGGAGTTGAGACTTTGATTTCACCGCCTTCTAGAGTTGAGACTTTGAGTCCAGCGGCTACTGAGGATAAGACTATGACCGATACCCGGTCCGAGACGCCCGATCCGGTCGTCCAAGATTCCAGTCCTGCTTCTGACTGTCCTTCCCTTTCCGTTGCCTCCCTTGCCGCTGACATGGGTTCCCCGATACGGGACATAGTGGCCATGAAAACGGTCCGGGGTAAGCAGTCCTTCCTGGTCGATTGGGTGGATTGCGGTCCTGAGGCCCGGTCCTGGTTGTCCCGGAAGTACGTTGCTGCCTCTCTTCGGTGCGCCTTCATGTCTCGGCCGAGGAGAGGGGGGCTTCAAGGGGGGGGTACTGTTACGCTCCCCGTGTCCCAGCACCACTCCTTACCCACTGATCCAGTCCATGTGTCCACTGGTCATGGCTGCCGCTCCCGCTCATGCTCCCTAGAGTCCTGTTCCTGGTCTCAGGAGTCTGATTCTGACTAATGTTCTGTATAGGACTGGGCCGCGCCCACTCACCTGGTCTTATAGGCCCAGCACTGCTGCAACAGGAAATGACCTGAGGCTGTGCTGAGTATATAAGACTGACCTCTCCATGTGGGCGGGGCCTGATCATCGTTTGTGTTTCTATGCTTTGTCTTGTGAGCTAGGTGCTCAGGTCTTTGTTCCTGTTTCCTATTACTGCCTTAAAGTACGCTGTGACCTTAGTGACCTGGTCCTGTCTTTGCTTCCTGATACCTGCACCCGTTCCTGCCACGTTAGTGCTCCAGCTACCGTGTACCCTGCCCTCCAGGTGGGGTGCTCGGTCCAGTGGATCCACCTCCTGGGCCTACCAGTCCTCCCCGGCCCTCACAGTTACACACAGTTTTTACAGGAGTTCTCCACCAGGAGTGACAGCAAGCAGACTTCTTTCCCGGTAGCTCCGGTGGACATGTGAGTTTAACGGTCGCTGTGGAGATACCGTGTCAGTTCTCCTGGGGTCATCGCAGTTCAGGGTAGAGCACCCTAGGGTGGTGTAATTCCAAGTTGCAACATCAGATTCTGCCGGACAGAGGAGTTCCATGCGTCTCCAACCAAACAAGTGTCCAGAGCCAAGTGGCAACTAGGATTCCGGGGCCTAGATCACGGTCAGACTCAAGGGGATTGACGCTACTGGCATAAGGGAACAGTACTCTACCTAGTACATAAGGGACTCTAAGTGTTTCAAGCCACAAGGAACCCACATTAAAAGTGCAGTGAGGAAGGGCCCACAGACTACCGCACTGGTTCTGATCTTCCGTGAATCCGGGATCGACCAGAGCCCATTACAGCAGTGATCAGTACTACTGGACTTGCGACTGAAGCTGTGAGGAAACTACACCTTGACATGCAGAGACTGTGTTGGCTTGTCCTTACCGGCATCACCGCCCAGCATGGGCGTACCCAGGATCAAAACTAGGGGGGGGGGGGCAAGCCATGGTCGTTCAGGTTGTAAAATATTAGAACGGAAAAGGTGAATGAAACGAAAATTTTAAGAGAATTAAATGTAATTATAGCAGTGCTTTATTAGTTATTATTTGCTTGCAAATACATTTAGATTTTTATTCTGATTACATGTCTTATTCTAATATAATTTTTCTTGGGTTTGAAGAAAACTTGTTCAAAACTTTTGTTCCAATCCAGTCCCGATTATTCCCTGAAGAATTTCCGATGGACGCTCATCAAGCACAACCCAGTCAGTCTGTCCTCTCCCATTATACTTCTGAGCCAGGTCTTTACCCTTTGAAGGATACTAAAAGATCGTTCAACACAGTAGCTCTCTCTCATATACATCTCATATACAGCCCCTTATAGGGCTCCCATCTCATATACAGCTCACCATAGGACTCTCATCTCATATACAGAACCCCCATAGAGCTCCCATGTCATATACATCCCCTCATAGGGCTCCCATATCATATATAGCCCCTCCATAGGGCTCACATGATAGGAGCCCTATGGGGGGCTGTATCTCATATAAGGTCCCCCATAGGGCTCCCATATTCAGCCCCCCCACCATATGCAACAGCTCCCCAGACTGTCTGATTTAATCTTTACATTTTTTTTTACTTGTGGCAGCAGCTCAGCCTCCCAGCAGTCTCCCCAGCTTGTGACTGTGCCAGCCGCTCTGCACTGCAGGACTCGACACAATGGGCGCAGAGTGATGATGTCAATGTCATCACTCCAATCCAGTCCCCGCTGTACTGATTTTGCAGTGCAGAACGGCCGGCAGGCACTGAGGACGGGATTTTACAGCTCTTTACTAGGAACGGCTGCTGGAGCAGCGTTCGGCCTGCCCTGCGGTACTAGTGGGTGGTGGGTGCCGATGCACCATGCCGCTCTGTCCACTCCTCACCACCCGCGCTGCCTGACGCACCCACTACCTGACAGGTCATAATAGGTGCATGCCCCTGCTTCTAGGGGAGGAAGCTGCCCCCCCTGCCCCTCGCTGGGTACACCCATGCCGCCCAGCACCTAGGGGCCAGTCACTATTATCTTCCCTCATCATCCACCTGGGGCCCGCTCCACCTGTGGGGAGCGACACCATTTCGGCTGCCATAACACCTGCCCCGGCAAAGAATTCTGCAGTGGCGGCTACTCCCTGGCCGTATACCACAGGTGGCGTCATGACAAACTTTCCCAAATACCCCGCTTCCCCCACCATTTACTGTACGCCTCGGGGCAACGGAACAAGGAAAGGCCACACATGACATCGCCTGACCCGACCCTCAACGGCCCGGCAACGAGTAGGTTAACCACCTGCCCCGTGGGGCGCTACAACCACGTCACGGGGCAAGGCCACCCGTGACATTGCCTGACCCGACCCTCAACGGCCTGGCAACAAGTAGATTAACCACCTGCCCCATGGGGTGCTACAACCGCGTCACGGGGCCGCTGATGGCTGCAGCCATGTAAATCACGCTGTCACATTTTGAAATGGGTGGATCGCAAATCCACCCGCAACTTTTAGCCAAACATGACTGCTATTCAAATCAGCAGACATGTGCAGGGAACACCGCCGACTCACCACAGCAACCAGCAGTGATTACACCGACATGACCAGGGATGTACCAGTACGTCCTTAGTCGTAAACAGGAGCACTGGAGATTACTGAGTGCAGCACTCAACTGATTTTCAATGCTCCTACTAGAATTAATGTAGAAACAGTGCACATGATCGACCTCCGCTCCATTCATTCTGGGCTCTTTAGTACCCTGGTTCTAAGGATTAGTGGAGGCCATAGTGATCAGACCCTCAGCAATCGAAAAGTTATTCCCTATCCTTTGAATAGCAAGTTGCAGCTGTTTTGTTTTGGACACCTAAAGTCAGACTACGTGATCACCAGTGAGGCCTAATTATGGGATTATTCAAAACAAGAAAGCCTGCGGAGACACCATCACATGTTTCTCAACGCTGGCAGGAAACTAGCCAGGTCTTTCACCGGGAAGGAACAACCACGGGAAGGGCAGTCTCCAGTCAAGGAGACCACCTATGCCAAACATGGTATCCATCCACAGACAGCTGTTTCGGGGTATTTGCCCCTCATCAGTGTGGAGTAGGAAACTGGCTAGTGTGAGCATTGCCTAGTAGAAGACTACATAGGCAAGGATGGTTGACCTTAGGGAGATAAACATCCAACACCGCGGAGACACCATCACGTGTTTCTCAACGCAGTGATTCTAGAGCAATGCCCCCTAGGAAATATTTAAGACAAGAAAGCCTGCGGAGACACCATCACATGTTTCTCAACGCTAGCAGTAAACTAGCCAGGTCTTTCACCGGGAAGGAACAACCACGGGAAGGGCAGTCATCTCTAGTCAAGGAGACCACCTATGCCAAATATGGTATCCATCCCCAGACAGCTGTTTCGGGGTATTTGCCCCTCATCAGTGTGGAGTAGGAAACTGGATGGACACCATGTTTGGCATAGGTGGTCTCCTTGACTGGAGACTGCCCTTCCCGTGGTTTTTCCTTCCCGGTGAAAGACCTGGCTAGTTTCCTGCCAGCGTTGAGAAACATGTGATGGTGTCTCCATAGGCTTGATTGTTTTGAATATTTCCTAGGGGGCATTGCTCTAGAATCACTGCATTGAGAAACATGTGATGGTGTCTCCGCGGTGTTGGATGTTGATCTCCCTAAGGTCAACCATCCTTGCTTATGTAATTGTGGGATTAGGCCTTCTTAGTCACAACCTGTCAGAGAAGAGAATGCACACAGGTCGTAAGCATATGCAGTTCTATTAATTGCCCTGTGAGCAGTTTCCTTATTCCATTTCCAGACATTAAGTAACTCTTCATGCAAAGTTCTCATTGAATGGTCCATAAGCCTCCATCTTCTCAGGAGCATGTTATGATAACTTTGATGTTATCATGACTTTCCCAATGTATTACCAATAATACAGTTTTTCAGGACATTGCATTTGAGATAAGAAAATATTAGACCAAATATGAAACCTTGAAAACTTGTAACAGTTCTACAGTGCCTTGCGAAAGTATTTGGCCCCTTTGAATTTTTCAACCGTTTCCCACATTTCAGGCTTCAAACATAAAGATTAAAATTTTAATGTTATGGTGAAGAATCAACAAGTGGGACACAATTATGAAGTTGAACGAAATTTATTGCTTATTTTTTAAACTTTTATAAAAAATAATAAACTGAAAAGTGGGGCGTACAATATTATTCGTCCCCTTTAAGTTAATACTTTGTAGCGCACCTTTTGCTGCGATTACATCTGCAAGTCGCTTGGTGTATGTCTCTATCAGTTTTGCACATCGAGAGACTGAAATTCTTGCCCATTCTTCTTTTGCAAACAGCTCGAGCTGAGTGAGGTTGGATGGAGAGCGTTTGTGAACAGCAGTTTTCAGCTCTTTCCACAGATTCTCGATTGGATTCAGGCCTGGACTTTGACTTGGCCATTCTGACACCTGAATACATTTATTTGTGAACCATTCCATTGTAGATTTTGCTTTATGTTTTGGATCATTGTCTTGTTGAAAGACAAATCTCTGTCCCAGTCTCAGGTCTTTTGCAGACTCCAACAGGTTTTCTTCAAGAATGGTCCTGTATTTGGCTCCATCCATGTTCCCATCAATTTTAACCATCTTCCCTGTCCATGCTGATGAAAAGCTGGCCCAAACCATGATGCTGCCACCACCATGTTTGACAGTGGGCATGGTGTGTTCAGGGTGATGAGCTGTCTTGCTTTTATGCCAAACATATCGTTTGGTATTGTGCCCAAAAAGTTCAATTTTGGTTTCATCTAACCAGAGCATCTCCTTCCACATGTTTGGTGTGTCTCCCAGGTGGCTTATGGCAAACTTTAAACAACACTTTTTATGGATATCTTTGAGAAATGGCTTTCTTCTTGCCACTCTTCCATAAAGGCCAGATTTGTGCAGTGTACGACTGATTGTTGTCTTATGGACAGACTCTCCCACCTCAGCTGTAGATCTCTGCAGTTCATCCAGAGTCATCATGGGCCTCTTGGTTGCATCTCTGATCAGTCTTCTCCTTGTTTAGATGAAATGTTTGAGGGACAGCCGGGTCTTGGTAGATTTGCAGTGGTAGGATACTCCTTCCATTTCAATATGATCACTTGCATACTGCTTCTTGGGATGTTTAAAGTTGTGGAAATCTTTTTGTAACCAAATCCGGCTTTAAACTTCTCCACAACAGTATCACGGACCTGCCTGTTGTGTTCCTTGGTCTTTATGATTCTTTCTGCGCTTTAAACAGAACACTGAGACTATCACAGAGCAGGTGCATTTATACGGAGACTTGATTACACACAGGTGGCTTATATTTATCATCATCAGTCATTTAGGACAACATTGGATCATTCAGAGATCCTCAATGAACTTCTGGAGTGAGTTTGCTGCACTGAAAGTAAAGGGGCCGAATAATATTACACACCCCACTTTTCAGTTTATTCTTTTTTACAAAAGTTTAAAATAAGCAATAAATTTTGTTCAACTTCACAATTGTGTCCCACTTGTTGTTGATTCTTCACCATAACATTACATTTTTTATCTTTATGTTTAAAGCCTGAAATGTGGGAAAAGGTTGAAAAATGCAAGGGGGCCGAATACTTTCACAAGGCACTGTACATCAAGGAGAACTTTCAAACTTGAGATCACCCTTTTAAATGATGTCGACATTGGCGACTGCAGCATCGAAGTGGCTACACAGAAGTGGGCCCTAGTGAAGACCCCATGTGTTATCTTTGTGCTCCAATGAAGAGTAGCTTTTGCAAGTTTAAAGGGAACCTGTCGGGAACCACGAGTAGTTCTGGGTGCATATTACTAAACCCTGCCTAACTGTTCCTGTATTTATAAAGATCTTTTATCTTATGCTAATGAGTGAGGGGACTAGTCCCAAGGGTGTTATATTCCCTAACTAGCAGCCCTCTTACCATGTTAATACGCCCATATGGCATAGATATTATATATATATATGTATTTATTTATCTATTATTTTTTTCTTTAAAGTCAGAAAGAAAAGTCCTAAAGTAACTATGTGGGCTAGAAGCACTATGGGGTTCTTCATAGCTTCAGTCATATTAGCTATACTGGCATATATTAGAGCATTGTTGCCAGCAATTTAATGACATGGATTTGTGAAAATGTATTGATTGTTAGCGATACATTCTCTCGTGTCTGAACACCATTCTATTTTGCAGGAGCTCACTAAAGCAAAAGGTTTTAATAAGTCTGTGGAAAATATCTTCCTTTCTCTCACATCCCAAGTTAAGAGTAAGTATGGGAATATATTAAAAATATTAGGTATCATATTAAATAGATTGTCCAGTTCATTATTATTTATTGGTATTAAGTTAGCAGCAGAGGGACAAGACAGAAGGTTACCGTACAGGAGAGTACATCTATGGGATGGCTAAGTAGGGTTGATTGCGGACTAGTCATTTTTTTGTGGTTAGTTATAAAATCATAAGATACAGCCATACTTTCACACTTTAATGTGTAGATTGAAGTAAGCAATGAATATCTAGAGATCTACTGTAGTTGTGAAAGAGAATGAAAACAAAGTGACAATAAGGACTCTTTTGGCTTCTGTGATGAATATTAGCCTATGAAAACATAACAGTATAAACAAGGTGCGCTTCCCAATCTATACTCTCTGTTATTATTATTATTATTATTATTATTATTTATTATTATAGCGCCATTTATTCCATGGCGCTTTACAAGTGAAAGAGGGTATACGTACAACAATCATTAACAGTACAAGACAGACTGGTATAGGAGGAGAGAGGACCCTGCCCGCGAGGGCTCACAGTCTACAGGGAATGGGTGATGGTACAATAGGTGAAGCATATAGTTGATTTCTGCCTTGGTTGTGTATCACGTTTTTGCTACACCATCTCAGAGCAGCATTATGTAGGGGCAGAGACCCTGATACTAGCAGTATGACACTTACTGGCTTGGATAAAAACACTTTATCTGCTGCAGATCACTGAATGGTGATAACCCCACCCAAATCACTGATTGACAGCTTTCTCAGTACACTGTGCATAGACAAAAGTCTGCTAGGATTGGGGGCTGGTTTATACAAAGCTCAAAATATGAAAGACAACATGGCTGCAAGTTTACTAGTCCTTTAGTGATAATAGCCTGCTTAAAAAACAGTGATTTTTCTCAAACCTCCAGTAAGCAGCCCAGTAAGTGACACCTAAGAGGAGTCGAGGTCTCTAAATCATGTTGCTCTCAGATTGTAAGGTAAAGAACTGATAACGGAGTCTCTTTATACATTACATGAGCTCTACCTACTATGAGCTACTATTGATCCTGTTACAGTAGAGATTCCACCTACCGTGTTTTTCCTAAAATAAGACCTAGCCTAAAAATAAGGCCTAGCAGGATTTTCGGGATATTTGGAATATGCTTAAAATAGAACACTTACTTCAAAAATAAGCCTCTGTTGCTGTTCATTTTTGCATACTATACTACTAGTTTCCTTAATTAGGGCTTGGTCGGCCCTTTCAGGATATGTAACTTTTATTGCTGTATGCTGCCCCGTTGTGTTGCGGTAGGCCCTGAAAAATGTATAGCTGCACGCGATCTGTATGCAGACTTAATATTCACCTCTTCCCCTGCCCAAATTCTCGGCCACCACTATGCGTCTGTGTCGCGGGCGGAGGAAGGGACGCTGCGCTCTCCCACTGCTCGGGTCCGGCCGCTGCTGCTGCGGCTGCTCGGTGGTGGCTCGAGCGGTGGGCCGGATCCCGGGGACTCGAGCGGCGCTCCTCGCCCGTGAGTGAAAAGGGGGATTTTGATTGTGGGGATTTGATTATTGTCCGTGACGCCACCCACGGTTGTGGTGATATTGGTGACACCACCGCTGCTCTAGATGGGATCCCGGGAGCGGTGACAGGGAGCAGCTTTGTTGTTAGTTCTCCCCTCCGTGGGTAGGGGGTTGGTTGTCCCGGGGCCCGGTGATGGGGGTAGGGATGGATGACAGGCGGGTTACAGGGCCTGGTGAGGTGCAGGGTCGCGGGGGCAGTGCTGTGCCGCACGGCACGGTAGTACTCACTCAGCCAATGATGAGGACACAGTTCTCGGTAAAACACACGGCTGGATGGACGGGTCCCACAGACGGCTGCGGTGTTGTTTCTCCCGGCAGGTTGATGGTGACTGCCTTTCCCTGCACCTATGTACGGTAGATGGTTCCAATGGGTTCCCACCGGTAACCCGCTCCCCAGCTTGGATATGGGCTGGAGGAGCCCCTTTTGCCTGCAGACTCTGGCCCTGGGAAACGGTTGCCTTGGCGGTGGCGGTGTCTCCCTCTCTTGGTTGGACTGTTGCCTTCTGTCGGGACTTAGCTGCTGGGAAACCCAGGAGGTTCCCTTCAGTAACGAATTTGGCAAATTCACGGCGACTCCTAGCCTTGCCGGGGTCCGTAAGCCCCTGCCGGATGGTGCTGGCTTCTCTTTGCGTACCGGTCCGGTACCGCTGGGCCACCGCCCGTCCACGATCTTTACGGTAAGCTCTGATAGGCCACTCCTGCAGACGGTCACCACCATCTGCCAACCTTGCTGATCCGTCTGGGCCACACACCCGGACCAACTTCAGTCTGCTCACTTGCCACTTTCCTTCCTCTCACTTTCCACTCTCAAACTGATCTCACTACTTTTCCCGCCTCCAGGACTGTGAACTCCTAGGTGGGCGGGGCCAACCGCCTGGCCCACCCCCTGGTGTGAACATCAGCCCCTGGAGGAAGGCAACAAGGGTTTTGTGTCTGACTTCGGTGTGCCTGACCAGGAGTGTGGGGTGTGTGGGTGTTGTGCTCTGTGGCCCCTGGCTTGTCCAGGGCACCACATCTGCATCAGTAATTGAGTGCAGTTAAACTGTTTTATTACTTATCCAAGAATCTCATTGCAAATTTTCAGACTAGCAGTCTGCTCTCCTGCGATGAGAGAGACAGCTTCATAGAAATACTTGCTGTCATGTTCAGTTCAGGAGAAGAGATGGCCAGTTCACATGAGAAAATGAGGAGCTCAAAAAATGTCTGTGGCCTCAAAATAGGGCACAATAAGACCACAGCACTTAGAATTCCAGAATGCAATCAACCATTTATAAAGCACGCAAATCAAACTGACGTAAACAAGTCAAAACATAGTATTGATTGAGTCTAAAAGACTGTAATTAAACCTATGGGGATCTAGTATGATAGAACACTTGACATTGGTCACATTACCATATAGATAGCAAAGTAGTACAACAATGCAGTATAGTGCATATGGAATATGGTACCGCAGGTGAGATCTATAGAAAGCGAGATTGCAATAGCCACAGGGAGTCAAACTGTAAATACCATCCATGGATGACTGTCTACATATGAAGCTATCTAAAATGGAGAGCGTTAAAGTACTGAGTGCATAATCACTGCACAGTGTTTATGTACCTGGTAAAGTGCTGTAGTGCCCCTGATCCTGGTCCCGAGACGCGTTTCGGCGCTTGTGCCTTCTTCCTGGGGGTTATCTCAATGCCCAGATGGGCTGCCCTAAATGTAGTCCCTGAGCCAATCGTCGCATCATTTGCTATTTGACTCCCTGTGGATAGATTTAATTAGTCTTTAGATTTAATCATTACTATGTTTTGACCTGTTTATGTCAGTTTGATTTGCATGCTTTATAATTTATGAGAGCATTCTGGAATTCAAAGTGCTGTGGTCCTATTGTAGCTTTGCTGGTCTGCACCTGTCCACTACTGTTTTTTTTATACATATTATTAATAAAATTATTATATTTTAATTAGTCGTTTTGTACATTGAATATACTGTCATGTAGAAAACAAAGAAGAAATTAGTTAATAATCACTCTGGTTTTTATAGGCCCCCATATTCCAGTTTGTTGCAACCAACCTGCACAGAAGGTTCCTATATTCTCCATTAAATATCTGAATACAGAAAAATGGAAAGAAGTTAAAATCAATTAAAACATACAAAAGGTTTAGAAAACACTCTCTATATCACAGAAAGGAGGCATAACTCAGTACTTCATTGATACCATGAGGTTGGACCAAAGCAACTTTCCAAACCTAACGGGTCTCCAGTTGAGCAAGCAGTTTTTCATGTTACTGTGCCGCCCCGGTGACGACCTGAGTGCTCGGATCCGGGGTGGTCATCTCTCGAGGGGTCCAGACCCAGGCTCTGCGGGCACTCAAACTGGAAAGGGGATTATTTACTGGGGAAGTGTTCGTGACACCACATGCGGGGTGTGGTAATGAGAGTACCACCGCTGCTGCAATGAGGACCGGGGCAGATGGTTGGGAGTAGAGATGAGCCACCCCCCTAGTGTTCGAGTTTGGTTCGTCGAATGGCGGGTGTGTTTGTCGAACGTTTGACGAACACCTTCGAATCCCATTGAAAACAATGGCAGGCAAACACATAGAAAACGCAAAAAAAAGTTCAGCTTACCAGCGTAGAAGCCACAGAACAAATCAGGAGGTGCACAGATCGATCCAGATGAGCCAGTTCTGGTATGAAGTACATATACACAGAGTAAACTCCTTCTACGGTGTCCAAAAGTGAAACTACTCAGAAGTCCTTATAGGGCAAGGACATGTGATATACACAGCCACACATGCCCTTGCTTGTGGGCAAAAAATGCATTTTGCTGTGTGTGTGTGTGTGTGTGTGATTGGCTGACAGCCTGCACCGCCCCACTGTACGTGCGGTTAGGAAAAAAAAAAATGGAGATTCCCATTATTTCAGGAACACACTATACACTGAATTTGGATATTATTATTAACATTGCGCACATTGCGTAGTGTCCATGCGTATGATTCTGCAGCGATTTGGCAGCACATGTGAATGTATTGTGACTGCTGAATTGATGCAGAATGTATGCGCGCTGAATGATTGCTCTGCCATTCAGCTCGGCTCCATGCCCGCTGACAGCAGACACAGACAGTCGCGCAATGAGAATGAACACGGATGAACTTCACCCGACTTCATTGTCATCCTGCGGCTCTGTCTGTGTCGCAGCCTGATTTGCGGTCACCGGTGAAGGACGCACCAATGACCGCAAATCCTCTGAGTGACTGAAGTGAGCCACGATCAGCGGTGCCGTCACTGCAGTTACCGGCCTCCATCATCCCCGCACACACCGGCCTCCATCATCCCCGTACACACCGGCCGCCATCATCCCCGCACACACCGGCCCCCATCATCCCCGCACACACCGGCACTACCTGAGTGAATTCTCCGGTGACAGCGCGGCTCACTTTAGTTACTGCGTGGAGCTGACACAGAGCGGTCGTGTTCTACGGCACTCCCTGTCAGCTTCATGTAGTAGAGCTGAAATCGTCGTGTGGATTACTTTGGACCTTCATGGGTGTTTGGGGATTAATAAAGTGGTAAGTGAGGATTTTTTTTGTCTTTTTTTCCAAATAAAGGATTTTTCGTTTTGTGTGTTTATTTACTTTCACTACAGATTAATCATGGAAGGTATCTCGGGGAGACACCTGCCATGATTAACCTAGGACTTAGTGGCAGCTATAAACTGCCATGTAACTCCTTATTACCCCGATTGCCACCGCACCAGGGCAATTCGGGATGAGCTGGGTAAAGTCCCGGGACTGTCGCATCTAATGGATGCGGCAATTCCGGGCGGCTGCTGGCTGATATTGTTAGGGTTGTGGGCTCCCCATAATGTGGCGCTCCCCATCCTGATAATACCAGCCTCCAATCATGTGGCTTTACCTTGGGGGGGACCGCACATCTTTGTTTTTTAATTATTTATTTATTTTTACTGCACGATATAGACCAGCCCACCGGCGGCTGTGATTGGTTGCAGTGAGACAGCTGTCACTCAGAATGGGGCGTGTCTGACTGCAACCAATCATGAGCTCTGGTGGGCGGGGAAAGCAGGGAATACGAGATTGAATAACGAGCGGCACCCATTTTCAAAAGAGGAAATGCAGATGGAGCTTTGTGACAGCTGTGCAGCTGATCGGTGAGTAGGAAAGAGAGAGGGATGGTGCTGGGGACGCAGGACGCATGCAAATATGCAACGTGCGCACATAGCCTTACTGTGAAAAGCCACGCTTTTGGTTATCGAACCATTATCGAATGTTAACTCGAACTGTCGAACGTGAAGCAAATTGTTCGAGTTCGTTGAACGACTCGAACATCGCCCAAAACAACTCAAATTTGAAATTGGTGAACGGTTCGATTCGAACACCGCTCATCTCTGGTGGGGAGCAGCAAGGTGACAGTCCCTCCGAAGGTAGGGAAGACCCCGGAGCTTGAGTGATGATGAGAGATGGAAGGGCAGAGTGCAGGAGCAGGCGTACTCACTGCGGTTGTTGAGGCGTTGGATAGGTGGAGATTAAACTAGACACATACATACACCATTTGTGAACAAGTCTCTATGCACAGCTGCTGCTGCCTGGAGCACGTCCAGGTTCCCGATACCACCGGTGTCACTAGTAGTCCAGAACTTGCCTCCGTGCACTGTTTGTGTCTGTGTGGGTCCCTATAGCTTGAAGCTGTAAGGGCCAGTTCTTCAGTCTTGGGTGAAGTCTTGCTCCTAAGGGCTGACACTTGGGACCTTAGTGGGTTGCTTTATTTGAAAAACCCTGTCCCTCGCGTTGTGCTGATGCCCTCAGTCTCTGATCTTTAGGAAGGCCCCCTTCCTCCGCAAGTTAATTGCCAGGACATTGAATAAGCTCCTGAACTAGGGTCCTGTACACCATCATGCTCGGTACCGGTCAGCTCTGTAGGTCCCTCTCTGGTGCCTGCAGTCCCTCTTAGACTGCGTCTGTCACATCCCAGACCGACGTCCCTGAACCTGGTCACCGACTCCTCCGATCCCGGACCACTGTCTGCAACCCAACTCTCGTTTTCCTACCTCCCCGGGAGCTAACACTCCAGCTCCTCTCACTTTGAGAGCTGTCACTGGTCTCTCTTGGTCCCTCCCACCCATCTGCCTGACCCCTATGTTATGATTCAGGGACCGAGGAGGATCAAAAAATGCAAAATCCCAAATGGTAACAGAGTGGCTGGAACCTTAACGGATTGCAGACCTAATCCTGACACACAACTAAAAGTAGCCGTGGGATGAGCCTACGATGACCTAGTCGTCACGACACTACCAGAGAATTAAATATTCTCACAGATCGAGATATAAGAAAGCTAATCTGCCTCGGAGCAGTCCCCAAAGATAGATAGCCCCCCACATGTAAAGGCTACGATGATATAGAAAAACACAATACAAAGCTAGAAAAGACAGATTCAGCAAAGGTGAGGCCCAAACTATCTTTATAGGAAAGGATAGGAAGGAGCAACTGTCTGCAGCCGTTAAAAAACGTAATATATGCCAGCACATCTGATATGGAAAAATCCTGAGGTCACACAACCTCTCCCCCCCACTGTATCAGCACTCTGACGTTACTGGGATCCAAAAACACTAATACAGATGAGGGACTGAATTAACACCAAGCATGATAAACACAATACCTTGCAGAATCATGAAGCTAAGTCTACAGACACTCCCAGCAGGGAATGATCCCATTCCACCAAGAACTCCACACAGACAAAATAGGAATCAAGCATTAGTATCAATGCAGAAAAAACAACAAGAAAGTGAAAAACAAACAGCAGAGGTACAAAGACCACTTATCTGATAGGAGTTCTGGTAGTGAGCAGAGCTGGTTACAGAATTTCCTTAATTCACAGGATATCCATTGAGCACCGGCAAGTAACAAGAGAAAACTACTCAGTTAAATAGCCCAATCTGATCATGATTGCAATTCCTCCACAGGTGTGTGGCTTTCATTCCACACATCAACTGCACTGCCAGCACTGACCACAAGGGGGAGCCCCAAACTGGAAAACGTATTCACAACACCCCTAGGTCGGTGGCCCTGTTCCAGCTAGACCAACCCACTGGTGTGTCTGACAGGTCATGGTGTGAGGTGTTGGTTGGGGTTTGTGGTGCTGATGGAGGTGACACCGGTTTCTGGGAACCTGGAACCATGGGGGGTAGGTCCTGCACCCTGGGGAAAAAGGATGCAGTTCCCTGTAGCACCCTGATGTACTCAGGGGCGCTACATTACCACCCCTTCCATTTACTCTCATCATGTCTATGCCTCTCACTTTTAGTAAGTTGGTATAACATCCATGTTTGACTTTGAAGTGTCTGGAGTTGGATTTCAGTGCAGATAGATCATTGGCTTACATAGCTTTCATAATATCCAGGATATGTTCCCTGATTCTGACTTTCAACTTTCTTGAGGTACCTTGGTTTTCAAAAGTGCTGTGTTGTGTAATTTTAAAATTCTTATCTCCAGCACAGAAGGCTCTCTCCATGTTGGGGCATTAACTACAGTGGCCTCATAGAAAACACTGGGTCCCTTCGTGCTAAATGTTAACTGTGGCATTATACCGATGTATTGGCTTTGCACCAGCATATTCTTCAACTTCCCAGCTTTCCTGTATGTGATGTTGGATTTTTCAATAATATATTTCTTAAGGATTGGGTCTATTGCCAAGATGTCCCAATACTTGTCCATTGCTGATATCACCTATCGCCAACAGTCATTGTAGGGTGAAATGAATCTCACCTGATCTTTGTCTTTAGTACTTTGTTTCTGTACAAGAAGTTAATCTCTTTTTGGGTGTTTCTTGCTTTTCCACTACTTTTCTGGATGGTTTTCTTATTGTGTCCCCTTTCCTGTAGTCTGCATGACAATTCAACTGCTTGTTGGAGGAAAGTCTTATCATTGGAGTAATTTCTTCAGATTCTCAAGAATTGTCTTGTTGAGATGTCTTCCTTTAGTAGGTCTTGCATGGGCTGAGGACTTAGTAAAGGAAATTCCTTCTGTTTCACTGTAATCACTCCATTTTCAAAGGCCTCCTCCAGGATAAGGTGTAGCTCATAGAATCATAGAATGGTAGAGTTACAGTAGAGGGGACCTCAAGACCAAATGGGTCAAGACCAAATGGGTTAAACCCCCTGAGACTGCAGGTTTTCTTAAATCATCACAGCTATTTGTTTATCCAACTTTCGCTTGAAGATATCCATTGATGAAGAGCTCACCACCTCCCGTGGTAGCCTGTTCCACTCCCTGACTGCCCTCACTGTCATAAAGTTTTTCCTAATTTCTAATCTGAATCTCCTTCCTTTTAAGTTTCATCCCATTGCTTCTTGTACTTCCTTGTGCTAATGAAAATATGGTGGTTCCCTCTGCATTGTAACTACCTTTCAGATATTTGTAAACCGCTATTAAGTCTCTTCTCGGCCTTCTCTTTTGCAAGCTAAACATTCCTAGTTCTTTTAGCCGTTCTTCATATGACATGGTTTGCAGACCTTCTACCATCTCTTTTCTGGACTTCCTCCAATATATCAATGATTTTTTTGAATTGTGGCGCCCAGAACTGTACACAGAATTCCAAGTGGGGTCTGACCAGGGCAGAATATAGGGGAATAATTACTTCTCTTAATCTAGATTCAATGCTTGTCTTGATAGATCCCAGAATTTTGTTGGCCTTTTTAGATGCAGCTCCGCATTGCTGGCTCATGCTGAATCTGGGATCCACTATTATGCCCAAGTTCTTTTCCCTGGTGCTATCGCTTAGTTTTATTCCTCCTAAACTATATATGTTTTTTACATTTCTTTTATCCAGATGTAGGACTTTGCATTTGTTCCTGTTAAACACCATTCTGTTCTCCAGTCCTCAGCCCATTGTTCGAGTGTATCTAGATCCTTTTGAATACGCTCTCTTTCCTCTCTAGTGTTGGTTACTCCTCTTATCTTAGTATCATCTGTGAATTTTATAAATTCCCCAATAATTCCATTGTCCAGATCATTTGTAAAGCTATTAAACAGCACAGGCCCAGGATGGAGCCTTCCGGCACCCCGCTTTTAACTTTCCTCCAGTTTGATGTGTAGCCATTTAGTATTACTCATTGTGCACGATCATTAAGCCAGTTGTGAATCAATCTAACTGATTTTTTTATTCCGTATTTAATCATTTTTTCAATCAGGATGTTATGTGATACTTATTATTGAATTGTGATATTTATTGATCATCTTACTGAAGTGAAGGTATACTATATCCATGGCATTCCCTTGGTCCAACCATTCAGTGACTTTTTTATAGAAGGAAATCAGGTTGGTCTGACAAGATTTATTGGTAATAAAGCCGTTTTGGCTTTAGTTAATTAATGCCTTCCCATCCAGGTACCTAAGTAACTGTTCTTTGACAATTTCCTCAAAGATTTTTCTTGCTATGTAGGTCAGGCTTACTGGCCTGAAATTCTCTGGATCCTCTTTTTTTCCCCTTTTTGTAGATAGGAGCCAGATTTGCCCTTTTCCAGTCTAGAGGGACCACTCCTGTTTCCCATGACTTATTGAAGATTATGGCAAGCAGTACTATTATTTCCTCAGCTATCTCTTTCAAGGCACAAGGGTGTAAATTGTCTGGACCTGGGAACTTGGTTTCCTTTAACTTGGCTGAGTGTTCTAATATCAATCCTTTGCTTATTGTCAACTTGGATTCCTCCTGACCATCATTTCTATCATGATTATTGTTCATGCTTCTATAAGTTTTTTGAGAAAAACAAAATATACAAATTTAGTATCATCACCTGCTGTTCCACATTGTTGACTGTTTCACCTTTTTGATTCTGCAGGCTCCTATGGTCTCCTTCACTTTTCTTTTTGCTTTTAACATACACCCAAAATCCTTTTACCTTACTCTTAGCCTCTTTTGCAAGCCTCAATTTGTGTTCGGCCTTAGCTCCTTTGACACTTGACTTGTAGTCTGCAAACTGCCATGTATTCTTCCTTAAGTATAATCTCCATCTTACACTTGTTGTATGTTTCCATTTTCTTTTGACGCAGGTAGTGTAATTTTTTTGGTCATCCAGCCTGGTTTCTTTAGGTTTTTGCCATTTTTCTTCTTTTTAGCTCTTGTGCATTAACGATTTCCTTACAGAAGATTTCCCATCCTTCATGTGCAGTTTTGTGCTTAAGAATTATGTGCCATGGAATCCTACCAACCCTTACCTTTAGGCCCTTGAAGTCTGCTCTGCTAAAGTCAAGCCTTGAATCTGTGTCTTCTCAGGTGTTCCCCTCTCGTAACCCTAAATTCAAGGATAGAATGATCGCTGAGTCTCAGTGTCCCTGCTACTGTCGCGGGCGGAGGGGACGCTCTCGCCACGCTCGGGTCCGGGGCTTCTGCTGCTGCTGCTCGGTGGCTCGAGCGGTGGGCCAGACCCGGGGACTCGAGCAGCGCTCCTCGCCCGTGAGTGAAAAGGGGTGGTATGTTTAGGGAGATTGTTCGTGACGCCACCCACGGGACGTGGTGATGAAGGCACCACCGCTGCTGGTAACGGGGTTCCCGGGAGAGATGGTAGGGTGCAGCTGGGATGTTGTCCCCTCCGCGGGTAGGGGGGTTGGTGATCCTGGGGCCCGGTGATGTAACGGGGAGGCTGGATGGCTGGGGTGCAGGAACTGCGCAGCGCCGGACGGCACTGGTGTACTCACTCAGACAATCACTGACAGAGTCTCTGGTAAACCAAAACGGCCAGATGGACGGGTCCCGCAGCCGGCTGCAGTGTTGTTGTTGTGCTCTCCCCGGACGGCTGATGGTGGCTGTCTTTCCCTGCACCTTTTAGAATGTTCTGACTCCTGTGGTTGCCCACCGGTAGTCCGCTCCCTGGCGTATAGGTGCCGTAGGAGCCCATTTTGCCCGCAGGCGCTGGCCCTTGGATCTCTAGCCTGTGGCGGTGGCTGTATATCCTCACGGTGTGAGCGGTTGCCTTCTGTCGGGACTTGGTAGTTGGGGAACTCCTGGGGTTCCTGTCAGACTCGGATTTGACTATTGATGGCGGCTCCAAGCCTGGTCGGGGTCTGATGGCCCTGCCTGTGTGCTTAGCTTCACTCCGCTCCCCGGTTCGGTACCGGCGGGCCAACGCCCGACCCCGGTCCTTACGGCTTCGCAGAGTTCCACCAACTCCTGCAGACGGCCACCACCATCTGCCAACCTTGCTGTCAGTACCTGGGCTCCTACCCAGACACCTGAAGTGTTTACTCCTCTCACTTCCACCTCCTAAACTCATCTGACACTTTTCCCGCCTCCAGGCCTGTGAACTCCTCGGTGGGTGGGGCCAACCACCTGGCTCCACCCCACCTGGTGTGGACATCAGACCCTGGAGGGAGGCAACAAGGGTTTTTGATTGACTGTTGTTACTGTCTAGGGTGGGGGGTGTGTATGTTGGTATGTATGTGACTACCTGGCTAGTCCATGGCGTCACACTACCCATAGTCCCTTAACGATATCCTCTTTGTTTGTCAGGCCTAGGTCCAAGATGGTTGCTCCCCTGGTATTTTCTTCTACCAGCTAGGAGAGGAAGTTGTTTGCAGGACAAAGTAAAACTTAGATGGAGCCTTTACTCTTACCTGTCAGGGTTTCCCAATTAATGTCTGGGTAGCTGAAATCTCCCATGATCACTAGTTCATGTCTTTTTTGAGAATGTGGCCATTCAATGGTAAAAAAATCTTACCCACATCCTTTTGATTGACCCGGTGGTCTATAATAAACTCCTATTATGATGTACTTTCCATTGTCTACTCCATGAATTCTTGCCCAAATATTTTTTAATAGATTCTCATTCTCTGAAACGTTAATTTCTGTAGAGATGTTTTCTTTTTTGACATACAATGCAACTCCACCTCCTTTTTTATTTATTATATTCTTTTTGAATAAGTTGTATCTTTCTATCTGTATGTTCCACCAGGTTTCTGTGGTGCCGATGACATCATAATTTTCTTTCTGTATTACCAGCTCTAGTTCTCCTTGTTTGTTTCCCATGCTTTGTGCGTTTGTGTAGAACATTTTAGTTTTTGCTCTGTTGCTCCCCTTTTCTAAGATTCATTCTGAGTATCCTGTTCTCTGTCCTTTGTACCACATCTAGTATCCTTGTTTAGTATGTCCTTTAGCTGCATGTTCTTGTCTGGCATTTTTCCTCCCATTCCTCCTTCTTCTAGTTTAAAGCCTTCCTAATGAGTGTGGAAAGTTATCTGGCAAATGTGTGATTTTCAGGTTTTGTGAGGTGTAACCCATTTCTTGCGAAGAGTCCATCATAAAGGTAATTCACACCTTGGTTCAAAAATCCAAATCCTTGCTGTCTGCACCACCATCTTAGCCAGTTGTTCATTTCTAGTATCCTATTCCATCTCCTGATGTCATGACCATCAACTGGGAGGATTGATGAGAAAACTACTTGCACATCCAGTTCCTTCACTTTCTTCCCCAGATTTTCAAAGATAGTTTGTAGGTCATTTCTTGTGTGTCATTTGTGCCTACATGTATCAGTAGAAATGGTTAGTTGTCCTCTGATTGAAAGAACAGAGAGGATTGAACATCGTCACCTCATGCAGGTCAATGAGGTCACCTGAGGGCAGGTTACCTGTGATCACAGGTGGAGCACCGTGGGTAGATCCAGCTGTGACTGCAAATAAGTGATGTCACTGCACATCACTGTAGCTCATTGCCTGCCTGAAGCTGCTCAAAGCGGGCAATTATGTTCTATGCCTGCACGTTGTCACTTCAGATATAGTAGAGCTGGAATCATCATAGGACCTCATGTGGATTACGTCGGACCTGGGTGTTTTAGGGGGTTAATAAAGGGGTGAAAAAGGGTGGATATTTTGGTATTTTATTTCAAGTAAAGGATTTTTTCAGTGTTTGTGTTTTATTTGTTTTCACTTACAGATTTGTAATTGGGGGGGACTCATAGACACCTCCAATTACTAATCTAGGGTTTAGTGGCAGCTGTGAATTGTTATTAACCTTCTTATTAGCCCGATGGGCCTCCCCAGCCTAAGAATACCAGCTCCCAGCCATCGGCTTTTTCATAGCTGGGTATCAAAATTGGGGGGATGACACGCCAGTTTTTAAAATTATTTATTTAAAAAAAAAAAAAGCCGAATGCAGTTTCTCTTATTTTGATACACAGCCAAGATAAGCATATGGCTGGGATCTGCAGCCTGTAGCCATATGCTTTATCTGTGTCACACAGGCTGGTGGTGCTGTCTGAGGGTGCAAGCAATCAGAGACCCCGGGACTGCTGGTGGGCGGGGGAAGCAGTTGCATATGCATGAATATAATGAGCGGCCCTAGAAGTAGAGTGAGTGACCTGGAAGCAGAGTTACAGCCACGCAGATATCGGCAAGTATAAAGCGCTTGCTTTAATTCCCATTCTAGCTGAGGATATAGTTTGATCTCTGTTCTCTAAGTCTTTTTGAGGAGAAATGTAGATCTCAAAAGTTAGCCACTGCTAAATACTACTTCTTAAAAATTATTTATCACCTGGCCCCTTGCCAAGTTTTGTCACAAAGTTCTCCGGGAATACTATGATTCAGTACTATAATGAAAGAAAATAAACAGCTCTTCTTGTCATGGTGCCTCCAAGACAGACCAAAGAAAATGAGTACGATATACTACTCGCCTCTCATAGTTATGCTTTATGCACAACATCATACACCAAATATCCACAAGGAGGTCCTTCTGCGCTTCTGTTTCCAGTTTCCAAGAACCAGTCTCCAACCAGCTATTGAGAGGTGAATAGATGAGCCATACTTTGCTATAAGGGACAGTGTGAGTTTATCCACTAAAAATATCAAATTCAAGGTCCGTTTCATTAAGCTAGAGACCACGTTTATTGGTCCATATAAAACAACCATGTATGCAAATACATGCAATAAAATAACCATGTATAACCATAATGTATTCTTTCTACCTCCTTCTAGCAGGTAACTAATTGTATAGGAAAACTCAGCTTTCCTATGCAGAGGAGCACTGCAAACAAACCTACCGTATATCTTGCATTACATATATTTTTTTTTTTTGCAATGGGTCCCTATGGTTAATGTATGTATGGACGTCCATTATGACTGAGGCCCTGGTTGTCGGTCACATACTTACTATGTGTGCCTGATAGTTAATGTGTTATCTGTAAATTTTTACTAATTTACTTGATTTATTATTAAAGGCAAAGCTGTAATCCATTTCTTTGAATCATTCTTTGTTTTGGTAGGAAAAGAATATACTATATATTTTTTTTAATATAAGAGGTACTTTTTTTCCCCCCCAAATTTGAGAGGAAAATGGGGGTGCATCTTATAGTCAAGATGTGCCTGGCTCGTTAAGGAGTGGGCATTGGCGGTGGTGGAGCAGGTCACAGGAGGCAGGAGCAGGGTTGCCGCTGCAGAAAGTCGACGGCTGGGGCGAAAACGTGTGCGCACTATTAAAGGGAATGAATATTCACTTCTTCCCATGACCATAATCCCGCCCACTTTTTGGAGCTGAAGCTGGTACCAAGAGGTGGGAGTGATTACTGTAGTGGGGAGCAGTGAATATTATTATTTTTTTTTTTAACAGCAGACACACTGTTCATTCCAGCCATCAGCTTCCTGCTGCAGCTGGGGCGATCAGATGTGTCTGTTCTTAAAGGGGAGCAGTGAATATTCATTTTGGATTAGATGGCAGCTGACTGTGGCATGTAACTGGAGGCTCAGGGCAGTGACATCATGCGCTGTCACACTTACACCCTGAAGTCAGTTGCTGGCAGCAGAAGAGGACACCAGCACCAGTGGGAGAAGATGGAAGGTGAGTAGAGTTATTTTTTTTATTTACGTGTGCAGTCTAACAGTAGGCATATATACCAAGATTGGGGACATATATACCAGGATTTGAGACATACTGTATTTTTCGGACTATAAGACGCACCAGACCATAAGATGCACCCTGGTTTTAGAGGAGGAAAATAGGAAAATAAAATTTTAAGCAAAAAATGTGGTCATGACACATTGTTATGGGGCGAGGATCTGCTGCTGACACTGTTATGTGTTAATGTCCCAAATTCTTTACTAAGGTACCCCAACCTGGTAATGATCCTTCTTCCTTGTATATGATCCCCATCCTTGTATATATGTCCACCATCCTGGTATGTGCCCACAGCCAGGTACCGTATTTGCCCCCATCCAGGTATATTGCCCCATTCTGATATTTGCCCCCATCCTGCTATATACCCTCATCCTAGTATATGACCCGCATCCTGTGGCACACAAAAAATAAACGTTTATACTCACCTTTCCTCACTCCACGCAGCATCGCTCGTCTTCCTGTCTGTCCCAGCAGCAGCGCCGCTGACCTGTGTGGAGCCGTGCGCACGTCAATGACGTAATCGCTGTGTGCACCATTCTCCACAGACATCAGTGGACCGGCAGACAAGAGAACATTGCGATGCTGCAGGGATCGGTGGCTGGTGAGTATACTTATTCACTGCCCCCCACGCTGATGATGATGTGCAGGGTTCAGTGAATATAGCCACACATGATCACTCCAGGCTGTAGTTGCCAGGGATGATCATGTGGGCCGGCTGTTAATTATGCGCGCACCCCCCGGCCATCATCCCGCCCACCTGTTAGCACTGGCTTCAGCGCTGAGAGATGATGGGCGGGAGAATGCAGTGCATATGAAAAAAAGCTAATGAGCGGGCCCACGTGGTCATGGTAGGCGCTGCTACAGCCTGCTCATGCCGCCGATGACCCTCTCTACTGCAGCACCCTCATTCCCCGTAGCAAATATTCGAACTATAAGACGCACCCCCCACTTTCCCCCAACATGTGGGGGGAAAAAGGTGTGTTTTATAGTCCGAAAAAAACAGTATATACCAGAATTGGCCCATGATGGGGAATATATATACCTGGGTTGGGGACATGTATACCAAGCTGGGGGACATATATACCAGGATGGGCCAATGATAGAGATCATATATACAGGATTAGGGACATATATACCAGGATGGGCCTGGGATGGAGACATATATACCAGGATGGGGACATAAATACTTGGAAAGTGCACAGGATGGGAGATATTAGTACAGAATTGGAGGACATTACCCCAATAACAGTGTCAGCAACAGATCCCCTACCATAATAGTGCAGTATAACCACATTTTTTACTTGAAATTTTTCCTATTTTTTACCTCTAAAACCGAAGTGCATCTTATGGTCCGCTTCGTCTTATAGCCGAAAAAATATTGTAATAAATATTATAAACCTGAAAATCTAATTTCATAACTGCACAACTTATTCAAATGTTTAATACAATAATGAGAATGGATTAATATTGAATAATTTCTTTCTTTTTCCATTAGAAATTTCCAAGTCACAGAATGATGTGACTGATAAATTTTACCTAAGCACAGATTATGGGAAAAGTGCGGAAAGAAGAAAGGAAAGGAGAAGTCATTCAGACACTGCTATCCATATAGCTAGTGAGGTATTAAAGGACCTATTGAGATATGAATAATGAAGGCAGTATGTATGTATTGTTTTGTCCACTATACACCTGTTAAAAGTGAACCTACCACATTTAAAATTCTGCTGTATTGATGAGCAGAATACACTGACCAGATTAATATATAGTTTTGTTGAAACAGATTCAGTGTAGGTTGCATGCAGTGCTGTTTTTTCTTGAGGTCCATCATGTGTCATATCCAACAGAGAGCCTTACTTGTATTTTCTGTATATAAATGACTGCTAATGCTGGGATTTCAGGAGTCCAGTGGATGGTGTGTTCAATTATTTAAAGCTTTTACTGAATAAATATACATACAGCATAAATTAGTACACCCTAACAGATTTGTCAGAATACCTTCAGAATCAACATTGTTTATGGGGGACCATACTACAAAATACTCCCCCCAAATGTAAGCAATTGATTGCAGACAAAATTTGTTATTTTGCATACCCAAGAAAGTAATTTTCCTACCAAATTCATTCAATACAATGTTGCAAAATGAGTACACCCCAATGAAAGTCTTAGGAACAAATCTAAAATTTAAAAAATCAAATTCTAATTAACAAGAATTCCACCACAGGGAAGACTAATTATTCATTAAATACGTGTCCATGAGAAAACTGACTATAAAAAGAAAACCTTTCCCATTTCAATTTGTCAGCATGACACCACATGGAAAAGAAATGTCACAAGACCTGAGCAAGAAAATATTTTCTTTTCACAAGAAAGGAGAAGGCTACCAAGTTTTACTGTAGCAAAAGTAATACAAATATTTAACAAAGTTGTACCTGCATACCTGCAACCATCTCAGGGGTGCACAGGCCAAGCACAGAAGTTAACTGTTAAGCAGGAGCATCTTCTCATGGGAAGGGTGAACGAAAATTAATATACAAGTTCACTGCAGTTAGCTAAAGAAGCGGAAAGCTATGGGTGTCGTCCATGGAGGAAGTGTCAAGACACCAGCAGGGGGAGCTGGAGTCCTGCTGGATAGCAACTGTACTGTGTAGAACCAGCCGGGGAGTTGAAGCACAGTGTGCTGGTGCAATACCTTATAGCACCAGCAGTGGGAGCAGATGCCACGAGTTGTGCGGAGGATGGTAAGACAGGCCGGGTCAGATGCCGTGAAGAGCAGATGAAGACCGGAGGGACAAGGAGGAGAAAGGTCGGGGTCAGGTCAATGTCAGTACCAGGGGGGAGCAAACTGAGTAGGGGAGGTAGGAGATGGAGAGAAGAAGAAAATGGAAGGGAAGGAACAAAGTTATGGCCGGGGAAACAGACGGAGAACAAGGGAACGGAACACAGACAGAGGGCAAGAGCACAGGGGAAACGGATCAAGATCAAACACTTACAGGGACCAGCAATTACAGCAGAGCAGAGCTTAACTTATAGCGGGCGTCGGTTCACTAGAAATGACTCCAATTAAAGTGTCCAGGCTCCTTAAACGAGGGCCAGGAGAAAGCTCCACCCCCTAGCCTGGTTGCAAGGGAGGCAAGAACCATTACAGTACTCCTCCTCAAGGGGGGCCACTGGACCCCCAGGTTTCCCAGGAAACTTCTGGTGAAAAGCCGTAATTAACCGATCGGCCCGTACGGATCGAGCCAGTACCCTGTCCTCTGGGCCGTAACCTCCCCAATGAATCAAATACTGGAGGGAATTACAAACCACCCGATAATCAACAATACGTTGGACCTCATACTCCATCTCACCATTCACCAACACTGGAGCCGGAAGAGACTGAGAATCCACAACCAAAGGGACAAACGGTTTAAGCAATGATTTATGAAAAACGTTGGGAATACGTAAGGTCTGAGGAAGCTGTAAACAAAAAGCTACCGGGTTTACCACCTCAATGATCTCATAGGGTCCAATAAACTTAGGGCCCAACTTAGCAGATGGAACTCTAAGCCTGATATTCCGAGTGGGATGAATAATTGCACGGTCCTGGGGAGCGCTAAGGAGGAGACAGATGGTTACTTGCTTGAATTTCTTTATTCATAGAAATTCAAGCAAGTAACCATCTGTCTCCTCCTTAGCACTCCACAGGAACGTGCAATTATTCAGCCTATTCCACATTCCCATATTGGGACTCATGGCAGGAGCTGCTTTAAGCCTGAGGCTGGAAATCTCTTCTGGGATCGGTGGTGACAAGGCTTCCATGTGACTGGTCACATGACCGCCCCACAGGACACAGCTTACTCGGGCAGAGGATCTCCATAGTGGCATCTGGGTGTACTGCCCAGCTCCACAATCAACGCTCTAACCGAGGTTGTGCAAGGTTGCACAACCTCTCCAGGTGAGCGGTTTGAATACCCTCCTTACTATCTTATTCCTGAAATCCTTCACATGCGCTCCTCCTCTCTTTTCTTGTACTTTTGATATTCCGAGTGGACAGCCACACCTTGTCCCCCACTTGAAAGGATGGCCCCGGAAAGTGTTTTTTGTCCACATGGCGTTTCTGACAACACTGAGCCATTTCAATGCACCACCGAACTTTCCTCCAAACCTCCCCCAGATGCTGAACAACGGAGTCTGGCCCCGGGCACCCCGAATCCAATCTAGAGAATTCCCCAAAATGAGGATGAAACCTGTAATTACAAAAGAAGGGGTATGTCCCTGTAGACTGGTGGACTCGGCCATTAAAAGCAAACTCCGCAAGGGGCAAAAATGAGCACCAATCCTCCTGCTGAGCCGAAACCAAGCAGCGCAGGATTTGCTCAAGGGTCTGATTTGGTCCTTTCCGTTTGTCCGTTGGACTCAGGATGATAGGCTGATGAAAAGAATAAATCAACTCCCAACCTCTTGCAAATGCCCACCAAAACCTGGAAATGAACTGTACCCCTCTGTCAGACACAATATTCAGGGGCACCCCATGCAACGTAACCACCTGTTCAATAAATAGGCTGGAAAGGGTCACCGCATTAGGCAGGCCGGAAAGGGGAACAAAATGTGCCCGTTTACTAAAATGATCCACCACCACCCAGATCACAGTCATGCCATTCGAGACAGGGAGGTCTCTAATGAAATCCATTGACAGGTGGGTCCATGGTCTTTCAGGAACTGGTAATGGAACCGATTCCCTGGCTGGTCGGTTACGACATACCTTAGCACGGGCACATATCACACAGGCAGAAACAAACTGAGCCACATCAGAGTTAAGAGATGGCCACCAAAAGAGTCGAGCAACAGCCCTGCGAGTGGCCGAAACTCACGGATGGCCGCGAAGTATGGACTCATGAAACTCCTGAAGTACACGCAACCGGAGGTGCAAAGAGACAAATAACTTACAGTCTGGAACGGAAGATGGCGCTGAGGACTGGGCCTCCCTGACCTTAGCCTCTAATCCAGAGGACAAGACAGCGTCCCCCACCCCCTGTGGAAGAATGGAGGAAGGAGGCTCTAGAGGAGACACAGGGTCCAAACTATGGGACAGGGTGTCCGCCCTCACATTTTTGGACATCGGTCGAAAAGTAATAGAAAAATGGAATCTGGAAAAAAATAGGGCCCACCTAGCCTGCCGATGTGTCAATCTCTTGGCCGACTCGATATAAGCGAGATTTTTATGATCAGTGATGACCGTAATACGATGAACCGCACTCTCCAAAAAATGCATCCATTCTTCAAATGCCAATTTCACAGCCAATAATTCATGATCACACACATCATAATTTCTCTCAGCCGGAGTAAATTTCTTAGAATAGAACGCACATGGTCATAAATTAGTCAGAGTAGCAGGTCCCTAAGAGAGAACCGCTCCCACCCCCACCTCCAAAGCGTCCACCTCCATGATAAATGGTGCCTCGAGGTCAGGCTGAACCAGGAACCGGAGCGGACATGAAATGACTCTTCAACTCTAGGAAGGCCTGTACAGCAGTCAGTGACCATCCTTTCAGATCTGCCCCTTTACGAGTAAGGTCAGTCAAAGGCTTGACAATGTGTGAGAACCCCTTAATGAACTTCCTGTAGTAATTGGCGAAACCCAAAAAGCATTGTAACGCCTTGAGATCCCTGGGTTGCACCCAATCGACAATAGTCTGCACTTTCCCAGGGTCCATCTTAAACCCAACATGAGAAAAGATTAACTCAAGAAAGGCAATTTCCTGAGCAGAAAAAACACATTTTTTAAGCATAGCTAACAGGAGAATATCACGTAATCTATGTAATACAGAACGTATATATATATGTGTAATATGAGTCTCCTTATAGGTGTAAAACATCAAAATGTCATCGAGATAGATGACCAGAAAACGACATATTAAATTGGAGAAAACATTGATGAAATTTTGAAAAACAGCAGGAGCATTAGTTAGACCGAAAAGCATCACCAGATTTTCAAATAACCCCTCAGACGTCAGGCCGTTTTCAACTCATCCACCTCTCTAATATGAATAAGATTATAGGCCCCCTAAGATCTAGGTTAGAAAACCAACGAGCTCCAGAAAGTTGGTTATAAAGGTCACGGATGAATGGAAGCAGATGAGTATTTTTAACAGTCATTTTGTTCAATTCTCGGAAATCAAGACATGGCCATAACCCACCGTCCTTCTTCCCAAAAAAGAAACCAGCGGCCACTGGGGAAGAAGGACAGATATGCCCTTTACGCAAACTGTAGGAAATATAAGACTTCATAGCAGCTTTCAGGACCTGAGAGATTGTATAAACAGGCCTTGGCCAATTTGGCATTGGGAAAAACATTGATGGCACAGTCATATGGGTAATGAAGCGGCAAAACCTTGGCCTCCTTTTCCAAGAATATGTCTCCGAAGTCCATCAGGTATTCTGGAAGACCCTCAGGACTTGCGAAGAAAACAGGTACAGATTTTAAACACCTCTTATGACAGTCAGGACTCCATTTGACAATATCACGACATTCCGAATCGATAATAGGGTTATGTAACAACAACCATGGAAACCCCAGTACCAACCCAGCAGGAAGATTGTCCATCACAAAACAAGAAATTTTTTCAGAGTGCAGAGAACCAACCACAAGGGTAAAATCTTCACTGACAAACTGGATGAGGTTTTTAGGTAACGGTGTTTTATCAATCGCCAGAATTTGAATGGGTCCATATAACCTTACTGTCCCTAACTCTAATCTTTAGACCAACTTAGGGGTGCTTCACACACAGCGAGCTCGCTGCCGAGATCGCTGCTGAGTCACGCTTTTTGTGACGCAGCAGTGACCTCATTAGCGATCTCGCTGTGTGTGACAATGAGCAGCGATCTGGCCCCTGCTGCGAGATCGCTGCTCGTTACACACAGCCCTGGTTCGTTTTCTTCAAAGCCGCTCTCCTGCTGTGACACACAGATCGCTGTGTGTGACAGCAAGAGAGCGACAAATGAAGCGAGCAGGGAGCAGGAGCCGGCGTCTGACAGCTGAGGTAAGCTGTATCCAAGATAAACATCGGGTAACCAAGGTGGTTACCCGATATTTACCTTAGTTACCAGCCTCTGCAGCTCTCACGCTGCCAGTGCCGGCTCCGGCTCTCTGCACATGTAGCTGCTGTACACATCGGGTTAATTAACCCGATGTGTACAGCAGCTAGGAGAGCAAGGAGCCAGCGCTAAGCAGTGTGCGCGGCTCCCTGCTCTCTGCACATGTAGCTGCATTACACATCGGGTTAATTAACCCGATGTGTACTGTAGCTAGGAGAGCAAGGAGCCAGCGCTCAGTGTGCGCGGCTCCCTGCTCCCTGCTCACACTGGTAACTAATGTAAACATCGGGTAACCATACCCGATGTTTACCTTAGTTACCAGTCTCCGCAGCTTCCAGACGGCGGCTCCGTGCAAGCGCAGCGTCGCTTGCACGTCGCTGCTGGCTGGGGGCTGTTCACTGGTCGCTGGTGAGATCTGCCTGTTTGACAGCTCACCAGCGACCATGTAGCGATGCAGCAGCGATCCTGACCAGGTCAGATCGCTGGTCGGATCGCTGCTGCATCGCTAAGTGTGAAGGTACCCTTAGAGTCAATAAAGTTAATAGAGGACCCACAATCAATGCAATTAAGGCATTAGAAGACCAGACCGAGTCCTTGACCCGTAGGTCAACATTCAGGAGAATCTTAATTGAGGAGAAAAAGGGTACCTGAAAGTCTGGGTAAACTCCTCGACCAGTACCCAGACTTTAGAAGTTTCCCGACGACTTGTTAGCAGAGGGCAAACCGTGCAGTCCATGTTGACCACAATAGAAACAAAGCTTGTGATCCCAGCATCGTCTCCTCTCCGTCTCATCAGGACTAGTGGCTCTGACCTCCATGGGTTCCGCAGCCGGTAAGGAATTAGTCTTTGGCAGGAATGGAAAAGCATCTCACATGGTGCCCATTCTTTCCCATAATCTACGGTCTAATCTATGGCCTGATTCATAGCCTCATCTAAGGAACTGGGAGGAGAGTGCAGGGCCAAGGCATCCTTAAGGGAGTCCGAAAGTCCTCTCTGGAACTGGCAGCTGAGTGCAGAATCATTCCACTGTACCTCTGCAGACCTCTGCCGAAACTTTAAACAATAAAGTTCAGAAGTGTGGTTCCCCTGAGTGAGACACATGATCCTGTCCTCAGCCACCCGCACCCGGTCTGGTTTGTCATATATAACCCCGAGGGAGTAAAAAAAGCAGTCAACCAAAAACCGTTCAGGGGCCGAAGGAGGTAGTGAAAATGCCCAGGTCTGGGGACCCCCTCTAAGTAAGGACATGACAATCCCCACCCGCTGAGTCTCATCCCCAGAAGACCGAGGCCGGAGAGTAAAAAGAAGCTTACAACTCTCCCTAAATGTCCAAAATAGGTTTTTCTCCCCAGAAAATTTATCGGGGAGCATCACCATGCGTTTAAGGGGTTAATTTGGACATCAGTGGGGTTATGATGTCCCAGACAATGTGAGGCAGATGCTCCTGAAGTGGATCTTACTGAGGCAGAGACCTCACCTTGCAGCAAATTATGCAAGACTGCCAGGGGGCAATACTCCGCAGCCAAATCCTGCACCAACTGGGTGAGGTTGGCTACTTGCTCACACAACATTCTAAGTGGATCCATAAAAATATCCCCTAAATGTATAAATAAATACAAGTATCAACTTATACCGAATTTTATATCCAACTTGAATATAAAATCCTACTGGGCTGGCTATACTGTCAAGACACCAGCAGAGGGAGCTGGAGTCCTGATGATTAGCAACTGTACTGTGCAGAACCAGGCAGGGAATTGAAGCAGAGTGTGCTGGTGCAATATATTACAGCACCAGCAGGGGCAGCAGATGCCAAGAGGTGTGCGGAGGATGGTAAGATAGGCCGAGTCGGCTGCTGTGAGAAGCAGATGAAGACCGGAGGGACGAGCAGGAGAAAGGTCGGGGTCAGTCCAAGATCAGTACCAAGGGGAGCAAACCGAGGAGGGGAGGTAGGAGATGGAGAAAACAAGAAGAGTGCAGGGAAGGAACGAAGGTATGTCTGGGGAAACAGACTAAGAACAAGGGGACAGAACACAGACAGAGGGCGAGAGCACAAGGGAGATGGATCAAGATCAAACACTTACAGGGACCAGCAATCACAGCAGAACAGAGCTTAGCTTATAGCCGGCGTCGGTTCACTGGAGATGACCCCAAATAAAGCGTCCAGGCTCCGGAAACGAGGGCCAGGAGAAAGCTCCACCCCCTAGCCTGGTGGCAGGGGAGGCAAAACCATGACAGAAAACCTGTCCTAAAGCCCAATCACAAAAGAGCCTGCCTAGAAATTAGCCAGGGCTCATGCTGAAAAATATGAAGACTACGGGGCTCTATTCTCTGTGACGAGACCAAGATAAATGTTTTTGGAACTGAATGGCATTATAAAGTTGATGAGTACAAAGAGAAATTCATAGTGCCTACAGTGAAACATGGTGGTGGCACTGTCTTTATGTGGGGTGGCATGAGTGTTGCTGGTGTCGGGGAGCTACATTTCATTGATGGTATAAGGATGGTATCATGAATTCACAGATGTACTGCTCTATATTAAAATAGGAGATGCTACCATCACTCCATGACCTTGGTAGACATGGACTTTTCTAACATGACAATGATCCAAAGCTAACAAATGAGGCCATTGCATTTCTGAAGAAGAACAGGGTGAAAGTGATTCAGTGGCTAAGTATGTCACTTCATCTAAACTCAATCGAAACAGCTATGGGGAACTTTTAAGAGACAAGTTGTCATCCCTCACCATCCAGCATCCAGGCCGTAAATAAGGTCTTTCTTGAGAACGGAAAAAGATAGATGTTGCAATATGTCACCAACTTATTCATTCCAAGGCCTAGAAGATTTGACGCTGTCATTGAGATCAAACAACATACTAGATGGGAGTTGTTTTTGATGATGTGAGGTGTACTAATGTTTGCATCAAATAATTTGAGTAAAACTGAAAATTTTGAAATGATAGTTATGTTATTAACCTTACTTGTACTGGTAAGTGTTTTTTTTCCTTCTCTGTATATTTTGTGGTTCCTGTATGAGCTTATCAGTGCTATATGCCATTTCAATGAATTGAACTTAGTTGTAATACTAGTACTAGGCAAAACAGTACAAAATGTAAGGCTCTGTACCTGCAACACAGTGAAAGAAAAGTAGTAGTTGCAAGAGTGACATGGCCCCTTCTGTAGGTAGACGTGCAAGGAATCAGGCTATATCAGCTAAAAACAGGTCACCAATATCCAAGTCCCCAAAGATTCCTTTTACCTCAGTATCTAATTGTATTATTATTATTATTATTATTATTATTATTATTATTATTATTATTATTATTATTAATAACAATATTATTATTACTATATTACATATTTTTATCACAGCTAGAAAAGTCCAAAAGTCTACACCAACTTATTCACAAAGCCAGAGAGGAAGTTCAAGAAATCAGAAATTATCCAAGTCAAAAGACAAAGGAGACTGATGACCCAAACAAGACAACATTCTTTGGAAGTCAGAAAAGGGTATGGTACATGTATGTTTTGATAAAAATGTAACTGACATCAAAATCAAAACGTTTTGTTTACATCCATTCTCATTTTTCACTATAGACTTTATGCTAACTTCTGGCCACTGATTTTTTTGTAAAAAAGAATGTCACAAAAACTGAAATCATTCCTAAAACTATGTAAAACCAGTCTTTAAACTGGGTTCACAAGAGCCATATATCTTGGTAAGTGTATTGGATCCTAATGTGTGGGCTAATCAAGTGTCTTCTAACCCATACTTACAGCCTCATAGATAAATAGGCTGTAACTTTGGTCAGAAGACCCACTGCCTGACCAGATTGTCTAAGCTTCACCAGAACCTGTACCTGCAACGTCTGCTTCTGTCTTCAGACGTGACCATATTCACTCTATGGGTGGTGTTAGTGATAGAAGAGATGTCGGAACCAGAAACTCTGGACATCACAGGCTCTGTCTATCCACAAAGGTTAGAGTGGCTGGGGCCTGCAGTACTTTCTGGCCTGATCGAATCAGTGTGTGCGCTGTCCAACTGAAATTGTCAGCCCCTGGCTTCAGCCTATTAGAAGACACCACACCCCACTAAATCTTCCAGCTTACTGCTGAAAGCTGCCAGATATAGCTCCATTTTATAGCTCTGTGTGTTTGTTTTCTGCTTAGTATTGGTGTTTTCCTGTTTGACCTCAGCTTATTATTTGATGCTTTGGCTGCCTCATGGGTTTTGTCCCTTGCTGCCCTCTTGGTTTTGACCCGGCTCCCTTACTACTCTTACCTGCCTTTGGATCGCACCTCTGGCAGCAGCCATTCTGCAGGTAGCAATCTTTTTCTTCTTTGGCCTACTACAGAGACACCAATGGTCAGACAGAATATACTAATCAAAACACTAGAGCAATTTCTTCGGGGTTATGTGTCCGACCGTCATTCTAATTGGGTGGACATCTGCTGTTAGCTGATTTTGCTATCAATAATATCAATAATCCATTAAAACTACTCCCTTTTTCTGTAGTCCTTGATTGCATCCTCGTTTTGGTTCCTTTTCAACCACTGTGATGCATAGTCCAGACGTTGAAAAATCTGTGGATAACTTTTTTAATTTATCTGTTTTGAAGTCAGAGAGAACTTGAAGACTGCACTCAGACATAAATCCTCCTCCTCCTGTTCTAGTTAAACACAATTAGGATTATAAGATGCAGCAAATCCTAGATTCTCATCTGGTGAAAGGTCTGTGCAGTATCTGGTGTATTGAAGGGGTTATGTCTCAGAAGAGAGATCTTGGTTTCCTGCAAGTAATATCAAAGCCAAAAACCTGATCAGGAAGTTTCATCTCCTGTTTTTCAATAAAACTGGTCCTAAGGGTCCAGACGCCCAACAGAAAAATTGGGGGGGGGGTTAGTTTACTGTCACATCTTCACCAGAACCTGTTCCTGCAACATCTGCTTCTGTCATGAGGTGTTACCATATTCACCCTGTGAATGGTGCTGGTGATAGAGGAGATATTCAAAACAGAAGCTCTGGACAGCCCAGGCTCTGTCCATTCACTAACGATAGAGTGGCTGGGATCGGCAGTAATTTTCAACCTAACAGAATGGTATGTGAGCTATCCAGCTAAAGTGGTCAGCCCTGGACTTCAGCCTATTAGAAGGCACTACAGCCTAATAAAGCTTCCAGCTGGTATCTGCCAGCTATAGCTTATGCTTCCCTGGATAGCTCTTTGTTTTGTTTTCTGCTTAGTGTTGGTATTTTCCTGTTTGACCTCAGCTTTTTTGACACTTCTCCTGCCTGACAATTTTGTACTTTGCTTCCCTCTTGGCTTTGACCTGGCTCCCTATCTAGTCTTATTTACCTCTGGTGTGCACCTCAGAATGGTAACTCTTCTGTAAGTGGCAATCCACTGGACCTCAATGTAAATCCAGAGTTCTGTATAGGGGTTAAAGGGTATCAGGGTTTCTCTGGATTCTGTCAAACTGAGTGACTTGTTCCAAGTCTTTTTAAGGTAGCCATTTTGAGCCTGTGGCTTCAAACAATGTTATATTCGGACATTGTAGTCCATGTATGGACTGTGAAAAACATTTGTGTGAACTCTTCCTTACGTAGAGGGATTTGTTGTGGATTTCTTGTATGGATTCCACAAGGACAATCTGAGGCAAACTACAATGCCTCTCATGTTGTATCGCCCAGGGAAGGGGGTACTCGGTCCCGGGCAGTTGCAAATGGAAATGCCACTCTGGTGGCCGTTGCCCGGTCCCATACCCTGGGGTTTCTCTTGTAAGAGGAGAATTATTTAAAGTAGGGGTGAAAGTTAGTGTACGTGACACCACTTGCGGGTTGAGGTTAAGGGTGTAGAACTGCCGCTGATGAATGTGAAGCTGTAGGGGGGAAAAAGCGCAATAGGGTCTTACCCGATATGAGGGTAGAGAGACAGAAAGAGATACACTCACCTGGTAGGGTTGTGCCAGTCACAACCCCCTATGATCGCATGTGAGTGCTTTTTTGTGGTTTAGCAGCGGCCCCGGAGAGCTGTTTATAATATGAATCAAATAGAATGAAAACCGGTTTAAAGCCTGCTTTACACGTTGCAATTTCGCATACGATATCGTATGCAATTTGCAACGCCCCCATCGTATGTGTGGCATGTTCAATTTGTTGAACGTGCCGCACAAACGATTAACCCCTGTCACACATACTTACTAGTGATGAGCGAGCATGCTTGTAACTACTCGGTACTCGCACGAGTATCGCTGTACTCGGGCTGCTCGGCGGGGACCGAGTAATCTCGCGATACTCGTGCTGTACTCGTGGTCTTCATCCCTGCATGTTGGCGCTCTTTTGAGAGCCAGCCCTCATGCAGGGATTGGCTGGCAGACCACTGCAATGCCACAGCCCTGTTAGTTGTGGAATTGCAGTGATTGGCCGGCCTGCACAGCGTGACCGAGCCTTTATACCGGCCGGCGCGCTGTGCTCTGCTCACAGCTATCCAGACAGTCAGTGCAGGGAGAGTGTCGCTGATTCAGGGAAAGCTTTGCGGCCCTTTATAGTTAGTTCCGGAGCAGGGCTGCAAACAGTGTGACCAGAAGTCCTTCTCAGGACTATTATAGTTGTATACAGGCAGGCAGGGTATAGCCAGGTCGGAGTACAGTAGCAGAGTCCTTCTCAGGACTATTGTTGCTATATACAGGCAGGGTATAGCCAGGTCGGAATACAGGCTAGTGACCAGAAGAGTCCTTGTCAGGACTATTGTAGCAGTATACAGGCAGGCAGGCAGGCAGGGTATATAGCCATTCCTATCATCATATCTGGGGCTGGTGTACACAGTCTAAAACAGTCCAGATAGTGTCAGACTTCTCAGTAATTGTCGCTCCTAAAAACCAGTTAGGTTCTTATTGCGTCCGTGCTTTCATTTAAAAACAGCACGTGTGTGTCTGTCGGTGGCAGCGTACAGGTGCACGTTTTGCACAAACTATTATATAACGCACAAGTCTAGTGTATAATACACGTCAGTCAGCAGTGGCTGATAGTGTCAGACTTCTCAGTAATTGTCGCTCCTAAAAACCAGTTAGGTTCTTATTGCGTCCGTGCTTGCATTTAAAAACAGCACGTGTGTGTCTGTCGGTGGCAGCGTACAGGTGCACGTTTTGCACAAACTATTATATAACGCACAAGTCTAGTGTATAATACACGTCAGTCAGCAGTGGCTGATAGTGTCAGACTTCTCAGTAATTGTCGCTCCTAAAAACCTGTTAGGTTCTTATTGCGTCCGTGCTTGCATTTAAAAACAGCACGTGTGTGTCTGTCGGTGGCAGCGTACAGGTGCACGTTTTGCACAAACTATTATATAACGCACAAGTCTAGTGTATAATACACGTCAGTCAGCAGTGGCTGATAGTGTCAGACTTCTCAGTAATTGTCGCTCCTAAAAACCAGTTAGGTTCTTAATGCGTCCGTGCTTGCATTTAAAAACAGCACGTGTGTGTCTGTCGGTGGCAGCGTACAGGTGCACGTTTTGCACAAACTATTATATAACGCACAAGTCTAGTGTATAATACACGTCAGTCAGCAGTGGCTGATAGTGTCAGACTTCTCAGTAATTGTCGCTCCTAAAAACCTGTTAGGTTCTTATTGCGTCCGTGCTTGCATTTAAAAACCGCACGTGTGTGTTGCAGTCGGTGGCAGCGTCAGGCTCCACATTGTCCCTGGATAGAGATGTGCATAAGGGCCTCAAAACATTGTTCCCATTGCAAAGGAGCGGGTCGCCTGTCGTTGTAATGTCCATTCTGAAAGAATGGTCGAAAAAATTTACCACTGGGGGTATACCTGAAACAACGGCCTAACTATTGTAACGGTCATCATGATGGCGCATGAGGAGAAGGAGGAGCAGTCCAGCGATTAGCCAAAGTCCAGAAGTGTGTACCCATGGGTGAGTGTAGGTACATGGCAAACTTTAAATTCCGCTCTCATTTGCTGGTGGTGTGGTGAAGTCTGGCCCAATCCAACCCTTGTTCATCTTGATCAGAGTCAGCCTGTCAACATTTACAGTTGACAGGCAGGTGCGTTTATCTGTAATGATTCCACCTGCGGCACTAAAAACACGCTCTGACAAAACGCTAGCGGCAGGGCATGCCAGGACTTCGAAGGCGTAGAGAGCCAATTCATGCCACGTGTCCAGCTTGGATACCCATTAATTGTAAGGCACAGAGGAATGTCGGAGTACAGTTGTTTGATCTGCAAGGTACTCCTTGAGCATCTGGGCAAACTTAGGATTTTTTGTGGCACTACCCCGCACCTCAGGGGCTGTGGTATGTGAGGGCCTGAGAAAACTGTCCCACATCTTAAAGACTGTTCCCCTACCTCTGGCGTATTGGACTTGTGCCCCTCTCGGCTGTACGCCTTGGTTGTCCACTGACTCCTGACCTATGCCGCTAGCGTTTTGTGAGGGGAATGCTTTGCCTACTTCCGTGACTATGGCCTTCTGGAACTGCTGCATTTTGCCTGACCTCTTCGCCTCGGGAATAAGAGACATAAAGTTCTCCTTGTAGCGTGGGTGTAACAGTGTTACCAACCAGTAATGATTGTCAGCAAAGATGTTCTTAACGCGAGGGTCACGAGACAGGCAGCTTACCATAAAGTCAGCCATGTGTGCCAGACTCTTAACAGCCATCACTTCAGTATCCTGACCAACACGATGACTGAACATGCTGTCCTCCTCCTCCTCCTCCTCCTCCTCCTCCTCATCTACCCTGTCCTCTGGCCAGCCACGCTGAACCGAGGATATGACTGCATGTCATATCCTCAATTTGGCCAGAGAGTTGCTCCATGTCTTCATCCTCCTCCTCGTCATAGTCCTCCACTGCACGTTGTGATGAGACGAGGCTGGGCTGTGTGTTATCACCCACACCCACTACTGTTTCTTGCTCAAACTCATCGCGCTCCGCCTGAAATGCATCATGGTTGTTTTTTGAGCAGAGACCATTTTAGAAGGCAGAGAAGCGGTATGGTGACGCTAATAATGTCGTCATCGCCGCTCACCATCTTGGTGGAGTCCTCAAAGTTTTGGCGGATGGTACATAGGTTGGACATCCATCTCCACTCCTCAGGTGTTATGTGTGGAGTTTGACCCATTTCCCTACGGCTTAGGTGATGCAGGTACTCAAAAACTGCCCTCTTCTGCTCACATATCCTGACCAACATGTGCAGAGTTGAATTCCAACGCGTGGGGACATCACACACCAGTCTGTGAGCCGGAAGATGCAAAAGGCGCTGAAAGCCGGCAAGGCCGGCTGAAGCAGTAGGTGACTTTCGAAAATGTACAGACAGGCGGCGAACTTTTACCAGCAGATCAGACAGCTCTGGGTATGACTTTAGAAACCGCTGAACCACGAGGTTGAGCACATGGGCCACGCATGGAACGTGTGTCAGCTGGCCTCGCCTCAAAGCCGCCACCAGGTTCCGGCCATTGTCACAATCAACCTTTCCTGGCTTTAGGTTCAGAGGTGTGAGCCAGTGATCTGCCTGCTGTTTCAGAGCTGTACACACCTCTTCTGCATTGTGGGGTTTGTCACCTATGCAGATTAGCTTCAGCACAGCCTGTTGCCGCTTCGCCGAGGCAGTGCTGCAGTGCTTCTGTGTCGCCCTGGACAAGCCAGGGGCCACAGAGCACAACACTTACACACCCCACACTCCCTGCAGGCATATCATAGTCAAAACACAAAATCCTTGTTGCCTTCCCCAGGGGCTGTTGTCCACACCAGGGGTTGGAGCCAGGCGGTTGGTCTCCACTCACCAAGGAGGAGGGAAAACACAGGCAGTGAGAGTTAAGCTAAGGAAGTGGAAGGAGGAAAGTAGTAGAGAGGAGAAAAGTGACAGCAAAGAGCCTGAAGTTGGTCCGGGTGTGTGGCCCGGACAGGACAGCAAGGTTGGCAGGATGTGGTGACCGTCTGCAGTGGAGGCCGATTGGAGTCTGCCGTAAGGACCGTGGACGGGTGGTGACCCGGCCGTACCGGACCGGTATACAAAGAGAAGACAGCACCATTGGCAGGGGCCTTTCGGATCCCGGCAAGGCTTGGTTTCGCCGTGAATTTGCCAAATCCGTTAGTGAAGGGGACCTCAGGGTTTCCAAACAGCCAAGTCACGATAGAAGGCAACCGTCCAACCGTGAAGGGGAGACACCGCCACCGCCAAGGGCAACCGTCTCCCAGGGCCAGCGCCTGTGGGCAAAAGGGTCTCCTCCGGCCCATATCCAGGTCGGGGAGCGGGTTACCGGTGGGAAACCATCACTACCAACACTGAACTTAGGTGCAGGGAGAGACAGTCATCACTAACCTGCAGGGAGGAACAACCGCAGCCGTCCGAGGGACCCGTCCATCCAGCCACTTGTTTTACCGTGAACTGTGTCATCATCATTGGGCTGAGTGAGTACCTCCGTGCCGTGCGGAACAGCGCTGCCCCTGCGACCCTGCACCTCATCAGGCCCCGCTACCCGCCTGTCATCCATCTCTACCCCATCACCGGGCCCCGGGACAACCAACCCCCCTACCCACGGAGGGGAGAAATAACAACAAAGCTGCTCCCTGTCACAGGCTCCCGGGATACCCGTCCAGAGCAGCGGTGGTGTCCAGACAATCACCACAACCGTGGGTGGCGTCACGGACAATATCCCCAAAACCCAAACCACCCCTTTTCACTCACGGGTGAGGAGTGCCGCTCGAGCCTCCGGGATCCGGCCATCGCTCGAGCCACCGAGCAGCAGCAGCCGTAGAGCAGCGGCAGCCGGACCCGAGCAGTGGGAGAGCGCAGCGTCCCCTCCTCCACCCGCGACAATTCCAGCTTGGGACTGGTGTGGAGGGTAAAGTGGATGAGGATGCGCAGGAGGAGGAGGAGGCTGAGGAGCATGACATTCCGGAGCTGTAGAGTGTGGGTGAAACACTGACTGAGGTAGGGCCTGCAAACCTTGGTGTGGGAAGGACGTGTTACGTCCCTCGCTCAGACTGGGTCCCAGCTTCCACAATATTAACCCAGTGTGACGTCAACGAGATGTAGCGGCCTTGCCCACATGCACTTGTCCACGTGCCTGTGGTTAGGTGGACTTTGGGTGAAACAGCGTTGTTCAGGGCACGTGTGATGTTTTGTGACACGTGGTTATGCAATGCGGCGACGGCACACCGGGAAAAATAGTGGCAGCTGGGGACCGAGTAACGTGGGACAGCTGCCACCATCAGGTCGCGGAATGCTTCTGTCTCAACCAGCCTAAAAGGCAACATTTCCAGCGCAAGCAGTCGCGAAATGTTAGCATTTAGAAGTGTGGCATGTGGGGCGTTGTCAGTGTATTTGCGCCTGCGTTCAAAGGTTTGCTGAATGGATAACTGAACGCTGCGCTGGGACAAGGACGTGCTTGATGATGGTGTTATTTCTGCGTGGGCAACGCAGAGGTGCAGGGCCGGAGGAGGCTTGTTCGCGGGCAGCATGGACAGGGGATTGGCTCGCATGCACAACAAGCGAAGATGTAGCAGTGACATCAGCAAGCACTGCTCCTCGACTCTGTTGTACATCCCACAAAGTCGGGTGCTTGGCTGACATGTGCCTGATCATTCTGGTGGTGGTCAGGCTGCTAGTTTTGGTACCCCTGCTGATGCTGGCACGGCAGGTGTTGCAAATGGCCTTTTTAGAATCATCTGGAGCCAACTTAAAAAACTGCCAGACTCGGGAAGACCTAACATTTGTACAGGCACCTTGTGTCGTGTTGTTCCGGGGAACAGTTGCCTGACGTCTGCCTGGGGCCACCACCCTGCTTCTTACTGCCTGTTGGGATGCTACGCCTCCCTCCCCCTGTGCACTGCTGTCCTCGCTCTGCATATCCTCCTGCCAGGTTGGGTCAGTTACTGGATCAGCCACCACGTCGTCTTCGTCTTCCGCACCCTGCTCCTCCTGACTTCCTGACAATTGTGTCTCATCATCGTCCACCCCTTGTTGAGACACGTTGCCAACTTCGTGAGAAAATGGCTGCTGAAATATTTGGGCATCTGTACATACGATCTCCTCATGACCCACTTCAACAGGAGCTGGCGAGAGGCCAGAATGTGTGATTGGAAACGTGAACGAACAGCTCTTCCGAGTGTCCAAGTGTGGGATCAGTAATGTCCGTGGACGTGTACTCGGCCTGGTGGTAGGAAGGAGGATCAGGTTCCAAAATGTGCGGTGCAGTATCACGGCTACTGACACTTGACCGTGTGGAAGACAGAGTGTTTGTGGTGGTGCCAATCTGACTGGAAGCATTATCCGCTATCCAACTAACAACCTGTTGACACTGGTCTTGGTTCAAGAGCGGTGTACTGCTGCGGTCCCCAAGAATTTGGGACAGGATGTGCGAGCGAGTAGATGTGGCCCTTTGTTGTGGCGAAATTAGAGCTTGCACACGACCTCGGTCTCTGCCTGCACCACCATCACGTCCACTTCCTTGTTCGTTGACAACGCCCTTGCGCATTTTGCAATGCTGTGCTGATGTGTATTCACTAGACTTGTGCGTTATATCCAAGTTTTTGCAAAATGCACACAAGTGCAGCGGAAAGCTGCCACCAACAGGCACACACGTGCGGTTTTTAAATGCAAGCACGGAGGCACTAAGAACCTAACAGGTCTCTATCCAGGGACAACGTGGAGCCTCCCAATTTTTGGCTGCCCTGCCTAAGGGCTATACTACAATAGACCCACTTCTTTACAATGGGCACTTCAGGTTTACAGGCCCTCATGCACGTCTCTATCCAGGGACAACGTGGAGCCTCCCAATTTTTGGCTGCCCTGCCAAAGGGCTATACTACAATAGACCCACTTCCTTCCAATGGGCACTTCAGGTTTACAGGCCCTCATGCACGTCTCTATCCAGGGACAACGTGGAGCCTCCCAATTTTTGGCTGCCCTGCCTAAGGACTATACTACAATAGACCCACTTCCTTACAATGGGCACTGCAGGTTTCCAGGCCCTCATGCACGTCTCTATCCAGGGACAACGTGGAGCCTCCCAATTTTTGGCTGCCCTGCCAAAGGGCTATACTACAATAGACCCACTTCCTTACAATGGGCACTTCAGGTTTCCAGGCCCTCATGCACGTCTCTATCCAGGGACAACGTGGAGCCTCCCAATTTTTGGCTGCCCTGCCAAAGGGCTATACTACAATAGACCCACTTCCTTACAATGGGCACTTCAGGTTTCCAGGCCCTCATGCACGTCTCTATCCAGGGACAACGTGGAGCCTCCCAATTTTTGCCTGCCCTGCCAAAGGGCTATACTACAATAGACCCACTTCCTTACAATGGGCACTTCAAGTTTACAGGCCCTCATGCACGTCTCTATCCAGGGACAATGTGGAGCCTCTCAATTTTTGGCTGCCCTGCCAAAGGGCTATACTATAATACACCCACTTCCTTACAATGGGCACTTCAGGTTTACAGGCCCTCATGCACGTCTCTATGCAGGGGCATTGGTGAACCTCACAATTTTGGACTGCCCTGGCAAAGGAAAATACTACAAAGACTCACTTCCTCAAAATGGGCACATTAGACTCAAGAGGCCTTCATGTACGTCTCTTCTCAGGGACATCGGAGTGCCACACAATGTTTTCACGTAAAATCTTTCATGTATTAATCTCAAAAAGTAACATACACCAGCTCTATCTCACTATTGGGTATGTGCCCTTAACATTTCTGCCATGAAAAATCATTTTGGGGTCATTTTGGAAGGTTTTCTGGTGAGTCCGTAAAAATGGCGTGAAACGCGGACAAAATTGTTCACAGCTGTGACTTTTGAGTGATAAATGCTTCAAGGGGTCTTCCCCATGCTGTTGCCATGTCATTTGAGCACTCTTCTGAGACTTTTGTGACATTTTTAGGGTTTCTCCATGCTGCCGGGGGGTCATTTCACAAAAATACTCGGGTCTCCCATAGGATAACATTGGGCTCGTTGCTCGGCCCGAGTACACGAGTATCTTGGGATGCTCGGCCCGAGCTTCGAGCACCCGAGCTTTTTAGTACTCCCTCATCACTAATACTTACCCGTCCATACGACCTCAATGTGAGCGGCGAACGTCCACTTCCTGGAGTGGGAGGGACGTTCGGCGTCACATCGATGTCACGCGGCAGCCGGCCAATAGAAGCGGAGGGGCGGAGATGAGCGGGACGTAAACATCCTGCCCACCTCTTTCCTTCCACATTGCCGGCTTGAGCCATGAGACGCAGGTAAGATCTGTTTAATGTTCCTGGGTGTCACACACTGCGATGTGTGCTGCCTCGGGAACATTGAACAACCCAACGTGCAATTCGTCAGGATTCAACGACGTGTATGCGATGAACGTTTTAACGTTCAATCGCACGTACCTGTCACACACTACAATGTACTTACGATGCCGGATGTGCGTCACTTACGACGTGACCCCGCCGACACATCGTAAGATATATTGTAGCATGTAAAGCAGACTTAAGGCCCTGTGCGCACTGGAAAATGGAATTTTCTCAAGAAAATTCCGCAGGTATTCAAAGATTACTGCATCCGCGGTAAAAAAACCGCCGCAAACCGCACCCGAAAACCGCATGCGGTTTGCCGCGGTTTGCTGCGGTTTTACCGCGGCATTGTTCGCGGTTTTGCCGCGTGCGGGTTGGTATGTGCTTTATTGCATTCAATTAAATAAAGCACATTGAAAAAAAAAAAAGTCATTTCATTCTGAGATAGAGAAATAGACAGAAAAATAGATAGAAGAATACATAGATAGACAGACAGAGGGATAGATAGAAGGATAGATAGAGTCCCTGTGAGCACACTCTGCATTTCTCACAGTCGGCAGTGAGTTCACATTACCGGCCGTGGGAAATGCCCTGTGGTTACCTCTGCTGTCTCGCTGCGAGGCTGCATTCAGCAGTGTCTGTGTCAGTCGCGGCTGGATGCAAGCATCGCAGGACGCCGGGGCTGTGGATTACGTCGGAGCTTTGTTTCGGAGGGGGGGTGGGGTAATAAAAGGGTGAACGAGGCTTATTTGTGTTTTATTTAAAATAAAGGATTTTTCGGTGTGTGTTTTTTCACTTTACTTACGGGTTGGTCATGTCAGCTGTCACATACAGTTAGGTCCAGAAATATTTGGACAGTGACACAATTTTCGCGAGTTGGGCTCTGCATGCCACCACATTGGATTTGAAATGAAATCTCTACAACAGAATTCAAGTGCAGATTGTAACGTTTAATTTGAAGGTTTGAACAAAAATATCTGATAGAAATTGTAGGAATTGTATACATTTCTTTACAAACACTCCACATTTTAGGAGGTCAAAAGTAATTGGACAAATAAACCAAACCCAAACAAAATATTTTTATTTTCAATATTTTATTGCAAATCCTTTGGAGGCAATCACTGCCTTAAGTCTGGAACCCATGGACATCACCAAACGCTGGGTTTCCTCCTTCTTAATGCTTTGCCAGGCATTTACAGCCGCAGCCTTCAGGTCTTGCTTGTTTGTGGGTCTTTCCGTCTTAAGTCTGGATTTGAGCAAGTGAAATACATGCTCAATTGGGTTAAGATCTGGTGATTGACTTGGCCATTGCAGAATGTTCCACTTTTTTGCACTCATGAACTCCCGGGTAGCTTTGGCTGTATGCTTGGGGTCATTGTCCATCTGTACTATGAAGCGCCGTCCGATCAACTTTGCGGCATTTGGCTGAATCTGGGCTGAAAGTATATCCCGGTACACTTCAGAATTCATCCGGCTACTCTTGTCTGCTGTTATGTCATCAATAAACACAAGTGACCCAGTGCCATTGAAAGCCATGCATGCCCATGCCATCACGTTGCCTCCACCATGTTTTACAGAGGATGTGGTGTGCCTTGGATCATGTGCCGTTCCCTTTCTTCTCCAAACTTTTTTCTTCCCATCATTCTGGTACAGGTTGATCTTTGTCTCATCTGTCCATAGACTGCTTTTCCAGAACTGAGCTGGCTTCATGAGGTGTTTTTCAGCAAATTTAACTCTGGCCTGTCTATTTTTGGAATTGATGAATGGTTTGCATCTAGATGTGAACCCTTTGTATTTACTTTCATGGAGTCTTCTCTTTACTGTTGACTTAGAGACAGATACACCTACTTCACTGAGAGTGTTCTGGACTTCAGTTGATGTTGTGAACGGGTTCTTCTTCACCAAAGAAAGTATGCGGCGATCATCCACCACTTTGTCATCCGTGGACGCCCAGGCCTTTTTGAGTTCCCAAGCTCACCAGTCAATTCCTTTTTTTTCACAATGTACCCGACTGTTGATTTTGCTACTCCAAGCATGTCTGCTATCTCTCTGATGGATTTATTCTTTTTTTTCAGCCTCAGGATGTTCTGCTTCACCTCAATTGAGAGTTCCTTAGACCGCATGTTGTCTGGTCACAGCAACAGCTTCCAAATGCAAAACCACACACATGTAATCAACCACAGACCTTTTAACTACTTCATTGATTACAGGTTAACGAGGGAGATGCCTTCAGAGTTAATTGCAGCCCTTAGAGTCCCTTGTCCAATTACTTTTGGTCCCTTGAAAAAGAGGAGGCTATGCATTACAGAGCTATGATTCCTAAACCCTTTCTCCGATTTGGATGTGAAAACTCTCATATTGCAGCTGGGAGTGTGCACTTTCAGCCCATATTATATATATATAATTGTATTTCTGAACATGTTTTTGTAAACAGCTAAAATAACAAAACTTGTGTCACTGTCCAAATATTTCTGGACCTAACTGTAGACGCTGCCATGATCAAGCCTGGAGTTAATGGCGGTGATCCGCCACCATTAACTCCTTGTATTACCTTGACTGCCACTGCTACAGCAAGAAGAGCCGTGGACACTCCGGTACTGCCGCATAATGCATGCGACAGTGCCGGGACAGCTGCGGCTGATATTCTCGGCTGCGGGAGGTAGGCGGGGGACATTAACCCTGCCCCCCGTCCTCCCCAGCCTGAGAATACCGGGCCGCCGCTGTGTGCTTACCTCGGCTGGACGGTAAATATACAGCGGAGCCCACGTGCTTTGTTTTCTATATTTCCGTTTGCTTTCTATGTGTGTTCTATGTGTCTGTGTCTGTGTTCTATGTCTGTGATGTCTGTGTGTGTCTGTGATCTGTATGTGTGTTTACTCTCTGCTCTGCTTCCTCTTCCTGTAATGACATCACTTCCCTGCAAAACCGCAGGCAAGCGATGTACATTACCGGAGGTAAACCGTGAAATACCGGAGGGATAACGTAGGAAAACGCAGTGAACCGCACAGAATTTGCTGCCTGCGTTATTCCCTGCGGGATTTCACGATTACATTGGAGTCAATGGCGTGAAATCCCGCAGCGACGTGCGGAAAAGAATTGACATGCAATTGTTTTTGCTGTGGGAATCCCGCAGCAAAACATGCAGCTGTCAAAATCTGCATAGTGCGCACAGGATTTTTTTTTCCCATAGGTTTTGCTGGTGATTCACTGCAGAGATGTTATGAACATTTTCTGCAGCGAAACATGCAGCAAAACCGCAGAAAATCCGCGGCAAAATCTGGCAAGTGCGCAAGTGAGGAAGTAGACGGAGATGTCTCAGAAACGCGTAGAACTGTGAAATAAAGGAAATCTTTTCATCTACAGCATCTGTGGTTTTTAGCACGGCATTTAAACCGGTTTGCTGCTGAATGTGGGTACTCCCAGGGCTGTTGGTGGTTGCAGTAATGATATTGGGCCCTCCGCAGGTAGAGCCGTGCCTGGGAGATGTGAAGGGCAATAATGGAGAACACACAAGGTTGTAATGAACAGTCTCTACTTACTCCGACCCGTGGAAGACTGGTTTAGGTCCCATAGAGTATCAGTGCCAATGTAGTGACCCAGGTTGCTCTGTCCCCGGCACTCTCTGTTGGTTGGGTCCCCGTAGCATGGAGCGTTTGGGGCCCGAATGTCCCTTTTGGGGTTCTAGTCTCCTTCTCCGTACGGTGGGCAGTGTGGACCCTGTGGGGAGGTAAGTGTCCAAACCCTGATCCTAGTTTACTGCTGATGCCCCCGGATTATTTGTTTCGGTGAAGTCCATGAAGGTGTCCTCACCGTGCAGGTGATTATCAAGCCGTGAAGAACTGGCACCTGATCTAGGGCCCTGTGCCCCATGCATGCTCTGGTCCCAGCGGTACTTGTCCGTACCCTCCCTGGTGACCTCTATCCTGTCACGTCACACAGACCCAGCTCGAGCACGTCCGCACACCTCTCTTTGTGCCACTGTTCTTTCTGTCCCCTCCCACCAGGCTGGCTAACCCCTGGACTCGTTCCTACCTGTAGGCGACCATCCCCTTACTTGATTAACCCTGTATTCCCGCTGTGGAGTGGAGAAGTAGGATTTTGATTGTGCTTTGATAGTATCGGCACTGGTACTCCAGGTCCCAGGGGATAGGTCCTGAATTCCCAAGAGGATGCAGTTCCTTGTAATGCCCTGAGTGGCTCAGGGGCGCTACAATGTGAATTGGGTTTGCTCTATTTTGATGCATTAAATGTGGCAGGTCTTTGCTGCAGCAAAAATGCATTGTGCATTGTGGCCACAACCTGTTGATGCAGTTTATAATTAACATCATAACTTTAAAGTATCTATTTGCACATTCTCCTAACACTGTATTTTACTAAACTAGATGAAAACACATTTAGATGATCAATTATTAAACATAATGTAATAACTGCTAAACCTTAACTGTTGTTATAGGAACTTATAACTTTGTAGGGTTTAGTGTACATGGAGCCCTTGAGATTTTCCATTGCCTACATTCAGGAGGTGCACGCTTTTGTATATGTCTCATAGGCTGTCTAATCAATGATGAATATGTTGGATAATGTACTTATACAACGTGCAAGTTCTGACTTTTGGATCTTTTTCAGTCTAGCATGACCAGTATCAACAGTGTAGGTACTGATGTGGGCAGTGTTGACAATGGCAGTGTAACTGGAGAAATCGAAATTGCAATTTCATATAACCTGAAGACCTGCACACTGGAGATCTCAATCAAAGCATGTAAAAACTTAGCTCATGGGGAAGAGAAGAAGAAGAAATGTAATCCGTAAGCAGTATAATTACACTATACATATTGCCAAATGTTCCCTAATTGAATATTTCTATAAATGAACTATATTAGTATAGAACAAGTCAATAATTGTTACAATTAAAGCTTTTAGTAGAGATTAGCAAATCAATTTGATGCATCAATGAGAGAAGGATCAGGTATGGCTTCTGGCGAGGCTATTTTCCCCATAATGTCTGTAGCACCGACAGCCAGGAGGAACTATCATGCCCTGTATTAAATTTGAAAACGGAAATTTAGTAGCCATTTTTTGGCGAATCTAGATAGTGAGAGGACATCACTACTTACAGTTTAGGAGAATACTTATGCTTAGATAAATAATGACAAGCAGAAGGTAGTAATCTTTGAACTTTTACTTTCAGGCTCCATATCTCACCATCCAATACAGCTTTGAGTGTGAGACTACCTTCATTTTATAGATAATCACATTGGCCACCTCGTGCATAAATTTGACATGCACATATTTAGCATATGACTAGCTATGCAGATTCTTGTTATGTTACTGCATTGTTATTATTTTGCTCCTGGTGTTTTGAAAAATGTTTTTTCTTCCTACTATACTAAATATTATATACAAGAAGGTGGCCCAATTCTAACGTATCGGGTAGTCTAGAATGTGTATGTAGGTTAGCAGATTGAATAATAAGGTAATGAATGGACTGGATGGGTTAGTTTTAATTTAGTATTCTTATAATTGTTTATTGGTTTTAAAATTACAAACAACAGAAGGAACAGTTTTAATAGATGAGTCTAATGTTTAATGATGTCCATGACTTGTAATGAAAGAAGGCCATGAACAGTGTAAAGTTAAGTAAAAATATGCTCATGCTGTGATGTGGCCCAATGCTGGTATGTGCCCCCATCATGGTTCAGCCACCATCCTGACATGCGCCCCCATCCTGCGGGGTAAGGGCGCTTTCACACTTGCGTTCAGCGCAATACGCTGCTATGGAGAATTGACTTGTATTGACGACGCACTATAACGCAAGTGTCTGCGTTGCATCTGCTAGACAACGCTGAGTCGTTATTTTGATGCAGCGTTGGGCGGAGGGAACGCTACTGTCGCGGGCAGGGGGGTGCGCTGCTCGACCGCGCTCGCGGCTCGGGTCCGGCTGCTGCTGCTCGGTGGCTCGAGCGGTGGGCCGGAGCCGGGGACTCGAGCGGCGCCCCTCGCCCGTGGGTGAAAGGGGTTGGTTTTGTTTGGGAATTTGGTTTGTGACGCCACCCACGGGTCGTGGTGAGGTTGTGGCACCACCGCTGCTGGTGACGGGGTTCCCGGGAGCATTGTTAGGGAGCAGCTGGGATGTTTTCCCCTCCGTGGGTAGGGGTTGGTGGTTCCGGGGCCCGGTAAGGTGGAGGGAGGAATGCAGGGTAGGTGAGGTGCAGAGTCGCGGGGGCAGTGCGGTGCCAGAGGGCACAGTGGTACTCACTCAGCCAATGATGAATACAGAGTCTCCGGTAAAACAAATGGCTGGATGGACGGGTCCCGCAGCCGGCTGCTGTAGTTACTCCCGGTAGGTTGGTGGTGGCTGCCTTTCCCTGCACCTGGTATGTGTCTTCGGTTCCGATGGCTTCCCACCGGTAACCCGCTCCCCAGCTTGGATGTGTGCCGGAGGAGCCCCTTTTGCCCGCAGGCTCTGGCCCTGGGAGCTCTAGCTCTGGCGGTAGCTGCCTCTCCCTGTTCGGTTTGGACGGTTGCCTTCAATCGGGTCTTGATTGCTAGGAAACCCCGGAGGTTCCCGTAGCTAACGGATTTGACCGGTTTAACGGCGACTCCTAGCTTGGTCGGGGTCCGCAGGCCCTGTCGGTTTGTGCTGGCTTCTCTTCGCTCCCCGGTTCGGTACCGGTGGGCCACCGCCCAGCCCCGGCCCTACGGTTCCACGTCGATAGGCCACTCCTGCAGACGGCCACCACCGTCTGCCAACCTTGCTGTATGTGCCCGGACCACGTACCCGGACACGGTCAGTCTGCTCTCCTCAACTACCACTTCTCGCTCCTATACTGAACTGAACTCAACTCCCTTCCTTTCCCGCCTCCAGGACTGTGAACTCCTCAGTGGGTGGGGCCAACCGCCTGGCTCCACCCCACCTGGTGTGGACATCAGCCCCTGGAGGGAGGCAACAAGGATTTGTGTGTGGGGTGTGTTGTTGCAGTACCTATGACGTCCTGGCTTGTCCAGGGCGCCACACTACATGTAGCATTTTTTGGGTCGTTAAAATAACGCCAAGGTGTCTAATGATTCTCTCTCTCTCTCTCTCTCTCTCTCTCTCTCATAGATTTACAAAATACTAACAAAATAATAAAACATAAAATTTAGATTTCTGGAGCAAAACAGTAACAATGCAGTGACATGACAAGAATCTGCATAACTAATCATATGCTAAATAGCTGTAAGTCAAATTTATGTATGTGATAGCCAAGATAATTGTCCATAAAATGAAGGTACTTTCACACTCCAATCCATAGTAGATGATGAGCTATGGATTCCGAAAGTCAAAAGCTTAAAACATAGTTGCCCTTTTTCTTGTCACTGTATGTAGAATCAAGGTATAAAAGTGTTTTTATGGTGTGGTTTTTTTTTTCTTTATTTTAGGTATGTTAAGACCTATTTACTTCCAGATAAATCTCCAATCAGTAAAATGAAAACGAGTGTTAAGAAAAATACTGTTGATCCATCATTTAACGAGTGTTTAAAGGTAAGTTGCACAAATAAGAGAACTTGTAACACGTGAGCTTTTCTGATGTTTTTGTCATCCATTATTTATGGAACTGTGTTAGTAAGCTGTAGGTCCAGGACAGGTCATTGTGTGATGCCATTTTTATTGGGTGAGTAGATAAAAGAAGAAAACTTTCAATATATCTTAGAACATTTCCCCACTAATTCCCTACTAATTATGTAAGAAGTAATTTATTCTTGGAATACTCCAGAATTGTATATGTGTTGTGTTTTATCATCCGTGATATTAACAACGCAATCTGGCACACAACACCTCGAAATGGTGACTAGTGTAGACTAAAGTCTTTCTGGATACTTTTTCCTGGATTCATCAAAACCGGTGTTGTTGACATCGGTCTTGATGAGAGGGCTTGGTGAAGTCAAAGGTGCCTGATTCATTAAGAGGCACACACCTCTTAAATAATCAGGCATATCTTAAAAGCAATGTCCACCTCCATGCACCTCACCACACATCTTACTCCACTGAGAATGGACTACGACTTCTGGCCTAAGGCACTCCAAAGCTGTTCATTAACTAAATGATGGGCATTGCACCCGTCTATTCCACCCTCTCTGCACCAGCTTTGCTTATGTTGGTGGAGCTAACTAAAACTGGCATGAAAACGCCAAAAATTGCAAATTCTTTGCCCAACCTCACATTACAGAAGTAATATGGGACTTTTCAAAGGGTTTTACGTTTCTAATGTAAACACTGTTACACTAGCGAGACCCACTGCCACATGAATTGGGCTTACCCTGGAGGGATGGTGACTAAGTGCCTGCCCGGTTTTCACTAAAGCCTCTGATGGTGAGGATGGACTGGGCTGCCGGGGGACACTAGGTACCACTTGAGGACAACCCCCAATACTGCAGCAGTTGACCCAAACATCAGGGAACGCACGTATTAAGGGTAGTGAAGATTGGCAGGACAGAGTTAATTCAGGAAATAGACTATGCGGGCTGGCGAAAACAGGTTATGTTCTAGTACACGGACAGGCAGGACGTGTTCTGGAGCTGGAGACAGGCAGCAGGACAGGTACAGGTACTGGATGAAGAAAAAGGATGAAGTCCAGCACAAGGTTCTTTCTTGTAAAAATATTTCTTATTCTTTATTCAAAAAAAATCATATGTGCAGAGATAAAACATGACCCAGGTCATGTTAGTGAAAAGTTAAATCAATTGTATACTTATGCTAATTCTAACAGGGGAGGGGATAACTATGAATACCCCCCAGCTATTATCTGATCCTTAGTTGCTGTCACTCAAGAAGCTGCTGATTTGATAAACTTTACTAGACATAAAAAAAATTCCAGTTTTTCATTTTCTATATATAATTTTATGCTAAATCCATTATACACTCTGAGCTAAGAAATTGGAAGTACTTTCACAAATAAGGTACAAAAACACTTTATTGAATCATATATCACACAAATTCACATTTACAGTCAGGGCCAGAAATATTTGGACAGTGACACAAGTTTTGTTCTTTTAGCTGTTTACAAAAACATGTTCAGAAATACAATTATATATATATAATATGGGCTGGAAGTGCACACTCCCAGCTGCAATATGAGAGTTTTCACATCCAAATCGGAGAAAGGGTTTAGGAATCATAGCTCTGTAATGCATAGCCTCCTCTTTTTCAAGGGACCAAAAGTAATTGGACAAGGGACTCTAAGGGCTGCAATTAACTCTGAAGGCGTCTCCCTCGTTAACCTGTAATCAATGAAGTAGTTAAAAGGTCTGGGGTTGATTACAGGTGTGTGGTTTTGCATTTGGAAGCTGTTGCTGTGACCAGACAACATGTGGTCTAAGGAACTCTCAATTGAGGTGAAGCAGAACATCCTGAGGCTGAAAAAAAAGAAAAAATCCATCAGCGAGATAGCAGACAGACATGCTTGGAGTAGCAAAATCAACAGTCGGGTACATTCTGAGAAAAAAGGAATTGACTGGTGAGCTTGAGAACTCAAAAAGGCCTGGGCGTCCACGGATGACAACAGTGGTGGATGATCACCGCATACTTTCTTTGGTGAAGAAGAACCCGTTTACAACATCAACTCAAGTCCAGAACACTCTCAGTGAAGTAGGTGTATCTGTCTCTAAGTCAACAGTAAAGAGAAGACTCCATGAAAGTAAATACAAAGGGTTCACATCTAGATGCAAACCATTCATCAATTCCAAAAATAGACAGGCCAGAGTTAAATTTGCTGAAAAACACCTCATGAAGCCAGCTCAGTTCTGGAAAAGTATTCTATGGACAGATGAGACAAAGATCAACCTGTACCAGAATGATGGGAAGAAAAAAGGTTGGAGAAGAAAGGGAACGGCACATGATCCAAGGCACACCACATCCTCTGTAAAACATGGTGGAGGCAACGTGATGGCATGGGCATGCATGACTTTCAATGGCACTGGGTCACTTGTGTTTATTGATGACATAACAGCAGACAAGAGTAGCCGGATGAATTCTGCAGCGTACCGGGATATACTTTCAGCCCAGATTCAGCCAAATGCCGCAAAGTTGATCGGACGGCGCTTCATAGTACAGATGGACAATGACCCCAAGCATACAGCCAAAGCTACCCAGGAGTTCATGAGTGCAAAAAAGTGGAACATTCTGCAATGGCCAAGTCAATCACCAGATCTTAACCCAATTGAGCATGCATTTCACTTGCTCAAATCCAGACTTAAGACGGAAAGACCCACAAACAAGCAAGACCTGAAGGCTGCAGCTGTAAAGGCCTGGCAAAGCATTAAGAAGGAGGAAACCCAGCGTTTGGTGATGTCCATGGGTTCCAGACTTAAGGCAGTGATTGCCTCCAAAGGATTCGCAACAAAATATTGAAAATAAAAATATTTTGTTTGGGTTTGGTTTATTTGTCCAATTACTTTTGACCTCCTAAAATGTGGAGTGTTTGTAAAGAAATGTGTACAATTCCTACAATTTCTATCAGATATTTTTGTTCAAACCTTCAAATTAAACGTTACAATCTGCACTTGAATTCTGTTGTAGAGGTTTCATTTCAAATCCAATGTGGTGGCATGCAGAGCCCAACTCGCGAAAATTGTGTCACTGTCCAAATATTTCTGGACCTAACTGTATATTGGTTAAAATCACATAAAAAAACAAAGTTTACAGTGTACGATGCACATGAAAGGAGTGAGGACACCATAGAAACAACACAGTTGCTGTGGCTTAAATAGCATGGATAAATTACAATAATTTCTATGAACCTTAATATGACAAAAATACAGTCTATAGTCACAGTATTCCAATGTTACAAATCATTCATGACTAAACCATTGTATAAGCACGTCTGAGGTTCTATCACAATCAGTCCGATTAGATATTTAGTGCATAGGTTTAGAACCAAAGTGAGCTGGGTTGACTCCAAGTGAGCAATTTACCCACTCTAAATTAAACCAAACCTGCCATATGAGTGGAGCCTGATCTATTAGCCTGTTTGTACCTGGTTAAATTTAATATGAAAAATCGGCTCCCTAGTATTCTGATATGGCTCAACATTATGGATTAACTGGATAGTGCAAGTTAAATGGTTAAGCTAGCTTTCAGCAAACCGTGTTATGAAGATTCATACCTATGTTGGATTTCGTCAGGTGTCACCTCCAATTGGTTTGAATTTAGAGTGGGTAAATTGCTCACTTGGAGTCAACCCAGCTCACTTTGGCTCTAAATCTATGCACTAAATATCTAATCGGACTGATTGTGATAGAATCTCAGACGTGCTTATACAATGGTTTAGGCTATGTGCGCACTAGGCCGTTTTACCCGCGGATTTACCCGCGGTTTTGCTGCAGAGATTTCTTGAGAAATGTCTGTAATCTTCCTGCAGACATTTCCCAGCAAAACCTATGGGAAAAAAATAGCTGTGCGCCCGCTGCGTTTTTTTTCTCAAGGAAATTCTTTCTGAAGATTTTCTTGAGAAAATTTCTTGAGAAAATGTGCATGTCACTTCTTTTCCGCAGGTACCAGCGGAATACCCCCGGTATTTCACTCCATTCACTGTAATGTAATTGCGAAATACCGGGGGTATACCGCAGGTAGCAAATGATGTGCAGTATAGCCGCGATTTACCTGCGGTAATGTTCATCGCTGCCTGCGGTTTTGCAGGAAGTGATGTCATTATGACAGAAGAGGAAGCGGAGCAGAGTAAACACACGTCACACTCCATGGACGCCGCACAGAAGCGCTTCCGTGTGACCTCCAGGTGCCCGTGCAGTCTGTAGTCTGCTGCAGCCCCACGGCTGCACACACAGCAGTATCCGTGTCTGCCCGAAGTATCAGCAGCTTGTTACGCTGCAGCGCAGGCAGACACTGACACACAGCAGTGCGTGCAGCCGCGGGGATGCCGAGCGCTGCTGTCAGGAGGTTAGATGAGATCATTACCTGCTGTGACGATCTCCTGCCTCCTGACGTCACCGCGGTCACTGCCTTCTATGCCCATCTCGCGAGCGACCCGAGATTGTCACTAGCGGTGACGTCACGGGCTCTCGCGATACTGCTGAGAACGCGGCGGGCATAGAAGGCAGTGTCAGCGCGGATGGCAGGACTGCAGGAAATCATCACAGCAGGTAATGATCTCCTCTAACCTCCTGAAGTCAGCGCTCGTCATCCCCTGCAGTGACCTGGGCTGACCTATTGATGTTAGCTCAGGTCACTGCATTGCTCTTCCAGCCAATGGGGAACATTCTGTTCTTCATGGACTTGGACAGGGAAATGGTATGGATCGCCGTGGGCCCCCCCCCTTATTGGATTACGCTGGACCAGGATTTGATTGTTCTTGTCAATAAATTGGTGAAAGAGGGAATGTGGGGAGTGTTTTTTTTTTTCAAATAAAACTTTTTTTGTTGTCTATTTTTTATTTCTTACTGACTGGGTTTGTGATGTCAGGTATCTGATAGACGCCTGACCTCACGAATCCCAGGGCCTGATGCCAGGTGACATTACACATCTGGCATCAACCCCATATATTACCTGTTTGCCACCGCACCAGGGCAACGGGATGAGTTGGGGCGAAGCGCCAGGATTGGCACATCTAATGGATGCGCCACTTCTGGGGCGGCTGCAGCCTGCTATTTTTAGGCTGGGGAGTGTCCAATAACAGTGGACCTCCCTAGTCTGAGAATATCAGACCCCAGCTGTCCGCTTTACCTTGGCTGGTGATCCAATTTGGGGGGGACCCCACGTTTTTTGTTTTAAATTATTTATTTAATGTAAAATAACAGCGTGGGGTGCCCTCTGTTTTGGATTACCAGCCAAGGTGAAGCTGCCAGCTGTGGTCTGCAGGCTGCAGCCGTCTGCTTTACCCTAGCTGGCTACAAAAATAGGGGGAACCCCACGTCATTTTTTTTTAATTATGTATTTATTTTTTGGCTAAATACAAGGCTAGGCACCCTTTAGTGCCACATGAAAGTAACTAAAGGGTGCCAGCTTAGAATATGCAGGGGGGTAGGACATTATATAGGTCTTTCTCATCTATCTATCTATCTATTCATCTATCCATTTTTCCCTCTATCCATTATCTGTCTATCTATCGATTGTCTATCTATATTATTTATTGCAGTTCAGCATAAAAAAACCGCAGGGACCAACCTACGGAAAAACCGCGGCAAAATCGCGGGAAAAACGCATGCGTTTTTCCCGCGGATTTGGTGCGGTTTTTTACCGCAGGTGCGGTAATCTTCAACTCCCAGAAGTTTCGCAAGAAATTTTCTTGAGAAAAATCACTTTTCTAGAGCGCACATAGCCTAAGTCATGAATGATTTGTAACATTGGAATACTGTGACTATAGACTGTATTTTTGTCATATTAAGGTTCATAGAAATTATTGTAATTTATCCATGCTATTTAAGCCACAGCACCTGTTGTTTCTATGGTGTCCTCACTCCTTTCATGTGCATCGTACACTGTAAACTTTGTTTTTTTATGTGATTTTAACCAAAATAAATTGGAATTTGTGTGATATAAGGTACAAAAACACTTTATTGAATCATATATGTGAAAGTACTTTCAATTTCTTAGCTCAGAGTGATTTGATAAACTTTACTTTCTTGGATTTCAAAACTTAAACATCCGAGCTGACCACTAAAGGTATGTAGAGAATTAGCCTGATAGTGCCAGTATAGCACTGGCTTTAGGTTATATACAAAAATCCTGGTGATTGGTTCCCTTTAAGCATCTGAGGTTTTAAATAATCACACTCTAGATGAGTTAATTAATTAATTAATGTAGTTTCTAAAATGTGGTTCTACTGTTTTGGCAACTATTGAGCCCTAAAAATTCAACATGGCATTCACAATCTATTCAAGCCAAAAATGGAAATAGCACTACTTTTTCCAATCTTCTGTGTCCGCAGAGGCTAGTTTCTGACTATATGTGGGGTATCATCATACTCGGGAGAATTTTTCAACAAATTGTACAGTCCATTTTCACCTGTTACCCTTGTGAAAGTGAAAAATGTTTGGCTAAATGACTATATTTTGTGGTGCTACAACTGAAGTGCTGAGAAAAGTGTTCCACATTTCGGCCATGATAATCCTCCCTTCTGAGGTGTTGCCGGTGCACCAGCTATGCTGGACAATTCCTCCTCCTCCTTTACCTTGTTTTTAATTGAGCCCTCGCTGTCAAGTTGGAACTAAGTCAGTAGTGCATCTAGCAGCGTAAGCCTGTGTTCCAGCATTTTCCGATCCCACTCCAGTGACGGAAGTAAAGATGGTAAGTGGTTATTGTAGCATAGATCCAGCAGGTTGGCCACAATTCTGCCAACTTGGCGCTCATTATGCAGGCACATGTATTGGCTCATGTGTGCCAGGCTGCCCCGAAGGCAATGACAAGCTGTCTTCGGTTGAAGGTGTGGTCTGTGTCCTTTTATATCCCCCCAGCCACACTCCAGTGATGCCCCTAAGACAACTTCAGTGCCATTCAGCTGTGAAAATGATTTCTCCTCCTCATGCTCCAAAACTGTCCCCTGGCTGCACACTTGTGTACCTGGCCGCTGTTGGTACAGGAATCCACCATGTGTGGACCTCATACCTGATAATAGTGTGAATGGTCCCTGTTCCTCCTGCTCCTCTTTTTCCTGTGCCACCAACTTATCCATCATCGTCTCAAGTATATTTTCTCAAGCAGGCATAGAAATGGGGTAGTAATTCTGATGATGTCATCATCAACATTGGCCATAGTGGTGGAATATTCAAAGCCGCGCAACACTGCACACACATCACGCATTGAGGCCCACTCGGTGGTGAAGCGGTGTTGATCCACAGAGCGACTCACCCGTGCGTACTGCAGCTTAAAAATCACTATTTCCTGCTGCTGCTCGCAAAGTCTCTCCAGCATATGCAAGGTGGAGTTCCACCTTGTTAGTACATCATATCTGAGGCGGTGAGCGGGAAGGCAGTGCAGACAGGCTGGCAGCAGCAGGGTGAGAATGTTGAAAGCGCGCTCACACTACATGCACTTTCAGCAGTAGCTCTGACATGTGAATTCAGCATATGTGCCAGGCAAGGGATGTGTGTCAAATGGACTAGGGCCATAGCTGCTACCAGATTTTCCCTGTTATCGCACACCACTAGGCCGGACTTAATGTTCAACCACTCATCTGTCTGTTTGATCACCGCCCACAACTCCTGCATGGTCTGGGATTTGTCCCCTAAACAGATGAGTTTCAGAATAGCCTGCTGACATTTCCCCATGGCTGTGCTGAAGTTCGTGGTGCAAGCTTTACACTGACTAAATGAGGAGGTGGTGGAGGAAGCAGAGTTGGAGAAGGCAACATGGACAGAGAAACGTCCAGCAATCCTCATTGATGATAGGACATGCGTTAAAATGCTTCCTGCCTCTGTCAGCCACCGCTACAATTACCCAGTGGGCAGTTAGGGAGATGTAACATCCCTGCTAGTGCTTACTGGTCCACTTATAAGTAGTTATGTGGACCTTGCCATTGATGGCTTTGTTCTGTGCACACCTGATTTGGTCCACAACATATGTGTGCTGGGCAGGGATAGCACACCTGGAAAAGCAGTGGCTGCTGGGAACAATGTACTGTGGGACAGACACTGCCTTAATTTTTTTTAAGTGTCCAACTCCACCAACCGGAATTACAGCATTTCAAAGACCAAAAATGTTGAAATGCTGCCGTACAGGACCAGGGCGGGGTGGCTGGGTAAGGAGGTGCTTCATCTTTCTCTCCAGTGTTTCAGGGATGGACAGCTGATGCTTCCATCAGATGGTGTGGAGATGCTTAGTGACACTGCTGGTTGTGGTGGTGATGTCACATCCTCTCTTTTCAGGGAGGTAGGTGACTCTATTGATGAAGAGGCCGAGAGCACAGCAGAAGAGGGAGCACCAATGTCAAGGGGTTGTAGGGCCTTTATGGCCCATTCTTTCAGTACCGCAAAGTCCAGCTCAGGGTGCTCCAGGGCCCACAACCGCAGCTGCTTGCGATCTTCAGCGGACCCCAGTCCCCGCAGAAACTGTTCCTCTAACATCTTATTGCTGTTGGCCTCGTTGATGGTATCCACCCACTTCAGGGTTCGGAGGGCCGTCTGCAGGCGCAGGACATAGTCTCTGATACTGTCTGCGGGTCGCTGCTGACAGTGGTAAAACTGCATCCGTAGCTCGGCTTCGGTGCGGGTCTCAAAGGCGGTCTGGAGCTTTTCAAAGATGGTGGTCACCGAGGCCCGGTCCGCGTCGGCCCAGGTCTCCGTCTCCTGCTCGGCCGCACCGTTCAGCTGCCCCAGCACTACCGCTGCTCGCTGTCTGCCGGTCATGGCATACAGATCGAGAACTGAACATATCTTTTTTCGGAACGCCTGTAACGTGTCAGGCTTCCCACCATACTGGGATAACCAGGCAGCGCTGGGCATGTAGGGCAGAGATCGGCATTACCTGGCCGACCGCCGGACCCGTGGCCTCCTCCGCTCGTGCGACCGGAGCAGGGGCTATCGCATTTCCGTCTTCGGGCGCCGCCACTCCTGCGGCTGATGCCCCTTCACCGTCTCCGGTAGGCGCGGACATTTTCTGTTTGTCCCCCCCTTGGTATTTTCCGAGCACTTCACTTGCTTTTTGCTCTGCTCTCGGGGGGCGGGGCTTCACTTTTTTGTGCCCTTTCTGTTCAGGGAAGACGGCTAGGATGGGAACTTTTCGCGCCCAGGATGGCGGATTCTCCAATTTTTCAGCGGGACGCCGCTGGCAATGATCTCAAGGCACACTTCCACAGGTAAGTGGACGGTTCTATCCTGTTCGTGACGCCAGAAGAGTCGATGTATACCGCCCCGCAGGCTCGGCTGCGACCGCCGAGCCGCTCGGATCCATGCTCGTAGTGCGGGTGGTGGCTCGAGCCTCTCACGGACCTGGGGGTCACGTCACTCTGCAAGGGAGTTGGCGCTACACGCGGGGACTTGACGGGGAGTTCCACGGCCGGAGCCGCGGTGGTTTGGTTTGGGATGTAAGTTCGTGACGTCACCCATGGGTTGTGGTGAATGGATGGACACCACCGCTGCCATTAACTGGGCCTCCTGGGGACAGTGTTGCGCAGCTTGGTGTTGACCCCTTTGTGGGTAGGGGAGCGATGGTCCCGGGGGCCCGAGGGAGGTTCTGAGGCGGGGGAGCGGGTTGGACGCTGGTGCGATGCAGCGCGTTGCGCGGCCCGAAGGCCCTGGTGTACTCACTATGACACAAGACACCGGAGTCTCTGGTAAACCAAATTGGGTGATGAACGGGGCCCGCAGCCGGCTGCAGCTTCTCCCAGAATAGGTTGGTGGTTTCCGCCTTTCTCCTGCACCTCTGTGTGTAAATGTTTGACTCCTATGCCTAGACACCAGTAGTCCGTTCCCTGACTTGTATATGCCGTAGGAGCCTGCAGATGCTGGCCCTTTGGGTCTCTATACCTTGGCGGTGGCTTTACCCTGTATGGTTGGGCTGTTGTCTTCTAACGGGGCTTATGTGTGATAGGTCCTAAAGTCCAGTCCGCAATCAGTTGATTTGACTCGGCCCTGTTGGTTCAGGGCTTTGTCTGTGTCTAAGTATCCCTCCTGGTGCTCCGGTTTCCAATCGGTTCCCCGGTTCGGTACCAGCGGGCCACCGTAATCCCAGCTCCTGCAGGCGGCCACCACCGTCTGCCTCCTTGACAAAACTACTCTGCACTCACAAGTTGAACTTGTGTCTGTTTTTCCCGCCTCCAGGCCTGTGAACTCCTCAGTGGGCGGAGCCAATTGCCTGGCTTCGCACCCCTGGTGTGGACATCAAACCTGGAGGGTGGTGACAAGGTTTTTAGTTTGACTGATGTCACCTAATCGGAAGGGAGTGTGGTGTTCTGTGTGACTACCTGGGACGACCTGACTAGTCCAGGGCGTCACAGGAGGAGTCTCAGATCTTTCTTGTGTGTACTCCACTGCAGCTCGTGATTTGAAATCAGATGGCTCTTTATGCAGGTGGTGCTCAGTTTCAGAACATTTATGCCTCGCTTCAGTTTCTGACGGCACAGCGTGCAAACCACTTGTGTCTTGTCGTCAGCACATTGCCTGAAGAAATGCCACTCCACGGAGCTCCTTTGAGCTGCCTTTGGAGTGCCCAGTCAGACGGCGTGGTGGTCAGTATCCGATGACTGCTAAGGGCCGGCTACTGTGCTTTTGCGCCCTGCTCCCTCTAATTAAATTTTTATGCTTGATCGTCTGATATTGCTTTTACATTATGTTACCGTGGTCTTTCTTTTTTAACTCCCTTTTAGCCTTACTGTTAGGGAAGTCATCTCTCCTAGTTTATAATTTCTTATTTATTGTCCTACACAATAGCAGCAATCATGGCACTTTGGCATAAGAATTCAGGAAATAGTGCAAGTTACTGGATATCTATGCTCATCTACGTTAGGTGAATGTTTTGAGAAGAGAACACCGGGAGGTCTCATAAGTGTATAACAACCATATTTACACTGCAGCCTTTTTTATGATTCAAAAACAATAAAAAAATTATTGATTTTACATGATCTAAAAAAATCTATGTAATGCCTTATTGTGGGGTAATGTTTTTAGCCAAAACTTTTGAAGCACACTTAATGAAATGATCAGTTTACAATACTTACTGTTACATTGCTTTTCATCTGCAGTACAGCATTGAACGCTCCCAACTAGAGAAAAGAACCCTTCAGATATCAGTGTGGCATGCCGGAAGGCTGAAGAGAAAGGTCTTTCTAGGAGAAGTTCTTATTCCACTGGAATTCTGGGATTTTGAGGACAATTCAACTAAATCATTTACTTGGTACCAGCTAAAAGCAAAGGTACAGTACAATTTATTAATTACTTGTAAAAAGAATATTTTATTCGCTGCTGAAGACTATAATCATTTACCAAATTGAAATAAGGAAAGGGGAAGAAGGAGGAACTACTCATCATTATAGGAGGAATGTCAGATAGGGTGTGGTGCACGGATTGCTCCAGGCGGGTTCCAGGGTGGAATATACAGATGAAAAATAGGCTTTAAATGTAGCAGCCACTATGTCAAAAATCAAAATCTAAAACGTAACATTATTTAAAAATATTAAAAAAACTGTGAAAGACAGAAATCATAGCAATAGATGTCCAGTGTCTGGTTTATGCATTTCCAGCAAACACTTTTGATCATGGTAAGACACTTTAGGTTGAGCACCCTAAGGGGAGGCTCTGTCGGGAAGATGTTGCCCTACCAGACTACTCTTCTATCAAACTGAGCATCAAAAGGAAAATAAACCCTTTCCTCATAGTTCACATTCCAGTGCTATGTACCGCTGGCTACCTGAGCCCTTACCTAGTAGAACTTGTTCAGACACACGTCTTATCAGGTTAGGGCTATGCAGTGACACTGGTTGTATAACAGCAAGGCACACAACCAAAAACATTTGCAAGACTTGTCTATGATAGACTATGAGTTGATGGTTGCAGCTATTTTACAACTGCATAGCAACAACCAAATCAGACCCGCAACACACATCCATTTAATTTGTAGGTGTGCGGTACGTATTTGCACGTACCGGAGACACGTAGACACGGAGACCCATGTTAATCAATGGTAGATGGCACACACACACGTAAAATCGCACGGAACGTGTGTCCGTGTGGTAAGTATGTGTGTGCGCTTTTTTACATGGACAACATGTCCATTTTTGTCCGGCAGCACGCAGGCACGGACTCGCTTTAGTCTATGGGTCCGTGCCTGTATGTACCGCACACGGAGTATGTCCGTGTTCAGCACGTTTCGTGCGTGTGCGTTATTACACTAGCGATCTTATTTTTATTTTTTTTTTAATTAAATTCAGTATACTTACCTTTTTTTCTGTTGTTCTCAGTCATACTTACATTGGCGCTCGTTTTTTTTCTTCCCCCGGCTCATACCGCTCCCTGATCACCAGCGCGGCGAAGAACAGCTGTGCAGAGAATACGCGGCAACAATTACTTTGAATATGCCGGCCGCCCATTAATCAATCTCGTATTCCCTGCTTTCCCCACCCACAGACGCCTGTGATTGGTTGCAGTCAGACACGCCCCCCACGCTGAGTGACAGCTGTCTCAATGCACCCAATCACAGCAGCCGGTGGGCGTGTCTATACTGTGCAGAAAAATAAATAAATAAATAATTAAAAAAAACGGCGTGCGGTCCCCCCCCATTTTAATAGCAGTCAGATAAAGCCATACGGCTGAAGGCTGGTATTCTCAGGATGGGGAGCCCCACGTTATGGGGAGCCCCCTAGCCTAACAATATCAGTCACCAGCCACCCAGAATTGCCGCATACATTAGATGCGACAGTTCTGGGACTGTACCCGGCTCTTCCCGATTTGCCCTGGTGCGTTGGCAAATCGGGGTAATAAGGAGTTATTGGCAGCCCATAGCTGCCAATAAGTCCTAGATTAATCATGTCAGGCATCGCGCTATTGCCTTCATTAGCTGCATGGAGGTGACAGGAGCGGCGGTGTCTTCTGCAGCTCCGGTCAACCTTCATGCAGCACAGCTGGATGCGACGCTGGAGGTCCGTGGATTACGCCGGACATGGGGGGCTTTGTTGGGGTTAATAAATTGGTAATGAGGAAATTTGTTAGTGTTTTTTATTTCTAATAAATGATTTTTTCAGGTGTGTGTGTGTGTTTATTTACTGTAATTTACAGATTAATCATGGAAGGTATCTCGGGGAGACGCCTGACATGATTAATCTAGGACTTATTGGCAGCTATGGGCTGCCAATAACTCCTTATTACCCCGATTTGCCAACACACCAGGGCAAATCGGAAGAGCCGGGTACAGTCCCAGAACTGTCGCATCTAATGTATGCAGCAATTCTGGGCGGCTGCTGACTGATATTGTTAGGCTGGGGGGCTCCCCATCCTGAGAATACCAGCCTTCAGCCGTATGGCTTTATCTGGCTGGTATTAAAATGGGGGGGGAACCGCACGCCGTTTTTTTTAATTAGTTATTTATTTATTTTCCTGCACAGTATAGACACGCCCACCGGCTGCTGTGATTGGGTGCAGTGAGACAGCTGTCACTCAGCGTGGGGGGCGTGTCTGACTGCAACCAATCACAGGCGTCTGTGGGTGGGGAAAGTAGGGAATACTAGATTGATTAATGGGCGGCCGGCATAGTCAAAGTAATTGTTGCCGCGTATTCGCTGCACAGCTGTTCCTCGCCGCGCTGGTGATCGGGGAGCGGTAAGTATGAGAGAGGGCTGCTCACTTCAGTCACTCGGGGGATTAGCGGTCACTGGTGAATCCTTCACAGGTGACCGCTAATCAGTACGCGGCACACAGACAGAGCCGCGGCATGACAATGAAGTCGGGTGAAGTTCACCCGAGTTCATTCTCATCGCGCAACTCTGTCTGCTGTCAGCCGACATGTATCAATGACATTGTGCAATACACAAACGGACATTCCACACAGACATTCCACGTACACATACACGGGCATTTTACACACAAACACGGACATTTTACACGTACACACGGCCCGCATACGCCATCACACGGCTGCCATACGTACCGGAGAAACACCCCAAAAAAACGGAACACGGACCCGAAAAACGGACCGTGTCGCACGGACGTTTTTTTTTGCGGAAGTGTGTTTTAGGCCTCAGACAGGGCACATGCCGGTTGCGACATGCACACATTTTGTCTTAATGTCTAATAGGGCCATGTCACATTTTACTTGTGACACAAAAATCCATTGATTTTAGATTTTTTTTGTGGTGGTCATTTCAAAATAACATTTTTGCGAGGCACCCGCCACTGGTACCATGCTAAAAATTCAACAAGTGTCATGCACCTCAAAATTAATTCCACTCCTTATCTTAATCCTGCCCTCCTCTCATTAACTAAAATAGCAGTTGCACTCAAGTAAAGGGAAGGAGAAAAAAACAAGTATGTGGAGGGTGAACATTGGAATATAAATATGCATTACTGTCAAGAAAACATGAAAAACATTTTTTTTAGCAAATAAAGGTGGCCAAATTTACTTGTGCCCAGATACCACGTCAAGGTGTAACTCTCATCTGGGTCCTAGTCTAATTGCTTGTCCAAACTGAATGTTTATATTAATTCAGTTCATCTTAATCCTGTCCTCCTCTCATTAAAACTGGAATTTGAAATGCTAGTCTTAATGAATTGGAGCATATGATCTTCATAGGGAGCCTCCAGTGTCACTGTACAGCCCTTGTCTTAAAGGAGTTTTCCCACTAACAACATTAATTTTAAAATTCATTTTAATCAACAGATCTTGAAATAATAATAATTTGCACAATTGGATGTGTGTGAAAAAAAAATGTTCCTGTGCTGAGATAATCTTATAAATGTGTTCCTGCTATGTACTGCGTAATGGCCGTGTCTGACCGTATAGGAACATGGTCTGATCATAGCACATCTCCTGGGCAGGTGAGGAAGTAAAAAATTATACAAACTTTACAGCACACAAAAAAATATTTCTGTGAGGTAAATAATTTTTTAAAAACATAGAGGGAAATGTTTTACCTCACAAAATGAATCAGTTGCGATCCCATGCTGTAATGTCTGTATACTTTCTTTTGAATCCTCCCCTGCCCAGGAGATGTGGTATGATCACATACACGGCCATTACATAATACACAGCAGTGGCACATTTATAAGATTATCTCAGCATAGGAACATTTTTTTTAAATACATCTAATTGTGGAACTTATTATTATTCTATTATTCCGAAATCTTTTGATTAAATTAACTTTGTAGGATATCTGTCACATGATTCATGCTACCCAAGCCACGCACAACAGCAAAAAACATAAAGATCCAACAGGGACAGTTAAGATCAGTCAGATGCAGGTGTGCACATCTGGAGAGGCTTCTCAGTGACCTGGAGCAGGGCAGGGAGAAGCTTAATTGGAGTCGTCTCCTCTCTCCTGGACAGATCTTTAGGCTAGGTTCACACACTGCGTTTTTTTGACGCTGCGTTTTTGTGCATTTTTTGAGGCAAAAACTGCACAAAAACGCACCCGCGTCAAAAAAACGCACGCGTTTTGCCGCGATTTGGTGCGTTTTTTGCTGCGTTTTGCTGCGTTTTTGCTCACTGCGTCTTTATGCGTTTTTTATCAGTGAACAAAAAAAAAGGTCTGATGTCATTTCCTTCTTCAATATGTTCTTCATTCTCCAATAGTGTATGCAGAAGAGCAGACAGCTGCAGAACTACAAAGCTCAGCATACTCCATCCAATAGTGTATGCAGGAGAGCAGACAGCAGCTGCAGAACTACAGGGCTCAGCATGCTCCATCCAGGACTGTATGCTTGAGGGAGAGTCAGGGGGAGCAGACCTACAAGGCTCAGCATCCTCCATCCAATAGTGTATGCAGGAGAGCAGAAAGCAGCTGTCAAACTACAAGACTCAGCATCCTCCTTCCAGGACTGTATGCAGGATTTCTATGCCCCCCCAAACAAAAAAAATGACATGGGCTTCGCCATATTTTTGTATGCTAGCCGGGTACAGCAGGCAGGTACGGGCTGCCCCCAACCCCTAGCTGCCTATTTGTACCCGGCTGGGAACCAAAAATATAGGGAAGCCCTTTTTTTTAAATTATTTCATGAAATAATTTTAAAAAAAAATGACGTGAGCTTCGCCCAATTTTTGAGTCCAGCCGGGTACAACTAGGCAGCTGGGGATTGGAATCCACAGTGCAGGGTGCCCATGCTTTCTGGGCACCCCCGCTGTGAATTGCAGTCCCGCAGCCACCCCAGAAAATGGCGCTTTCATAGAAGCGCCATCTTCTGGCGCTGTATCCAACTCTTCCAGCTGCCCTGATGCCGGGTGGCTCGCTGGGTAATAATGGAGTTAGGGCTAGCTGTATAGCTGGCCCTAAACCCGAAATTCATGGTGTCACGCCAATATTAGACATGGCCACCATGAATTTCTAGTAAAGATAAAAAAAAAACACAACACACAGAAAAATATTTTTATTAGAAATAAAACACAACACAATTAGTGACTCCATCTTTATTGAAATAAAGAACCCCCCCTCCGCAGTAATCCTGGGTCAGGGTCCCGCGCCGTCCAATCCGGATCCAATATCATCTGATCGGTTTGCTGGAAGGCAAAGCGATCAGATGATGTGTCAGGATCAAGTGCCTGAATCCCATCACACATCAGCTGATTGTATAAAAGCCGTTTATACGATCAGCAGATGCATCGGTGCAAAAAAAAAAAAAAATACTCACTTATGTGCTGATTACCGGCAGCTCCTGGAGCGGGAGTCTGATCCTGTCCGATCGCTGCAGCAGCTGCCGGTAATCAGGGATGAAGTCTCCTGACACATCCGCTGATACCGGCCGGGCGCCCGCGTTACCGCGATACTTACGATCACCTGATGCATCAGGTGACTGCATCAGGTGATCCATCGCCAGGTCCTGCATCCATCGGAGGTTTCCCGGCCGTCTGCACACAGCCGGAGCGGGGGTGGCGATACCGTGAGAGGAGATGGGAGCAGGCATGGCACCGGGAGGCTGCAGACAGGTGAGTATAATTTATTTTTTTTTTCTACTGTTAACTTTTGTTTTTTCACAGCCGCTTCCACCTCCCGCCCAGACATGGCGCCGCACGGCAGCATACATGCACAGGACGGGAGGTGGAAGCGGCGGTGACGGTACCGGGAGGATTCACGCTTCTGTATATACTGACAGAAGGAATCCTCTTCCTGTACACGTCACTTTACTACCCACCTCCTGCGTTTATAGCTGCGTTTTTGGTCTTAGAAACACACCAAAACGCAGCTATTTGCGTTTCTCATTGCGTCTTTCAACATCCCGTTGAACTCAATGGATGAAAAGCGCAGTGAAAAACGCGGGAATAATTGACATGCTGCGATTTTGTGGCACCACAAAAACGCAGCTGAAAAAAAACAGATGTGTGCGGACAGCAAAAATGAAAACTCATAGACTTTGCTGGGGAAGCAAAGTCCTGCAGTTTTGAAGCCAAAAACGCACCCGAAAAACGCACTGTGCGCACATAGCCTTAAACTGTTTTATCTAAAATGAAACCTTTATATAACACTTTAAATTCTGAAAATTCTTTCTCTGATACCACCTTCCAATAACAGTTTTCTTTTCAGTGACCAAATTTCACATGACCATATTATCCTGTAACCCCTTCTTATGTACAATACCATGTAATCAATGGTGCTCTAAAAAGAAATAATAATTTTATTTTTATATCCACTACCTCCTACAGGACATATCCATTCTATATAACTTTTAAATACAGACTGACGTATGTCGGAGCAGCTGGTAATTGTAGTAATGTGACATTGCTCGTCTGTGGAGCATACATCACTGCAGCCGCACTAAATGTTTATGGCAAAGACACAATTTTTTTATTGGAAAGCTTTTTATTTTTTCCCTACTGATTTGCAGTGATGTTTGAAACCTTTCCATATTTATTGAAATCCACAAACACTATCAGGTAGCTGCCACCAGGGGGAGCCTAGATGACGAGATTAAAGATAACTGCATTATTAAGTTCAGCAGGAGCTATACAGTGTACTGCTTGTATTTATACACCAAGATTGTACCATATATATGATATATATGATTAATGTTGATATATACATATATATATATATATATATATATATATATATATATATATATATATATATATATATATATATGCTGTGTATATATGTATATATATATATATACCGTATATATATATTATATGTCTATATACTGTGTATATATGTATATGTGTGTGTATATATATATATATATATATATATATATATATATGAACAACGACAAGGCAGAGTCCAGCAATAACGTGAGCAATCCAGGATGCTGTTAAAAAAAATTTCCTTCTTTTTATTCATAAATTCATTAAAATATGATGGTCCAAGCAATTCAGAACAGCATTATCGCAGGAAAATAGCGCAGATAGGACTACGCGTTTCAGCGGTAAAATCCGCCTTCTTCACGGTCCAGAATCTGATCTGCTTTCCAAACATAGAACCTTATATACATCTCACTCCCATCAGGGTAATTACAAACATGTGTGAGAGATTTAAAAACATAAGCTAGAAAAGCAAATCAAACATGTAAGCTATCCGCATATTAATCAATATACAGCATGCATAAGAGTTATAAGGAAAGGATTCAGCATTTTGGAGAACAATACAATCAGAAAATCCAATAACCTGACCATAAAATTATTTTTCAAGTGATACAAAAGCATAACACAGTAGTAATAGCCAGCAACGTATAATGCAACAATGTATCAATAGTGCATAATGATATCCATACGATTGTTAAAGCCCTGTGGCATGCGGGTCCCCAGCTCAAATATCCACCTACTCTCTCTTGCAAGCACTTTTTTATGAAAATCTCCCCCTCTCAATGGTTTTTTTACATGCTCTATGCCCATAAAAGAAAAACCGCGTAAATCCCCATTGTGCTTTTTTGAAAAATGTCGGGATACTACTGATGCACCAACCATTGGCAAATTGCTAGCATCTGAAAGATGTTTGCGGATTCTGGTTTTGAGGGGGTTCATCGTGCAACCTACATATTGCATGCGGCATATATTGCAATTAATTAGATAAACTACATTCTCCGTATTACAGTTTATAAAATCTTGCGATGTGGTGGGGTTATATCCCTCTATCCCCCATCACATCACGATACGATGTATCACATATTATTTGTCCAGATACAGTAATTACGAGGATTCCATCCAGAAGTTTCTTGTTTCTTCAATTCAGTTTCTTTTAAGTCATAATTATTTTTCGTTTGATGAGAGATACTTCCTCCAGACACAAGACGTGAGCATGGGCGCTAAGTTTTCACCTTCCCTAGCTAACCTGGTTATGTCCGTGTGGGAGGAAAATTATATTTTTAACATTGATAACCCATACAAGGATAATATTGTTTGGCTGGGTAGATTTATTGATGATCTGATATTTGTCTGGAGGGGTAGTCTCTCATCTACGAAGGTTTTTTTTTCTTATTTGGATTTGAATGATTTCAATCTAAAATTTACGAGTAGTGGTCATGAGGTATCAACAAACTTCTTGGACTTAAAATTGACCGCAGATTTGGACAGAAATAAGGTTTTGATATCTCCCTATAAAAAATCTACTGCATGCAATAGTATTTTAATGGCTTCCTCTAATCATCCCAAACATGTCATTCAGAATATTCCTGTGGGGGAGCTTATTAGACTAAAAAGGAATACCACATCTAGTGATAGATTGGAGGAAGAAATTGAAATAACTTGTAACAATTTAAAAAAAAGGGGGTATCCCAATTGGTCTTTGGAGAGAGCCAAGAAAAAAATAGCAGGCATTGATAGGGTTAAGCTGTTGGATTCTACTAAGAAAAAAAGACAGTTTGACTCCAAAAAATCTGGGGTAGTTTTCAGCACCAACTATAGTCCTCAGTTTAATTCTGTCAAAATTATCAGAAAATATCTTCCGTTATTATCTCAGAATGATATTTTGAAAAACATTGTGGAAAATAATATTGCCTTTGTGGCAAAAAGAGCCCCAACCTTAGCTACATTATTATCACCTAGCATGTTCAAAGATCCAGACAAAATCTCCCCTAGCAATTGGTTGAAAACAATAGGATTTTTTAAATGCGGTGCCAATATTTGTAAGTGCTGCGGTTTTGCTAATAAGTCTAAAATATTTACATCTATTTCCAATGAAAAACAGTTTAATGTTCGTTCTTTTATAAACTGTAATACGGAGAATGTAGTTTATCTAATTAATTGCAATATATGCCGCATGCAATATGTAGGCTGCACGATGAACCCCCTCAAAACCAGAATCCGCAAACATCTTTCAGATGCTAGCAATTTGCCAATGGTTGGTGCATCAGTAGTATCCCGACATTTTTCAAAAAAACACAATGGGGATTTACGCGGTTTTTCTTTTATGGGCATAGAGCATGTAAAAAAACCATTGAGAGGGGGAAGATTTTCATAAAAAAGTGCTTGCAAGAGAGAGTAGGTGGATATTTGAGCTGGGGACTCGCATGCCACAGGGCTTTAACAATCGTATGGATATCATTATGCACTATTGATACATTGTTGATTATATGTTGCTGGCTATTACTACTGTGCTATGCTTTTGTATCACTTGAAAAATAATTTTATGGTCAGGTTATTTGATTTTCTGATTGTATTTTTCTCCAAAATGCTGAATCCTTTCCTTATAACTCTTATGCATGCTGTATATTGATCAATATGCGGATAGCTTATATGTTTGATTTGCTTTTCTAGCTTATGTTTTTAAATCTCTCACACATGTTTGTAATTACCCTGATGGGAGTGAGATGTATATAAGGTTCTATGTTTGGAAAGCAGATCAGATTCTGGACCGTGAAGAAGGCGGATTTTACCGCTGAAACGCGTAGTCCTATCTGCGCTATTTTCCTGCGATAATGCTGTTCTGAATTGCTTGGACCATTATATTTTAATGAATTTATGAATAAAAAGAAGGAAAAAAATTTTAACAGCATCCTGGACTGCTCACGTTATTGCTGGACTCTGCCTTGTCGTTGTTCACATTTGTATGGATGGACTCCTACGTCCTGATCCGGGCACAACTGAGTTAACCAGGTCAGCTGAGGTTCCAGGTGATTCACAGGAGTGAGCTGGTCTACATTGTTGGACTTATATATATATATATTAGTGATGAGCGAGTATGCTTGTTACTACTCGGTACTCGCACGAGTATCACTGTACTTGGGCTACTCGGCGGGTACCGAGTAATTTCGCGATACTCATGCTGTACTCGTGGTCTTCATCCCTGCATGTTGGCGCTCTTTTGAGAGCCAGCCCTCATGCAGGGATTGGCTGGCAGACCACTGCAATGCCACAGCCCTGTTAGTTGTGGAATTGCAGTGATTGGCCGGCCTGCACAGCGTGACCGAGCCTTTATACCGGCGGGCGCGCTGTGCTCTGCACACAGCCATCTCATATTCCCTGCTTTCCCCGCCCACAGGCGCCTATGATTGGTTGCAGTGAGACACGCCCCCACGCTGAGTGACAGGTGTCTCACTGCACCCAATCACAGCAGCCGGTGGGCGTGTCTATACTGTGCAGTAAAATAAATAAATAATTAAAAAAACGGCATGCGGTCCCCCCAATTTTAATACCAGCCAGATAAAGCCATATAGCTGAAGGCTGGTATTCTCAGAATGGGGAGCCCCACGTTATGGGGAGCCCCCCAGCCTAACAATATCAGTCAGCAGCCGCCCAGAATTGCCGCATCCATTAGATGCGACAGTTCTGGGACTGTACCCGGCTCTTCCCGATTTACCCTAGTGCGTTGGCAAATCGGGGTAATAAGGAGTTAATGGCAGCCCATAGCTGCCACTAAATCCTAGATTAATCATGTCAGGCGTCTCCCCGAGATACCTTCCATTATTAATCTGTAAATTACAGTTAAAAAACACACACACACGAAAAATCCTTTATTAAAAATAAAAAACAATAACAAAGTCCCTCATCACCAATTTATTAACCCCGACAAAGCCTCCATGTCGGGCGTACTCCACAGTCCTCCAGCGTCGCATCCAGCTCTGCTGCATGAAGGTGACAGGAGCAGCAGAATACACTGCCGCTCCGGTCAGCTTCGCACAGCAACTGAGGTGAGTAGCGCGATCAGCTGCTGTCAGTCAGGTAACTCACGGCCACTGCTGGATCCAGTGGTGGCCGCGATTAACCTCAGTGACAGCTCAGCTGATTGCTATACTCACCACAGTTGCTGCGTGGAGCTGACTGGAGCGGCGGTGAGTAGTGCGATCAGCTGAGCTGTCACTGAGGTTACCCGCTGTCACTGGATCCAGCGGTGGCCGCGATTAACCTCAGTGACAGCTCAGCTGATCGCTATACTCACCTCAGTTGCTGCGTGGAGCTGACCGGAGCGGCGGTGAGTAGCGCGATCAGCTGAGCTGTCACTGAGGTTACCCGCGGCCACCGCTGCATCCACCGCTGGATCCAGGTAACCTCAGTGACAGCTCAGCTGATCGCGCGGCTGTCTTCAGTTGCTGCGTGGAGGTGACAGGAGCGGCGGTGTATTCTGCAGCTCCTGTCACCTTCATGCAGCACAGCTGGATGCGACGCTGGAGGACTGTGGAGTAAGCCGGACATGGAGGGTTTGTCAGGGTTAATAAATTGGTGATGAGGGACTTTGTTAGTGTTTTTTATTTCTAATAACGGATTTTTCGGGTGTGTGTGTTTTTTAACTGTAATTTACAGATTAATCATGGAAGGTATCTCGGGGAGACGCCTGACATGATTAATCTAGGATTTAGTGGCAGCTATGGGCTGCCATTAACTCCTTATTACCCCGATTTGCCAACGCACTAGGGTAAATCGGGAAGAGCCGGGTACAGTCCCAGAACTGTCGCATATAATGTATGCGGCAATTCTGGGCGGCTGCTGACTGATATTGTTAGGCTGGGGGGGCTCCCCATAACGTGGAGCTCCCCATCCTGAGAATACCAGCCTTCAGCCGTTTGGCTTTATCTGGCTGGTATTAAAATTGGGGGGGACCGCACGCCGTTTTTTTAAATTAGTTAATTATTTATTTCACTGCACAATATACACACACCCACCGGCTGCTGTGATTGGGTGCAGTGAGACACCTGTCACTCAGCGTGGGGGCGTGTCTCACTGCAACCAATCATAGGCGCCGAAAAGCAGGAAAGCAGGGAATACGAGAGTGTTTAATGAGCGGCCGGCTTTTTCAAAAGAGGAAAAGCCGCCGGAGTTTAGTGAACAGCTGTGCAGCGCCGCGGCAGTGATCGGGGAACGGTAAGTAAGAGAGAGGGGGGAGAATGACCGACAGACTGTGAGAGGGGGACAGACAAGACAGAGAGAGACCGACAGAGCGAGACCGCCCGACGGGAGATAGAATGAAAAAAAAAATGACCGACATCGCTAGTAAAAAGCACAAAACGTGCGTTTTGGACATCGGAGTGCCACACAATGTTTTACGTAAAATCTTTCATGTATTAATCTCAAAAAGTAACATACACCAGCTCTATCTCACTATTGGGTATGTGCCCTTAACATTTCCGCCATGAAAATTCATTTTGGTGTCATTTTTGAAGGTTTTCTGGTGAGTCCGTAAAAATGGCGTAAAACTCGGACAAAATTGTTCACAGCTGTGACTTTTGAGTGATAAATGCTTCAAGGGATCTTCCCCATGCTGTTGCCATGTCATTTGAGCACTCTTCTGAGACTTTTGTGACATTTTTAGGGTTTCTACATGCTGCCGGGGGTCATTTCAGAAAAATACTCGGGTCTCCCATAGGATAACATTGGGCTCGGTGCTCGGGCCAAGTACACGAGTATCTTGGGATGCTCGGCCCGAGCCTCGAGCACCCGAGCTTTTTGGTACTCGCTCATCACTAATATATATATATATATATATATATATATATATATATATATCTCTATATCTATATATATATATATCTTAATCAGTTAATCAGAGGTTCCTGGAGACAATTCCCTGCGCTAGTCTTAATAAATCTCTCAATTGTCTCTTTAGCCAAAAAAGACTGATGAGCTGACATTGCAATATCATGGGGAGTTATGTGTGAGAATCAGGCTTGAGATACCTCCAGTTTCCAGAACATTCCTGTATGAGCATATGTCAGATGGTAAGAAGCTTAACTCTTTAACTACTTGGAAATATATCAATTTTTTTTTTCCTCTCCCTCTACCAAGAGCCATAATGTTAAAAAAAAAAAAAAAAAAATATCATTACAAAGAGCCATATGAAAATGGACTGATAAATGGAAGTAAAGCTTTGGGATTCGTTACAAATAAAGCAAGCACGAATATTTACTATTCGCCATCACTATTTCTATTTATTATATCTTTTCATGGGACAACACAGAAGTTATGACATTTTAATGCAGCCATTAATGTCAAAACAGCTGGCAATAAAAGTGAGTACACCCCTAAGTGAAAATGGACAAATTCTGCACAAAGTGTGAACATTTTGTGTGGCCATTATTTCAACACTGCCTTAACTTTCTATAGAATGGAGTTCACTAGAGCTTCACTGATGTTTTTGGATCCTCTTCCATCCTCTATAATGACATCACGAAGCTGGTAGGTAGATGTTAGAGATCTCGCCCTTTTTAATCTTTCCGTTTGAGGATGCCCCACAGATGCTCAATAGGGTTTAGGTCTGGAGACCTGGTTTGCCAGTCCAGCAACTTTATCCTCAGTTTCTTTTGCAAGGCAGTAGTTGTATCGGAGGTGAGTTTGAGGTTATTATCATGCTAGAATACGAAGGGAGGGAATCATGCTCTTTCTTAGTATGTCATATTACATGTTTACATTGATGATTCCCTCAATGAACTGCAGCTCCCCATAGCTGGCAGCACTCATGCAGCCTCAAATTATGACACTCCCACCACCATGCTTGACTTTAGGCAAGAAATACTTGTCTTTGTGCTCCTCACCTGGTTACCTCAACGCACGCTTGATTTTATCTGAACCAAATAAGTTTCTTTGTCTCATCATGCTGCTAGTCATGGTTCCAGTAATCTAGGTTCTTAGTCTGCTTGTCTTCAGCAAACAGTTTGCGAACTTTCATGTGTATCATCTTATATCAGATAGCAGGAGAAAAGCAGGTTTAAATACGGTGCCAAACCACAGGAGTCCAGATGATGTTATTAAATTACTTCCCTTTATTTTCACAAGTCTACACGTTTCGAGGACATATCCGTCCTCTTCCTCAGGACAATGTACAGAGAATACTATATCATATATATAGATATAGTATTCTCTGTACATTGTCCTGAGGAAGAGGACGGATATGTCCTCGAAACGCGTAGACTTGTAAAAATAAAGGGAAGTAATTTAATAACATCATCTGGACTCCTGTGGTTTGGCGCGGTATTTAAACCTGCTTTTCTCCTGCTATCTGATATATTTCTTCATTGCGGGACTGCTGCCTTCCACGCTACATATATGCTTGCTAAGGGGTTGTGACTGGCACCACCCTACCAGGTGAGAGCTCTTATTTGCATTCACCCCCTTGTGTCATACCGGGTAAGATCCTATTGCGCCTTCTTCTTTCCACAGCTTCTTTTGCCATGTGTATCATCTTAGAAGAGGCTTCCTTTTTTGGCCGATGGTCCATACAGACCAATGTGATGCAGTGTTCGTCATATGGTCTGAGCACAGACAGGCTGACCTCCCAAGTCCTTTAACCTCTGCAACAATGCAGGTAGCAATCATATGTCTATTTTTAAAAGACAATCTCTAGCTATAACGCTGAGCATGTGCACTCAGCTTCATTGGTCAACAATGGCGAGGCCTGTTCTGAGTGGAACCTGTCTTGTTAAACCACTATATGGTCTTGGCCACTGTGCTGCAGCTAAGTTTGAGGGTGTTGGCAATCCTCTTAAAGCCTAGGCCACCTTTATGTAGAGCAACAATTCATTTTTTCAAATCCTCAGAGAATTCTTTGCCATGAGGGGCCATGTTGAACTTCCAGTGACCAGTATGAGCGTGTGTAAGCGAAAACCCCAAATTTATCACACTTGCTCCTCATTCACACCTGAGACCTTGTAACACTAATGTGTCACTCGGCATCAGGAAGGGAAAATGAATAAATGGGCACAATTTAGCCATTTTTATCTAGTGGTGTACTCACTTTTGTTGCCAGTGTTTTTGACATTAATAGTTGTATTGAGTTATTTAGAGGCAACACGAAATTTACACTGTTTGATACAATGTAAAGTAGTCAGTGTACAGCTTGTATAATGTGTCATATCTTCAGTGTTGTCCCATGAAAAGATGTAATAAAATATTTACAAAAATGTTAGGGGGTGTACACACTTTTGGGATATGTTGTATGACATTTTAATCACTTTTAAGTGCATTATTTTTTTAGTTAGTGAAGTTGTCAAAAAATGCAATTCTTTCTCTCTTTACCATGTTTACCTTACATGTTAAGTGACCCTGGATGTTTGTTTTTTTACATCCTAATGGGGCAAAGGGTTAAGGTGATACAGAATATAATGCACTAGTAAAATCACATGTATTACTTTTATTAACTTTTGTTCATGATACAGGATCAGATGTAAAACCCTATGAAGTGGTCCAGCTCCATCTTGTAATTAAAAGTGCCTGCAATTTGGCATTGAGACCAGATGGTTTTCTAAGTCCTTTTGTTAAGAGGTAAATAATTTGGCAGATCATATTTTCAACTTTTATTGTCCAAATTGGCAGAATATTTATATACTTTGGTCTATTTTTTTATTTGACTAGTTGTCTTGTCCTACCAAACAAGCAAGACATAAAACAAAGGGCTCCAGTATTGAGAAGACAGCCCTGTCCAGAATGGAATCACACGATCATTTACAATATAGCAAATCCAAGTGATCTCCGGATATCTCGACTGGATCTAACTGTATGGGATCAAGGACTGAATGAGCGATTTCTTGGTGGAATCAGTTTGAGCACAGGTGAAGTATAATCATTTCACATGTACCCTCAAATGTGTGAAAATGGCCTTTGAAATTAGGTTTATTTATTCTAGCGCCCTATAATCTGGAAAATCTGATAGTCCAACATTCAATTGTCATTCAAGCTGAGTTTTCCTTAAATAATGTAATCGCATAATTAATCAGGAAAGGGATTTGTCTGATCAAAGACATCCCATTATATGAGCGATACCACAGTGATCAGCTGAACAACTCCTCAGTCCACTGACAAAGAAAGAGAGGAATTTGCCATTTTCTGTTCTTTCCCTGCAGCGCTCATACAAAGGAAATAGGTATTATATGCAGAAATTCAACTGAATAGTCACATGGCGGGTGAAATTAGTATTGAACACATGACCAATTTCATAATAAATGTTTCTAAAGGTGCACACAGGCAAAGAAATCAAATTATAGATGTCCATAAATTAACTTATGTGTTATGAGAAATTACACAGGGAAAAAGTATTGAACACATGAAGAAAGGGCAGTGCAAAAAGCTATGGAGCGTCATGATACCAGCTAAATCTAGCAGTAATTAGAAAGCAATCCTGCCACTATGTGAAATATAATATCAAATGGTTCAACTGATGGCCTATAAAAAGGAGTCTCATTACCAAGGTGAAACACAAGAAACATCCTGTGATGAGTCATACCAGTGAGCTGCCTCAAGACCTTTGCAACCTTATTGTTGTAAAACATACTTATGGCATTGGTTAAAGAAGAATTTCTGAACCGCTGAAGGTTCCAATGAGCACTGTTGTGGTCATAAACTAGAACATAATTTCACCATGAGGGCTCATTCAGATGGCCATTCCGTTTGTCCTGCTCAGTTTCTGTTTTTTTGTGAACCTACTGACAGGACCATCTTTTCTATGTCTTTCATGTAAGATCGGATGGCACACGGAAGCACTTCTGTGTGCATCAGTTCCTACAAAAAAACACATTGGATGCCGTATGTGCGTTCCATTATTATGGAACATGTCCTATTCTGTTCCATAATAACGGACCGTGACTCAATAAAAGTCAATGGGTCCGCAAAATCCCCGGAAGCCACACGGAAGCACTTCTGTGTGACTTCCGTCGGGTACCCCTGCAGTCTGTGTCCCGCTCCCCATCAGCCCCGCAGCTGCTTGCACTGCAGTGTGTAAGCATCTGCCCACACAGCAGTGTCAGCAGCTGCTGGATGACGAGCGCCAACATTAGGAGGTTAGCAAAGTTCATTACCTGCTGTGATGAAGTCTGCTGCACTCCTGACGTCAGCGCTCCTCACTGACTTCCATGCCCGCTGTTCACTCACATCAAGTCTCGCGTGCGGCCCGAGACTGTGACTAGTGGTGACGTCATGGGCTTCCTCGATACTTCGCTGTAAACGCAGCGGACAATGAAAGTCAGTGACTAGCGCTGACATCAGGAATGCAGCGATCACCACAGGTAATGATCTGAGCTAACCTCTTGATGGCAGCACTTGTCATCCCCTGCGATGACCTTGGCTGACCTATTGCTATTAGCTCAGGTCACTGCACTGCTCTCCCAGCCAATGGGGAACATTCTGTTCTTCATTGACTAGGACAGTGAGTATGGGACCCCCTTATTAATTTATGCCGGACCCGGATTTGTTTTTTCTTTTCAATAAATTGGTGAAAGAGGGAATGTGTTGCGGAGTGTTTTTTCAAATAAAAATGTATTTGTTGTCTATTTTTTTTTTTGTGATTACTGACTGGGTTTGTGATGTCGGGTATCTGATAGACGCCATGACATCACAGCCTCTGGGCTTGATGCCAGGTGACTTTACACAGCTGGTATCAACCCCATATATTACCCCATTTGCCACCACACCAGGGCATTCGGGATGAGCCAGGTACAGTCCTGGAACTGTCGCATCTAATAGATGTGGAAATTCCATCCAGCTGCTGGCTGATATTTTTAGTCTGGGGGGCTCCCAATAACAAGGGTCTCACCAGCCTGAGAATACCAGCCAGCAGCTATGAGGCTTTATCTTGGATGGTATCAAAATTGGGGGGTACCTCATGCCATTTATTTTTTTAAATTATTTATTTATTGTACTGTACAATGTAGACCCGCCCACCGGCAGCTGTTATTGGTTGCAGTCAGACATCTGTCACTCAGCGTGGGGGCGTGTCTGACTGTAACCAGTCACAGACGGGGGGAGGATTGAATATGTATGTGTGACACCCTGGCAAAACCAGGAAGTCACACAGCAGGCCCCCGCACAACACCATCCCCCACAGGGTTACATACAGCCGACCTGAAACCCTAGTCACCCCCCTCAGGGCAAGACAGGCACACCAGTGGGCGGGACCAGGCAGTTAGGAAACGCCCACTTAGGGGTCTAGACAGCCCTGGGCGGGAAAACGAGGAGATTGATGTTATAGTTCAAGTTGAGAGGAGTGGAGGCTGGGGCTAGGTGTAGCTCCAGCAGAGGAGAAGCTCAAGTTGAACAGTGCCAGGGTTGGAGCCCTAGTACCTTGGCTAGGTGGCAGACGGTGGTCTCCATCGGCAGGCGACGGGAAGACTGCACCCGGAGAGACGAGGTGGACCGTGACAAGGTTGGAGCCCGCTGGTACCGACATCAGAGACCCGACCCGGAAACCGTGCACAGAGGGGGTACTCGGACCCTGAAACCAGGACCGGAACCAACGGCCTAGCTAATCAACCGATTGAGGGTAGGATTATAGGTCCTGTCCCAACCAAAGTCCCAAAAGCAGACAACCACCCACAGATAGGGCAACCGCCAGGGCCCATAGTTCCCACGTGTCAGTGTCAGTGGGCACGACTCCTCAGGTACACAACAAGCCGGGAGCGGACTCCCGTGTTCCATACCGGGAAGTCCAACACAAGCAAACACAGTGCAGAGGGAAAAGACGGCGACCACCAGCCCGGGTGGGGGACCAGAGTACAGCTGGCCGCGGCGGCCGGCCACCAGCACCTTGGTTTACCAAAAGACTCGTGTGATTAATTTAATTGTGAGTAACCAAACATCCCCTGGTACGTCCGGGCACGCAAGCCCCTGCCATCGCTATACCATGCACAGAGACACTGGATTCTGGGGCAACCATCCCTACCCACGGAGGGTTTAATATCCAGCTGCCACTACATCTCCCCAGGGTGTCCCACAACAGCTGCGGTGGTGTCCCACTTCACCACACACCGTGGGTGGCGTCATGAACTGAATACGGCCAAGGCCGTACAACTACATCCCCCTTTTCGTTTGGAGTGTCCACATGACTCCTGGGTCCGGAGGATCCCTCGAGCCACATAGTGGGTCCGGATCCGAGCAGTCCGGCTGCTACAGGTCTGGGGGAGGCACATATGAGCCTAATGAGTGGCTATCTCGGGAAGAACAAAGTGCTGCCGCGGGAGCAGTGTGACAGCCGCGCCAGTGATTGGTGAGTATGTAGTGCTTGCTCCTACCCGTTTGCGCCAGATTCTGTTCCCTATAGACTTTATATGGGGACCAGCATCTGGCTAGATGGACTGTATGTAACTCTCATTCTGTTTTTTATGGTCCGCAAAAAAGATGGAAGTCACACGGACCGTATACTGAACGGAATGGGATGGATGTGATTGTCACATGGATGCATCTGTGGAAAAACAGGACCATTTTTTGCAGACTGCAAAAATGGAACGGTCATCTGAATGTAGCCTAAACTGACCATGACCAGGTGGTCCCTGCAAGAGGATAGACAGAGGCATGAAAAAAATTATGAGAAGAATTGTCCAAGAACAAAGGATCACCTGTGGAGAGCTATACAAAGACTTGGTATCAGCAGGTATAACTTTTTCAAAGAAACCAATAAGTAATTCACTTAACCTTCATGACTAGAGATGGGCGGATCCATGAAAGTTTGGTTTGGCGGGTTCAGCTGAACTTTAAATTAAGGTCGGTTTGGGACTTGGGAATTTGATCTGACCCCAATGAAAGTCACTAATTAGGCAGTTCGGGTCTCCACTCTAATGCAGCCAGCCATAAACAGATCACTTCCAGGGGAGGATGGGCGGTGTTTTTCTGTTTCATTTTTTTGGGTGCACACTACATCCGATCATGCTGTTGTTTTACCCCCAGTGTGAGCCGTGGAAACACTGCCAGCAGCTCACACAGGGCTGAGGACAAAGTGTACCAAAACACATCTATGCTCACACAAGAGGTGTTTATTCGTAAAGCACCTGAACTCCAAAACCTCGAGTTCGCTCATCTCTATCCATGACCTGTATGCACACTCACCACTCAGGACTTTTTACTTACCACTCAGTTCTTTTTGCTGAACAAAGAAGATATTAAAGAACGTTTAAACTTTAATTGACAATATTTAGACAAGCATGTGAAATACTGATAGTCTAGTCAGATGAGACCAAAATTCAACTCTTTAGAATCGATAATACACACCATGTTTGAAGGTCAAAAGGCACTACATATCACCCCAAAAATACCATACCAACAGTGAAGTTTGTAGGTGGGAACATGATGGTATTTGGCTGTTTTTCAGCATACGGTATTAATAAACTTCATATAATTGAAGGAAGGATGAATAGAGAAATGTACCAAATGTACCTAGATATTCTTGATAAAAATCTACTGCCATCTACAAGACTGATGAGGAAGAAACGAGGGTGGACATTTCAGCAAGACAATGATCCCAAATTCACAGCCAAGGAAATTCTCAATTGGTTTCAGAAAGAGAAAATAAAGCTGCCCAGCTAATCACCTGACCTGAATCCAATAGAAAATTTATGGAAGAAACTAAGCTCAGAGTTCATAGAAGGAGACAACAGAACTTTGAAGAGTGTTTGTGTGGAAGAATGGACTAAAATCACACCTGAGCAGTTCATGCGACAGGTTTCTCCATACAAGAGGTGACCTGAAGCTGTCATCACCAACAAAGGCTTTTGTATGAAATATTAAATTAATTTCACTAAGTTTCTTCAATACTTTTCCGTGCCGTTTCTCATTACACATCACTAAATTTATGGACATCTATGGTTTGATTCCTTTGACTGTGTGGATTAGATGGGTTGTTACTGAAATCTGGTGTCAATAGCACCTTTAGAAACATACTGTATTTACTTATAAAATTAGTTACAGTACATGTTGTATACTTATTTCACCCGGTGTATATATTTGGCTGCTATACTAAGCCTAGATAGATGGATAGGTAGATATTTCATCCCCTCAATTGTAAAGTGCTATATGTTGGCAGTATATAAATAAAATTAGTATTATTATTACTATTTATTCCTAGTTGTTGTAGCTACAGTTACATTGCAGAGCTGAATATGTGGTTTTAAAGATGATGCGTTCTCTTTTAGGTGACGAGAATGGCGCCAGTTACTGCCACCAATCGGCACATCTTTGGGAGCAGCTGCTCAGTACACCCAATGAATGGATGGAAGAGACTCTTGTGTTACAAGCCAACAAGGGGGCTTTTTATTTTTAATCTTCCCATCCAAGCAGCACTTATTGATTTGCCATATTTCAAGTTTATGTACTAATACATGGAAACAATATTCCATTCTTATTGCTCTGATTTTTCCTTCCCCTATAAATCAAGGAAAAGATAATTCAATCTAAAGTGCCATTAAATGAAGAATGATAAAGTTACAAATGTTTGTGACATTGCAAATCATTAAATCTTTTCTATAATATATTATAATTAACCCTGTGGCTTAAGGCCATTACTAGTCCATACACCATTTGTATAAAGCACAGATGAAATCTAAACTCTGATTGTATAGTTTGTACATTTGGATATGTTAAGCTGACAACATCATCAGTGTTTGTTTTGGTTTACTGTTAATCGATATAGGTGACATTACAATGCGGATATGTGGCTTTACCTGTTCGGTTTGTTTTACTCTATTACTGATCTTAAGATTTGACTTGTCTATTGTCATAGGCTTTATAGCATCATGAATTGACAACTTTAGTTGTTTGTTATGCAGAAAAAGTTGCAAGTTCCGCAAAATTTCGGACAATTTTTGCATATCTTTCTTTACTCTATAGTATAAAATTTAAGATAAGTGACTTTATATTACCATAACCAATGGATAACAATGTTTTGCCATGAAGACTCCTTTGGATTATTAATATGACACACGGATACAGACTCGCACTAGAGGGCATTCTTTCCTATATGTAAAATTATTTTGCGGTGAAGTGTTAATATTATAAGACAAATCCCAAATTTAGAGATAAAAAAAGAAAAGAAAAGAAGTCCGTTTTATAATCCGGTGGTGTCGTACCGGGGAGGTGGGGCGGCAGTGGTGGAGCAGGGTCGGAGGAGGCAGGGGCGGTGCTAAAGTATGGTGATGCTGCGGGCGGTGCAGAGGGGGGCCAGATGCTCACTGTGGGCTGCGGCGCTGTGGCAGCCGGCACTGCTCGGTACTGTGGTTGTCTGCGTTGCTTGGTGCTGGGCAGCCGACAGTGCTGGGCCATCCGGCGCTGCTTGGTGCTGGTGCTCGCTGTGGGCGGGGAGGCACTTGCCATTCTGAAGATGTCAGCAGTGTGGGCCTCAAAGAAATGGTGGCCAGAGTCTGCGCGTGCGCAGATGAGAGCTTGAGCCGAGAGCTCCATCTGCGCATGCGCCTACTCTGGGCACCAATAATTGAAGCTCTTACAGCAGACATCTTCAGAATAGCCAGAGCCTCGCTGCCTGGCGCACAGAACATCGATGCCCTCTGTACAGTGCCTTGCTGCCACCGCACAGAGCCTAGCTGCCTGCAGCACAGAGCCAGGCCTCACAGAGCAGGGCCACACAGAGCAGCGCCGCCCGCTGCACAGAGCCTCCTGCGACCCCTCTCCACAATCCCCAGTATGCTACATTCAGATTATAAGATGCACCACTTATTTTCCACCCAAATGTTTGGGAGAAAAAGTGTGTCTTATAATCTGAAAAATACAATAGATGTACAACATGGGATCTATAATAACAGCATGGCTGCAACTTATTGTGATAGATTTTCCAGAATATAGGCTTCTGAAATATTCTTCATATAGCACCTGAATAATGTTGTGATAGGGAGTTTAATTTACCCTTATTGTTAGAATATTTTCCACTTCTGAAAAAATCGATTATATTGTGGAGTTGCTTTAAAAACATTTTATATATGTGAAGCAAATGTAATAAAGGGAATTTGTCATCTCTCCTGACATGTCTGTGTCATAAATATGTGCAATATACAGTAACACATTGACATTATGGCAACCTTCTGTTATTATTCCTGGATAACTGAAAATTGAGACCCTGAACACTCCCTTGTCAATAGGTATGTTTTTAAAAAATCTGACTCTGTCCACCCTAATTGGACAGCGTCAGTGTGTGTAAAATGTTGACTGGAGCCTGTCAGTGCAAAATGAGCCTGACAGGTGCTTGGTGTACACTTAGCATGTCTAAACAGTTCAGTGCACCTGTGATGCACTTATGCAAGGGTGAACTATTCTTAATTACACCAGACATACTATTCCATTGTTCAGTAAGGGTACCGTCTCACTAAACGATGTACCAGCGATTCCGACCACGATACGACCTGGTCAGGATCACTGGTGCGTCGTTATATGGTCGCTGGTGAGCTGTCAATCAGGCAGATCTCACCAGCGACCAGCCACCAGCGACTAGTGTAATGATGCTGCGCTTGGTAACCAGGGTAAATATCGGGTAACTAAGCAAAGCGCTTTGCTTGGTTACCCGATATTTACCTTGGTTACCAGCGTACACCACTTACAGACTGCCAGTGCTGGCTCCCTGTATACGCAGCTAGGGTACACATCGGGTTACTAAGCAAAGTGCTTTGCTTAGTTACCCAATAATTACCCTGGCTTTATGTCCATGGAGCCAGCACTAAGCGGTGTGCGCTGGTAACCAGGGTAAATATTGGGTAACCAAGCAAAGCAATTTGCTTAGTTACCCGATATTTACCCTTGCTACGTGTGCAGGGAGCCAGTGCTAAGTGCTGTACGCTGGTAACCAGGGTAAATGTCGGTAACCAAGCAAAGAGCTTTGCATAGTTACCCGATATTTACCCTGGCTACATGTGCAGGAAGCCAGCTCTAAGCAGTATAAGCCCGTAACCAGGGTAAATATTGGGTAACCAAGCAAAGTGCTTTGATTAGTTACCCGATATTTATCCTGGTTAACAGCGTACGCTGTTTACACAGAGTCGGTGCTCGTTGGTCTCCCGCAGTCAAACACGCCGATGTGTGCTGCCCTGCGGGAGACCAACGAGCAAAAAATGAACCAGAACAGTGTGTAACGATCAGCAATTTCACAGCAGGGGCCAGGTTGCTGCTTAGTGTCACACACAGCGAGATTGCTGATGTGGTCACTGGTACATCACAAAACCTGTGACTCCGCAGCGATCTCGCTAGTGATCTTGCTATGTGAGAAGTACCCCTAAGGGTACCGTCACACTTTAGTGACCTAGCGATCTTGCTATGTGAGAAGTACCCCTAAGGGTACCGTCACACTTTAGCGACGCTCCAGCTATCCCACCAGCGATCTGACCTGGTCAGGATCACTGGTGCGTCGCTACATGGTCGCTGGTGAGCTGTCAATCAGGCAGCTCTCACCAGCGACCAGTGACCAGCCACCAGCGACGCGTAGAAGCGATGCTGCGCTTGGTAACTAAGGTAAATATCGGGTAACCAAGCAAAGCACTTCGGTTAGTTGCCCAATATTTACCTTGGTTACCAGCGCACACCGCTTAGCGCTGGCTCCCTGCACTCCTAGCCAGAATACACATCGAGTTAATAAGCAAACCGCTTTGCTTATTTACCTGATGTGTACTCTGGCTACGTGTGCAAGGAGCAGGGAGCCGGCACTGGCAGCGTGAGAGCGGCGTACGCTAGTAACCAAGGTAAATATTGGGTAACCAAGCAAATCGCTTTGCTTGGTTACCCAATATTTACCTTGGTTACAGCTTACCGCAGGCTGCCAGACGCCGGCTCCCTGCACATTCAGATCGTTGCTCTCTCGCTGTCAAACACAGCGATGTGTGCTTCACAGCGGGAGAGCAACGTCCAAAAAATGAAACAGAGCAGTGTGTAATGAGCAGTGATTTCACAGCAGGGGCCAGATCGCTGCTCAGTGTCACACACAGCGAGATCGCTAATGAATGAGGTCACTGGTGCGTCAGAAAAACCGTGACTCAGCAGCGATCTCACTAGCGATCTCGCTATGTGACAAGTATCCCTAAGTCAAGGGACTTGAGCCATTGTTTCCTGTGAGACTGTCAAGTGCCCCTTCTGGTATGCTAATTTGTGGAATACCTGCTGATTACAGATTGCATCAGCCCCCTGCGGTGTACTAGTCTGCATAATTTCGAGGACAATTATGCAGGGTACTTGCACTAAGGAACAGTGAAGGAACAACCATGATTCTCTCTTCCAGTCCTGTGAGGCAAAATGTCATGAAATGGAAGCTGAGGGATATAAAAAGGGGCCTGCTCCTGTCACTGGTGATTCTACAGGACTTTAAGCTAGGGACCATGGTTTCCAACTGGTGGATCACTGAACTGCTCCACTGCCCAACAATAATCCCACTAGTTCATTTGGAGAACCCAGGTTGGGACAATCCGGTCAACTGGCCACATAACTTGCGATGTTCAGTCTGCTTCCTATGCTTGCTTCTATCTACTTTCAGTGGGTGCATGTCAAAAGAGGGTTGCTGCTGTCTGGGGTAGTTGGCCCTGTAAGCCCCAAAGTCACGGAGGTTTTAATCCCTGGCGAGCCAGTGGAAGGGTGAGACTGTCACTTGCACCATTTTTTTGTCCTTGCTGGGAATGTACTGCATGCTGTTGAGTGTTGATGACCCAATAAAGTCTTACTGGAGTGTGGTACCCTCACCCTGTGTTGCCTGAATAATGGTCTGCCTACGGGGAAGGCATACAGGTGCTCGGTGGGATGATGTCTTTCTAAAGACAGCCAGGCCAGCGAACTAAAACGCTCACTGATCTATGTGTCCCCTCACAACTTTCCCCCATTTCCTTGTTTTCCATCTATCTGTGCCATTCTCTGGCTCTTGTAAAGACAGATCTATCAATCATGGAAGAGGTGGGCAGAGAGAAGCAAAATAAGTTGATGGAAGTTGCACTGAACTGCTTGGCAGCACCAATGGTGCAGCGAATACTTTTGCTTACCTGCCATTCATACTTGATTGAATATATATAAGACCATAATAGCACATAAAGGAAGCTGAAAGTACATTACATATTCAGTCTTAATGCTCAACACTCTACACCCATGGCAGGGTCAACATTAGTTGCTCTGCTTCTAAAATGGTTAACATACATGATGCAGAAATTACTGTTTTTTCCCCTATAACTGCTACAACATTAATGAAGATGTAATGGGATTTACCCTGGATCAGAACAATTGCAGCCTATCCTTAGCATAAGCCATTAATATGACAATGACTCTGTCAGCACAGAATGACTGTTCAAACCAAGTACAGGCGCTCGTGCATCATGGCTGGGCAAATGATTTAAATACACCTTCCCACCTGCTTGTTTTCCATCTATCTCCTCCCTTCTCTGGCTCAATGAAGAGGAGAGGGTGGATATTGAGGGAAAACTAGCAGGTGGGAAGGTGTATTTAATTAGCCCCACCATGATGCATGAGTGCTGGAACCTGGTTTGAATAGTCATTCTGTGCCTACAGAGTCCCTATAAATGAGCCAAAGCACTCGTTAAAAGCTACAACCTCTTCTGCTTTGTTTGCCTCTATTCCAGCTGCATTGTGACGACTACTTTATTCACTACGAGGTCCCCATTTGCTACATATCTAACTACTCAGCTTGTTCAACATTAATAACTTCCATTAGAGTGTCCGTAGCTGTATAAATCATACGGTATACCACAAAAGTGAGTACACCCCTCACATTTTTGTACTTTTTTTATATGATTACTTCATAGAATGTAAAGTAGTCAGTATACAACTTGTATAAGAGTGTAAATTTGGTGTGCCCTCAAAATGACTCAACACACAGTCATTAGTGTCTAAACCGCTGGCAAGAATGGTGAGTACACCCCTAAGGCTACTTTCACACTTACGTTGAACGGCATCCATAGCATTGCGTAGTGTGACGCATGCAACGGATGCGTTACATAAAGTGTCACAACGGATGCCACGGATCGTACAAAATAACACAATCCGTTATAGGTTTTTTCCTTGACTTTACACATCCTGACATGCGCAGTTGTGTAAAGACGGATGCGTTAACGGAATCCGTCAAATGACGGATTCTAACGGAATCCGCCACCATAGGCGTCCATTATAAAAACACCGGATGCCAATGGATTCCTGCAGGTTGCGTTTTTTGACACTCTGCCAAGCGCAGAAAAACGCTACATGCAGCGTTCCATCCGGCCGGCGGTCACTGACGGTCAGCGACAAAACAACTGATGCGGCGCGGGGCGGATGCAACGCAAGACCATCCATTGCTATTCGTAGCTAATAGAAGTCTATGAGGAATAAATCGGTTTCCTGCAACGGTTACGATAATTCCTCAAGGTGGTGGATAGCAACGGAAGCCATCCAACGCAAGTGGGAAAGTAGCCTAAGAGTAAATGGTCAGATTGTGCCCAATTAGCTATTTCCCCTTCCTGTTGTCATGACTCATTTGTGTTACAAGGTCTTAGATGTGAATGGGGAGCAGGTGTGTTATATTTGGTGTTATCGCTCACACATACTGGTCAATGGAAGTTCAACATGGCACCTCATGGCAAAGAATTCTCTGAGGATCTGAAAAAAAGAATTGTTGCTCTACGTAAAGATGGCCTAGGGTATAAGAAGATTGCCAAGACCCTGAAACTGAGCTGCAGCATGGTGACTAAGATCATACAGAGGGTTAACAAGAGAGGTTCCACTCAGAACAGGCCTCGCTATGGTAGACCAAAGTGGTTGAGTGCACCTGCTCAGCATCATATCCAGAGGTTGTCATTTCAAAATAGAGGTACAAGAGCTGCTATTGTACCGCCCCGCTGGCTCGGCTTTGACCGCCGAGCCGCTCGGATCCGTGCTCGTACGGTGGGTGGTGGCTCGAGCCTCTCACGGACCCTTGGGTCACTTCGCTCTGCAAGGGAGTTGGCGCTACACGCAGGGACTTGACGGGGTGGTTCCACGGCCGGGGCCGCGGTGGTTTGGTTTGGGATTAGAGTTGAGCGCGGTTCATGGTTCGTGGTTCTCCAGTTCTAGGCTCGAGTGATTTTGGGGCATGTTCTAGATCGAACTAGAACTCGAGCTTTTTGCAAAAGCTCGATAGTTCTAGAAACGTTCGAGAACGGTTCTAGCAGCAAAAAACCAGCTAAATCCTAGCTTGGTTTCTGCTGTAATAGTTTAAGTCACTCTGTGAATCACACTATTATGACATTTCAGTGTATAATGTTCGTGAACAGCGCCTTCAGATCACTGCTGTTTCTATAATGGCGATCGCCATTTTTTTTTTTTTTCTTGTCTTCCTTCCCTAAGCGCGCGCGTCTTGTGGGGCGGGCCAGCATGTCAGCCAATCCCAGACACACACACAGCTAAGTGGACTTTTAGCCAGAGAAGCAACGGCATGTGTGATAGGATGTCCATGTCACATGTCCCTGCATTATAAAACCGGACATTTTCCTCCAGGACGCCATTATCTGCCTTCTGCGTCTTTGGTGTCAGACATCACTGTCGCAGCTCCGTCCTCCTGAGTCCTATCGCCGATACAGCTGTATGCGCTGCATACACAGCGTTAGACAGCTTAGGGAGAGCACTTTCTAGCAGTCCTTTTAAGGGCTCAAACCGGCAGGGTCAGAGAGCCATAGGTGACAGGTCCTGAAAACAGCAACAGCGTCTGTGTAGCCAAGGTCAGGGATTTCCTCCCTGCATTTCACCATTAGGAGGGAATAGAAAGGCAGGCTTCCATTCCTCTACCCAGAGCCCCACAATCCTGGCACTGTACCCTCTTGTCCTCTGCACACTCCAACTCATTATAACTAAGCCATTATACTAGCAAACACTCAGTGTACCTAGTGGCATCCTAAACGTGGCTATTGGACTTTGCTATAGTCCCACTAGTGCAAAGACATTTGCAGAGCACGTCTGCCTGCATTGCAGACTCCAACTCTTTTTAACTAAGCCATTATACTAGCAAACAGTCAGTGTACCTAGTGGCATCCTAAACGTGGCTATTGGACTTTGCTATAGTCCCACTAGTGCAAAGACATTTGCAGAGCACGTCTGCCTGCATTGCACACTCCAACTTTTTTAAACTAAGCCATTATACTAGCAAACAGTCAGAGTACCTAGTGGCATCCTAAACGTGGCTATTGGACTTTTGTCTATTCACACTATTGTAAAGATATTTGCAGCACGTCTGCCTGCATTGCACACTCCAACTCATTATAACTAAGCCATTATACTAGCAAACAGTCAGTGTACCTAGTGGCATCCTAAACGTGGCTATTGGACTTTGCTATAGTCCCACTAGTGCAAAGACATTTGCAGAGCACGTCTGCCTGCATTGCACACTCCAACTTTTTTAAACTAAGCCATTATACTAGCAAACAGTCAGTGTACCTAGTGGCATCCTAAACGTGGCTATTGGACTTTTGTCTATTCACACTATTGTAAAGATATTTGCAGCACGTCTGCCTGCATTGCACACTCCAACTCATTATAACTAAGCCATTATACTAGCAAACAGTCAGTGTACCTAGTGGCATCCTAAACGTGGCTATTGGACTTTTGTCTATTCACACTATTGTAAAGATATTTGCAGCACGTCTGCCTGCATTGCACACTCCACCTTTTTTTAACTAAGCCATTAAACTAGCAAACACTCAGTGTACCTAGTGGCATCCTAAACGTGGCTATTGTACTTTTGTCTATTCACACTATTGTAAAGATATTTGCAGCACGTCTGCCTGCATTGCACACTCCAACTCTTTTTAACTAAGCCATTATACTAGCAAACAGTCAGTGTACCTAGTGGCATCCTAAACGTGGCTATTGTACTTTTGTCTATTCACACTATTGTAAAGATATTTGCAGCACGTCTGCCTGCATTGCACACTCCAACTCTTTTTAACTAAGCCATTATACTAGCAAACAGTCAGTGTACCTAGTGGCATCCTAAACGTGGCTATTGTACTTTTGTGTATTCACACTATTGTAAAGATATTTGCAGCACGTCTGCCTGCATTGCACACTCCAACTCTTTTTAACTAAGCCATTATACTAGCAAACAGTCAGTGTACCTAGTGGCATCCTAAACGTGGCTATTGTACTTTTGTCTATTCACACTATTGTAAAGATATTTGCAGCACGTCTGCCTGCATTGCACACTCCAACTTTTTTTAACTAAGCCATTATACTAGCAAACAGTCAGTGTACCTAGTGGCATCCTAAACGTGGCTATTGTACTTTTGTCTATTCACACTATTTTTAAAGATATTTGCAGCACGTCTGCCTGCATTGCACACTCCAACTTTTTTTAACTAAGCCATTATACTAGCAAACAGTCAGTGTACCTAGTGGCATCCTAAACGTGGCTATTGGACTTTGCTATAGTCCCACTAGTGCAAAGACATTTGCAGAGCACGTCTGCCTGCATTGCACACTCCAAATTTTTAAACTAAGCCATTATACTAGCAAACACTCAGTGTACCTAGTGGCATCCTAAACGTGGCTATTGTACTTTTGTCTATTCACACTATTGTAAAGATATTTGCAGCACGTCTGCCTGCATTGCACACTCCAACTTTTTTAAACTAAGCCATTATACTAGCAAACAGTCAGTGTACCTAGTGGTATCCTAAACGTGGCTATTGGACTTTTGTCTATTCACACTATTGTAAAGATATTTGCAGCACGTCTGCCTGCATTGCACACTCCAACTCATTATAACTAAGCCATTATACTAGCAAACAGTCAGTGTACCTAGTGGCATCCTAAACGTGGCTATTGGACTTTTGTCTATTCACACTATTGTAAAGATATTTGCAGCACGTCTGCCTGCATTGCACACTCCACCTTTTTTTAACTCAGCCATTATACTAGCAAACAGTCAGTGTACCTAGTGGCATCCTAAACGTGGCTATTGGACTTTTGTCTATTCACACTATTGTAAAGATATTTGCAGCACGTCTGCCTGCATTGCACACTCCAACTCATTATAACTAAGCCATTATACTAGCAAACAGTCAGTGTACCTAGTGGCATCCTAAACGTGGCTATTGTATTTTTGTCTATTCACACTTTTGTAAAGATATTTGCAGCACGTCTGCCTGCATTGCACACTCAAACTTTTTTAAACTAAGCCATTATACTAGCAAACACTCAGTGTACCTAGTGGCATCCTAAACGTGGCTATTGTACTTTTGTCTATTCACACTATTGTAAAGATATTTGCAGCACGTCTGCCTGCATTGCACACTCCAACTTTTTTAAACTAAGCCATTAAACTAGCAAACACTCAGTGTACCTAGTGGCATCCTAAACGTGGCTATTGTACTTTTGTCTATTCACACTATTGTAAAGATATTTGCAGCACGTCTGCCTGCATTGCACACTCAAACTTTTTTTAACTAAGCCATTATACTAGCAAACAGTCAGTGTACCTAGTGGCATCCTAAACGTGGCTATTGTACTTTTGTGTATTCACAGTATTGTAAAGATATTTGCAGCACGTCTGCCTGCATTGCACACTCCAACTTTTTTTAACTAAGCCATTATACTAGCAAACAGTCAGTGTACCTAGTGGCATCCTAAACGTGGCTATTGGACTTTTGTCTATTTACACTATTGTAAAGATATTTGCAGCACGTCTGCCTGCATTGCACACTCCAACTTTTTTTAACTAAGCCATTATACTAGCAAACAGTCAGTGTACCTAGTGGCATCCTAAACGTGGCTATTGTACTTTTGTCTATTCACACTATTTTAAAGATATTTGCAGCACGTCTGCCTGCATTGCACACTCCAACTTTTTTTAACTAAGCCATTATACTAGCAAACAGTCAGTGTACCTAGTGGCATCCTAAACGTGGCTATTGTACTTTTGTCTATTCACACTATTGTAAAGATATTTGCAGCACGTCTGCCTGCATTGCACACTCCAACTCATTATAACTAAGCCATTATACTAGCAAACAGTCAGTGTACCTAGTGGCATCCTAAACGTGGCTATTGGACTTTTGTCTATTCACACTATTGTAAAGATATTTGCAGCACGTCTGCCTGCATTGCACACTCCAACTCATTATAACTAAGCCATTATACTAGCAAACAGTCAGTGTACCTAGTGGCATCCTAAACGTGGCTATTGTACTTTTGTCTATTCACACTATTGTAAACATATTTGCAGCACGTCTGCCTGCATTGCACACTCCACCTTTTTTTAACTCAGCCATTATACTAGCAAACAGTCAGTGTACCTAGTGGCATCCTAAACGTGGCTATTGGACTTTTGTCTATTCACACTATTGTAAAGATATTTGCAGCACGTCTGCCTGCATTGCACACTCCAACTCTTTTTAACTAAGCCATTATACTAGCAAACAGTCAGTGTACCTAGTGGCATCCTAAACGTGGCTATTGTACTTTTGTGTATTCACACTATTGTAAAGATATTTGCAGCACGTCTGCCTGCATTGCACACTCCAACTCTTTTTAACTAAGCCATTATACTAGCTAACAGTCAGTGTACCTAGTGGCATCCTAAACGTGGCTATTGTACTTTTGTCTATTCACACTATTGTAAAGATATTTGCAGCACGTCTGCCTGCATTGCACACTCAAACTCTTTTTAACTAAGCCATTATACTAGCAAACAGTCAGTGTACCTAGTGGCATCCTAAACGTGGCTATTGTACTTTTGTGTATTCACAGTATTGTAAAGATATTTGCAGCACGTCTGCCTGCATTGCACACTCCAACTTTTTTTAACTAAGCCATTATACTAGCAAACAGTCAGTGTACCTAGTGGCATCCTAAACGTGGCTATTGTACTTTTGTCTATTCACACTATTGTAAAGATATTTGCAGCACGTCTGCCTGCATTGCACACTCCAACTCTTTTTAACTAAGCCATTATACTAGCAAACAGTCAGTGTACCTAGTGGCATCCTAAACGTGGCTATTGTACTTTTGTCTATTCACACTATTGTAAAGATATTTGCAGCACGTCTGCCTGCATTGCACATTCAAACTCTTTTTAACTAAGCCATTATACTAGCAAACAGTCAGTGTACCTAGTGGCATCCTAAACATGGCTATTGTACTTTTGTCTATTCACACTATTTTAAAGATATTTGCAGCACGTCTGCCTGCATTGCACACTCAAACTTTTTTAAACTAAGCCATTATACTAGCAAACACTCAGTGTACCTAGTGGCATCCTAAACGTGGCTATTGTACTTTTGTCTATTCACACTATTGTAAAGATATTTGCAGCACGTCTGCCTGCATTGCACACTCAAACTTTTTTTAACTAAGCCATTATACTAGCAAACAGTCAGTGTACCTAGTGGCATCCTAAACGTGGCTATTGGACTTTTGTCTATTCACACTATTGTAAAGATATTTGCAGCACGTCTGCCTGCATTGCACACTCCAACTCTTTTTAACTAAGCCATTATACTAGCAAACAGTCAGTGTACCTAGTGGCATCCTAAACGTGGCTATTGTACTTTTGTCTATTCACACTATTGTAAAGATATTTGCAGCACGTCTGCCTGCATTGCACACTCCAACTTTTTTAAACTAAGCCATTAAACTAGCAAACACTCAGTGTACCTAGTGGCATCCTAAACGTGGCTATTGTACTTTTGTCTATTCACACTATTGTAAAGATATTTGCAGCACGTCTGCCTGCACTGCACACTCAAACTTTTTTTAACTAAGCCATTATACTAGCAAACAGTCAGTGTACCTAGTGGCATCCTAAACGTGGCTATTGTACTTTTGTCTATTCACACTATTGTAAAGATATTTGCAGCACGTCTGCCTGCATTGCACACTCCAACTCTTTTTAACTAAGCCATTATACTAGCTAACAGTCAGTGTACCTAGTGGCATCCTAAACGTGGCTATTGTACTTTTGTCTATTCACACTATTGTAAAGATATTTGCAGCACGTCTGCCTGCATTGCACACTCAAACTCTTTTTAACTAAGCCATTATACTAGCAAACAGTCAGTGTACCTAGTGGCATCCTAAACGTGGCTATTGTACTTTTGTGTATTCACAGTATTGTAAAGATATTTGCAGCACGTCTGCCTGCATTGCACACTCCAACTTTTTTTAACTAAGCCATTATACTAGCAAACAGTCAGTGTACCTAGTGGCATCCTAAACGTGGCTATTGTACTTTTGTCTATTCACACTATTTTAAAGATATTTGCAGCACGTCTGCCTGCATTGCACACTCCAACTTTTTTTAACTAAGCCATTATACTAGCAAACAGTCAGTGTACCTAGTGGCATCCTAAACGTGGCTATTGTACTTTTGTGTATTCACACTATTGTAAAGATATTTGCAGCACGTCTGCCTGCATTGCACACTCCAACTCTTTTTAACTAAGCCATTATACTAGCTAACAGTCAGTGTACCTAGTGGCATCCTAAACGTGGCTATTGTACTTTTGTCTATTCACACTATTGTAAAGATATTTGCAGCACGTCTGCCTGCATTGCACACTCAAACTCTTTTTAACTAAGCCATTATACTAGCAAACAGTCAGTGTACCTAGTGGCATCCTAAACGTGGCTATTGTACTTTTGTGTATTCACAGTATTGTAAAGATATTTGCAGCACGTCTGCCTGCATTGCACACTCCAACTTTTTTTAACTAAGCCATTATACTAGCAAACAGTCAGTGTACCTAGTGGCATCCTAAATGTGGCTATTGTACTTTTGTCTATTCACACTATTGTAAAGATATTTGCAGCACGTCTGCCTGCATTGCACACTCCAACTCTTTTTAACTAAGCCATTATACTAGCAAACAGTCAGTGTACCTAGTGGCATCCTAAACGTGGCTATTGTACTTTTGTCTATTCACACTATTGTAAAGATATTTGCAGCACGTCTGCCTGCATTGCACACTCAAACTCTTTTTAACTAAGCCATTATACTAGCAAACAGTCAGTGTACCTAGTGGCATCCTAAACATGGCTATTGTACTTTTGTCTATTCACACTATTTTAAAGATATTTGCAGCACGTCTGCCTGCATTGCACACTCAAACTTTTTTAAACTAAGCCATTATACTAGCAAACACTCAGTGTACCTAGTGGCATCCTAAACGTGGCTATTGTACTTTTGTCTATTCACACTATTTTAAAGATATTTGCAGCACGTCTGCCTGCATTGCACACTCAAACTTTTTTAAACTAAGCCATTATACTAGCAAACACTCAGTGTACCTAGTGGCATCCTAAACGTGGCTATTGTACTTTTGTCTATTCACACTATTGTAAAGATATTTGCAGCACGTCTGCCTGCATTGCACACTCAAACTTTTTTTAACTAAGCCATTATACTAGCAAACAGTCAGTGTACCTAGTGGCATCCTAAACGTGGCTATTGTACTTTTGTCTATTCACACTATTGTAAAGATATTTGCAGCACGTCTGCCTGCATTGCACACTCCAACTTTTTTTAAACTAAGCCATTAACTAGCAAACACTCAGTGTACCTAGTGGCATCCTAAACGTGGCTATTGTACTTTTGTCTATTCACACTATTGTAAAGATATTTGCAGCACGTCTGCCTGCATTGCACACTCAAACTTTTTTTAACTAAGCCATTATACTAGCAAACAGCAGTGTACCTAGTGGCATCCTAAACGTGGCTATTGTACTTTTGTCTATTCACACTATTGTAAAGATATTTGCAGCACGTCTGCCTGCATTGCACACTCCAACTCTTTTTAACTAAGCCATTATACTAGCAAACAGTCAGTGTACCTAGTGGCATCCTAAACGTGGCTATTGTACTTTTGTCTATTCACACTATTGTAAAGATATTTGCAGCACGTCTGCCTGCATTGCACACTCCAACTCTTTTTAACTAAGCCATTATACTAGCAAACAGTCAGTGTACCTAGTGGCATCCTAAACGTGGCTATTGTACTTTTGTGTATTCACAGTATTGTAAAGATATTTGCAGCACGTCTGCCTGCATTGCACACTCCAACTTTTTTTAACTAAGCCATTATACTAGCAAACAGTCAGTGTACCTAGTGGCATCCTAAACGTGGCTATTGGACTTTTGTCTATTCACACTATTGTAAAGATATTTGCAGCACGTCTGCCTCATTGCACACTCCAACTTTTTTTAACTAAGCCATTATACTAGCAAACAGTCAGTGTACCTAGTGGCATCCTAAACGTGGCTATTGTACTTTTGTCTATTCACACTATTTTAAAGATATTTGCAGCACGTCTGCCTGCATTGCACACTCCAACTTTTTTTAACTAAGCCATTATACTAGCAAACAGTCAGTGTACCTAGTGGCATCCTAAACGTGGCTATTGTACTTTTGTCTATTCACACTATTGTAAAGATATTTGCAGCACGTCTGCCTGCATTGCACACTCCAACTCATTATAACTAAGCCATTATACTAGCAAACAGTCAGTGTACCTAGTGGCATCCTAAACGTGGCTATTGGACTTTTGTCTATTCACACTATTGTAAAGATATTTGCAGCACGTCTGCCTGCATTGCCACACTCCACCTTTTTTTAACTCAGCCATTATACTAGCAAACAGTCAGTGTACCTAGTGGCATCCTAAACGTGGCTATTGACTTTTGTCTATTCACACTATTGTAAAGATATTTGCAGCACGTCTGCCTGCATTGCACACTCCAACTCATTATAACTAAGCCATTATACTAGCAAACAGTCAGTGTACCTAGTGGCATCCTAAACGTGGCTATTGTACTTTTGTCTATTCACACTATTGTAAACATATTTGCAGCACGTCTGCCTGCATTGCACACTCCACCTTTTTTTACTCAGCCATTATACTAGCAAACAGTCAGTTGTACCTAGTGGCATCCTAAACGTGGCTATTGGACTTTTGTCTATTCACACTATTGTAAAGATATTTGCAGCACGTCTGCCTGCATTGCACACTCCAACTCTTTTTAACTAAGCCATTATACTAGCAAACAGTCAGTGTACCTAGTGGCATCCTAAACGTGGCTATTGTACTTTTGTGTATTCACACTATTGTAAAGATATTTGCAGCACGTCTGCCTGCATTGCACACTCCAACTCTTTTTAACTAAGCCATTATACTAGCTAACAGTCAGTGTACCTAGTGGCATCCTAAACGTGGCTATTGTACTTTTGTCTATTCACACTATTGTAAAGATATTTGCAGCACGTCTGCCTGCATTGCACACTCAAACTCTTTTTAACTAAGCCATTATACTAGCAAACAGTCAGTGTACCTAGTGGCATCCTAAACGTGGCTATTGTACTTTTGTGTATTCACAGTATTGTAAAGATATTTGCAGCACGTCTGCCTGCATTGCACACTCCAACTTTTTTTAACTAAGCCATTATACTAGCAAACAGTCAGTGTACTAGTGGCATCCTAAACGTGGCTATTGTACTTTTGTCTATTCACACTATTGTAAAGATATTTGCAGCACGTCTGCCTGCATTGCACACTCCAACTCTTTTTAACTAAGCCATTATACTAGCAAACAGTCAGTGTACCTAGTGGCATCCTAAACGTGGCTATTGTACTTTTGTCTATTCACACTATTGTAAAGATATTTGCAGCACGTCTGCCTGCATTGCACACTCAAACTCTTTTTAACTAAGCCATTATACTAGCAAACAGTCAGTGTACTAGTGGCATCCTAAACATGGCTATTGTACTTTTGTCTATTCACACTATTTTAAAGATATTTGCAGCACGTCTGCCTGCATTGCACACTCAAACTTTTTTAAACTAAGCCATTATACTAGCAAACACTCAGTGTACCTAGTGGCATCCTAACGTGGCTATTGTACTTTTGTCTATTCACACTATTTTAAAGATATTTGCAGCACGTCTGCCTGCATTGCACACTCAAACTTTTTTAAACTAAGCCATTATACTAGCAAACACTCAGTGTACCTAGTGGCATCCTAAACGTGGCTATTGTACTTTTGTCTATTCACACTATTGTAAAGATATTTGCAGCACGTCTGCCTGCATTGCACACTCAAACTTTTTTTAACTAAGCCATTATACTAGCAAACAGTCAGTGTACCTAGTGGCATCCTAAACGTGGCTATTGGACTTTTGTCTATTCACACTATTGTAAAGATATTTGCAGCACGTCTGCCTGCATTGCACACTCCAACTCTTTTTAACTAAGCCATTATACTAGCAAACAGTCAGTGTACCTAGTGGCATCCTAACGTGGCTATTGTACTTTTGTCTATTCACACTATTGTAAAGATATTTGCAGCACGTCTGCCTGCATTGCACACTCCAACTCTTTTTAACTAAGCCATTATACTAGCAAACAGTCAGTGTACCTAGTGGCATCCTAAACGTGGCTATTGTACTTTTGTCTATTCACACTATTGTAAAGATATTTGCAGCACGTCTGCCTGCATTGCACACTCAAACTCTTTTTAACTAAGCCATTATACTAGCAAACAGTCAGTGTACCTAGTGGCATCCTAAACGTGGCTATTGTACTTTTGTGTATTCACAGTATTGTAAAGATATTTGCAGCACGTCTGCCTGCATTGCACACTCCAACTTTTTTTTAACTAAGCCATTATACTAGCAAACAGTCAGTGTACCTAGTGGCATCCTAAACGTGGCTATTGTACTTTTGTCTATTCACACTATTTTAAAGATATTTGCAGCACGTCTGCCTGCATTGCACACTCCAACTTTTTTTAACTAAGCCATTATACTAGCAAACAGTCAGTGTACCTAGTGGCATCCTAAACGTGGCTATTGTACTTTTGTCTATTCACACTATTGTAAAGATATTTGCAGCACGTCTGCCTGCATTGCACACTCCAACTCATTATAACTAAGCCATTATACTAGCAAACAGTCAGTGTACCTAGTGGCATCCTAAACGTGGCTATTGGACTTTTGTCTATTCACACTATTGTAAAGATATTTGCAGCACGTCTGCCTGCATTGCACACTCCACCTTTTTTTAACTCAGCCATTATACTAGCAAACAGTCAGTGTACCTAGTGGCATCCTAAACGTGGCTATTGGACTTTTGTCCAATTTATCCAATTTACTATTGTAAAGATATTTGCAGCACGTCTGCCTGCATTGCACACTCCAACTCATTATAACTAAGCCATTATACTAGCAAACAGTCAGTGTACCTAGTGGCATCCTAAACGTGGCTATTGTACTTTTGTCTATTCACACTATTGTAAACATATTTGCAGCACGTCTGCCTGCATTGCACACTCCACCTTTTTTTAACTCAGCCATTATACTAGCAAACAGTCAGTGTACCTAGTGGCATCCTAAACGTGGCTATTGGACTTTTGTCTATTCACACTATTGTAAAGATATTTGCAGCACGTCTGCCTGCATTGCACACTCCAACTCTTTTTAACTAAGCCATTATACTAGCAAACAGTCAGTGTACCTAGTGGCATCCTAAACGTGGCTATTGTACTTTTGTGTATTCACACTATTGTAAAGATATTTGCAGCACGTCTGCCTGCATTGCACACTCCAACTCTTTTTAACTAAGCCATTATACTAGCTAACAGTCAGTGTACCTAGTGGCATCCTAAACGTGGCTATTGTACTTTTGTCTATTCACACTATTGTAAAGATATTTGCAGCACGTCTGCCTGCATTGCACACTCAAACTCTTTTTAACTAAGCCATTATACTAGCAAACAGTCAGTGTACCTAGTGGCATCCTAAACGTGGCTATTGTACTTTTGTGTATTCACAGTATTGTAAAGATATTTTCAGCACGTCTGCCTGCATTGCACACTCCAACTTTTTTTAACTAAGCCATTATACTAGCAAACAGTCAGTGTACCTAGTGGCATCCTAAACGTGGCTATTGTACTTTTGTCTATTCACACTATTGTAAAGATATTTGCAGCACGTCTGCCTGCATTGCACACTCCAACTTTTTTTAACTAAGCCATTATACTAGCAAACAGTCAGTGTACCTAGTGGCATCCTAAACGTGGCTATTGTACTTTTGTCTATTCACACTATTTTAAAGATATTTGCAGCACGTCTGCCTGCATTGCACACTCCAACTTTTTTTAACTAAGCCATTATACTAGCAAACAGTCAGTGTACCTAGTGGCATCCTAAACGTGGCTATTGTACTTTTGTCTATTCACACTATTGTAAAGATATTTGCAGCACGTCTGCCTGCATTGCACACTCCAACTTTTTTTTAACTAAGCCATTATACTAGCAAACAGTCAGTGTACCTAGTGGCATCCTAAACGTGGCTATTGGACTTTTGTCTATTCACACTATTGTAAAGATATTTGCAGCACGTCTGCCTGCATTGCACACTCCACCTTTTTTTAACTCAGCCATTATACTAGCAAACAGTCAGTGTACCTAGTGGCATCCTAAACGTGGCTATTGGACTTTTGTCTATTCACACTATTGTAAAGATATTTGCAGCACGTCTGCCTGCATTGCACACTCCAACTCATTATAACTAAGCCATTATACTAGCAAACAGTCAGTGTACCTAGTGGCATCCTAAACGTGGCTATTGTACTTTTGTCTATTCACACTATTGTAAACATATTTGCAGCACGTCTGCCTGCATTGCACACTCCAACTGTTTTAAACTAAGCCATTATACTAGCAAACACTCAGTGTACCTAGTGGCATCCTAAACGTGCTATTGTACTTTTGTCTATTCACACTATTGTAAACATATTTGCAGCACGTCTGCCTGCATTGCACACTCCAACTGTTTTAAACTAAGCCATTATACTAGCAAACACTCAGTGTACCTAGTGGCATCCTAAACGTGGCTATTGTACTTTTGTCTATTCACACTATTGTAAACATATTTGCAGCACGTCTGCCTGCATTGCACACTCCAACTGTTTTAAACTAAGCCATTATACTAGCAAACACTCAGTGTACCTAGTGGCATCCTAAACGTGGCTATTGTACTTTTGTCTATTCACACTAGTGCAAATCTATGTGCAGCACCTCTGCATGACACCCTCCTGCTCTGTTTTTAATAAGCTATAATGATAGCACAAAATACTGCCATTTAGTGGCATCATAGAACTGGCTGTTGTATTCCATTAGTGCCCCACTGGTGACAAGCTATTTCTAGCACCTCTACATGACACCCTCATGCACATTTTGCTACGCTAATGTTATAGCAAACTCATGGAATTCATTGCTGAATTTCATAATTCGGAGGGATAGAAAGTCAGCCTTCCTTTAGCTTTTCCTTCTGTTCATAGACAGCATCTCCAAGAGCAATTTCCCCTCCACGTCTAAGTGTGGAGAGGCAGCTAGTGCGCATGCGTGTGCCGATGTACCCCAGCTGCAGCATAATTACAGTGTTTCGCCTAGTGAGTATGCTCAGCCTGACTGTGTTATTCCTGACGCTAAGTCTTCTTTTCGGGATACAGCGCATGCTCCCACACTAAGTGTGAAAAGCCTCTTTGCACAGGTGCTTGCATTCCGTGCCGGGTCTAAGTCCTGTTTTGTGCCTAGACACCATGCTAAAGCTGATAGTCTTTTTTCAGAGACTGTATTTCATGCTACTGAGCATGCTCAGGCACTTCCTGCATCAGAGACTAGGTCCGGTAATGAACTCTTTGGCCCTGGCCCTGATGTGGGGGTCCCATATAGACCACAGGGCATCAGGTGTCCTCCCAAATGGCTTGCAGAGGCCCACACCTATGACTTGTCACCGCATTATTGATGGTCAGACGATGACTGGTGAGGTGTTTGGGTCATGGCAGCAATGAGGTCATCATTGAAGTTGCGGTTCCAAATAGGACGCTAGTTATGCCACTCATGACGTGTCACTCTACTTTTGTCTCCAGGAGGTGCATTGTGGTTCACCCTGGTTTGGGGCGGACCCAGGTTATAAAAGGGGCTGGAGCCAACAAGGAGGTGCGCAGTCTTCTATTATGCTCCGAAAGAGCACACCTCCATGTGTTGAACCCATTGCGGCTTTAGGCCAGAGGTAGGCAGGGATAGGGTGTTGATGCAGGCCACCACCACAGTTGGTAACGCAGAACGGTTAAGACCAGCTCCTGTCCTACCAGTCCTGCTTGTGCAGCCCAGTGGCATTAACAGGCCTGCTGCTGCTGATGCGCCTGCTGTCCACAGGTGTGCCCCTACGCACACGGTCAGCGTACTCAATGGCCCCTGTGTTGTTAACAGGGAGTTCCTGGGCTGGGTGAGCATGTGGACCCTGTGACGCTAACAGGGCTCACAGTCTCCAGATCCGAATGGCGTCTAACTCGGTTCAGGCTACTATTAGTTTCATAGCCACACAGCTCTGTATCCTCCACCAAACCTTCCAGTTGCCAACCTCTCCTTTTCCAACTGGGAGCACGGTGGACACTGACTGCTGATGGGGATATATACCTTTCTCTTTCTTTTCTTATTAATTTTCGTTATATAGCGGTCACAGATTATATACCACTTTATCCAAATCTGCCAGTCCCACTGTAACAGATGGTGTTTCTTCAGCAAATGTTACAGTTGCTTAACCACCAAATCCACGGACCAAAACTTTTTTCCCCTTTCCAACACACCTGTTCCCCTTTCCAACAGCATCTGTCCTTTTTCAACTCATTTTGGGATATGACCAAAAGTGCAACTGTGCAGGGACACCGTACTCAACGCCATCTCAGCACAGCAGCCATCCCTCGGTCCCTCCGATGTGGACAAGTAAAAGACCATTTCCTCCTATCCATGACAAAGCGTTGAGATTCACTCTGTGCAGCACTGGTGTTTAGTGGAAAAGTAGATCTAAGATTGCGTACCACATTCTGCAGATACTCCTGTATACGTGCGTCCATTTCTATGGCAGGAATTAGTTCGCCAAATTTTGTCTTGTACCGGGGATCTAACAGTGTGGCAACCCAGTATTCAGGATTACTTCAAATTCATACAATCCGAGGGTCATGTAGGTAGTGCAGCAAGAAGGCGCTCATGTGTCTTGTGCATCCAGGAGGACCAAGTCCTTGGTGTGTTGGTGGCAGAGAGGTGAGAATCGTGCATCCTTCCTCTGCCCTCTCCCCACAACCTCGCACAACCGAAATGTGAGCAAGCTCTCACTCATCTGCTGAGTCTTCCATGCCCATCGCCAGTTCGTCCTCCATTTCTTCATGGGCTCCTGCACTTTCATCAACACTTTTTGCTGATACTATGCGCCTGTCACAAACCACCGGGGGGGTCACTCAGAAATCCCCCGCGCTGGCTACCAGTACGTCACAATCGGGGGGTAACAAGTGGGGGTCACCCCTCCTTTATACCTCCCGACCGACAGACAGAGCACGTGATGCGCTCTCTAGCGCCCCTCTTATAGTCAGGCCAATTATGGAATTGCCCGACAATAAGCAAGGAGGCCGCTATACTACTTATGCCGATTATTGAAGGGTCCCCGGTGAGAGTAGGGTATATATTCCCCCGACCTCCGCGGGCGGAATATATAAAACCTCCCTGAATCTCACTGGCCTCCCCACAATAATCCTTGGCACAACTCGCTGCCACCAACCGCTTTACGGTAACTATTAGCCGAACACACAGACGTGGGATTCAAGATCGAGATAACAGAACAGCCCAAGATTAATTATATAATTTAATCGCCTAAAGCACACTAGAAACTACAATATATACAATAGGGAATCTACAGAATATACATATGTCAGAGTACAGTTACAGATAAAGCATGGTTTACAAACAGGTATACAATTACATCAGTTACCTTGTGTGTCTGGCCACAGGGGGGCGCTGTAGACCAGGTTTCCAGGAACTCCCTCTCCAGGTCTTTCCCAACCAGGCCCCCGAGCAGAAGAACGCTGGAAAATGGCCGAAGTAGGGTTATCAACCTGGGCAGATCCAGGTCCCCTCCTACCTTAGTGACCTCACAGGGAAGCACTGCCACTCCCCCTGCATGGATCAGAATTATCCAGCCAAGGGGATATTGGCCATAACTTTGCCTGGGAGCGTCGTAGGCGGACGCCAATGCTCTCATTGTGACAGTTATGAATTTAGCTACAGAACGAGGGGACTCATGACCTGTCTGCCAGTTCCCCATTGGCTGATATCACGCCTGGGGCATTTCCCAATGTCCTGCTCCCATAAAAAGGGTGTGCCAGCATCGTCCTCATGCGGAGACACCATTTTTATGGTTGCCATATTTATCGGAAATATGGCTTGCGAGATATGAACCATTTTTTACCGGAGTCGTTCTGTCTGGCTACTTCCATAGCCTTGCTAACTAGCTAGCAGCCCCCACTACAGGGTCACGGCAGGGAGTCATCCTGTGTCCATTGTCCTCAAGCCACCTAATTTCCATATCACAGGACATGGCCATGGATTTGTTGCTAAACCAGTTGTGTGAAGGGAAGGGGGGGGGGTGACACCAGGAGAGGGCTTCCTGACATGACTTGAATGTCATGATTTATCGTCATATCTCCGGATTTACCTCACACCTCCCCCCTTTTGAGGGCGCTAGGGGGCAGCACACTCCGGTGTTCCCCCGTGCGCCCGTCCGCGACCTCTCCTTGTCGGGACAGCCCGTCTGTGTTACCGTGGTCACGGCCCCTTTTGTGGCGAATGGTGAAGTTGTATTGCTGGAGCGCAAGGCTCCATCGCAAAAATCGCCCATTCGTCCCAGAGACGGTGTGCAACCAGCTGAGGGGATTGTGGTCCGTCTCCACGATGAAGTGGCGCCCGTATAGATAGGGTTGCAGACGCTGCAGGGCCCACACTATGGCCAGGCACTCCTTCTCCATTGTAGAATAGGCCACTTCCCTCGGTAACAGCTTCCTGCTCAGGTACAAGACTGGGTGCTCTTGGCTCGCAGAGTCCACCTGGCTGAGCACCGCACCGAGGCCGAAGTCACTGGCGTCGGTCTGTACTACAAACGGCCGCGTGAAGTCGGCTGCCTGTAGCACGGGCGGGCTGGACAGGGCGTCCTTTAGGGCCCGGAAGGCTGTCTCGCAGTCCACTGTCCAATCGACTGCAGAGGGCAGCTTCTTCTTGGTGAGGTCCGTCAAGGGCTTTGCCAGGCTACTATAGCATGGAACAAACCTCCTATAGTACCCAGCGGTCCCCAAGAAGGACATCACCTGCTTCTTGGTCCTGGGGGTGGGCCAGGATGCGATGGCTTCCACCTTCTCAGGCTCGGGCTTCAGTGTTCTCCCACCTACCCGGTGACCGAGGTACTGGACCTCGCTCATGGCCAGCTGACACTTTCCCGGCTTGATGGTCAAACCTGCCCGGTGGATCCGCCTGAGCACCTGTGCTAGATGCTCTAGGTGGTCCTCCCAGGTGGGACTGAAGACGGCAATGTCATCCAGGTACGCGGCCGCGTACCCTTCAAGTCCCTTGAGCAGGGTGTTGACCATCCGCTGGAAAGTGGCAGGGGCATTCCTCATCCCGAATGGCATCACCGTGGACTCGTACAGTCCAAATGGGGTAATAAAGGCAGAGCGTTCCCTGGCCTTGCGAGTCAGGGGGATCTGCCAATATCCCCGGCTCAGGTCCATGATGGTCAGGTACTGAGCCCCGGCCAACTGATCGAGCAGGTCATCGATGCGTGGCATTGGGTACGCATCGGCGACCGTGACAGCATTGAGCCCCCTGTAGTCCACGCAGAACCGAGTGGTTCGGTCCTTCTTAGGGACGAGGACTACAGGCGAGGCCCAAGCGCTGTTGGATGCCTGGATCACCCCCAGCTCCAGCATCTCGTCAATCTCCTGGCGCATGTGTTGCTGCACCTCCAGGGAGACCCGATATGCTGAACGCCGGATCGGGGGATGATCCCCAGTGTCCACGTGATGGACAGCCAAGTCAGTCCTTCCGGGCTGGTTGGTAAACAACCCCCGGAAGGGGTGTAGGGTGGCCCACAGCTGGGACCGTTGGTCCTCCAAGAGCTGGTGGCCAACCTCCACATCCTCAATGGATCCGCCTGCCCTAACCTGGGCTAGCATATCCAAGAGGGTTTCCGCTTCTCCCTCCTCGGGCAGGTTGCACACGGGGAGCGCACATGCCTCCCGCTCATGATGTGCCTTCATCATGTTCACATGGAAGGGCTTCCGCCTTCCACGGGCAGGGTCCAGGGTGACCAGGTACGTCACAGGGTTGAGCTGCTGGTACACGAGGTATGGGCCTTCCCAGGCTGCCTGAAGCTTGTCCTGTGGTACGGGGACCAGTACCCACACCTCTTGACCCACTTGGTAGGTCCTCTCACAAGCGTTCTGGTCGTACCAACGCTTCTGATCGGCCTGGGCTTGAGCCATATTGTCGTGTACCAGTTGCGTCAAGGCCTGCATTTTGTCCCGGAAGCGCATGACATACTCGATAACCGACACTCCAGGGGTGGCCAAATCCCCTTCCCAAGCCTCTTTCACCAGAGCCAGGGGGCCCCGCACACGTCGCCCGTACAGGAGCTCAAACGGTGAGAATCCTGTTGAGGCCTGTGGAACCTCCCGGTAAGCAAATAACAGGTGTGGGAGATACCGCTCCCAGTCACGCCCATGGGAGTCGACCAACATCTTAAGCATCTGCTTTAAGGTGCCATTGAACCGCTCGCACAGGCCATTAGTCTGTGGATGGTACGGGCTGGCCACCAGATGTCGCACCTGGACTTGCTTACAGAGGGCCTCCATCAGCTGGGACATGAATTGGGTCCCCCGGTCAGTGAGCATTTCCTGGGGAAAACCCACTCGGGAGAAAATCTCCAGCAATGCGGTGGCCACCTTGTCAGCCCGAATGGACGACAAGGCCACTGCTTCTGGGTACCGGGTGGCATAGTCCACTACCGTCAGTATGAAGCGTTTCCCGGAGCTGCTGGGGATGGCCAGCGGGCCGACCAGATCCACAGCCACCCTCCTGAAAGGCTCATCGATGATTGGCAGAGATACCAGTGGGGCTTTGGGGCGTGGCCCCGCCTTCCCCACTCTCTGACAGGTTTCACACGAACGGCAGTAGGCAGCCACATCGGCCCCCATTTTTGGCCAGTAGAAATGCTGGTTTAACCTGGCCTTGGTCTTAGCGATCCCTAGGTGTCCGGCCATCGGAATCTCATGTGCGATCCGCAACAACTCCGTCCGGAACGGATAGGGTACCACCAACTGTCGGTCCCTGGGCCACGCCTCCGGTGAACCCTGCTGGACCGTGGCCCGGTACAGCCGTCCTTGGTCCCAGACCACTCGCTCCGGGTCCGAGTCCGAGGGAGGCTGTGCCGCCTGCTCCTTAAGAGCTTTCAGGCTGTCGTCAGCTTCTAACGCTGCCTGAAACCCCTGACTAGATGTGGCCAGAATCGACGAGACTGTCACATCTTCGGTCAGTACCCCGGGACCTGTGTCCTGGCCTCCACCTGACTCGGCTGCCACTTGGTCAGAAGGGGAAGAGCTATCGGACCTCCGGGAGGCCCCTTGGCTTCCAGCACTCCCACTGCGGGTGACAGCGGCCACAGCCGCTGCGACCGTGGGTCGTGCCTGCTCCTCCTCCGTTCCTGACCAAGTCGCCGGTTCAGGCAGACCTACCTGGCTTCCTGACACCCCGGTTGTGGGGGAACCATGCACCGAGATCTTACCTGGGAGCACTTCCGCTCCTGGACTGGCCCCAATCTCACCTGCCTGTTCCCCTCCTGCAGCAACAGAACCCCGCTGTGAAATCTCTGGGGACCCCACATTTGCTGTGGTAGCCCCCACCCCACACACTGGTCCTCCCCCTGCAGCACCCTGCTCTCTGCTTATCCCTGCAGAGGGCAGCAGATCCCAGCTCACAGGCTGGTTACTTGTAGAGGCATTGTCACACCTTTCTCTGACCCCCTCCCCTGTCACAGCTGCAGCTGTGTGTGTGTCTATGGTGTCTGTGCAAGCAGAAATAGCAGAGTTCACTCCCTCCTCCCTTACATCATTCATAGATAACACATTAACATTGTTAGGAGTCATGTCAGTACGGGCTGACGGTTCAGCCCTTGGTTGGGGCCCAAACTGGGAGGTTATCTGCCCCAAATCTGTCCCAAGTAGCACGTTTGCAGGGATCCGATCAGTTACCCCCACCTCCCTCACCCCTCGCCCTGCGCCCCAGTCCACATAAATGTCAGCAACAGGCAGCGCCGGGTCAGTGCCTCCAATCCCGGAGACAGCGAGGGTTTTTCCAGGGATCAAGTCTTGGGGGGACACCATCTCAGGCCGCACCAGAGTCACCTCCGAGGCGCTGTCTCGCAGTCCTATGGTCACAGACCGGCCGACGGTGACAGGTTGGAAGCTGTCCAGGGACCTACCACCACCCCCACCCACACAATACACCTTGGGCGGCCCTTGGGACGGGGCCGGAGCCGGGGCCTTGGGACGCTGAGGGCACATGGCCTTGAAGTGTCCAGGTAGGTTGCACTGGTGGCACCGTCTTGGTTCTGCCACGGGCCTGGAGAGGGGAGTTGAGGGGGACACCCCCTGCAGTCTAGGGGCAGGTGGGGCAGTCGCAGAATTCATCTTACCCCCTCTCCAGGTGCTGCTGGTGGCCGCTCTCCTGGCCTCAGGGGCCCGGTTGTTGGTGTAGTCATCGGCAAGGGCAGCTGTAGCCGTGGACCCCTTTGGCTTCTGGTCTCGGATGAACTGGCGGAGATCCTCAGGGCAGTTCCACAAGAGTTGCTCCGTGATGAACAAGTCCAGGATCTCCGGTCCGGTGGAAAGCTGCAGGCCTTGGGTCCAGTGGTCGGCAGCTCGGGCAAGTGCCCGCCTGTGGTCAGCCCAGGAGTCCTTTGGTCCCTTCTGTAGGCTCCGGAACTTCTTGCGGTAGGACTCTGGAGTGAGGTTGTACTGTTGGATCAGGGCCCGCTTGATGGTGTCGTAGCCCTGATCTGCCTCAGCAGGCAAGTCCCCAAGGATATCCAGGGCCTTACCCCTTAAACGGGGGGTCAGGTATTTGGCCCACTGGTCCTTGTTCAGATGGTGCTGCAAGCAAGTCCGTTCAAAAGCAGTCAAGAAAGAGTCCAAGTCTCCATCCTTCTCCAGCACTGGGAAGTCCTCAACACGGACCTTTGGAAGTTTGGTGTCTGGAAGGTCACGGGTGGCTGATGAGGGCCGGAGCTGAGCTAGCTGCAGCTGGTAGTTACGCTCTGCCTGGCGCTCTTCACGCGCTGCTTGCCGCTCACGCTCGGCCATGAGTTCCTTGTAGCCCTCCCGGTCTCCAGCCTGGCGTAGGGCCATAGCCATTTGAAGAAGGCTATCCGAGCCTCCCAGGCTCGGTGGAATGGCACGTGGTGATCTGCGGCCCGCTGCGGAGCCTGGTGATTCACTGTCCATTGCAGAGCGGAGGGCTGGCATCTGGCTCGTTGAGGACCCTTGGGCGAGCTGCTCCTCCTCTTGTCCAGCAGTGCCCGGTTGTGCAATGTCCTCTGCAGAGCTGTTTTCTGGCGTCGGGCTCCTGGAGGACTCGTGGACAACCTCCTCATCGTCTCTGGCCTGAGCATCGGCCATTCCTTTGGCTTTGCTCCTGGTGCTATCAGCCATTGTTGCAGACTTTGGTCACTGACACAGAACTGACACCTGATGCACCCACACACCTTACAGTATCTGCACTCTGACACTCTAGTGTTGAGCTAGTCTGAAGACCCCAGCAGCCACAGCTGCTGCAGGCAGTCTTTAGTGTCTGGGAGTATGGGTCTCACACTCACACACACTATTATCTCGATCCCACCGCTGCCACCAATATGTCACAAACCACCGGGGGGGTCACTCAGAAATCCCCCGCGCTGGCTACCAGTACGTCACAATCGGGGGGTAACAAGTGGGGGTCACCCCTCCTTTATACCTCCCGACCGACAGACAGAGCACGTGATGCGCTCTCTAGCGCCCCTCTTATAGTCAGGCCAATTATGGAATTGCCCGACAATAAGCAAGGAGGCCGCTATACTACTTATGCCGATTATTGAAGGGTCCCCGGTGAGAGTAGGGTATATATTCCCCCGACCTCCGCGGGCGGAATATATAAAACCTCCCTGAATCTCACTGGCCTCCCCACAATAATCCTTGGCACAACTCGCTGCCACCAACCGCTTTACGGTAACTATTAGCCGAACACACAGACGTGGGATTCAAGATCGAGATAACAGAACAGCCCAAGATTAATTATATAATTTAATCGCCTAAAGCACACTAGAAACTACAATATATACAATAGGGAATCTACAGAATATACATATGTCAGAGTACAGTTACAGATAAAGCATGGTTTACAAACAGGTATACAATTACATCAGTTACCTTGTGTGTCTGGCCACAGGGGGGCGCTGTAGACCAGGTTTCCAGGAACTCCCTCTCCAGGTCTTTCCCAACCAGGCCCCCGAGCAGAAGAACGCTGGAAAATGGCCGAAGTAGGGTTATCAACCTGGGCAGATCCAGGTCCCCTCCTACCTTAGTGACCTCACAGGGAAGCACTGCCACTCCCCCTGCATGGATCAGAATTATCCAGCCAAGGGGATATTGGCCATAACTTTGCCTGGGAGCGTCGTAGGCGGACGCCAATGCTCTCATTGTGACAGTTATGAATTTAGCTACAGAACGAGGGGACTCATGACCTGTCTGCCAGTTCCCCATTGGCTGATATCACGCCTGGGGCATTTCCCAATGTCCTGCTCCCATAAAAAGGGTGTGCCAGCATCGTCCTCATGCGGAGACACCATTTTTATGGTTGCCATATTTATCGGAAATATGGCTTGCGAGATATGAACCATTTTTTACCGGAGTCGTTCTGTCTGGCTACTTCCATAGCCTTGCTAACTAGCTAGCAGCCCCCACTACAGGGTCACGGCAGGGAGTCATCCTGTGTCCATTGTCCTCAAGCCACCTAATTTCCATATCACAGGACATGGCCATGGATTTGTTGCTAAACCAGTTGTGTGAAGGGAAGGGGGGGGGGGTGACACCAGGAGAGGGCTTCCTGACATGACTTGAATGTCATGATTTATCGTCATATCTCCGGATTTACCTCACAGCGCCCTTGTTAATCCCTCTCCCTCACCATGAATGCCGCATAGGTGCCGCTGACCATCTGGACCTCGTAGATCTTGTTATCCCTTCCGCATATGACTCCTCCTGTACTTCCTCCCCTTCCTCTTGTCCCAACACCTGACTCCGAATAATAATTACAGTGTGCTCCATCATGTAGATGACCAGAATTGTCACGCTGAGAATGACATTGCCAGTGCTAAACATCTTCGTCGACATTTGTAAACTGTGTAGCAGGGTGCATAGGTCCTTGATCTGACACCACTCCAGCAGCGTGATCTGCACCACCTCTTGATCAAGTTATCCCAGGCTATATGTCATACCGTATTTCAGCAGGGCTCTGCGGTGCTGCCACACACGCTGCAACATGTGCAGATTCCAATTCCTGCGTGTCGGAACATCGCATTTCCGGCGTTTAACTGCCAGACCCTAAAGGCCCTGTCACACATAGAGATAAATCTGCGCCAGATCTGTGGTTGCAGTAAAATTGTGGACAATCAGTGCCAGGTTTGTGGCTGTGAACAAATGGAACAATATGTCCATGATTTCACTGCAACCACAGATCTGCCAAAGATTTATCTCTGTGTGTGACAGGGCCTTTAGACTTCCGGAGTGATGAAAGTTGTTGAGCTGCTGTGTGCGCATGATGGAAGTGAGCACATAGCGAGCGTGCCCGCTGCACAAGGTCATGTAGGCCGTGATGGTGTTTTAAAAATTGCTGGAGAATTCGGTTCAACACGTGAGCCATACAAGGCACGTGTGTCACATTGCCCTGAGGATGGCCCGCAGCCAGGTTTGCATCATTGCCGCACACGGCTGTTAAGTCACCAACGGAGTCCGCTCCGTCAATTTGTACTCCGGTCGCCAGGTGACAACGTGTTCCTTTCATGAATAGTGCTGATGATGGGAGAGGAGTCGATGCCAGCGGCGCAGGTGGACGCAGGTTATGCTCACCCACTGGGCTGCATTACCTTGACAGATGCAGAATCTCTGGCTGAATGTAGCTGGTGGGTATCTCACAGATGAAATACCATCATTCAGCTACAACCAATGGGAAGACACCACACCCTTTTTTATGCCCATCCTGTCTGCAGACCACTGCCAGACATAGCTATGAACCTCTGGTTAATTTTACCCCCAGTTCAGTTTTATGATTTTGTGTGCTTGTTACCTGACTACTTTTCCTGCTTGCTGTTTATGTACCTTGTTGGCCGATCCGCATTTCACCTCTGCTTGTTTTCTGATTAAGTCCTGGCCGTCCCATTCTGTTCCTGTTCCTCAATTAATGTTTTGACCCTGCCTGACTACTATTCTCTGGAATAGCGGTGTGACTCACATTTCCCATACATTTCAAAGTAAAACTTTGACCGCCTGATGGCATTGAGCTCTGCTGCCAGCATAGTAAGGAGGTGTGTGGTAGTCCTTGTGCGCAGTTGCAAGGAAGGGTGGCCTGACCACACAGGGTTTGCGCCAAGGTGGAGGACCCACACGAGGTTGAAGAGGCAGAAGCAGTGTATTAACTTCTACATACAGAAGAAGGATTGAAACAACTCGTGGGGACGGCAAGACTTGTACAGCAGACCCTTCTCCATCTCTCACCATAGTTTGCCAGTGCCCAGTCAGTGACATGTAATGACCCTGTCTATGCTTACTGGTCCAAGTATCTGTGTTGAAATGCACCCAGTCGCACACAGATTTTCTCAAGGAAGTGGTGATGTTGTGTGCGACATGCTGGTGTAGCGCGGGCATGCTTTTCTTGGAGAAGCAGTGGTGATTGGGCATCTGGTACTGGGGCACAGCGACAGACATAAGGTCTCTAAAATCCTGTGTGTCCACTAGGCGGAAAGGCAGCATTTCGGTAGCCAACAGCTTACAGAGGGATAGAGTCAACCACTTAGCTTTGTCATGGGTCGCAGGAAGTGGCCTCTTATTTGACCACATCTGAGGGACAGAGATCTGGCTGCTGTCTGTAGACGGTGTTGAGTAGGGTGTCCCTGGAAAAATGCAGGTTTGTGAGGAAAGTGCAGGCGGAGACATGATGTTGCCTTCATCTTGCCTTCAGATCTATTCATCTTGTATCATTTTTAAAAAACACAGCAAGCAAGGGTTACTCCAAGCGGAGTCTCCCTTTTTTCCAAAAATTGGGCACACAGACACCCCATCAGTGGCAGCACTTGTGCCCTAGTTGCAAACAGGATGTTTTGATTTGCATCAAGCACATTCAAAAATACGCCATAATTAACCGTCCCCAGCATGACACCGGGGTAGGTAGATAAAGTCTTTGCTGAACCATGACTTGGTCATCTTGGCTCCTTTTAAAAACAATGTAAGCAAGGGTTACTCCAAGCGGAGCCTCCCTTTTTTCCAAAAATTGTGCCCCACACACACCCACCCATTCAGTGGCAGCAGTTGTGCCATAGTTGTACACTTCACAGCTAGATTTGCATCAAGCACATTCCAAATCCACAAGCATTTACTCTCCCCAGGATGACACAGGGGTTGTAAATTCCTTCTGGATCCATGACTTGTTAATTTTGATGAACGTCAGTCTGTCCACATTGTCACTGGACCGACGCGTGCGCTTATCTGTCAGCACACACCCAGCAGCACTGAAGACACGTTCAGAGACAACGCTGGCAGCTGGACACGACAAAATCTCCAAGGCGTAACTGGATAGCTCTGGCCATTTTTCTAGATTTGAAGCCCAAAATGAGCAAGGCTCTATTTGCAAAGTCATGGCATCGATGTTCATTTGTAGATAATCCTGTATCATCCTCTCCAGCCGTTGACTATGTGTCAGACTTGTTGTCTCTGGTGGCCTTGCAAAGGAGGGTCTAAAAAAATTATGAAAAGATTCCATTAAATTGCTGTTACCAGCACCAGATACGGTGCTACTGGTACATGTAGACTGTTGAAGATGACGAGACCGTCCCATGTTTGTCAAGTTACAACTGGGAGATTCACTCCCTGCACCTGCACGGTTGTTTGGTGGAAAAGCGGATCTAAGATCGAGTAACAGCTTCTGCTGATACTCCTGCATAAGTGCGTCCCTTTCTATGGCTGGAATTATGTCACAAAATTTGGACTTGTACCGGGGATCTAATAGTGTGGCAAGCCAGTAGTCATCATCACTTCTAATTTTGACAATACGAGGGTCATGTTGGAGGTAGTGCAACAAGAAGGCACTCATGTGTCTTGCGCAGCCATGCGGACCAAGTCCACGCTGTGTTTGTGGCATAGAGGTGCTAACCGTTCTTTCTTCCTCTGACATCTCCCCCCAACCTCTTTCAACTGAAATTTGACCAAGGTCCCCCTCATCTGCTGAGTCTTCCATGTCCATGGACAGTTCGTCCTCCATATCTTCATGTCCTCCTGCACCTTCCTCAACATCTCGCCTGCTACCATGCGCCCTTGTTGATCCCTGTCCCCCATGGTCCCATGCCTGGCGCCTTGGTGATGATGAACGTCTGGACCTTGGTGATGTTGTTGTGTCTTGCGCATATGAATCCTCCTGTAGTTCCTCCCCTTCCTGTTGTCCCACCCCCTGACTCCGAATAGTGTTTAGCGTGTGCTCCAGCATGTAAATGACTGGAATCGTCATGCTGATAATGGCATTGTCAGCGCTAAACATATTCGTCGCCATGTCGAAACTGTGCAGAAGGGTGCATAGGTCCTTGATCTGAGACCAATCTAGCAGTGTAATCTGCCCCACATCTGCATCTCATTGGCCTAGGCTATACGTCATGACGTAATGCACCAGGGCTCGGTGGTGCTGTCACTGTATCATGTGGAGAGTCGAATTCCAGCGTGTCGATACATCGCATTTCAGGTGATGAACCGGCAGGCTGAAAGACTTCTGGAGCAATGCAAGTCAAGTCAGCTGCGGCGTTTAAATGGCAGAAGTGAGCAGAGAGTGACCATGCCCTGTGCAGAAGCCCATCTAGGCCGTGATAGTGGGTTAAAATTGCTGGACAACAAGGTTAAACACGTGAGCCATACAAGGCACGTGTGCCAGCTTGCCCAGGCGAAGGGCCGCACCCAGGTTTGCAGCATTGTCGCACACGGCCTTACCAGGCTGTAGGTTGAGTGGAGACAACCATTTATTAAACTCGGACCGCAGAGCTGACCACAACTCCTCAGCTGTGTGACTCTTATTCCCAAGACATGTCAAGCTAAAGACCGCCTGATGCCGTTGCGCTCTGCTGCCAGCATAGTAATGAGGGTTGCGTGATTCCTTCTGCGCAGTGAGAACGCTGGTGGCCTGACCAGGCAGGCTTGGGGCGGAGGTGGAGGACCCAGATGAGGTGGAGGATGCAGAAGCAGTGGCGGAACTTGGACAGACAGAGGATTGACACACAAGTCGTGGGGACGGCAAGACTTGTGCAGCAGACCCTTCACCATCTATCACCATAGTTACCCAGTGGCCAGTCAGCGACATGTACCGTCCCTGTCCATGCTTACTGGTCCAAGTATCGGTGGTGAAATGCACCCGTTCACACACAGAGTTTCTCAAGGAAGCGGTGATGTTGTGTGCGACATGCTGGTGTAGCGCGGGCACACCTTTCTTAGAGAAGTAGTGGCGACTAGGCATCTGGTACTGGGGCACAGCGACAGACATAAGGTCTCTAAAATCCTGTGTGTCCACTAGGCGGAAAGGCAGCATTTCGGTAGCCAACAGCTTACAGAGGGATAGAGTCAACCTCTTAGCTTTGTCATGGGTCGCAGGAAGTGGCCTTTTATTTGACCACATCTGAGGGACAGAGATCTGGCTGCTGTGTGTAGACGGTGTTGAGTAGGGTGTCCCTGGAAAAATGCAGGTTTGTGAGGAAAGTGCAGGCGGAGACATGATGTTGCCTTCATCCAACGTTGGTGCTATCGATGTTTGAGAGAGCTGTACACAATCACTTGTTTCCCCTTCCAAACCAACTGACGACCTACCAAGCAAACTGCCTGTTGCGGTTACAGTGGTGGAAGTTGTGGGTGGAAAAACAGGTGTGACAGCTGTCCCCACAGTCCTAGAAGATGACGAGCGCGCGGATGCACTGGAAGGGGCAGGCGGTGGATGGTTCGCTCCGCTAGGCCGCATTGCAGCACGGTGAGCTTCCCACCAGGCCATATGATATTTATTCATGTGACGATTCAAGGAAGAAGTTGTCAAACTGCTGAGGTTTTGACCTCTACTAAGATAACCATGCCAAATGTTACAGATCACATAATTTGCTCAGAGGCAGAGTGGTGGCTGAGGATGCAGTTGTAGATGTGCTACCAGTGCTCCGACTGTGTCCAGGAAGGCGCAAGGTTACTTCGTCGTCGGTTGCATCCTCCTCCACCGCCTCTGTTGACCTCCTCGAGTGTCTGACTGTGGGTTGACAGTAGGTGGGATCTAGAACTTCATCATCAATTGTTGTGTTTGCACTCCCCTCCCCCTCAGACCGAGCCTCTTCTTGCCCTGACCGAATATTTAAGTTGTCATCCCAATCGGGTATCTGCGTCTCATCTTCATCAGTATGTTCCTCATTGTCTATAACCACAGTTATTGGAAAGGCAGCATTTTGGTAACCAACAGTTTGCAGATGCTGAAAGTCAACCTCCAAGCCATGTCATGCCCTTCTAAAAGCATGTAAAACACAGCGAGGGGACTCCAACCACAGTCTCCCTCGTTTACACTAACTGTGCCACACACACCCCACTTGACTGGCATCGGTTGAGCCCCCTTTTGAAAAAGGAAAAGATGCTTTGCATGAAGCACTCTCAAAAATACGCGTGCCTTTCGCGTCCCCTTGCTGACCCAGGGGAAGAAAAGTCCGCTGAGAGCCATGACTTGTTCATCTTGGTTCTTTTAGAGACACAGCGAGGGGACTCCAACCACAGTCTCCCTCGTTTACACTAACTGTGCCACACACACCCCACTTGACTGGCATCGGTTGAGCCCCCTTTTGAAAAAGAAAAAGATGCTTTGCATGAAGCACTCTCAAAAATACGCGTGCCTTTCCCGTCCCCTGGCTGACCCAGGGGAAGAAAAGTCCTCTGAGAGCCATGTCCACATTGTCAGTGGACAGACACGTGTGCTTATCTGCCAGCAGACCCCCAGCAGCACTGAAGACAGGTTCCGAGAGAACGCTGGCTGCAGGACACGACAAGATCCCCAAGGCGTACGTGGCGAGCTCAGGCAATTTATCCAGATTGGAAGTCTAAAATGAGCAGGGCTCAAGTTGCACAATAATGGAATCGATGTTTCCTTGCATATACTCATATATCTGTGTGTTCTCCTCTTTTTCCTTGTCCAGCTGTTTTGTTTTCGCATGAGTATATGTCCTTGTCACTTTCCCATGTGTTTGAGTTGTTTGTCACCTTTTGGACACCTTTGAGGGTGTTTTCTAGGTGTTTTTCTGTGTTTGTGATTGCCTGCCATTGTTTCCTATGCAGTTCGAGTTCGGTTCGTTGAACGTTCGATGAACCGAACTCGAACGGGACCCCCGTTCGGCGAGCCGACCTCGAGCCGAACCGGGACCGGTTCGCTCATCTCTATTTGGGATGTAAGTTCGTGACGCCACCCACGGGTTTTGGTGAATAGATGGACACCACCACTGCCATTAACCAGGCCTCCCGGGGACGGTGTTGCGCAGCTTGGTGTTAACCCCTCCGTGGGTAGGGGGATGATGGTCCCAGGAGCCCGAGGGAGGTGCTGAGGCGTGGGAGCAGGTGCGTGCAGGGCACTGATGCTGTGCGGTGCGGTGTGCGGCCCGAAGGCACTGGTGTACTCACTATGACGCAATACACTGGAGTCTCTGGTAAACCAAACAGGGTGGTGAACGGGGCACGCAGCCGGCTGCAGCTCCTCCCGGAATAGGTTGGTGGTTTCCGCCTTTCTCCTGCACCTCTTTGTAAGAATGTTCTGACTCCTATGCTTAAGCAATGGTAGTCCGCTCCCCGACTTGTATATGCCGTAGGAGCCCGTTTGCCCTCAGACGCTGGCCCTTTGGGTCTCTAGGCTTTGGCGGTGGCTTTACCCTGTATGGTTGGGCTGTTGTCTTCTAACAGGTCTTGTGTGGGATAGGTCCTAAAGTGCAGTCCTCAATCAGTTGATTTGACTCGGCCCTGTCGGTTCAGGGCTTTGTACTGGGTATGAGTATCCCTCCTGGTGCTCCGGTTTCCAATCGGTTCCCCGGTTCAGTACCGGCGGGCCACCGCCCGACCCCGATCCCTACGGTTCCGCCAGCTGTAATCCCAGCTCCTGCAGGTGGCCACCACCATCTGCCTCCTTGCCAAAGGTGACTGGGCTCCAACCCAGCCAAATGATCCGGCATTCCCAAATCATGTGCCAAAAATCTGCACCATCTCTTCCACACCTCGGACAACCCTCTCCAACCGAGTTCTTCATCTTATTCAATCTTTGAGGAGTGATGTAACTCTGATGAATAATATATAATTGAATCAGTCTATTATTAATTGCAGGAGAGACTAAGGTGTGGGATTCGACAATGTTGTCCCAAACTACATCATCAATTTCAGGAATCTTGGCTCTCCATTTTCCCAAGATAGAAAGAGGATTATTCATGGCTTTAGCCCGGATGAGGGAGGAATATAGTTTAGAGATAAGACCGCCCGGACCTTGTGATCTAATAATTCTAATTATCGGGAATGAAGAGAATCTAACCTCACGACCAGAGAACTGAGCTCGAAAAGCGTGCCTGACCTGGAGGTACTGAAACCCATGAGATTCCGGCAAATCAAATTCTGCCTGCAGCTGCGCAAAAGGGTGGAGTTTACCATCACGATTGCTCCATTCACCAAAGCCCGGCAACCCACAAAAGTGCGGAAGGTCCAAGTTACCCCACAGCGGGGTCTCAATTGGTACATCATGGAATCCAAATATGGATTTAGCCTCCTTCCAAATCCTGGCCCCCAATTTGTGTATCGGAAGGATTCGGCCCTCAGGGGTTCTCTTGTGATCTGATAATAGAGGCCATAGAAGTTCCACACCCGTAAATTCTGCCAGTAATCCCTCCGGGGAGCCCCTCGCGCCTGGCAATGTCCACTGACCCAGATATTTCAATTGTCCGGCCAGATAATATACATATAGGTCAGGAAGAGCCATACCCCCCAGGTCTTTAGGTCTCTGTAATTTGGCCAAATGAATTTTAGATCTGGACGTGCCCCAGACAAAAGTGATCATTAAGGAGTCAAGGGTCCGAAAGAAGGAACGAGGAATCTGTACAAAGACATGCTGAGTAATATAAAGACACTTCGGTTGTACTATCATTTTGAGAAGGTTGATCCTTCCGGCCACCGAAAGCAGAAGTTGACTCCATCTGTTAAATTTATCCCCGAAGTGTGATAAGAGAGGGGCAACATTCCTTTCTATCATCTCCGAAGGACTTTTTGTTAGTATGATTCCCAAATATTTAAAGTGGTCTACCACCGGTATTCTACATATATAAGTGTTCACTGAATCTTCTCTGTCCCGGGACAGGAAGAGCAGGTACGACTTTGACCAGTTAATTGCCAGGCCCGAGAACTCCCTGAATCGATCAATAAGCTCCACCGCTCTAGGAATGGAGGAATCTGGATCGGATGCAAACAGTAGCAAGTCGTCTGCATATAAAGACAGGCGTTCATCTCCCTTACTGTGCTTCACTCCCTGGTATATTGGGTCCGCCCGAATTCGCGCAGCCAACGGCTCCATGGCCAGGGCAAACAGGAGAGGAGACAGGGGACACCCCTGTCTGGTTCCCCTCCCCAGAGAAAAAGATTCCGACGCTCCACCTGAATGTTAGCAGTCGGAGCTTTATATACAATTTCAACCCATCTAATGAATACGTTACCGAAACCAAGTGCCCGCAGCACCTCCAGTAAGTATGGCCATTCTATGGAGTCAAAGGCCTTGGCTGCATCCAAGGAGACCAAAGCCCAGTCCTCATCTTTCCCGGCACCCATCTGCAAGATCACCTGCGCTCTCCTCAGGTTGTCTGAGGTACTCCTACCCGGAATGAATCCAGACTGATCCCTATGTATTATGGAGGAAATCACTTTGTTAAGTCTAGTTGCCAGTATTTTTGTAAGTATTTTATAGTCCGAGTTCAACAGGGAAATCGGTTTGTATGAGCCACACTCCAGGGGGTCCTTATCTGGTTTTAATAGCAAAATGATGGTTGCCTCATAGAAAGAGTCAGGCAGCCGTCCCATTCGGAATGAAGCCTCAACCGCTTCCAAGAGGGCTGAAGCGAGCCCCCCTTGATATTTGTTGAATATTTCAATCGGGAGTCCGTCGGGACGAAACGCCCTACCGGGCCCCCATCGCTTCCACCATCTCCTCCATACTAATGGACTCATCCAAGGCCACTCTCTGAGCCGAAGTTAATCTGGGGAGCTCAAGATATCGCAGATAATCAGCAATCTCCTCTCTCGAGAACGTCAGTCTGGACTCATACAGGTGTCTATAAAAGTCCAAGAACACCTCCAGAATCTCATTTACAGAAGTAACCAGCTCGCCACTAGAGGCTCTGATCTTAAGAACCGCAGGTGAGCTATTGGACTGGTGCGCCAGAAACGCTAGTAGGCTGCTAGATTGATTTCCCTGCTCAAAATATCTCTGGTTCGCGAAGAAGATATGTCTCTTGGCCTTATCCTGTAAATATAGAGGATATTTCCTCCCAGCTTGTAACCATCGAATTCTATTTTCCTCAGACGGCTCAGAAGTAAAGCTATGTTCTAGTAATCTATTTTGAGCGGCCAGTTCCTCCTCCTCTCTGGCCGCCTGTTTCTTGATATAGAGAGAGGAATGACAACAGCCCCTCAGATACGCCTTAAGCGCATCCAAATAAGCTGAATGGTTTTCCTCTATGGAATTCGTCTCGATATATGCCATAATTTGATCAGGGATCCTATCATTGGTTCCAAACAGTGAGAGCCACCAAGGATTAATTTTCCGTGACAATCTATGTGATTTGCATCCTTCCCATCTAATGCCCACAAGTACCGGGGAATGGTCTGATACTGATCTGGGTAAGTGACATATCATTTGTATATGAGAGCAGACTCTCTCATTCCCACAGATGTAATCAATCCTAGATAGGGAATTTTTTCCGGGTGTGTAACAAGTATATTCTCTCAATACTGGATTGTGGAGCCGCCACACGTCCCGCCACCCCACCTCTTGTAGGAATGCACTCAATCTGGTCTGTATTGTATGAGGAATCGAGGTCTGCCGGGCACTGAATCTGTCCAATCCTGGGTTATTGATCAAATTAAAGTCCCCCATACATAGCATCAAAGCTTGCGGGAATTAAGAGGCAAATTTGGCCGCCTCATACAACGGCGAGATTCCCATCGCAGGGGGGTTATATATGGCTAGTATCACAACCATTACTCCATCAATGTAAGCTTGGATAAATACATATTTCCCATCAGGATCCTTTATAATCTTACCCAGATCCCAGCGCAATGATTTATGAACTAGTACCGATACCCCCCTGGAGAATGTTGAGTGAGTAGAGTGGGCTGACCACTGAATCCAAGGTTTTTGAAGAACTCTGATTGTCTCCAACAATAAATGGGTCTTCTGTAAGCATACAATCTGAGCTTTGGATCTTTTAATATGTGCAAATACTGCCGCCCTTTTCCTGGCTGTGCCCAATCCCCTGACATTCCATGTCATTAAATTTAAAACCATTAAAAGATATCACCTGCGAAATTGAATGATGTATGTCAAAATCTTAACCTACAGTAGAACTCGGGTAAACGTACCCTAAAACACAAACAATCGGCCGCTCTACGCCGCCGACAAGAACTGGTCCAATAGTGTGACCAGGAGAAATTTTCCCTAGAAACAACTAAGGTGAACCAACATGGCTAGATGTTGTGCCGGGTACGGGGGTGTCCTTAATCAAGGACCTGAGCGGCTCCAGCAATCCAACATATTAAATCTATCAGTTACCTCGCTACATAACATTTAAAATTCATAAGTAGGAGAGAGAGAAGAAAAAAAAAAAAGGGGTGGGGCGGGGGGGAGGTGAGGGAAGAGTGTGGTGGAAGGCGGAAGGGGTGTGGGGGAAGGAGAGGGGGTTAGGGATGTGGGGAAAGGAGGAGGGGTGGAGAATGGAGGGGGGTTAGAAGGAAAAGGTGAGGGGAGAAGGGGGGGAAGAGGGGGAGAGGGGGAACAGAGAGAAGGGAGGAAATAGGTAGAAGAATTGGGGGGAAGAAAGAATGGGTAAGTGGGGGGAGGAGAGGTAGGGAGAGGGGAGGGAAAGAGGTAAGTGGGGAAGGGAAGTGAGAGTGGGGAAGAAATGGAGGAGTAATTGCAAGTAGCCTTAGGTTATAAGATACTTTAATATGCGGTGACCAAGAGGAGAAAACAAAAACAAAAACTTAGTAAAGATCTATAATAGAGAAACAACAGATTATTCCTAGATGCGATGTAGAATGACGCGATCCCAAAATAAAGTTCCATTCTGGCCCATGGATTACAGGATAAAGCGAGTCCTCTTTAACCTGCGTCCGGTGACGCGGTAGCGATCCGGCCTGAGCCAATCAGCCCAGTCCAATAAAAGTGAATCATGGTCTAAAGGAGCGCTATGGAGGTCACAAATCGTTTAGTAAGTTTTATTTGTTTTATCAAAGCCACAACGCGTTTCGATATACACAATATCTTCGTCAGGTGAATATAAAAAACGAAGTGTGGAGAGTATCATTTAAAGGGGCAGGTGTAACACCATTGGCCAGTGACATTCCAAACCATTAACCTTTTGTGTGTCACACTGAAAACTCTATCATTTGTGTTATTAAAACAGTTTAAAAGTTATATATAATGAGAACAAGATTAAAAGATAAACCGTCAATATTGGTGTTAAAATAATCATAAAATTATACTCATATTAAAATTATATATATCTACCTTCTTATCCTAAAATTTAAAACATTTTTTTTTTTTAGCATACAGAAACATAAGAACAAGAGATTTAATAAAAATTCACACTGGAAGGGATATATAAAAAGATAAAAGTAAAACCGGTATATATGGAGTAGGGGTATATTCACAGAAAAAGCAGAATATGTGAAATAGGAGTATATTCAGAGGAAAAATTGAAATCCATTTAATTTTGATAATACCTAATGGTGAATTCCCAGACATTAAAGGGAACCTGTCATCAGAAATTTCGCCCAAAAGCTAAAAGATTCCCCCTCTGCAGCTCCTGGGCTGCATTCTAGGAAGGTCCCTGTTATTATTGTGCCCCATGTGAGACCAAAATAAAGCCTTTATAAAGTTCTACCTTTTTGTATGCAGCTTCTGTAAATCTGTCACGGGGGCGGGCTCTCTGCCGTCCGTTATTCTGCCTCCTGGTCCTGTATGCCGCCCCCATCGCTCCTTTCCATATCTGATGCACCGCCCACTGCTCCAGCCATCCCCGCGCATGCCCAGTGCCAGTCTCACAGGACTGAGCAGTGTGACCGCTGGTGACGTGTGCGCAGGCAAGTGATTATGGACGGGACTGTGACTGTTATCAGCAAGTACCCGGCCATAATCTCGTGAGCGCGCAAACCTCTCCAGCGGTCACACTGAGCTCAGTGTAGATGCTAGACTGTATGGGCTGCTTCCAGGGATGACGTCCCTTTGTCATGTGATAGGGGCGTGTTCGAAATACTATCACATGACAAAGGGACGTCATCCCTGGAAGCAGCCCATACAGTCTAGCATCTACACTGAGCTCAGTGTGACCGCTGGAGAGGTTTGCGCGCTCACGAGATTATGGGCGGGTACTTGCTGATAACAGTCACAGTCCCGTCCATAATCACTTGCCTGCGCACACGTCACCAGCGGTCACACTGCTCAGTCCTGTGAGACTGGCACTGGGCATGCGCGGGGATGGCTGGAGCAGTGGGCGGTGCATCAGATATGGAAAGGAGCGATGGGGGCGGCATACAGGACCAGGAGGCAGAATAACGGACGGCAGAGAGCCCGCCCCCGTGACAGATTTACAGAAGCTGCATACAAAAAGGTAGAACTTTATAAAGGCTTTATTTTGGTCTCACATGGGGCACAATAATAACAGGGACCTTCCTAGAATGCAGCCCAGGAGCTGCAGAGGGGGAATCTTTTAGCTTTTGGGCGAAATTTCTGATGACAGGTTCCCTTTTAACCGAATAGACTGGTCAGCACAATAGGTGCTGTGATTCCCTTGGAAAAAAAATGAAAGAAAAAAAAAAAATTTTAATAAAAAAAAAAACAATTTCTATCAATATTTAGCCACATTTTCAATTGTCAAATTAAGGCCCTCTGGGTGTAGGGTTCCCAATTTGAAAATCCAGTAGCTTTCACGTTTGATAAGTTTCTCAAACCGATCGGACCTAGAATTCTCTATATTATCAATGATTATCAGTCTCAGTTGTTTAGGGTCCTTATGGTGTGTGGTGAGAAAATGTCGAGATAGACTGTGTTGCTGAAAACAATTTTTGATATTCGCCCTGTGTTTATTAAGCCTGGCGTGCATTGTTTGCACTGTACGGCCTACATATTGCAGACCGCATGTGCACTCAAGTAAATAGATTATATAGGTGCTTTGACAGTCTAAGTGGAATTGAATGGGGAAGTGAGCATTCGTGGTCCTGGATGTAAAACAAGTGATTTTGTCTCCAATAACTCCACAGCACATACATCTAGGTGTGTTGCACCGGAAGTTACCATTTTTATTAAAATTAGTGGTGGTTTTATATTGTAAAGCTGTAAGCGTTTGATTACTAGGTACTACCAGATTTTTCAAATTTATATTCGTCCGGTAAATGATGGAGGGCTTGGGTGGAATCTGATCTTGGAATACCGGGTCCCCTTTGAGGATGAACCAGTACTTCTCAAGGAGTTTATGTATTTGGGTTCTAGATTTACAGAACGTGGTAATTAGGCTCCATTTTCGAGCGTTCGATTTATCATTTTCACTAATTTTAGCTATCTGCTGCTTTTTTTCTTGCATCTTATTGATGCAAAGGTCCTGAGTGAGATATTTTGTCTTACTGAACGCATCATTCAATAATCTTAATGGATAGCCTTTTTGACTGAACCTCCTCCGCAGGAGGGTGGATTCCTGGAAGAAATCACCATCCCCGGTGCAATTCTTCCTAACCCTCCAGTATTGTCCGTATGGGATATTGGTTATCCAACTAGGGAGGTGTCCACGGTCAAACCTCAGATAGCTGTTGACATCTGTTGGTTTAAAATGGGTCGAGGTGGACACCCCCCCAACATCATCCAACCTCACCATCAGGTCCAAAAACTGGAGGGCAAGGGGAGAAATTGCAGCAGTAAAGGTGAGACCCCAGGAATTTTCATTGAGCTGAGAAATAAATTGGTTGGCTTCAGCTTGAGACCCCCTGCATATTAGGAACAGGTCGTCTATAAAGCGTTGGTAGTAGACCAACCGGCCCAATGACAAGGGGGACTGCACGATGTGGGATGACTCAAAAACCCCCATGAACAGGTTTGCATAACTGGGGGCGAATCTCGTCCCCATCGCACAGCCCCTCTTCTGCCTATGGAGGCCGGTCTCAAAAGTAAAAATATTGTTAGTTAAAATAAATTCAATGGCTGTTAACAAAAATTCTTTTTGTTCAACCTGCATTAAGGGGTCTCTTTCCAAATGTTATTTGACAGCGGCTATCCCCAAGGAGTGTTGAATGTTGCTGTATAGTGAGGAGACATCCATTGTAATAATGAGGCAACCCTTGAATGGTGCCAAAGCTTTCAGCTCACTAATAACTTGGGATGAATCCTTTAAATAAGACGGTAACTCCAGGACATATTTCTGTAAGAATAAATCGACGTAGTGTGATAAATTACATGTTATAGATTCTTTGCCAGATATAATGGGGCGGCCAGGGGGGTTAGTGGGGTATTTATGTATTTTAGGCAAAAAGTAAAAATAAGGGGTTTTATACCTCACAATATCGAGGAATTTCATCTCTTTCTTGTCTAAAATATTTTTCTCATGAGCCAATTTGATTAATTTTTTATATTCCAAGAATATCATAATGGAGGGATCAGTTTCTAATTTCTCGTAATAGAGATGGTCATCCAATAATCGGTTCCCTTCTTGAATGTACCAAAATCTGTCCATGAGGACCACCCCCCACCCTTATCCGCATTTTTTATAATCAAGTCTTTATTATTTTGTAGGGATATTATGGCCTTCCGTTCTTCTTTGCTTAAATTGTCATTTCTTTTTTTATTGTTATTGGGTATTAAAGTACGAACATATTTTAAAATAAGTCGTTGAAAGGTCTCTAGGTGAGATCCTTTGTGGTGCAATGGGTAAAAATTACTCGTCCCAGTTTTAACTGGGACATGCATGAAATCATCATTGACAGAAATGGGAGGGTTAGTAGTTTGCTTCTCAAGGGCTTGGTTATTGCTAAGATTATTTTTTTCCTGAATAATAAAATGCCTGTGTATAGTGAGTTTCCGGAAAAACTCATTAAGGTCCAGATAGAGTGGGAAAGCTTTTAAATCAGAATCTGGGCAAAAAGAGAGACCACGGCTGAGTAATTTGATCTCATTTGTAGAGAGAACATGTCTTGAAAGATTGAATATCCCACACTTGTTGGTTAATTGGGTGGGATCATCTTCTATTCCTTTAGTAATCCCATAGGGTTTGTTTGATTTTGTCGCTTTCCCACTCCCTCTGCACCCCCGTTTTCCCTTTTTCTTTTGGGGCGTCGGCCTAGGGCCACTTGAAAAAAATGAGTAATCTTGGTATTTTTGTCCTTGGTTATGATATTATTTGTGTTTTATTTGGTTTGAATCATTCATATTTTGCCTGTCACTATTCGCTGTGATCACTGGAGGGGATTTGCTGTTAATGTTAGATCCGTTATCTGAGGGAGGGATTGAGATGGGATCAATGTCAAGTAAGGAATTAATGGGGTGTTCATTCAATGAAGCCAATTTTTCAGCAGGCTCCAATGTTGAGACCACGGAATCAAGCCCTATAGGGTCAGTGGGTCCCTGTGATGTATCTACACTATGTGTAGTCAATACGGACCAATCAAGCATATTATCATTTAATATAGGGCCAACTAAATTGTCTACTGTGGTTTTAGAAATCGGATTGATTGGGACATCTTGAAGTGGAAGGTGAATTTGATGAATTTTTGATCCTAAAGTGGTTAAATCAACTGTGGAGATTTCTGACTCGAGGGAAATATTGGTAATGTCTTTTAAATGAATTTTTGCCCCACTTGATTTAGAGTTTTTATTTAATTTGTTTTTATGTTTCATGTAGATTTCTTTTAATTTGGCATCTTTTAAGGAATCTAATGAGTGTTTGACATCAGGTGCTATGTTATGATGAGAGGGGGTAAAATTATCCCCACTCGTGATGTTGTCATTAGGATTTAGAGTAGTGGTGTCCATAGATTCAATGGGCATGATGTTATCCCTAGAATCGCGCATGTATTTAGCTGCTTTTCTTTTTACTAGGTCATGCTCAAATTTTTCTAACTTCAGTTTAAGGTTCAAATTTTGTTCCTTATAATCTAGGGTGTGTGCATAGGTCTCTAATTCCAGACTGAGGTTATTGGCCTCGGTCATTGCTAACCCGGCCAAAGAACCTCTTTTCTTGATCAGAGACCGCATAAATCCAAATGAACATTTTATGGAGTACTCATCCCACATTTTTGTAAAAACAAGGTCCTGCAGGTACGGGGATTTTTGAGATAACCGCAGGCCTTTGGGGACCAATTTATCAAGTAGATATCTTTCTTTTATCTTGGTTTCTAAAGTTGAGAATAATTTGAACATGGTTCTCCTATTAGTCTCATCCAGTGATTCAGGGGTTAATTGAGAAATATTCAAATTTTGTTGTCCCAGTGCATCTATTATTAAATGTTCTCTGAATGACAACCGATTTACCCTAATAAAATCCATTATTAGTAATATCCAAAAACAATTTATCAGAATATTAATTTAAATTGATTAATAATTATTACTATTATGTAAATAAATTAAATTAAGGCTCCTATTTGGAAAGGGGTGAATAAGGAATCAAGTCTGCAACAATTGAGTCCTTTTACCAATTTCTCTTTCAATGAGCACAATTAATAGTGAATGTGAGTAGTTATCTCAAAGGGAAAAATGCTCATAGTCCCATAGATAAGACTTGTTAAACACAAATAAAAACCTTTGTCAGTTGTTTGTCTTCACTTTCACAAGGTCCGGAGGGGATCTCGATATAATCTCTCTGGCCATCAGTAAACAATTAAAGCCGTTTAGTTCCCTGCAGGGATTTTCAGTTGTCCTCATAGGTATTCTCAGTGTTCCTTAGAAGTCCGATGTAAGTACTTTTTAAGTTACAAGTTACCAGCCAGACTACTTCACTGTAGCTCCTGGGGAATATTTCCCACACACCGAGTGTGTCAAAAGCCTGAAATTACCGGTGTCACCGTTACTCCTGCCCTGAGACTCTTCACATGCGCTCCCTGTTTTCACTTCAATCAGCCCGGTCCGGCCTCCAGGGATGACGCAACTGCGACCGGAGCCGCGCCAAACCGAGACAATGGAAACGCAAACTGGGCTCAGCAATGATCGCGGGCAACGCAACATCCGAGAACGCAGCCCCGGTCCTCCTCCAGCGACCCCGACGCAGGGGACCGGCTCAATGGGAATACATACTGGTCGCAATTAGGGATCCTCAGGCATCAATAAGATCGCAACCACTACAGCACTTCTTCTTTTGGTAGATGACATCACTGCGATCTGTAACCAGGAAGTCAGGGCCGAGCGCAACAGCGACCCCAAACCCCTCTCCACAAAAAACATAAGAGAAGGAGAAAACGACTCACATCAGCATCTCCCCCCCAGCAACGAGGGATGCAAGATTCCATCGATGAAGGATCAGAAGCCGATCGCAACAGCGATCTTAAATATAATGCACCAGAGACTGGAATTGCATCTCCGTCCTCACTCCGTGGGAAAAAGATATGGAGACGCGGGACGAGATCCGTAATGTAGACACAGCAGTGATCTCCAGTATGTCGCCAAAATCAGGATCGCATCAGTGCTTCCTTTTCAATGAGTTGATCCAATCATTCGCTTTCGCAGGAGAGGTGAAGAACAGGGAACGGTCTTCATGAACCACTCTAAGACGAGTTGGGAAGATCATGGAGTAGACTATTTGGTGCTCCCTGATACGTCTCTTCACTTGGATGAAGGAAGCCCGCGTTTTCTGGAGGGACGCAGAGAAATCGGGGAAGATCGAAATGGAGGCGTTGTTATGTGATATCGGACCCTTGCGTCTCGCAGCACTCATGATCGCATCTCTATCCCTGCTGCTCAATAGTCGAGCCAGAAGGGGTTTAGGCTGCGCTCCCAGGGGAGGAGGTTTAGCTGGCACCCGGTGAGCTCTTTCTATGGCGAAGGCCGCAGATAGCGTCGCATTAGGGAAGGTTTCTGAGAGCCATGCTTCCATGAACTTACATGGGTCGTTCCCCTCGGTTCTCTCCGGCATCCCTAGGATTCTTAAATTGTTGCGACGCAGACGGTTCTCCAGATCGTCAGCCCTCTGTGCCCAGTTGTTTGCCGCACTTTCCAAGGTGGATAATCTACCGGGTGTCGCTCTTGCGTCGTCCTCCAGCGTGGAGATCCTCTGTTCCGTCTCCTTTACCCGTTCTCTTACATTTTGTAGATCCAGCTTGAGGAGACCCACATCTATCTTAACCTCTTCGATTTTGCCCGTCAGCGACACTTTCGAATCCTGGATCGCTGCAAGTAGCTGTGTAGTAACTTGTTGCAGGGTCATCTCCTGCGCTCCCTTGGATCCGGCCTCCACATCCTCCTCCTCCTCTGTCTCGCTGGCTTCCCACGCTGCCAGCCTGCCAGCGGCATCTTGCTGGGGATCCCTAGCAAACGTCTTCAGCTTCTCGGCCGCCGCCGCACTACGTCCCCTGCTCATATTACCGATCAGAATGAACACCGCAGGAGGGGTAATCCGGAGGTGTATTTGGACACCGATTTCGGCAGGATTAATGTGAAATATCAGCGTTGGATAGCGGAGCTGCTCTCAAGTGCAACCGCTCATGCTGCCTGCTGGCCACGCCCCCCCAAAAAGACCTTTATTATACTCACCTGCAGGGCTGTCAGGTTCGATGGGCATCGCTGGTCTCGGTCCGACGCTTCCTCTCTTCTTTCCATCGCCGTCCTCTTTCATAGCTCCGTGTGGATGATGTGTTCTACGTCTTCCACACAGAGGCCTCCATTGCGCTCCTGTACATGTGCACTTTGATCTGACCTGCTGAGGGCAGAGCACAGTACTGTAATGCACAGGTGTGAGTAGAGGTCAAAGACCGCCCATACATGCACACTACAATACTTTGATCTGCCCTCAACAGGAGGGTAATTTAGGTCTCTGTGTGGATGATGTAGGATGCATCATCCACACGGAGCTGAGAAGGAGATGGCAACTGCACAGGATAGAGGAGGTGGCAGAATGAGAACAGCCACACCCATTGGACCCAGCTACCCACCAGGTGAGTATACAATGGGCTGCTGATAAGTCTTTGGCTTTGTCATCTTTTTTTGTTTCTATGGTAGCAAATGTTACATCACATGAAAGCTTTATGTGTCTAATATATGTTTTCAAAATTTTCTGTTTTTTGCTTATACCAACAGTGTTCTATGTGCGCGGAAAAACAAAATGGCGGAGTCTAATGCGATATTCACAGCAACTGATCGCAGAGGAGTGATAGAATTCTTGTTTCTGCAAGGAAAGTCCGCCAAGGATATTCATGGTAATATGTCACCATGGAGGATCAATGCCCTTCATATTCCACAGTTAAGAACTGGATTGCTACATTTAAAATGGACCACTTCAGCACCAATGAGGAGGAACGTCCTGGACGACCGAGAGTGGTTGTTGTCCTGGAGATCATCAATGCTGTACACAACCTCATACTGGAGAATCGACGAATTTCAGCTAAAGCAATAGCAGACATTATGGGGATTTCCCGTGAACGTGTTTGTGTTATTATCCATGAACATTTGGATATGAGAAAGCTATCTACAAAGTGGGTCCCCAAATGTCTGACAATAGATCAGAGAAGCATGCTATCTACCCCGGTCCATGTGTCAGAATTTCTGGACTGATAAGAACTTTCTGGATCGACTGGATACTATGGATGAGACCTGGATTTATTTGTATGACCATGGAAACAAAGAGCAGTCAAAATGGTGAAGGCACTTATCCTCGTTCTCCTCATCCAAAGACATTCAGGGTGCAAAAATCATCCACTAAAGTGATTGTGTCTGTGGTCTGGGATAAGGAGTGTGTGCTGCTAGAGGACTACCTTCAAAAGGGTTCCACCATCAATGCAAGGTATTACATTGAACTTTCGGACCAATTGAAGGCAACTCTTATGGCCTAAAGGTGCGGCTAGCTGTCCAAAGGAATCTTGTTACTGTAAGACAATGCCTTGGCTCACACGGCACAAGCGACCATGGCAAAAGTGGTAGAGCTGGGCTTTCAGCTGGTTGACCACCCACCTTATTCACCAGATCTAGCTCCCTCCGACTATCATCTGTTTCCAAACCTGAAGAAATACCTCAAGGGCACCAAATTTCACCCTATTTCTGATGCCATGGTTGCTACGGATGCCTGGTTTGTGGCACAAGCAAAATCCTTCTTTTTGCTAGGCTTACAGAACTTGGAATACCGATGTAAGAAGTGTGTTGACATTAGTGGAGAGTATGTGGAATAAATGTAAACTTTCATCATCCTATCTTGTTTCTGGGTAAAGCCAAAGACCTATCAGCAGCCCCTCGTAATAAAGGTCTTTTTTTTACGTTATACAGAGCGGCCTGGGCACTTATATACAGTATTCTACAATGATGTATATAAAGACTCAATGCTGGTGGCTGTAAGTTATAAGGGAAAATTATGGTGACAGGTTCCCTTCAATGTTTTAGTTCTTAAAGGGAACCTGTCATCAGAAATTTCGCCTAAAACCTAACAGATTCCCCCTCTGCAGCTCCTGGGCTGCATTCTATAAAGGTCCCTGTTATGATTGTGCCCACTTTCTGACCGAAAAAAAGTGTTTATAAAGTTGTACCTTTTTGGCTTCTGATTCTGTAAATCCGTCACGGGGGCGGGCTGCCTGATGGCCGTTATTCTGCCCCCTGGTCCTGTATGCCGCCCCCATCGCCGATTTCAATACTTCTGGACGCCGCCCACTGCTCCAGCCATCCCCGCGCAAGCCCAGTGCTCATCTCTCGGGGATGAGCACTGTGCCCAGCGTCACCGCTGGTGACGTGCACGCAGGGTTAAGATTATGGGCGGTGCTGTGATGTTTATTCCTAAGCAACCGCCCATAATCGCGGGGCCGCGCTTTTCCCCTCGGCCTGCTTCGTTCTGCGCAAGCGCGCTGCTGCTGACCCCCACGTCACCTCCTTCCCATCTTGCCCCGAGGCAGGAAATAGATGGGAGGAGCGCGGAGCAGTGACTACACCGAAAGCGCGGTCCCGCGATTATGGGCGGTTGCTTAGGAATAAACATCACAGCACCGCCCATAATCTTAACCCTGCGTGCACGTCACCAGCGGTGACGCTGGGCACAGTGCTCATCCCCGAGAGATGGGCACTGGGCATGCGCGGGGATGGCTGGAGCAGTGGGCGGCGTCCAGAAGTATTGAAATCAGCGATGGGGGCGGCATACAGGACCAGGGGGCAGAATAACGGCCATCAGGCTGCCCGCCCCCGTGACGGATTTACAGAATCAGAAGCCAAAAAGGTACAACTTTATAAACACTTTTTTTCGGTCAGAAAGTGGGCACAATCATAACAGGGACCTTTATAGAATGCAGCCCAGGAGCTGCAGAGGGGGAATCTGTTAGGTTTTAGGGGACATTTCTGCTGACAGGTTCCCTTTAAGCACCAGCCTCTTTTGCTTGGTCCATAGCACATACTGTGTAATATCAGGCACCAGGCAAGGAAAGCAGACCATGAGCTATCAATCACACTAAAAAGCTAATGTCTTCTTTCATTTACTCTACTACATCAATATGTCTGTATGTATTATAGAAGTGGTACTGACAATGCGGTCACATGATGCTTTGGCTGGAAAGGATGATGGTTTTATGAATAATTTACACAGCATATGTGGTCTGTTTAATTGTATATACCAAATGTCATACTAGGGGTAAACAAGACAGAAGCTTCAAATGATGATGAACTTGCATCATCTCACAATGAAAGTAAAAAGGACAGAGCTTCCTGTGGTTAAATGTTTTTGTAGCCCTGATCACAACATGACGGACCTAAAAATATTGATAATAACCGGTAACATCAATCCCAGAGAGATAGAAGGACCTGGGAACGCAAACCTATAGCAACCTGATAGCAAGAATGAATGTGTCACATGGATATATGTCAGTCTACATCACAAAGGTATGTGTCCCTCAGTCCTAGAGGAGGCATCACATCCAAGGGTCTAATTTCAGATCTTGGAGGACAATAAAACTTTCACACTCCTCGTCTTTAGAATTAGATTATTTTCTACTACATTTACTCCTGTCCTCATATTAATGATTCTGACGTATTCACTTCATTATACCTACAGTATGTCTTTTTGTGTAAAAATATGTGACTCTCCAGATTTTGTAAATTAGTGCTCATATTAAAGTATTGATACTTGACCTCATCTTGCAAAGTTTCACTCACCTGTTTAAACCTGTAAAATGTGTCTAAACAATGAATTCTGTTCTGGCAATCTTTGACCCTCAGTACCGTAGCTACAGGTGTATGGTTCTCCCCAAATTACTGGAAACAGACTCCATGATGGTGTCAAGGGGGCCTGATGTTTGGTAGTGGGACCTGTACGGCACTGCATAGAACCAAGCAACTTGATTGGCATTTGCCAAAAAACATGAGAATTAGCTGGTCTACTACATTAGCACCCTGCTCTATTTACAGATGAAAGCATGTGACAGTTGTGAATGTCTTGAGTCATGGTGAATGTTATGGATATGGTTGCAAATCAATAAGATGTTGCATAATTAAAACAAAATGAACAAAGGAACTTGCAATCTAACACTCTACATGACCCCAATAAAGCAGAACCCCTCCTTTGGAAACAGGTATTTAAAGAAAATTCTCTAGCAGATAGGAGTCCAATCTCAGCTTGAATGGAAAAGAATGTGGAGGACAGATTTAAGACTGGTAGAAATAACAGCATCAGTGAACAAATAAGTAGAGTTCATTCAAATCTTTTGTTCCGTTACAGAAATTATAAATTGACATTTTATGACTGCATCAATATAATAGATAGGAATGTCCTATTTTCAGAATTCCGATGAAGTGGCTAAAGCAAAAAAAATATTTTGTCCAGTTAGATGAGAGACAGGGTCTAACCAAACGGATTTTGGCTGTATAGTTTACAATATCTATGCTGTTTCTCCTATCTATGAACAGATAAAATCATGATAGGAAAGATGACAGTAATATCTCCCACCTTGGACCTCCAAGGGCAAAAATATTATTATAAAAGTTGGGAATCTCATAATTTTCTAAGACACATGATATAGTTCAGCCCATTTATGTGTCAACAGGAAGGAGGTATGTGGTTGTGGTCTCAGTGCAACAGAGCGTGGTGACGTTACTACTGCGCACTGCTTAGCTTAGACTCCAGAGCGTGGACACTGACAGGAGCAGCAGGGGAAAGAAGAGAGGTGAGAACTAGTTTATTTTTTTTTTCATCCGTGAGTACACGGTGGCCAGAGTCCCATGGGAGTGTATTAAATGGTATGAGAGGCTGCATAATACAATATGAAGGACACCTTATACATGAGCTATGGGGGTGCATTATACTACATGGAGGCCTATGGGGTGCATTAAATGGTATGTGGGCTGCATAATATAATACGAAGGACTATGGGGGCTGCATTATACTACATGCAGGACTATGGGTCTGCATTATAATATATGGAGGCCTATGGGTGTGCATTAAACAGTATGTGGGCTGCATAATACAATGTGAAGGACTATGGGGTGCATTATAAAATATGTAGGACAATGGGAGGTGCATTATAATATATGGAGGACTATGGGAGGTGCATTATTATACAAGGAGGACTATGGGGGTGCATTCTAATATATGAAGGGTTATGTGGGACACATTATACTATAAGGAAGGCTATGTGGGGGCCATTATAGTATTTGGAGATCTATATATGAGGGGGGACAAAGACACAAGCATGGGATGGGAAAGTTTTGTGCTGAGGGAAAGAGGCTCTTTCCCTCAGCACCCAGATTTCCCATGCTCTGCTGTACATCTTCTCTCAGCACCCAGATTTCCCATGCTCTGCTGTACACCTTCTCTCAGCACCCAGCTTTCCCATGCTCTGTTATACATCTTTCACTCAGCACCCAGCTTTCCAATGCTCTGCTATACATCTTTCACTCAGCACCCAGCTTTCCCATGCTCTGCTATACATCTTTCACTCAGCACCCAGCTTTCCCATGCTCTGATATCATGGGAAAGTTGGGTGCTGGTAGAGGGATTTCAGATCATGGGAAATATGGGTGTTGAAGGAAAGAGCTATTCCGTACCCTGAGTGTCAGTGTAATTATACCGTACCTCAAGTGTGGGCATCATTATCCTGTACACCAAGTGCCGGTGTACGGTTGGGGGGCCCAGGTCCAAACTTTGCACCAGTGCCCATCATACTTTAGTTATGCCACTGCACTGAGGCCCTGATTCTTGGAATATAAGTCACCTGGACCCTATCCTAAGTCTCATCAGCATCTTGCCCAGATGTTGTCAGGAGTGCAAACAAGCACATAAAGGACATATACACTACTAAGTCACATAGTTATCATGATGAAATTCACACAAATTGGATGCACGTATGAACTCAAATTTTTACTTTTTCATATGAAATCCAGCCCTCCATTGGGTGATAATTCTGACTTCCTTTGACTACTGACAAGTAATTTTATTCTCAACAAATTATACAATTAATATATTGGAAAAGGTTTCTAATGTGAATCTTTCATTCATTGAGATCCAATGTGTGATTCAAGTGTTTTGTTACTTTTTTTTGGAACAGTGTAACATTGGGAATAAAGAGAATCTACAACAAGGTTTATGCTTCCCAAACTTAGGGCATCATAACAGGGTACCCCAATTCTAGCATTGTCACTTTTGATATTACTGTTTTATCCATTAGTCTTCTCAATGATGAACACTGGCTAACTTGGCCTGGGCCATTGATAAATATTTTGGGGTCTACACTGTGTGTAAGAAGAAAGCTGCCAATCAATGGTGTTAGGAAGGATAGTCAGAACTTTAAAGGAAATCTGTCACTAGGATTAACACTCTTAGGCCATCTATACGGGCATGCAGGTCATAGGAAGTTTAATAAAATGATACCTTGATGTTTGCCACCTGATGTCTTATTCCAGGGAAATGCACATCTTTCTTATATGAAAATGAGCAGTTAAGAACGATAGGCTGCGTACTGATCTGCATGAGATTCTGCCTCCAAAGCTTATTTTTAATAAAGGGGATGTTACATGAGACATGCAGTTAACGCAGAACAGTAGAACTGAATTTTGTCTTCTTACAAACACAATTGCTGCAGCTCTGCTGTTTTGCATCAATATTGCAACAATGTTTTCCTGGTAAAATGTAAGTTGAAGCATTGCGAGGTACTTGCCGATGTGTCAGTTAGGCCGGGGCCACACGGGGCACTAGTGCGATCCTCGCATAACACTCGGCTCACACTAGCGAGAACAGAGTGTCATGCGAGTGTCCCAGTGACTGAGGTCCGATCATGAGATCGAACCTCAGCTGTGGGGGGCGGGCCGGTACAGAGGAGGAGAGTGAGTGATTTATCTCCCTCTCGGCTCCGTTGCTGGCTATTGCCATTCTCGCCCTGCACTCGCAGTACACCGGTGTAATGCAAGTGCAGTGTGATTTTTCTCTCGCACCATACACTTGAATGGGTGTGAGAGAAACTAGGATCGCATTACAGTTGCAGCATGCTGCGATTGTTTTCTCGGTCCGATTAGGGCTGAGAAAATAATCGCTTATGTGTGCTGACATGAGCTAATATTGGTCCGAGTGGAATGCAATGTTTTATCGCACTCCACTCGCAGCGATTTTCATGCCGTGTGGCTTAGGCCTTGTAATCACACACAGCTCTGCAGTGAGATCAGAGAGCAAAAAGCAGCCATTGTATATCAGACCACGAACGTTCCCTTCTATGTAAAACAAGCTCTAGAGGCAGATTCTCATGCAGATCAGTGTCCAGCCCATAGCCTGGATGAGTCCATTAACATACAAACAGTATTTTATAATAATCCAGTAAATTACACACTAGTGGAAACAGGGTTTGTGCTACTGCTTCAAGATACTGTAACGGCAAGCCACCCGCCAAGAAGGACCCTCCGAAACCCTTTAACCCCTATACAGGGATCTGGAATTACTGCAGGGTCCCTGATTTCACTGCCTAAGATGGGCTGCAGTCCAGAGACGGGGATAGTCGCCAGGCAAGGTCTAAACCAGAATGTCAGCAAGGTACAAAAATAGGAAGGCAGGGGGAATGTCCAGAAAAACAGGCCAAGGTCAAAACCGGGATGTCAGGCGAGGTACAAAACAGCAGGCAGGAGGGAAGTCAATAAACAAAGCCAAGTTCATGCAAGACATAAATCAAAGTGCACAGTACCAGGGAGGATGTGACTCACAGCAACACAAGACAATATCTGCAAAGATCCAGCAACACTCAAGCATATAAAAAGGGTTTGGTGCCTTCCCATAGGCTGGAGTAGAAGCTGATACCAGCTGAAAGGCACACACCCCTACAGTCAGTCAGAAGTCCTGCAAGTTCCAGCAAGACCAAGCCTGGTGAGTGTGCGGCGGCTCCGCCCACCAGAGCCACTGGAACTGACCTCTCCCCCATCACCAGCACTGCCTGCATTGTGAGCCGAGCAGCGCCTGGTGACCCAGGCAGACATCACCGGAGCAGGCCCTGGTGGAGAAGTGACAGTAGAGCAGTGCCTGCTGACCAAGGCAGACGTCACCGGAGTAGGCCCTGGTGGACACGTGACAGATACGCTCAGGTAGGGCAGCAAAAACCTAGCTAAAGATTCACTTTAAACTTGTTAGTTTTAAAAATTTATGTGTAGTTGTTAATAAAGTCAGTCCATGGGTCCCATTTTTTATTAAATCTGTTCCAAGAGTTATTAATCAGTGCATGCTTCTCTTCGTAGAACCTATGAAATTATATTTCTTCCATTATATCGTAAATGTTTGGAATTTTGACGAATTTCCAATGTGCCGCTAGTTTGAATTTGGCAACTAGAAGGATATGGATTATGATGGCCTTGTATTGTATGTTTATTGCATCCGAATCTATCGATAAGAGAGCCAATTGTGGGGTTAGCCTATTTGAGTCCATTATGAGATTTATTATTTTAGACACTTTCTGCCAAAAGCTGATTCTAGGACAGCGCCAAAAAATATGAACAACTTCACCTATTGTATCGCAACCTCTCCAACATGTTGGGTTTTGGGAATATTTTAGCTAATTTTTTTTTACTTAAATTTTAAATCTAATCTAGTTCTGATTCTGTTACAAATGTAATACAGTTAGGTCCAGAAATATTTGGACAGTGACACAATTTTCGCGAGTTGGGCTCTGCATGCCACCACATTGGATTTGAAATGAAATCTCTACAACAGAATTCAAGTGCAGATTGTAACGTTTAATTTGAAGGTTTGAACAAAAATATCTGGTAGAAATTGTAGGAATTGTACACATTTCTTTACAAACACTCCACATTTTAGGAGGTCAAATGTAATTGGACAAATAAACCAAACCCAAACAAAATATTTTTATTTTCAAAATTTTGTTGCAAATCCTTTGGAGGCAATCACTGCCTTAAGTCTGGAACCCATGGACATCACCAAACACTGGGTTTCCTCCTTCTTAATGCTTTGCCAGGCCTTTACAGCTGCAGCCTTCAGGTCTTGCTTGTTTGTGGGTCTTTCCGTCTTAAGTCTGGATTTGAACAAGTGAAATGCATGCTCAATTGGGTTAAGATCTGGTGATTGACTTGGCCATTGCAGAATGTTCCACTTTTTTGCACTCATGAACTCCTGGGTAGCTTTGGCTGTATGCTTGGGGTCATTGTCCATCTGTACTATGAAGCGCCGTCCGATCAACTTTGCGGCATTTGGCTGAATCTGGGCTGAAAGTATATCCTGGTACACTTCAGAATTCATCCGGCTACTCTTGTCTGCTGTTATGTCATCAATAAACACAAGTGACCCAGTGCCATTGAAAGCCATGCATGCCCATGCCATCACGTTGCCTCCACCATGTTTTACAGAGGATGTGGTGTGCCTTGGATCATGTGCTGTTCCCTTTCTTCTCCAAACTTTTTTCTTCCCATCATTCTGGTACAGGTTGATCTTTGTCTCATCTGTCCATAGAATACTTTTCCAGAACTGAGCTGGCTTCATGAGGTGTTTTTCAGCAAATTTAACTCTGGCCTGTCTATTTTTGGAATTGATGAATGGTTTGTATCTAGATGTGAACCCTTTGTATTTACTTTCATGGAGTCTTCTCTACTGTTGACTTAGAGACAGTTACACCTACTTCACTGAGAGTGTTCTGGACTTCAGTTGATGTTGTGAACGGGTTCTTCTTCACCAAAGAAAGTATGCGGCGATCATCCACCACTGTTGTCATCCGTGGACGCCCAGGCCTTTTTGAGTTCCCAAGCTCACCAGTCAATTCCTTTTTTCTCAGAATGTACCCGACTGTTGATTTTGCTACTCCAAGCATGTCTGCTATCTCTCTGATGGATTTTTTCTTTTTTTTCAGCCTCAGGATGTTCTGCTTCACCTCAATTGAGAGTTCCTTAGACCGCATGTTGTCTGGTCACAGCAACAACTTCCAAATGCAAAACCACACACCTGTAATCAACCCCAGACCTTTTAACTACTTCATTGATTACAGGTTAACGATGGAGACGCCTTCAGAGTTAATTGCAGCCCTTAGAGTCCCTTGTCCAATTACTTTTGGTCCCTTGAAAAAGAGGAGGCTATGCATTACAGAGCTATGATTCCTAAACCCTTTCTCCGATTTGGATGTGAAAACTCTCATATTGCAGCTGGGAGTGTGCACTTTCAGCCCATATTATATATATAATTGTATTTCTGAACATGTTTTTGTAAACAGCTAAAATAACAAAACTTGTGTCACTGTCCAAATATTTCTGGCCCTGACTGTACATGATGCTTAAACGGTTGGTTTGATGATGTCATAGTTTTTACTAATTTTGTTTGTTTCTTTTGTGTATGTCTGTATTGTTTGTGTTTAATGAAAACCTAATAAAAATTATAGAATCACAAACTTATTAGTTTTATCCAGAATAGGCTCTCTTAAGGATGCTTTACATGCTGCGACATTGCTAGCGATCTCGTTAGCGATGTAACACGCGAGATTGCACATACGATTTGTTGAGATCACACGTGACTGGCGCTAAAAAAAAACCTGTGTGTGATCTCGGCATATCTTATCTGCAATCTGGCGTGTCACATCGCTAACGAGATCGCTAGTGATGTCGCAGCGTGTAAAGCACTCTTAAGACAGTATACAAATTCTATTAGGGGGAAGGACAAGTTTTGTTGGCTTTGAAGGAGACTTTGAAATGTTCAAAGTTCTCTACAATAGGAGCACTATCTTCACATTAACACTGCCAAAAGCATCTTGCTTAGCTAGTCTTCAACTTGGCATATAAACAGTGAAATTGCCCTAGACTGCCAGAGGATCCATTAGCATGTGCTGTTGGGCATTGGATATGCTGTAATGTACTCTGTTTTGGGAGAGTTTTGATATCAGGAATATGTAAGGGTGTTATAGACCTTTTTGACACATGAGGGATTTACTGCAACAAGGTCCTGGTCAACTGTGTTGAAGGCCATACATATAGTGCTATTTTTCCCATCAAAATAACTGGCACCTCCATTTCTTTGACTACTCTGTCCAGTTGGTATGATCTTTAAAGAGAACTTGACAGCTTATACATAAGCCCAATCCAAGGGCAGCATGAATCAGGCACCGGTTGTATGATCACAGCCAGGTATTTGAACTCTGGGGACCTAGACCATGCGTTGAACTAGTCGGACAGGCAGGTCCATGGCAGCTTCTCCACACCCGCGGACCTGGATTTATAGGTCTCTGCCTATACACGCACATAGGCAGAGACTTGCCAGTCACTGACAATGGATGGGGAGAAGCACACAGACTAGTCTACAGTGCGGTTTGTTGCTTGTCCGGCTATTAAAGTATGTTTTTCTCTGCTTCGTAGTCAAACACACCTGGACTGAGATAATCCTGCCAGTGCCCGATACATGCTGCCCATGGATTAGGCAGCATGAATAAGTTGACAAGTCCAATTTGAGATCTATCCCATACAGAAAAAGGGAGGGAGTAACAGACACTGGGAAAATTAGTAATTTGGTATTAAATGCACCAGAGGAGTATAATTCTAATCCTTTATATATGTTACATTTTCTTAAAATCCCTCACAAGAATCATTAATGTACCATTTTCACTTAATCATGTGGACACACTAGCTAATGTGTACACATCAGAGCATCAAGTAAGGAATAAGGACCAGGGGGCACTCACTGCGAGTGGAAGGCGATTCCGGCAGCTAAATAGGAGAGGGTTCTTTACAGTTAAGGGTGCTTTACACACTGCGACATCGCTAGAGATCTCGTTAGCGATGTAACACCAGATCGCACATATGATTTGCCGAGATCGCACATGTGACCGGCGCTACAAAAAAAAAAAAAAAAGACCTATGTGCGATCTCGGCAAATCTTATCTGCGATCTGGCGTGTCACATCACTAACGAGATCGCTAGTGATGTCGCAGCGTGTAAAGCACCCTTTAGAGCAGTCAGACTGTGGAATGCCCTACCACAAGAGGTAGTAATGGCAGACACTATAACAACTTTTAAAAAAGGCTGGAAGATTTCCGCAGTACACACAACATTGTTGGTTATAAATGATTTAGTACCGAAATGTATGCCGTATTTTTCGGACTATAAGATGCCCTTTTTTTCCCCCAAATGTTGGGGAAAAGTGGGAAAGTCTTATAATCTGAATGTAGGGTTGTGGGGAATGAGCGTGCTGTGGTAGAGCGGGCCATCGGCGGCACGAGTAGCGCCTGCGGGGACCACGTGGGCCCACTCATTTCATATGCACGCCCATCATCTCTCGGCGCTGAAGGTAGGCGGGATGATGGGCGGGGGGTGCACGCATAGTAAAGAGCCGGCCCACGTGATCACCCCTGGCAACTACAGCCTGGAGGGATCATGTGTGGCTATATTCACTGACCCCCATGCATCATCATCAGCATGGGCTGCAGTGAATCAGTATACTCACCGGTCCCTGCAGCATCGCGATGTCCTCCTGTCTGCCAGCCCGCTGATCTTTGTAGAGAACGGTGAGCACAGCGATGACGTCATCACCGCTAGTCTCCACACACATCAGCAAGCCAGCAGACAGGAGGACATCACGATGCTGCAGGGGGAACGGCTCCACACAGGTCTGTGGGGCTGCTGCTGACACAGAGAGGAAGATGATCGATGCTGCGGGGAGTGAGGAAAGGTGAGTATAAATGTTTATTTTTTTCTGTGCCATAGGATACAGACCATATAGCAGGATGACGGCATATACCAGGATGGGGTTATATTATGAGCAGGATGAAAGTATATAGCAGGATGGGGGTATATAGCAGGATAAATACCCCCATCCTGTTATATACCCCCATCCTGATAGGGGTATTTATCAGGATGGGGGTTATACCAGGATGGTGGACATATATACAAGGCAGGAGGATCATATACAAGGCAGGAGGATCATTACCAGGATAGGGTACCTTAGTAGAGAATTTGGGGACATTACCACAGTAACAGTTTCAGCAGCAGATCATCGCCCCATAACAGTGTGTCATGACCACATTTTTTTGCTTTCAATTTTTTTCTTATTTTCCTCCTCTAAAACCAGGGTGCGTCTTATGGTCCGGTGCGTCTTAGGCTATGTGCCCACAGCAGATTAAACCTGCGGATTTATCTGTGGAAAATTCACAGATTTTCTGGATTTTCCAGATAAATCCCCAGGTTTCAGCATGTACAGACACTCCCCATGTTATCCTATGGGACATGGGGAGTGCTGTGTCCATGCTGCGGATACGTGCAGCTGTGGAATATGCTGCGGATGTCCCGCAACCGCACGTAATTGCATGTCAATTATTTCTGCGGAATTACCTGTGGAAATTCCAGCTCTCCACAATGGAGATAGAGGCTGGAACTTCTGCAGGTAATCCGCACGAATGTCTGTAGGTTTACCACAGCTATTTCGCTGTACTACCGCAGCTAAAAACAGCTGCGGATTCTGGCGAACAGCTGCGGGAAACCTGCGGCCGTACCTGCGGATATCCGCAGGTACAAACTCCCATGGGCACATAGCCTTAAACTCTAAAAAATACGGTAATTGGTGAAGGAAGGTTGAACTAGATGGACCAGAGGACTTTTTTCAACCTATGTATAAAGTGAACAAAAAGACCGCGTTTAAAAGCTTTATTTTGTATCATAGCTTAAAAAGACATAAGCACAATGCTCCATATATTCTTTTGCTGTCAAATTTTAGTAATGTTTTTAGTGGTAGATAATGTAGATAAGTAAAAAAACAGTCCATTGTTGAAAACAGAAACCGCATTAAAAATTAAACTGACGAGCTGCAAAAAAACCCAATCATATTCTAATCCCTCTATTATTGTAAGAGAAGAAAAATATTTTTTTAGTACTAATGTATAGAAAATGTATAATTTTATTGCTGAAATATACAATGAAAACTTGTTTCCCTTTTCTCTAATACATAAAACACTTTATATAATAAAATACTACTAACTGCAAGTCTGATCACAATGTACCTACTAAAGTCCCCCATAGATTAAATGATGCCAACGTGAAGATCTCAGGTCCACAGCTTGAACTCCGTACAGAACAGCTGTATCCCGTCATAGGCAAGAATCTCAAGAATCATCTGCAACAAGTTTTCGTTTGAGAAGAGAGGGTAATTTCCTTATTTTTGGTATTAAAATTAAATAGAGAAGCCATTGTGCCTGTTCTTATACTCTAAGTTCATACATGATGTACAGGTGAACTCATTTTTCTTATTGAAGCCAATGATCCAGCATTTTAGGAAATAGTGTCAGTGGAAGTTGCCATTTGTCTGGCGTTTCCCCTGCAGTGAATGTGTAGCAAAGGAATGGATCCAAGCATAAATCCACCTATAGGGGTCTATATATTTGATTGGTCCCCAAGTAAAGAACAACTCTATTAGGTCCATATACATAATCTGAGCACGTTTGTTTTTTCTTCATCATCCCTTACTCATCAAAGGTAAGACAAGGCCACTTCTTACAATAAGTCCTATATGAATAGGAACTACCTATTCACTAACATATAACATCTGGTTGCTGTACGTTTAGCTACCCAAACTAATGTGCATTAAACATCGCCTGTGTAAACCAAGCCTAAAATAGGGGCTTAAAGGGGTTGTTCCCTTCCAGGTAAAGTTAGGCTTCATATGCAGTTTGTAAAAAAACAAACTGTGCTGTACTCACCTTCCCCGGGTCCACCTGCTAGTCTCCACTGCTGCTCCCAGTGTCTGACACTGTGTGCAGTGCTGACGTCACACCAGCTCTGAAGGTGGTGTTCCATCTATACTGGCAGAGCCAATGACCTCACTGATAGGTCAGATGACCGTGCAGCAGCCAATGTCAGACACTGGGAGCAGTGGTGGTGATTTATGGTGGACCCAGGGAAGGTGAGCACAGCTTAACAAACTGCGCCCGAGCCGAACATTACCTGAAAGGGAAAAGCCTCTTTGATACATTGGCTGTAGTGACTCGACCTCTTCTCCACATTTGGGGTATATATTTTGCAATATTATTCTGTGTCACAAAGTGGATGCAAGTGGCGCCTTGAGCACCCCAATAGTGGATTTGAATTATTGGGATTCAGTAGCCTTAAAAGAATAGTGCTGAATTCTGCAATATTTCTGCCATACAATGTAATGACACTGATGACAGAGTCAGATGATGTTACACTTTGAATGGCAAAAGACAGCCGAGTGTGTGCACCATTTTACAACTTTAGTCCCTTTTGCGAAACATACCAGGTTTCAACCTGGACGCTCTCTAAAAGGGCAACATACTCTGTATGTTCCCATTTTTACCCAATGTTTTCATAAGTTGCTCCACTCAGGTATACTGTTCAAGTTGCATATAGCGTTGTGCATATGTTCTTCCCGCATTAAAATCGTGTTCTTGCCAAAAGTTTGACCAGAAACAGTTCATGTGCGCACATCTGTGATAAGGGGCTTTTTGATGAATTATTTTCAAAGGATGCAAATTTTGGGAATATAGTGCTGCAAACTTTTGGTCCTCTGGTTGTAGTAACACTACAACTCCCAAAATGTCCTGATTGCTACATGCTGAAAGTTGTAGTTTTTCAACTGCTGGAGAGCGGAAGGGGGTGTCCTGCACCATACAGAGCACTAGTGAACATGGCATCATTTCTTTCATCCAGGAGAACACTGAGTGAACATAAAACAGTTTCATCCAAAGCTCCATAAATAAAATTTCTGCCATGCATGAGTGCTAAGGGGTTAATCAGTTGTGCAAAGCTTTTTTGAGGAAGTTTCTCCATCATTGCTATAACGTGATCTGATCCAATTATAGGTGTTAAAAGAATTTTTTGCAAGCTTCAGACATTGATGACATCCTTAGGATAGGTCATCTCTAGCAGACTGATGGGGCTCAGACACTTGCACTTCTCAGCGGTTTTCAGCAGCGGCAGGGTATATCCGTGAACTGAGTTGGAACACCTTAATACACTGTGTAGTGCCATCTCCAGGTATTGAAGGATAGCTTCCTAATATTGTTATCTTGTAAAACGCCTTTAGGTATTCTACTCTCACACTGAACTATCGTATACAGCAGATGTCTTAATAAGCCCTAGGGAAGTTTCTAGTGTTTCCACCACAATACTAGACCTTGTTGTAGGAGAAGCATCTATCTAAATTAATAGCAAAACCTACAGATAAATACATTTTTTCAGGATGATACCTCATCCTGAAAAAATGTATTTATCTGTAGGTTTTATCATCGTAATATCCCATGCTCATAAAAGGCAAGTACAGTTATGGTGCATTCACATGGCTGTCTGGAAACTGTAAAAAATTACAGTTTTTAAAATCATATGTATATTCATTTTTGGACAGTGGCACCTGAATACACCCGCACAGGTGAGCACAGATCTACGGCTGGTTAATGCTTCTTGGTGATCTTCACATGAGCTTACTTAAAATACCGTTTCTCCTTTTTAATGGGCTCTAATTCTGCCGAATATGGTCCTGGAGACGAGTACATTGTATTATGCTTCACTGCCAAGACTACTTGTAATGTTACTGCCAATATCTGTTACCTGGTTAAAAGTGTAAGAGGAAAATATATCTATGTGACCTTAGGTGACAAGTAAGATCTTGGAAACCATTTGAAAATTATATATAAGGTTTATTACCTATTATTTCTACCATACTTTATTGTAATGCTAAACCCAAAATTTGTTTTTGAAAAGGAATCTGTCAGCTACTCACCTGTGGGGTGGTCCGATAGGTTCTGGTCTGATGGGTGTCACTGGTCTCGGCCCGGCGTCTCCGCTATCCTTGCGATTACCATCCTCCTTCCTGCTTCGAGTGCATGACGTGTTCTATATCATCCACACTGTGCCCTCTATTGCGCTCCTGCACACTTCTCCCAGCCATGCTGAGGGCAGAGCAAAGTATTGTAGTGCGCATGCGTGGGCGTTCTTTGACTTTCCAAAGTGTCTGCGCTTTACAGTACTTTGCTCTGCCCTCAGTATGGCAGATAGAAGTGCACGTGCTCAGGAGCGCAATGGAGGACACTATGTGGATGATGTAGACGCGTCATCCACATGCAGCAGGACGAGAATCGCAAGGATTGAGGAAGTGCCAGGTCAAGATAAGCAACGCCCATCAGACCGGACCAGACCTCCCCCATGTGAGTAGGTGACTGGTTCCCTTTAAAGGCCCCAGGACATGTCTCGTCAGATCTGAAAACTATTCTTCCTGTCTATTTCCTAAATGGCTCTGATTATATAATGCTGCTAACTAATTAAGCAGATTTACCTGTAGCTTAATAGGTCTGAAAAGTGACAACCATTGTTGTGAGCCACAAATATATCAGTTGCAGTTGTCACATCACATACTCCTTTTTACAGGGAAAGTACTACTTAGTAGAAGGGGACAATGACCACCAAAGAAACTACCTTCCAAGGCAAAATAATCTTAAATCTGTGTTGAGTCCTGAGGCATGTTGGGATTAAAAGTTTGAATTATTATGATTTAGCCATCTTCTTATCAGCTGTCCCTTAATACAACCCTAAATTCACCCACAAGGTCATGATAATATAATATTTGACAGTTTTACTTTTATTTTAAGTTGTTAACACTCAAAATTTTGATCTCAGATAAATGTTACCAGGGGTAAATACAGATTTGTGGTGGTGAAGATTACACAGATCGTAAAAGTATGGCACAATATTCACCCAGAAATCTTTAATTACACCAACGCAATTTACAGTGAAAAAAAAATATATAAAACAAATGACCCATTGGCATCAGTGTATTAATCAGGTGCCAAACTGCGAACCAGATCAAATTTGAATCAAGTCTTACAAAAAAAAAAAATATTTTTAATTCTACACAAAGACAGCAAGCCTTTTGGCACCATAATATTAACATTAATTAATTGTAACTTGAGAAACGTAATTTCTAACAAACTTATAATCTTAAATAATTGGTGCAAAAATGTGCTGCGGTTGCGTATGACAGCCGAAATGCATTTTGGCCCCGTGTAGCTATATAGACCTGCCAGCTGTCTAGAAAAAAAAAAGAAAAAAAAAAAAAGTAGGAAGTGGAGAAAAAAAACAAAAACCATTGTTTCCTTTTGTCGCTGTTATGAGTCAGCTATACAATGTTATCACACATGGACCTTTCAGTACATCCATCCTAAATGGAGATAAGACTGTGTCTGGTGACAAAGTCCATTACATTGCTTCAAATTCATCGATCCTCTGTTTGGTGTTGCCCTGCCGGATTTGTCTCAGGGTCTTGTACTTGTCACGGCCCACCCGTACGTTTTCTGTATGCAATACATCGTTGTGCGTCTTCTTGGTGTCATCACGCGCTTGAGACAGCTCATTTGTCAATGCCTGGTAAAGAAATATAGAAATATTAATTATACTTTATCATTTTAGAACATTTAAAAAAAAACAAAAAAAAAAACCAAACAGTCTCTTTCATAGCAAAAATAAATCTCTGCGTTAACATGGTTTTCATTACTAATCTAAATCTAAACAGTAAGTTAAAAATGACTGGAATTTAATTGAAAATTATATCTAGTATTTTGGAAATGTATACATTTAACCCCTTGGAGACTTGGAAATTTTTTCACTTTTTTTTATTTCTCCTTGCTTTTCAAAAGTTGTAACTTTGTATGAGGCCATGTTTTCTGTTTTTTTGCTTCAGTAATTTCTTTTAATGAGGGCATTTTTTTTGTGACTGTTGTGGTTTTGAACATCATCGTTAATTTTACCATATAATGGACTGAAAAACAGGGAAAAAAAAGTTGGGTGAGCATGAAAAGAAAAACAGCAATTCTACCATCATTTATTATGGGTTATGTTTTTACAATGCTCAATTTGCAGTAAAAAAACGGATTTTTGTGCACTCACCGTAAAATCGTTTTCTCTTAGCCATCATTGGGGTACACAGGACCATGGGTGTTATGCTGCTTATCCATAGGAGGACACTAAGTAGATGCAAAGAGGTTAGGTCCTCCCCTGCAGTATAGATGCAGAGAAAACCTCGCATCACCTCTTGTGGGTGCTCAGGAGAAAAATGAGTCAAACAGTATAGGAACTCCGGCACATTGGCGGACTATTGTACAGCACCTTTTGCACATTTTTCACTACAAAATAAAAAGAAAAAGGATTTTGACATCAACTTCACGTCTTCCTATTTACTGTGTCTCTAAGGGTGATAGTGAGAGTGCCGGAGTTCCTATACTGTTCTCCCCTGCAGTATACACCCCCTGGCCCAGCCAGGCTACTTCAGTTTTAGTACACAAGCAGTAGGAGAACAAGTAACAAAAAACATGAGGGAATGCTCATAACAAAAAGGTACTAAGAGAAAAAACTAAGGCCCAACAGGGCAACAGGGTGGGTGCTGTGTCCCCCAATGATGGCTAAGAGAAAACGATTTTACGGTGAGTACACAAAAATCCGTTTTTCTCTGACACCTCATTGGGGGGACACAGGACCATGGGACGTCCTAAAGCAGTCCCTGGGTGGGTAAACAATAAACAATGCAACCCAAGGACTAGGAACCAGTCCCAGATAGCCAGGAGCGCCTACTGAGATAGGTGCTCCACTGTCGTTTCCAGAATTTTCGGTAATGCTTTGAAACAATATGCAGGCCAGACCAGGTCGCGGCCTTCCACCTCTGTTCCACTGAAGCCTGATGCCTAATGGCCCAAGAGGCGCCAACTGCTCGCGTGGAAGTAGTCCGCAGCCCACTAGGAATGGGCTTGAGTTGCAAGCGGTAGACCTCCTGGATCGCAGAGCGAATCCAGCGAGCCAGCGTTGCCTATGAAGCTGCCTCTCCTTTCTTAGGCCTTTTAGGAATGACGAACAAGGAGTCCATGTTCCAAAAGGGGCTGTCCTGGGTACGTAATATTGGAGAGCCCTCACAAGGTCTAGCGAATGTAGAGACCTTTCCACCCTATGGACTGGGTGTGGACAAAAAGAAAGGCAGAACAATGTCCTCGTTCAAATGAAACAGGGAAGTAACGTTTGGAAGAAAATCCGGAAAAGGGGGGGGGGATGTAGAACCACCTTGCCCTGATGAAAGATCAGAAAAGGTTCGCGGCAAGAGAGTGCTGCCAGTTCCAAAACTTGTCTGATGGACGTAATCGCCACTAAGAATGTTACCTTCCAGGTGAGAAGAGCAAGAGAAGATTCCTTAAGAGGTTCAAAGGGGGACCTCTGGAGACCGTCCAGAACGAGATTGAGGTCCCATGGGTCCAGCGACCATTTGTGCGGTGGGACTAGATGGGAAACGCCCTGGAGGAAAATCTGGACTTGCGGATTGCATGCTAGCCGGCATTGATAGAATATTTAGAAAGATGAAACCTGCCCCTTAAGGGAGCTGAGGGACAACCCCTTTTGCAACCTGACTGCAAAAAAGAAAACAAGGATTCTGGGGATTGCCAGAGGCATAGGTTGGACATTGGATTCCCTGCACCGGGAAAGGAACTTTTCCATGTGCCGTGGCAAATACGGGATGAAGGCCAGCTTTCGGGCACTGATCATGGTTGAGATGACCGCGGGAGAGAATCTCGCTCTTTTAAAGTCCAGGTCTCATTGGCCAGGTCGTCCTCTTAAGGGCTCTGGAGTTCTGATGGGAAATGGGCCTTGGGTCAGCAGGTCTGGGATGCTTAAGAGGCGCCATGAGCAATTGTACCGAAAAACATGTAAGGTAGACGGAAGCGACTTCAGGAGAGTAGATCATCCGCGCCGATGGACTGTTGATCACGTGACCTGGCTAAGAACGCGGGTACCTTTGCGTTTAACCTTGAGCCCATTAAACCCACGTCCGGCGTACCCCAGCGAGAGCAGATGTGTGAGAACACTTCTGGGTGGAGAAACCACTCTCCGGCGGCCAGGCCTTGGCGACTTAGAAGGTCCGCCGCCCAGTTCTCTACTCCCGGTATGTGTACCGCTGAAATCACAAACCCAGTCGATTCGGCCCAGGTGAGGATCCTGAGGACCTCGATATAAGCTGTCTTGCTACTGGTACCTCCCTGCCGATTGACATGGGCCACAGCTGTTGCATTGTCAAATTGGACCCGACTCAGACGACCTGCTAGCAGATGAAGGAACGACCTGAGCGCGAGAAAGATTGCGCTGACTTTCAGGATGATTTCTGGGAAGGGAAGACTCCTGGGGCATCAAACATCCCCAAGCGGTGTGGAGCCAGTACGCTGCTCCCCAGCCTAAGAGGCTGGCATCTGTGGTCAGAAGTATCCACTCGGGAGAGAAAATCTCCCTCTCAATATGGAAGAGGGCCGAAGCCACCAGCAAAGCACATACCTGACTGAAGGAGTCAGGTGAAAAAATTCGGCCAGGGAAAAGGGGGCTCTTGTCCCAGTCAGCTAGAAGCGCAAGCTGCAGTGGGTGTGTGGCTAAGCGAGCGGCACTGCCTCTATAGCCGCCGCTATCCTACCTAGCACTCTCATACTGAATCGTATGGAGCGAGAGGAGTACAAGAGTAGAAGGCAGTGTACCGCTTGTTGTAGAGCGGTCGCCTTGTTTTGAGGGAGAAATATCAAGCCCCAAAGGCTGTCCAGGAACATGCCCAGGGAGGTGACGGATTTTGACGGGACTGGGGATGATTTGGTTGGAGTCAAAAGTCACCCTAAGCGGGATAGGGAGCCCACAGAGATCTGCACGCTAGTTGAGCCCTTGATGAGGAGGTCATCCAAGCAAGGCAGAACAGCCAATCTCCTGGCGTGAAGGGCACTCATGGCAGCCGCCATGACCTTGGTGAAGACCTTGGGGCTGTGGCAGGGCCGAGGGTAGGGTTACAAATGAAAAAAGAAGTCCTGAACCATAAAGCGGAGGAACTTTTGGTGAGCTGGGGCGATGGGTATGTGCAGGTACGCGTCCCTGATAGCTATTGAAGCAAGGAATTCTCCTTCGACCATAGAGGTAATAATGGACCCTAGGAACTCCATTCTGAGTCTCCTGACATGCACATGTTTTCTCAGGTGTTAGAGGTCCAGGATGAGTCGAACTGACCCGTCCTTTTTTGGGGACCACAAAGAGGTTGGAATAGAAGGCCTTGAACATCTCGTCATCCAGAACAGGTACTATCACCCCCGCCATTTGGATGGAGTGGATTGCTGAGGAGAAGGCCTCGCGGTGTTTTGGAGCCTTTGGGGGGGTTTGAGAGAAAAAGACCAACCCGGGGATCGGGTCCGGAATTCAATGTGGTAACCGGAAGACAAGAGGTATCGCACCCATTTGTGGTCTGAGACGGCAGCCCAGATGGAGGAGGACGAGACTCCTCGGTCTTTGTATAGACTGCCAGGACGTGGTGGACCTGGGGAGGGCTGAGAAGGTCAGGCCCTGCGTGTCTATTAAAAAACATCCTGGGCTAGAGTTGGGGGAGGGAGGTACTCTTTCCCTCCCGTGGCGTCAGAAAAAAAGCCTGTCCAGACGATCACCAAGCCATTGGTCTGGAAAAGAGTACTGTGAGAGGCTTCTCAGGGACAGAGTCCGCTCTCCATTATCGGAACCAGAGGGCCTTACGGATGGCTATGGTATTCGAGGCGGCAAAAACTGCGCAGGTAGCAGCATCGAGGGAGGCCTGCATGAGGTACTCCGCCGCCGCAGCAATGTGAACTGTTACTTCTGTGAGGGCCTGAGGAAAACTGGTATTCCTGGTGCCTGTGCGATCCACACGGAAGGAGAGAGGGACCCGCGGCCTCAAGGCAGAGCAATCGAGCTGCTCCACTTGTCTGTCTGTTGAGTCTTTGAAGGAGGATCCATCAAGTAAAAGACAGGAGGGTCTTTCAGGTAGGCGGGAGGCCGGGGGGGTCCACCGAGAGCGGATCGGCTCAGCCCTTAGAGACAGCTAAGCCAAGTGGTACCGAGACTCCATGAGTTTACGGATACCGAAGCTCCAGCAAAATTTTTTTCTTTTGAGGTTTCTTCGCCCTATTAAAGGAGACCGCGTGGTCAGTAGTAGTGGATGGGAGATCTTCCACATGCAGAGTTTTGGTTGATTGCTGCACAGATGCACAGTTTTTTTGATTGCTGCAATAAGGGAGTCCATCGCAGCTTGATCGCTCGGGGAGCTTGAAACCAAGGAATCATCCTGGTACAAATATCATTCCCCTTCCTCCGGCTCCTCAGACCGAGGAACATGTGGGATAACCCCATCGGTGTACCCCCGAGGGAGAACCATAGGAGTCATGCCCTTTTTCTGATCTGCAACTGGTGAAGCAGAGGGCTGATTCTTATCAGAAGGACCCTCTATAGAGGTGTCATCAGGCTGCGTTCTGTCCAGGGGCCCCGAGGGGTGTGAGGACGATGTTGCATAGCCAACACCAGGTTCTGGGAACTGTGCCCATTCCGGGGGACTGGGAGCCGTAGGTTCAGGGCTGGCAGCAGTTGTTGCGGTGGTGGCGGGGCGGTAGGGGGGGGCTACAGGGGCACCGCACTCACAGAAGGAAGAGGGGCTATCAACCCCTAGTAGCTCAGCGTGGCAGGTAGTGCAGGCTGAATAACATGCTGTACGTTAGAAGTCATAGTTGTTGCTGTAGTTGTGCAAAGCATAAAACATGTGACTGCAGCCCCAGGCTGATGAGCCACAAACTCTGATTGTAACGAGGGAGCAATATTCTGCAGAGCTAATGTTTCCTGTGGGAAGGAGGAAGCTCAGAGACGCCCACAGACTTTGATCACAAGGAGAGGGAGCGGTGCTCTGCATAGCTCCTGTGTGAGGAGAAAATATAATAAAATGGTGGGAAGGGACTCCCCTTCCCCACTCCAGCCCTGCACAACAATGGTGCACTGAGTCCTGGGAGCTTGACCTTTGCTCCAATTCCTGTCAGGGAGGATTTCACCTCAGAGCAAATTCCTGTCAGGGATGATATCAGCTCCAGTGTGGAGATTCTGATGCCTGCTGTGTCCGGACACACCGGTGCAGAGTATGTATCAACTCAGAGCCTGTCAGAGGGACTGAGGAAGTTTTTCATCTGCTCTGGGCTCTGGAAAGGAATCCAGTCAGGAAGGATCTCACCTCATGTGGAGATGGCAGTCTCTGCCTGGTCACGCTGGTGCAGAGCGTGTATCAACTCAGAACCTGCCAGAGGGACTGAGGAAATTTTCATCTGCTCTGGGCTCTGGTAAATCGGTGCCATGAGACCCGTCGTCCAGTGAGTAACAGCCCAGGATCCAGCGTCGCAGGAGGGGATACAGGGAGGCGACACTCCACGTTCCCGCCTGTTGATGGTTTTGGGAAATCGGTCCCCGAAGGAAACAGTCGCCCTCTAAAAACAAAAAATTCTTGCTGCAGTAGTCTACAGAGATGTGCCTCCTATAGACACTAAGCTAAAACTGAAGTAGCCTGGCTGGGCCAGGGGGTGTATACTGCAGGGGAGGAGCTAACATCTTTGCATCTACTTAGTGTCCTCCTATGGATAAGCAGCATAACACCCATGGTCCTGTGTCCCCCAATGAGGCGTCAGAGAAAGATACCGTATTTTTCGGACTATAAGACGCACCGGACCATAAGACGCACCCTGGTTTTAGAGGAGGAAAATAGGAAAATAAAATTTTAAGCAAAAAAATGTGGTCATGACACACTTATGGGGCGAGGATCTGCTGCTGACACGGTTATGGGGTAATGTCCTGCTCATATACTCCCCAGCCTGCTCATATACTCCCCATGCTGCTCATATACCCCAATCCGGCTATATACCCTCATCCTGCTCCTATACTCTCCATGCTGCTCATAATATACCCTAATCCTGCTATACACCCTCATCCTGCTCATATACTCCCCATGCTGCTCATATACTCCCCATGCTGCTATATACCCTCATCCTGCTCATATACTCCCCATGCCGCTCATAATATACCCTCATGCTGCTCATATACTCCCCCATGCTGCTCATATACTCCCCCATGCTGCTCATATACTCCCCCATGCTGCTCATATACTCCCCCATGCTGCTCATATACTCCCCCATGCTGCTCATATACTCCCCCATGCTGCTCATATACTCCCCATGCTGCTATATACCCTCATCCTGCTCATATACTCCCCATGCCGCTCATAATATACCCTCATGCTGCTCATATACTCCCCCATGCTGCTCATATACTCCCCCATGCTGCTCATATACTCCCCCATGCTGCTCATATACTCCCCCATGCTGCTCATATACTCCCCCATGCTGCTCATATACTCCCCCATGCTGCTCATATACTCCCCCATGCCGCTCATAATATACCCTAATCCTGCTATATACCCTCATGCTGCTTATATACTCCCCATGCTGCTCATATACTCCCCATGCTGCTCATATACTCCCCATGCTGTTATATACCCTCATCCTGCTCATATACTCCCCATGCTGCTCATAATATACCCCTATCCTGCTATATGCCCTCATCCTGGTGTATGGCCGCATCCTGTGGCACATAAAAAAAATAAATGTTCATACTCACCTTACCTCACCTCACTCCCTGCAGCACCGCTCCTCTTACAGTCTATGTCAGCGGCAGCGCCGCTGAGTGGAGCCGTCCCCGTTCCCCTGCAGCATCGCAACGTCCTCCGGGGTCTGTGCCGGCAGCTGCGTGTGGACACGTGCGCACAGCGATGACGTCATCGCTGTGCGCGGCGCTAGTCTCCACGCAAGTCAACTGACCGGCACAGACAGGAGATCGCGATGCTGCAGGGGAACGGTGAGTAAAGTGTACTGATTCACTGTCCCCCGCACTGATGATGATGCGCGGGGAGCAGTGAATACAGCCGCACATGATCACTCCAGGCTGCAGTTGCCAGGGGTGCTCATGCGGGCCGACTGTTTAACCCTGCCCATCACCCCGCCCACCTGTCAGTATCGGGTTCAGCGCTGAGAGATGATGGGCGGGAGGATGGGCGTGCATATTAAATGAGCGGGTCCACGTGGTCACGGCAGGCTGCTACAGCCTGCTCGTGCCCCCGATGACCCGCTCCACCCTCATTCCCCGCAGCCACAGTCAGACCATAAGACACACCCCCCACTTTCCCCCAACATTTGGAAGAAAAAAAGTGCGTCTTATGGTCCGAAAAATACAGTAAATGGTAAGTTTGTTCTATGGTTATAGTGATATCAAATGTATGCAATTTGCTTTAATTTACTACTTTTTTTTTTTTAAGTATAAAAACATGAAAATAATTAAAGTAAAAAAAAAAAAAAAAATTAACTTCTGTCTGGCAAAATTGGATGGGAGCTCATTTCTTGAAGGACAAGTTGTACTTTTCATTGGTAACATTGTAGGAGACATACAACTCATTTCTTTTTATTAATTTTTTTTAAACAGGAGAAAAAACAAAAAAACATGTTTGCCATTTAGATTTTTTTTCTTTTCAGCATATGGAATACGGCTCAGTGGTTAGCACTGCAGTCTTTCAGCACTGGGGTCCTGGGTTCTAATCCCACCAAGGACAACATCTGCAAGGAGTTTGTATGTTCTCCACCTTTTTGTGTGGGTTTCTTCCGGGTTCTCCGGTTTCCTCCCCCACTCCAAAAATATACTGAAAGGGACTTTAGATTGTGAGCCCCAATGGGGACAGAGCTGCCAATGTATATAAAGCGCTGTGGAATTAATGGCACTATATAAATGAATAAATATTGTTACTATTATTACACGTATCACACTTAAACATATTAGTTTATTTTTTTGTTCACCTTTTCATGTTTTGTGAAGATGAGATTAATGGATCGGATGTCGCAGAGGGATTATGAAAGAGCTAAATATCTATCTAATAACAAATAACTTTGAAGACTATCATTATTCAACCAACAAATGACGTATACTTGACCAAGAAGGTTGGGGCTTGATAAACCTGCTATTTACTTCATATCTTGGAAGGCCAAATTAATGTGCACCCACCATTAGCTGCCTCTGTACACGCTCGTTCTTCTCTGCCTCAGTGATGCGTGACTCCTCTTTGCGGTCATCATGGAAATTGTCACAGGTGAATTCTGCACTGTATTCGACTCCATCATCTGGCAAGTGCTCGTTGATGTACTCCCTGATTGGTGGCGGTTCATATACTGGTGGAGGTGGAAGTGGGGGCGCAGTCATGACCATGTGCAGCTCCTCTTTTGTCCTAAGAAGATCGCTTTGGGCTTCCTTTGCCTGTTAACCAAGTGAATCAAAGACTTAAAATTCCAGCACTTTCATTAGTGAAAAATACATGAATGAAATACATTTGGATAAAAAACAAGGCCAAAGCGCAAATGCATTTTGATCGAGACTTTTGTCAGCTCCTAAGAACTGTAACATTCACTTGACAAATTAATTACCTTTTTCTGAAACAATCTGAAAAACTATTGATTGTGATGAGAAACATAAACATAGTTTTTTTCTTTTAGACCATTTCATAAATCTGCCCACTTGAGTCCACATAAACCTGGCAGATTGTAGGTGCTCTCTTGACAAGCCTTTTTCTCTAAAAGCTATGTATATGTATATTTTGATGGATTGGACTTTTACCAACACAGCAGTGCCAAATATACAAGTTTATTATTTTTTTAATGGTGAAAAGATAATGATTTGAATTTCGTTTTTTTTTAATTAATATTTTTTTTAAACATTTTGCTTTTACTTTCCACTGTATTTATTAGGCGTCTTAGCAGACTTGAACCGGTGATTGTCTGATTGCTTCTACTATATAAAGTAATAGCACAGTATGGCTGTACGCAGCAAAAATCGCGCCCTCCTTTGAATGCCAGTCGTGGGCTAACTTTCACAGGAGTACATCATGACAGACATAGGAGTCTTCAGCAAACCCCTGGCTGCCACAGAAATCCATTGGCACTTCACAATCACATCCCAGAATGGAGGCAAATATTGGCGCACCATTCTGTCACACATCCCAGATTGACAGCGGCACTCAACAGGTTAACAGCCAAGACAGAAGTGGAAAACCAGATGATGGCTGAATATTACAGCCATCACAAAGAAAGTCCACATCAAAGTCAGGGAGATGGCATCTGACACATGTTTTACATCATACGTTGCTAAGGGATTAATATTCCTCACTGCAAATACAGTTCTCTGGATCGTATATATACACACACATACATACATATACACACACACACACACACACACACACACACACTTTATATATATATATAATTCTGCAGACTTTTGTTATTGGTTATATCATGTAGATTATGTATATTAACTAATCAGGTGTTGTAGCCTAGAAACAGCTCATCATGTCTGTAATATTGGCTTTGTGCATTACTTTGAGTTGATGAATTAAGATCAGTGGTATAGTAATATAAATAGCACTTTGGATCAGGAGATTCTCCCATACATGTTTTTTACCAATCATGTATATAGGTGTTCCTCTTACACCTCCCATATTTTAGTTGTCTACTTGTTTGATGTGGTTTTTATTCTGACCTTTTCTGAATAAAAAAAAAAATATTTGGACTTTATTTGTTTCTTTACATAGCGGATGATTTTGTTTTCGTTGTTGAGTGCTGATAAGAATTTAGTGTGATGCTGCAATATTTTGCATATGAAAAATATAAATAATGCCTATTAAAAAAAATGTGACTACATACCCGCAGTTGCCATTCACCAACTTCCTCTTCTTTAGCTCTCTTTGCTTCTTCCAGAAGGGAAATCCTGGCTGTATACTCTGCAAGCTCTGAAGCCTAAAGGAAAAAAAGAGATTGCACCCAACTGCATGAGTATCATTCATTTTATGGAGTGAAATTATTAAATGGATATGATAATAACAGTAATAATAAAATGATAAGAATAATAAACACAAGCGCAGTAACTACATTGTTTGTATCCTTCATAATCATCATAGTAAAAAGAAAGTAAAGAAAATGTCTTATTGCTTTAACCATACAGTTAAGCTTGCCCAGCTGATTAGAATGTATGAAAAGTTGGACTTCTATCTAAGAAGAGCATGTCCATTTTTTTCCCCCCTGCAGACAACTTGCTCTGTGAGAGTTCTTTTATTTCCACCCTGACTATGGTACTTTATTAGGTTACCCAACACAAACTCCCAGGTCCTCTAAAACTGAAATCTACTGTAATAATGCCTCTGGACCATTAAAGGGGTTCTTCGACATATAAAAAAAAAAAAAGAGAATTTTGTTTACTTACCGTAAATTCTTTTTCTTATAGTTCCGTATTGGGAGACCCAGACATTGGGTGTATAGCTTCTGCCTCCGGAGGACACACAAAGTACTACACTCAAAAGTGTAGCTCCTCCCTCTGAGCTTATACACCCCCTGGAGAACCAGTTCTAACCAGTTTAGTGCAAAAGCTGAAGGAGAATAGCCACCCACAAGTAAAAACAGAGCCAGAACCGGAACAACCGGAGTCTCTGTCTACAACAACAGCCAGTGATAACACGCGGAACAAGAAAATTCTCTTTTTCTTTATCGTTCCTATGGGAGACCCAGACATTGGGACGTCTCAAAGCAGTCCATGGGTGGGAATAAACAGAAAAACTGAGAAGTAGGCGGAGCCTAACTTCACAAGTGGGCAACAGCCGCCTGAAGGATGCATCTGCCCAAGCTCGCATCTGCCGAAGCATGAGCATGCACTTGGTAGTGCTTTGAAAAGGTATGCAGGCTAGTCCAAGTGGCAGCCTGACAGACTTGCTGAGCCGTAGCCTGGTGCCTGAAAGCCCAAGAGGCACAGACAGCTCTGGTCGAGTGTGCCTTGATCCCCGGCGGGGGAGGCACCTGAGAACACAGGTAGGCCTCCGAAATGGTGGACCTGATCCAACGGGCTAAGGTCGGCTTAGAAGCAGAGAGGCCCTTACGCCGACCTGTGGTTAGCACAAAAAGAGTGGTGCACCGCCTAATAGCAGCGGTGCGAGACACATAGATCCGGAGTGCCCGCACCAGATCCAGAGTATGCAACGCTTTTTCAAAGCGATGAACAGGAGCCAGACAAAAGGAAGGAAGGGTAATGTCCTGGTTAAGGTGGAAAGGAGAAACCACCTTAGGGAGAAAGTCCGGAGTCGGACGGAGAACCAACTTGTCTTGATGAAAAACCAAAAAAGGTGACTCCGAAGAGAGCGCAGCTAAATCAGACACTCTCCTGAGGGAAGTTATGGCCACTAGAAAGACCACTTTCTGTGAAAGACGAAACAAAGAAACCTCCCTGAGAGGTTCAAAGGGGGGTTTCTGCAAAGCCGTGAGAACCAAATTGAGGTCCCAGGGATCCAAGGGCCGCCAGTAAGGCGGAATGATGTGAGTCGCACCTTGCATGAAGGTGCGGATCTAAGCCAGCCGGGCGATACGCCGCTGGAACAGCACTGACAGAGCCGAGACTTGTCCCTTGACAGAGTTGAGGGACAATCCCAGCTGCAGACCGGACTGTAGAAAAGACAGAAGGGTTGGCAAGGAAAAAGGCCAAGGAGAATGGCCGGAAGAGCGACACCAGGACAGGAAAATCTTCCAAGTCCTGTGATAGATCTTGGCAGAGGAAGACTTACGGGCCAGAGTCATAGTGGAGATGACTTCAGGGGGGATACCAGAAGTCGTCAAGATCCAGGACTTAAGAGCCACGCCTTCAATCTGAGAGCCGCAGAATTCTGGCGGAAAAACGGACCTTGTGAGAGAAGGTCTGGACGGTCCGGAAGATGCCACGGCACCTCTACGGACAGATGGAGCAGGTCTGGGTACCAAGCTCGCCTGGGCCAGTCCGTAGCAATGAGAATGACTCGACGGCCCTCCATTCTGATCTTGCGCAGAACTCTGGGCAAGAGAGCTAGAGGGGGAAACACGTAGGACAGACGAAACTGGGACCAGTCTTGAACCAGAGCGTCCGCGGCGAAGGCCTGAGGATCGTGGGAGCGAGCCACGTAAACCGGAACCTTGTTGTTGTGACGGGATGCCATTAGGTCCACGTCCGGAGTGCCCCATTTGCGGCAGATTGACTGAAACACTGCCGGATGCAGGGACCACTCGCCACTGTCCACGGTTTGACAGCTGAGATAATCTGCCTCCCAGTTTTCCACACCTGGGATGTGGACTGCGGATATGGTGGACTTGGAGTCCTCCGCCCATTGAAGGATGCGTTGTACCTCCAACATTGCCAGGCGGCTGCGTGTCCCGCCTTGGTGATTGATGTAGGCAACCACTGTCGCGTTGTCTGACTGGACTCGGATGTGCTTGCCCGCCAACAGGTGGTGAAAGGCTAGGAGAGCTAGAAGCACAGCTCTGGTTTCCAGCACATTGATCGAGAGGGCTGACTCGGACGGAGTCCAAGTGCCCTGCGCTCGGTGGTGGAGACATACCGCTCCCCAGCCGGACAGACTGGCATCCGTGGTGAGAATCACCCAGGACGGGGTCAGGAAGGAGCGCCCCTGAGAGAGAGAGAGAGGGGCCGAAGCCACCACTGAAGAGAGCTCCTGGTCTGTGGCGACAGAGCCACTAACCTGTGCAAGGAGGAAGGCCGCTTGTCCCAACAGCGGAGAATGTCTAGCTGCAGTGACCGCAGATGAAACTGGGCAAAGGGAACAGCCTCTATTGACGCCACCATCTGACCCAGCACCTGCCGCAGGTGCCTGATGGAATAACGGCGGGGCCTCAGCAGAGCGCGGACCGCCAGTTGGAGGGACTGCTGTTTGACTAAGGGCAACTTCACAAGTGCCAGCAGAGTCTCGAACTGCATCCCTAGGTACGTGAGACTCTGGGTCCGAGTCAGAGAGGATTTGGGAAGATTGACAATCCACCCGAATTGGGCTAGAGTGGCCAGAGTGAGCGAGACACTCCGCTGACAGTCTGCGCTGGATGAAGCCTTGATTAGAAGGTCGTCCAGGTAAGGAATCACTACCAACCCCTGTAGGTGCAGAACCGCAACCACTGCTGCCATGACCTTGGTGAATACTTGAGGGGCCGTGGCTAACCCGAAGGGGAGAGCCACGAATTGGAAATGTTCCTCTCCGATTGCAAAACGTAGCCAACGCTGGTGTGAAACTGCAATTGGCACATGCAGATAGGCATCTCTGATGTCGATGGATGCCAGGAAATCCCCTTGGGTCATTGAGGTAATGACTGACCGCAGAGACTCCAAGCGAAAATGCTGCACCTGAACATGCTTGTTGAGAAGCTTGAGATCCAGGATGGGCCGGAAGGAACCGTCCTTTTTGGGGACTAGGAAGAGATTTGAGTAGAAACCTCTGAACCGTTCCCGGGCGGGAACCGGTACAATTACTCCGTTGGCCTGCAAGGATGCCACGGCCTGAGAGAAGGCGGCGGCCTTGGAGCAGGGGGGAGTTGACAGAAAAAATCTGTTTGGCGGGCTGGAAGAGAATTCTATCCTGTAGCCGTGGGAGATGGTATCCCGCACCCACTGATCGGAGACGTGTTGAAACCACACGTCGCCAAAGTGGGAAAGCCTGCCACCGACTAAGGACGTTGCTGGCGCGGACAGACAGTCAAGAGGAGGCTGCCTTAGTGGCAGCAGCACCTGCGGTCTTCTGTGGACGCGCTTTTGTGCGCCAGCTGGATCTTTGGTCCTTGGCAGTGTTAGTGGACGAGGCCGAGGGCTTAGAGGACGACCAGTTGGAGGAACGAAACCTCGACTGATTCCTACCCTGGACAGGTTTCTTGGTTTTGGTTTGTGGCATGGAAGTACTCTTCCCGCCAGTAGCTTCCTTAATTTCATCCAGCTGTTTTCCGAACAGCCGGGGCTCAGCAAAAGGGAGCCCCGCAAGGTACTTCTTAGAAGAAGCATCTGCCTTCCACTCTCGAAGCCACAAGATCCTGCGGATAGCAAGGGAATTAGCCGAAGCCACCGCAGTGCGGTGAGAAGCCTCCAGCATAGCAGACATGGCATAGGATGAAAAAGCTGAAGCTTGGGAAGTTAAGGCAACCATCTCAGGCATAGATTCCTTAGTGAGGGAATGCATCTCCTCTAGGGAAGCAGAAATGGCTTTGAGAGCCCACACTGCTGCAAAAGTCGGGGCGAACGAGGCCCCTGCCGCCTCATATACGGATTTGGCCAGAAGATCAACCTGGCAGTCAGTGGAATCCTTAAGCGAGATGCCATTAGCCACTGATACAACGGTCCGGGCTGAGAGTCTAGACACCGGGGGGGTCTACCTTTGGCGAATGAGCCCACTCCTTGACCACCTCAGGTGGAAAGGGAAAACGGTCATCAGAACCACGCTTAGGGAAGCGTTTGTCAGGGCAGGCCCTGGGCTTGGTCACAGCGGCCTGAAAACTGGAGTGGTTAAAGAACACACTCTTTGTCCTCTTAGGCGAGGTAAACTGGTGCTTTTCTGCCAGAGAGGGTTGCTCCTCTGATACTGGCGGATTGAGATCCAGTACAGAATTAATGGACGCAATCAAATCACTAACATCTGAGTCACTTTCGGACAGACCAATGGGGCACATGGAGGCAGTCTCCGAGCCCCCAGTAAAGGCATCCTCCTCATCCTGCAAGTCAGCTTCTGAAACCGAGCCGCGGGACGAAGGAGAGGGAGCCCTGCGTCTCTTTTTAGAAGGACGGGGCCTGGGACCAGATGAGGAATCCTCTGTGAGCTCCGGTCCTGAGAGAGACCTAGCAGCAGAGGCACCCTGTGAAGGGGGCTGATGCATGCTCAGCAAAGTCCTGGACAGCTGTCCCATGGAGTCAGCAAAAGACTGGGAGATAGACCTGGTTAAGGATTCTACCCATGCCGGGGGGTCAACAGGAGCCGGAGCAGCCTGAGAGACCCCTGGGGGTGCGATTTCAGGCTGAGGCAACGTCAGGTTAGAGCAGGCATCACAATGTGGATAGGTGCTCGGTTCCGGCAGTAGGAGCCTACATGCAGTGCATACTGAAAACAACTTTGGAGCCTTGCTCCTCGTGTGTGACATGCTGCTGGAGTGAGGGCTCTGCCAGAATGACCCCCAGAGAGTATATACAGAAGGTCCACAACCAGAGGTTGTGGCTTACCAGACCGCTGGAGCGGTTTGTGTGCCCTCCAGATCCCGAAGCCCGGACTCCCAAACACCTCAGCAGGGATGCTGCAGACCAGTGGTGATCGCAGGGAAAAACGCTGAGAAAATGGCCACCGGAGTGAAGAGAGGGGGCGGGACTCACTCTGAGAGCGGGATCTGGAGAGCCAAAGAAATTCACAGGGGAGGAGACATGTACTCAGTGAGGAGTGTCTCTCCCCTTTGTAGAACGGCCGCTGGGCGGAGCCGCGCTGTCCCTCTGCATGAATGACATGCGAGGGCAGTGAAACCGAAAGTAGGCCTCCGGCGAAGCTGGGGCCTAAATTTGAGCGGTGCGGCCGACGCGCAGGCACCATCGGCGCGGTTCTCAGGCGACAGCCAGAGAACCCGTCGGAAATGTCAGAAAAATCACCCCGCACACTCTCCCACAACAATAAAGTACAAGGGACCCCCATATATAACCGTCTCAGGTACTTAGCTTGCTGAGACGCAGGGTTCCAAGTCCCTGAGGGATGAGTGCTCCGGTCCAGCAGGGTCCTGAAGGGCTGCGGATGGAGACCGGTCTCATGCCAAGCATGGAGAACTGTGCTGGCTCCCACTTTAAGCCAGAGCCCCGGAGGGATGGTGAAGGAGCACGGCATGTAAGGCTCCAGCCTGGGAATCAACCTTAACAGCACCGCCGACACAGTGGGGTGAGAAGGGACATGCCGGGGGTCCAGGCTTGGATCCGCTTTTCTTCAAAATCTTTCCAAAAAATGAAAAATCAGATGAGAATGCATGTGTGGATGTATGCCTCCTGACACAAAGCGATAAACTGGTTAGAACTGGTTCTCCAGGGGGTGTATAAGCTCAGAGGGAGGAGCTACACTTTTGAGTGTAGTACTTTGTGTGTCCTCCGGAGGCAGAAGCTATACACCCAATGTCTGGGTCTCCCATAGGAACGATAAAGAAATAATACACATTTAAATGTTGAACACTTTTCTAAATAACTATTTAGCAAAAAAAATATGATTTATCTTTTCCACTCTGTCATGGTTTCAAAGATGGCAACCACCATAAATCTGTGCAGCTGGTCCTAGATTTCAGAAGATACCTAGTAGAATGACTGCAAAGACAGATGCACTAAAACTGTCAGGCTGACTAAAATGAATGTTCATTCTCAGTCTAGCTAAAGGAAGGTGTTTATCATCTCCTTTATTCCACTCCGATCATTGTCCTGTCAGGCTGACTGAACAGAGGAATGTGCTTTCACGATGCCTGACAGGATGCTCCTCTGATGCAACCTCTGTCTCCAGCAGATATTATTTATACAGCCTATTGTCTAATCTAGGATGGGATGTGATTGATGGAAGCTAGCTTTAAACTTCGGACATAAAGGCACTACATAATTTTTTGCTAAATAATAGTATTTACAAAAATGATTAATATTTAAATGTATATTCTTTATTTAATTAACATTTCTTGGAGAACCCCAATTTTTATTCTTCTATGTTTTCTTTATTGAGTGAATGTTTCAAAATTGGTAATGACTAGAGCTGATCGGACCCATTGAAGTTCGGTTCTGCGGGTTCAGCCGGACTTTGGATAAAAGTTAAAGAAGTTGTTCGGCCACAAAATATATTTTTTTTGTCTCTCACCCGTGCGCTCTCTTCTCTACCTCTACACTGTCTTTTCTGACTCCCCCATGTGCGGTTTCTCACCCAATGCTGTCCTTACATCTGAGCGATGCAGAGCTCAGTGCTGCTGACCGCGGTATCAGGTGATGTCCCTGGGCTCCACTCCCGGCAGTATTCAAACGCCAGGCGCGCCTGACGCTGTGTTCATCACATATTTCAGAGATATAGCGCACGGTGTAGACAGTTATCCAGGTCTCATACATCATAAAGAGCTCAAGACACCGTTGAGCAAATAGCGCGGTCCTAAGAGCAAGTGGGCCCCTTGTTTGTCCAGGGCCTGGCACATACAGGGCAAAGATAGCAGGCACAGGGGGTGGAGTAGAGTACGTAATGTGGGGAGGGGGCGACGGTGGATAACAGGAGGCGTGGGCTGCATCGCACTGTACTTGGTTGGCAGCAGCTCGGCAACAGGACGTTGGCTGTGATGCCTGTCAACAAGGTCCTACCCCTATCGTCGTGATGTCACAGGAAGCAGCAAAATCCCGGCAGGAGTGGTCACATGACCACTCTGAGCCGGAGGAGAGGGGCTGACAGCAGGGTGAGTAAGTAGTTGATATCTACTTACCTGCCCCTATGTAGCCCAATAGTGAAATAACAAAAAAGAAGCAAAAAAAGCCGGATAACCCCTTTAAGTTAGGGACCCGGACATGACCTAAACTCCACTAGAAATCACTGATTGGGCAGCTTGGGCCTCCACCCACATGCATTTAGCCATAAACAGAACAATTCCAAAGGCGTGAGGGCAAGGTTTTTTCATTTTTTTGGGAGGGTACACACTACATCTGATAAAGCTATTTTTACCCCCATTGCGAGCCGTCGTTCAAACACTACAAGTGGCTCACACTGGGCCGAGCACACTAATGCTAGTTTGAGTGGTTAGCATAAGTCAAACACTGAAAAGGAATAGCAACTTTTTCTTACAGGTGATTTAGGAAAATGTCTATTAAAAGTGAAGGATCGATTTGTGCCTTACCAGCTGTTCTTGGCTCTTTATTTGGTCAAAAGCCTGTCTTTCCAGCTCTTCTTTGGCACGGAGGGCAGCTATGCGTTCAGCCTCCAGTCTCTCTGCTTCGTACTGAGCCCTTTGTCTCTCATCCTCCAACTCACGGGCTTTTCTGATCTGCTCCGATAGTTCTGGTTAGGAACACAAAGAATGAATCTGAGACTAAGTTCAAAGAGAAAAAAAATCCAGGAGCTTCAGCACATTTCATTTCAATGCTAAAATAATGTTTCTGTTCAGGTGATGTTCCAAGGTAGCCAAGTTTCCACAAAGATAATGTCTTATACGTTGAGATTTACGTTGCTTTTTATATTTAATCTGTCCTATTGCAGTAATAATCTCTCTGTGTATAAGTTGCACATACACTCACAGGTTAATAGAAGTAAGGCCCTGTGCGCACACTGCGTTTTTACCCGCGGTTTTGCTGCGGAAATTTCTTGAGAACTGTTTGAAATCTTTCTGCAGACATTTCCCAGCAAAACCTATGGGGAAAAAAAATAGCTGTGCGCACACTGCGTTTTTTTCTCAAGAAAATTCTTGGAGCAGAATTTCTTGAGAAAATTTCTTGAGAAAATGTGTATGTCACTGCTATTCCGCAGGTAGCTGCGGTATACCCCCGGTATTTCACTCCATTCACTGTAATGTAATCGCGAAATACCGGGGGTATACCGCAGGTAGCAAATTATGTGCGGTATACCCCCGGTATAGCCGCGATTTACCTGTGGTAATGCTCATCACTGCCTGCGGTTTTGCAGGAAGTGATGTCATTATGACAGAAGAGGAAGCGGAGCAGAGTAAACACACACGTCACACTCCCTGGACGCCGCACAGAAGCACTTCCGTGTGACCTCCATCGGGTGCCCGTGCAGTCTGTGTCCTGCTCCAGCCCCGCCGCTGCCAGCACAGCAGTGTCAGTGTCTGCCCGCAGTATCAGCAGCTTGTCACGCTGCAGTGCTGGCAGCCGCAGGGATGACGAGCGCTGCTGTCAGGAGGTGAGAGGAGATCATTACCTGCTGTGACGCTCTCCTGACGTCACAGCCGTCTATGCCCGTCTCGCGGGCGGCCCGAGACTGTCACTAGCGGTGACGTCATGGGCTCTCGTGATACTGTTGAGAACGCGGCGGGCATAGAAGTCAGTGACAGCGCTGACGTCAGCAGTGCAGGAGATCATCACAGCAGGTAATGATCTCATCTAACCTCCTGAAGTCAGTGCTGGTCATCCCCTGCAGTGACCTGGGCTGACCTATTGATGTTAGCTCAGGTCACTGCATTGCTCTCCCAGCCAATGGGGAACATTCTGTTCTTCATTGACTGGGACAGTGACTATGGTACGGATCGGCATGTGACCCCCTTATTGCATTACGACGGACGTGGATTTGATTGCTCTTTTCAATAAATTGGTGAAAGAGGGAATGTTTTGGACAGTGTTTTTTCAAATAAAACATTTTTTTGTTGTCTATTTTTTATTTCTTACTGACTGGGTTGGTGATGTCGGGTATCTGATAGACGCGTGACATCACTAACCCCAGGGCTTGATGCCAGGTGACATTACACATCTGGCATCAACCCCATATATTACCCCGTTTGCCATCGCACCAGGGCAACGGGATGAGTTGGGGCGAAACGCCCGGATTGGCACGTCTAATGGATGCGCCACTTCTGGGGCGGCTGCGGCCTACTATTTTTAGGCTGGGGAGTGTCCAATAATAGTGGACCTCCCTAATCTGAGAGTACCAAACCACAGCTGTCCGCTTTACCTTGGCTGGTGATCCAATTTGGGGGGGACCCCACGTTTTTTGTTTTAAATTATTTATTTAATGTAAAATAACAGCGTGGGGTGCCCTCAGTTTTGGATTACCAGCCAAGGTGAAGCTGTCAGCTGTGGTCTGCAGGCTGCAGCCGTCTGCTTTACCCGAGCTGGCTACAAAAGATGGGGGGACCTCACGTCGTCTTTTTATTTATTTATTTTTTGGCTAAATACAAGGCTAGGCACCCTTTAGTGCCACATGAAAGTCACTAAAGGGTGCCAGCTTAGAAAATGCAGGGAGGTGGGACATTATATATGTCTTTCTTATCTATTATCTATCTATCTATTCATCTAGCCATCTTTCCCTCTATCCATTATCTGTCTATCGATTATCTATCTATTATCTATATTATTTATTGCAGTTACAGCATAAAAAAAAAACGCAGGGACCAACCTGCGGAAAAACCGCGGCTTTGGTGCGTTTTTTTACCGCAGGTGCGGTAATCTTTAACTCCCAGAAGTTTCTCAAGAAATTTTCTTGAAAAAAAAAATCACTTTTCTAGTGCGCACATAGCCTAAGAAAGCCTACATTGTACCATTTTATTTCTCTATAATTCTCTTAAATAGCCTAGTTATTGCTTGGTGGAGAGCAGTTGTCATTAAAAGAGATTATGTGTGTGTACATATATATAGTTCAATAACCCATATATAGAAAAGCTTATTTACCATGCATATTCCTAGCCACTTCCACTTCTTACCTCTTTCTGCCCTCTTTGTCTGCTCTTCATACTCATGCAACCGGAGCATGAGTTCCTCCTTTTCTCTTATCATCAATTCCTTCTCTTTCTCAATGGCTTCCCTCTTCTTCTTCTCATTTTCAAGTTGTTGTCTGTATTGGAGAGCATAGGCAAGGAAAAATATTTAACGCCTTTTATTAATTGGACCTAGTGGTACCATACACTTTGCTCACTAACGGTATGTATTCACTAAGGCTAGGGTCACACAAATATTTTACGTGCCTAAAGTTGTATAAAAAAATCCTGTACATTGCGTGTTTCTTTGTGCATATGGTTAATTAGAAGATCTCCGCACATGCCTTAACTTGCATAGTGCCACCTCTTTTTTAGATCAACATGGCCGCCAATACACAGGCTTGACACCTATTTCTCTGTCACCTACTCCCTCCCTGGTACACCGCACTCATATTGAAAATCGTGGAAAACAGGGTCTTTATTCTTAGCACTAAAAAAAGTCATGGCGGATAATGTGCAGTATTTACACACAGTTGTGAACCAAAAAAAAAAGGAAAGATTTTTGATGGTAAATATTGTTGCTTTAAGACGCCTATCAAGGGCCATAATTCCCATAGTCATGAAAGTGTTAAAGTAACAAAAAATCCCCACATCAACAGAAAAAAAACAGAGAATCCATTTAAAGCTAATCTGGACTTCCCTTGTGCAGTTATCAGCAGGAGATTTTTAACCAATCATCATGACTAGAGATGCTAAAATCAAATCGCAGGACACTGGTTTATCAGCCAGATCAGTAGTCTGTGACCACTGAAGAGGAGGCCTTCAAATCTCCTTACCTCCTGGCATCCACGGCTATTCTATTGATTAGCTGCTCTGGCGTGATATCGTGTGTGGGACACATCGCAATGATGATGTTGTGTCAGCTTGGTTAATCAAAAGAGGAGTCAGGAATGCAAGGATTTAAAGGGAATCTGTCACCCTTTTGAGTTATTAATATGGGCATACAGATTGTATACATCTGAAATTAGTCATACCTGTATGCCTCCAAGATGATGACTTGTTCAGAAAAATTTATATTTTATAGCTGTGGTCTTTCAGGCTATGGGGTGTGCGCTGTTAGGACGATATGCCTGCCTTCCATCTTCATTATAAAGTTTTCTCCTCCCCTTCTCTTCAGTGTCCCTGTGATGTCAGGTATGTGGCCGGAAATCCTGGGCATGTTCATTCTGCCTGCCGCCTCTGCCCTGCCCTTCTATGGTTTCTAATACGGCATTTTTAACTCCAGTGGTTGTGTACATCAAATCTGAAAACAGTGCCCACAGAAGGGTAGAACAGTACAGAGGAGAGACAGAAGGCAGCATACATAGGCACGGGATTTCCGGCCAGGCACCTGACGTCACAAGGAATAGAAGGGGAGGAGAAATCCTGTATAATGAAGACCGGAGGCAGTCACATCTTCCTGGCAGCGTACACTCCATAGCCTGGAAGATTGAAGCTATAAAATATGAATTTTACTGCACAAGCCATCATCCTGGAAGCATACGGGTATGACTAATTTCAGCTGTATACAACCTGCATGCCCATATTAATAACTCAAAAAGCTCAAAAGGGAAACAGATTTCCTTAAAGAAGATTACTGATTTAAACGATACAGCAGAGTCCTGCAATTTGATTCTCTAATTATATAATCAAGACCAATATTTTTTCCAACTTTTCCATGTAACAGATTGCTATGTACGTTACCAGCAGCATCAACCACAGTATCTGTGCCTGTCTGTTACATGAGAAAGTCATGTACAGGTCTCCTCACCGCTCCAGCTGCTTTTGAGACTTCTCTTCCTTGGCCTGTGCTTTCATCTGCTGTACTTCAATAGTGTCTGGCTTCCTGCGGCGCATGTACAGTTCATGATTACCCATGCAAAGCTGCAAGATTCTCTTGTTAATTCTCAGGCGTGGAGCATAAAAGACAAAGTCCTGTAATTACAAAAGGAAATGGCTTATACTCAGACAATACATCGTTAAATGCATTAATAATTGAGCACACAATTTTAGAGGCTGTAGGTTGCCTAAAATACTAAATCTGGTCTAAATTACAATACCAGAATGATGCAAATTGTCTCTTCAGTGAGGAAGTAGACAAACTCTAGTGCCACCTATTGGAGGTAGCAATCCTAAAAGTTAAAATTGACCCTTTAACGAGCCTTGTCACATGACTTAGGATTTATACCAGATCAGAACCTCAATTTGCAGGCACATTGGTTCACGATGGTTGTCCCTCGTCAGTGCAAAGTATGAGATCTGATCTGGCTGAATGAGAGGCTAAGACAGGTTCTAAGGGGAATGCTATTCTCCTTGCAGAGGCTGACACACCAGTCCAGGATGCAATTGCTGAGGAGACTTTAAGCCACAATGCTCCTCTGGGAAATATGCAATTTATCTTTTCACTGAGGAAGTAGACAGGTTCTAGTGCTAGCTATTGCAGGTAGCAATCCTAAAAGTCAAAAGTTAACAAGCCTTGTCATATGACTTAGGGGAACACTATTCTCTTTGTGGACACTGACACACCAAGCCATCCCAAAACACTGCCTGGAAACTGAGGTTCTAATCTGGCGTAAATCCTAAGTAAATAATATGACAAGGCTCGTTAAAGGGTCACATTTGACTTTTAGGATTGCTACTTCCAATAGGTGGCACTAGAGTTTGTCCACTTCCCCACAAAAGAGACAATTTGCATCTTTCACAGAGGAGCATTGAGGCTTAAAGTCTCCTCACCACTGGCATGCTTGATTAGTGTGTCAGTCTCCGCAAAGAGAATAGCGTCCCCCTTAGACAATATCAGAATGTCAAATGCTTGCTAAGCTTATTGGCAAAAATACAATAGAATATGTAAAAATATGATCTGATTGTATTTATACCCAATTACAACTTGTAAAGATATAACAAATTCCACAACTAGGAACTGTTTTCCATCCATCTAGAACAATTTGAGGAGACAAGCTCACATTTCATGTTAATTTCCGATTAAGATCACACTTACAGGTGCCTTTTTGTCAATTGGTTTAATGATAAACTTCTTGTCATTGAAAGATATATTTCTGATTTCACTCCAGGGGAAACCAATCTTTGGGGTCAATCTAGAATAATGCAGAGGAAAGAAAATTAAAAATATACAACTTCCAGTACATGTGCAGTAAAAGTCTTCCAATTAGGCCAATGAAAATGTAGCTCATAATTTGGAATCTGACATAATGCAAAGTAGACGATGGTGCAGAGATGACAGCGGTGGGGTAAGGTTGATGTTTTCATTCAGACTGCTTACTCGTATGATCTCTAGCAGATACATATATCTACGCTTGTTATACATACTATTACACTTACAACAAAACGTATGCAGATTTGTCTACTTAGAAGGGTTTTCCAATATAAGTTTTCCTTTATTGATAAACTAGCAAAGGTTTAACCACCCACCACTGCCCAAGCTACCCACGGTCTTCAATAACAGGCTGCTACAGCACACATGACCACTGTAGTAAATGAATAGCTCAGTGGTGTCATGTTGACTACCTCGATATGACCTGTGAGCCCCCTGATTGACTGCAACAGTCACATATGCTGTACTTGTGACGTCACTGCTGTACCCTGTTAAATACCGGTGGCAGCTGTGCAGAGCAGGCCCTGGAGCAGTGGTGGGTGAGTAAACCTAGGTTTTTATTTTGAACTTTTGGAAGCCTAATCAGTAAATAATTGTTGGAAAACTCCTTAAAGGGAACCTGTCAGGTCCCATATGTGTTCTGACCTACAAGCAGGGTGATGTGTAGCCTAGAAACCCCTTCCTACCCATCCCTGTGTTGTAATATTGTGTAATATGAAAGTATAAAAAAAAGTTATTACTTACATGTTCCCTATGTAAATGATCAGAGGGTCTAGCCCCCTCGGCGTCGCATCGCCCTGTGGGTGTTTCCATGCTTTCTGTGGTATTACTACCCTATGGGTGTGATACCATGGATTTACATGAGTGACGTCACAGTCAGCTCCTTCAGATCCCGTGCGTGCACACTTGCCATTCCCGCAGATTGTTATCCGGGTGCTTAGGTTAGAACGCATAAGAGACCTGACAGGTTACCTTTAACACACAATGTTAGTGTCAATCTGCCGTCAGACCACCAAGCCAGTAAGTTCTCTCCTGTATGGATGCCTACTGGCAGCTCTCAGACCGCTTCCCTTTTTAACCAGCTCAATCCTCCATGTTCCTCTAGAATTAACGTAGGCAGTATCATTTCTATTTATAAGAGCCATGCTATAAGGCATGTGTCCGTGCAGTGATTAGCTGCAGTGTTATAAAACTGTCCTGTCTAACAATGACTATCTAAATATTTTTTTATTTGTGGTTACTGTGTACAAAATCTATGGTGTATCCTATCACAAGCAGGAGGCGGGGAAGAAACAACATGGCAGTGAACCAAATATGGCACATCAACTAAAAAAAACTATAAAAGCACAGAAAAAATCCTGTACATTGCAAATGCATAGAAAATAATTCTGTGCATTATAAAGTCATGAAAAAGAGCTTGTACAATATGAAGCCATAAAGTAGGGCCTGTATACTACAGACATAAAAAACCTGTACATTATAAAGGCAAGAAGGACCTGTACATTATAAAGGCATAAAAAGGAGAATGCACATCATGAAGGCATACATTATACCCCTGTATATCTTAAAGGCTTTAAAAACAGCCTTTATATTATTCTTTAATATTAGCCTACTATGCACTATATAATCAACATAACTAAATTTGCTGGAGAGCGGCATGAAAACCATATTAACGTATGGCGTTATGTGCTGTGGAGCAACGCTGCTTAAAAAAAAATTGTCAGGTATGTAGCCTATGCAAAGTACGGTCTAGAGCGAAACCTTAGGCTGGAGTCGCACTTGCATGTAACTCGCCAGAGGATCACATCGCACTGCCTGGCCTGTCCGGCGGCTCTCCTGACAGGAGCGTGCAGCTGCATAGAAATACATGAAGCTGACCCGCTCCTGTCAGGAGAGCTGACGGACAGTCCAGGCAGTGCGATGTGATCTTCTCGTGAGTTAAACTCAAGTATGACTCCAACTTAACTGTAATCCTATTGTTGGCTAGATTTAAGAATACATATTTATCATTTTCTGGAAATAGTGCCATTTCTGTTCATGGTCTGCAAATAGAGTTACTCACAGACAATGGACAAGAAGGTTTCTGCTTATTGAAGAAAACCAATGCATTTTCTATTCTAAGTTCTTGTGTATGGTATAATAAAGTGCACAGTTAAACATTTTTCGACATGTCAGACAAACCTTCTCCTCCAGGGAATGCCTAACCTTGAAAGTAAAATATATCTTTGTACCGTGTTAGCCAGTAGAGATAAAAAAAATTGTTTAAAAGAACTGAAGTCCTCAGTGGTTGATACCTTTTAATGGCTAACTGAAAAGATGGTAATAATTGCAAGCTTTCGAGACTACTCAGGTCTCTTCATCAGGCATGGTATAACACAAAATCTGTTATATATATCCCCCCCGTGCCATAGTGATAGTTCTGTTTTATATAACTTGTTTTTTTTTTGTTTTTTTTTTACTGCACTTTTCTATGTCCTGTTGTGTATAAATATGTGACTCTTCAGATTTTGTGTTATACCATGCCTGATGAAGAGACCTGAGTAGTCTCGAAAGCTTGCAATTATTACCATCTTTTCAGTTAGCCATTAAAAGGTATCAACCACTGAGGACTCTCAGTTCTTTTAAACAATTTTTTTTAACCTTGAAAGTACATGATGTGCTAAGTGTGCAGTCACAAACATCTTGATATAAAACTTATCATGAGTGCTTTACAGGTGAAACCTGGCAGATAGCCACAAAAGTACTTGGCACCCTACATAATGAGTAACACAATGGCTATAAAACTCTCCCGAAAACACTCTGAGAAGTTATTAGACAATCTGCTACCGACTGCCCCTGAAATATACACTTCACATATAGTTAGGTACAGACATCTAAAACTGCTCCAGCATATCTAGATTTAGAAGGGCGCTGCTAAGCCACAAGTTCTGGGACTTCAGGTTTAAAAACTTGTCAACTGCATTAGGAACAAAGTCCAAGGCAACAAAAAATGCTTTGTCCACATATTTGGCGTTTCTGATGTGATCTAAGGTATGTTTTTCTGCTCTGGCTTGTACTTTGCAGCTCCCCGCAGCTCGCAGAACCTGTTTGTGTCTCCATAGTGACTCTGTAGGTATCCCGTATTTCACATAATGAAAAAAAAAGTCCTGGCAGTTTCTGTTACGTAACCCAGACAGGCACTCCTTGTTTCTCCACAGGGTGGAATCTGTAATGCTGGCAGCTTGCGAAAGAATGACTTCATGTACTCCTTTCTATTTCTCCAGACGGGGCAGGGGGCTGACCACACCTTGTGCTGAGCCACTGGATCCAGACTACTGCAGCACACATGCAGACCCCCACCTTTACACGAGGATAGCTCTGGAGTATACAGCAAATAATCAACCTTCACTTATTTATTATTCCATACCTACACAATTAGCTAGTCTTTCATTCTACCTGATTGTTAGTAGCACACTGCCAGAGCAGAGAATGACTAAAAAGACAAATTATATTCTTAATCATTACGCTAAACAACATTTCATGACCATACACCCCTGGGATCCTTACCCCAACCAATGCAGAGCGCTACATCACATAGCACAGCGATATACACCTAAGCTGCTTGGTGGCCATTCCATAGTGACCAACTGTAAACTTATAAGAATTACTCACTTTTATTCATAGGTGGATATACTGCATATCACAAAAGTAAGTACACCCCTCACATTTTGGGAAATATTTTCTTATATCTTTTCATGGGACAATTGAAGATATGACACGGATACAATGTAAAGTAGTCAGAGTACAGCTTGTATTATAGTATAAATTTAGTGTGCCCTCTAAATAACTCACACAGCCATTAATGTCTAAACTGTTGGCAACAAAAATGACACTCTTAAGTAAAAATGATCAAAATTGTGCCCAATTAGTCATTCGCAATTAACAACATTAGAGTTACAAGGTCTCAGATGTGAATGCGGAACAGGTGTGTAAAATTAGGTGTTACTGCTCACACACTCTCTTCCAGTGTCATATCCAGAGACTGTCTTTTCAAAATAGACATATCAGTGCTGCCAGCATTGCTGCAGAGGTTAAAGGGGTGGGGGGTCAGCCTATCAGTGCTCAGACCATACGTCGCACACTGCATCAAAATAGTCTACATGGCTCTCATCCCAGAAAGAAGCCTCTTCTAAGAATGATGCACAAGATAGCCCGCAAACAATTTGCAGAAGACAAGGACCCTAAGGATATAGATTACTGGAACCATGTCCTATGGTCTGATGAGACCAACATATATTTGTTCGGTTCAGATGGTGTCGAGTATGTGTGGTGGCAACCAGGTGAGTAAAAAGACAAGTGTGTCTCTTTCCTAAAGTCAAGCATGGTGGTGGGAGTAACTTGGTTTGGTGCTACATGAGTGCTGCCAGGTATGTGGAGGTACAGTTCATTGAGGGAACCATGAATGCCAACATGTACTGTGACTTACTGAAGAAGAACATGATCTCCTCCCTTCGTATTCCAACATGATAATGACCCCAAACACAACTCCAAGGCGACCTCTGCCTTGCTAAAGAAACTGAGGGTAAAGGTGCTAGACTGGCAAAGAATGTCTCCAAACCTAAACCTTATTGAGCATCTGTAGGGCCTCCTCAAACAGAAGGTGGAGGAGTGCAAGGTCTCTAACATCCACCAGCTTCGTGATGTCATGGAGGAGTGGAAGAGGATCCAGTGGCTCCTGTCAAGCTCTAGTGAACTCCATGCCCAAGAGAATTAAAGCAATGCTTGAAATTAAACCTAGAACGCGCAACCATAGAAATTTACCATAGAAAACAAGTAACCTAGCAGGCCTGCGAGGCCCCAGGTATGCATTCTAGGGTTAATGGTGGTCACACACAATAATGACACCTGGGACACAATTTGGCCATGTTCACTTAGGGGATTACTTTAGTTGCCAGCGGTTTTGACATTATTGGCTGTGTGTTAAGTTATTTAGAGGGCACACCAAATTTATACTATAATACAAGCTGTACACTGACTACTTTACATTGTATCACAGGGTCATATCTCCAGCGTTGTCCCATGAAAAGATATAATAAAATATTTACAAAAATGTGAGGGGTGTACTTACTTTTGTGATATAATGTATGTAAACATATATCCACTTCACCTATATGTATATAGACACATACTAGTACTAATTTTCCTAACTACACGTACAGAGGATGGAGACAGATGACAGACATAGTGGTTTTGCATTCATCTCCCTATGCTGTGGATAGGTGGGAAATGTCTTTATGAGGTAGCTCCTTTAAATAATAGCTGTGCAGGAATAAACAATATTATTTTAAAAGAATTACTTACTTGTCATCGTGCTCATAAATATTTAAGCCCAAGGAGTCAACACCCAGAAAGAGGTCAGTGCCTTTTTTATTCTTAATTTCAAAGTAGTTAATACCATACATCTCCAAGTCTTGAGCAATCTTCAGATACTCCAGCATTGCATCCTCTCTGCAACAAAATATTCTTATGCATCAGTATCTTTTTAGTGCACACATGTTCTTCCTTCTCTATCCTCTTGGCTTAGCATATCCCGTTATGAGCTTGAGATAACCAGCTTTAAAGGGGTTGTCTGTTAAAAGGTGATAACTTTTAGATGGACCTGTTGCCAGAACAAGACACCTTTATTGCAGTTCAGATGGAGCAGCAGAGTGTATACTCGACCACTGCTCCATTCATTCTCCATGGGGACTGCTGGAAAAAGCCGAGCATAGTGCTCATCAGTCCCATAGAAAACGAATGGAGTAGCAGAACAGCATGTGCACTGACACTTCATTCTCACACTTTGATCAGAGCATGAATAGCATAAATGATCAGATTTTCATGGATGAGAAAAAAAAATGGTCTTCTGACCCTAGCCTAACGAATCTCCTGATTGGGGGGTTATGCCCCCGTCACATTTAACGACTTACCAGCGATCCCGAAAACGATGTGACCTGATAAGGTTCGCTGGTAAGTCGCTGGGAGGTTGCTGGTGTGATGTCACACAGTCAGATCTTACCAATGACGCAGTAACGATCAGCGACCTGTATAACGATCTGGGCGGGCGTAGGGACAGTGTTAGGAGGTCGTTGGTAGGCCTCAAACACAGTGATGCGTCCTGCCCAGCAGGATATCGCCTTTGAAGAAAATGGTCCCAACCATTCAGCAACGACTAGCGATCTCACAGCAGGGGCCTGATCGCTGGTAGGTGTCACACATAACGAGATCGCTGCTGCGTCACGAAAACTGTGACGTAGCAATGATCTCGTTAGCGATCTCGTTCTGTGTGACGGGGCCTTTAGACCTCCAGTAATTAAGTTATCACCTAGCCTCTGAATAGGAGACTACTTCTTTTCACCAGATAAAATGTTTTACATAAATAACAACTCCCCACAACATAACAAAAAGGGATTTTTTTTATTATAAAAAAAAATATTTATTTATATCTAAGGATAGCTTGAAAGTGGAAAGTAAAAGGAAGGACACATCTGGAATGGCATGAAACCCACAAACTCAGCAGCTAATACTACCAATAGACAAGAGGTTACAGGTACAGCCCTGGCTACCTGATGAATTATACAGACTTTGCTAGTCTTGGCATGAAAAGCACTGGAGACTAACAGAAAGAACATTAAACAGCCTCAGGCTTCTTCCACAGTACCAAGCCTATTTTTAGTGGAAGCAAATAACTCAGTACAATATCTCAACGGAAAAGAATATGTCAAAAGGATATTGTTAATGATTTTCAATTCAAAATGGTATTCCAATTTTGTAAATTGATGGCGTATCTCCAGGATATGCAATAACTGTATGATCAGTGGAGGTCCGAGCTATGGGATCCTCACTGAACCTGAGCATGAGGAGGACGCAGAGCTGTTCTAGTGCCACATCCCTTTCACTCATCGATTTACTGTGTAGGGAACTGCAATGTGGCCCCATTCAGTCACTTGAATTGCCACTGTGCAGGGAAAATCTTGGTGTATGCAATCTAATATATAAAGCTGAGTGTGTGTGTGTGTGTGTGTGTGTGTGTGTGTGTGTGTGTGTGTGTGTGTGTGTGTGTGTGTGTGTGTGTGTGTATGTCCGGGATTGGCATCTGCACCGTCGCAGCTACAGCCACAAAATTTTGCACACTCACACGTCTGGACCCCGAGAGCGTCATAGGCTATGTTTTGAGGGGAAATTTTAACCCCACTCTTTACAGTTATTCACCAAAAAACCTGCCTCCATTAAAGCGAATGGAGCTGGGAGCCACAGTGCAGCCAGAAATTCAGAAGAATGTGCAGCCACACCCTTATATGGAATGTTGGCGTGTCACAATGCAGCCAGGGAAAGAGGCAGACACAAAGAGGCAGACACAAAGAGGCAGACACAAAGAGACAGACACAAAGAGACAGAGACAAAGAGACAGAGACAAAGAGACAGAGACAAAGAGACAGAGACAAAGAGACAGAGACAAAGAGACAGAGACAAAGAGACAGAGACAAAGAGACAGAGACAAAGAGACAGAGACAAAGAGACAGAGACAAAGAGACAGAGATAAAGAGACAGACAAAGAGACAAAGAGACAGAGACAGACAGACAGGGAAAGAAAGGGAAAGAGACAGACACGGTAAGAGACAGGTAAAGAGACAGACAAAGAGACAGACACAGGGAAAGAGACAGAGGGAAAGAGACAGACACAGGGAAAGATAGATAGACAGACAAGGAAAGAGATTGAGACAGACAGAGAAAGAGACAGACAGACAAAGAGATAGAGAGAGAGACAGAGAGATATATACAGAGGGGGAGACAGACAAAGAATGGGAGAGAAACAGAGAGACAGTTACTATCCCGGGCGTTAATACATTCTATTTATACATTCTATCCCGGGAATGTTAATACATTCTATTTTGTTAACAACAGTTATTAACCCGGGCGAAGCCAGGTAGTACAGCTAGTAGTAAAATAAGCCTGTATTCCCATCATTCTCAGGATCAATGAGGGTCCCAAATGTTTTGTTTTCTACAAACGATCAATTTTTCCCCCAGACTAAGCTTTGAATGGAGCTGAAACTTGTATCCAAATTGAAGCAGCAGCGTATGGAAGCAGAAACATGGCTAATGCTCTAAGATTGTGCACATTATAGGTCCCTGGTTAAAGTAAGGTAAGGTTGATTAAGCATATATCTATTTCATTGTCTGTATAAGTGTCTATTAGGCTGTAAGTACAGGTTGTAAGACCTGCATCAGTCTTGGCAATGCAACACGTATACGGACCGTGAAACCTGATCTAACTCAGTATGACATAACAACTTATCTGGTCAATACGCTCTTTAATGAATGGTTTGCGGTATACACCATAGGTTTTTTACATTGAACATGGCACTTCAGGCCAAATCCTTTCCAGACTATGGTAGATTGCCATATGTAATTAGGGATGCATTGTATAAAGTGTGTAGTACGACAGAAGCAGACATGATGACCGCAGAAGACTTACTTTAGCATGCCACGATGTTCTGAGTGCCACACCTCGATCCTCTCCTCCCACTGCTCTCTGGAAAGCTTGTGCTGATCCAACACTCTAGAAATGGGAAACACAAATCATTTAGACTATCATAAATTTGTGGACACCAGGATGAATAAGTGAATTAAAGTCTTTTGTGTGGTATAAGTTGTTCAAAATAAACCCATTCTTGTGATTTCTGTCCTAGCAGCAATAAGGTACGGTATTATATTGAAGACAGAATATTTTCCAAGAATGCAGATAGTAAAAATCTATGAATATTAGTTGAGATTATATGAGGGTTGTAACAGAGACTGAATTTAGCGCTAATACAATTGCAATAAACACAATCTGACTCATTAGGTACAATGCATTAGAACTCAGTTGTATAAATTTCACCACTAGAGACACATTCGTAAAGAAATAATGATGTGAAATAATTCAAGTTATGTAACTTGGGCTCACCTCTGTGGCAGAAGACGTTCTGAGCTCAGGTATCCAGACTTGTGTGTATCACGACTGTAGTCTCCAAACTTGGCTTGTACAGCATAAGAACCGAGGAGGACAGCTGTTTCAGGAGGGCAGTACACTTCATCACTCAGGATACTTTCTTTGACTTGCAGGAAAAATAGTTTCTGAGTGATGTCCTGGATTAGCTCCTCAGACACATCCTCAGGGAAAAACTTGGCACGGAACTTGAACTGAAGAGGGTTCTCTTTTCTCACCTCTTGTGCAGATACCTGCCCAATAGTAAGGGGTTAAAATCAATACCATGAATCTACATCTTAGATTGTATTACTAGTGACAGCTACTCTTTCTCAAAAAGTAAAAAGCAATCAATAAAACAGAAAAGATATAAGAAAAGCTGCAGTACAGTAATAACTGGTGAGGCCATGCAACAACTGCATTGGGAAACACTCCTGAGGAAGCCCATTCATGGTGATACCTCCCTGTTCTCCTTGGAATGCCTCATCTGCTTTTTTGTAGTATTCACTTTTGTAATATTTATATGTAATGTATACTCTATTTGGTTTATTTACTATCTTGGGCCTGCACAAATATGCAGATTTTCTATGCACTTTCACTCTACCCAATATATGACATATTTTATCTATGATGAAGGTTTTATCCTCTTATATGAGACACAAGGTATTACTTCAACTCTCATCATGCTGTTTTAGTTGGTCTTGTATTTTGTTTTGTACTGTTATGCACTTTTTAATTTTCTATAACCAATTCTCAACATCCACGATATATACAGCGCAAGTCAGAAGAGGGTGTATGGAGCAGGCTCAGCAGCTGAGTCCGCACCATACTTGGCAGATAGAGGCAGAACCTGGCTGTGTGTAACAGCCTTTATCAGCTATGAGTAGAGTGGAGCTTCGCCCATAGCAGCATTTACAGAGCGCCAACATGAGGTACGCCGCTCACCCACGACGTGACCGCCGGGCGCAGATGGAACACTATGGCAGCTGGGGGTCTGCTGAAAATCCCTGTCTGTTACCATGGCGCTCTGATAAAACACAGCGTGTGGCTGGGCTTTAAGAGAGACAATGGTATTTACTATATAGAGTAATATTGAAGTATATAGTACAGGTGATCATACAATCGCAGGGTCAAGTCCCTTGACAGGACTAACAATTACAGTACAAAATAAAAAACGTTAAAAAAAAAAGAAACTAAATTTTGAATCAACCCCTTTTCCACCATCTATATATATAATTGCCTTATTCTGTCTGTCTGTCTGTCTGTCTTGCTCCAAAATTGTGTCCTTACGGTGACAACCGTCTGATTGGCCGCTGGCTCGGCCTGGCCCCGCCCCCAGCACGGATTGGCCGCTCGCCGCGGCCTTCCGCACGCATCGCCAGACATAACCTTGCGCTGCTGGGATCGTGACGGAGCCGGTGATCGCTGGTAACCATTATACACATCGGGTAACTAAGGTCCCTTAGTTACCCGATGTGTATCATAGTTACCAGTGTACACCGGCTCCCCAGCGGCCTTGCCCCGCCCCCCCCCCACGGATTGGTCGCTCGCCTCGGCCTGGCCCCGCCCTCCGCATGGATTGTCCGCTTGCCCCGGCCCTCCGCACGCATTGCCAGACATAACCTTGCGCTGCTGGGATCGTGACGGAGCCGGTGAACGCTGGTAACCATTATACACATCGGGTAACTAAGGTCCCTTAGTTACCCGATGTGTATCATAGTTACCAGCATACACCGGCTCCGTCACGATCCCAGCAGCGCCAGACATAACCTTGCGCTGCTGGGATCGTGACGGAGCCGGCATGGAGGATGGAGCACGATGGGGAGTGCACAGCATGGGGGATGGAGCACGATTGGGGAGTGGGCAGCATGGGGGATGGAGCACGATGGGGAGTGGGCAGCATGGGGGATGGAGCACGATGGGAGTGCGCAGCATGGGGGATGTAGCACGATGGGGAGTGCGCAGCATGGGGGATGGAGCACGATGAAGGGTGCGCAGCATGGGGGATGGAGCACGATGGGGAGTGCGCAGCATGGGGGATAGAGCACGATGGGGGGTGCGCAGCATGGGGGATGGAGCACGATGGGGGGTGCGCAGCATGGGGGATGGAGCACGATTGGGAGTGCGCAGCATGGGGGATGGAGCACGATGGGGGTGCGCAGCATGGGGGATGGAGCACGATGGGGGGTGTGCAGCATGGGGGATGGAGCACGATGGGGGTGCGCAGCATGGGGGATGGAGCACGATGGGGGGTGGGCAGCATGGGGGATGGAGCACGATGGGGGGTGTGCAGCATGGGGGATGGAGCACGATGGGGGTGCGCAGCATGGGGGATGGAGCACGATGGGGGGTGGGCAGCATGGGTGATGGAGAACGATGGGGGTTGCGCAGCATGGGGGATGGAGCACGATGGGGGGTGCGCAGCATGGAGGATGGAGCACGATGGGGGGTGCGCAGAATGGGGGATGGAGCACGATGGTGAGTGCGCAGCATGGGGGATGGAGCACGATGGGGGGTGCGCAGCATGGGGGATGGAGCACGATGGGGAGTGCGCAGCATGGGGGATGGAGCACGATGGGGAGTGCGCAGCATGGGGGATGGAGCACGATGGGGAGTGCGCAGCATGGGGGATGGAGCACGATGGGGGGTGCGCAGCATGGGGGATGGAGCACGATGGGGGGTGCGCAGCATGGGGGATGGAGCACGATGGGGAGTGCGCAGCATGGGGGATGGAGCACGATGGTGAGTGCGCAGCATGGGGGATGGAGCACGATGGTGAGTGTGCAGCATGGGGGATGGAGCACTATGGGGGTGCGCAGCATGGGGGATGGAGCACGATGGGGAGTGCGCAGCATGGGGGATGGAGCACGATGGGGGGTGCGCAGCATGGGGGATGGAGCACGATGGGGGGTGCGCAGCATGGGGGATGGAGCACGATGGGGGGTGCGCAGCATGGGGGATGGAGCACGATGGGGGGTGAGCAGCATAGGGGATGGAGCACGATGGGGGGTGCGCAGCATGGGGGATGGAGCACGATGGGGGGTGCGCAGCATGGGGGATGGAGCACGATGGGGGGTGAGCAGCATAGGGGATGGAGCACGATGGGGGGTGCGCAGCATGGGGGATGGAGCACGATGGGGGGTGCGCAGCATGGGGGATGGAGCACGATGGGGGGTGCGCAGCATGGGGGATGGAGCACGATGGGGAGTATGCAGCATGGGGGATGGAGCACGATGGGGGGTGCACACCTCCCCCCAAAACACACACACACACCGCCACACAACACACCACACTGGGAACCACAAACACCGCCCTACACAGACACCCAACACACAAACAGCGCGGCACACACAAATATACGCACATGCCGCACAACACACACATTGCACAAAACATACCTCCCACCAAAACACACACACACACACCCCACACCCACACAAATCGCGCAACACACACACACAGCGCTCCACAAACAACGCAACACACAAACAACACCGCTCTCACCCCCCGCCACACCCAGACAACACCCAGAACATGTACAGCGCCCTACACAAACACTTGGCAACTACACAGAACAACATCTATATATATATATATAACAAAAATCATACATTAACTACACAATACGTAAATTCTAGAATACCTGATGCGTAGAATCGGGCCACCTTCTAGTTAAGAATAAAAGTATAAAAAAAAAACCCAAACAACAAACACACATAATTGGTGCTATTGCATAACGGAAGTCAACTATTGGGAAGTCCGACTGTCTGACCGAAAAACAAAAAAATAGTCCAGCTCACCCCAATGCCGACGTCTATATCTCTGACGTCCTGGATGCAAGAGAGCCTGCTGCTGTTTCAGCGTGCTTGGAACAAAGAAGAAAAAAGGATCCAGCTTCCGGAGGGAGTATTCAGATAAAATCCACTCTTTAATGATTTCTTTAAAAACAGTACAAAACGTGTAGTTCTCACATATATAGACAGGAGTCACAGCCAGTGACAGAACACCAGACGCGTTTCCATCAGAATCTGATCTTAGACTTGATGATAAAGTATTTTCACTCATCATTAGTCAAACTGTTCTAAAATGGTATTAGGATTACCGTAGTTTTCGCTTTATAAGACGCACCTGATTATAAGACGCAACCCCAAATTTGGTGAAGGAAAAGAGAATTTTTTTTATATGTTAAATGGGGTCCATCTTATAATGCCAGTGTCCATCTAACAAATCATATAGGTTATATGTCCCTCATAGCCCCCCATCATAAAATTAACCCCCTTAATCTGGATATGGCCCCCTTATATTGAATACAGCCCCCTTGTGCTGGGACACGTCCCCCTGTGCTGCCCATGGCCCCTATAGATGGCACACCTCCCCTGTGTTTGATATGGCCCCCCATACTGCTGCCCATAGCCACTATAGATGGAACATCTCCCCTGTGTTTGATATGGCCCCCATACTGCTGCCCATGGCCACTATAGATGGCACATCTCCCCTGTGTTTGATATGGCCCCCATACTGCTGCCCATAATATAAACACTCTTTCCTTACCTTCTCAGTGCTGTAATCCCTGTGTCTCCCTTTGTGGGGTTGAGCTCCGGCCTCTTCCACTTCCTGGTTCTTGCTGACGGTCATGTGATTGGCACGGCAGAGTGATATCATCTCTGTGTGCCTTATCACAGACAGCAGCAGCAGGAAACCGGGAGATCAGCACTGGAGGTAAGTAAAGGTTTTTTATTTTACTATGGGCAGCAGTATGGGGGCCATATCTAACACAGGGGGGATCATGTGCGATCAAAGGGAGCACAGGCACATATAATATGCCCCGCTGCCCCAGCCCATCACCGCGATGCGGTTTCAGCACCACGCTGATGTACAGCGGCTGTGCATATTATATGAGCGGGAGCAGGAGATCTAACGCTGCCGCCCACAGCTTTCACCTGCCCCCAGCACCACTCCAGAGCGGACCCTGCACTATTATATATATATGTACACCCCCCCCCGTATATTCGGTTTATAAGACGCACCCCCTACTTTCCCCCAAAATTTGGGGGAACAAAAGTGTGTCTTATAAAGCGAAAAATACGGTAATGTCCGCTTGTCCTGAAAAAAATAAAGTCCTCACACAGCTCCATCGCTACAACAATGCAAAAGTTGCATACATCGGAAAATGGTGAAACAATTATTTTAGTAGTGAAAAAAAATAAATAAATAGATTTTAAATTTTTTTCACTACTAAAATAAGAAAAAAAAAAACTGGACAAGCTTGGCATTGCCGAAATCATACTGATTAGGAGAATCATGGTGGCAAGTCATTTTTACCACACAATGGACACCATACAAACAATTCTTAATGTCAGAATTGCATCTTTTTTAGCAATTTTTTTCCCCCATTTTCCAGTACACGATGTAGTAAAATGGATGATTTAATTTAAAAATGCAACTCGCCATGAAAAAAAAGACAAGCCCTCATACAGCTATGTGGACATAGAAATAAAAAGGTTATGACTTTTGGAAGCAGTGGGTGAAAAAACAAAAACTTCAGGAAGGGGTTAATGGATTATTTGTATGGATTCACCTAATAGACCATTTTAATTCTTATTCAGGGTGCATGACCTGCTTTATATAGTTACTTGTTTTTTGTGTGTTTTGCTATATGTACACACAACAAATGCAAATCGAGCTCTTGTTGTTTTTCATACCTACATTTGCCCTTTTGGCTTTTCTAAGCAATATGTTATTGATGTAATCGTTTGGTCTATGAGTTGTTGGGAAGTTAGTTAATACATTGTTGTACTACGGAAATAAGCCATGACTCAACTATATGTGCTTGTCAAATCTATTCTTAGAAGGAGAGATGTATAGTGTTTTCAGAGGTGTGGTATTTCATAGCATTGTTCATAAATGTAGGCTGCTGGTTCTGAGAGTTGTGGACCAAGATACAACGAGGAGTCATCTATGGATGAGTGAACCCAAATGGTAAAGTTCGTGGTTTGTACCAGACACCAGGTTTTCTGGGGCTCGAACTTTTAAAAAAAAAAAAAAAGTCTGTGTCCGAGTTCAGGTGCTGTTCGTATGTTAATAAAGTTTGTTGAAAGGCTGCAGTGCAGCAAATAAACAAGCTTGATTGCATGCTGAAGATGACTGTATGTTGCTGTGCACAATAAAAATAAAATTATGTGGTGTAGCCTTCGTTGTCTGCTTTACCTTGGCTATTTATCAACACAGAGGGGATCCCACACCGTTTTTTGAAATTATTTAACTAATTTTATAAAATGGCATGGGGTCCCCATTATTTTTGATAATTAGCCAAGGTAAAGAAGAAGGCCTATGGTTATTTGGCCCTCTCGAGCCTAAAAATAGCAGCCCACAGCTGCCCCAGATGTGAAAATTCTGGTGCTTCACCCGGCTCTTCCGATTGCCCTGTTGGATGGACAATCGGGGTAATACTCATGGGGTTGATGTCAGCTGTGAATTGACAGCTGACATCAAGCCCAGGGGTTAATAATGGAGAGATGTCTATCATTACTAACTCAACAAGTATAAAGTTAAAAAAAGACACAGACACTGAGAAAAAAAAAACGTTTATTTGAATAAAGACTCCCCACACCCCCTCGTTCACCAATTTATTACTTCAAAATAAATCCTGGAAGTTTCGACATAATCCAAAGTGTAATGTCCCACTATGTCCATGGATTCCTATGGAGCTTTAAGAACTTTCTCAGAACAAGGCTCCATAGGTCACTGCTGGTCACTGGTAGGCCTGGAATTTTTCACGAGTGTTAGAAATGAGTGAGCCTTCGTAATTTTTTTAAAATTTATTCCATATCCACATGTTTGCAGGATAATTGCCCCTTTTTACTTCCTTTTGCAGCCCCCCAGTCCTTACTACAACAGTTTTACAGCCATTCTACAGCACCAACGTTCGGGTCCCCCTTGACTTATATGGAGTTCGGGGTTCAGGGTCAAGTTCGGGTCAAGTCCAGGTCCCAAACCAAACTTTTATCCAAAGTGCAGCTGAAGCCGAACTTCCGCGGGTCCGCTAATTACGTTGGAATTTCCAGGATCTATTTTGAATTAATCATCTGAACAAGAAGTGTGAGGGAGGTCTTTATTCAAATACATTTTTTGCCAGACCCATTCACTTTAAAGGGCAATTCTGATCTGCAAATTGGATCAAACCGAACATGTCTCATTTTTTGGGTGGGAGAATCTGTTTTCCCCAAAAGATTAGGCATGTGAACATGCCCTTAAAACGTCAGGGTGCATTTCCAATGGTCAAACATTGTGAAAGAGAATTTGTAGGTATGCTTGTTTCCCAATAATTGGTCAATGTAAACAAGCAGCCAAATCGGTCGATGAACAAGAAAACGCTCATTTCTTGGGTTGAATGATTGCTAAGCTTTTTTAAAAATAGTAATTTTAGGCAGCACATTGTCCTGTGTAAACAATATGTATGCCGCCAATAGTAATGACAGTCTATGAGCACAATCTATAACCATAACTGTGTGCATGGGAAGTGTGGTCAGCCGTCTACACAGGCTATTAATTGACAGTCTCATTTATTGGCCTACCATCGGCTACTGTAAACTTACCGTTAGACAAATACTATTACTAGTCCTAATAAAACTTATCTGGTAACTTCCTTTATGCTGATGAGAAGCTCTCCTTATCTTTGATACCTCTGAGATTTATTCACTCCAGATGCTGGGAAAACTACAAATGCTGTTTTCTATGGGCTTTTGCACTACGTGTTCACTCACACTGGTATATAGCCAGTGTATAACACGGGCGAGTGATATCTGATGTTTTATTGGATAGCACAAGCTCCAGTGTTATACTATGGGGCAGTGCACATCTGCAAAAATTGATGCATGCAGCAAATGGTTGCATATCTCCGAACACACGCACCCATACAAGTCTATGGGTGTGTGTGTGTGTGTGAAACATCGGACTGCACTGATGTAATCCGAATGCAGTCTGAAATACGTAGGGACAGGAATATAGAAGATGGAGAAATTAATCTTACCTTCTTCTCCTCACTTGAGCTCTGATTCTGGCATTCAAGAGAATTGGAGCCCAGTAGGAGGACACTCGGCTGACAGCAGAGTTTGGGCCAAGTGTCATATCACATCCGGTGTTCTCTCATTGGATGGTAAACACAAGAGAGTGCACCCTGAAGGTGAATCTCCACTGCATTATGTGTTTCTTTATCAGTTGGCAGTTTACATTTTTCCCTTTCCAGTTTTGGCAGTTTTTTTTCTGGTAAAGTAAATGTTACGATTTCCTAGCGTTTGAGCGTTTGTTTGCTTGCATTTATTTTTCTTCAAAAACACATGCGCTTTTCATACACTTTTCTATACAGAGGAATATTAAAAAAGCAAATATAACTGCAGTACCTAGAGCATGTTGTGTCTGTAAGGAATAAAAGACCAAGGATGGCAGCGTGTTTTAAAAAATTATATAAAACAGCTGTGTGTGAATTGCCCTATAAGAACACTTAGAAGAGGCGGATTTTCAGAATTTCTGGCACTGACAGAAAGGTTAAGATCATGTGTATAATTTACGGTGCTGATTCACTACTTTGAAGTGTAGGGTGAAGTTCGATATGAAATTTGCAAGAAATAAATGCGGATACGGTCTGTGGATTTGTGAGCAAATAATTTTTCAGAATGTGTGTACATATCGGCCAAATATCAGGTCATAGTGTCCACATTTTCCAATAAGTAAGCAAATAGGATTATGACAAAACTGAAGTAAAACATGTATTTATTCAGGCTGTTCGACACTAGTGGGCCTATCTTAAAAATTGTGATAATTTCACTTTATACCCATATCTCTATACAATCCAGGTCTCTCTTAATTACTTCCATTCATGGAACAAGTTCTCCACAGGTTAAACAATTACTGTGTGATGACAGCTGAAGGATCAACAACATCTCAGGAATCCAGTTCAGTATGGACTTCTGAACTGAGTGATTGAAAGACAATCCTACCTTTTTATCGAGTTTCAGCCAAGTTGGGAATCCTTTAGTGTCCGTGCACTGCAGTCCGAAGTACCACACTTCACGTAGGCCCACAGTCTTCACCGCCTGGAGCAACAGAAAACTTGTTAAGACACAACCCAAGTACACTACAGGTAAAATTAGTGCTCAGAATAGTTTAGCAGTGTTTGCTTTGGACTATATCTTATTACAAGAGCGGTCTGAAAAAAAAGGGCACATCACGTGGGGTGTCCAATAGCTCTCACTCTCAGCGATCAGCCGTAATCTATGCGGCATTGTGTTAGGAAACTTCTTATATATCACCGTAAGGCCAGTTTCACACGTCCGTGAAAAACACTGAAGTTTTTCACTGGCGTATAAAACACGCACATGTCCCTGCGTGTGCCGTGAATCACAGCACATGTGGGTTGTCTAAGTGCAATCTGGGCTCCGTTCTCCGTGGCCCGTGATTGCACTTAGAGATTCACTCACCTGTGCGCGCTCCCGCTCTCCATGGTGCTGATCGCTCCCGCGGTGCAACATCCGGCCGGCGCTGACCCCCGCAGCAGCTGCTTCCGGGTCGGCTGTGTCGTGCATCATGAATATGCGCGACAGTAATGAGCCGTCTCAGAAGCAGCAAGCTGCACGGGCTGCAGAGGACATCGCTGGAGCCGGGTGAGTAAAAATGATTTTTATTTTAAAATCACGTTTTTTTCTGGCACGTGTTTCACGGACCACACCACTGTGTGGTCCGTGGGACATCAGTGATGCCAGAAAAAAATGGACATGTCTCCGTGCGGCAATCACGGACACGCGGGTACGCCGCACGGAGACACGTGCAGTGAAAAATCACTGATGTGTGAGCAGACCCATTCATTATAATGGGTCTGTGTATGTCAGTGATTCTGGTACGTTTAAAAAAAAGTACAAACGTACCAGAATCACTGATGTGTGAAAGGGGCCTAACAGACAGAAGATTTAATCGGTGTTAGTCCAAGTGCTGCGACCCAGCTGCACCATTCCCTGAAAAGAAGGCACTGAAGTAGTCATCTCTGATTGCCTCTGCTCAACAACATAAGCAGAGTAGTATATGGACTTATGAAAAATAAATCACACTAAGGCCGGTTTCACACATCCGGCATTTCGCCGCTTGCCAGACCCGTCACACTACAGTACAGTGCAATACAGTAAAATGGCATTGCGGCAAGCTCCGGTCACATGATTCGGTCACATGACAGCATGTGACTGGAGCTTGCCGAGATGCCATTGTACTGTATTGCACTGTACTGGAGTACGATGGATCCGGCAAAGCGGCGAAATGCCGTATGTGTGAAACTGGCGTAAGCCTTCTTCTCCAAGGATCAGTACAGAAGGCCACAGCACCCAGCTCAGCAATTCTGCCCTCTTTGTTTAGTTGGGATCTATGCAGTCTGACCACTAATGATTGAAAATACTCAATGAATCAGTATGACATGTCAGGAGTTTTGATAAAAAGATTTTAGGTGAGGTACACATTGAATATTTATGTGAGGGCCCAGTATTATCAACAGTTCCTTTACAGTGTTTTAAAAAAATATTCAAACTTTTCAAATTATAATACATTACACCCACAAACTTAAATATATTTTCTTGGGCTTTTATTCAATATACTGACATAAAGTAGCAAGTATTTGTGAAGTGTAAAGTGTAAATCTGGAAATTGTGATGTGCATTTGTATTCAGCCCCCTGTAGTCCGATACCCCTCAATAAAATCCTGACCAATTGCCTCTAGAATTCACATAATTAGTAAATTGAGTCCACATGTATATAATTTATTCTCAGTATAACTACAGCTATTTTGTTAAGACCTCAGATGTTTGTTTGAGAACATTAGGAATCAAACAATCATGAAAACCAAGGAAGACACAAGACAGGTCAGGGAGAAAGTTGAGGAGAACTCTGAACATCTGAAGAAGCACTGTTCAATCCACGATTCCAGAAAATTTAAGGCGTATGGTATAACTGCAAACCTACCAAGAAATGGCCGTCCACCTAAACTGACATCCCAAGCAAGGAGAGCGCTAAATAGAAAAGCAGTCAAGAGCCCCATGGTCACTCTGGAAGAGCTGCAGAGACGCACAGTTCAGGAGGGGGAATAAGTCTACAGGGCAACTTTTAGTTGTATACTACACAAATCTGGCCTTTATGGAAGAGTGGCAAGAAAAATATTTTTGAAAGCAAGCCATAAGAAGTCCTGTTTGCAAAAAGTCAAAAGGCTACTCACACTGCTGTCCACCCGGTCTTTCTAATCGAATACTGGAAATAACACTGGTGCTGAGATAAGAAGAGGCAGCTCACATTGCTTGCCACCATGTCTTTCTGATCTAATACTGGAAATATCAGTGGTGCGGAAGTAAAAGAGGCTGCTTACACTACTGTCCACCCTATCTTTCTAATCGAATACTGGAAATACCACTGGTGCTGAGATAAGAAGAGGCAGCTCACATTGCTTGCCACCATGTCTTTCTGATCTAATACTGGAAATATCAGTGGTGCGGAAGTAAAAGAGGCTGCTTACACTACTGTCCACCCTGTCTTTCTAATCGAATACTGGAAATAACACTGGTGCTGAGATAAGAAGAGGCAGCTCACATTGCTTGCCACCATGTCTTTCTAATCTATACAGGAAATACCAGAAGTATTGAAGTAAAAAGGATCCGTTTATTAACATGGGAGTCTATGGAAAACGCATCCATTAACAGATTGCAATTTAGCCATCTGTTTTCGGTTAATTTCTAAAGGATCCGTTTTTTTTCTTATTGGATCAGTTTCAAATGTAAGATAAATAGCAATTAGTTAAGAAATCTGTTTCCATAAACTCCCATGTTAAAAAAACGATCCTGTAAACATCTATTTTTTTCAAAATGGACAATAAAGTTGTGCTGGGCAAGTTTAGAATCTTATTTTATAACATTATGATTTATTTTAGATTTACCTACATTTTGAATTTCATTAAACAATATGTAATTCTAAATGACTTCTATGTCATTCTGTATCTCTATGTGAAGTGTTATGGATGGTGGCATAAAAGAATACGGTCATATCTAGAACTCTTAATTATACTGTATCCTGCTAAACTTCAATATGATCCAAAGAAAAATTACCTACCCTTGCTGTAACACGCATTTATTATCATTTTTAGGAAGCTTTTTTATGACAGTTAAGTAAAATAATATTGATAAGTCTTAAAACTATTGTGAACATGAAAAACACACCGAACATTATGACTTTGATTAACTTTTTACCGGTGTCCACTAGAATGACAGGTGCTTGACTGTGAAATGGAGCTGTGTGCAGCAAGCAGGAGACCAGCACAAACTAATGATTCATTTGGAAAATAGAGACGACCCTTTAGCCTTTGAACATTAAAGAGGCTGTCCACTACTTTGACATTAATGGCGTATCCTTAAGATAGATCATCAATGTCTGATCTGCCAGGGTCCGACACTCCGCACCCCCACCGCGGCCTGGTACTGCACATCCACCTCCACCTCCCATTCTGATCAATAAGAGGCGGATGTGCAGTACCAGGCCATGACCGCCATCAGAAGATGGGGCAGCTCTGGAATTGAGCATTTCTAGCTGCTTGCTGCCACCACCGGGACTGAGAACAGCTGATCTGTGGTGATGCAGGGTGTCGGACCTATCCTAAGGATAGGCCATCAATGTCAAAGTAGTGGACACCCCTTTTAATATCAATAGGAAAATGGCATCAGTCAGATGTCAATTACCCATGGCAATGAAAAATACAATTATGCATACTATAGGGTCAGAAAGGAATCATTCTTTATCTTTGTAAAAAGAAGATAATAATAATAAAAATGTTTTATTGAAATAGCCTAAAGCTTTCCAGGGTTTGATACAATTAGGACAGCTTAGTTAATGGAGGCTGGAATGTAATACATTAAAGTAAGGTCTATGAAGAAAGTCAAGCCAAAAACTTAAAACAATTACTTCTGGTACACAGAGATTCCTTGCAAATGAGCGCTCAGCCGGTTATTGTTTCTGGTGCGAGGCTCATTAGCCAAACACAATACGTAGTTATTTCATGAAAATCACCAGAGGGTGATGAAAAAAGAAATTAACAGGGATTTTTAATGACATATTCAGATGTTCTCCACAGAAGATCATAGGCTGACCTGAGTTCAGGCTCACACTCTGCCCATGCTTTTTGAGTTAATTAAAGTATCCATTAAGAGAGTATTACATTCCAAATTCCTCATCCCTAATAGTGGCCATTTGAAATATTTCTCCGCAGATTCCTCCATTATGTTGGACTTGTGCATCTGGTAAGAATTCGGGTGTACACTTTGTATGCTTTTAATAAAGCAAGAAGTTCATGAAGTTAAAGGCCTGGTCTGGTACTTCTAGGTCCTTTCTAAATATCTATTCTTACACCCTAACCACTTATGTAATTTGTTTTATTACACTGTATACTTCTCCCTATTGTGCTAATTTGTTTATTACTGCACCTCCTGTGACGTTTTGTTTTAGAGCGGTCTCAAACAGGACGTCAAGGAGCTGCGCTCACTTCCCCCAGTGTGAATCGCCCCTGCTGGAACAGGACGTCACCAGGGGAGGCGCTGCAGTTACTTACTAGAGTTTCAACTACGGAGCATAATGGAAGTCAACTGGAAATTCGAGCATTTTTCCGCAAGACGGAAAACTTCTCTCTCTCGAGTCGAACACTGGCAAGATACTCGATCGAGTACCAAGCTTCTTAGGCACCCTGATGCTCAATCAAGTATTAAGCTGTGCCGAGCAGTAATAATAATAATAATAATAATATCACACAATCCCCGGAAGAGGCAGTGCCAACACCGCTGCATCGCCACCGGCACCAGAGTTGAATAGGGGTGTTATTATTTTACAAAGGGGAAACATAGGATTCAGAAGGGGTTGTCCTATTAGTGGGAAACTCTTTTAAATTGCTGGCTGGTTCACAAGTAGCTAACATACTGATGCAGCCAGTTTTTTAAATACTTAAAGTTATAATTTTACAAGGCCCACCTGATCGAAAAGCTGTTTGCCAGTAGTGTTCTGCTGTATGGCAAATTCCAGCTCCGCATCCATAGTAGTTACCCGCACATTGACCTGAAATAAGAAAGCATCATGAATATACATATGCAACCAAAAGAGTGGGGTTTTTTTTACTTTAGTTATATGCAAAAGACAATAAAACTAAAAGAAAACGGCAATATGTAAGAAAAGTGTCATGCATCTTACTTTTTGGACCTGGTTTGTAAAAATATGAACATGGCCTGAGAATGCAATCTTGGTGATGAAATTCCTGTTCTTTCCCGGGGACAATAATATTAAGTCTGATCTCCTTGGCGTTATAATACTGGGCTGGCTTACAGAACGTGATCTTACTGCCTCTTTCGATATAGCAGTTAACAAATAGAATAAAATCAGAAGAAAATGTTGTAAGTGCACAAATATTGTATAATTACAGCTAACAATAAATGTTTGCAATTGTCAAAACACTGACAAACGCTTTATGGCTATTGTAAAGTCGTGTAGTGCAGTCTGAGCACAAAGGTGTCTATAGACTTCAATAGCTTGTTCGGCCAACACCCAACTCTCATGTCTTCTGCAGAGGGAGAGGCGGGTAAGCCGCTCTGGACAAGAGAAGTACAAAGATTTGGAGCTGAAATTACACCTGTCCAATCCTTCTCTTCCTCCACATCATCGGTTGTGGGCAGTAGAGAGGAATCAATGTATTAGTCACCCAAGATCGTTGGGTTTGGACAACTTCTTTAATAGGAGTATCTTTACCCATTTTGGTGCATCCTGCATGACATGTTCAACACTTTTCTCCTGCATAGGCTACCTTTTGGCTGGCTTATTTTACACCCCAATTTTGCACCAAATTAGAGCCCACACCATGTAGACACCTGTTACAGCAGTTTAGACCCCTTTTCTAAAGATCTGTGAAAACTGTCCATGTAACGTTTTTTTCTGCTGCCAAATCCTTCCCTCTTGCCAGTAAAAATGTTGTGAATAAAATTTAGCTATTTAGCTATTTGCTGTGGGGGTTTTTTGTGTGGATAACAGGAGATTTGTCCACACCACATGTTTAATAATAATAATAATAATAATAATAATAATAATAATAATATTAATAAGAATAATAAAAAAGAAATAATAATAATACATTTTATTTATATCGCGCCAACATATTCGGCAGCACATTACAATTCAGAGGGGACCTCTACAGACAGTATCAGACATTACAGAATAACACAAATTCAACAGTTACAAGAGTGCGGGCCCTGCTTGAAACCTTATAACCCAAGAGGAAATACAAAATGTAAATGGTAAAAAGTGCTTGTTTTGTAAGTAGGGATGAACAACCCGAACTGTAAAGTGTGTGGTTCATAGAGGACATCTAGTGTTCAGGGCTTGAACTTGAAAACGGACTTCTCACGGACATCCGTGTTCAAGCTCGGATGCTGAATAAAGCTTGTTGAAAGGCTGCAGCACATCCAATCAGCAAACTTTCAGCATGGAGAAGATGCCTGGACGCTACTAGGGACAAAATAAATAAAAATCAAATGTGGGATCAGTTGATTTGCCATGTAGAGGGTCGTAACTCTGTACCCCAGAACCTAAATGACCTGAGGGCCGGCCTTTAAGAATAGTGGGATGCCATGCCTCAACAGACAATAACTCCACTTGTGAACGGCAGGAGACGTCTTTGTCAAGCTGTAATAGATGCTCCAGAACATATAAGTTTATATTTGTACTATGTAATGACCGTGTCTGACCGTACAGGGACATAGTCTGATTATACCACATCTCCTGGGCCAGGGAGGAAGCAAAGAAAGTATATAGCACAAGATGATAAATTCTTCTTTCTGTGAGGTAAAACATTTTTTAAAAACAGGCAGGGAAATGTTTTACCTCACAAAAAGAATCAGCTGTGATCCCATTCTGAGCTATCTGTATACTCTCTTTTGTGTCCTCCACTGGCAAGGAAATGTGGTATGACAAGACCATGTCACTGCACGGTGATTATCTCAGCACAGGAACATTTTCTTTAAACACATCCAATTGTGGTACTTATTAATAATAATAATAATAATAATAATCATAATAATAATAATATTACTACAAGACGTGTTGATTAAAATTAACTTTAAAATGAACTTTGTTTTTTGGGTAAACCCTTTTAAGTATCCCTTTCCATACAGATGTCTATAAAATGCACTTAGTGCACACATCCTGGATTATATTGAAATCTTTCAAACCTCAACACTTTGCCCAAAATCTGTAAAATAAAAAGTCATATCCCAAGAGTTACTGTAATTGGCTAAACGCTGAGCTGCAGCAGTGACTATAGTTAAACCTGAAGGTACTGTAAGTGGGATTAAAAAGCAGATGGGATTAAACACACCTACGCACTAAGCAATATTTTAAAACCTTGTAAATTGAAGCCCTGAGCAGACTGACAGATGAGGCTGCAAACAAAAGAAGCAACTTGGCCATAGTAAGCAGCACCTGTACACTGCAAGTATTGTGTGCCGCACATAATATCCATGTGTCAAGTGACATTGACAAGATGGGCAAAACCTGCCAATATGAGTAGGGTGTACTGAGAAATTCACAGGAAATATGAATCAGACACTTTGGATATTACCGATCCTATACTGTTGTGTTCTGTTATCTGCTTTATTGCTGGCCGCTGATCACCCTGATTGTTCCTGAACAGTCACCTTCTGTGTATGACTGGTATTACATTAGAAATCATCTGTTACCCATTGCTTTAGTGATACGCGGGGCTGCTGATAAATCTTTGGCTTTGTGATCTTTTTTTGTTTCTATGGTAACGAATGTTACATCACATGAAAGCCTTATGTGTCTAATATATGTTTCAAAATGTTGTGTTTGTTGCTTATGGCAACAGTGTTCTACGCACGCGGGAAAACAAGATGGTGGATTCTAATGCGATATTCACAGCAACTGAGAGTAGAGGAGTGAGAAAATTTTTGTTTCTGCAAGGAAAGTCCGAGAAGGATATTCATGGTGATATGTCGCAGACATTGGGGGATCAATGCCCTTCATATCCCACAGTTAAGAACTGGTTTGCCAAATTTAAAATGGGCCACTCCAGCACCAATGAGGAGGAACGTGGACGACCGAGAGTGGTTGTTGTTCCGGAGCTCTTCGATGTTCTGCACAACCTCATACCGAGAATCAACAAATTTCAGCTAAAGCAATAGCAGACATCATGGGGGTTTCCTGTGAACGTGTTTGCATCATTATCCATGAACATTTGGACATGAGGAAGCTATCTGCAAAGTGGGTCACCAAATGTTTGATATCAGATCAGAGAAGCATGCGAGCGAAAACTTCCCGGTCCATTTGTCAGCATTTCCGGACTGATAAGAACTTCCTGGATCGACTGGTCACTATGGATGAGACCTGGATATATTTATATGACCCTGAAAACAAGGAGCAGTCAAAAGAATGGAGGCACAGTGGTTCTCCTCATCCAAAGAAGTTCAGGGTGCAAAAATCAGACACTAAGGTGACGGCAGCTGTGTTCTGAAATAAGGAGGGCGTTCTGCTAGTGGACTACTTTTAAAAGTGTTCCACCATCAATGCAACATATTACACTGAACTTCTGGACCAACTGAAGGCAGCTCTGAAGGCCAAAAGGCACGGCAAGCTGTCCAAAGGGATCTTGTTACTGCAAGACAACGCCTCCGCTCACACTGCACAAGCGACCACGACAAAACTGGCAGAGCTAGGCTTCCAGCTGGTTGCCCACCCACCTTATTCACCAGATCTAGCTCCATCCGACTGTCATCTGTTTCCAAACCTGAAGAAATACCTCAAGGGCACCAAATTTCACCCCACTTCTGATGCCATGGCTGCTATGGATGCCTAGTTTGTGGCACAACCAAAATCCCTCTTTTTGCTAGGCTTACAGAACTTGGAATACCGATGTAAGAAGTGTGTTGACATCAGGGGAGAGTATGTGGAATAAATGTAAAAATTCATCATCCAATTTCGTTTCTTTCTAGGTAAAGCCAAAGACTTAGCAGCCCCTCGTACAATAGATGATTATTAGGGTATGACACATTTTTCCATTCAACCATCTGGCATATACCATAGAACTTGTGTTATAGAGGAGTAAAAGCAATCGCCCACAGTGTGGTTCTGTGTATAAGCCCAGTTGGATGAATGGATAATTGTCATCTTCAAGAAGGAGGGCATAACTTTGAAATAGAGGGGCATGGTAAAAAAGAAAACCTGTGCCAGAATCAGTGGCAACTGGAGGAGGTACTCCGATTAAACGAAACAATCCAGGGAAAGGTCTCCTTTAAGCATGTACTGTATAAATAATATACACGAGATTGTTTCAGGTGAGCGATTTCCATGTATTTGAGGTCTGGCACAGACCCTGTACAACATACATATTTATAAATGGGAGCTTGGAGAAATGGTGGTTCTCTCTACACTGATTGCATAAGATTTATTTACATCAAATACGGATTTGTATAAAAGGTGTTCAAACAAAGCCTTCATTGATGTGTGTGAGTAAAGCCCAGCAGGATATCCTTTACTAGGCTGACACAGGCTGGCTCTTATTTTATACAGTCGCAGTTCTGGACTTTTCGTGTTTGTCATGGTAAAGTTGTAGTTTGTGTGGTTACCAGTTACACAGAAGTATTTACGTGTAATGATATTAGCAAATACCTCCAATTGGGCGTAGTACTCATAAGCTAAGTCCCTTACCTCACGTGAAAGGTACTGAAGTAGCCTGGGTATCCAGTGTAACGACCACTAGCACCTGTCAGTATATGAGTGGACAGAACCATGGATACCTAAGCTGCAATGCCTTGCACATGAGGTAAGCGAATTAGCTAATCAAAAGAATTATACTACATTTCTAACTGGAAGTATTTGCTTACATTAATAACCCCTTAACGACCCATGACGTCATGGGTCATCAAGGCACTATGTACAGTACAGACCAAAAGTTTGGACACACCTTCTCATTCAAAGAGTTTTCTTTATTTTCATGACTCTAAAAATTGTAGATTCACATTGAAGGCATCAAAACTATGAATTAAAACATGTGGAATGAAATACTTAAAGTGTGAAACAACTGAAAATATGTCTTGGATTCTAGGTTCTTCAAAGTAGCCACCTTTTGCTTTCATTACTAATTTGCACACTCTTGGCATTCTCTTGATGAGCTTCAAGAGGTAGTCACCGGAAATGGTTTTACAACAGTCTTGAAGGAGTTCCCAGAGATGCTTAGCACTTGTTGGCCCTTTTGCCTTCACTCTGCGGTCTAGTTCACCCCAAACCATCTCGATTGGGTTCAGGTCTGTTGACTGTGGAGACCAGGTCATCTGGCGTAGCACCCAATCACTCTCCTTCTTAGTCAAATAGCCTGGAGGTGTTTGGGGTCATTGTCTTGTTGAAAAACAAATGATTGTCCAACTAAACGCAAACCGGAAGGAATAGCACGCCGCTGCAAGATGCTATGGAAACCATGCTGGTTCAGTATGCCTTCAATTTTGAATAAATCCCCAACAGTGTCACCAGCAAAGCAGCCCCACACTATCACACCTCCTCCTCCATGCTTCATGGTGGGAACCAGCCATTTAGAGTCCATCCGTTCACCCTTTTCTACAAAGACACGGTGGTTGGATCCAAAGATCTCAAATTTGGACTCATCAGACCAAAGCACAGATTTCCACTGGTCTAATGTCCATTTCTTGTGTTCTTTAGCCCAAACAAGTCTCTTCTGCTTGTTGCCTGTCCTTAGCAGTGGTTTCCTAGCAGCTATTTTACCATGAAGGCCTGCTGCACAAAGTCTCCTCTTAACAGTTGTTCTAGAGATGAGAAGGTGTGTCCAAACTTTTGGTCTGTACTGTACGTCATGGGTCATCTCCCTTCCAATGATGCAGGCTCGCACACGTAACGGCTGATCAGCTGACTTGTGCCTCCAACAGCCGTGGGGGAGATCCGCCCCCGACTGTTAACCAGTTAAATCTCTGACAGTGGGATTTGGGGTGCACATCATTCCCCACTCCCGTGACGGGATTGCGGGACGCTGATGGTTTGTCATGACAACCAGGGATCAGCTGATGACCCCTATGTCTGTCAGGACAAACCTCCTGTGAACGCCGACTGTAATTTCTTCTATACAGAGCAGTGCTGATACACTGCTCTGAACAGCACAAGCGATGGGATGATCGCAGCTTCAAGTCCCCTAAAGGGACTAGTAAAAACAGTAAAAATTAAAATAAAGAAGTTTTAAGAATACAAACAAAAAAAAATCTAAACAAATTAAAATCAACCCCCCTTTTGCCTCACTGAAAATAAAACAATTAAAAAAAATACACATTTGGCATCGCTGCTTTTAGAGATGTCTGATCTATCAAAATATAAAATAAATTAGGCTATGTGCGCACGTTGCGTAAAAACATGCAGTTACGCTGCGCTTTGTAGCGCAGCGTAACTGCATGCGTCCTGCGGCCCCTGCACAGTCTATGGAGATTGTGCAGGGGCCGTGCGCACGTGGCGTCTAAGAGCGCAGCGCTTCGGCTACTGCCGAAGCGCTGCGCAAAAAGAAGTGACATGTCACTTCTTTCCTGCGCTTTGCCGGCAGCTCCTGCTCTGTCTATGGCAGGAGCTGCAGGCAGAGCGCATGGAATCGGCGCTCACTACGGACATTTCTGCAGCGATCTAAAGCGCACATGTGCTCTTCAGATCGCTGCAGAAATTTCTGCAGGGCTTGTACGCAACGTGCGCACATAGCCTTAATCTGATCGGTAAACAATGTAACAAGAGAAAAAAAAAATCTAAACGACAGAATTGTAGTTTTTTGGACGCCACAACAACAGAAACAAATGTAATAAATGCAACGTATACACCCTAAAATAATAATAAAACATCACCTTGGGGCACAATAAACAAGGCCTCACACAGCCCCAGATCCCAAAAATGTAAAACGTTATGGCTCTCGGAAATCTGAGACACAAACAAGAATTGTGGTTTAAAAATTTCTGAATTTGTTCTTCAACCCCCCACAAAAAAAAAAAAAAAATACATATTTGGCATCTAAGTAATTGTACCGATCCGGAGAATCATACTGACAGGTCAGTTTTATGGTAAAATGAATGAGGGAAATAAAAAGAAACTATTGCAGAAGGTCACCTTTTTTTTCTATTTAGTCACACTTGGAATATGTTTTCTCCTTACCATTATATCACATGATAAAATGAATGTTATCAGTCAAAAGTACAACTCATCCTGCAGAAAGCAAGCCCTCTCACAGCTATAGTGATAAAAAAATTAAAAAGTTATGGCTCTTGGAATAAGGGAAGGAAAGAATTGAAGCACAAAAAAAAATAAATAAAAAAAAAAATAAATTGGTGGCTCAGTGGTTAGCATTGCAGCCTTGCAGCGCTGAGGTCCTGAGTTCAAATCCTACAAGGACAACATCTGCAAGGATGTTCTTCCTGTGTTTGCGTGGGTTTCATACTGATAGGGAATTTAGAGATTGTGAGCCCCAATGGGGAAAAGGCTTGGCAATATGTATATATGCCTACTACATATTGGGATAGGATCTTGGAGATGGGAATACCCCTTTAAATTAATGACACCTTTATTACACATTTTTGGCAGCAATTTTATTAGCCTAAAATAGCACGTAAAAAATGCCAGGATGTTTCAGTACCTGGGATTTTTGGTTGTAATTTTTTTAGTTGCATTATTTACATAAGCCACATGATTCATAGATCATATGAATTATAGATTACGATTTGTGTTACATGATTTGTAATGTGAAAAAAACCCCATAAGAAACAACACAAAAAACCCCCAAAAATGGATGTCTGTGGGGTAAAAATACCACAAGCGGCCTAAAGAACAGAATACATACAGTATGCTGAAATTTACGGTAGTTAAAAAATACTATTGAACTAGCATTCTTTGTTTCTGGATTATATGAATTATGCACTATCATCCATTATTGTTTTTTGTCTAATATGCTAATAGATCAATAAAATTTGAGCTTTCATACTCGTTTGGAAAATGTATTTTTCTAGTTGTATGGGAATTTAGTTAAAAAGCCAGATAAACAAAAAAGTAAGGTGGAAAACACTATGAAAGGTAAAATGTCGTGTATGGATATCACATGCTTGACTCCTGCCCTATTCATTCTCTATCGCACCCGCGGAGAAGCTGAGCGTAGTGCCAGGATTAGATTTGTTAATTTATACTTGGATGTAAACAGAAGCTTTTTACTCACGGACTACAAATAGATACCTTAAAGAAGGAGCAAGTGAAATAATAACTAGAAACCTTCTTATTGTGTCATCACACAATAATTATAGACAACTTTTCACTGATTATTTTGTTAAATAAAACAAACCGTGCCATCTCCAACTGGCGCTGCTCCGATGATTCTTGAACAGTTTCTTTCTTTTTTTCTGTGCCCCTCCACTCCAAAGTTATGACCCCTGGAAATAAATACGTATACCACAGACCTTCTCTGCGGGCATTTGTTTTTTTTCTTCTCGGAGGCTGACCAAGCCCACAGAGAAGTACTATGTTATAAGACCAGTTGCTTGTAGGGAACATTTCCACTATTATTACAGGGGGGGGGCATAACTTTGGACTGGAGGGGCATAGAAGATATAAAACTTCGAGAATCAGTGGAGAAGCGTCAATTGGAGGCATGGTTGCCAACCATCTGAAATTGCTGGACAGACCAGAGGAATAGGGCAGTTTACAGTTCGAAGTGAATTTAGCCATTGTCTTTTTAGCAGGATTTTGGGCTGGAGACATGAATCATTTTCAATCTTATTGATTCTTTATGGTTTTTCAACGGGTCTATAAAAATATTGTCTGTATGATTTTTTTGATAATTAAAACTCAAGTTGTCAACTCTGATTGCAGGAAGAACGTATCTTTAATCCAGTGAAACGTCCTCTTTAGAGGCATTTTTCATCCAGATTTTCCCTTTCAACATTGAAGCCATGCCTCGGAGTTCTGCTGTTGTTGCCAAGAGAAGTTTCAGCCTTATACCCATTGTCTTGTCCAAGGAACTTGCAGAACTCCTTTTAAATGAATTACCATCTATGTAATAAATTTGCTAAATATCTTTATCTGTTTTTTAGATCTTCACCAAGAGAAACGTATGGGACATCATGAACTATGTCTAGACTAAAAGCATAGCTCCCAACCGTCCCACATTCAGCACGACTGTCCTACTATTCACTGATCTTGTCCGGATTCCTCCTCTCAGTGCATACATTAAATTCTTCTCTGGTTTTCCCAGGACAAGAACTAATGAACGCTTTGTCCATAGGCAGCAGCTCTACCATTGAGCCTCTCCCTGTCCTGAGAGGTATAGGAGGATGTGGCAAGCTTGACCTTCACCTGAGGTGAATGAAAAGTCAGATTTCTTTGTTCCTATAAAACTACAATAAAAAAAAGGATAAAAGTTACAAAAATGTGGATTTTGGACCACATCCACATAAAAAAAACTGTGTGAACATACCAGTGAAAGGAAAGCTGTCGTTAGGTTCTTGCTGCCTCTCTACCCTAGTGTCACTGCCTCATAGAAATATATGAAGTTGTCATGCTCCAGTCTGGTTAGTCTGTCCAGTCCATAAATGGAGCAATGGCATAGACGTCTGAATAAGCCTTCATTCTGATATGCTGTGTTGTTTCAGAGAGAACGCATTTTGAAAAGCCGGCCAGGAAGTATAGAAAGAGACCTGTCTAGTCTGATGAAGTCCAAGGCCGGCTTCTCTCGCACCGCTCTAGTTCATTGACATCTCACTGTAGTACTCCCATTGGTTTGGGATAGAGAATAGGACATCACTTCACAAACACAGGTGGCGTGAGATGTAAACTATAGAGTTTAGGCCTAATTTCTGAATTTGAGCATGTGCACCCTAAGGGTTAACTTTTCTCGGCTGTTTTAGGATTATTCATTGATCCCTAACTAAATGGGATGAACTCATTTACTAACCAGATCAGGGGATTCTACTCTATATACCGGGATGCCAATGTCCATCCAAAGTCTTAAAAGCAAAGTATCTGACATTTTTGTCTTTCGGTTCTTCGTATTTTCAGTTCAGCTTGGCTTTTAGCTCAAAAAAGGTTTTGATCAATTGGTATAAAAATAAAACCTATATGTACTTCACCCATAATCAATGTGATAATTGCACTGTATGTCTTTCTTCAGTATGTAGTGCACCTACCGTGGATACAAATAGGAGTTTAGGGTTGCCCTTTAGAATAACTATTGAGGGGCTAGGGCTACAATTTCTGCTGTGTCGTGTAGTTTTTGGATTAGAAGCACAAGAAAATTATTAACTTAGGTAATAAAAAGCAGTACGAGAAGTGAAGTCAAGCTTGGAACAGGTCGGAGTCAAAAAAGAGGTTATACAAATATATGTCAATGTTTAAGGAAATTCAAGAACTGGACTTTAGCTCTCTAACAAATGCGACACTTGGGGAATGCCTCACACCCCTCCTTTTCTATTGTCACAATTAGTCCTTGCAACATTCAAGGGCAGACAGATTATTATATGGGGGAAGGCTTGGAACACAAGCAGTAGAAAGAACAGCAGTGAAAAATCAACATCTACTTGGATTTGGGGGGAAAGAACGATCAGTATCTTGGGTTTCAACATGCTTACACCAACTACTAATCGGAAGAAATATCTACTGCACTTTCAGGAGTCTTTTCTGGACAAGTGTTCATTATGCATGTGGGCATGTATATGAGGAAGAACACTATTTCTGGCCATTATATGACTTGAATCTTCAGCGTTTATCGGTATTTTCCTCTCCAGAAGCAGTTTCTTCTTGTGCCTGCCTGCTTTTGATTTGCTCCAGCTTCTCCCTTTTCCCGTCTCCATAAATTTATAGACAGAAGACAGATTTGAGCAGTTTTTATGAGTGAATGGAGGGAGATAAGTAACTGATAAGATGGGAAAAAAAATCATATTTTATTAAGAAGATAAGTGACAAAGTATCTTATCTTTCCTTGTATTATTGATTTAAAATAAAAATGCGGTTGCTATGCAAGTCACTTTTAAAGGTGTCTGGCGGCAGCTTACTCTGCTGTCTCTTCAGCACGTGGACGCTTGGCTGTGCAAGGCAATCATGTGTATGGGGGATGTCACAAGAAATAGCTTAGAGCTAAAAAAACGTTTCAGTTGAAAGAGTGTTTGGTTAAGGCCTCCCTTATACAGGTGCATCACAATAAATTACAATATCACCAAAAAGTTAATTTCAGTAATTTACTACAAAAAGTGAAACGCATATATTATATAGAGTCATTACAGAGGGATCAATATCAAGTGTTTATTTTTGTTACTGTTGATGGCCAATAAAAACCCAAAAGTCCCTATCTCAGAAAATTAGATTATATAAGACCAACTGAAAAAATTATTTTAAGCTCAGAAATGTTGTCCTACTGAAAAATGTGAACAGTAAATGCCTCAATACTTGGTCGGGGCTTATTTTGCATGAATTACTGCACCAATGCGGCGTGGCATGGAGGCGATAAGCCTGTGGCACTGCTGAGGTGTTATGGAAGCCCAGGTTGCTTTGATAACAGCCTTCAGCTTGTCTGCATTGTTGGGTCTGGTGTTTCATCTTCCTCTTGACAATACCTGTCATAGATTCTCTATGGGGTTTAGGTCAGGCGAGTTTGCTGACCAATCAAGCACAGTGATGCTGAGGTTATTAAACCAGCTATTGGTACTTTTGGCAGTGTGGTCAGGTGCCAAGTCCTGCTGGAAAATGAAATTTCCATCTCCAAAAAGCTTGTCGGGAGAGGGAAGCATGAAGTGCTCTAAAATGTCCTGGTACATGGCTGCGCTGACTTTGGTCTTGATAAAACACAGTGGACCTACACCAGCAGATGACATGGCTCCCCAAACCATCACTGATTGTGGAAACTTCACACTGGACCTCAAGCAAATTGGATTGTGGCCTCTCCACTCTTCCTCCAGAATATAGGACTGCGATTTCTAAATAAAATGCAAAATTTACTTTCATCTGAAAACAACACCTTGGACCACTGATCAGCAGTCCAGTTCTTATTCTCCTTGGCCCAGGTGAGACGCTTCTGGCGTTGTCTATTTGTCATGAGTGGCTTGACACAAGGAATGTGACACTTGTAGACCATGTCCTGGATACGTGTGTGTGTGTGTGTGTGTGTGTGTGTGTGTGTAGTGGCTCTATGAGCACTGACTCCAGCAGCAGTCCACTCCTTGTGAATCTCCTCCACATTTTTGAATGGCCTTTTTTTTTTTAACAATCCTATCAAGGCTGCGGTTATCCTGGTTGCGATACAGCACTTTGTGAACAGCCAGCTTCTTTATCATTGAACTTTTGTGGCTAAAGGCCCCGTCACACACAGAGATAAATCTTTGGCAGATCTGTGGTTGCAGTGAAATCATGGACATATTGTTCCATTTGTACACAGCCACAAACCTGGCACTGATTGTCCACAATTTCACTGCAACCACAGATCTGCCACAGATTTATCTATGTGTGTGACAGGGCCTTTACCCTCCTTGTGGAGTGTGTCAATGACTGCCTTCTGGACATCTGTCAAGTCAGCAGTCTTCCCTACGATTGTGTAGCCAACAGAACCAGACTGCTTGCAGGTGTTTTGTGGTAATTATTCTAATTTTCTGAGATAATGACTTTTGGGTTTTCATTGGCTGTAAGCCATAATCATCAATATTAACAGAAATAAAACACTTGAAATAGATCACTCTGTAATGACTATATATGCGTTTCCTTTTTGTATTGAATTACTGAAACAAATTAACTTTTTGGTGATATTCTAATTTATTGAGATACACTTGTATTTGGCAATCCATTGATTTTTTACTTCTGCTATAAAATTATGGGATGATTCTGACATCATTGAGTGCATGACTTATTACACCAAACTGGTTTAGCGGCCAGAACAAAAAAAGAGAATTTTGTTTACTTACCGTAAATTCTTTTTCTTATAGTTCCGTATTGAGAGACCCAGACCATGGGTGTTTAGCTTCTGCCTCCGGAGGACACACAAAGTACTACACTTAAAAGTGTAGCTCCTCCCTCTGAGCTTATACACCCCCTGGTGAGCAGACCCAGCCAGTTTAGTGCAAAAGCTGAAGGAGAATAGCCACCCACAAGTAGAACAGAGCAAGAGCCGGAACAACCGGAGACTCTGTCCACGATAACAGCCGATGATAACACACGGAACAAGAAATTGCCAACAGGCAACAGGGAGGGTGCTGGGTCTCCCAATACGGAACTATAAGAAAAAGAATTTACGGTAAGTAAACAAAATTCTCTTTCTTTATCGTTCCTTTGGGAGACCAAGACCATGGGACGTTCCAAAGCTGTCCCTGGGTGGGAATAAACAGAAAAAACTAAGAAGTAGGCAGAACCTAACTTCACAAATGGGCGACAGCCGCCTGAAGGATGCGTCTGCCCAAGCTCGCATCTGCCGAAGCATGAGCATGCACTTGGTAGTGCTTCGAAAAGGTATGCAGGCTAGTCCAAGTGGCAGCCTGACAGACTTGTTGAGCCGTAGCCTGGTGCCTAAAAGCCCAAGAGGCACCGACAGCTCTGGTCGAGTGTGCCTTGATCCCCGGCGGGGGAGGCACCTGAGTACTCTGGTAGGCGTCCGAAATGGTCGATCTAATCCAACGGGCTAAGGTCGGCTTAGAAGCAGGGAGGCTCTTGCACCGACCTGTGGTTAGCACAAAAAGAGAGGTGCACCGCCTAAGCGCAGCGGTGCGAGACACACAGATCCGGAGAGCACGCACCAGATCCAGAGTATGCAGCGCTTTTTCAAAGCGATGAACAGGAGCCGGACAGAAGGAAGGTAGGGTAATGTCCTGGTTAATGTGGAAGGGAAAAACCACCTTAGGAAGAAAGTCCAGAGTCGGACGGAGAACCACCTTGTCTTGATGAAAGACTAAAAAAGGTGACTCCGAGGAGAGCGCAGCCAAATCAGAGACTCTCCTGAGAGAAGTTATGGCCACCAGAAAGGCCACCTTCTGAGAAAGACGATACAAAGAAACCTCCCTAAGAGGCTCAAAAGGGGGTTTCTGCAAAACCGTGAGAACCAAGTTAAGGTCCCAGGGATCCAAGGGCTGCCGGTAAGGCGGAATGATGTGAGACGCGCCTTGCATGAAGGTGCGGACCTGAGCCAGCCGAGCGAGACGCCGCTGGAACAGAACTGACAGAGCTGAGACTTGTCCCTTGAGAGAGTTGAGGGACAGTCCTAGCTGCAGACCGGACTGTAGAAAAGACAGAAGGGTCGGCAAGGAGAATGGCCAAGGAGGATGGTCGGTAGAGCGACACCAGGACAGGAAAATTTTCCAAGTCCTGTGATAGATCTTAGCGGAGGAAGACTTACGGGCCCGAGTCATAGTGGAGATGACTTCAGGAGGGATACCAGAAGCCGTCAAAATCCAGGACTCAAGAGCCACGCTGTCAATTTGAGAGCCGCAGAATTCGGGCGGAAAAAACGGACCTTGCGAGAGTAGGTCTGGACGTTCGGGAGATGCCACGGCATCTCTACGGACAGATGGAGGAGGTCTGGATACCAAGCTCGCCTGGGCCAGTCCGGTGCAATGAGGATGACTCGACGGCCCTCCATTCTGATCTTGCGCAGAACTCTGGGCAAGAGAGCTAGAGGGGGAAACACGTAGGACAGACGAAACTGGGACCAGTCTTGAACCAGAGCGTCCGCGGCGAAGGCCTGAGGATCGTGGGAGCGTGCCACGTAAACAGGAACTTTGTTGTTGTGACGGGATGCCATTAGGTCCACGTCCGGAGTGCCCCATTTGCGGCAGATTGACTGAAACACTGCCGGGTGCAGGGACCACTTGCCACTGTCCACGGTTTGACGGCTGAGATAATCTGCCTCCCAGTTTTCCACACCTGGGATGTGGACGGCGGATATGGTGGACTTGGAGTCCTCCACCCATTGAAGGATGCGTTGTACCTCCATCATTGCCAGACGGCTGTGTGTCCCGCCTTGGTGATTCATGTAGGCAACCGCTGTCGCGTTGTCTGACTGGACTCGAATGTGCCTGCCCGCCAACAGGTGGTGAAAAGCTAGGAGAGCTAGAAGCACGGCTCTGGTTTCCAGCACATTGATTGAAAGGGCTGACTCGGACGGAGTCCAAGTGCCCTGTGCTCTGCGGTGGAGACATACCGCTCCCCAGCCGGATAGACTGGCATCCGTGGTGAGAATCACCCAGGACGGGGCCAGGAAGGAGCGCCCTTGGGATAGAGAGAGGGGCCGAAGCCACCACTGAAGAGAGCTCCTGGTCCGTGGCGACAGAGCCACTAACCTGTGTAAGGAGGAAGGCCGCTTGTCCCAACAGCGGAGAATGTCCAGCTGCAGGGGGCGCAGATGGAACTGGGCAAAGGGAACAGCCTCCATGGACGCCACCATTTGACCCAGCACCTGCATCAGACGCCTGAGGGTATAACGGCGGGGCCTCAGCAGAGAGCGCACCGCTAGCTGGAGTGACTGCTGTTTGACGAAGGGCAACTTCACAAGTGCCGGCAAAGTCTCGAACTGCATCCCTAGGTACGTGAGACTCTTGGTCGGAGTCAGAGTGGATTTGGGAAGATTGACAAGCCACCCAAATTGGGCTAGAGTGGCGAGAGTGAGCGAGACACTCCGCTGACAGTCTGCGCTGGATGGAGCCTTGACTAGAAGGTCGTCCAGGTAAGGAATCACTGCCAACCCCTGGAGGTGCAGAACCGCAATCACTGCTGCCATGACCTTGGTGAATACCCGAGGGGCCGTGGCTAACCCGAAGGGGAGAGCCACGAATTGGAAATGATCTTCTCCTATTGCAAAACGTAGCCAACGCTGGTGTGAAACTGCAATTGGCACATGCAGATAGGCATCTCTGATGTCCATGGATGCCAGGAAATCCCCTTGGGTCATTGAGGCAATGACTGATCGTAGAGACTCCATGCGAAAATGCCGCACCTGAACATGCTTGTTGAGAAGCTTGAGATCCAGGATGGGCCGGAAGGTACCGTCCTTTTTGGGAACTAGGAAGAGATTTGAGTAGAAACCTCTGAACCGTTCCCGGGCGGGAACTGGTACAATTACTCCGTTGGCCTGCAAGGCTGCCACGGCCTGTGAGAAGGCGGCGGCCTTGGAGCAAGGGGGAGTTGAGAGAAAAAATCTGTTTGGCGGGCTGGAAGAGAATTCTATCCTGTAGCCGTGGGAGATGACATTTCTCACCCACTGATCGGAGACGTGTTGAAACCAAGTGTCGCCAAAGTGGGAGAGCCTGCCACCGACTAAGGACGTCGCCGGAGCGGGCAGAGAGTCACGAGGAGGCTGCCTTAGTGGCAGCACCTCCTGCGGTCTTCTGTGGACGCGCTTTTGGGCGCCAGTTGGATTTCTGGTCCTTGGCTGAGTTAGCGGACGAGGCCGAGGGCTTAGAGGACGACCAGTTGGAGGAACGAAAGGAGCGAAACCTCGACTGATTCCTACCCTGGGCAGGTTTCCTGGTTTTGGTTTGTGGCATGGAAGTACTCTTCCCGCCAGTAGCTTCCTTAATAATTTCATCCAGCTGTTCTCCGAACAGCCGGGACCCAGCAAAAGGGAGCCCAGCAAAGTACTTCTAAGAAGCATCTGCCTTCCACTCTCGAAGCCACAAGATCCTGCGGATAACGAGGGAATTAGCCGAAGCCACCGCAGTGCGGTGAGAAGCCTCCAGCATGGCAGACATGGCATAAGATGAAAAAGCTGAAGCTTGAGAAGTTAAGGCAACCATTTTGGGCATAGATTCCCTGGTGAGGGAATGCATCTCCTCTAGAGAAGCAGAGATGGCTTTGAGAGCCCACACTGCTGCAAAAGTCGGGGAAAACGCGGCCCCCGCCGCTTCATACACAGATTTGGCCAGAAGGTCAATCTGACGGTCAGTGGAATCCTTAAGGGAGGTGCCATCAGCCACCGACACAACGGTCTGGGCTGAGAGCCTAGACACCGGGGGGGGTCTACCTTTGTGGAGTGAGCCCACTCCTTGACCACCTCAGGTGAAAAGGGAAAACAGTCATCAGAACCACGCTTTGGGAAGAGTTTGTCAGGACAGGCCCTGGGCTTGGTCACAGCGGCCTGAAAACTGGAGTGGTTAGAGAACACACTCTTTGCTCTCTTAGGCGAGGTAAACTGGTGCTTTTCTGCCAGAGAGGGTTGCTCCTCTGATACTGGCGGGTTGAGATCCAGTACAGAATTAATGGAAGCAATCAAATCACTAACATCTGAGTCACCCTTGGACAGATCAATGGGGTACATGGAGTTAGCCTCCGAGCCCCCTGTAAAGGCATCCTCCTCATCCTGCGAGTCAGCTCTTGAATCAGAGCCGCGGGAGGAGGAGGGAGAGGGAACCCTACATCTCTTCTTAGGAGGACGGGGTCTGGGCCCTGATGATGAATCCTCTGTGAGCTCCGGTCCTGAGGGACCCTTAGCAGTAGAGGCACCCTGTGAAGGGGAATGATGCATATTCATCAAAGTCCTGGACAGAAGTCCCATGGACTCAGCAAAAGACTGGGAGATAGACCTAGAAAAGGACTCTACCCAGGCCGGGGGTTCAGCCACATGTGCAGGAGCAGCCTGAGAGACCACTGGGGGTGAGACTCCAGGCTGTGGCACCGCCAAGTTAGAGCAGACATCACAATGTGGATAGGTGCTCGGTTCAGGCAGCAGGAGCTTACATGCAGCGCATACAGAGTAAAGCTTTGGAGCCTTGCTCCTCGTGTGAGACATGCTGCTGGAGTGGGGGCTCTGCAAGAGAATGAACCCCAGAGAGTATATACAGAGGTCCACAACCAGAGACCGGTTGTGGCTTACCAGACCGCTGTGCTGTGCAGAGCGATGTTGTGTGCCCTCCAGGTCCCGAAGCCCGGACCCCCAAGCACAGCACCTCAGCAGGGATGCAGAGTGCAGACCAGCGCCGAGTGAACTCTGTCTGAGAAAATGGCCGCCGGAGCGAAGAGAGGGGGCGGGACTTGGCTTAGAGAGCGGGATCTGGAGGGCCATAGAGACCTACAGGGGAGGAGACACGCACAGCAGTGGGGAGTGTCCCTCCCCTGTGCAGAACGGCCGCCGGGAGGAGCCGAGCCTGTCCCTCTGCATGAGTGACATGCGAGGGCAGTGAACAGAAACTAGGCCTCCGGCAAAGCCGGGGCCTAAATTTGAGCGGCGAGGCCGACGCGCAGGCATCATCGGCGCGGTTCTCGGGCGACAGCTAGAGAACCCGCCGGAAATGCCAATAAATACAGTAAGCACACTCTCCCCAAACAATAAAGCACAGGGACCCCCAATATATAAACGTCTCAGGTACTTAGCTGCTGAGACGCAGGGCCAGGTCCCTGGGGATGAGTGCTCCGGTCCAGCAGGGTCCTGAAGGGCTGCGGATGGAGACCGGTCTCCTGCCACGTATGGAGACCGTGCTGGCTCCCACTTCAAGCCAGAGCCCAGGAGGGATGGTGAAGGAGCACGGCATGTAAGGCTCCAGCCTCGGAAATCAATCTTACAACACCGCCGACACAGTGGGGTGAGAAAGGACATGCCGGGGGTCCAGACGTGGACCCACACTTCTTCAATCTCAATCCAAAAGGAAAAAATCATATGAGAATGCATGTGTGGATGTATGCCTCCTGAACACAAAGCGATAAACTGGCTGGGTCTGCTCACCAGGGGGTGTATAAGCTCAGAGGGAGGAGCTACACTTTTAAGTGTAGTACTTTGTGTGTCCTCCGGAGGCAGAAGCTAAACACCCATGGTCTGGGTCTCCCAAAGGAACGATAAAGATAATGTTGAAAGCACAGCTTTACAATCAGCTGGAAGAAGTCATATTCAGAGGACACCACTATATCCATTGTCCATGGACTGATGGAGAAAGAGTACAGTGCATCGGGCTCTACTCATATTCTGATGCAGAAATATTATGATGATTGTCACTTAAAGGGGTTGTCTGGCCATAAGTATTTGATAACATACAGTCATATGAAAAAGTTTGGGCACCCCTATTAAATGTTAACCTTTTTTCTTTATTACAATTTGGGTTTTTGCAACAGCTATTTCAGTTTCATATATCTAATAACTGATGGACTCAGTAATATTTCTGGATTGAAATGAGGATTATTGTACTAACAGAAAATGTGCAATCCGCATTTAAACGAAATTTGACCGGAGCAAAAGTATGGGCACCCTTATCAATTACTTGATTTGAACACTCCTAACTACTTTTTACTGACTTACTTAAGCACTAAATTGGTTTTGTAACCTCATTGAGCTTTGAACTTCATAGGCAGGTGTATCCAATCATGAGAAAAGGTATTTAAGGTGGCCACTTGCAAGTTGTTCTCCTATTTGAATCTCCTATGAAGAGTGGCATCATGGGTTCCTCAAAACAGCTCTCAAATTATCTGAAAACAAAGATTATTCAACATAGTTGTTCAGGGGAAGGATACAAAAAGTTGTCTCAGAGATTTAAACTGTTTCCACTGTGAGGAACATAGTAAGGAAATGGAAAAACACAGGTACAGTTCTGGTTACGCCCAGAAGTGGCAGGCCAAGAAAAATATCAGAAAGGCAGAGAAGAAGAATGGTGAGAACAGTCAAGGACAATCCACAGACCACCTCCAAAGACCTGCAGCATCATCTTGCTGCAGATGGTGTCAATGTGCATCGGTCAACAATACAGCGCACGTTGCACAAGGAGAAGCTGTATGGGAGAGTGATGCGAAAGAAGCCGTTTCTGCAAGCACGCCACAACAGAGTTGCCTGAGGTATGCAAAAGCACATTTGGACAAGCCAGTTACATTGTGGAAGAAGGTCCTGTGGACTGATGAAACAAAGATTGAGTTGTTTGGTCATACAAAAAGATGTTATGCATGGAGGCAAAAAAAACACAGCATTCCAAGAAAAGCACTTGCTACCCACAGTAAAATTTGGTGGAGGTTCCATCATGCTTTGGAGCTGTGTGGCCAATGCCGGCAGCGGGAGTCTTGTTAAAGTTGAGGGTCGCATGGATGCAACTCAGTATCAGCAGATTCTTGACAATGTGCAAGAATCAGTGACGAAGTTGAAGTTATGCAGGGGATGGATATTTCAGCAAGACAATGATCCAAAACACTGCTCCAAATCTACTCAGGCATTCATGCAGAGGAACAATTACAATGTTCTGGAATGGCCATCCCAGTCCCCAGACCTGAATATCATTGAAAATCTGTGGGATGATTTGAAGCGTGCTGTCCATGCTCGGCGACCATCAAACGTAACTGAATTGGAATTGTTTTGTAAACAGGAATGGTCAAATATTCCTTCATCCAGGATCCAGGAACTCATTAAAAGCTACAGGAAGCGACTAGAGGCTGTTATTTTTGCAAAAGGAGGATCTATAAAATATTAATGTCACTTTTATGTTGAGGTGCCCATACTTTTGCACTGGTCAAATTTTGTTTAAATGCGGATTGCACATTTTCTGTCAGTACAATAAACCTCATTTCAATCCAGAAATATTACTCAGTCCATCAGTTATTAGATATATGAAACTGAAATAGCTGTTGCAAAAACCCAAATTGTTATAAAGAAAAAAAAGGTTAACATTAATAGGGGTGCCCAAATTTTTTCATATGACTATCTACAGCATAGGTTGCCAACAGTAGATCAGTGGCTGAAAATTCCTTTTCTAGTGTGTCACTCACTGCTCACTGACATATAATGCGGAGTCTATCAAAAAGAGGCTCTGCAGAAACTAAGACGTATATTATCAGTAAAGCTGCTTTCACACTACGTTTTTTTAACATGCGTCCTGAACGTTTTTTTAACGCAAAAATTGATCCAGTGCAAATGCATTTTCATTTCAATGCATTTGCAATGGACTCGCGTCAACATGCGTTCACCTGCGTTTGCGTGCGTTATAGTAAGGATCCAGCGACTTGCAGTATTTTAACATTTTTCAAAAACGCTATGTGTAACGTTTTTGAGCTGCGTCCAAATACTGCAAATTGCTGGATCCTGACTAAACAGCATGCAAACACATGTGAACGCTGGCATGCTGATAGACAGGATCCTGCTTGCTCTACTGAGCATGCCCAGAAACCAGCCTCGGGTGATCAGTCCCTCCGTCTCTCCTCCTCCTCCCTCTCTGTCTCTCCTCCTCCTCCCTCTCTGTCTCTCCTCCTCCTCCCTCTCTGTCTCTCCTCCTCCTCCCTCTCTGTCTCTCCTCCTCCTCCCTCTCTGTCTCTCCTCCTCCTCCCTCTCTGTCTCTCCTCCTCCTCCCTCTCTGTCTCTCCTCCTCCTCCTCCCTCTCTGTCTCTCCTCCTCCTCCCTCTCTGTCTCTCCTCCTCCTCCCTCTCTGTCTCTCCTCCTCCTCCCTCTCTGTCTCTCCTCCTCCTCCCTCTGTCTCTCCTCCTCCTCCCTCTCTGTCTCTCCTCCTCCTCCCTCTCTGTCTCTCCTCCTCCTCCCTCTCTGTCTCTCCTCCTCCTCCCTCTCTGTCTCTCCTCCTCCTCCCTCTCTGTCTCTCCTCCTCCTCCCTCTCTGTCTCTCCTCCTCCTCCCTCTGTCTTTCCTCCTCCCTCTCCTCTCTCTCCCCCGCCTGAGAGCTGCGGACACTCATAACCAAGATAAATATCGGGTAACCAAGCAAAGCGCTTCTCTTAGTTACCCGATGTTTACGTTGGTTACGTGTGCAGGGAGCCCGGCTCCTAGCAGCTGCGGAAGCTCCTAACCAAGATAAATATCGGGTATCCAAGCAAGTTACCCAATGTTTACCTTGGTTACGAGCCTCCACAGCTGTCAGAAGCCGGCTCCCAGTATTTCACGTTCAGTTCCACTGACCTCCGATCACATGACTCCAATGCCCCAATGCCCGTCAATAAACTTAAAGTGACAGGATCCTGCAAAATAACACATGCGTTTGCATGTGTTTTTTTTGCTGTAAAAGCAGGATCCGCTTTTACACAGCAAAAAAAAAAAAAAAAACAAAAACGTTCATGACGCATGTTAAAAAAACATAGTGTGACAGCAGCCTAATATTGTATCTGTTAAAATAAATAATAATCAGGGTGCTAGAAGTCAAGCCTGAAACCTTGTGCCAGTGTATTTTTATGCAAGTTTTTGTTGGGACTTCCAAAATTCCCATCTTTTAGATTTATAATTTCATATACTGTACATCACAGAAACTCTATACATCCAATATTGTCAATAACCGGTAAGAATGGTTTCATATATCACCCACTTTATGTTCCCAATGTAGCATTTCATAAACTGGGCTTACATTACTTTTATGTATTTTTATCCAATCTATTGTTATAGGTAACGGTTTATTTGCTGCATACTGAAGTACAAGGTTCTCACTATTTGGCAAGTTCACACAAACATAAAGAAATCATCAGATTGTCATCCAGACAAAAAGGGATGATTTTTCATTGTATTGTCATCTATATGCAATCTAGATTTAATCTATATATCATCCAAAATACAGAAGAGACACTATATGGTGATTTTTTTTTTTTTTTATGTAAAAATATGGTCATATACCCAACTGTCATGCTCCATTAAGGAGCAAAACGGCACACGGCAAGACAGATGAGCAGAGGAATAATGCCACTAAGGATAAACAGGAATTGCTACTCCTGACATTTGCGCTCCCTGACATCCCTAGACAGGTGCTTTCACCCCAATCACATTCCTGCCCCTGACTTACCCTAAGCACAGGCCTTACTAGTGCTCAAGGTAGCAGGAACACTAGTCCTGTTTTATGATAAATACAAGAAGGGAATAAGACAGACAAGAGTAAAAGAAACTTCCAGACAGCTATCTCCAGACAGGAGTCCAAACCAACTTTTCTTTCCACAGCTCACACCTAGGTACACACCAATACCAAGGAATAGCAGGGTATCACTGGCAACTACCCAAGCTAAGAGGAGAGTAGTTATACCAGAGGGGACTGGATAAAACAGAACAGCTTAGACAGGCCAGGATGGAAAGACTTAGGAGACAAAAACAGCTGAAACTGTTGCAGCTCCAGGACAAAGGAAATCTGTACGGCTAGAAGGAGAGCAAAGCAGCTCCAACTAGCACAGGGGTGCGTGTGGCCACACACGGCGAGCGTCTGTCCCCAGGAATAGGAGAGGCCATCATGGTAGTGTCTGTAAAAACAACTTTATAAACATACCCAAAATCAGCAGTTCAACTATGAGTGGGGAAAAGGAAGTGATATCACTGCAAAATGCCACTCTCTGATAGTCATCTGGGAAGTGTCAGAGCAGTCACAGCTGTACTCAATGTCTCAGCTGTGCCGTAAAAGGAACAGGTCACGTGAAAAAAACGCTATTAACCTGCAGATATGGGGTTAATCTGCAGATTACTAGCGTTCAGCACATCTAACCCTGCTGCTGGGAGGAAATTAACTTTAATCCTCCCGGCAGCATTTGGGTTTCAGTCACTGGGTTAGCACTAGCACAGTCACCACTGTGTAAGAAACGCGGCTGCCCGCCGGACTGACAGCTGTTTAGCATTACAACAAGCTGTCAGTCAGTGCGGTGGGTGGGCACAGTTACAGCCACTGCTCTTGTTTCACACAGCAGTGACTGAGCCAGCGCCAGCGCCGTGACAGACACTCCTGGCAGCACAGTTCAATGTGCAGGTTCCAGGCAGGATTTAAATCCTATTAACCTACAGAATACCCTCATATCTGCAGGTCAATAACGTTTTTCAGGTTCACTTTAAGGAGTTTGTCGAGTATCAGAAAACCCCTAGACCTCGGTCCCCAATGCTGTATCTGCCACTGCTCTCGGGTGTTACTGTCTGCAGTACTGAGATCACGATGACAGTGCTGTTGCCAATCCGTGAGCTCAGCAGCTCTGCCCGAGCAGTCAGCATTAACGTCTTGGAGCAGCTGTGCTTGCTGATGTGACACTGGGAGCAATGGCGAAGACTCAATGGTGGATTCGGGGAGGCTGAGTAAGATCACAGCCGAGACTGTATTTTACTTAACATGTTTAAGTCCACTACTGAGTCTCCACAACCGTTCTTGATGTCTCTTTGGCAAACTACGCTGCTCTAAAGACCCTGTCACACACAAAGATAAATCTTTGGCAGATCTGTGGTTGCAGTGAAATTGTGGACAATCAGTGCCAGTTTTGTGGCTGCATACAATGGAACAATATGTTCATGATTTCACTGCAACCACAGATCTGCCAAAGATTTATCTCTGTGTGTGACGGGGCCTTAAGAGGCCTTTGCTAACTACTTGGGCAGAGCTGCTGAGCTCACCGATTGGATGCAGCATACAATAACAGACAAAAGGAGTGACAGTGAAGACTCAGTGCTGCACCTGATCATGCCAAGAAAAACTGCCCTTGGAGACAGAGGTTCTCAAAAACCTAAAAATCTCTTCAATTAATGTCCTGTCTGGCACAATCACATGGTGTGGAAAATGTCAAATGATCAATAGAGGGTGAGATTACAATTTCGGTTATTTTCTCCCAGGCAGTCTAATTTCCACATGGCTAATTTTCACATGGATATTTTTCTGGACCGTAACATCAGCTGTCTGCTGACAGGTTCCCTTTAACAGCCATTGATATTTGCATGTCTCACTAATCATTACCTTTACAGCAGCTTGCAAGTTCACAGCTGGACAAAGGTTGTTAAGAAGTTTAGTAGAATTTCATTCTAAACTATGCTGTGGCACAAATCATACATGTATACACTCATGATCACCCACACAGAATAGCTATTCCGTCATGTAGCAACACATAAGGCAAATATTTCCTCCCTTCCATTTGCCTTATACATAGTGATGAAAGAGTTTCAAATAGCAGTGTGATGAAGTCCCAGTGTGATCACCTCATCACACTGCTGCACATCACGGTGGGGGATGACTAGCGCTGCTCTGCCCCAATCCTGGCGCTCGAGTATTCATCTGTATTCACATCTGAAAGATGCAAATACAGGTAAATATAGGAAGATGAGAACAAGAGACTCCCGGTTCTCCGTGGGCCACACAACATCTACATGTTGTGCAGGCCTGGTGTAAAGGTATGTTTACATGTCGAGTCTTTTCACTGCTCGCTTTTCTGGCAAAAAATGCAGCATTTTAATGCCCCAGCAAAGTTAATGAGATTTCTGAAATCTCATGTACATGTTGCTTATTTATTCCTAACAGATTTAAAGCAGTAAATCAGGAGCTTGTAAATTCTTTATCCTGCGCTCTACACTGAGCACTTACATCGGAGTTTCCATCTAAATCTCTAAAAAACTTTGTTCAGACAAAAACACCTGATGAAACCATTCACTATAATTTGGCAGATGACTTATTTAGGCTACCTCTGGCCAACTTACAGGTAGTGTCCAATCTTTATAGAAACAAAGCTATGCTTGCTCATCATCAGTTAATTAGAATATAGGGGGGAGGGGGTTCCAGGAAATGCACAGTCCCAAATCCAAATCCACCATCTCTTCTGAGTCCCACAGTATCCCTTAAATGCAATTAACACTTTAGAGGGCGAGTGTCTCCAAAAAGCTTGGCGCAATGTTTTGGGCACTGGGCTAGCATATTTGAAATTTTCACTCTACAACACTAATTAATTACATGCGCTTATTTCTGAAAAACATCTGCAGAGTCAAGTAATCTCTACACTCGTAAATGAATAATGTTATTTGTGTAATTTCCAAATGCAGTGACTTGAGGGGAGTTTCTAATGTTCTCGCACCTTAGGGGCTTTGCAAAGTATTAAAAGGAAACAATACTTTCCAAAACTTCCTTCTGAACCTTACCATGTACCCAAACAGTGCTGTGCAACTACATAGGGGGAATTGTCCTGTTCGAGAGAAATTGAGTAACAGATTGTGGGAGCACCCATTATTCCTGGTAAAAAAGGTCATTTTTCTTCACCGCCCAATGTTATAAAATTGTGTATAATACCTGTAGTGTTAATATGCTTACTGCATACCATAGTTAGATAAAGTCACTGAGTGGTGTAATTTGTAAAATATGGAAACTGATGATGGAACGCTGCGGTTCCTGTACATTAGGGCTCTACTAATGTGACATAGCCTCCGTTAACCACTCCAGCCTAATCTGCACTCCAACATGGAGTGACTTTCTTCGAAGTTATGCCGAATTAGGAAGGTGTGGAATGAAATCGCTCTCACTGAGGCTAAAAAACAACGTTTTCGGATGTGTCTGTCCGCCTTATCCTCCTGAAATGCTGTGTTTATGGCTGGATGTATGTGGGCGGAGAGCCGGACTGCCCAATTATTGACTTCCATTGTACTTGTTACTAAAGTTGAGCCCGTCGAGTGTCTGACCTACTCATCTTGAGTATTGAGCACTCGAGTATTGTAGTGTTGACTCATTACAATTACTGAGCATGGTCATGCTCGCTCCTTACTAGTTAACGCCCTTTACCTTCAAAACAGCATCAAGTCACTGCTAAAATAAGATTTGTGACACAGCGATGAATTTGACAAGCGGCAGTTACCATGCTCCTGTCCCAGCTCTACCCACTTTGATGGAACTGCATGAAAATGGTGTGAGAAAGTTGTAACATTTTAGCACAGCTTCGAGTTGCACCAAAATGTTGTGACTTTTGTGGTTTGCTCCAGAATGTTTTGTCTTTGTTTTGGTAAATCTGCCCACTTTTTCTTCTTTATGCTGAAGATAGTTCTTAATTACATTGGCTGCATGTTTGTGGTCACTGTTATATTTGGAGCCAGTAAGATGCCTCCCTGATGGGATTATATAATGAATAAGAGTTTGCTTTGATTACTCAGCATAGAGGACCAGGGCTGTGGAGTCGGAGTCGTGGAGTCGGAGCTCATTTTGGTGGAGTCGGAGTCGGTATAAAATGCACCGACTCAGACTCCTAAAATATATAATAAATTGGGGACAGTAGTGCAATGCAGAATGTGCTGAATATTTTACTAAATAATAACATTTAGTATAATGCTTATATTTAAGTGAAAAATTTATTGTAGTACAATGTCAACATCAGACATTTAATTATTTTTATGATACAATAATCAAGATATTTAGGTAGAACATAAAATATATATATTGGAATACAACTTAAGAACACAAAAAACTAATACATTGTAAATATGCAATACAATATGTAATATACACACACACAAGATATATATGTAATCTACTGTATATTACATAGTGTATTACATATTTACAATTTATTACAGCTTTTTGTGTTCTAAACTTGTATTCCAATGAATATATTTTATGTTCTATCCAAATATCCTGATTATTGTATCATAAAAATTATTAAATGTCTGATATTCACATACACATGTTCATGTACTACAATAAATTTTTCACCTAACTATAAGCAATATATGTAGGAGTCGGTGCAAGAGAAATTGAGGAGTCGGAGTCGGAGGTTTGGCTTACCGACTCCACAGCCCTGTAGAGGACACCAATAATTCTGCCCAAATTGTTAACGTCATTTGCGGAAATGCAGCACCAAACTTGGAAGAACATCCACCATGTTACACTGGTGTCTGTGGACACTCAATATTGTACATCTGTCAAATCCTTTAGTAAACAAACTGCTTTCTGTTACAGCCAGATACTTCGAGTTTTCACTGATCAGATGAGAGCACCTGATGACATGTTCTGCACCCCAGTTTGTTCCTATGTTTTTGTGCAAAAATGAGTCACTTTGTCTTGTTTCCATGATGATGGTATGGTTTTAGGTCCCAATTCTACCATGAAGACCACTTGTGGCCAGACTTCTCTTAACAGTATATGTGTGTAGCTGTGGTCCACTGGTTTCTGCCAGATCTAAGCTCATAGCACTGTTCGAAATCTTCCAATTCAAACACAGGAGTTTTCTTGCCTGACCACTGCGTTTACAGTCCTCAACGTTTTCCATTTCTTGTTCTCAATGCAGAGGAAAGCAAGCAGATACTTATCCATGATGTAAAACCATTAGTGAGAAGTCTGATTGGCTTCAAATTTGATCAGAATCAGGAGAACGACCCCAATCATTTAACCAATGTCATAAAGAACTATGTTTAGAGTAAAGAAGAACAATGAGTCCTGGAAATGATGAAGGCCTCCACAGAACCCTGGTCTCACCATCAGCTGGTCTATCTAGAAAAACATGGAGAGAATGATTTACACAAGTCTACATCCACAAAAGATCTGAGGTTAGTTCTTTAAGGGGTGCTTCACACACAGCGAGCTCGCTGCCGAGATCGCTGCTGAGTCACGCTATTTATGACGCAGCAGTGACCTCATTAGCGATCTCGCTGTGTGTGACACTGAGCAGCGATCTGGCCCCTGCTGCGAGATCGCTGCTCGTTACACACAGCCCTGGTTCGTTTTCTTCAAAGCCGCTCTCCTGCTGTGACACACAGATCGCTGTGTGTGACAGCAAGAGAGCGACAAATGAAGCAAGCAGGGAGCAGGAGCCGGCGTCTGACAGCTGAGGTAAGCTGTATCCAAGATAAACATCGGGTAACCAAGGTGGTTACCCGATATTTACCTTAGTTACCAGCCTCTGCAGCTCTCACGCTGCCTGTGCTGCCGGCTCCGGCTCTCTGCACATGTAGCTGCTGTACACATCGGGTTAATTAACACGATGTGTACAGCAGCTAGGAGAGCAAGGAGCCAGCGCTAAGCAGTGTGCGCGGCTCCCTGCTCTCTGCACATGTAGCTGCATTACACATCGGGTTAATTAACCCGATGTGTACTGTAGCTAGGAGAGCAAGGAGCCAGCGCTCAGTGTGCGCGGCTCCCTGCTCCCTGCTCACACTGGTAACTAATGTAAACATCGGGTAACCATACCCGATGTTTACCTTAGTTACCAGTCTCCGCAGCTTCCAGACGGCGGCTCCGTGCAAGCGCAGCGTCGCTTGCACGTCGCTGCTGGCTGGGGGCTGTTCACTGGTCGCTGGTGAGATCTGCCTGTTTGACAGCTCACCAGCAACCATGTAGCGATGCAGCAGCGATCCTGACCAGGTCAGATCGCTGGTCGGATCGCTGCTGCATCGCTAAGTGTGAAGGTACCCTAAGATGTTTGGAAAAACCTCCCTGCCGAGTTCCTTCAAAAACTGTTTGCAAATGTGCCTAGAAAAATTGATGCTGTTTTGAAGGCAGAGGGGTCACACCAAATATTCATAAGATTTAAGGTATGTGTGCCGATGCATTTTTGGGTTTGACAAAACTGCACCCTCTGACAATGATAATAGTAAACACTGCGTGTAACAAAAAAACCAGCGGTAAAAACACATGCATTTTTGCCGCGTTTTTGTTAATGCGTTTTTTAAAGGAGAAAAAAAAATATGATAGGATAATTGACAGTTAGCTAGAATAGATAGAAAGAACAGAGAGAGATACAAAGAACATATAAATAGATAGAAAGAACATATAGAATAGATAATAAGAAAGAACAGAGAATAGACAAAGAAATAACAGAACAGCTCGACAGAGGGATAGCTAGCTTAGACAGCTGTTTTGGTTTTTTTTTTTGGGGGGGGGGGGGGGGGTAAAAAAAATGACGTTGGGTCTCCCTCATTTTTCATATCAAGCAAAGGACCAGCAGTACCTGCAGGCTGCAACCCTCAGCTGTCTGCTGCACCTTGGCTGGTTATGAAAAAGAGAGGGGATCCAATGCTTATTTTTTAAATTAATTTTTTTTTTTTTTTTTTAAATGACGTGGGGTTCCCCCATTTTCTGAAACCAGCCAAGGTACAGCAGACAACTGGGGGCTGATATTATTAGGGTGGGAAGGGCCATCGTTATGTGGCCCTTTCCAGCCGATCAGTAGCAGCCCACAGCCGCCCCAGAAGTGGCGCATCCATAAGATGCACCAATTGTGGTGCTGGACCCAGCTCTTCCCGTTGCCCTGGTGCAGTGGCAATTGGGGTAATAAGGGGTTAATAACAGCCCACAGCTGCCACCATGTCCTAGATTAGTGATGGCAGGCATCTATGAGACACCTCCCATCACTAATCTGAAAGTGAAAATAAATAAACAATCCCCCCAAAAATTCTTTATTTGGAATAACATACAAAAAGCACCCTCTTTCACCACTTTATTAACCCCCAAACACTCCTGCAGGTCCAAAGTAATCCAGACGAGGTACCACGGCTATTCATCTTTGCTACATTCCTGTGCTGTTATAGAGAGCGTTATAGAGCATGACTATCCGCTGTGAGTGCAGGCAGAGCCGCAGGATCAGAATGAACTCGGGTGAACCCCTGACAACACAGTTGCGGGCCCTGCAGTACGGCGTGTGTTGTGGCAGTAACGTCACGGGTTCACCGCTGTGAGGTTCAGACCGCGACTGAAGTGAGCCGCGCGATCAGTGGTCACGTCCTCAGGCAAGTCCTCCCACCTGCGGCTCACTTTAGCCGTGGCCTGATTTGCGGTCACAGGTGGAGGACTCCAGCTGTGATCGCAAATCACCGGAGCAACATCACTTCAGTCACTCGGGTGATTTGCTGTCACGAGTGGAGGACTCCAGATGTGGCTGCGTGGAGCCTACAGCAGACAGTCTTGTTCTATGGCGCGCACTGTGAGCGTCAGATGTAGCAGTACTGAAAGCGTTGTGGGATCTTGTGTGGACTGCATCGGACCTACAGGGGTGTTAACCCCTTCACCACAGGGCGATTTTCCAGGGTTTTTTTTGCTCCCCTTCTTCCGAGAGCCGTAACATTTTTGTTTTTCCGTCAATCTTGCCATATAAGGGCTTGTTTTCTGCGGGACAAACTGTACTTTTAAATGAAACCATACGTTTTACCAAATAGTATACTGGAAAATAGCAAAAAAATTTCAAGTGTGGAAAAACTTATAGTTTTTGGGATATTTTATTCACCATGTTCACTATATGATAAAACTGATGCATTGGTGTGATGTCTCTCTCAGGTTGGTATGAGTTTGTAGACACCAAATATGTATAGGTTTACTTTTATCTAAGGGGTTAAAAAAATTCACAAGAATGTCCAAAAAAAGTGACTCACTTTTTGCGCCATTTTCCAAAACTTGTAGTGTTCTCATTTTTTGGGATCTATGGCTCAGTGACTGTTTAGTTTTTGTGTCTCATGCTGAGGTTTTTAATGGTACCATTTTTGTGCAGATGCTACATTTTGATCGCCTGTTATTGCATTTTGCGGAAAATTTGCGGTGACCAAAAAAAAACGTAATTTTTGCGTTTGGAATTTTTTTACCGCTACACTATTTACCGATTGGATTAATTGAGTTTATATTTTGATAGATCGGGCATTTCTGAACGTGGCGATTCCAAATGTGTATATTTTTTTAATTTTTTAACCCTTTAATTTTCAATGGGCCGAATGGGGTGTGATTTGAACTTTTAGGTGTTTTTTTTTTTTTAAATTAGAAAAGGTTCAACTTTTTTTATTTTACTAGGTCCTCTAGGGGACTATAACGATCAGCAATCTGATCACTCTTCCATTTCTCCAGATCACAGCTACACAGCTGAGATCTGGAGAAAAGCTGCTTTACTCTCATACACTGCCCTCTGCCAGCAGTGAGAGAAAGTGACTCATGAATGCTAAAGGAGTCATCACATGACCCTGTGCTACCATGGCAACCACAGGAAGTCCCATGATCACATCACGTGACTTCCGATGGGGGTGGGTAGATTATCCTTATGGCAGCGCGCTGATACATCTTGCTGTCAGAATTTGACAGCGAGATGTAAGGGATTCCGCTTGCATCTGGCACGGACACGTCAGCTGGTGAAATCAGCTGATATGTGCATGGATCGCCACAGACAACGGTCGTGAAGAGGTTAATAAAGTGACTGTCTTATTTCAAATAAAGGATTTTTGGGGGTGTTTGTGTTTATTTACTTTCACTTACAGATTAATGATGGGGGGTGTCTCAGACGCCTGCCGTCAGTAATCTAGGACTTAGTGGCAGCTATGGGCTGTTATGAACTCCTTATTACCCCGATTGGCACTGCACCAGGGCAATCGGGAAGAGCTGGGTAACGTGCTGGGACTGTCATATCTAATGGATGCGACAATTCCGGGTGGCTGCTGGCTGATATTTTTAGGCTGGGGAGAGCCTAATAACCATAGGCCTCCCCAGTCTGAGAATACCAGCCCCCGGCTGTGGGGCTTTATCTTGGCTGGGTTATCAAAATTGGGGGAAATGCACACCGATTTTTTTTAAATAATTTATTTTATTGTACAATACAGACCTGCCCACCGTCGTCTGTGATTGGTTGCAGTCAGACAGCGTCGGGGCGTGTCTGACTGCAACCAATCACAGATGCCGGTGGTTGGGAGAAGCCGTGAATATGTATGAGCCTAATGAAGAAGAATGAGAGGCAGCGGGAGCAGTGTGACAGCCGCACCAGTGATCAGTGAGTATGAAGCGCTTGGAGAGAGACTGAGGGAGAATTAATTTATCCTGGAACAATGTGGTGACCTGCGTTATTGTTGACAAAAATGGAACCACAACGCAGCAAAACCGCAGTGCAAACGCATAGCTAACATTTTTCTTGCGTTTTGACACACCTCATTGATTTCAATGTGTGACAAAACACGCCAAGAACGCAAAAAGAATGAACATGCTGTTTTTTTGTCAAAGATTTTGACAAATAAAACACTGACAAACAAAACTAAGGTGCGGATGGAAATTCTGATTTCTCTTATGGTCATGTCACACACAACGACGTCGCTGCCAAGTCACCATTTTCTGTGACGTAGCAGCGACCTTGCTAGCGATGTCGCTGTGTGTGACATCCAGCAACGACCTGGCCCCTGATGTGAGGTCAACGGTTGTTGCTGAATGTCCTGGACCATTTTTTGGTCGTTGCTCTCCTGCTGTGAAGCACACATCACTGTGTGTGACAGCGAGAAAGCAACGAACTGAATGTGCAGGGAGCCGGCTTCTGCGGACGCTGGTAACCAAGGTAAATATCGGGTAACCAAGCAAAGGCTTGGTTACCCAATAGTTACCTTCGTTACCAGCATCAGCAGCTTCTTGAAGCCGGCTCCCTTCTTCCTGCACATGAAGCCAAGGTACATATCGGGTAACTATAAGCAAAGCAGTTTGCTTAGTAACCCGATGTTTACTCTGGCTACGAGTGCAGGGAGCCAGCGCTAAGCGGTGTGTGCTGGTAACCAAGGTAAATATTGGGTAACCAAGCGAAGCATCGCTTCCACGTGTTGCTGCTGGCAGGGGGCTGGTCACTGGTCGTTTGTGAGATCTGCCTGTTTGACAGCTCACCAGCGGCCATGTAACGACGCAGCAGCGATCCTGATAAGGTCAGATCGTCGTCGTGATCGCTGCTGCGTCGCTACGTGTGACCTAGGCTTTAGACTTTTCTGGGGAAACAAAAACATGCAGTTTGTCATTGACACAGTGCAGTTTAAAATGCATCAAAAATGTGGAAAAACGCGACATGCGTACATAGCCTTAGATTTCTCTTTTTTTCCATTCACTTTGCATTTTTCTAAATTGATAAACAATTTAACATTTCTAGTTTTGAAAGCAATCTTATTTTGCAGCTTTAGTCCCACACCTGTCTAAAAATGTTTAGCTATACCGGTATGTATGAGAATGCCAGAATGGTAGTGTAGTATCTTAACTGTTCTCGGGCAGCACATAACACCCAGTCGAGAACAATGACAGTCTATGCACACAGAACGATCTATTACCAATCATTCCATGCGCATGGGAAATCGGCAAATCTAACTAGTACATACAGTGCCTACAAGTAGTATTCAACCCCCTGCAGATTTAGCAGGTTTACACATTCGGAAATAACTTGGCATTGTGACATTTGGACTGTAGATCAGCCTGGAAGTGTGAAATGCACTGCAGCAAAAAAGAATGTTATTTCTTTTTTAATTTTTTTTTTAAATTGTGAAAAGTTTATTCAGAGGGTCATTTATTATTCAACCCCTCAAACCACCAGAATTCTGTTTGGTTCCCCTAAAGTATTAAGAAGTATTTCAGGCACAAAGAACAATGAGCTTCACATGTTTGGATTAATTATCTCTTTTTCCAGCCTTTTCTGACTAATTAAGACCCTCCCCAAACTTGTGAACAGCACGCATACTTGGTCAACATGGGAAAGACAAAGGAGCATTCCAAGGCCATCAGAGACAAGATCGTGGAGGGTCACAAGGCTGGCAAGGGGTACAAAACCCTTTCCAAGGAGTTGGCCCTACCTGGCTCCACTGTTGGGAGCATCATCCGGAAGTGGAAGGCTTATGGAACTACTGTTACCCTTCCACGGCCTGGACAGCCTTTGAAAGTTTCCACCCGTGCCGAGGCCAGGCTTGTCCGAAGAGTCAAGGCTAACCCAAGAACAACAAGGAAGGAGCTCTGGGAAGATCTCATGGCAGTGGGGACATTGGTTTCAGTCAATACCATAAGTAACGTACTCCACCGCAATAGTCTCCGTTCCAGACGAGCCCGTAAGGTACCTTTACTTTCAAAGCGGCATGTCAAGGCTTGTCTACAGTTTGCTCATGATCACTTGGAGGACTCTGAGACAGACTGGTTCAAGGTTCTCTGGTCTGATGAGACCAAGATCGAGATCTTTGGTGCCAACCACACACGTGACGTTTGGAGACTGGATGGCACTGCATACGACCCCAAGAATACCATCCCTACAGTCAAGCATGGTGGTGGCAGCATCATGCTGTGGGGCTGTTTCTCAGCCAAGGGGCCTGGCCATCTGGTCCGCATCCATGGGAAGATGGATAGCACGGCCTACCTGGAGATTTTGGCCAAGAACCTCCACTCCTCCATCAAGGATCTAAAGATGGGTCGTCATTTCATCTTCCAACAAGACAACGACCCAAAGCACACAGCCAAGAAAACCAAGGCCTGGTTCAAGAGGGAAAAAAATCAAGGTGTTGCAGTGGCCTAGTCAGTCTCCTGACCTTAACCCAATTGAAAACTTGTGGAAGGAGCTCAAGATTAAAGTCCACATGAGACACCCAAAGAACCTAGATAACTTGGAGAAGATCTGCATAGAGGAGTGGGCCAAGATAACGCCAGAGACCTGTGCCGGCCTGATCAGGTCTTATAAAAGACGATTATTAGCTGTAATTGCAAACAAGGGTTATTCCACAAAATATTAAACCCAGTCGTTGAATAATAATTGACCCACACTTTTATGTTGAAAATTTATTAAAATTTAACTGAGCAACATAACTTGTTGGTTTGTAAGATTTATGCATCTGTTAATAAATCCTGCTCTTGTTTGAAGTTTGCAGGCTCTAACTTATTTGCATCTTATCAAACCTGCTAAATCTGCAGGGGGTTGAATACTACTTGTAGGCACTGTATATAGCCAGGTTTTCCGATTGTCTATGCTGACGCATGTCGACATGAGTGATGAAGGCTGGCTGCTGGACAGCCGCGCTGTGTGGTAATGCACTATTAAAGGGGTTGTCCGGTCTAAATTCCCAAGTCTGCAGTCACTCTGTCACCCTATGTGACTGCAGACTTGTGAATCCGCACATCCCACACAGAGTGCTCTGCAAGAATTCTCCAATGTCAGAGCAGAGATTATTGATCATTGTGTACTTATATTTATTGGTGGCTCCCATTAATTCATTGAGGTCAACATATGGTCTAAAAGGCTCCTAAAGTCTGCAGTAATGCACAGTTACATATACACACACCACAATCTGAAATAGTCTATGATTAACTTTACCATTGGCATTCCCTGAACATTGCCCTCGCATTCTTCGGTAACTTGGTTCCTGTGTACCTAAGGCGTGTGATCAATGCAGTACAATACAAATAGCTGGACACATCCCGATACTCCCACTGAATCATGTACTAAGTACAATCTATAAATGTAGTCACTTTCATGTTTATCTGCGTCACTCTTCCCATTTATAAGTTAATGAATCAGCAACTGATTTGCTACTAAGCAACAAGCCCCGTCTTGGAATCCTGTCCACTACTACAACAACTGATAAGACAGTGATATTTGGAAAGATATGTACGGTATTTATGGGCCCTCAGTGATGGAATACTTGTGTCACCGGTGTGTTGGTTACTGTTATAATCACTGTATCACTGCATTATTACAGCTGCTATTTCCATTTCTTCTCTAATGAAAGCCATGTTTGTCGGGGACATCATGATTATAATAGTCTGGATCACTGCTTGCCATTTACACGAAAAAGTGAAACAAAAAGTGAAATAACGCAAAGCCTCGGACACTAGTTACCTTTTATTTTATCATGGCCAGTACATCATACAGAACATAAACTCAAATGGGCCTGAAAGCTGAGCAATGACTCAGTCCCTCTCCGAGTCTACCCTTACACAGTTATGTCCTGGGATCAGCCATTTTCCCTGTGTAGTAGAACCTAATTTTCTATTGTGAGAGGCTGCAGTCCTGACCTGAAGGTTGGGAGACGTCAGACCAGCACAATATGGACGATTTATCCGCAGCAATCAGTGGCTACTCCAAAGACCTATTAGGCTATGTGCCCACGGGACAACGTATCCGCGGATTTTGCAGCGGAAAACCCACGGATTTATCTGGATTTTCCAGATAATTTCTCCAGATGCCATTCACCATTTTTTAATGCTTATTATATTTACTTTTGTGACCCACAAAATGCTATTATTGCCTTTCTTCTCATTTCTATGAGATCTGCATGTAGGTTATTATGATCATAACTTATTGACTGCAGATATTCTTACATACTATCTGTGATCAGGCAGTTATCCATTACTAGCTGTCGCTACACAAGATATACTTTAAAATGCTTGTATTTGCTGTTATACCCATGACTATTGGACAAGCCATATATCCAATGTGACTAGAAATGTTCTTTTGCCATCTGACTTTTAGGGCTTTTATCTATTTTTTTTCTATAAAATATTACATTGCCTAGCCTTTAAAATAAAAAACAGGCAAAAAAGGTCTGCGTTACAAATAAAATGATTAAAGTTCAGAATAAAAAAATCATCCTTAAAGCGAATAAGTCAACAGATTTAAAAAAAAACAAAAAGGCATACACCTGATGAGGCCAGTGTACTTACTCTGAAATTCAACCCTCATCAGGTCTAATAGCTCTCTGAACTGAACTTCTCCAAAACTGAACTACTTCTATTCCCTCCGTCTAACCTTCCTAAACCTGACAGCTCCCTGTCTTTATGCGGGACTACAATACCTCCTAGGCCGCAGGCTCGCTGTCTTGTTTGACACCGAGCACTCCTTCACCTCCTATATACAAGCTGTCGCCCGCTCATCGCTTGCACCTGAAGAACATCTGTAGAATCTGCCCCTTTCTCACCATGGAAACTACAAAAAACCCTCACTGTGGCCCTGATCCACGCCTGCCTTCTCATCTGCAGTCCATCCTTAAGGCAACGGTTCCCAATTGCACATAGTTTCCGTTGCGAGAGCATCCGAAGCGATATGCTAATGACACTCTGTTGCGAGTGTGAGCTGATGGTCATGCAACTGTGATGTGATTCTTGCGATCGGATCATAGATGCGGAACATGGGGAGGGAGCACTTTCTCCCTCTCCTCCGCAGCCTGTCTGTGCGTACATCGCACTGTGGTTGGATGACACCCGTTTCACACGCACCCATAGACTTGAACGGGTGCGTGTGAGCCGAGATTCGCTGCAAAATGCAACATGCTGCGATCCATTTCTCATGCCAATATTTCATGAGAAAAGAATCACAGATGGACACTGCCCCATAGTTTTACACTGGTGCGAGTGCAATGCGATGTTTTATCGGATTGCATTCGTCTGTGCAAAATGCAAGAGGAACCGAGCCCTTATGATGTAGCCAGGAAGCTTCCGCTCTGTGCCAGTCATTGTACTGGCTGCCCATCCATCATTCGATTCAATTTAAATTGCTTGTTCTCACCCACAAAGCGCTCCACAGTGCGGCACCCCCCTACATATTTTTCCCTCATCTCTGTCTATCACCCCACCAGTTCTCTACACTCCGCAAACAACTTTCAACTAACATCCACACTAATCCAAACCTTCTACTCCTGGCTTCAAGACTCTTTCCGAGCTGAACCAATTCTCTGGAATGCTCTACCCCAAGAAACGAGGATGAACCACAATTTGCACAGCTTCAGACACTCCTTAGAAACACATTTTTAGGGTGGCCTATCACATTCCCTAATTGAAGTGAATTCATACACACATCCCCTCCGCTACCTATCGGAATATAACTCTACGTCACACTCCACCGCACCCAAAACCATCACAAAGATTGGCTGGTGACTGGCTCACACAGCCTTTATCTATCCCCTTTTTCTTGGTGATGGCTGGACAGTCATTGTAAATAAGCACCTGTACCTTGTCACCCTCCACCTCACCCCATTGTAGATTGTAGGCTACAGGGCAGGGTTTTCATTATTTTTGCTTTAATTATTGTATTTTCTATATCTGTTACCTATGAATGCTTGTATATACAGTTAGGTCCAGAAATATTTGGACAGTGACACAATTTTCGCGAGTTGGGCTCTGCATGCCACCACATTGGATTTGAAATGAAACCTCTACAACAGAATTCAAGTGCAGATTGTAACGTTTAATTTGAAGGTTTGAACAAAAATATCTGATAGAAATTGTAGGAATTGTACACATTTCTTTACAAACACTCCACATTTTAGGAGGTCAAAAGTAATTGGACAAATAAACCAAATAAAATATTTTTATTTTCAATATTTTGTTGCGAATCCTTTGGAGGCAATCACTGCCTTAAGTCTGGAACCCATGGACATCACCAAACGCTGGGTTTCCTCCTTCTTAATGCTTTGCCAGGCCTTTACAGCCGCAGCCTTCAGGTCTTGCTTGATTGTGGGTCTTTCCGTCTTAAGTCTGGATTTGAGCAAGTGAAATGCATGCTCAATTGGGTTAAGATCTGGTGATTGACTTGGCCATTGCAGAATGTTCCACTTTTTTGCACTCATGAACTCCTGGGTAGCTTTGGCTGTATGCTTGGGGTCATTGTCCATCTGTACTATGAAGCGCCGTCCGATCAACTTTGCGGCATTTGGCTGAATCTGGGCTGAAAGTATATCCCGGTACACTTCAGAATTCATCCAGCTACTCTTGTCTGCTGTTATGTCATCAATAAACACAAGTGACCCAGTGCCATTGAAAGCCATGCATGCCCATGCCATCACGTTGCCTCCACCATGTTTTACAGAGGATGTGGTGTGCCTTGGATCATGTGCCGTTCCCTTTCTTCTCCAAACTTTTTTCTTCCCATCATTCTGGTACAGGTTGATCTTTGTCTCATCTGTCCATAGAATACTCTTCCAGAACTGAGCTGGCTTCATGAGGTGTTTTTCAGCAAATTTAACTCTGGCCTGTCTATTTTTGGAATTGATGAATGGTTTGCATCTAGATGTGAACCCTTTGTATTTACTTTCATGGAGTCTTCTCTTTACTGTTGACTTAGAGACAGATACAACTACTTCACTGAGAGTGTTCTGGACTTCAGTTGATGTTGTGAATGGGTTCTTCTTCACCAAAGAAAGTATGCGGCGATCATCCACCACTGTTGTCATCCGTGGACGCCCAGGCCATTTTGAGTTCCCAAGCTCACCAGTCAATTCCTTTTTTCTCAGAATGTACCCGACTGTTGATTTTGCTACTCCAAGCATGTCTGCTATCTCTCTGATGGATTTTTTCTTTTTTTTCAGCCTCAGGATGTTCTGCTTCACCTCAATTGAGAGTTCCTTAGACCGCATGTTGTCTGGTCACAGCAACAGCTTCCAAATGCAAAACCACACACCTGTAATCAACCCCAGACCTTTTAACTACTTCATTGATTACAGGTTAACGAAGGAGATGCCTTCAGAGTTAATTGCAGCCCTTAGAGTCCCTTGTCCAATTACTTTTGGTCCCTTGAAAAAGAGGAGGCTATGCATTACAGAGCTATAATTCCTAAACCCTTTCTCCGATTTGGATGTGAAAACTCATATTGTAGCTGGGAGTGTGCACTTTCAGCCCATATTATATATATAATTGTATTTCTGAACATGTTTTTGTAAACAGCTAAAATAACAAAACTTGTGTCACTGTCCAAATATTTCTGGACCTAACTGTAAACCTCTGAATTGTAATGCGCTGTGGAATATGTTGGCGGTATAGAATTAAGGCCCCGTCACACTAAGCAACATCGCTAGCAACATCGCTGCTAACGAACAACTTTTGTGACGTTGCTAGCGATGTTGCTGTGTGTGACATCCAGCAACAACCTGGCCCCTGCTGTGAGGTCGTTGGTTGTTGCTGAATGTCCTGGGCCATTTTTTAGTTGTTGCTGTCCTGCTGTGAAGCACAGATCGCTGTGTGTGACAGCGAGACAGCAACAACTAAATGTGCAGGCAGCAGGAGCCGGCTTCTGCAGAGGCTGGTAACCAATGTAAACATCGGGTAACCAAGAAGCCCTGTCCTTGGTTACCCGATATTTACCTTTGATACCAGCCTCAGCCGCTCTCACTGTCAGTGCCGGCTCCTGCTCTGTAAACATGTAGCTGCAGGACACATCGGGTTAATTAACCCGATGTGTGCTGTAACTAGGAGAGCAAGGAGCCAGCGCTCAGTGTGCGCTGCTCCCTGCTCTCTGCACGTGTGGCTGGACACTGGTTGCTGGTGAGCTCACCAGCAACTCGTGTAGCCACGCTCCAGCGATCCCTGCCAGGTCAGGTTGCTGGTGGGATCGCTGGAGCGTCGCAGTGTGACAGCTCACCAGCAACCTCCTAGCAACTTACCAGCGATCCCTATCGTTGTTGGGATCGCTGGTAAGTTGCTTAGTGTGACTGGACCTTTAAAGATCATTATATTATCATATCTCGATCTGGTGGATAATGTAAACAGTTTATATTGTGATTCTAGTGACAGATCCACTTATGGCAGCATTTTCTGTACTACACTATGTTGTGATTATTTGTGGGGTTTTTTGCTTGTATTAATTAGACTCCAATGTCCTGCTGATCAGACATGACAACACGGGTATTAAAACAGCACTCAGACACAGACCAGCCTTTGACTGCATTCTGTCAAGCCCCTAGCAACCATGCTTAATCCTATTAACTACTGTCTCTCCTAAGATCAAAACATGTATCCCTTTGTTAGCAGTAAGCCGTTTTGCTACGATGTAACCTGGAAAATGTGACATTAGAAAACACAGGTTCTCTCATTTCTACATAAAGAGACCTATTCTAAGAGTTTGCAGACACTTGCTGTATATCTTCTTTAGTCTATTTCTTTTTCCCCAGGTGCTGCCACTCTTAGCTAAGTTCGCTTAAGAAAGGGTAACAGCAACAACCAAGCATCAAAATACGGAATGGCTACATTTACACATTCATTACTAGTGTGAGCCATGAACACAAAATTCATACATTAAAAAAGGAAAGGGAAAAAAAATGAAAGAGCTTTGGTAGATTGTGAATTCTGAGCCACACCTTCTCATTCAGAAAAGCTGGAAGTCAGAACTTGAGAAGGGTCTTCTCAAAAATGCAAATAAATTGCCTTCACCGAGCGCTGATCGGGGTTACAGCAAGTCTACCGTTACTTGTTTAACATGTAACCATTGTGAGGGTTTTGTATGAAGAAGCATTGGCGCAGTTGTTTTCACATACGCTTACACTAATTGTCGGAAATACATTCCCAGCTAACCGGAGAAGATGTGCTGTTGACAAACCAAATTCTCGATGACTGCATGGAAGATGCAATCAATGAGAAACAAGCGTTTTATTGTTTCATGCTTAGCCCTGCAGCTTTTTGTAGCATTACTGATTTCATCTATTTAGCTACAGCAGAAGTCCAAAGCAATAGTATGCAATGGTGGACTGCAGCAGGCCTTCATGGCTAAAATCAAAAAGACACAGTGAGGCCCAGGCAGGTTTACAATGGGCAATGATCGGGACCAAACATTCATAAGAACAAGCTTTCCTGTGATAACACAATAAATCCCTAAATAAGATGTCCAGGACTGTGATAACCTATATTTAGATATTTGTGACCAATCAGATCAATTGAGATCTGCAAACTGACAATGCCATTAGTTCATCTGCTTGCATGGCCAGCGGCAAGCGGAAATTTGGAGAGCTGGGACACCAGAAAAGTGTGGAGGCCATTCTCAGGTCAGGTACTACAGATCAGCTCCCATCTACGTCAAAGATCTGTCCAGTGTAGGTTTACTAGTAAGAAAGTGACTGTTATATTATATATATAATATATATATATATTTTATTTATTTATTTTTAAACGTGCATACACCCCTCACATTTTTGCAATTACTGTATTTTATTCTAGACTTTCATGGGACAACACTGAAGATATGACACTTTACATTTTATCAAAGTAGTCAGTGTACAGCTTATGTAAGGCTGTGTGTGCACGTTGCATATTTACATGCGTTGACGCAGCGTTTTGAACTGCAGCGTAAACTCATGCGTTCTGCTTCCCCAGCAAAGTCTATGAGAATTTAGCAAATTCCATGCACACGTTGCATTTTGAAATGCAGCGTTTTGGATGCCAAATTTTTTACAAAATCGATGCGTTCTAAAAAGCAACATGTCACTTCTTTTGTGCGTTTTGGATGCTTTTCCCTCTGTCTATGGGAGATCAAGCATCCAGAACGCATCAATTCTGCATTCAAAATGCATTAAAAATACATCCAAAACGCAACGTTTTGGCTGCGTTTTGAAACACACATGCAATGACAAAAACGCTTAGTTTTATTTGTCACGTCAGAACGCAACGTGCGCATATACCCCAACAGTGTAAACTTGGTGCGCTCTCTAAATAACTGAACACAGCCATTAATGTCAAAACCGCTGGCAACAAGAATGAGTACACCCCTAAGTGAAAATGGCCAAATTGTGCCTAATTAGTCAAGTTCCCTCCCTGTCGTCACGCACAGATCAGAAAAAATGAACCTACAAGTCAGGAGTAAACCAGAAAAAAAAATATCAGAAAACTAGAATAAAACAATTATACTGTGAGTAAAAAAACATAACAGTAATACCGGTACATGTTATGGAGACGGTCTGCCTCCTTCCTCAGTTGTGTGTCATGTGACTCAGTCTTGCAAAGTCTCAGGTGTGAATGGGGAGCAGGTGTATTTGATATTATTGCTCACACACACTCATACTGGTCACTGGAAGTTCAACATGGCACCTTATGGCAAAGAAATGTCTGAGGATCTGAAAAAAAAGAATTGCTGCTCTACATAAAGATGGCCTAGGCTCGAAGAAGATGGCCACACCCGGAAATTGATCTGCAGCACGGTGATTAAGACCATACAGAAGTTTAACAAGAAAGGATCCATTCAGAACAGGCCTCACCATGGTCGATCAAAGAAGCTGAGTGCACGTGCTCAGCGTCATATGCAGAGTTTGTCATTTCAAAATAGATGCACGAGTGCTGCCAGCATAACCGCAGAAGTAAAAGGAATGGGGAGGGGGGTCAGCCTGTTAGTGCTCAGACCATATGTTGCACAATGCATCAAATTGGTATGCACAGCCGTCATCCCAGAAGGAAGCCTCTTCTAAAGATGATGCACAACAAAGACTGTAAACAGTTTGCTGAAGGCAAGCAGGCTAAGAACATGGATTACTGGAATCAGGTCTTGCGGTTTGATAAGACTAAGAAACTTATTTGATTCAGATGGTGTCCGACGTGTGAGCCGGCAACCAGATGAGGAATACAGACAAGTGTGTCTTACCTACAGTCAACCATGGTGGTGAGAATGTCATGGGGCTACATGAGTGCAACAGGCTAAGGGGAGCTACAGATTATTGAGGGAACCATGAATACCAACATGTACTGTGACATACTGATTCAGAGCATGGTCCCCTCCCTTTCGAAATTTGGCCTCAGAGCAATATTTAAACATGATAACGTCCCCAAACACACCTCAAAAACGACCAATGCCTTGCTAAAGATAATGAGGGTAAAGTTTCTTGAGAGGCCAAGCAGGTCTCCAGACCTAAACCCTAATGAACATCTGTCAGGCATCCTCAACAGAAGGTCTCTAAAATTCACCAGCTCCATGATGTCGTTATGGTGGAGTGAAAGAGGATTCCAGTGGCTTCAGTGAAGCTTTAGTGAACTCCATGGCCAAGAGAGTTAAGTGCTTGAAAAATAATAGTGGCGACACACAATACTGACACTGTGTACAATTTGGCAATCTTTACCTAGGGGTGTACTCACTTTTGTAGACAGTAGTTTTGATATTAATGGCTGTGTGTTGAGTTATTTAGAGGGCACAGCAAATGTACACTGTTATTCCACCTGTGTACTGACTACATTACATGGTATGACTGCCCAATAATTGACTAAAATTGGACTCGTTACTTGAGTCGAGCCAGTCCGAGCGTTCAACCTGCTCGATTCGAGTAAAGAGCACTCGAACACTTTAGTGCTCGCTCATCACTAAAAAACACACACATGTGTATGTATATATACTTTAATATTGAGTCTTACTTAGAGTAAGGCCAGGAAAACAAAGGGCCAACAACTTGGCACAGTATCCTCTGTTACTAGATTCAGAGCCAGTACTAGAACATGACTTTTTATTGCTAAGTCTTGTGACCAAATGTAATTGCAGAACTGTGTCATTGTCTAAAAGCCTTTAGTTACGCGAACAAACACACATTCTACATTGGTCAGCATGCAATCGTAACTCTTATTTTGATGACAGGTGCATTGTGTAAGCTTGCAAATCCTGATAACATTCAGGCCACCAGTTACATCTATTGTTGAGAAAATGAGTTATATCTCAGTACTCATTGTATGTGTGTAATGCCCTCAAAAGAAACATTATGAGCACATACAAATGGGACTGAAAGAAAAATAATCAAACGTGAACCTCGCCATTTCACTGTACATGGGTAATGGGTAAAAATATGATCTCGAGGTTACCAGGCTTTCTTCAGTACATGAACTAACTGGCAACATATACAACTGATCGGTGAACTTTTACTGATCGGAGGTCATTTTAATACCTGTTGACGCAGTCAGACCAAACTAAACGATGCACACTGAGTGATCTATACTAGATCATTTATAGAATGTCAGTTCTTGGCAGTGGGAGCCCTGATTATACAGGATGATGCACCACTGAGAACGATTATCTTTTGCTCTTTCAGCGGTCGTTTAAATGCCTGTTGTTACAGCCAGACCAAATGAAACGATGCACACGGAGCGATCTATACTAGATCCTTTATAGAATGTCATAGTTCTTGGCAGTGAGAGTCGTGATTATACAAGATGCACACTGAGCAATCTATACTAGATCCTTTATAGAATGTCATAGTTCTTGGCAGTGAGAGTCGTGATTATACAAGATGCACACTGAGCAATCTATACTAGATCCTTTATAGAATGTCATAGTTCTTGGCAGTGAGAGTCCTGATTATACAGGATGATCTTTTGCTTGTTCAACGGGTGATCAGCACCCTGTTTACACTGCAGGATAATTGCGAAACAAGTTTTTTAAACAACGTTCATTCACAATTATCTTACACTGTAAATGCCATATACATTACAGAAATATCAGCCCTAAGACACTAATTTTGATTGTAGTATCCACTGACTCCCATTTACTCAGCAGAGGACAAGGGGGTGTCCTTTTTGTCACATTCAAGTGGTATGCAAAGATATACCTATTTTTTTTCTACTGTTGAGAAAAAGTGTTAGGCTATGTGCGCACGTTGCGCGATTTGGCAACACATGCAAGTTTCAAATCGCATGTATTGTGACTGTCGAATTGATGCAAAATTCATGTGCTCTGGATGCTGCCTCTCCCATAGACAGAGTGGGAGTAGCATCCAAAGCGCACAAAATAAGTGACATGTTGCTTCTTAGAACGCAGCGATTCAGCAACAAATTTCAGCATGCAAATCACTGCGTTCTAAAACGCAACGTGCGGATGGAATTTGCACAATCTTCATAGATTGTGCTGGGGACGCAGAACACATGCGTTTACGCTGCAGTGCAAAGCGCAGCGTAAACATATGAAAATATACAACGTGTGAACATACCCTTACTGCAAAATATTAGGAGCAATGACCAACGGATGCTAATGTATGGCTATTGGAAACGTATATCGCATATGTTGAGGAATACTCCCTACCTATACCTTCCAAAAAAATACTCCCAGAATATGAGGGTGTCACCAGTAACTAGCGATATGTCATATTTTGTGACAACCACCTTCACACCAATCTCGTTACAAGTCCCAAGATGTACCAAGTCGGAAGGTAACATTGTCTCTCCAATGCGAATAATGTAAAGTATTATAAACAACATCTGTGATATTATAGCAAGTCAGAAAGGTTATCCAAAAACAAAGTTATAGTGTTCTTCCTTTCCGGTCATGGTTTTGAAGGTATCCACTAGAGGAGAGCGCTGTCCATCCATCAATGACACTGCAGAATGAGGAAGTCCATTTAGCACCTGAGCCAAGCGCAGCCGATCACAAGCCTCCTTCACTTCCCCATTCTTCCTTATGTCATAAAAGCTAAAAGGATCATTCCATACAAATTCACTAATTGATTTCATGACAATCAGATTGTTTTAATCTTCCTAATTTGTTTTTGACTGCACCAATTTGTTACACAAAAAACTGTGGTTTGAGGCAGAGCTAAGAAGCTCTGCAATCCTAAGCATCCCATATCCACTCGAATATTAGTAACCCTTAAAAAATGAACAACAGTAAAAGATACCAGATGAAGGAGACCCTCTCTCAATGAAAACACCGTCATCTCTGTAGCCCTAACATAGGCTGCGTAATTTACCTACATTCAAACAATGGAAGCAGCTGAAGAGGTGGAGAACGCCTTTAAGAAGGTAGAAACATCCAACATAACACAACTTAATATTTTACTGGGTAAAAAAATAAATAAATTAGAAGACATCCTGGAGACTTACCGGTTTCGGCATGGTTGGTTCTGTTTCAAAGTTTTGCCAATTAGAAAATTTGAGATCTCAGGACCAATATTTCACCTAAAACAAAAAAGGAAAAAGGGACTAGACTTAGAAGATTTTGAAGTGATGACACGTGCGGTATCCAGCCTTACAGGATGTGAGGATTATTATGGGAAACAGCTCATTTAAGGTTTTGTGGTAAGGTCTATGAATCATAAGTAACACAAGTCACTATGAAGGAGCGTGCCTCACCCAGTGGCAGAAAGGCCATTGTCACCACACCCATAATGCTGAGCATATTCCGGATCGTAGCTCTCCACATCTCCTCAGCATCTGATGGACACCAGCTCCTAATTAGGAATCATACTATATTCCGTACTTAATTAGCACCCAAAGGGCAGAGAAGATTTTCAAAGCCTCTGGCAAATTTGGAGATGCAAAGCCCCAGGTAATATTGGTGCCAACCTGCATCATATCAACATATACCCCCTTTTGCCACCTTCCACTTGGCAGGCATCTAAATGTTTCCAAAATAATAGAGATATTTGAAAACATTAAGGAATAACTCCCTGGAGGCTGCCCAGTCAAATGATGGGGTGTCCTGGTATTAGCCAAAGACCAGAAGAATTTATGTAAAGGGTGTACTCACAATTATTGACCAAAGAAAAAAAACCCTTAAAAGTACATTTTATTATTTCATGTTAAAACAATCCCTAGACATATACACATAAACAGGACAGACAATCCCAAATCTGCCAACATCCAATGGAACCCCTCTGTAGTCCTAACAGAAAGGAGCAGGCAAATAAATGGGGTAAGTCAAATTATCCCCTAATGAACAAACAATTCATGCTGTATCATGATAAATCCAGTATCGTGAAGGAGTACCAGAAAAATGATAATGGTGCAACCAGGGTATGGCCCAAATTCCCTTCAAAAGGCCCTACCTACCCGCGGAGGTTGGCACCCTAGACCTGGACGCAATGGCGCCCCCGCTCACCGATGACTCACCCTTCTTTCCCTCTACTGATCTCATGTGCAGCTATTCTGGGAGGAGGAGGGAGTGTGGGGAGGTTGCACCAACAAGCTAATCAATAAATGAGGACTCAAACACACATATCAATGATACAGTAGATTTTTCATATTTAAACAGTGTTAAAGTGGACCAGATCAAAAAAGAAGGATCACATTCAATATCAAGGTACAATTTCGGATCCTGAGTGCTAAAAAATTCCCCTAGCACCAATCCAGTAATTATCCAACACGCTTCCAGTTGGACAAATAGTGAAATACATTAATGCCTATTCGGTATATTGCATACAGCTACTGTGTATCATAACTAGATCATACAATAGATGCAATCCCTAAGCTAATAATCAATGCAAACGGAGGCAAAGGCCTCTTAAAGGATCACAAAAATAAGATCATTTGATCCCAGAGCAGTCCTCTTATAAGCTATTACTAGAAGCTAGAACTTGCCCTCTTACAGGTGTCAACTTGGACCCAGGTGTATTTTCACCATTCATAGCACTTCAAGGATGAGATAAGTACTATGTTCACATCAGATTTATTTGTTGTATGGTTACTTGGACCTGATTGATTCTGGCGGTGCCCCACTGCATTCTTGTGAAATACACAATAGTAATGTGCCTTCTATGAAAATTTATGATAATTGCCTTCTGTGAAGTGCCTACTTATGATATAACCTGGTGGATGGTCCCTAATAGCTTATAAGAGGACTGCTCTGGGATCAAATGATCTTATTTTTGTGATCCTTTAAGAGGCCTTTGCCTCCGTTTGCATTGATTATTAGCTTAGGGATTGCATCTATTGTATGATCTAGTTATGATACACAGTAGCTGTATGCAATATACCGAATAGGCATTAATGTATTTCACTATTTGTCCAACTGGAAGCGTGTTGGATAATTACTGGATTGGTGCTAGGGGAATTTTTTAGCACTCAGGATCCGAAATTGTACCTTGATATTGAATGTGATCCTTCTTTTTTGATCTGGTCCACTTTAACACTGTTTAAATATGAAAAATCTACTGTATCATTGATATGTGTGTTTGAGTCCTCATTTATTGATTAGCTTGTTGGTGCAACCTCCCCACACTCCCTCCTCCTCCCAGAATAGCTGCACATGAGATCAGTAGAGGGAAAGAAGGGTGAGTCATTGGTGAGCGGGGGCGCCATTGCGTCCAGGTCTAGGGTGCCAACCTCCGCGGGTAGGTAGGGCCTTTTGAAGGGAATTTGGGCCATACCCTGGTTGCACCATTATCATTTTTCTGGTACTCCTTCACGATACTGGATTTATCATGATACAGCATGAATTGTTTGTTCATTAGGGGATAATTTGACTTACCCCATTTATTTGCCTGCTCCTTTCTATTAGGACTACAGAGGGGTTCCATTGGATGTTGGCAGATTTGGGATTGTCTGTCCTGTTTATGTGTATATGTCTAGGGATTGTTTTAACATGAAATAATAAAATGTACTTTTAAGGTGTCCTGGTATTAACCAGTCCTACGGGGGTGTAAATCTTACATCACTATAGTAAATGACAAAGCTAGTGTCAAGAGGTGGATGCCATGTGCTGGCACCTTGCCTTACTGACTGGCATGCGCCTCAATGTGGCTGCCATATGAATGAGTCCTATTTAGGCAGTTCAGTGTGAGGCAATGCTCTGTGATGGAAGTGAAGCATTCTGTAATGGAGGCACTCGGCAGCCCCACCTCTACCTGCCTGTCTGACGACTAACTTGTTCTGCTACTTTCTACCTTCGTAGTATATAAAATGGGTGCAGACGCCTGGCATGCTGCGTGCACAAGAAGAACATGTCCTCTTCTCCTACCTGGGTTATGCACTATGGCAAGCAAGCTAGGCATCTTGTTACATGAGTGCGTCCCAGGGAACAGAATCACACTGCCATGCAAAGTACTCCTGACACAGGGTCCGTGCTCCCCCCCGACACAGGGTCCGTGCTCCCCCCGACACAGGGTCCGTGCTCCCCCCGACACAGGGTCCGTGCTCCCCCCGACACAGGGTCCGTGCTCCCCCCGACACAGGGTCCGTGCTCCCCCCCGACACAGGGTCCGTGCTCCCCCCCGACACAGGGTCCGTGCTCCCCCCCGACACAGGGTCCGTGCTCCCCCCCGACACAGGGTCCGTGCTCCCCCCCGACACAGGGTCCGTGCTCCCCCCCGACACAGGGTCCGTGCTCCCCCCCGACACAGGGTCCGTGCTCCCCCCCGACACAGGGTCCAGACTTCCCCGACACAGGGTCCAGACTTCCCCGACACAGGGTCCAGACTTCCCCGACACAGGGTCCAGACTTCCCCGACACAGGGTCCAGACTTCCCCGACACAGGGTCCAGACTTCCCCGACACAGGGTCCAGACTTCCCCGACACAGGGTCCAGACTTCCCCGACACAGGGTCCAGACTTCCCCGACACAGGGTCCAGACTTCCCCGACACAGGGTCCAGACTTCCCCGACACAGGGTCCAGACTTCCCCGACACAGGGTCCAGACTTCCCCGACACAGGGTCAGTGTTCCCAACACAGGGTTCATACTCCCAACACAGGGTCAGTACGCTCCACACATGATCAGTATTTTCCAGAGGGTCCATACTCCCAACTTAGGGTCAGTATTCTTCAGAGGGTCAGTACTCCCAATTTAGGGTCAGTACTCTCCACACGTGATCAGTATTTTTCAGAGGGTCAGTACTCTCCACACAGGGTCAGTAGTATCAACACAGGGTGTGTACTCTCCACAAAGGGACTCTTCATGCAGGGTCAATGCTTCCCACGGAAGGTCAGCATTCTCCACACAGGGTTAGCGCTCAATGCTGGGTCACTACTCTCCACACAGGGTCAGTGCCCTCCACAGAGTCAGTACCCTTTATCCAGGATGCGTATTCTCAACACAGGGAAAGTAATTTGCACACAAGGTGACTACTACCCACACAGGGTTAGTATTTTTCACAGTCAGTACCCTCCATATAGCTTCTGTACCCTCCACACAGGGTCAGTGCTCCACATGCTGGGCCAGTACTTTTCACACAGGGTCAGCACCCTCCATATAGCCTCTACCCACCACACAGGGTCAGTGCTCCACATGCTGGGTCACTACTTTTCACACAGGGTCAGTACCCTCCATATAGCCTCTACCCTCCACACAAGGTCAGTGCCCCCATGCTGGGTCAGTACTTTTCACACAGGGTCAGCACCCTCCATATAGCCTCTACCCTCCACACAGGGTCAGTGCCCCCATGCTGGGTCAGTACTTTTCACACAGGGTCAGCACCCTCCATATAGCCTCTACCCTCCACACAGGGTCAGTCCTCCACATGCTGGGCCAGTACTTTTCACACAGGGTCAGCACCCTCCATATAGCCTCTACCCTCCACACAAGGTCAGTGCCCCCATGCTGGGTCAGTACTTTTCACACAGGGTCAGCACCCTCCATATAGCCTCTACCCTCCACACAGGGTCAGTCCTCCACATGCTGGGCCAGTACTTTTCACACAGGGTGAGCACCCTCCATATAGCCTCTACCCTCCACACAAGGTCAGTGCCCCCATGCTGGGTCAGTACTTTTCACACAGGGTCAGCACCCTCCATATAGCCTCTACCCTCCTCACAGGGTCAGTGCTCCACATGCTGGGCCAGTACTTCTCACACAGGGTCAGCACCCTCCATATAGCCTCTACCCTCCACACAGGGTCAGTCCTCCACATGCTGGGCCAGTACTTTTCACACAGGGTCAGCACCCTCCATATAGCCTCTACCCTCCACACAAGGTCAGTGCCCCCATGCTGGGTCAGTACTTTTCACACAGGGTCAGCACCCTCCATATAGCCTCTACCCTCCACACAGGGTCAGTGCTCCACATGCTGGGCCAGTACTTCTCACACAGGGTCAGCACCCTCCATATAGCCTCTACCCTCCTCACAGGGTCAGTGCTCCACATGCTGGGCCAGTACTTTTCACACAGGGTCAGCACCCTCCATATAGCCTCTACCCTCCTCACAGGGTCAGTGCTCCACATGCTGGGCCAGTACTTTTCACACAGGGTCAGTACCCTCCATATAGCCTCTACCCTCCTCACAGGGTCAGTGCTCCACATGCTGGGCCAGTACTTTTCACACAGGGTCAGCACCCTCCATATAGCCTCTACCCTCCTCACAGGGTCAGTGCTCCACATGCTGGGCCAGTACTTTTCACACAGGGTCAGCACCCTCCATATAGCCTCTACCCTCCTCACAGGGTCAGTGCTCCACATGCTGGGCCAGTACTTTTCACACAGGGTCAGTACCCTCCATATAGCCTCTACCCTCCTCACAGGGTCAGTGCTCCACATGCTGGGCCAGTACTTTTCACACAGGGTCAGCACCCTCCATATAGCCTCTACCCTCCTCACAGGGTCAGTGCTCCACATGCTGGGCCAGTACTTTTCACACAGGGTCAGCACCCTCCATATAGCCTCTACCCTCCACACAAGGTCAGTGCCCCCATGCTGGGTCAGTACTTTTTACACAGGGTGACTACTTTCCATACAGGTCAGAACACCCGAAGAAGTGTGACTACTCCCTACAGAGCGACGTTCCCTCAGCACAGAGCGAGTGCTCGCCATACCGGTGGGCTCTCCACAACAGGTGCTTCACCCAGCAGCTCTAGTGCATGAGGGAACTGCGCCCCTGAGGCTGCTGGCACTCAGTAACAGCTCCGTACTCCTGGAGCCACCTGCCGACACCGGCTCCTCCGTACTGAAAATAAAGGAGAGAAATCTTGTAGCGCAGAAACTCACCCCAGCGCCAGTCACTGCCCGAGGTGCCCTGCTCTCCCCGGGTGCTCCTGTACTGCAATATGGCTGCTGAGTGGCAAAGTTAGTGCGGCAGGTCCCTCCCTCCCGGCCGCCACTCCCTCGCCTGCGACCTGGTGTGGCTCTACCTGCCTCTCCCTCCAGTGCTGCACGTCACCATAGGAGAAGCCCAGAGACCCGCCATCAGCTGGCCGCAGTACAGTGCCCTGGCGCCCAGAGGGCACTGCCACAGGCTGAGAACAGGACCCACCTGTTACACCCATGCCCTCCACTATTCTGTAGCCAGGAACTCCTTGTACATTTATTATTTATTTATTGTCTATACCAATACTGCCACATAATATAACCTGCTGAAGGAGCTGTACTTGTATGGAGAACAGACTGAGAAGACTGTCCCTCTACCAGCCATACCCATATACTAACAGGTCAGCCACACTACCACACAGGAATCTAGACTGACAAGACTGCCCTGTACCAGCCATACCCATATACTAACAGGTCAGCCACACTACCACACAGGAATCTAGACTGAGAAGACTGCCCTGTACCAGCCATACCCAAGCACTTACAGGTCAGGCACACTACCACACAGGAATCTAGACTGAGAAGACTGCCCTGTACCAGCCATACCCATATACTAACAGGTCAGCCATACTACCACACAGGAATCTAGACTGAGAAGACTGCCCTGTACCAGCCATACCCATATACTAACAGGTCAGCCATACTACCACACAGGAATCTAGACTGAGAAGACTGCCCTGTACCAGCCATACCCATGCACTTACAGGTCAGCCATACTACCACACAGGAATCTAGACTGAGAAGACTGGCCCTGTACCAGCCATACCCATGCACTTACAGGTCAGGCACACTACCACACAGGAATCTAGACTGAGAAGACTGCCCTGTACCAGCCATACCCATATACTAACAGGTCAGCCATACTACCACACAGGAATCTAGACTGAGAAGACTGCCCTGTACCAGCCATACCCATGCACTTACAGGTCAGCCATACTACCACACAGGAATCTAGACTGAGAAGACTGGCCCTGTACCAGCCATACCCATGCACTTACAGGTCAGGCACACTACCACACAGGATCCTAGACTGAGAAGACTGCCCTGTACCAGCCATACCCATGCACTTACAGGTCAGCCATACTACCACACAGGAATCTAGACTGAGAAGACTGGCCCTGTACCAGCCATACCCATGCACTTACAGGTCAGGCACACTACCACACAGGAATCTAGACTGAGAAGACTGGCCCTGTACCAGCCATACCCATATACTAACAGGTCAGCCACACTACCACACAGGATCCTAGACTGAGAAGACTGCCCTGTACCAGCCATACCCATGCACTTACAGGTCAGCCATACTACCACACAGGAATCTAGACTGAGAAGACTGGCCCTGTACCAGCCATACCCATGCACTTACAGGTCAGGCACACTACCACACAGGAATCTAGACTGAGAAGACTGCCCTGTACCAGCCATACCCATATACTAACAGGTCAGCCATACTACCACACAGGAATCTAGACTGAGAAGACTGGCCCTGTACCAGCCATACCCATGCACTTACAGGTCAGGCACACTACCACACAGGAATCTAGACTGAGAAGACTGGCCCTGTACCAGCCATACCCATATACTAACAGGTCAGCCACACTACCACACAGGATCCTAGACTGAGAAGACTGCCCTGTACCAGCCATACCCATGCACTTACAGGTCAGCCATACTACCACACAGGAATCTAGACTGAGAAGACTGGCCCTGTACCAGCCATACCCATGCACTTACAGGTCAGGCACACTACCACACAGGAATCTAGACTGAGAAGACTGCCCTGTACCAGCCATACCCATATACTAACAGGTCAGCCATACTACCACACAGGAATCTAGACTGAGAAGACTGCCCTGTACCAGCCATACCCATGCACTTACAGGTCAGCCATACTACCACACAGGAATCTAGACTGAGAAGACTGGCCCTGTACCAGCCATACCCATGCACTTACAGGTCAGGCACACTACCACACAGGAATCTAGACTGAGAAGACTGGCCCTGTACCAGCCATACCCATATACTAACAGGTCAGCCACACTACCACACAGGATCCTAGACTGAGAAGACTGCCCTGTACCAGCCATACCCATGCACTTACAGGTCAGGCACACTACCACACAGGAATCTAGACTGAGAAGACTGGCCCTGTACCAGCCATACCTATGCACTTACAGGTCAGGCACATTACCACACAGGAATCTAGACTGAGAAGACTGCCCCGTACCAGCCATACCCATGCACTAACAGGTCAGGCACACTACCACACAGGAATCTAGACTGAGAAGACTGCCCTGTACCAGCCATACCCATATACTAACAGGTCAGCCATACTACCACACAGGAATCTAGACTGAGAAGACTGCCCTGTACCAGCCATACCCATGCACTAACAGGTCAGGCACACTACCACACAGGAATCTAGACTGAGAAGACTGCCCTGTACCAGCCATACCCCTATACTAACAGGTCAGCCATACTACCACACAGGAATCTAGACTGAGAAGACTGCCCTGTACCAGCCATACCCATATACTAACAGGTCAGCCACACTACCACACAGGAATCTAGACTGACAAGACTGCCCTGTACCAGCCATACCCAAGCACTTACAGGTCAGGCACACTACCACACATGAATCTAGACTGAGAAGACTGCCCTGTACCAGCCATACCCAAGCACTTACAGGTCAGGCACACTACCACACAGGAATCTAGACTGAGAAGACTGCCCTGTACCAGCCATACCCATATACTAACAGGTCAGCCATACTACCACACAGGAATCTAGACTGAGAAGACTGCCCTGTACCAGCCATACCCATGCACTTACAGGTCAGCCATACTACCACACAGGAATCTAGACTGAGAAGACTGGCCCTGTACCAGCCATACCCATGCACTTACAGGTCAGGCACACTACCACACAGGAATCTAGACTGAGAAGACTGGCCCTGTACCAGCCATACCCATATACTAACAGGTCAGCCACACTACCACACAGGATCCTAGACTGAGAAGACTGCCCTGTACCAGCCATACCCATGCACTTACAGGTCAGGCACACTACCACACAGGAATCTAGACTGAGAAGACTGGCCCTGTACCAGCCATACCTATGCACTTACAGGTCAGGCACATTACCACACAGGAATCTAGACTGAGAAGACTGCCCCGTACCAGCCATACCCATGCACTAACAGGTCAGGCACACTACCACACAGGAATCTAGACTGAGAAGACTGCCCTGTACCAGCCATACCCATATACTAACAGGTCAGCCATACTACCACACAGGAATCTAGACTGAGAAGACTGCCCTGTACCAGCCATACCCATGCACTAACAGGTCAGGCACACTACCACACAGGAATCTAGACTGAGAAGACTGCCCTGTACCAGCCATACCCATATACTAACAGGTCAGCCATACTACCACACAGGAATCTAGACTGAGAAGACTGCCCTGTACCAGCCATACCCATATACTAACAGGTCAGCCATACTACCACACAGGAATCTAGACTGAGAAGACTGCCCTGTACCAGCCATACCCATGCACTTACAGGTCAGCCATACTACCACACAGGAATCTAGACTGAGAAGACTGGCCCTGTACCAGCCATACCCATGCACTTACAGGTCAGGCACACTACCACACAGGAATCTAGACTGAGAAGACTGCCCTGTACCAGCCATACCCATATACTAACAGGTCAGCCATACTACCACACAGGAATCTAGACTGAGAAGACTGCCCTGTACCAGCCATACCCATGCACTTACAGGTCAGCCATACTACCACACAGGAATCTAGACTGAGAAGACTGGCCCTGTACCAGCCATACCCATGCACTTACAGGTCAGGCACACTACCACACAGGATCCTAGACTGAGAAGACTGCCCTGTACCAGCCATACCCATGCACTTACAGGTCAGCCATACTACCACACAGGAATCTAGACTGAGAAGACTGGCCCTGTACCAGCCATACCCATGCACTTACAGGTCAGGCACACTACCACACAGGAATCTAGACTGAGAAGACTGGCCCTGTACCAGCCATACCCATATACTAACAGGTCAGCCACACTACCACACAGGATCCTAGACTGAGAAGACTGCCCTGTACCAGCCATACCCATGCACTTACAGGTCAGCCATACTACCACACAGGAATCTAGACTGAGAAGACTGGCCCTGTACCAGCCATACCCATGCACTTACAGGTCAGGCACACTACCACACAGGAATCTAGACTGAGAAGACTGCCCTGTACCAGCCATACCCATATACTAACAGGTCAGCCATACTACCACACAGGAATCTAGACTGAGAAGACTGGCCCTGTACCAGCCATACCCATGCACTTACAGGTCAGGCACACTACCACACAGGAATCTAGACTGAGAAGACTGGCCCTGTACCAGCCATACCCATATACTAACAGGTCAGCCACACTACCACACAGGATCCTAGACTGAGAAGACTGCCCTGTACCAGCCATACCCATGCACTTACAGGTCAGCCATACTACCACACAGGAATCTAGACTGAGAAGACTGGCCCTGTACCAGCCATACCCATGCACTTACAGGTCAGGCACACTACCACACAGGAATCTAGACTGAGAAGACTGCCCTGTACCAGCCATACCCATATACTAACAGGTCAGCCATACTACCACACAGGAATCTAGACTGAGAAGACTGCCCTGTACCAGCCATACCCATGCACTTACAGGTCAGCCATACTACCACACAGGAATCTAGACTGAGAAGACTGGCCCTGTACCAGCCATACCCATGCACTTACAGGTCAGGCACACTACCACACAGGAATCTAGACTGAGAAGACTGGCCCTGTACCAGCCATACCCATATACTAACAGGTCAGCCACACTACCACACAGGATCCTAGACTGAGAAGACTGCCCTGTACCAGCCATACCCATGCACTTACAGGTCAGGCACACTACCACACAGGAATCTAGACTGAGAAGACTGGCCCTGTACCAGCCATACCTATGCACTTACAGGTCAGGCACATTACCACACAGGAATCTAGACTGAGAAGACTGCCCCGTACCAGCCATACCCATGCACTAACAGGTCAGGCACACTACCACACAGGAATCTAGACTGAGAAGACTGCCCTGTACCAGCCATACCCATATACTAACAGGTCAGCCATACTACCACACAGGAATCTAGACTGAGAAGACTGCCCTGTACCAGCCATACCCATGCACTAACAGGTCAGGCACACTACCACACAGGAATCTAGACTGAGAAGACTGCCCTGTACCAGCCATACCCCTATACTAACAGGTCAGCCATACTACCACACAGGAATCTAGACTGAGAAGACTGCCCTGTACCAGCCATACCCATATACTAACAGGTCAGCCACACTACCACACAGGAATCTAGACTGACAAGACTGCCCTGTACCAGCCATACCCAAGCACTTACAGGTCAGGCACACTACCACACATGAATCTAGACTGAGAAGACTGCCCTGTACCAGCCATACCCAAGCACTTACAGGTCAGGCACACTACCACACAGGAATCTAGACTGAGAAGACTGCCCTGTACCAGCCATACCCATATACTAACAGGTCAGCCATACTACCACACAGGAATCTAGACTGAGAAGACTGCCCTGTACCAGCCATACCCATGCACTTACAGGTCAGCCATACTACCACACAGGAATCTAGACTGAGAAGACTGGCCCTGTACCAGCCATACCCATGCACTTACAGGTCAGGCACACTACCACACAGGAATCTAGACTGAGAAGACTGGCCCTGTACCAGCCATACCCATATACTAACAGGTCAGCCACACTACCACACAGGATCCTAGACTGAGAAGACTGCCCTGTACCAGCCATACCCATGCACTTACAGGTCAGGCACACTACCACACAGGAATCTAGACTGAGAAGACTGGCCCTGTACCAGCCATACCTATGCACTTACAGGTCAGGCACATTACCACACAGGAATCTAGACTGAGAAGACTGCCCCGTACCAGCCATACCCATGCACTAACAGGTCAGGCACACTACCACACAGGAATCTAGACTGAGAAGACTGCCCTGTACCAGCCATACCCATATACTAACAGGTCAGCCATACTACCACACAGGAATCTAGACTGAGAAGACTGCCCTGTACCAGCCATACCCATGCACTAACAGGTCAGGCACACTACCACACAGGAATCTAGACTGAGAAGACTGCCCTGTACCAGCCATACCCCTATACTAACAGGTCAGCCATACTACCACACAGGAATCTAGACTGAGAAGACTGCCCTGTACCAGCCATACCCATATACTAACAGGTCAGCCACACTACCACACAGGAATCTAGACTGACAAGACTGCCCTGTACCAGCCATACCCAAGCACTTACAGGTCAGGCACACTACCACACATGAATCTAGACTGAGAAGACTGCCCTGTACCAGCCATACCCAAGCACTTACAGGTCAGGCACACTACCACACAGGAATCTAGACTGAGAAGACTGCCCTGTACCAGCCATACCCATATACTAACAGGTCAGCCATACTACCACACAGGAATCTAGACTGAGAAGACTGCCCTGTACCAGCCATACCCATGCACTTACAGGTCAGCCATACTACCACACAGGAATCTAGACTGAGAAGACTGGCCCTGTACCAGCCATACCCATGCACTTACAGGTCAGGCACACTACCACACAGGAATCTAGACTGAGAAGACTGGCCCTGTACCAGCCATACCCATATACTAACAGGTCAGCCACACTACCACACAGGATCCTAGACTGAGAAGACTGCCCTGTACCAGCCATACCCATGCACTTACAGGTCAGGCACACTACCACACAGGAATCTAGACTGAGAAGACTGGCCCTGTACCAGCCATACCTATGCACTTACAGGTCAGGCACATTACCACACAGGAATCTAGACTGAGAAGACTGCCCCGTACCAGCCATACCCATGCACTAACAGGTCAGGCACACTACCACACAGGAATCTAGACTGAGAAGACTGCCCTGTACCAGCCATACCCATATACTAACAGGTCAGCCATACTACCACACAGGAATCTAGACTGAGAAGACTGCCCTGTACCAGCCATACCCATGCACTAACAGGTCAGGCACACTACCACACAGGAATCTAGACTGAGAAGACTGCCCTGTACCAGCCATACCCCTATACTAACAGGTCAGCCATACTACCACACAGGAATCTAGACTGAGAAGACTGCCCTGTACCAGCCATACCCATATACTAACAGGTCAGCCACACTACCACACAGGAATCTAGACTGACAAGACTGCCCTGTACCAGCCATACCCAAGCACTTACAGGTCAGGCACACTACCACACATGAATCTAGACTGAGAAGACTGCCCTGTACCAGCCATACCCAAGCACTTACAGGTCAGGCACACTACCACACAGGAATCTAGACTGAGAAGACTGCCCTGTACCAGCCATACCCATATACTAACAGGTCAGCCATACTACCACACAGGAATCTAGACTGAGAAGACTGCCCTGTACCAGCCATACCCATGCACTTACAGGTCAGCCATACTACCACACAGGAATCTAGACTGAGAAGACTGGCCCTGTACCAGCCATACCCATGCACTTACAGGTCAGGCACACTACCACACAGGAATCTAGACTGAGAAGACTGGCCCTGTACCAGCCATACCCATATACTAACAGGTCAGCCACACTACCACACAGGATCCTAGACTGAGAAGACTGCCCTGTACCAGCCATACCCATGCACTTACAGGTCAGGCACACTACCACACAGGAATCTAGACTGAGAAGACTGGCCCTGTACCAGCCATACCTATGCACTTACAGGTCAGGCACATTACCACACAGGAATCTAGACTGAGAAGACTGCTCCGTATCAGCCATACCCATGCACTAACAGGTCAGGCACACTACCACACAGGAATCTAGACTGAGAAGACTGCCCTGTACCAGCCATACCCATATACTAACAGGTCAGCCATACTACCACACAGGAATCTAGACTGAGAAGACTGCCCTGTACCAGCCATACCCATGCACTAACAGGTCAGGCACACTACCACACAGGAATCTAGATCGAGAAGACTGCCCTGTACCAGCCATACCCCTATACTAACAGGTCAGCCATACTACCACACAGGAATCTAGACTGAGAAGACTGCCCTGTACCAGCCATACCCATATACTAACAGGTCAGCCACACTACCACACAGGAATCTAGACTGACAAGACTGCCCTGTACCAGCCATACCCAAGCACTTACAGGTCAGGCACACTACCACACATGAATCTAGACTGAGAAGACTGCCCTGTACCAGCCATACCCAAGCACTTACAGGTCAGGCACACTACCACACAGGAATCTAGACTGAGAAGACTGCCCTGTACCAGCCATACCCATATACTAACAGGTCAGCCATACTACCACACAGGAATCTAGACTGAGAAGACTGCCCTGTACCAGCCATACCCATGCACTTACAGGTCAGCCATACTACCACACAGGAATCTAGACTGAGAAGACTGGCCCTGTACCAGCCATACCCATGCACTTACAGGTCAGGCACACTACCACACAGGAATCTAGACTGAGAAGACTGGCCCTGTACCAGCCATACCCATATACTAACAGGTCAGCCACACTACCACACAGGATCCTAGACTGAGAAGACTGCCCTGTACCAGCCATACCCATGCACTTACAGGTCAGGCACACTACCACACAGGAATCTAGACTGAGAAGACTGGCCCTGTACCAGCCATACCTATGCACTTACAGGTCAGGCACATTACCACACAGGAATCTAGACTGAGAAGACTGCTCCGTATCAGCCATACCCATGCACTAACAGGTCAGGCACACTACCACACAGGAATCTAGACTGAGAAGACTGCCCTGTACCAGCCATACCCATATACTAACAGGTCAGCCATACTACCACACAGGAATCTAGACTGAGAAGACTGCCCTGTACCAGCCATACCCATGCACTAACAGGTCAGGCACACTACCACACAGGAATCTAGATCGAGAAGACTGCCCTGTACCAGCCATACCCCTATACTAACAGGTCAGCCATACTACCACACAGGAATCTAGACTGAGAAGACTGCCCTGTACCAGCCATACCCATATACTAACAGGTCAGCCACACTACCACACAGGAATCTAGACTGACAAGACTGCCCTGTACCAGCCATACCCAAGCACTTACAGGTCAGGCACACTACCACACATGAATCTAGACTGAGAAGACTGCCCTGTACCAGCCATACCCAAGCACTTACAGGTCAGGCACACTACCACACAGGAATCTAGACTGAGAAGACTGCCCTGTACCAGCCATACCCATATACTAACAGGTCAGCCATACTACCACACAGGAATCTAGACTGAGAAGACTGCCCTGTACCAGCCATACCCATGCACTTACAGGTCAGCCATACTACCACACAGGAATCTAGACTGAGAAGACTGGCCCTGTACCAGCCATACCCATGCACTTACAGGTCAGGCACACTACCACACAGGAATCTAGACTGAGAAGACTGGCCCTGTACCAGCCATACCCATATACTAACAGGTCAGCCACACTACCACACAGGATCCTAGACTGAGAAGACTGCCCTGTACCAGCCATACCCATGCACTTACAGGTCAGGCACACTACCACACAGGAATCTAGACTGAGAAGACTGGCCCTGTACCAGCCATACCTATGCACTTACAGGTCAGGCACATTACCACACAGGAATCTAGACTGAGAAGACTGCCCCGTACCAGCCATACCCATGCACTAACAGGTCAGGCACACTACCACACAGGAATCTAGACTGAGAAGACTGCCCTGTACCAGCCATACCCATATACGAACAGGTCAGCCATACTACCACACAGGAATCTAGACTGAGAAGACTGCCCTGTACCAGCCATACCCATGCACTAACAGGTCAGGCACACTACCACACAGGAATCTAGACTGAGAAGACTGCCCTGTACCAGCCATACCCCTATACTAACAGGTCAGCCATACTACCACACAGGAATCTAGACTGACAAGACTGCCCTGTACCAGCCATACCCATATACTAACAGGTCAGCCACATTACCACACATGAATCTAGACTGAGAAGACTGGCCCTGTACCAGCCATACCCATATACTAACAGGTCAGGCACACTACCACACATGAATCTAGACTGACAAGACTGCCCTGTACCAGCCATACCCAAGCACTTACAGGTCAGCCATACTACCACACAGGAATCTAGACTGAGAAGACTGCCCTGTACCAGCCATACCCATGCACTTACAGGTCAGCCATACTACCACACAGGAATCTAGACTGAGAAGACTGGCCCTGTACCAGCCATACCCATGCACTTACAGGTCAGGCACACTACCACACAGGAATCTAGACTGAGAAGACTGGCCCTGTACCAGCCATACCCATATACTAACAGGTCAGCCACACTACCACACAGGATCCTAGACTGAGAAGACTGCCCTGTACCAGCCATACCCATGCACTTACAGGTCAGGCACACTACCACACAGGAATCTAGACTGAGAAGACTGGCCCTGTACCAGCCATACCTATGCACTTACAGGTCAGGCACATTACCACACAGGAATCTAGACTGAGAAGACTGCCCCGTACCAGCCATACCCATGCACTAACAGGTCAGGCACACTACCACACAGGAATCTAGACTGAGAAGACTGCCCTGTACCAGCCATACCCATATACTAACAGGTCAGCCATACTACCACACAGGAATCTAGACTGAGAAGACTGCCCTGTACCAGCCATACCCATGCACTAACAGGTCAGGCACACTACCACACAGGAATCTAGACTGAGAAGACTGCCCTGTACCAGCCATACCCCTATACTAACAGGTCAGCCATACTACCACACAGGAATCTAGACTGAGAAGACTGCCCTGTACCAGCCATACCCAAGCACTTACAGGTCAGCCACACTACCACACAGGAATCTAGACTGACAAGACTGCCCTGTACCAGCCATACCCATATACTAACAGGTCAGCCACATTACCACACATGAATCTAGACTGAGAAGACTGGCCCTGTACCAGCCATACCCATATACTAACAGGTCAGGCACACTACCACACATGAATCTAGACTGACAAGACTGCCCTGTACCAGCCATACCCAAGCACTTACAGGTCAGCCACACTACCACACAGGAATCTAGACTGAGAAGACTGCCCTGTACCAGCCATACCCATATACTAACAGGTCAGCCATACTACCACACAGGAATCTAGACTGAGAAGACTGCCCTGTACCAGCCATACCCATGCACTTACAGGTCAGCCATACTACCACACAGGAATCTAGACTGAGAAGACTGGCCCTGTACCAGCCATACCCATGCACTTACAGGTCAGGCACACTACCACACAGGAATCTAGACTGAGAAGACTGGCCCTGTACCAGCCATACCCATATACTAACAGGTCAGCCACACTACCACACAGGATCCTAGACTGAGAAGACTGCCCTGTACCAGCCATACCCATGCACTTACAGGTCAGGCACACTACCACACAGGAATCTAGACTGAGAAGACTGGCCCTGTACCAGCCATACCTATGCACTTACAGGTCAGGCACATTACCACACAGGAATCTAGACTGAGAAGACTGCCCCGTACCAGCCATACCCATGCACTAACAGGTCAGGCACACTACCACACAGGAATCTAGACTGAGAAGACTGCCCTGTACCAGCCATACCCATATACTAACAGGTCAGCCATACTACCACACAGGAATCTAGACTGAGAAGACTGCCCTGTACCAGCCATACCCATGCACTAACAGGTCAGGCACACTACCACACAGGAATCTAGACTGAGAAGACTGCCCTGTACCAGCCATACCCCTATACTAACAGGTCAGCCATACTACCACACAGGAATCTAGACTGAGAAGACTGCCCTGTACCAGCCATACCCAAGCACTTACAGGTCAGCCACACTACCACACAGGAATCTAGACTGACAAGACTGCCCTGTACCAGCCATACCCATATACTAACAGGTCAGCCACATTACCACACATGAATCTAGACTGAGAAGACTGGCCCTGTACCAGCCATACCCATATACTAACAGGTCAGGCACACTACCACACAGGAATCTAGACTGAGAAGACTGCCCTGTACCAGCCATACCCCTATACTAACAGGTCAGCCATACTACCACACAGGAATCTAGACTGAGAAGACTGCCCTGTACCAGCCATACCCAAGCACTTACAGGTCAGCCACACTACCACACAGGAATCTAGACTGACAAGACTGCCCTGTACCAGCCATACCCATATACTAACAGGTCAGCCACATTACCACACATGAATCTAGACTGAGAAGACTGGCCCTGTACCAGCCATACCCATATACTAACAGGTCAGGCACACTACCACACAGGAATCTAGACTGAGAAGACTGCCCTGTACCAGCCATACCCAAGCACTTACAGGTCAGGCACACTACCACACAGGAATCTAGACTGAGAAGACTGCCCTGTACCAGCCATACCCATGCACTAACAGGTCAGGCACACTACCACACAGGAATCTAGACTGAGAAGACTGCCCTGTACCAGCCATACCCCTATACTAACAGGTCAGCCAAGGAAAAGAGAACCATACGACCAAAATCCAAGTGCAAAAAGTGGGATCTTTATTGGTAGGGGTAGGTGCAGGGCGGCACAATACAAGTGGGACAACAGACAATCAGACACTGACCATATTAGGGGACAGTCAATATTGCAATATTACATCCATGTAAAATTCACAAAACCTCAATCACCATGTGCATATGGGGGAGACCATTGAAATCCGCACTCCAAAATTGAAATATTGCAGATGTCCACCGAGTGGAATATGTCAACACAATTGTCAACACAGGGACAGGGGATTTACCCATATATCCCATGTATCAACCTACTCATAAAAATCCAATATGTAGACAGTTTCAATGGAGTCCCAAACTATACACATTGATGATGAGATCTCGCTAGAGGCATATCCTGAACTGAATGAACATCAATCCAGAGCTGACACACTGTGCATCAAATCAAATGGGATAGTGTATAGATGTCAACAGGTGAGATGGTATTATCCAAAAGAGAGAAAATTTCCCCACATCTCCCAACATTCAAGATATCTAATTAATATCAGTATCTTAATAATCTCAAGGGAGACACCATTATTTATATAAATGATGCAATCAATGAATATCATATGCATTAACATCACTCTGTAAACCCACAATGGGCATCATGAACAGACTATAGTCATGACCAGGAATGCACACAGATTAACAGTGGACGTATGACACCAATCAGGAAAGGCTATACCATTATATATAGAAAAAAACTAGCATTTCCATATGACTAGATAGCGTGGGTCCTCACTATTGTACCACAGTACCTCTGTATATAGGGGGGACCTCACAAAATCGTGCCAGTATTATGGTAAAGCACTATACCTGAGGGATTGGTGGTCAGTGGATGTTGTCCGCGTCCTTCCCGACGGCCGTTTCGGCGAGAAGCCTTCGTCAGGGAGCGTGTATGGAGTGGGGGAACACGTGGTTTAAAAAGAAGCGTCAACCAATCACCGCCGGTAACAGTGTTGGTGACGCAGGCGGTAACCAGGGCAGTGCAGGACGCTCAACGCAAGCCGCGTGTACTTCCTGCCCGACGATTCCGGTCACATGACCGCCACGTGTGCGCATCACGTGGCCGTCACGTGAGCGGACGTCACACAAGGAAGACGGCGCGGCAATACGGAGACGCCCACTGCTCCCATGGCGCCTGCGCATATATACACCACTATTTCATATGAAGTATAGAGTCAGCATTAATGTGCATCCATGACATACATATGTACCGGCTATATTATATACCTAGCACTTTGTCCCGTCCATAAAAATTCCCCTCACATTAATGCTGACTCTATACTTCATATGAAATAGTGGTGTATATATGCGCAGGCGCCATGGGAGCAGTGGGCGTCTCCGTATTGCCGCGCCGTCTTCCTTGTGTGACGTCCGCTCACGTGACGGCCACGTGATGCGCACACGTGGCGGTCATGTGACCGGAATCGTCGGGCAGGAAGTACACGCGGCTTGCGTTGAGCGTCCTGCACTGCCCTGGTTACCGCCTGCGTCACCAACACTGTTACCGGCGGTGATTGGTTGACGCTTCTTTTTAAACCACGTGTTCCCCCACTCCATACACGCCCCCTGACGAAGGCTTCTCGCCGAAACGGCCGTCGGGAAGGACGCGGACAACATCCACTGACCACCAATCCCTCAGGTATAGTGCTTTACCATAATACTGGCACGATTTTGTGAGGTCCCCCCTATATACAGAGGTACTGTGGTACAATAGTGAGGACCCACGCTATCTAGTCATATGGAAATGCTAGTTTTTTTCTATATATAATGGTATAGCCTTTCCTGATTGGTGTCATACGTCCACTGTTAATCTGTGTGCATTCCTGGTCATGACTATAGTCTGTTCATGATGCCCATTGTGGGTTTACAGAGTGATGTTAATGCATATGATATTCATTGATTGCATCATTTATATAAATGATGGTGTCTCCCTTGAGATTATTAAGATACTGATATTAATTAGATATCTTGAATGTTGGGAGATGTGGGGAAATTTTCTCTCTTTTGGATAATACCATCTCACCTGTTGACATCTATACACTATCCCATTTGATTTGATGCACAGTGTGTCAGCTCTGGATTGATGTTCATTCAGTTCAGGATATGCCTCTAGCGAGATCTCATCATCAATGTGCATAGTTTGGGACTCCATTGAAACTGTCTACATATTGGATTTTTATGAGTAGGTTGATACATGGGATATATGGGTAAATCCCCTGTCCCTGTGTTGACAATTGTGTTGACATATTCCACTCGGTGGACATCTGCAATATTTCAATTTTGGAGTGCGGATTTCAATGGTCTCCCCCATATGCACATGGTGATTGAGGTTTTGTGAATTTTACATGGATGTAATATTGCAATATTGACTGTCCCCTAATATGGTCAGTGTCTGATTGTCTGTTGTCCCACTTGTATTGTGCCGCCCTGCACCTACCCCTACCAATAAAGATCCCACTTTTTGCACTTGGATTTTGGTCGTATGGTTCTCTTTTCTTTGATAATAATTGCGACTTGTCCTCAGTCCCCATCCAGGATTCTATACATATTATAATGGCTACTATTTGTATTTATGTCTGGTAAATCATGGTGTGGCTGTGGTTCTTCTTGAATATTAACAGGTCAGCCATACTACCACACAGGAATCTAGACTGAGAAGACTGCCCTGTACCAGCCATACCCATATACTAACAGGTCAGGCACACTACCACACAGGAATCTAGACTGACAAGACTGCCCTGTACCAGCCATACCCATATACTAACAGGTCAGCCACATTACCACACATGAATCTAGACTGAGAAGACTGGCCCTGTACCAGCCATACCCATATACTAACAGGTCAGGCACACTACCACACATGAATCTAGACTGAGAAGACTGGCCCTGTACCAGCCATACCCATATACTAACAGGTCAGGCACACTACCACACATGAATCTAGACTGAGAAGACTGCCCTGTACCAGCCATACCCATATACTAACAGGTCAGGTACACTACCACACATGAATCTAGACTGAGAAGACTGCCCTGTACTAGCCATACCCATATACTAACAGGTCAGGCACACTACCACACAGGAATCTAGACTGAGAAGACTGGCCCTGTACCAGCCATACCCATATACTAACAGGTCAGCCATACTACCACACAGTAATCTAGACTGAGAAGACTGCCCTGTACCAGCCATACACATATACTAACAGGTCAGCCTCACTACCACACAGTAATCTAGACTGAGAAGACTGCCCTGTACCAGCCATACCCATATACTAAAAGGTCAGCCACACTACCACACATGAATCTAGACTGAGATGACTGGCCCTGTACCAGCCATACCTATGCACTTACAGGTCAGCCATACTACCACAAAGGAATCTAGACTGAGAAGACAGACCCTGTACCACCGTACCCATGCACTTACAGGTCAGGCACACTACCCCACAGGAATCTAGACTGAGAAGACTGGTACTGTACCAGCCATACCCATGCACTTACAAGTCAGCCATACTACCACACAGGAATCTAGACTGAGAAGACTGGCCCTGTACCAGCCATGCCCATGTAATAACAGGTCAGCCACACTACCACACAGGATCCTAGACTGAGAAGACCGCCCTGTCCCAGCCATACCCATGTAATAACAGGTCAGCCACACTACCACACAGGAATCTAGACTGAGAAGATTGGCCCTGTACCACCCATACCCATGTACTTACAGGTCAGCCACATTACCACACAGGAATCTAGACTGAGAAGACTGGCCCTGTACCACCCATACCCGTGTACCTACAGGTCAGGCACATTACCACACAGGAATCTAGACTGACAAGACTGGCCCTGTACCAGCCATACCCATATACTAACAGGTCATCCACACTACCACACAGGAATCTAGACTGAGAAGACTGCCCTGTACCAGCCATACCCATGCACTTACAAGTCAGCCATACTACCACACAGGAATCTAGACTGAGAAGACTGGCCCTGTACCAGCCATACCCATGCACTAACAGGTCAGCCACACTACCACACAGGAATCTAGACTGAGAAGACTGGCCCTGTACCAGCCATGCCCATGTAATAACAGGTCAGCCACACTACCACACAGGATCCTAGACTGAGAAGACTGCCCTGTCCCAGCCATACCCATGTAATAACAGGTCAGCCACACTACCACACAGGAATCTAGACTGAGAAGATTGGCCCTGTACCACCCATACCCATGTACTTACAGGTCAGCCACACTACCACACAGGAAACTAGACTGAGAAGACTGGCCCTGTACCACCCATACCTGTGTACCTACAGGTCAGGCACACTACCACACAGGAATCTAGACTGAGAAGACTGGCCCTGTACCAGCCATACCCATATACTAACAGGTCAGCCACACTACCACACAGGAATCTAGACTGAGAAGACTGCCCTGTACCAGCCATACCCATGCACTTACAGGTCAGCCACACTACCACACATGAATCTAGACTGAGAAGACTGGCCCTGTACCAGCCATACCCATATACTAACAGGTCAGCCACACTACCACACAGGAATCTAGACTGAGAAGACTGCCCTGTACCAGCCATACCCATATACTAACAGGTCAGCCACACTACCACACAGGATCCTAGACTGAGAAGACTGCCCTTTCCCAGCCATACCCATGTAATAACAGGTCAGCCACACTACCACACAGGAATCTAGACTGAGAAGATTGGCCCTGTACCACCCATACCCATGTACTTACAGGTCAGCCACACTACCACACAGGAATCTAGACTGAGAAGACTGCCCTGTACCACCCATACCCATGTAATAACAGGTCAGCCACACTACCACACAGGAATCTAGACTGAGAAGACTGGCCTCTACCAGCCATACCCATGCACTTACAGGTCAGCCACACTACCACACAGGAATCTAGACTGAGAAGACTGCCCTGTACCACCCATACCCATGTAATAACAGGTCAGCCACACTACCACACAGGAATCTAGACTGAGAAGACTGGCTCGGTACCACCCATACCTATGCACTTACAGGTCAGCCACACTACCACAAAGGATTCTAGACTGAGAAGACAGCCCTGTACCACCCATACCCATGTAATAACAGGTCAGGCACACTACCACACAGGATCCTAGACTGAGAAGACTGCCCTGTCCCAGCCATACCCATGCACTTACAAGTCAGCTATACTACCACACAGGAATCTAGACTGAGAAGACTGGCCCTGTACCACCCATACCCATGCACTTACAGGTCAGGCACACTACCACACAGGAATCTAGACTGAGAAGACTGGCCTCTACCAGCCATACCCATGCACTTACAGGTCAGCCACACTACCACACAGGAATCTAGACTGAGAAGACTGGCCCTGTACCAGCCATACCCATGTAATAACAGGTCAGGCACATTACCACACAGGAATCTGGACTGAGAAGACTGCCCTGTACCACCCATACCCATGTACTTACAGGTCAGCCACACTACCACACAGGAATCTAGACTGAGAAGACTGGCCCTGTACCACCTATACCAATGCACCTGCAGGTCAGGCACACTACCACACAGGAATCTAGACTGAGAAGACTGCCCTGTACCACCCATACCCATGTACTTACAGGTCAGGCACACTACCACACAGGAATCTAGACTGAGAAGACTGGCCCTGTACCACCCATACCCATGTACCTACAGGTCAGGCACACTACCACACAGGATTCTGGACTGAGAAGACTGGCCCTGTACCAGCCATACCCATGTACCTAAAGGTCAGGCACACTACCACACAGGAATCTAGACTGAGAAGACTGGCCCTGTACCAGCCATACCCATGTACCTACAGGTCAGGCACACTACCACACAGGAATCTAGACTGAGAAGACTGGCCCTGTACCAGCCATACCCATGTACCTACAGGTCAGGCACACTACCACACAGGAATCTAGACTGAGAAGACTGGCCCTGTACCAGCCATACCCATGTACCTACAGGTCAAGCACACTACCACACAGGAATATAGACTGAGAAGACTGCCCCATACCAACCATACCCATGCACTTACAGGTCAGCCAAACTACCACACATGAATCTAGACTGAGAAGACTTGCCCTGTACTACCCATACCCATGTACCTACAGGTCAGGCACACTACCACACAGGAATCTAGACTGAGAAGGCTGGCCCTGTACCAGCCATACCCATGTAATAACAGGTCAGGCACATTACCACACAGGAATCTAGACTAAGAAGACTGGCCCTGTACCAGCCATACCCATGTAATAACAGGTCAGGCACATTACCACACAGGAATCTGGACTGAGAAGACTGCCCTGTACCACCCATACCCATGTAATAACAGGTCAGCCACACTACCACACAGGAATCTAGACTGAGAAGACTGGCCCTGTACCACCCATACCAATGCACCTGCAGGTCAGGCACACTACCACACAGGAATCTAGACTGAGAAGACTGGCCCTGTACCAGCCATATCCATGCACTTACAGGTCAGGCACACTACCACACAGGAATCTAGACTGAGAAGACTGCCCCGTACCAGCCATACCCTTGCACTTACAGGTCAGCCAAACTACCACACAGGAATCTGGACTGAGAAGACTGCCCTGTACCACCCATACCCATGTAATAACAGGTCAGCCACACTACCACACAGGAATCTAGACTGAGAAGACTGGCCTTGTACCAGCCATACCTATGTACCTACAGGTCAGGCACACTACCACACAGGAATCTAGACTGAGAAGACTGCCCCGTATCTGCCATACCCATGCACTTACAGGTCAGGCACATGTGGCGCCCCTGACCCGGTCAGGCGTCACTGAGTACTGCACCCATGCTGGGACAGTACTTCCAGATAATTCTGAAGGCTAGAATAGGGTGTGTACGCACAGACACATAGCAACCAGGTCTCCCACACCTTAGAGGGGACCCTTGGGCAGACCCAAGAGGGGGCGCTCCTCCACATCTCAGCTAGGGGTGAAGGGGATGGGCTGGAAGCTAAGGTGGTAGCGGTTGTCAGGAAAGTAAGAGGAGTTAGCCAGTCTGTGAGTGAAGATGCGCAAAAAGGTGGCAAGAAGAAGAGGGACGCGCGCTGACACGCTTGTCAGAACCTGCACGTGTAGTAGCCGTTGGCGGGGGAGAACGGTTACCAGCAAGTCGGTAAGAAAGACGCTGAGGAAGTCAGCTGGTCGAGTACGGAGACTAGGTCCCTAGAGTAGATGTCCATTTACTGATCTGCTAAACCTGCCAGTGGGGGGGGAACTGCAAGTCCCACACCAACCAACTAGAGTCCGAACCTCAGCAGCAACGAGGGGGCCCATAAGGAGGATCGAGACTGGAGCCATCTGCCTTGGTCCACGCTGCCGGCAAATGGACCAAAAAGGGGAGAAAAGGCAGTAGCGACTTCCCTGGATGAACCCTACGGTACTTCAAGTCAGGGGTTATCCGAAACAAAAAGTGCTAGGAAGGAGAGTTAACGGTTACCCTTAGACCAGCCTAAAGGATACCTGGTTCCTCCTGATTTATCTCAGCATCGCCCGGGTTACCTCACAGAACTGAAAGTGAGTAAAACAAGTTGAAAGACATCTTGGACTGAGACTCAGTTATTCTGGGACCTGTTGTTCTACACACCCGAGCCCCTGGGGCCAGCCTCACTCACGGGAAGCCACACCACCAGACTGCAGACTCCATCAGCCCCAGACGCTCGTTAAACTTGTAGTGGCGGTCACCCATAACCCTGACCACAAACAGTGAGTGGCGTCACGACTCCTATATAACTAAACCTGACATACCTGTAGCCAGAAATACCAACAAGTGGAGACCCTGTGGCGTCCCCGAGGGTGGAGTGGTGTCCCTGGGGCGACCGCTGGATGTGGGCGACACACACACTACCACACAGGAATCTAGACTGAGAAGACTGGCCCTGTACCTGCCATACTCATGCACTTACAGGTCAGGTACACTACCACACAGGAATTTAGAATGAGAAGACTGGCCCTATACCTGCCATACCCATGCACTTACAGTTCAGGCACACTACCACCCTGGAATCTAGACTGAGAAGACTGGCCCTATACCAGCCATACCCATGCACTAACAGGTCAGTCACACTACCACACAGGAATCTGAGAATACTGGCCCTGTACCAGCCATAACCCTGCACTTACAGGTCAGGCATACTACTGTGGCGCCCCTGAGGCTCAGGTCGCCACAGAGTACTGCTCAGTTAAGGTGCTGTATCTATCTCAGGTAAGGAGATACACAGAGTGGGTTAGCTCAGGGTAGGCAGGGGGTGGCCATACAATCATGGGACTTCCTGGTCACTGAAGCCAGCCACCTGTGAGGGGCAGGTTCCACTTGGCGTAGAAATAGACACAACACACAGATATCGGGAGCACACCCGTCAGGACCATAGTTCTGGCATGACATTTCTGGACAACTTGGACTTTACTGGGCTCGGGGCTTGGAGCGGGAGCTTAGCCAGGGTACCTAGCTGCGGAGGGGACACCCTAGAAAGGACTCTCACTCCTTCTCTCTCAAAACACCCCTTACCGGATCTGGGATTGACCTGAGCCTATCACGGCAATGACCAGTGTGACTGGGCTGGCAGCCGAAGTTGTGAGTAAATTACACCCTGAACCCTCAGAGAATGTGTTGGCTCATCATTACCGGCGCCGCCGCCCAGCGCTTAGGCGCCAATGGCTATTATAACCTTCATCATCCACCCGGGACCCACTCCGCCTGTGGGGAGCGACACCATCCCGGCTGCCATAACACCTGCCCTGGCAAACCCGGCAGCAGGACGAGAAGGTAGACCACCTGCCCTGTGGGGCGTTACATTTGGCATCACGAACAGGATATCATGCCCATCCAAACGGGTACTGTGCGCCTACAAAACTGACACCGGTTAATTTGGCGTTGACGAAAAACCACAGTCGCCATTATTGGCAAAGCGCATGAAAAGAGGAGGCGTGACTTTGTGGGCGGAGCACAGATAAGCGCGCGAAAAAGAGCCCCGCTGCTGAAAAATTACCAGGAAACCCCGTGTCTCCAGCCAAAAAAGGGAACTGTTTTACAGGATAGACTGTACAGCTTATTTGAACTGCAACTCCAGCTCCTGGAACTGATTAAAGGCATGACTACTCTGATTAAGGTAATACAGACCAAAACGGACCCAGCAACCGGTGACCATTGACCTGGCTTCCAGTGCTAATGATCTCCCCTGGTGGCGACGTGGGAAGAACTCACCGCCCCCAGTGACTGACCGTTATGATGCTGACGGGCAGCCCATCTGCCGCCGTTGCGGCAAGTCAGGACATTATGCCAGAGGATATCCAGTGATCGTGCCAAACCAGGGGGTCGGGACAGGCCCTCTGGAACCACCAGCAACCAAGCAAGAAAAATTGTTAATGTTTTTCATATGCAGAATGTTTTCTCATTGCTAATAATTCCTGCTTACAAATGTTTTGATGACCTGTAACCAGTATTGTTGAAAATGTTTGAAATGTTTTGAAACTATTGCTGCCTCCCAAAAAAAGGAAAGATGTTTTCTTGTTAACCTGTTACATGTATATAAAAATTGCGGTGTTAATTGTGTTTTGTTGCAGCCCAGGAGTGCTGCCATTTGCTGTGGGGGAATGTGGCGCTCCTGAAATTCAGGTTGCCACAGGGTACTGCGTCTCAGTTAAGGTGCGGTATCTATCTCAGGTAAGCAGGGGTTTAATCACCAGTGTTCCACATTCACACACTGCATGCAGCTTAGGAGCCTTCACACAGAGTGGGTGGCTCACAGAAGGCAGGGGGGTGGCCATACAATCATCGGACTTCCCGATCACTGAAGCCAACCACCTAGGAGGAGCGGGTTCCACTTGGCGTAGAAATAGACACAACACACTAACATCCGGAGCAGAGCTGTCAGGACCATAGTTCTGGCAAGACATCTCTGGACAATTGGACTTTACTGGGCCTGTGGCTTGGAGCGGAAGCTCAGCCAGGGTACCCAACTGCGGAGGGGGACACCCTAGAAATAGGACTCTCACTCCTTCTCTCTCAAAACACCGGTGATCACCCCATACCGGATCTGGGATTGACCTGAGCCCATCACGACAGTCACCAGTGTGACTGGGCTTGCAGTCGAAGTTGTAACTGTTGAGACTGTTGGCTCATCCTTACCGGCGCCGCCCAGCGTTTAGGCATCAACAGCCATTATAACCCTCATCATCCACCCGGGGCCCACTCCGCCTGTGGAGAGCGACACCATTCCTGCTGCCACAAGACCTGCCCCGGCAAGGAACCCGGCAGCGGCGGCTACTCTCTGGCCACATACCACAGGTGGCGTCACGACAAACTTTTCCCAATACCTTGCTTCCCCCACCATTAACTGTACACCTCGGGGAAACGGAACCGGGCAAGGCCACCCGTGACAATGCCTGACCCAACCCGAAATGGCCCGGAGACGAGTAGGTTGACCACCTGCCCCATGGGTCGCTACAATACCACACAGGAATCTGACAAATTGAGCTAGAAACTGGCCTATAACAGCTGGCTTCATAGTACTAGTTACTGGCATCACACTCTAAACAAGCCTGGGCTGCCAACCGCCTTGGCATTCCTAGACAGTCTGTAAAGTTAAGGCACATTTTTTTTCCATTTTTTCTGTTATCTGTTAAACAATATTGAAGCTGAAGACTCTTGTAAAGATGATTGTGGCTAATCATAATACAGTACACAGTGAACGCTGTTCATGTGTTCTCATCAGTATTTATCGCTGTAGACAAGCTACGTATATATTGTTCATCTAACCCTAGATTAGGTTTTCAACAGAGGAAGGGTAGTTGTCTGACACCCAACACTCCCATCATCAGCTGTGTAAGCTCCAGTGGCGGCCAGACATAAAACGGGTATAGAGCGTGGCCAGTGCTATTGAAGGGAAAAGGAGCTAATTGGCTAGCTCTGTAAACTATGGTGTTTCACCCCGTAACAGTACCAACCATCACTAGGAGTGATAGCTGATCAGTGGTGATGCTGGGTGTCAGACAACCACCAATCTTATGTTGATGTCTTATACTGAGTATAGTTACTGTCACATTAATGACTTGGGACTCAAATCCTCACATCGTGCGGTACAAGGATTCACCAGTGTCAGGGCTGGGAACGTCGGTCACAAGTATGCAATATTCATACCCCCTTCCAAAATCCAACTAGATTGGCACTGTCTCACGCATAACACTTGCCTCACCCATCTAGTCAGATTGTGGCCATAAGCATGCCTATCACATACTTGCGGCCACCTGACCGTCATTCCCGCCTCTGACACCTTAAAATCTGCACATTAATTACAATCAAATAAACAATCTGTAGGTTTCTTCAGTAAAAAAAAAAAAAAAGTCATAGATGTCTGTAAAAGAAATGTAAGGTAAGGTCAAAAAGTGATCAATGTATATGTAGTGACCCAGAGTAGACACTGCTAGAATGTCCCCTGATGGGCCATGTGTTTTTTTAAATGTTGGACATGATCTGTGCCTTCTGAAGCCTTGCTCGGCGAGGATCTTAGCATCAGGCATCTATAACTGTCTTGGCTTTGAGCAGTTTGTGGGCTTTTTGGATCTTGTTATTGTTCAGGTCTACCTTGATTTATAATAAATGGCAGCCTGAATTTCTTTTTCACAGAGAGTTTCATTGTCCTTACCAGACACAGTCAGTAGATGATAGATGTGTCTACATCTCACCCACCAAACTCAGCCTTCACCTCCTGAGTCCTCAACCACAGACATCTTATTTACCTGTGAGTAAAGGACCCAGAAATTTCCTCACTGCTGCTTCACTTTCTTTACCATATAAGGCAAAGGTAGTTGTGAGAAAGGCCAGAAGAGGTCAGTGTAGATGCTACAACTCTCCGAGCAAGGCTTCAGTAGGCACAGATAACGTCCAGCATTGTAGAGAAACACATGGCCCATCAGAGAACATTCTAGTAGTGTCTACTCTGGGTTACTACATATACAGACTGTCCAGGGATGTCGGGACAGTTGGCAACCCAGGCCTTCAGACACCTTTGTGTATGATTGTCCGGTATATGCACGTGTCCCATTTAATATAGCACCTGCCATTAGTGCACTCGTCCCAGGAGGTATTTGTAGATATGACATCATTAGTTCAGGAGAGCCCCTCTACTGAAAGAGGTTTTTTTTTCCTTTTTTATTTACATGCACCATTAAACTCAAACTCAATGGGTATGTATAAAAACCGGATGCCAAAAGGTCACCACCCATTTTTTAATGGATCCATTGCAATGATCACATTGTAAACAATATTTAGTATTTTATTATTTTTTTAATTGAGGATGTATTAAATGGATATGATATGGAAGTCATACGAATGTAAAAAACAGGCATATGAATGTAAAGTCAAAGATGCAGAATGCCACAGGGATGAAAAATTGGGATTTTGTGTATTTTCACTTTTTTTTTTTTACAATTTTAGTACATTTTTGTATTTTGTTTTTATTTTTTTTTTCAGACACAGCATGCTTTAGGCCCAAAAACTTTGTCCCATGAAGAAAACAGCTACTGACTGCTCTTAGAACTAAAGGCCCCGTTATATGCTACGATTTATCTGACGATGTCGTTGGGGGTCACGGGTTTTGTACGCACTTCCGTCGTCGTTAGCACCTACAAACGACTCCGAACGATCTTAAAAATAGCAAAAATCATTGATCGTTGACACGTCGTTCAGTTTCAAAATATTGTTCGTCGTTTCGAACGCAGCAGACATATTGCTACGTTTGACACGCTGCCAACGACGAACATCGTTAGTGCATCCGTCATCAGTGACACGGGCGTGTCGTTACGAGCAATGCTCCACGCCTCCTCCGCTCTGATTGGTGGTACCAACTGTGTTCTGATTTGGCAGGCATGGTTGATAAGACAGACACAATTATACGCCTCTGTCGTTGCCGGAATCGTTGGGAGGATTGCTGTGTGACGGTGTCCACACGACAGCCTTGGTCAAACAATATATTGCTGAACGATGTAGCATAGTTTGTGAGATGGGTACGTGTGACCGCTACAAAACGACCCATGAGTGATCTTGGCAAATCGTTGCAATGATCTGGGCGTGTTACATCGCTAGCAATATCGTTGTGTGTAAAGCGGCCTTTAGACTGATGTCTGATGCTGCATGTTATGTCATTTCTGAAATTTGTGAAACATTTCAGAATTCAGCAATATAGTCAATCTACTGATGCCAAATTTACATACACCAGTTTTATTAACTGTTGGCACAAAGGTACTTTTTGTAAATTAACATACTGAATAAAAAAATAAAATGTAATAGAAGGAACTTGCAGTTTACTGTGCAGACTAGCATGGATCAAATTATAATCTAAAACATCAGAGGTAGAATAATGGTACAAACCAGCAGGGCAGTGGAGGACGCATCAAAGAGGTGTTGTTATAACTTAGAGTACTAGTTACTGGATTTAGAAATCAGGGTGTGTCAATAGAAGCAGACTTGTTCCTACACAACTCTTTACCTATTACAAGCCTCACCAAGATTCTAAAACATCGCATAAGGATGAAACCCCCAACTTCATTTCACATGCTAACACATGTTCATTTTTAGGTTCTAATATTTTTCCACCAACTGCTCTAAAATGCATAAAGTGGAACAGTTGACGGAAATGCTTGCCATTTGCAAATATAGACCTTAATTATCCATACCATTAAAGCCAATATTGTGTAGGTCCACTTCATGCTTCTAGAACAGGTCTGGACATCCATCAAAACATGGAAAACACAGGGGATACAAAAGAACTTTGAAAGTGCGCTGTGCCACCAAGACTTTTGCAGAAGATCCTAAGAAACCTGTTAGGGTCATAACACAATGAAAGACACCAAACCAGGAGGGCAGATGCAGAGGACATTCTCTTGTTTGAAGCTGCACACAGATGTAGGTAGCAAGTCCACATGACAGATGCAGGTTTAGAATCCACGCAAGATTGTAAAAAAAAAGTGAGAACAGTCTCTAATAACAGTTAATGAAGCTAGCAGCAAACAATGGATTAATCAGCAGTACATACAAGTAATGGGAATATACTCTAATAGCAGTTTGTGATTTTTATGTCAAATGGGTTAACCACAGCACATGCAGATTATAGAATCCTCAACGGAAATCACAGAAGTTTGAGGAGTTAATAGAAACAGAAGAAGCTGTATTTTGGTTGAGTCCAAACACATGGTGTGGCGCCCCTGACCTGGTCAGGCACCACTGAGTACTGCACCCATGCTGGGGACAGTACAATACGGGTAATCCAGAAGGCTGACCGGGGTGTGGTACACAGGCGCATAGTGATCAGGTCTCACACATGTACCCATGAGAGGACCCCTGGGGATCCCAGGAGGGGGAAAAGCCTTCACCTTCACTGGAATAGTGGAGGGGGCCAAAAGCCTCCATCTCCTCTCAAGGGGTGTGGTAAGAGAATCTGGTTGCTAGGTGGCGTAGGCAGGCACAAAAGGGAAAAGAGAAGGAGGAGTAAACAGTCTAGAGTCTGCAGCAGAGTGTGGAGGAGTGAGGAGCAGGAAAGTGAAGCTCTGACAGGAGCAGCAGTGAAGGTCCCAGATGTGAGCCGGTTCAGAGCAGAGTCCAGGGAGCTCCGAGGAGAGCTGACCCCTTCCCCTGGGCTGCTGTAGTCTGACAGCGTCCGCGCAGTGGCTACCGACGGGGGAGAACGGTCAACTAGGAGTGCTACCCGAAACCCATCTCCAGCTAGAGAGAGAGCACAGAGTGGGAAGTAAGGAGACTGCTAGGGAGAACCAGGCCCAAACGGGCGGCAGATCCCGGAGCGGGGATAGATCCACCTTTCCTCGCTAAACCTGCCGGTGTGGGGCCCTCAAAGCCCACACCACAACACCTAAAAGCCGCAGCCACGTAGCCACAGTTAGGGCCCATAGGTCACAGGAGGCAAGAAGCTGGAGTGATCTGGCCCAGGCGACAAGCACACGGCAAACGAAGGGGAGAGAGGCTTCAGCATCTTCCCTGGGTGACCCCCATAGGGACTCAAAGTCGGGGTTACCCCAAACCACCAAGGGCTAAGGAAGGCGAGTTAGTAGTCACCCTCACAAGTCAGCCTGAAGGACACCTGGTTCCCACTTGGTTCATCCCAGCTACGCCCGGGTCACTCACCCTGCCATCAACTGTGAGTAAAAACCCTGAAAGACATCCTGCCTGTGTTGAGTCATTCTGCGCCTTGTGGTACTACGCACCTACACCGGGCCCTGGGGCTTGCCTCACTCTCAGGAGGCTATTCCAACTAACTGCACACACCATCAGCCCCAGGCGACCCTCAACCTGCAGTGGCGGTCCCTACTGGCCGCAATACTGAGAGTGGCGTCACGACAAGAAGAAGATCTCCTACCTGTGACCAGATCCAGCTGAGTGGAGTCCCTGAAGGTAATGCACCGACACAACACCTGTGGGGCTTCACACATGGCAGCTAAACACAAAAGTGACTTTGCACTCAGACACAGTGGTGTGTCCAACTGGACCTAGGGAGGTGATATCACAGAGCTATGCCGCACAACTTGTAAAACCTAATGTGGAAGGAACACAGCAAATGGCAGTGACCATAGGAGAAGGGAGCTGTGCCCAGCCTAAAAGTCTGGTCAGGTCCCTTTAAGGCCACCTTCCAGGGCAGTTAGTAATAGAAGAACGGGGCTGCTTAGAATTTGTTGAGACAGAGGATGTAGTACAGACACATAAAAGGATTAGGAAATATTAGCACACAAGGTACTTTTAGATGGAAAATGATCTGCACTGCTGTATACCAGTGATCAAAATTAAAAAAAAAAAATGTCCCACAGTGAGACTAAGTGAAGGAAAAAAAGAAAAAAAACAAAAAAACACCAAAGAGAACACACGGTCAGGACTGGCGATTGAAAGATGGAAGATACTCCAATCACCAGCCAGGGTCCACTGTACAGAGATGGAGCCTGCTTGCTGGGACCTGAGGGTCTGACGGATAATCTCTCAGCTTACATACTAAAACAAAGAACAGGACCGAGTTACAGGTCACTCAATGCCGAAATAGCAACCCTGTTAACTCCACAGGGTAACAATAAGGTATGGTGCCTGAGCCTCTGCTACCTCACAGAGGTAGGATATAGCAAACAAGGTATGAGTAGTCCAAAGCAATGGAGCGCTAACCGCACTCCACTTAGACAGGAGTCAGGTAGAGCCCAATGGGAGAGCATCTAGAAGTCTACGAGTTTGGCTATGCTTTGACCCTAGATAGGTCAACAACCACATGTTTGCTGTGCCCCTGGGTCCCAGCCGGTTCACCACTAGTTCCCACGTGACCAATGTAGTCTGGCCTCGGTGCCTAACCCGAACACTGAGCTCTAACCCTTTACAGTTACACAACTACCTGTTTGCCATGCCCCTAGGTCCCAGCCAGTTAACCACTGGTCCCCACACGACAAATGTAGTCTGGCCTCGGCGGCTATCCCTGAGTCAAACAGACAGAAGGCGAGTGTGCTGTGACAAGCTTATGTCTGCACACAAAGACGACTGCTCCAGGGTCTTTTAAAAGCTAAGCACCTCCCCAAACACTCAGCCAGACTATCATAGTGTCCACCGAAGCCAATGGAGAAGTGACACATCAGCAATGACGTCACCAGCAACGAATCCAAGACTGCCATGTCATTGATGATGTCACTAGCGGCCAATCAGAAGCCACCACGTCAGAGGTGATGTCATCTAGCCAACCAGAAGCTGCCACGTCACGCACATGTGCAGTGGAGTTCTTTTGGAACTTAGCCCCCGGCTGCAACACATTAGCTCACACCTGCTCAGTAGGATGGAACTGGGACTTAGTCTTAAAATTCCATGCAGTCCCCCTGCAAGCGTCCTGGGTGGAAGCTAGATGCCTAGAACAATGCCTAAGGTGAGCAGGAAAGCCAAGGGCTGACCTTTAGTGGGAGACTGAATTATCAACAGGCAACTGAGGTAAAAGCTAACCTTGGTGCCAAACACACTCAAATCATGAAAACCCATTCTGCCACTAAAAATACAGCCTTTGCGTGAAAAATAAACAAAAAAAATATACACAAAGTTGGTTTTGCTGTGTTCGGAACTGCCCAATCTATAAAATTGTCATATTATTTATTCCATACAGCCAACACCGTAAATAAGTAATAAAAAAACACTGCAAAAATGTTGCTTTTTCATCGTATCGACACACCGAAAATTGAATAAAGAGCAATCAAAAAGTCACATGTAAAAACAATAATGGTACAAATGGAAATGGCAAATTGTCCTACAAAAAACAAGCCCTAGTATGGCTCACTCAGAAAAAAAAAAGTTGCAGCTCTCAGAATATGGCAATACAAATGCAAATTAATTTTTGTAAAATATTGTTTTTAGTGTGTAAAAGTATCAAAGCATAAAAAAAGTGATTAAAATTTGGTATAGCTGTAACCGTACTGACCCAAAGAATAAATCGGTCTTATCACTTTTACCACATGGTAAACTGCACAAAAATGGAATTGCTGGTTTTCATTCATTCTGTGTCTGAAAATTCTGATTAAAAAGCGATCAAAGAATGTTTGATATCCCAAAATGGTACCAAAAATATCTTCAGCAAGTTGACCAAAAAATAACCTTTCATACAAGCTCTGTTTGTCAAAAAATAAAAAAAAATTACAGCTGTCAGAGTATGGTGTTAAACATATTTTTTATTATAAAAAAAGCACTTTTACTGTGATAGTAGCAAAATATAAAAAAATATAAACATGCTATCACTCTAATCGCACTGATCCGTAGAATAAATGCGTCTTATCACTAATACCGCAAGGTGAACGGCACAAAAATAAAAACTATTCCTGTACTGCTGTTTCTTCATAATTTTCCCAAAAATTGGAATTAGGCTCTCCTGCTTTTATCCTGCGCTATCCGCTGAGCATAACATCGGGGTTTTTGTGTAAATCCAAAAAAAGCAATTCAAACAAAATGTCGATCAAAACCACCTATATAAGGGTACAGTCTCACTAAACGACGTACCAGCAATTCCGACCACGATGAGGCCTGGTCAGGATCGCTGGTGCGTCGCTACATGGTCGCTGGTGAGTTGTCAATCAGGCAGATCTCACCAGCGACCAGCCACCAGCGACTCTGCGCTTGGTAACCAGGGTACATATCGGATAACTAAGCAAAGTGCTTTGCTTGGTTACCCGATATTTACCCTGGTTAACAGCGTACACCGCTTAGCGCTGGCTCCCTGCACACGTAGCCAAGGTACACATCGGGTTACTAAGCAAAGTGCTTTGCTTAGTTACCCAATATTTACCAACATACTTAGCCACAGTGGGGAGCGGGACCCAGCAAGTTTCACACTACCGGAACCACCAGAGAAGTAAACTTAGTGCCAGGAGGCAGGTCACAGATCACCAGGCAGCACCATTGGGGACAGGATCCAAACTAGCTCCCCTCCATGGCAGCCGTGTCCAGAGATTTGGTTTACTCGGTTGTCGGTGTCTGCTTAATGGACTGAGTGAGTACAAGAGTGATCCCTGCATCCCACGGCCTTATTACCCACACTGAGTCCCTGGGCATTACCTTTGGAGGGTCACAACACCTGTCTGCCCCCCGTCATAACCCCGGGTACTCCCCAACGGCAGCGGCAGTATTCACCCCAGTTACCGCGCACCACAGGTGGCGTCACAAACTCTATAATCCCCTGTAAATACCCCCTTCATTTGAGTGGCCGCACGACCCCCGGGTCCAGAGACCCTTGAGCCACTGAGAACCTGGATTCGAGCAGCTCGGCTGCTTCCACGGGGGCGGTACATCATTTCTTCCCTTCCATACTCTACTGTGTGTTCAAACAGAATTTTCTTAATACATGTGGAGTATTACCAAACTCAAAAAAAAGTCAATAGCAAACTTTAGGGTCCACTTTTTTTGTGTTACCTCTTGCAAAAGTGAAAATTTGGGGGCTAGAACAACATTATCGTGAAAAAATAATTAAATTTTCAATATGACAAACTAATGTTATCTGATTCTGTGTGATGTGTGCATGGAAGCTAATGTGTGTGGGTGTGCGATCTGATGTGTGTGGGTGTATGATCTGCTGTGTGTGGGTGTGTGTTCTACTGCAGGTCCTCACATTCAGCTTCTGGTGAGTATGATTGCAGGGTCTCCTATGCTCTTTCTTCTCTCTTTTGGGAGTCTCTGCTTTCCATCATGAAGTGTCCTGCATTATTCTTTAACTTTTTTAGCTGCATGTACACTTCGTTATTGAATTGCAACTAGACCTTATTTTTTGGGTAGGGCTTATATTAAAGCCTTACGCTGAAAATTCCTGCAAGGGCTTATTTTTGGAGTAGGGCTTATTTTTGGAAAAACACGGTATCAGACTCGGAAGGCCCATGCTGACATCAAGCCCAGGCATGGAGAGGCATCTATCAGACACCCCCAGTACTACATCGGTAAACAGAGTTAAAAACAGACACAGGGAAAAAAAATGTTTGAATAAACATTCCCCCACACTCTCTTAGTCATCAATTTATTAATTAAAAAGTAATCATTGAAGTTCCAATGTCATCCAGTGGAGTAATGTTCCTCGACGTCCATCGCATTTCTATGAACATTCTCAGAATGAGGCTTCATAAATCGCTGCCGGTCTGTAGCAGCCAGATCTGACAACCTGATCTTTCTCTTTGTCTCCCTGTCCCTCTCTCTGCAGGCTGCTATTTTTAGGCTGGGAAGGGCCAAATAACCATTGGCCCTCCCAGCCTGATGATACCAATCCCCAGCTGTCGTCATTACCTTGTCTGGTTATCAAAAATAGAGCGGAGACAACAAAATTTTTTTAAATAAATAATTTAAAAAAATGTCATGGGATCCCCTCTATTTTTATAACCAGTCAAGGTAATCCAGACAGCTGAGGGTTCCAGCCTGCAGCGGTCTTCTTTACCTGTGCTGGTTATCAAAAATAGGCGGTGTGACAACTCAGTGTCTGGCAACTTGTGCGGGCAGTGAACTGTTCTTAATTAGGCCAAATGTATTGTTCCTTTGTTCGTAGATAAAGAGAAGTTAGCAATTGTTTCATGTCAGACTGGGCAGAGTCATATTATCTGTTAAATGGGGATTGCCTGCTAAAATGTGGATTGCTTCAGCCCTTTTGACTACATAATTCAGATGAAAATTATGCAATTGGTTTAAACCTATCAACTAATGAGAGAACAGCCATCTCCCACCAATCCTGTAAGACACAACACCATAAAATGAGAACTGAATTGTATAAAAAGGGCCTTGCTCTTTTTACCAAATTCATATGCTGCAGAACTTCAGCCTATGATCCACAGTTCCAGCTGGAGGATCACAGAACTGCTTCAAGAATCATTAATTTTACAGGACTTCAGCCTAAGATCCATGGTTCCAACTCGGGGGTGGGGGGGGTCACAGAACTGCTTCAAGATTCATTCATTTTACAAGGTCTTGGCCTAGGATCCACGGTTCCACCTGAAGGATCACAGAACTGCTTCACTGATGGCGCTGAGCCCACAAATTCCCTTAGAGAATCTAGGTTGGGAGAAGTCGATCACCTGGCTGCATATCTTCCTGTGCTCGGTCAGATTCCTACGCTTGCCGCTATCTCCTCAGTGGTTGCCCACCAACAGCGGAAGCCCCGATATCATGAAGATTCTAATTTAGTGGAAGGGTGCGACTCTGTCGCTTGCACCAGCTTGTGTTCTTGCTTGCAATGTAAGATATGTTTTTCCTTTTGGTGAACCAATAAAGTCTTACCAATGTGTGATTCCCTCACCCTGTATTGTCTGAGTATTTTTTGACCACGGGGAAGGAGCGTGGGTGTTCAATGGGATGAGCCCTGGTCCCTGCAGTATTTTTGAAGATAGTCAGACCAGTGACCCTCGTGTCTCCAGCCCCTATCATTTTTCTTACTTTATTGTTCACAGCAGCAGAAAGGCAACTAACGCATGCAATAATTATGCAGGCCAGATCACATGGTGTGCTGGCCAATAATGGCCATGCCAGAACTCGGCACGGCTGTGATGGTTGTGGAAGTGCCCACCACAGTTGAAATGCTTGTTGAATAACTTCGGTGCAGCCTTTCAACATTACTTTATTAATATACAAACAGTACCGAACTCCGAACTCTGACACAGACTTTTTTTTAAAAGTCTGTGTTTGTGTCTGAGACCTGGACACCGAGTGTTCGGTACAGAACTCGAACATTGCAGTTTGGGTTCACTCATCCCTACCTGCAATCTATTTCAACTTGTCTTCCAAAATTCGGTGGTCCTTCCCTATTGAGCCCTGTCATTTGTCCAAGCAGAGGTTTCTAACCATCTGTGGCCTATCAGCACATTCAGAAGATCCTGTATAAGAAACTGTGGGTTAAGTTTTATTGTTCTATAACTTATAAAAATGAAAAAAATGGGGCTTAAGGAACATTTTAGAGGAGAAATTACATTTTTTTTTATTATTCCATTTTGCATTCATTCCTTTGTGGCATATGAAATGTTAAAACATTTCATGACAGCAGTTTTGAAGTACAGTGGAACCTTGGATTACGAGCATAATTGGTTTCGGGAGTGAGCTCTTAAACCAAGTTAGTCTTATATCAAAGCGAATTATCCCATAGGAAATAATTGCAATACAGACAATTCGTTCCACAGCTCAAAAATATTGGCTTTATTTATACAAACTTATTACAGTAATACAAAATAATGTCCTGTATTCATATAAAATTATTACAGTACACACACAAAATACTGTACAGTACAGTAAAAGCATATAAAACAGAGTAAACTGTACGTTACTATTCAATAAAATTGTTGGTGTGCAAGAGGTACAGTACAAGCAATGTGCTGTACTGGTTAGCAGAAAGAAAGTACAGTACTATATCCACAAATGCAAATTGATAGACATGTTAAATAGTATATACTGTACTGTGCAATGGTATACTGTATACAGTATATATGGACAGAAAATGACCTCCAGAGCGGGTCAGAGCTCGGTGAAAGGACAGAAACGGAAGTGTGCACGGTGAGGATTTGCTCTTCTTGCAAAGCATTGCTCTTAAACCAAGTTACAAATTTGTAAAAAGCTTTGCTTGTCCTGCAAAATGCTCTCAAACCAAGTTACTCTTAAACCAAGGTTCCACTGTATTTCAGTTTGTTTTTTTTAAAATATCACTTCTTGGGAGTTTCCAATATATTGGCCATTTAAAGACCATTTAAATCTGGATAGGTTTCTAAAGAAATAGCTTTTGTAAATTTCTTGAAAAAATGACAAATTGCTGCTAAACTTTTAATCCTTCTAACCAGTGGCGTAACTACAGTCACGTATCCTGGTATATAGCCCCCCACCACGCCGCACACAGTAAAACAAAAAAAACCCATAACAATTGTACTATGTGTTCACTTTCATAATTAGGCATATGGAATTTTGTATAGATAGATGTACAGATAGACAGGATGGGTGGATAGATAGGATGTACAGATGTGGCGCCCCTGACCTGGTCAGGCACCACTGAGTACTGCACCCATGCTGGGGACAGTACAATACAGGTAATCCAGAAGGCTGACAGGGGTGTGGTACACAGGCGCATAGTGATCAGGTCTCACACATGTACCCATGAGAGGACCCCTGGGGATCCCAGGAGGGGGAAAAGCCTTGACCTTCACTGGAATAGTGGAGGGGGCCAAAAGCCTCCATCTCCTCTCAAGGGGTGTGGTAAGAGAGTCTGGTTGCTAGGTGGCGTAGGCAAGAACAGGAGAGGAGGGGCAGTGAGTCAGTGAGAGCAGAACTCCATAGGGCTCAGTGAGGAGCAGACCTGTGGGGCTGTTGCTGTCTAACAGCGCCCGCGCAGTGGCTACTGACGGGGGAGAACGGTCAACTAGGAGTGCTACCCGAAACCCATCTCAGCTAGAGAGAAGAGCACGGAGTGGGAAGTAAGGAGACTGCTAGAGAGTACCAGGCCCAAACGGGCGGCAGATCCCGGAGCGGGGATAGATCCACCTTTCCCTGCTAAACCTGCCGGTGTGGGGCTCTCAAAGCCCACGCCACAACACCACAAAAAGCCGCAGCCACGTAGCCACAGTTAGGGCCCATAGCTCACAGGAGGCAAGAAGCTGGAGTGATCTGGTCCAGGCGACAAGCAAACGGCAAACGAAGGGGAGAGAGGCTGCAGCATCTTCCCTGGGTGACCCCCATAGGGACTCAAAGTCGGGGTTACCCCAAACCACCAAGGGCTAAGGAAGGCGAGTTGGTAGTCACCCTCATAAAGTCAGCCTGAAGGATACCTGGTTCCCACCTGGTTCATCCCAGCTACGCCCGGGTTACTCACCCTGCCACCTGAAGTGAGTAAAAACCCTGAAAGACATTCTGCCTGTGTGGAGTTATTCTGCGCCTTGTGGTACTACGCACCTACATCGGGCCCTGGGGCTTGCCTCATTCTCAGGAGGCTAGTCCAACTAACTGCACATACCATCAGCCCCAGGCGACCCTCAACCTGCAGTGGCGGTCCCTACTGGCCGCAATACTGAGAGTGGCGTCACGACAAGAAGAAGATCTCCTACCTGTGACCAGATCCAGCTACGTGGAGTCCCTGAAGGTAATGCACCGACACAACACCTGTGGGGCTACACATCTGGCGTCACGAACAGGATAAGGACTAGACCTGTTCAGACAGGTGACCATGTGCCTGAGCGGTCCGCTTGAAAAATTGGAAGCGCCGCCATATTGCCACCATGAAAAGCGCGCTGAAAAACAACAGCAGCCCGCGCTGGGAGAAGTTACCGCCCACGAAGAGGTGTGGCTACCCAGAGATCCCCTGCAGAGTTCTGACCTTGCCAGCTATGAGAGGGGAAGCGTCCAGAGACGTCGGGACAGAAAGGGAGCCAGAAGCCTGCTGCTGGGAGAGGAGCTGCTGAAAGAGGCAGAGCGGAAACTGAACAGCTTGCTACTAGAGGCAACGGCGAGTCCACTGCTGGGAAATCGTGCAGGAGAGGGCGCAGAAGAAATGGCGTCTGACCGCAGAAACCCAGAACCGGGCTCCGCTGCCTGGTGGTATCGGGAGCTGGCCCAGTTCTGCGACCGACTGGAGACCCGGGTCGTGGAGCAGATCAGAGAAGAACGCATGGAACTTCTGGAGATGGCTGCCGCGGTTCAGGCCTATGAGAGGGGAACCGCACGACGAGTGCCAGACCGGACGGCGACGACTCAGACCCCGATGCTGCCACCGATGGGTGAGTCCAGTATTTCCCCTGCCGGCCCGGATGCCCCGACCTCTGCTGCCACGCCCGCGGTCCCTGAAGAGGCGCCCGGCGCGGCGACGCTGAGCCAGGCCGCAGCCACGCCAGGTGCGGCCCGCCAAGCCCAGGCCGCCGCAGCGATGCCCTGCTCGGCCCGCCAAGTCCCGGCCGCCGCAGCGATGCCCTGCTCGGCCCGCCAAGCCCCGGCCGCCGCAGCGATGCCCTGCTCGGCCCGCCAAGCCCCGGCCGCCGCAGCGATGCCCTGCTCGGCCCACCAAGACCCGGTCCCTGCAGCGACGCCCAGCCCAGCCTGCACGGATCCCATCGCAGCTGCGACGCCGATCCAGGCCGCCGCCATACAGGGCGCGGCCCGCCAAGACCAGGCCGCCGCCAAACAGGGCGCGGCCCGCCAAGACCAGGTCGCCGCCATACAGGGCGCGGCCCGCCAAGACCAGGCCGCCGCCATGTCAGGCGCGGCCCGCCAAGAGATTGCATCACCATTTACCCTGGCCTGCAAGGCCAGAGCAGACACCGCTCCCCAGTCTAAGGAAGTCCCTGCTAGGAAGTCCCTGATAGGAGAGGACCCCGAATACTGGAAGCTGAAGGCTGACCTAGAGGCCCAGTTCCCACAAGAGATGGTGGATCGGTATCTGCTCCCTCCGCACACCCCCAAGAGGATTCCAGCAACCCCTGCAGCAACCACGCCAAAGAGTCCCCTGCCTGAGCCTGCTGAAGAAAGCCCATCCCCAGCACTGCCACCAAAGGAGTGCCAAGAAGAACTAAGGGGGAGAGGAGGCCAGGCAGCTGAGGAGCTGACTCCGGAGCCACCGGCAGTGGAGCAATACTCAGAGCCGGAGATGTTACCCTATTCCCGTTGGGATGAGGAGGACTTGACACCGTCTGCTGACGAAGATCAGCCCAGAAACCTCACCTGGGGCCCTGCAGGCATTGAGGTAACAGCCCAGCAGAACCCAGCCCGCAAGACAAGGCGTCGCAACAGAACAACGCTGTCCCCTGCACCACAGTCTCCAGAGCAGAGAGAAGTCAAAGCCAGAGACCTACAGGAGAAAAGGTTCCTGAGAAGAGCCAAAGCCCAGGTCAGAGGACCCCTTTGCAGAGGAGTAGTAGAGGATTTCAATTTGAGAAGTGGATATGGATTCATTGTAGCCCCTGGTATCAAAGAAGGGATATTTGTCAACAGAAGAGATGTGAACGCTCATCTGCCTAGAGGACACCCTGGCAGAAACTTAAAGATGGGAAATACAGTACAATTCACTATGCATGAAGGCGAAAGAGGATTGTATGCGCTTGATGTAGTGCCATGTCCCAAAGAAGAAAGAAAAGACAGAGATAAAGAAACAGATGCAGCAAAGGAAACAGATGAAGATCAAGAAATAAAAGACAAGGAACCTACAGATGAGACTACCTCAGACGACGACAAAGAGCAAGAAAGCAGCAGGTGCCGCAGCCCAACAGGCCCAAGCCCTGGTATGGAGGAGTAAAGGAAAGTAAGAAGTTCAGCAGTTAGAAAGTTAAAGTTTTGAAAAGTTTGTTTTGCAACGTTTACGTTTAAGCATGTGCCCACAAAAACTATTGTGAGAAAACCATAAACCTTAAGGCTATGAACTGGCTATAGCCACAAACTCTCGCAGTGTAAATAGTTACACCAAAAGGGCACCACCACCACCAGAGTCAGCCTGTTTAGGGGCTTGGCTCGTCTGCAACCAGGAGGAGCCCGTCCGTATATAGGGCCTTGGCTCACCTGCGACCAGAGAGCATGCCTGTTTATGGGGCCTGGCTCTCCACCACAAAGAGGGTACCTGGTCGGCACCAACTGTGGAGGCCGCCTCTACATCCTGCCAGAAGAGGCTGAAGGCGCGGATCCACCAGGCCAGGTATACCCTGAAACCACCAGCCCATGTAAGCCGCCTCTACATCCTGCCAGAAGTGGCTGAAGCCGCGGCCAACGTGAGAGGGTTTTGGGTGGGTTAACGGACTTGTGGGTGGAGGGTGGTGATGTATGGTACCTGGTGCTTTTAAATGTTTTACATGTTTTAATGTTTTATGCATTTTAAAATGTTGTCTTGCAGCCCGAGGACGTGCTGGTGATAACTAAGGGGGGAATGTGGCGCCCCTGACCTGGTCAGGCACCACTGAGTACTGCACCCATGCTGGGGACAGTACAATACAGGTAATCCAGAAGGCTGACAGGGGTGTGGTACACAGGCGCATAGTGATCAGGTCTCACACATGTACCCATGAGAGGACCCCTGGGGATCCCAGGAGGGGGAAAAGCCTTGACCTTCACTGGAATAGTGGAGGGGGCCAAAAGCCTCCATCTCCTCTCAAGGGGTGTGGTAAGAGAGTCTGGTTGCTAGGTGGCGTAGGCAAGAACAGGAGAGGAGGGGCAGTGAGTCAGTGAGAGCAGAACTCCATAGGGCTCAGTGAGGAGCAGACCTGTGGGGCTGTTGCTGTCTAACAGCGCCCGCGCAGTGGCTACTGACGGGGGAGAACGGTCAACTAGGAGTGCTACCCGAAACCCATCTCAGCTAGAGAGAAGAGCACGGAGTGGGAAGTAAGGAGACTGCTAGAGAGTACCAGGCCCAAACGGGCGGCAGATCCCGGAGCGGGGATAGATCCACCTTTCCCTGCTAAACCTGCCGGTGTGGGGCTCTCAAAGCCCACGCCACAACACCACAAAAAGCCGCAGCCACGTAGCCACAGTTAGGGCCCATAGCTCACAGGAGGCAAGAAGCTGGAGTGATCTGGTCCAGGCGACAAGCAAACGGCAAACGAAGGGGAGAGAGGCTGCAGCATCTTCCCTGGGTGACCCCCATAGGGACTCAAAGTCGGGGTTACCCCAAACCACCAAGGGCTAAGGAAGGCGAGTTGGTAGTCACCCTCATAAAGTCAGCCTGAAGGATACCTGGTTCCCACCTGGTTCATCCCAGCTACGCCCGGGTTACTCACCCTGCCACCTGAAGTGAGTAAAAACCCTGAAAGACATTCTGCCTGTGTGGAGTTATTCTGCGCCTTGTGGTACTACGCACCTACATCGGGCCCTGGGGCTTGCCTCACTCTCAGGAGGCTAGTCCAACTAACTGCACATACCATCAGCCCCAGGCGACCCTCAACCTGCAGTGGCGGTCCCTACTGGCCGCAATACTGAGAGTGGCGTCACGACAAGAAGAAGATCTCCTACCTGTGACCAGATCCAGCTACGTGGAGTCCCTGAAGGTAATGCACCGACACAACACCTGTGGGGCTACACACAGACACTGAATAGCAGAAACCGCTGTGTGAATACTGACTTGAAAAATCCAATAGCTATATGTAAGAGTGAAAATGTGAAAAATGGAATCTGCATTACTGCCATGAACATATGAATCAAGAGAAATTTAGCTACTGGATTGATCAATGCAATAGAGCCCCAACACTAAGCCAAAGTATTTCTCTACGTTGGGGTCCCTAGCTTGTGTGTGTCCTCTCATGCAGTTAAAAAACCTACCGTGTATGGGAAGCTGAGACCCAGGCTATTTATTCGTATGATATGGATAAATGGATAATGGATAATGGATACGCATAAATAGCCTGGGTCTCAGCTTCCCATACACGGTAAGTTTTTTAACTGCATGAGAGGACACTCACAGCAAGTTGGGCTGCAGTGTGTACATCGCCCTGGCCAAAAACTGATGCTCTAGCAGGATACAGCTAAACCCCCACTAAGTGAAGGCATCACAGGTGCAGGAGAAGCAGATCACACACACACCTTCATGGAATGGAGGGGAGGTGACTGCTAGATGATAAAACTGCACACAAGTGGCTTGCATAGAGCGCTGTTCACATGCAGATGACACAGTCACAAACCCGCAGCCTATTAGGTAACGCCCTTCTATTAGATCAGGCGGGCTGCCAAGCCGTACTCCACTGTATATCATGCACGGACAGACACTCTACAATGCAAGGCCCAACAGAAAGGGGCCTGGCTGTATCCTGTACAAACAAAAAAATATGAGGTTTTTGTTGGTATTTATGGCCATAAAACGTAAGCCTACACCCTCGTCAAGGGACCTCATGTCTGTAGGTCCCTACACTAAATATAAAAAAAAAAAAAAGCAACAATAAGAGGATAATGTCCTCCAAAAATCAAGTATTACTCACAGCAAGTTGGGCTGCAGTGTGTACATCGCCCTGGCCAAAAACTGATGCTCTAGCAGGATACAGCTAAACCCCCACTAAGTGAAGGCATCACAGGTGCAGGAGAAGCAGATCACACACACACCTTCATGGAATGGAGGGGAGGTGACTGCTAGATGATAAAACTGCACACAAGTGGCTTGCATAGAGCGCTGTTCACATGCAGATGACACAGTCACAAACCCGCAGCCTATTAGGTAACGCCCTTCTATTAGATCAGGCGGGCTGCCAAGCCGTACTCCACTGTATATCATGCACGGACAGACACTCTACAATGCAAGGCCCAACAGAAAGGGGCCTGGCTGTATCCTGTACAAACAAAAAAATATGAGGTTTTTGTTGGTATTTATGGCCATAAAACGTAAGCCTACACCCTCGTCAAGGGACCTCATGTCTGTAGGTCCCTACACTAAATATAAAAAAAAAAAAAAAAAAAAACAACAATAAGAGGATAATGTCCTCCAAAAATCAAGTATTACTCACAGCAAGTTGGGCTGCAGTGTGTACATCGCCCTGGCCAAAAACTGATGCTCTAGCAGGATACAGCTAAACCCCCACTAAGTGAAGGCATCACAGGTGCAGGAGAAGCAGATCACACACACACCTTCATGGAATGGAGGGGAGGTGACTGCTAGATGATAAAACTGCACACAAGTGGCTTGCATAGAGCGCTGTTCACATGCAGATGACACAGTCACAAACCCGCAGCCTATTAGGTAACGCCCTTCTATTAGATCAGGCGGGCTGCCAAGCCGTACTCCACTGTATATCATGCACGGACAGACACTCTACAATGCAAGGCCCAACAGAAAGGGGCCTGGCTGTATCCTGTACAAACAAAAAAATATGAGGTTTTTGTTGGTATTTATGGCCATAAAACGTAAGCCTACACCCTCGTCAAGGGACCTCATGTCTGTAGGTCCCTACACTAAATATAAAAAAAAAACAACAATAAGAGGATAATGTCCTCCAAAAATCAAGTATTACTCACAGCAAGTTGGGCTGCAGTGTGTACATCGCCCTGGCCAAAAACTGATGCTCTAGCAGGATACAGCTAAACCCCCACTAAGTGGAGACATCACAGGTGCAGGAGAAGCACATCACACACACACCTTCATGGAATGGAGGGGAGGTGACTGCTAGATGATAAAACTGCACACAAGTGGCTTGCATAAAGCGCTGTTCACATGCAGATGACACAGTCACAAACCCGCAGCCTATTAGGTAACGCCCTTCTATTAGATCAGGCGGGCTGCCAAGCCGTACTCCACTGTATATCATGCACGGACAGACACTCTACAATGCAAGGCCCAACAGAAAGGGGCCTGGCTGTATCCTGTACAAACAAAAAAATGTGAGGTTTTTGTTGGTATTTATGGCCATAAAACGTAAGCCTACACCCTCGTCAAGGGACCTCATGTCTGTAGGTCCCTACACTAAATATAAAAAAAGCAACAATAAGAGGATAATGTCCTCCAAAAATGTTGGGCCTTGCATTGTAGAGTGTCTGTCCGTGCATGATATACAGTGGAGTACGGCTTGGCAGCCCGCCTGATCTAATAGAAGGGCGTTACCTAATAGGCTGCGGGTTTGTGACTGTGTCATCTGCATGTGAACAGCGCTCTATGCAAGCCACTTGTGTGCAGTTTTATCATCTAGCAGTCACCTCCCCTCCATTCCATGAAGGTGTGTGTGTGATCTGCTTCTCCTGCACCTGTGATGCCTTCACTTAGTGGGGGTTTAGCTGTATCCTGCTAGAGCATCAGTTTTTGGCCAGGGCGATGTACACACTGCAGCCCAACTTGCTGTGAGTAATACTTGATTTTTGGAGGACATTATCCTCTTATTGTTGTTTTTTTTTTTTTATATTTAGTGTAGGGACCTACAGACATGAGGTCCCTTGACGAGGGTGTAGGCTTACGTTTTATGGCCATAAATACCAACAAAAACCTCATATTTTTTTGTTTGTACAGGATACAGCCAGGCCCCTTTCTGTTGGGCCTTGCATTGTAGAGTGTCTGTCCGTGCATGATATACAGTGGAGTACGGCTTGGCAGCCCGCCTGATCTAATAGAAGGGCGTTACCTAATAGGCTGCGGGTTTGTGACTGTGTCATCTGCATGTGAACAGCGCTCTATGCAAGCCACTTGTGTGCAGTTTTATCATCTAGCAGTCACCTCCCCTCCATTCCATGAAGGTGTGTGTGTGATCTGCTTCTCCTGCACCTGTGATGCCTTCACTTAGTGGGGGTTTAGCTGTATCCTGCTAGAGCATCAGTTTTTGGCCAGGGCGATGTACACACTGCAGCCCAACTTGCTGTGAGTAATACTTGATTTTTGGAGGACATTATCCTCTTATTGTTGTTTTTTTATATTTAGTGTAGGGACCTACAGACATGAGGTCCCTTGACGAGGGTGTAGGCTTACGTTTTATGGCCATAAATACCAACAAAAACCTCATATTTTTTTGTTTGTACAGGATACAGCCAGGCCCCTTTCTGTTGGGCCTTGCATTGTAGAGTGTCTGTCCGTGCATGATATACAGTGGAGTACGGCTTGGCAGCCCGCCTGATCTAATAGAAGGGCGTTACCTAATAGGCTGCGGGTTTGTGACTGTGTCATCTGCATGTGAACAGCGCTCTATGCAAGCCACTTGTGTGCAGTTTTATCATCTAGCAGTCACCTCCCCTCCATTCCATGAAGGTGTGTGTGTGATCTGCTTCTCCTGCACCTGTGATGCCTTCACTTAGTGGGGGTTTAGCTGTATCCTGCTAGAGCATCAGTTTTTGGCCAGGGCGATGTACACACTGCAGCCCAACTTGCTGTGAGTAATACTTGATTTTTGGAGGACATTATCCTCTTATTGTTGCTTTTTTTTTATATTTAGTGTAGGGACCTACAGACATGAGGTCCCTTGACGAGGGTGTAGGCTTACGTTTTATGGCCATAAATACCAACAAAAACCTCATATTTTTTTGTTTGTACAGGATACAGCCAGGCCCCTTTCTGTTGGGCCTTGCATTGTAGAGTGTCTGTCCGTGCATGATATACAGTGGAGTACGGCTTGGCAGCCCGCCTGATCTAATAGAAGGGCGTTACCTAATAGGCTGCGGGTTTGTGACTGTGTCATCTGCATGTGAACAGCGCTCTATGCAAGCCACTTGTGTGCAGTTTTATCATCTAGCAGTCACCTCCCCTCCATTCCATGAAGGTGTGTGTGTGATCTGCTTCTCCTGCACCTGTGATGCCTTCACTTAGTGGGGGTTTAGCTGTATCCTGCTAGAGCATCAGTTTTTGGCCAGGGCGATGTACACACTGCAGCCCAACTTGCTGTGAGTAATACTTGATTTTTGGAGGACATTATCCTCTTATTGTTGCTTTTTTTACATGAGAGGACACACACAAGCTAGGGACCCCAACGTAGAGAAATACTTTGGCGTAGTGTTGGGGCTCTATTGCATTGATCAATCCAGTAGCTAAATTTCTCTTGATTCATATGTTCATGGCAGTAATGCAGATTCCATTTTTCACATTTTCACTCTTACATATAGCTATTGGATTTTTCAAGTCAGTATTCACACAGCAGTTTCTGCTATTTCATGTATTCCCCTTACATAGTCACTGGTGTGCATACCTTATCTCCCCATAGTGATGTTTTTTTAGGTTTTTGCACCCAGTTCAGACTTAGAATGGTGTTCCAAACGGTATTCCTTATTTGTTAGGATGTAGAGACAGACAGACAGTATACACAGACACAGACAGACAGTATACACAGCCAGACAGCTACATATTGCACACTATACAGGATAACATATCTTATACATAACACATACAGACAGCACATAACACATGATTCACATTATACTCACTTCCTTCTTGGCCTCCTGGAGTTCAGAGGGTCTTTAGAAGCAGCTTCTCCGGCCGCAGCAGTGCAGGTGCCCCTCCCCCCTCTATCTCTCCAGCCGCAGCAATGCAGGCGCCCCTCTCTGTGTGGTGAAGATGGGAGCAGGCCAGATGCAGAGGAGGCAAGGGCGCCCTGTGCTGGAGCCTGTGCACCGCAGGAGCAGCAAATGACAGTAAACTGTTGCTCCCTGCAGCACCCCCTCTGCTGTCTGCCGGAAGGGGCCCTGTGCGACTACTGGCTATGGTACTCACCTTCCCTGCGCTCCCCCGCCTCCTCCTGCATCACTTACAGCACCGGTAGCTGTCAGGATTTTTTCTGTTCCACATGCCTAGGATCTTGTGCGTGGGGAGCAATATCCACGGCACATCGCAGTACAGGGACCCGATGGATCTCTGTGCTGTGATGTATTTCATCTGGATGTGCAGCCTCCGACACACATCTATCTGATCAGGAGCTGGGGCAAAAATCGCACTGCACTCGCGGTACACCAGTGTACCGCGAGTGCGGTGCGATAATGGCAATAGGCGGCTAGGAAGAGAGAGGGAGATAAATCCCTCCCTCCCCTCCTCAGTGCCGGCCCTTCCCCCGCAGCTGAGGTCCGCTCTCATGGTTGGACCTCGGTCGCAGGGAAACTTGCATGACATTCGGCTCTGCTGTACGGCCAGCATGAGCCGAGTGTCATGCGAGGGGATCGCAGTAATCCCCATGTGGCCCCAGCCGAATACAGATTTTACCTCAGAATTGAGAATTTTAAATATGACTTATCAATTTTGGCATTGGAAGAAGCAAACTGGTCTGATGAGATATATTATAAAGTTGCATATATTCATGTGTACTATTGATTTATGAAATAAAAATTACTTACTTGGTGCGGTTGTGGTGTGTACTCTTGTTATTTTATAGCTTCCTTCCTATTCTTGTTTTTCCTCGTGAACCTCTTATTGTTTTTACCTTTGTGTGTGTGTTGTGTGACAGTTTTGGTTTTCCCCTGTTTGTTTTTATCTGTGGGTTTCATCACACCCCTGTCTCATTCCTTCCTGGGGGGTGGGGTAGGGGGAATCAGATCAGGACTGGTCAGGAGCAAGGCCAGGAAGGAAACTCAGGCCTCTCTACCATCAGAAGTATTTCCAAGAAGGATATAGCTCCCTAGCTTGAGGGACAGCCTAGGAGCCCCGTTTCCCCACTATACCATAGTAATCATAATAGATGGTTGCAATTTAAGAGATGTCTGCAAAGAAACAAAAGGAATTTTCACATTTTTGATCAGAGATAAGCCAATAAAATCCTCTCCAGCTCCAGAATCAAACTAGGTCACGTGAACATGAAAGAACTGAAGGAAAGTGACATAACCACAGGCATTTTGTCTTTAGCGAAGGGTACTGGTAACCCCAAGATGATTCCCCCCTTCCTTGCCTACGGTGTGAAGTTTACCTGTTTGGTTTTCAGTTTGGAACCATTTATGTGAGCTTTTTAATTTGTCCACTCCCTATCCCTCTTCACGACATATGACGCACTGGTGCATCATCATATGTGGTCTCTGCCTTTGATGAGGCTTTGCACGCCAAGCCTGCACCTTTCTGTCATTACAATCTGTAATGACAGGTAGCATCTGCACTGTGTGGAGCGGGCTTTTCTTCTGACCCCGCTGCAAAGTCTCTGATAATCTCCTTGAGATATATATAAATATATATATATATATATATATATATATATATATATATATATATGTGCCGCCCCCGTGCCAGCAGCCGGCGCTGCTCGGGTCCGGGCCTTCTGGGGTGGTAGCTCGAGGGTCTCCGGACCCGGGGGTCTCGCTGACACGCCAAATAAAAAGGGGGGATGTACAGTCATGGCCAGAATGCTACAAATATTAATTTTTACAAAGTCTACTGCTTACGTTTTTCTAATGGCAATTTGCATATACTCCAGAATGTCATACAGAGTTATCAGCTTAACAGCAATTACTTGCAAAGTCAATATTGGCAAAGAAAATGAACTTTAACCCCCAAAACACATTTCAACATCATTGCATTCCTGCCTTAAAAGGAGCAGCTAACACTTGTTTTAGTGATTGTTCCATTAACACAGGTGTGGGTGTTGATGAGGACAGGGCTGGCGATCAATCATTCATGATTAAGTAAGAATGACACCACTGGACACTTTAAAAGGAGGCTGGTGCTTGGTATCATTGTTTCTCTTCAGTTAACCATGGTTATCTCTAAAGAAACACGTGCAGCCATCATTGCTCTGCACAAAAATGGCCTAACAGGGAAAAGTATCGCAGCTACAAAGATTGCACCTCAGTCAACAATCTATCGCATCATCAAGAACTTCAAGGAGAGAGCTTCCATTGTTGCCAAAAAGGCTCCAGGGCGCCCAAGAAGGACCAGCAAACGCCAGGACCGTATCTTAAAACTGTTTCAGCTGCGGGATCGGACTACCAGCAGTGCCGAGCTAGCTCAGCAATGGCAGCAGGCTGTTGTGAGTGCTTCTGCACGCACTGTGAGGCGGAGACTCTTTGAGCAAGGCCTGGTTTCAAGGAGGGCAGCAAAGAAGCCACTTCTCTCCAGAAAAAACATCAGGGACCGACTGATATTCTGCAAAAGGTACAGGGAGTGGACTGCTGAGGACTGGGGTAAAGTCATTTTCACAGATGAATCCCCTTTTCGATTGTTTGGGACATCTGGAAAACAGCTTATTAGGAGAAGAAGAGGTTAGCGCTACCATCAGTCTTGTCTCATGCCAACTGTTAAGCATCCTAAAACGATTCATGTGTGGGGTTGCTTCTCAGCCAAGGCAATCGGTTCACTCACAATCTTGCCTAAAAACACAGCCATGAATAAAGAATGGTACCAGAATGTCCTCCAAGAGCAACTTCTCCCAACTGTCCAAGAGCAGTTTGGCGCCCAACAATGCCTTTTCCAGCATGATGGAGCACCTTGCCATAAAGCAAAGGTGATCACTAAATGGCTCATGGAACAAAACATAGAGATTTTGGGTCCATGGCCTGGAAACTCCCCAGATCTTAATCCCATTGAGAACTTGTGGACAATCATCAAGAGACGGGTGGACAAACAAAAACCAACAAATTCTGGCAAAATGCAAGCATTGCTTATGCAAGAATTGACAGCTATGAGTCAGGATTTGGTCCAGAAGTTGATTGAGAGCATGCCAAGGAGAATTGCAGAGGTCCTGAAGAAGAAGGGTCAACACGGCAAATATTGACTTGCTGCATTAACTCATTCTAACTGTCAATATAACCTTTTGGTACTCATAATATGATTGCAATTATATTTCTGTATGTGATGTAAACATCAGACAAACACAATTAAAAACCAGAGGGCAACAGATCATGTGAAAATATAATTTTGGTGTCATTCTCAAAACTTTTGGCCATGACTGTAGATGTACGGGCTAGGCCGTAATACGTTCGTGATGCCATCCACGGTGTGTGATGAAGGTGGACACCACCGCTGCCGTTGTAGGGCACCCGGGGGAGATGGGGTGGCAGCTAGTTGTTATCCCCCTCCGTGGGTAGGGATGGTTGCCCCAGGACCCGATGTCTCAGTGCAGGGTATAGCGACCGCATGGAGTGTTTGTGTACTCACAGTAAATAAACCACACAGTCTCTGGTAAACCAAGGTGCTGGTGGCCGGTGCCGCGGCCGGTTGCATTCGGGTCTCTGCACTGTTTTGTGTAAGGTAGACTTCCTAGTCTAAAACTCAGGAGTCCGCTCCCGGCTGGATGTGGCCTAAGGAGCCGTGCCCGCAGATGCTGGCCCGTGGGATCTATGGGGCCTGGCGGTGACCTCCTATCCCTATCGGTGGGCTGTTGTCTTCTATGAGGAACTTTGGGTGGGACAAGACCTCTAGTCCTGGCCTCAATCGGTGAATTAACCAGTTTGTTTGTTTCCGGTTCTGGCTTCAGGTTCTGAGTAGCCCCCTTTGTGCTCCGGTTTCCGGGTCGGTTCCCCGTGTCGGTACCGGCGGGCTACAACCCTGTCCCAGTCCACCTCGGTTCTGCCGAGCCGTCTTCCCATCTCCTGCTGACGGAGACGACCATCTGCCTCCTAGCCAGTGGCACCAGGGCTCCTACCCTGTTACTGTTCAACTTGAACTTTCCTGCTGGAGCTACACTTAGCTCCAGCCCACACTCCTCTCCAAACTCAACTCCAAACTGAACTAACTACTGTTTTCCGGCCCCGGGCTGTCTGGACCCCTGGGTGGGTGTGTCCAACCGCCTGGTCACGCCCACTGGTGTGTCTATCTTTCCCTAAGGGGGGGGTGACTAGGGTTTTTGGTTGGCTGTGTGTTTCCTAAGTGGGGAAAAGGTGTTGTGTAGGGGCCTGTTTGTGACTACCTGGTTTTACCAGGGCGTCACATATACACATATATATATCCGTCATGGAGCTTGAAAAGATTAATATCTCAAGAATGGCTGGAAATTGTAAAAGTCCTTGCTTTTGCAAGCACTATTTGAAAATATCCAACAATGAAGTTAGAAATATACTTTTAAGGGACTTAAAGGAAACAGGACAGAAGATTTATATTGCCTGAACCATAAGCAAAATAAATCACAGGCTGGCTGGTTTATTGTATCCATGTATTTTACTCTGAAACATGGCAGCCTTTTTGAGATATTCTACTTTGAAATGCACACCGGGAACCTCGTGACTCAGATGACTAGCCCAAGAGGCCGATCCCTATACACACACAGGGAGATATCTGTCAGTCATGGAGCATGGGCAGGTGAAAGCCATGACAAATCGGTCTCTTGAAACCCTTTAAATTGGGGAACCCCCATGGATCAGATTTGATTTTTTTCAACACTAAAAATAGAAAAATATCCACAGCACTTGCTGGCTAAAGGTCAAAAAACACAAAAACTCCACCTTACATAAACAATTAACTCCTTCATGATCGGGCGATTTTCCGTTTTTCTCTTTTGCTTCCCTTCTTCCGATAGCCATAACTTATTTATTTCTGTCAATCTTGCCATTAGAGGGCTTGTTTTTTGCGAGACAAGTTGTAATTTTTAAATGAAACAATGAGTTTTACCATTTAGCGGAAAATGGTAAAAAAATTCCAAGTGTCTAAAAATTGCAATTATTTTTGGGATAGTTTATTCACCATATTCACCATATGGTAAAACTGATGTGTCGATGTGATGCCTCAGGTCGGTGCGAGTTTGTAGATACCAAACATGTAAAGGGTTACATTTATCTAAGGGGTTTGTCCAAAAAAAGTGGCACCATATTCCACAGCCTGTAGAGTTTTCATTTTTTGGGATATGGAGCTCAGTGATGGCTTATGTTTTGCGTCTCGAGCTGACGTTGTTAGCGATACAATTTTTGTGCAGATACTACGTTTTGATTGCCTGTTATTGCATTTTGTGCAAAATTTGCGACGACCAAAAAACGTAATTTTGGCGCTTGAAATTTGTCGCTATGCCGTTTACTTTTCAGAATAATTGATTTTATATTCTGATAGATCAGGCATTTATGAACTCTGCAATACCAAATGTGTGTATATTTTTTTTATTTTTTAACCCTTTAATTTTCAATGGGGCAAATGGAGGGTGATTTGAACTTTTAGATTTTTTATTTTTAAAAAAAAAATTAAAACTTTATTTTTTACATTTTTTATTTATTTTACTAGTCCTTCTAATGGACTATAAGGATCAGCAGTCTGATCGCTGATTCATTTCTAATGATCAGAGCTGCACAGCTCAGATCAACAGAAATGCTGGGTTCTTGTTACAGCCACTGCTCTACCAGCTGTAACAGGACTTAGGTTATGATAGCGACAGGAGTCATGACATAATAAGAAATAACGTTTGGAACTCCATTCTATGTCTGAACTGGGTGCAAAAACCTAAAAAAACATCACTATGGGGAGATAAGGTATGCACACCAGTGACTATGTAAGGGGAATACATGAAATAGCAGAAACTGCTGTGTGAATACTGACATGAAAAATTCAATAGCTATATGTAAGAATGAAATGTGAAAAACGGAACCTGCATTACTGCCATGAATATATGAATAAAGAGAAATTTAGCTACTGAATTGATCAATGCAATAGAGCCCCAACACTACGCCAAAGTATTTCTCTACGTTGGGGTCCCTAGCTTGTGCGTGTCCTCTCATGCAGTTAAAAAACTTACCGTGTATGGGAAGCTGAGACCCAGGCTATATATACGATGTGGATTGGCAATAGGTGTGTATGGGGAGGGTTCACAAACGAAAAACTACTAACAAATAAGAAATAACGTTTGGAACTCCATTCTATGTCTGAACTGGGTGCAAAAACCTAAAAAAACATCACTATGGGGAGATAAGGTATGCACACCAGTGACTATGTAAGGGGAATACATGAAATAGCAGAAACTGCTGTGTGAATACTGACATGAAAAATTCAATAGCTATATGTAAGAATGAAATGTGAAAAATGGAACCTGCATTACTGCCATGAACATATGAATCAAGAGAAATTTAGCTACTGAATTGATCAATGCAATAGAGCCCCAACACTACGCCAAAGTATTTCTCTACGTTGGGGTCCCTAGCTTGTGCGTGTCCTCTCATGCAGTTAAAAAACTTACCGTGTATGGGAAGCTGAGACCCAGGCTATATATACGATGTGGATTGGCAATAGGTGTGTATGGGGAGGGTTCACAAACGAAAAACTACTAACAAATAAGAAATAACGTTTGGAACTCCATTCTATGTCTGAACTGGGTGCAAAAACCTAAAAAAACATCACTATGGGGAGATAAGGTATGCACACCAGTGACTATGTAAGGGGAATACATGAAATAGCAGAAACTGCTGTGTGAATACTGACATGAAAAATTCAATAGCTATATGTAAGAATGAAATGTGAAAAATGGAACCTGCATTACTGCCATGAATATATGAATAAAGAGAAATTTAGCTACTGAATTGATCAATGCAATAGAGCCCCAACACTACGCCAAAGTATTTCTCTACGTTGGGGTCCCTAGCTTGTGCGTCTCCTCTCATGCAGTTAAAAAACTTACCGTGTATGGGAAGCTGAGACCCAGGCTATATATACGATGTGGATTGGCAATAGGTGTGTATGGGGAGGGTTCACAAACGAAAAACTACTAACAAATAAGAAATAACGTTTGGAACTCCATTCTATGTCTGAACTGGGTGCAAAAACCTAAAAAAACATCACTATGGGGAGATAAGGTATGCACACCAGTGACTATGTAAGGGGAATACATGAAATAGCAGAAACTGCTGTGTGAATACTGACATGAAAAATTCAATAGCTATATGTAAGAATGAAATGTGAAAAATGGAACCTGCATTACTGCCATGAACATATGAATCAAGAGAAATTTAGCTACTGAATTGATCAATGCAATAGAGCCCCAACACTACGCCAAAGTATTTCTCTACGTTGGGGTCCCTAGCTTGTGCGTGTCCTCTCATGCAGTTAAAAAACTTACCGTGTATGGGAAGCTGAGACCCAGGCTATATATACGATGTGGATTGGCAATAGGTGTGTATGGGGAGGGTTCACAAACGAAAAACTACTAACAAATAAGAAATAACGTTTGGAACTCCATTCTATGTCTGAACTGGGTGCAAAAACCTAAAAAAACATCACTATGGGGAGATAAGGTATGCACACCAGTGACTATGTAAGGGGAATACATGAAATAGCAGAAACTGCTGTGTGAATACTGACATGAAAAATTCAATAGCTATATGTAAGAATGAAATGTGAAAAATGGAACCTGCATTACTGCCATGAATATATGAATAAAGAGAAATTTAGCTACTGAATTGATCAATGCAATAGAGCCCCAACACTACGCCAAAGTATTTCTCTACGTTGGGGTCCCTAGCTTGTGCGTGTCCTCTCATGCAGTTAAAAAACTTACCGTGTATGGGAAGCTGAGACCCAGGCTATATATACGATGTGGATTGGCAATAGGTGTGTATGGGGAGGGTTCACAAACGAAAAACTACTAACAAATAAGAAATAACGTTTGGAACTCCATTCTATGTCTGAACTGGGTGCAAAAACCTAAAAAAACATCACTATGGGGAGATAAGGTATGCACACCAGTGACTATGTAAGGGGAATACATGAAATAGCAGAAACTGCTGTGTGAATACTGACATGAAAAATTCAATAGCTATATGTAAGAATGAAATGTGAAAAATGGAACCTGCATTACTGCCATGAACATATGAATCAAGAGAAATTTAGCTACTGAATTGATCAATGCAATAGAGCCCCAACACTACGCCAAAGTATTTCTCTACGTTGGGGTCCCTAGCTTGTGCGTGTCCTCTCATGCAGTTAAAAAACTTACCGTGTATGGGAAGCTGAGACCCAGGCTATATATACGATGTGGATTGGCAATAGGTGTGTATGGGGAGGGTTCACAAACGAAAAACTACTAACAAATAAGAAATAACGTTTGGAACTCCATTCTATGTCTGAACTGGGTGCAAAAACCTAAAAAAACATCACTATGGGGAGATAAGGTATGCACACCAGTGACTATGTAAGGGGAATACATGAAATAGCAGAAACTGCTGTGTGAATACTGACATGAAAAATTCAATAGCTATATGTAAGAATGAAATGTGAAAAATGGAACCTGCATTACTGCCATGAACATATGAATCAAGAGAAATTTAGCTACTGAATTGATCAATGCAATAGAGCCCCAACACTACGCCAAAGTATTTCTCTACGTTGGGGTCCCTAGCTTGTGCGTGTCCTCTCATGCAGTTAAAAAACTTACCGTGTATGGGAAGCTGAGACCCAGGCTATATATACGATGTGGATTGGCAATAGGTGTGTATGGGGAGGGTTCACAAACGAAAAACTACTAACAAATAAGAAATAACGTTTGGAACTCCATTCTATGTCTGAACTGGGTGCAAAAACCTTAAAAAACATCACTATGGGGAGATAAGGTATGCACACCAGTGACTATGTAAGGGGAATACATGAAATAGCAGAAACTGCTGTGTGAATACTGACATGAAAAATTCAATAGCTATATGTAAGAATGAAATGTGAAAAATGGAACCTGCATTACTGCCATGAATATATGAATAAAGAGAAATTTAGCTACTGAATTGATCAATGCAATAGAGCCCCAACACTACGCCAAAGTATTTCTCTACGTTGGGGTCCCTAGCTTGTGCGTGTCCTCTCATGCAGTTAAAAAACTTACCGTGTATGGGAAGCTGAGACCCAGGCTATATATACGATGTGGATTGGCAATAGGTGTGTATGGGGAGGGTTCACAAACGAAAAACTACTAACAAATAAGAAATAACGTTTGGAACTCCATTCTATGTCTGAACTGGGTGCAAAAACCTAAAAAAACATCACTATGGGGAGATAAGGTATGCACACCAGTGACTATGTAAGGGGAATACATGAAATAGCAGAAACTGCTGTGTGAATACTGACATGAAAAATTCAATAGCTATATGTAAGAATGAAATGTGAAAAATGGAACCTGCATTACTGCCATGAACATATGAATCAAGAGAAATTTAGCTACTGAATTGATCAATGCAATAGAGCCCCAACACTACGCCAAAGTATTTCTCTACGTTGGGGTCCCTAGCTTGTGCGTGTCCTCTCATGCAGTTAAAAAACTTACCGTGTATGGGAAGCTGAGACCCAGGCTATATATACGATGTGGATTGGCAATAGGTGTGTATGGGGAGGGTTCACAAACGAAAAACTACTAACAAATAAGAAATAACGTTTGGAACTCCATTCTATGTCTGAACTGGGTGCAAAAACCTAAAAAAACATCACTATGGGGAGATAAGGTATGCACACCAGTGACTATGTAAGGGGAATACATGAAATAGCAGAAACTGCTGTGTGAATACTGACATGAAAAATTCAATAGCTATATGTAAGAATGAAATGTGAAAAATGGAACCGGCATTACTGCCATGAATATATGAATAAAGAGAAATTTAGCTACTGAATTGATCAATGCAATAGAGCCCCAACACTACGCCAAAGTATTTCTCTACGTTGGGCTCCCTAGCTTGTGCGTGTCCTCTCATGCAGTTAAAAAACTTACCGTGTATGGGAAGCTGAGACCCAGGCTATATATACGATGTGGATTGGCAATAGGTGTGTATGGGGAGGGTTCACAAACGAAAAACTACTAACAAATAAGAAATAACGTTTGGAACTCCATTCTATGTCTGAACTGGGTGCAAAAACCTAAAAAAACATCACTATGGGGAGATAAGGTATGCACACCAGTGACTATGTAAGGGGAATACATGAAATAGCAGAAACTGCTGTGTGAATACTGACATGAAAAATTCAATAGCTACATGTAAGAGTGAAAATGTGAAAAATGGAACCTGCATTACTGCCATGAATATATGAATAAAGATAAATTTAGCTACTGAATTGATCAATGCAATAGAGCCCCAACACTACGCCAAAGTATTTCTCTACGTTGGGGTCCCTAGCTTGTGCGTGTCCTCTCATGCAGTTAAAAAACTTACCGTGTATGGGAAGCTGAGACCCAGGCTATATATACGATGTGGATTGGCAATAGGTGTGTATGGGGAGGGTTCACAAACGAAAAACTACTAACTGCTATTTCATGTATTCCCCTTACATAGTCACTGGTGTGCATACCTTATCTCCCCATAGGAGTCATGACATGACCTGTCACTACCATGACAACTATCTGCTCCCTGTGATCGTATCACGGGCCACCGATGGCGGCGGGGAAAGGCGCATTCTCCGCTGTGGCAATTTAAATCGTGCTGTCATTTTGACAGCCTGATTTCAGGGTTCAACAGGGGTGGGTGGATTGCTAATCCACCTGCGCCTGATGTCAACAGCAGACATGTGCGCGGATCACTACTGGCTCACCGCAGAAGCTGACGGTGATGACCCCTTCATTATTTAACACATACTGTTATGTCCTAGGTCATGAAGGAGTTAAAAATGATAGCGTTAACTAGGGCTCCCAAAAAACCTGAAAAATGCTGTTTATTCTTCTATAGACGTGAAAAACAACCAATGTTTCCATCTTTATGGTCTTTATAAGGCTATGCATTGTAAAATCAAATCAATATGATATCCAGTGCTCAGCATATAGGAGTACACCCCCTTTGAATAGTTACGATTTGAATCAATATCTTACTGAACACAAGAACAGTTTCCCAAATTTTGATACGACCGAGTTTCATAGAATATTTTTTTAACCCATTACATGAAAGTAAGGTTAATAATATAACTTTCAGTACAGAATGTTCAGTTGTACTTACATTAGTTGATGGAAAAATGAATACATCCCGTATCAAAACTTCAAATTGTAGCATTTTGTATGACCTTCATGATTTTTAAAGGGAATTTGTCACCAGATATTTGCTAAATCATCTAAGAGCAGCATAATGTAGGAAAGAGACCACAATTTCAGCTATGTATCACTTAATTTAATGGGTGCAGACGTGATACAATCAGAGATTTTAGATGTAGCATGTTGCAGAGCTCAGAAAGTTAACCCCTGATTAGCAGGTTTTTGTGTACATTGAATATTGACAGTAAGCTGATAATTAGTGCTGGGGGGCGTGGTTGGACCAGGAGACACATGAGCACCTAGTCTAGCAGTGATAATCTCCTGCAGATAAAACACTACTATTGAAATACCAGCACACGGCCTAATAAGCCACACATTGCTCAAATCAATGTCTCAGCCCCTAACCCATGCTACCCTCAGACTACTGTAACAATGCTACTCACTACAAAACAAAAAAATCCAATAAGTCCTTGTCACTGCAGGCTCACCCGCTGGGGATAAACTCGGAATAAAGCTCTTTCATACACAGAGATCCACTTTTTTAAGGTCTAGCAACCCGCCCGTCTCTCCAGCTGCTTGTAAAATCCATCCCTTTTATGCCCTAATATTCTGCAAGCACTACTTTTAGTGGAGCTTACTCCTGGGCTTACATTACAGAGGATAACCACCTCTGCGACACATACCTCCCATCGACTATATGACCAGCAGTTTTGTTACATATGTCGCGGGCGGGGAGGGCGCTGCGCTCACCACGCTCGGGTCCGGCGCTGCTGCTCGGTGGCTCGAGCGGTGGGCCGGATCCGGGGACTCGAGCGGCGCTCCTCGCCCGTGAGTGAAAGGGATGGTTTGGTTTGGGGATGTAGTCCGTGACGCCACCCACGGTTTGTGGTGATAATGGGACACCACCGCTGCTCTGCACGGGGATCCCAGGAGCGATGACAGGGAGCAGCTGAGATGTTTCTCTCCCCTCCGTGGGTAGGGGGGTTTGGTGGTCCCGGGGCCCGGTGATAGTGACTGGAGGGTGGATGGCAGGAGTTGGGGAGGTGCAGGGTCGCGGGGGCAGCGCAGTGCCAGACGGCACAGTGGTACTCACTCAGCCAGTAACGTACACGGAGTCTCTGGTAAAACAAACGGCTGGATGGACGGGTCCCACAGACGGCTGCGGTGGTCACTCCCGGTAGGTTGGCGGTGACTGTCTCTCCCTGCACCTTTGATGTGTTTTCGGCCCTGATGGCTTCCCACCGGTGACCCGCTCCCCAGCGGTGTATCTGCCAGAGGAGCCTCTATTGCCCGCAGGCGCTGACCCTGGGAACTCTAGCTGTTGCGGTAGCTGTATTTCCCTTCACGGTTGAGCGGTTGCCTTCAGTCGGGTCTTTGCTGCTGGGAAACCACGGAGGTTCCCGTCGCTGACGGATTTGACCGGTTTAACGGCGACTCCAAGCCTGGTCGGGGTCCGTAGGCCCTGCCGAATGGTGCTGGCTTCTCTTCGCTCCCCGGTCCGGTACCGGCGGGCCACCGCCCGACCCCGGTCCTTACGGTTGTGCGTCAATCGGCCTCGCCTGCAGATGGTCACCACCGTCTGCCAACCTTGCTGTAGGTGCCCGGGCCACGTACCCGGACATGGTCAGACTGCTCCTTTACCACTTCACTCCTTCACTCTCAAACTCAACTCCTCTCCTTTTCCCGCCTCCAGGACTGTGAACTCCTCGGTGGGTGGGGCCAACCGCCTGGCTCCACCCCACCTGGTGTGGACATCAGCCCCTGGAGGGAGGCAACAAGGATTTGTGTGTGACTCTGGTGTTCCTAACCGGGGTGTGGGGTGTGTTGCTGCTGTATCTGTGATGTCCTGGCTTGTCCAGGGCGCCACATATACCTACCCCTATGCCTAAATCTGTGGGGCTTGGCACCTTCCACTAATAGACACAGGAGTCTCAATAGGGCGTTAGCATTACTATGCAGCTTCCCAGCTCTATGTTCAACATGGAATCTATAATCCTGCAGGGCTAGAAACCAACGGGTAACTCTGACATTTCTCCCCTTTTTCTCCCTCGTCCATCTAAGTGGGGCATGATCTGAGACTAGTCTAAACTTCCTAACTATCAGGTAGTATAGTAACGTGTCAACCGTCCATTTTATGGCCAAACATTCGTTTTCTATGATAGAATAATCCTTCTCACAAGCTGACAGTTTCCTACTCAAGTAAAGAATAGGATGTTCTTCTCCATTTATCTCCTGAGACAGGACCGCTCCTAATCTGACTTCTGAGGCATCTGTCTGGACCACAAATTCCTTCTTGAAGTCGGGTGCCACCAAGACCGGCTGTTTAAACAACGCCACTTTCAGTTCTTGAAATGTCATCTCCACCTCCGAGGTCCACTTGGCCATAGATGATTTTGTCCCCTTAAGGAGTTCAGTCAGGGATGCGGCTACAATGGCGAAGTTTGGAATAAATCTTCTTTAGTACCCCACGATTCCTACAAAAGCCCTAACCTACTTCTTTGAAAGTGGTCTTGGCTAATTCTGGATTGCATCCACTTCGTTAATTTGGGGTTTAATTTCACCCCTTCCCACCACATAGCCTATAGCAGAAAGTAGTAGAGATGGGTTTTCAAAGGCCGCACCAATGACCAAAGGACGATGGAAGTATAAGATTAATGTTGCTTTATTTCATGCTCAGGTCAGGACGCTATTATCAAATTTCAGCGTATAGTGTGCGGGGGGGGGGGACGCAGTTTAGATCTGTGGTGCTGAGAGAATGCCGATCGACTTTTTTTTTTCCTAAGTGCGTGTGCAGTGGGGCGGGCCAGGATGTCAGCCAATCACAGACACACACAGCTAAGTGGATTTTTGCCAGACAAGCAAGGGCATGTGTCATAGGCTGTGAATGTCACATGTCCTTGCCTTATAAAATACGGCCATTTTCCCTGTCGCCGCCATTATCTGCCTTCTGCGTGTGGGTGACAGTCACTGCTCACGCTGCTGTGTGCGCTATAGACATAGTGCGAGGTACACAGCGCTGTAGGGATTAGGGACTGCTATTTATTTCAGCCCTTTTCAGGGCTGATTTCCAGGCGTTCATAGCCATAGCTGCTAGGCAGGTCCGTGCAAACGCTGTGTACAGCTTTAGAGAACAGCGTCTGTGTACCTCAGCTCAGGGAATTCCTTGCTGCATTACATCATTAGGAGGGATAGAAAGTGAGGCGTCCTTTCCTGTCCTGGTACCCACAGATCCCGGGCACTGTACCCACCTGCCCACTTTTGCCACGCTATTTTATTTGCCCAAAGAGCTGACACTTTTTCTGCCATCCTAAAAGTGTCTGGAATACTAAGTTAGAAAGCCATGGAACCCATAGGGTGGAGGGGCGACATGACTAGAGGGAAGGGAAGGAGTGATGGGGTTAATGGAAACAGGAATGGTTTGTTTATAAGGCAGAGTAAAGGGATTGGTGGGTAGGAGGAGTTCCCTGGAGGAAGAGGTGGGACAGTTGAGGGGTGTAAGTAAAGGACTTTGACTTACCCCCTCTATCTTGACTTCCGGATATGGAACGATCTGACTGGAGAGGTTCCTATAAGGTGTCAGGACGTCACCTTCTATTTCTCCATGGAGGAGTGGGAGTATTTAGAAGGACACAAAGATCTGTACAAGGACGTCATGATGGAGGTTCCCCAGCCCCTCACATCACCTGACTTCCGGATATGGAACGATCCGGACGTGCGACAGGATGGCTGCTACCCGGGAGCAGCGGATTCATCATGGCAGTGCACGGGCCCCTGGCAGCGCGGTCCCACGTCTTGGCTGCTGGGGGTTAACCCGTTGGCACTTTCCCCTCGCTCCCCTGTCAGCTGCGGGCGGCGTCCCCCCTCCCTCATATCTCAGGTACTTGCCGTGTGCGGGGGGAGCGAGGAGGAGATGCGAGAGCCCCTTCGGGGACCCTCCGCGGTAGGACGTGGGCAGGGCAGTACTCAGCTGCTGCTCCGGCCGCGGGAGGAATCTCCGTCCGGGCCGCGGCAGCCGGGAGGGGGGCGTGGCTTGGCTGCGGCCTACTTCCGGTCCGAGCCGCGGCCTGGATTGCTGGATGCGGCGGCTCCCGGACGGGGAGAGCGCCCGGCGGTGACAGAGGCCAGCTTTACCCCTCGCGGAAGGCGGGGGGGGGGGCCGCGGAGCTGCAGCCAGTGGTGGGTCCGGCACCAGGGCAGGCGGGCCTGGGGCGACGGGTGCCCAGGAAGCGTCGGTGAGTGGGGGTGACGGCAGGGGCCCTGCAGTTCCTGCTTGGTCACCCAGATCAGGTTGCAGCTCCCGGCCGCGGCGGTCTCCCCCAGGAGGGGGAGGGCCCAGCGGACAGAGGCTTTCATGGGGCCCAGGAGGGCTGGATGCGGCGGCTCCTGGCCAGGAGAGCGCCCGGCGAGGACGGAGGCCAGCGTTACCCCCCCCCCCCCGCGGGTGGAGGGGGGTGGCCGGGGGGCTGCAGCCAGCAAGGGGTCCGGCACCAGGGCAGGCGAGCATGGTGCGACGGATGCCCGGGAGGCGTCGGTACGTGGGGGTGACGGCGGGGGCCCTGCGGTCCCCGCCTGGTCACCCAGAGCAGGCGTGCAGCTCCCGGCAGTGGCGGTCTCCCCCAAGGGGGGGAGGGCCCGGCGGACGGATGCCTTCTGGGCCCAGGAGGGCAGGAGGCTGGCGGCTCTGGATGGGAGTCTGCTGGCAGCGGGTCGGGCCACAGGTACCCCCTGTCCTTGCAGGTAGCAAGGGGGGGTCAGGCCAGAAGATAAGGCCCGCGGTGGCAGCCCGTAGGACGGGACGGTTTCCGGGGTTGTCGCCGCGGGACAGAAGATGGAGCTTGGAGGATGGTGCCCACGCGGCGTACCAGGAGGACGGCCGTGGTGGTGGCAGCGCTTCGGCGGCGTCTGCATTACATGAGCCAGAGGCGGTCGGCTCCAGCGAGGAGGAGGAGGAAGCAGCGACGGATGAATCAGACGTCCGGATGGCGTGATTTTTATTCCAGGATATGCCGGGTCGCGGTCGGGTGAGACGGCCGTGGATTTGGCAGGGCTGGGGGGGGGGGCGGCTGCGGACACGGCAGCGCCGAGTGGGTTGGTGTTTTGACCAGGTATGGGGTTTACTGAAGTGGTGTATACGGTTGTGGAGAGTGCGCATGCACCGCCGGCGGCATGGACGGGATCGGTGGTTAGTAGGCGCAGGTGCGGCAGGCAGAGTGAAGGCGCATGAGGCGGCAGGGGAGCATTTTCGGGCAGAGGCGGCAAGGGCTGTGACAGAGTGAGTGGTGAGGAACGAAGAGGGGGATGAGGTGGTGCGTCTGGCTGACAGTGGCCAAGTGTGAGAGGTATGGGTGCTTCAAAGGCCCGCTGGGGGGGCTCACTTGCTGGAGGATGTGAGGGATAAGATTTGAATGGGGAACGTGTAGCAATAGTTTCGCTGCTCCCCCGGGAACAGTTTCACCTGGATTAGGTTAAGCCAAGTGATTCCAGGAAGGATAAGTAGAGGGAGGGGAGCGCCGGTGGAGGCTCACCCTCGTACATTTGCAACGTGGCTGCGGGCATTTGCGTTTTTTGGCAAGGGTATCGGGGGAAGGAATTGGGTAATTGGTTCGGCATGGTTCGGTTATATGGATCCATTTGGGGTGGCTTGTTAGGTCATATGGCGGTTTAGTCTGGCTTCAGTATGCCGAGTAATTTCAGCAAGGGAAGGTGTTGCGTGCCAGTATGCGGTAGGATCATACGGGCACATCCTTATGGCTGCAGTGGATGGCGGCTCCTAGTCAGCCCCCCCCCCCCTTTTTGGGGGGTAGTTGGCTGTTCGGGGCTTGGAACCCCGGCGACACGGACGATGAGGGTTTTTTGGGGGGAATAGAAGGATGGGTGGTGCAGATTTGGCGCGGACGGTTGTCTTAAGCATAAGTGTTGGGTTGTGGTAAGGAACATAGTAATTCTGCGTCATTCTATTTATATTGGTGGATCTTTGCCTCCTTATTGGAAGTTTGCGCTGGGCTAGGGGACACCTGGTGGTTGTCAGTGGAAAGAGGGGTCAGGAAGTGGTGTTGGGCAGGATGGGTGGGCCATTCGGGGCCCTCCTTGTCACGATTGGGTTTCTCTGTTGGGGGGTAGTGCCGGAAATGAGCCGTATATAGATGTATATATTTCGGCTTGTTCAAAACGTATCTTATCTGGAGGAGTCATCGGTGTATGCCTGCTTGGCTCCAGAATTGTCGGCGGTTTATTATGTGTCGTTTGACAGAGGGTGGGATTTGGTAAAGGCGGTGAGCCGGGGAGCATTGATGGCAAAGGCGAATTTGGAGGCGGCATTTAGGTTGTTACTGGTCCACCCTGCTAGCTAGCAGTTCTGGTGCTGCGGTGGGGAGGGGAGTTATTATTATGTTGATCGGTGGGTGCTAATGGGTTGTTGTCCCATTTTATGTTCCTTTGGAGGCGGTTATTTCTTGGTGGAGTGGTTTGTGCGTGGTGTGTCCCAGCTTACACCTCTTATTCATTATAGGTTGATTCTCTTTACATCGGGTTGGCGGGTTGATGATTCGTTGAGGTTGATTGTTTTATTACAGATGGTGGTGGATACTCTTTTGGGCCTGTTGGCGCAGGCAAAGACTGAGGGTCCAACGCCAGTGATACGGTTTGTGGGGATAAAGTTTGATGTTATGGTCAGAGGGGTAGGATTCGTGGGTAATGGTGTGGTCCTATGGGCTGCGATAGAGGCAGTTAGGTCAGCTAAGACGGTGCGGTTTCAGGCGGTGCAGTCTTTGCAGGGGCGGTCGAACCACGGGTGCAGAGTTACGCCGCTGGGGTGCGTGTCTGCTGGACGGCTGGCGATGGCTGCGCCAAGGGTGCAGCCATCGGATCCTTTGTGTGTGGTCACGAGGGAGATCAATGATGATCTGATGGTGTAGGAGGTTTTTTCTTACGGCGATTTAGTGGCCGCGGATTGTGGCTGGGTAAGGTGCTACCTGATGGAACGTAGCTGCGGTACTCGGAGGCAGCGGGTCCAGTTGTTTTCTGGTTGGGCATTGTGGGGTAGCGCTTCCAATCGGTGGTAGTGGTCGGGTGGTGGAGGTTGGCAGTTTTTTCCAAGAGGAAGGTGTGCTGTCATTCTGGCTATCAGTTGGTGGAGAATTCGATTAATAGTTGGTTTGCTAATCCTGGGGCCAAGGGTGGCGTACTTGCGACAGTTGGTTTCTCAATTGGATGTGTTTTAAAAAAAAAAAAAAAAAAATGTTATGCGTGGCGCAACCAGTACTGGGGTTCGCCAAGGGAATAGCAGCTGCTGTGTTTCCTTCCAGTTCTGCAGGTCTCGGGAGTTGAGGCCGGGTAGCAGACGAGGTGGGCACGGTGTGTCCGGAGGGCTTGTGGAGTCTGGTGTGGCTGTGTTGGGGAGCGGCTCGGTGCCCAGTGACTGAGGTTATTTGGGGCTGATATTCAGAAGTATGGGTGGCGCGGATAACGTTTGGGACAATGTGTGAGGAAGGCCCGGTGGAGTATTTGATGGTGGTGTTGGCAGTGGTGAGTAACGGTTTTCAGGCTGCTAGGCCGGCGTCCGCAGTGGAGCAGAGGGTGGCGGCTGTGGCTGTCTTGTTAAGGATTAGATGTGGAGAGATGTTTTCGCAGGATCTTAGGGCGCGGCAGGCCTTGAAGGGTTTGGTCGTAAGGGTGTGAGGGAGCGGGATACAAGGGTCCGTCTCCGTTGTTTGGTGGCAGCGTTTGGTGAGTGGTTTGTGGCGGCTATGTTCATCTGAGTACGAGCGGGTTTTTGTTTCCCTTGTCCAAAACGGTTTGTGTTAGCCTTTTGGGGGGCTTTGAGATTGTGGGGTTGGTCAGCCCATCTACGGTCAAGAGCGGAGGTTGGATGTTGGAGGATGTGTCCGAGGTGGTGCAGTGGGTTGAGCGCCGGCTTTGTCGCTCACCGAATTAGATTAGGCGGGTGGTGAAGGTTGGTGTTGTTATACGCGGTCCCGGGTGCGGAATTATGTTGTGAGGGCGCCCAGGCTCATTATTGTGTCGCGTTTGTTAAGGTACCATTTTGTGGCAGTGCTGCAGACTTGATTGCAGGTGGCGGGGGTGGGCGCCCGGAATACTATGGGTCGTATTCCTTCTGGATTGGGCTGCCACGGAGGCCCCTCGGTGGGCTCAGAAAAGGGGTTGTGAGAAGTATTGGGAGGTGGGAGTCCTCTTGTTTCGGTGTTACGTTTGGCCTCAGTTGTTATCGGGTTAAGGCAATGGGGGCATTTGAGTCTTTTGGGAGTGGAATGGGTTGGCGTAACAGGTTGGTGTTATCTGTGGGTTTATAACCCCTGGGTTTTTGTGGTGAGGGTGTGCCTCATTTGGATATTTGGGCATTCGTTGGTTCTCGGGGCCTCGACGGTCTGAGGCTCGCCTGAATGTTGCCAGTTGGGTCTGGACGGGTCGATGGTACTGGTCCAGTAAATTGGAGGCAGCGATTTGGTATCTCGAGAAGATATTTATGAATGTTTTAAAAAAAAAAAAAAAAATTGTTGGTTGTTGCATTGTGTAAGACATACCTGAGCTTAATCGTGGGGTAGTTTTGATAGTGTGACCAGGTTGGAATGGCGTGTGGCTCGTGCGATAGGCAGTATCAATCGAGCCTTATTGGGGGGGCGGCGCCAAAAGTTGGTGGCGCTGAACTGGTGGTTTTGGGGATGCGATGGGGGTGCATCTTCACGTGCTTGGTGCTGTTTTGCGGACGCTGGGATTGCGTGGAGGTGTGGTACAAGCTTTTGGTGTGTGGCGGGTCCAGGCCACGTAAGGAGTCACGTGCCCTGTCCTGTGGCGGGGGGTAGGTCTGGTCCAGAGGCGGTTGAAGGCAATGGTAACTGGACAGAGAGACACCATCTTGGTATGGTGGCTCCAGGTTCCGGGATGTTGCAGGCACGGGGTTCTGCAAAGTTGGGGGGTTAATCCGTAGGTGATTAATACCTCATCTCTGGGTCGGTGTGTTGCGGCCAGGGATACTGGGGTGAGAAGTGGTTCCTGGACTGGGCCTACTCAGGGTTGTATATTTACTGTATTGGTTACTGTGTTACCTATTGTTATTTGTTGGGGTCGCCCGTTGGACGGCGCCCCCTTGTGTTAGTATGTAAATAATAGGTAATAAAGGCTGCTGTGGCCAATTTTAAACCAAGTCACATGCAGTTCGTGTATTATTTACAGATGGTATTGGTGGGTAACACACATACAGCACGACTGGAGAATCCTTCCTCAATGGTCAAGAAAGCCATGGAACCCATAGGGTGGAGGGGCGACATGACTAGAGGGAAGGGAAGGAGTGATGGGGTTAATGGAAACAGGAATGGTTTGTTTATAAGGCAGAGTAAAGGGATTGGTGGGTAGGAGGAGTTCCCTGGAGGAAGAGGTGGGACAGTTGAGGGGTGTAAGTAAAGGACTTTGACTTACCCCCTCTATCTTGACTTCCGGATATGGAACGATCCCCGCCCACCCTCCCTTGTGTTTAATGCCGAGGGGAATTTGGTCTGGGTTGTTTCTTTGTCACAGCAGCGGGGGGTAGGTCTGGTCCAGAGGCGGTTGAAGGCAATGGTAACTGGACAGAGAGACACCATCTTGGTATGGTGGCTCCAGGTTCCGGGATGTTGCAGGCACGGGGTTCTGCAAAGTTGGGGGGTTAATCCGTAGGTGATTAATACCTCATCTCTGGGTCGGTGTGTTGCGGCCAGGGATACTGGGGTGAGAAGTGGTTCCTGGACTGGGCCTACTCAGGGTTGTATATTTACTGTATTGGTTACTGTGTTACCTATTGTTATTTGTTGGGGTCGCCCGTTGGACGGCGCCCCCTTGTGTTAGTATGTAAATAATAGGTAATAAAGGCTGCTGTGGCCAATTTTAAACCAAGTCACATGCAGTTCGTGTATTATTTACAGATGGTATTGGTGGGTAACACACATACAGCACGACTGGAGAATCCTTCCTCAATGGTCAAGTGTTCCTTTCCTGTCCACTGACCCACAGAAGCCGGGTACTGTACCCACCTGCACACTTTTGCCACGCTATTTTATTTGCCCAAAGAGCTGACACTTTTTCTGCCATCCTAAAAGTGTCTGGAATACTAAGTTAGTGTTCCTTTCCTGTCCACTGACCCACAGAAGCCGGGCACTGTACCCACCTGCACACTTTTGCCACGCTATTTTATTTGCCCAAAGAGCTGACACTTTTTCTGCCATCCTAAAAGTGTCTGGAATACTAAGTTAGTGTTCTTTTGCTGTCCACTGACCCACAGAACCAGGGCACTATACCCACCTACCCAGTTTTGCCACGCTATTTTATTTGCCCAAAGAGCGGACACTTTTTCTGCCATCCTAAGAGTGTATGGAATACAAAGTTAGTGTTCCTTTGCTGCCAAGGTACACCACATGTGCATTCTACACTCCTCCATTTCTGCTACGCAATTTTAATTTACAAAAGGGCTGACACTTTTAGGGGCATACTACAATTGTCTGGGATACTACCTTAGTGTTCCTTTGCTGCTAAGCAAGGTACAACACATGTGCATTCTACACTCCTCTCCATTTCTGCTACGCAATTATTAACTGCAGGTAGTCCAGCCAATCTGTGACGAAGGTGCAGGCGTGGATATAATGTTGCCTTCATCCAATGGTGGTTCTCTCGATGTCTGACAGAGCTCAACAATACCATCTGTTTCCACTTCCAAAACAATTGACGACCTGCCAATCACACTCCCTGTTGCGGGTAAAGGGGTGGAAGTTCAGCGTGAAAAAACATGTGTGACTGCTGTCCCCACAGTCACAGAGGATGAAGAGCACGCAGATGCGCTTGATGGGGCAGGCGGTGGTTGCACAGCCCCGCTAGGCCGCATTGTAGCAGAGTGAAATTCCCATAGCGACTTATGCTTCATTTAAAGTCGTGTACAGGGTGGGCTCCCCAGTATGCAGCAAAACCACGCAACAGGAAAAGGACTCTAGGCAGTTGGGTTGATAAATGATTGTTTAACTTTCCCAGAACAAACAATAAGAACCATGCATAAAACTAAAAGAATAGAACAATCTATTCAGTTGCCTACTACCTGGTAATCCCTCAGCGTAGCAGGAGTAATTGTGTTTGTGTGTGTGTGTTTGTGTGCGAACACGACTTACCAGTGGCGCATCACAAGAGCTTACAACTTATCTACCTAAACATAGACAAAACCCATTACCCCCTGAATACCCTTGTTAGCTGAAGCCTCACAGATAAGGCAGATGATAACAGTGTGAATGCAAACCACACAGCTCAGCAACACAGTCATGGAAATCTTGTAAAGCAACAGTCAATGCAAACATATGTCGATGTCCCTCTATGATTTAAACTGTAAGTGACAATTTGACAGTGCAGAGGCAGCAAGTCTTACTGTCTATATAGTCAACCTAACCAGAACAGATATGTGTTTTGCTAATAAAACAAAGTGTTGTGTGCACGCATTACTGTCTGGGCCCAGCCTACCGTACCCAGGTACTGTGGTGTCCAGTTGCCATAAATACAGACTTTATGCTCCTCTCATGGTAAACAGTATAGACAGCACCGGAAGAATGTCGGTCTGTGGCACAGGATGCTGCTCACAGGCGTTACGGTCCTCCTCACCAAACTCCAACACGACTCCCCTCACAATTGACCAAAGTGTTTCCACGGTGGCTCCTTGCAGTAACACACACCTTTAGCTTTTCCTTCTGTTCATAGACAGCATCTCCAAGTCCACAGCCGAAGACCGTTTTGCTATTGCTATAGTGACCAAACAGACAAAGGCAGATGCAAAAAAACAGCAGCCCCTTGTGGGTAGTCTACAACAATGCATGCAATGAACGACAAATAAGCATGTTGCATTGACAGTGGATAAAGCTGAGCAATATACCCTCGCGCTATCAATTCATATCCATTTGACACTTCATGGACGAAGTACTCAAAATTGTGAGTTTTTGCCTTCTACTTAGAGATTGTTAACAAATCTTACAGATTTCATGACTTGGGTGATCCTTTGCGATGTCAAAAAAGCCCTAGGCTAGGCAAGATTTAGAGCCCATGCGACCTGCAGAGCCACCACGACTTCTGCTCAGAGACAGAGTTATGGCCGAGGATTCAGTTGTTGACGTGCTTCCAGTACTTTGTCTCTGTCCAGGAAGACGCAACGTAACCTCATCGTCAGTAGCATCCTCCTCCACCTCCTCTGCTGACCTCATCGACTGGGTGACTTTGGTTTGACAGTAAGTGGGGTCTCCAACCTCATCATCACCCTGTGTGTTTTCATTCCCCTCGTCCTGAGTCCTCCGAGACAACCTCTTCCTGCCCTGACCGAATAGTAAAGTTGTCGTTCCCATCAGGTATCTGAGTCTCCTCATCATGTTCCTCATTGTCTCCACTATAGATGAGCCACACTCTAGAGGCTCGAGTTCGGTTCATCGAACGGAGGCCGCGTTCGAGTTCGGTTAGGCGAGCCGTTCGACAAACCTCTCGAACCCCATAGAAAACAATGGGAGGCAATCACAAACACATAAAAACACCTAGAAAAGACCTTGAAAGGTGTCCAAAAGGTTACAAACAACTCACAAGAAAACACAAACACATGGCAAAGTGATGAGGACAAATACTCATGCAAAAACCAAACAGCTGGACGAGGAAAAAGAGGACGAGACACAGATATAGGCATGGCATGCCCTTCTAAAATTATGTAAAACACAGCAATGGGACTCCAAGCGGAGTCTCCCTTTTTTCCAAAAATTGGGCCCCACAGACACCACTTCAGTGGCAGCACTTGTGCCCCAGTTGTACACTTCACAGGTACATTTGCATCAAGCACATTCAAAAATATGCCAGCCTTAACTGTCCCCGGGATGACACCGGTGTAGGTAGCAAAGTCTTTCCTGATCCACGATTTGTTCATCGTGGATCATTTTTAAAAACACAGCAAGGGGACTCCAAGTGGAGTCTCCCTTTTTTCCAAAAATTGGGCCCCACAGACACCACTTCAGTGGCAGCACTTGTGTCCCAGTTGTACAGTTCACAAGTACATTTGCATCAAACACATTCAAAAATACGCCAGCCTTAACTGTCCCCGGGATGACACCGGTGTAGGTAGCAAAGTCTTTGCTGATCCATGATTTGTTCATCTTGGATCATTTTTAAAAACACAGCAAGGGGACTCCAAGCGGAGTCTCCCTTTTTTCCAAAAATTGGGCCCCACAGACACCACTTCAGTGGCAGCACTTGTGCCCCAGTTGTACACTTCACAGGTACATTTGCATCAAGCACATTCCAAAATACGCCAGCCTTAACTGTCCCCGGGATGACACCGGTGTAGGTAGCAAAGTCTTTGCTGATCCATGATTTGTTCATCTTGGATCCTTTTTAAAAACACTGCAACACATTTGCATCAAGCACATTCAAAAATACGGCAGCCTTTAGTCTCCCCAGGATGACACAGGGGTAGTAAAGTCCTTGCGGATCCATGACTTGTTCATCTTGATGAACGTTAGTCTGTCCACATTGTCACTGGACAGATGCGTGCGCTTATCTGTCAGCAAACACTCAGCAGCACTGAAGACACGTTCAGAGACAACGCTGGCTGCGGGACACGACAAGATCTCCAAGCCGTAAGTGGCGACCTCAGGCCATTTTTCAAGATTGGAAGCCCAAAATGAGCAAGGCTCTAGTTGCAAAGTCATGGCATCGATGTTCATTTGGAGATACTCATGTATCATCCTCTCCAGCCGTTGACTATGTGTCAGACTTCTTGTCTCTTGTGGGCTTGCATTGGATGGTCTAAAAAAATTATGCAACGATTCCATAAAATTGCTGTTACCAGCACCAGATACGGTGTTGCTGGTACGGTTTGACTGATAATGACGAGACAGTCCCATGCTTGGCAAGTGACAACTGGGAGATTCACTCCGTGCACCACTAGTGTTTGGTGGAAAAGACAAGCTAAGATTGAGTAACAGCTTCTGCTGATACTCCTGCATACGTGCGTCCCTTTCTATGGCTGGAATTATTTTGCCAAATTTGGACTTGTACCGGGAATCTAATAGTGTGGAAACCCAGTAGTCATCATCACTTCTAATTTTGACAATCCGAGGCGAGGGTCATGTTGTAGGTAGTGCAGCAAAAAGGCGCTCATGTGTCTTGCCCATCCATGTGGACCAAGTCCTCGTGTTTGTGGCAGAGAGGTGATAACCGTGCTTTCTTCCTCTGACATCTCCCCCCAACCTCGTTCAACAGAAATTTGAACAAGGTCTCCCTCATCTACTGAGTCTTCCATGTCCATCGACAGTTCGTCCTCCACTTCTTCATGGTCTCCTGCACCTTCCTCAACATTTTGGCTGCTACCATGTGCCCTTGTTAAGCCCTCTCCCCCACCGTCCCATGCCTGCCGCCTTGGTGATGATGAACGTCTGGACCTTGTAGATGTTGGTATCCCTTGCGCATATGAATCCTCCTGTACGGTTCTAAAATGGCCGCCGATGAAGGAGGACGTGTGTGAAGGAGCTCCCACACATCTAACGCCATCGGAGCGCTAACGAAAAAAAAACAGCAACCGAGACCCACACACAGCACCCCCGAATCTCAGGGGACTAGAGGAGTCGCATATTGTGGGACGAGACCCACCTTGAGGCTCCGTGAGCCATCATCTCTGGAGGAGGCCCAGACCCACGCGGGAGACGCCGGGCCTGGAGTGCGGTGACCAGATTCCTGTCAAGGGAGAGCTGCCGGGAGAGAGCCGCAGTGCACCCACTGGAGCTGAGGAGGAAGCCGCAGGAAGGAGGCCTGTGTCCGGTCACAAACCGGAGAAGCAGAAGGAGGGATTGCGATAGCCGTGGCGTCGGGAGAGTGGGCGCCATCTTGTGAGGTGAGAGTGGTGAATGGAGGAGCGGCCTGGTGCGCAGGAGAAGCAGAGGGGGCCCTGTGTACTCACCGGTGGAGGAGGAGAGATCGACTGGCCTGTCCGGGTGAAGAGGAGCCATCGGAGAGGAGAGAGACAGGAACCGGAGGCAGTGCAGGAGTACTGCTGGAGGTGACTGGGCCTGAGCGGAAGCGGAACGGGGGAGAGAGGCGACGCGCCGGGCCTTGGGTCAGGAGGAGGCGGGTGAGTGCGGCCCCACAGGGCACAGGAGTGGCGGTGGCTCTGGGACATCTAAACACCTGAGGGAGCATTAAACAACCGGCGCAAAACTAGGGCAAACCATACAGGCCTCATTACCTCCCCTCAGGGCCTGCACGATAACCCTCACCCCTGCAGCACTGGCAGCGCTGGCCTGACAGGAAAGTAAGGGTCAGGAGCTGCAATAAAGGGGCCTTTGCTGGCTAAGCAGGGGGAGTGAGAGGTACTTAGGTGGTGTGGAAGCCCTGACCTGGGGAAAGGACGGAAAAACCCTTGAAGGGGTAAGCAAATCTTGGGGCCCAGAAATAAACTGTGCTCTCACACCATAAGAAGAGTCCAGCTCCCATCTCCCTGTAACCTCATATTGTATGTGGTGAGACCCTAAACATATGAGGTGCAAAAGAGACCAGAAGGAGTGCTGGAATTGCTCTATTCACAGACCCCCCACCAGAATTAATCTCAGAAGAACCTTGCCACACTACCACCAGGTGGCATTAGGCTTCTAACATTACCAAGTGGTGAGGCCCGGCGCCACCTGCAGCCCGACAGAAGTATTTACACATAGAAAACAATCCTCTGCCACTGCAATAGCAGTTGTATACAATACCCCAAGAGGGGAGTCTTACTTCATTCTCTTATAACATCATACCCTGAGAAGTTAGTATGACTTAAATCCACCATAAATAATAACCGGATAGGGCTCAAGTTCTTTAGCCGAGTGGCAGCACATAGAGGATGGTGAAAATTGGAAATAAAGCAGCGGGAGCCACTTATAGATCTGCATCGTCATCCACTCAAGCAGATATTCATAAATTTATCAAAAAACACATCCAGAACCCAAAACAGATGTCATCTCTGCTCTCTGCTCCACCTGCAAAGAAAGACTCGGAGTCTGAGGAAGAGAGCGACATGGAGGAGACAGGAAAGCAGAAGGAACAACCTCTGTGAAGATCATTTATGAAACACCTCCTTGCAAAAACCATGGCACCTGTACTTAAAGACCTCACAGACATTAAGCAGGATGAGGCGCAAATTGGTCACAGAGTAGATGCGTTGGAGGCCGCCAATTCTGCTGCAGTTCACCAAGTAAACTCTACTCTCACCTGTCTCCAGGCCCATGAAGGTCATATCAATCAAATCTACAACACTTTGGAAGACTACGAGAACAGGGAACGAAGGAACAACCTTCGCATTAAAGGACTGCCAGAGTCGGTCGCCGCAGAAGCATTAGACTCCGCTCTCAAAGAAATATTTACCACACTGCTCCTCCCAGATGACCCAAACTCATTGGATATAGTCAGAGCACACAGGTCTCTGAGGCCCAGACCCAAGCAGTCTGAACCCCCCGGGACACTATATGCCGCTTCTTGGACTTTCGTGTTAAAGAGCTGATGCTCAAAAGGGCCAGGGAGGCCGAAAGTATCACCTACGAAGGAGCCAATATTTTAATATTTCAGGATCTCGCTGCTTCCACACTCACCAAAAGACGGGCATTCAAACCCTTCACAGAAGCCCTACACCTGAAGCAGTTCCAGTATAGGTGGCTGTTCCCTTTTGAGATTGCAGTCACTGCCATGGATAAAAGATATCAGGCCAGAACATCAACAGAAATTCTTAAGATCTGTGAAGAGCTGAACATTGCTTTGGAAAAACCCCCAGACCTGGAGGTAACACAACTTGCATCCACGGTCCAACCACTGCCGAATTCGGCCCCATAGCACACAGTAACCACACCCAAAGCCCAGAAGCACAAGCAAAAAGCAGCAAAAATGTTACTGCTTAACTTGACAAGCAAGCAGGTCTGATGCACTTTTGTCGCCACTCTCTAAAGCGGGCGTACTTCCATCCACACTCCTCCTCTTTGGGAATAGTAAGGAGTGGGGGTCTGAGCTTCTTTTGGGAAAAAGGAAAGACCTCGCATCACCTCCCATAGGTGCTCAGGAGAAATTAGACAGTCACTTAGAAGGTTATCTCCGGCACACTAATAATTTCCAATAGACCAAAAAATGAACGCAGTAGTTGGATATCAAAATCTCTTTCTTTTATTTTGTTAGTGCAAAACGTGAAAAAAAGGGGTGCTGTACAATTGTCCGCCAGGTGTCGACGTTTCGGCTAACAAGCCTTCATCAGGTCGGACAGGCTTGACCTATTCTGGAGTAATAGTTTGGTGAGTGTGTAAGATGGCTGCCGGGATATGGAGACCTCCGTGTGGAGACAACGTTTAACTTTGGTACTATGGTCTGGTATATGGTCCGTTGGACTCAGAAGATGTTGGTCTCTTGGGATTATTGAGGGCAGATCCTGTGGTTTGGAGGCAAGGTCCACAGCTCATGCTAGGAATCGGGGGATTGCGCCTGATTATTATTTGGCTAGTGACTTCAGTGGTATAGCCAGGAAAAAGGTCCGTAGGATTAATAATCATGGGAGAGTCATGTAGGGTGCAGCTCCTGTAGTATAGGGACAGGATCCAGGACTCACGTTTACAATCAGGGTGATGAGTCTGATTGCTGCTTTAGCTAGTGACTTCAGTGGTATAGCCAGGAAAAAGGTCCGTAGGATCAATAATCATGGGAGAGTCATGTAGGGTGCAGCTCCTGTAGTATAGGGACAGGGTCCAGGACTCACGTTTGCAATCAGGGTGATGAGTCTGATTGCTGCTTTAGCTAGTGCCCTCATAGGTATGGCCTGGAGGAAATGTCCATGGGCATGGAGGGAATTAGGGTAGCTGGCATGAGTCTGTAGTGCAGAGGTGAATCGCTCGTCCTGTGGGATCTCACAGGAGCTGCACCCTACATGACTCTCCCATGATTATTGATCCTACGGACCTTTTTCCTGGCTATACCACTGAAGTCACTAGCTAAAGCAGCAATCAGACTCATCACCCTGATTGTAAACGTGAGTCCTGGATCCTGTCCCTATACTACAGGAGCTGCACCCTACATGACTCTCCCATGATTATTAATCCTACGGACCTTTTTCCTGGCTATACCACTGAAGTCACTAGCCAAATAATAATCAGGCGCAATCCCCCGATTCCTAGCATGAGCTGTGGACCTTGCCTCCAAACCACAGGATCTGCCCTCAATAATCCCAAGAGACCAACATCTTCTGAGTCCAACGGACCATATACCAGACCATAGTACCAAAGTTAAACGTTGTCTCCACATGGAGGTCTCCATATCCCGGCAGCCATCTTACACACTCACCAAACTATTACTCCAGTATAGGTCAAGCCTGTCCGACCTGATGAAGGCTTGTTAGCCGAAACGTCGACACCTGGCGGACAATTGTACAGCCCCCCTTTTTTTCACGTTTTGCACTAACAAAATAAAAGAAAGAGATTTTGATATCCAACTACTGCGTTCATTTTTTGGTCTATTGGAAATTATTAGTGTGCCGGAGATAACCTTCTAAGTGAGCTTCTTTTGGGAACTGATTAGACTCTCAAATAAACCATTATCTCTCCCTTGAGGTGTTGAGACAGACCTGCTCTTTCTTCACCAGTACAGAGGGAACCCCCACGTGCAGAACTTTGAAGCTAGAGTTTCATCAATGGCTTTTCTGAACTCGCCTTGGGGGTGATATGCCAGGGTCAATGCCCTGAGGAGACATCTCAAAGAAGTCACGCCCACTATCATCATCCCCTGCATCTAGGAACACAGAACTGAAATGCTGTTCAAAGTTACTTGCCCTTTAAGATTCTCACCTATCCGGTCACAAGTTAAATGGAACTTATGTTGTTAAATATTGATATTAACCCCTTCACGACCGGCCGATTTTTCGCTTTCCGTTTTTTTTTTCCAACATTCTTTTTCTGAGAGACGTAACTTTTTTATTTTTCAGTCAATATGGTCATGTGAGGGCTCATTTTTTGTGGAACGAGCTGTACTTTTAAATGAAACCATCACTTTTACCATATAGTGTACTGGAAAACGGCAAAAAAATTCCAAATGCAGAAAAATTGCAAAAAAAGTGCAATAGCACTATGGTTTTCGAGATATTTTATTCACTGTGTTCACTATATGGTAAAACTGATGTATGGGTATGGGTGTGATGCCTCAGGTCAGTGCGAGTTCGTAGACACCAAACATGTATAGGTTTACTTTTATATAAGGGGTTAAAAAAAAATCGGAAGTTTGTCCGAAAAAAGTGGCGCACGTTTTATGCCATATTCCGTGACCCGCAGCGTTCTCATTTTTCGGGATCTATGGCTCAGTGATGGCTTATTTTTTGCGTCTTGAGCTGACGTTTTTAACGGTACCATTTTGGCGCAGATGCTACGCTTTGATCGCCTCTTATTGCATTTTGCGCAAAAGTTGTGGTGACAAAAAAACGTCGTTTTGGCGTTTGGAATTTTTTTGCCGCTACGCCGTATACTGATCAGATTAATTGATTTTATATTTTGATAGATCAGGCGTTTCTGAACGCGGCGATACCAAATGTGTGTATATTTTTTATTTTTTTTAACCCTTTAATTTTCAATGGGGCGAATGGGGGGTGATTTGAACTTTTAGGTTTTTTTGTTTTTTTTTAATTTTTTAAAACTTTTTGTAACTTTTTTTTCTTATTTTACTAGTCCCCCTAGGGGGCTATTGCGATCAGCAATCCGATCGCTCTGCAGTATCTGCTGATCACAGCTACAAGACTGTAAACAGCAGATACGCTCTCTTTCTCTTTTGCTGTGCCGCCGGCACAGCGAAAGTGAAAGCAAGTCAGGTGTAGTACAGGAGTCATCACATGACCCTGCGCTACCATGACAACTATCGGAAGTCACGTGATCGCGTCACGTGACTTCCGGTATCGGGCGGTAAGTAAAACTTTACCGCGATCGTGCTTATAATGGCGCTGTCACATATTGACAGTGCCATATAAGGGGTTAAACGGCACGAGCAGATAACGATTCTGCTCGTGCCTAGCAGGCACACATCTCAGCTGTGAAAATCAGCTGAGATGTGTGCCGATCGCAGCATGATGCTGCCGGCAGACCGCGGGCAGTAACGTTATGACCACAAGGACGTAATTTTACGGCCCGCGGTCGTTAAGGGGTTAACATTGTTTTACTTCTTTTTCTAGAATTGAACATTCTGTGTTGTCATCCCCCTTCTTCCCTGGTCTTTCCTTACCCCCCTCCAACATACGGCTCTGAGAGGTATCCTTGTTGGCGAACCGTCGTCCGGTATGCACTTCATCATGGCTTCTACACATAAGGTAATTAAAGTAGCCAGTCACAACACACATGGTTTCAATTCTCCCATTCCGCGATCACAAGCTTTAGATAGATTTCGCAGGGAAGGTATCGGAATTCTAGCTCTCCAAGAGACACATTTTCTATCAGATAAGATTCCCAACTTTGAGAGAAATCATTACAACCAGTGGTTTCACGCCCCAACCCCGCAAAAAGGTTCCATTGTCATCTCAAAAAATATCCCGTTCTCGGTAATCGAATACAAAGCAGACCCAAATGGTAGATACATCTTTGTTAAAGGTCTTACTGGCAGATCCTTGATTATGATTGGAAGCATATATGCTCCAAACAGGAAACAAATTAAGTGGATTTTGTCTACTATTAAGAAATTTGGTCTCTTTTCGGAGGGATCGCTTTTCTTGTGCGGAGACCTGAATCTATCATTGGATCCCTCCGTGGACTCCATGGCAAAGAAGTATCATATATTTTTGAGAGACCTGTCCCGGGTTAAAAGCTCCCTGCAACAGATATCCCTGTGGGACTCATGGAGATATTTTCACCCCTCCGACCGAGATTACACTTAAGGCTAATATCCTTCCGGCAGTCTTATCAGATCACTAGATCGTCACAACCCACCTCACACTCCAGAAACCTCACTCAGACATCAGATCATGGAGGCTTAGGGTACCTTCACACTTAGCGATGCAGCAGCGATCCGACCAGCGATCTGACCTGGTCAGGATCGCTGCTGCATCGCTACATGGTCGCTGGTGAGCTGTCAAACAGGCAGATCTCACCAGCGACCACTGAACAGCCCCCAGCCAGCAGCGACGTGCAAGCGACGCTGCGCTTGCACGGAGCCGCCGACTGGAAGCTGCGGAGACTGGTAACTAAGGTAAACATCGGGTATGGTTACCCGATGTTTACATTAGTTACCAGCGCTGTGTGCAGAGAGCAGGGAGCCGCGCACACTGAGCGCTGGCTCCTTGCTCTCCTAGCTGCTGTACACATCGGGTTAATTAACCCGATGTGTAATGCAGCTACATGTGCAGAGAGCAAGGAGCCGCGCACACTGCTTAGCGCTGGCTCCTTGCTCTCCTAGCTGCTGTACACATCGGGTTAATTAACCCGATGTGTAATGCAGCTACATGTGCAGAGAGCAAGGAGCCGCGCACACTGCTTAGCGCTGGCTCCTTGCTCTCCTAGCTGCTATACACATCGGGTTAATTAACCCGATGTGTACAGCAGCTACATGTGCAGAGAGCCGGAGCCGGCAGCACAGGCAGCGTGAGAGCTGCGGAGGCTGGTAACTAAGGTAAATATCGGGTAACCACCTTGGTTACCCGATGTTTATCTTGGTTACAAGCTTACCTCAGCTGTCAGACGCCGGCTCCTGCTCCCTGCTCGCTTCATTTGTCGCTCTCTCGCTGTCACACACAGCGATCTGTGTGTCACAGCGGGAGAGCGGCTTTGAAGAAAACGAACCAGGGCTGTGTGTAACGAGCAGCGATCTCGCAGCAGGGGCCAGATCGCTGCTCAGTGTCACACACAGCGAGATCGCTAATGAGGTCACTGCTGCGTCACAAAAAGCGTGACTCAGCAGCGATCTCGGCAGCGAGCTCGCTGTGTGTGAAGCACCCCTTAATGAGTCTACATTATCTTCCGCTGATAACAAGAAACGCATACAAACCACTCTAGAAAATTATCTTCGGATAAATGAGACCCCAGAGGTTTCATCCCCCACCCTTTGGGAAGCGCATAAGGTGGTAATTAGGGGGGAGATGATTTCCATTGCGTCACACTTAAATAGAATAAGAAAAAATACACTTCATAAACTGTATGAAGAAATAGCTGCCCTGGAACTATTACATAAAAGATCCCAGAGGAGTTCGGTATGGGAACAGTTGGCCGCTAAAAGGCAAAGTCTGAAAGACCTGCTTAACAAGCAATCAGCCAAGTTCTACATGAACTGGAAAAATAAGTTATATGTACATGGAGAAAGGGCATCTGTCGCGGGCGGGGAGGGAGCCATCGCTGCTGTGCTCTCGCTGGCGCTCGGGTCCGGCGCTGCTGCAGCCTGCTGCTTGCTGCTCGCTGCTCGGTGGCTCGAGCGGTGGGGCGGATCCGGGGACTCGAGCGGCGCTCCTCGCCCGTGAGTGAAAGGGGATAGTTTTTGGGGTTTGGGAAGTCGGTCCGTGACGCCACCCACGGTTTGTGGTGAGGTTGGGACACCACTGCTGCTCTGGATGGGGATCCCGGGAGCGATGACAGGGAGCAGCCAAGATGTTTCTCTCCCCTCCGTGGGTAGGGGGTTTTGGGTGGTCCCGGGGCCCGGTGAGGTGACTGGAATGTGGATGGCAGGGTTTGGTGAGGTGCAGGGTCGCGGGGGCAGCGCGGTGCCCGACGGCACGGTGGTACTCACTCAGCCAATAACGTACACAGAGTCTCTGGTAAAACAAACGGCTGGATGGACGGGTCCCGCAGACGGCTGCAGTGGTCACTCCCGGTAGGTTGGTGGTGACTGCCTTTCCCTGCACCTGTAGTGTGTTTTCGGCCCCGATGGCTTCCCACCGGTAACCCGCTCCCCAGCTTTGATAGGCGCCGGAGGAGCTCCTTTTGCCCGCAGGTTCTGGCCCTGGGAATTGTAGCCTTGGCGGTGACTGTATTTCCCTTCACGGTTTGGACGGTTGCCTTCAATCGGGTCTTTGCTGCTGGGAAACCCCGGAGGTTCCCGTCGCTAACGGATTTGACCGGTTTAACGGCGACTCCAAGCCTGGTCGGGGTCCGTAGGCCCTGCCGAATGGTGCTGGCTTCTCTTCGCTCCCCGGTTCGGTACCGGCGGGCCACCGCCCGACCCCGGTCCTACGGTTCCGTGTCAATCGGCCTCTCCTGTAGACGGCCACCACCGTCTGCCAACCTTGCTATATGTGCCCGGGCCACATACCCGGACACGGTCAGTCTGCTCCTCTACTACCACTTTACTCCTCACTCTTTGACCTCCTTTACTCAACTGCCTTCCTTTCCCGCCTCCAGGACTGTGAACTCCTCAGTGGGTGGGGCCAACCGCCTGGCTCCAGCCCACCTGGTGTGGACATCAGCCCCTGGAGGGAGGCAACAAGGATTTGTGTGTGACTGGTGTGCCTAACCGGGGTGTGGGGTGTGTTGTTGCAGTACCTGTGACGACCTGGCTTGTCCAGGGCGCCACATTCCCCCTTGGTTAAATGCAGACCGTCCGCGGGCTGCCTGTCCATCATCGGTTTTATTTTGTAACTGTAAAAAGAGGTAGAAACAGGTAAAACATCAAACATTAGCATACTTTCATGAAACTTCCCTTAACAGAAGGCACTTTCTTTAACGTTACTAACGGTACATTTTTATTAACAATACACGGCTTCCGCTCTCCCCCCGCCCAAACAACCTGGCCCTGATCCTGCCCCTAAGAAGTGGGCAGCACCCCTTGCCCCAGTCCATCACCAGGCTGCCCGAGCGGGTACGGTCTCTTTCAGGGGACCCACGTCCATGGGGGACCCCTGACCCCCGGAGGATTGCCACCCACCGGTTACGGTAGTGGTGGGCCTGGGCCATCCCTTTCCTCCAGACCCATCCTCCAGAACAGCCTCTCCGAAGGCGGCCACGGAATAAAGGCCAGAAATCATTCACATGCCACAAGTTTGTGGTTGCCCTGCAAGTTCTCAGGCGTGTCCGTAAATAGTTCCTTACGCCAACGGTGCAAAGGGTCCCTTCAGGGACAACTTGCCGGCAACGGCCGGTCCAATCATGATTGCTAATCAGGTTACAGTTCGGTTGATTACTTCATTTACTCACTTAACAACGGTACTGGTGGTCCCAATGGGGACAACTTGCAGCGGAGGGACGCTGACTTACTGCAGGTCCATCACAGCGGCCGGAGGAGGAGGCTGGGCCGGTGCTTGGGCCTCCTGACTGCCCCTCAGTTTGGCGTCCAGGGCAAACCAGCCCCTCTCTCCGCAATGCCGCGTGTACTGGACCAAATCCCCTGGGATCAGGTTACGGCATGGGTGGTCCTCTGGTAAGCGGTCATTAGCGTCCCGGCGGGCTACAAAAACTTCGGCCTCCAGGCCCGGCTCATAGATGAACCCGTATCCCCGACGGACATCAAATTTTCTTACTTGCCCCTCGTGGATCGGGCCCTGTACCCGGAAGGTGGCTCTGCGGAGGCTTTCTTTTTCTTGGATACTGCGGGCTATCAGTGCAGCCTTCCGCCTCTCCCTCTCTGCAATTTCTTGGCCCAGCGGGGTCAGTTCCCTGTCCCAGTAAGGGGCTACTGCTTGCCCCTGCGCGTGGGTCGGGCCCCGCGAGACTTCCACCACGTTGTCCACCACTGGCGCCCTCTGTGGAAGATCCCGCGGTGTCATGGCCTGGGGGCGCTGCCTCGCAGCAACGACCCGGCGCAGCCTCAGCCGAGGCGTGGGGGATTGGTACAGGATTCCTCTCCCGCTTGACCTCCGCCTCCTCCTGCACGGGACGGGCTGCCGGAGTCGGTACGGGACCAGGCACGGTCACTGCATGTGCCTCCGGTACATCTCCGCTGACGGGCTCGGTCTTCGGCAGCTTCCAGGGAAGCGGTTCAGGACGGTTACGGGCTTCAACTGCAGGTCAGTCCGCTTGGGCGGACGGGCAGGGTACCGCTACTGGTTGTTCGGGTAGCGGGCCTAGTGGCAGGGCGGTAGCAACTAACACAGGTAGCGGGGGAAGCAGCAGGGTGAGCGGGCGCAGGCCGGGCCCCTCAGCCGCAGCGGCCGATCCCTTCGGACTACAGGGGCGTGGGTCGCTTACCCGCTCCTCCAAATCTTCCTCCACCTCACGTCTCCGTATAGCCGCCACCACGTCCGCCATGTCGGCCTCCCACTCCTCCAGGAGGAGCTGCACATGGATCTGCAGACGGCTGCTTAGCTGGACGGTCCGGACTTCCACCCACGCCGCGGTACCAGGCGCGGGCGCGGGGACGACGGTGTTGCCGGATTGACTATGCATCGTTGCAGCGGCCTCTTCCAGGAACCAAAGATGGCCGCAGAGTCCTGGCGTCCCTGCTTTTATAGCCGCGGTCTACATGCGGCCGGACGCCAGCCGCCCCCCTTGGTTTCTTCTCAGCACTTCCTCTTCAGGGGCGGAGCTTCGGCTTTCGCGCCTCCACTGCTCGGGAAGACGCTCGAGCGGGGAACTTTTCGCGCCCAAGATGGCGGACTCTGAGATTCCTCGGCCGGACACCTCCGGCGGGACACAAGGCGCACTTCTACCAGGCAGTAGAACGGTAAGATCCGGTTCATGACGCCAAGTGGTCGCAGGCGGGGAGGGAGCCGTCGCTGCTGCGCTCTCGCTGGAACTCGGGTCCGGCACTGCTGCAGCCTGCTGCTCGCTGCTCGGTGGCTCGAGCGGTGGGGCGGATCCGGGGACTTGAGCGGCGCTCCTCGCCCGTGAGTGAAAGGGGATAGTTTTTGGGGTTTGGGAAGTCGGTCCGTGACGCCACCTACGGTTTGTGGTGAGATTGGGACACCACTGCTGCTCTGGACGGGGATCCCGGGAGCGATGACAGGGAGCAGCCAAGATGTTTCTCTCCCCTCCGTGGGTAGGGGGTTTTGGGTGGTCCCGGGGCCCGGTGAGGTGACTGGAATGTGGATGGCAGGGTTTGGTGAGGTGCAGGGTCGCGGGGGTAGCGCGGTGCCCGACGGCACGGTGGTACTTACTCAGCCAATAACGTACACGGAGTCTCTGGTAAAACAAACGGCTGGATGGACAGGTCCCGCAGATGGCTGCAGTGGTCACTCCCGGTAGGTTGGCGGTGACTGCCTTTCCCTGCACCCGTAGTGTGTTTTCGGCCCCGATGGCTTCCCACCGGTAACCCGCTCCCCAGCTTTGATATGCGCCGGAGGAGCTCCTTTTGCCCGCAGGCTCTGGCCCTGGGAATTGTAGCCTTGGCGGTGACTATATTTCCCTTCACGGTTTGGACGGTTGCCTTCAATCGGGTCTTTGCTGCTGGGAAACCCCGGAGGTTCCCGTCGCTAACGGATTTTACCGGTTTAACGGCGACTCCAAGCCTGGTCGGGGTCCGTAGGCCCTGCCGAATGGTGCTGGCTTCTCTTCGCTCCCCGGTTCGGTACCGGCGGGCCACCGCCCGACCCCGGTCCTACAGTTCTGCGTCAATCGGCCTCTCCTGCAGACGGCCACCACCGTCTGCCACCACCGTCTGCCAACCTTGCTGTATGTGCCCGGGCCACATACCCGGACACAGTCAGTCTGCTCCTCTACTACCACTTTACTCCTCACTCTTTGACCTCCCTTACTCAACTGCCTTCCTTTCCCGGCTCCAGGACTGTGAACTCGTCAGTGGGTGGGGCCAACTGCCTGGCTCCACCCCACCTGGTGTGGACATCAGCCCCTGGAGGGAGGCACCAAGGATTTGTGTGTGACTGGTGTGCCTAACCGGGGTGTGGGGTGTGTTGTTGCAGTACCTGTGACGACCTGGCTTGTCCAGGGCGCCACACATCAAAATTGATGATGTCTCTAATCAAAAAGCGTCAAACACGCACCTTTGTTCAATCGCTTAAATTAGCAGGGGGCGGCCGTACTACTGACCCCTCTGAGATCTCGGCAGAATTTTTAAAATTTTATACAGATCTTTATCAAATCTGCCCGAACGAGACACATTTAGAAAATGAAAAGAGAATTCCCCACATTCATGATTTTCTTTCCAAACTGCAGCTCCCCAAACTGTCCTCGGACCAACAAAGAGTCCTCTCCAGACCCTTTACCCTTGCGGAACTTCAGTCAACCTTGTCTAGAACCCCTCAGGGGTAAGCGCCAGGACCTGATGGTCTCCCGGTGACTTATTATAAAACATTTCCTGGTACGCTAATGCCTCATTTCCTCAACACGTGTAACGCCGTCATGGCTGGACATCCCTTCCATAAACAGGCTTTAGAGGCCCACATTTCGCTGATTCACAAAGAAGGGAAAGACCCGAAACTCTGCAGCAATTATAGGCCAATTTGTCTCCTGAACGTTGTCTTAAAAATCTTTGCTAGTATGATTGCCAACAGAATAGCCGAATTCCTTCCCACTCTAATATCCACTGATCAGACAGGTTTTGTAAAGGGAAGGGAAGGCAAAGACAAAACTATACATGTTTTGCATCTCCTGCAACATGCTAATTTAAACAAAATCCCCTTGGTTCTCCTGGGCACAGATGCTGAGGAAGCGTTTGACAGGGTGGACTGGACTTTCCTTAAGGGGACCCTCATGCATATGCTTTTCCCCCAGCCCCTTATCCAGGCTGTAATGCAAATGTACACATATCCGTCGGGAAGAATTAAACTCAACAATTCCTTAACTGCCCCATTTGACATACAGAACGGGATCAGACAGGGATGCCCTCTGTCCCCTACCCTTTTTGTCTTGGTAATGGAACCCCTGATACAAGCAATTAAAAAATATGGGGACATCCAGGGAATAGACGTAGGAGGCGCAACGCACAAAACCGTGGCTTTCGCGGATGATCTTCTTGTTATCTTGTCACGTCCAACAAGAGGCCTCTCAGCGCTCATGACAATTCTGACAGAATACGGCTCCCTATCTAATTTTAAAATAAATCCATCTAAATCGGAAGCCCTTGGTCTAAACATTCCCACACGCCTAATTAACAGCCTTAAAATCAAATTTCCGTTCCGCTGGCCACCAAAGTATATTACATACCTGGGTATTAAAATTGGTCAAAGCACCAAAACTCTTTACGAACTTAATTTCAAACCCTTGCTCCCAAAGGTTTCAGATTGTATCAATTCCTGGAGGGCCCCATACTTATCGTGGATTGGGCGAAAGAACTTGATAAAGAGTATAATCCTTCCAAAATTCGTATATTTATTCCAAATGCTGCCAATTCCGGTCCCAGATCCATGAACAAGAACATACGACACTGCGTTATGTCGAAACGCGTTGGATGAACTGGGCCTTGTGGATGCTGTCTATCCATTTTTAAAGTGATGAAAATAAAGGAAAGTTTTTAATTCATCTGCCTTTGATCCGCTGGATTTTCGTTACTTTGTATCTGCTATTATCCTCTTGTGCCTGGGATTTCCGTGCAGGATCAGCTGGTCTTCTCCTCAGACTTACACACCAGAGCGGTGAGCTGGAACACGTTTCTTTTTGCAGAATCATACCTAGCTCAGGCCAATTCACTTATTAGAAATTTTATTTGGAACAACAAACGATCCTGCATAAATTTCCGTACCTTGTCCCTGCCCAAACGTGTATGTGGCACCCCTGAGGCTTCCGTCGCCACAGGTCATTGCACCCCATCCAGCGGTGTGATGCCCCATTCTGGGAGAGGAAGAGAGTGAACTCCGGTCCCCTGGTAAATCCACACTACACCCATCGCTAGGAACACACTGGGACCAGGGAAAGTGGCAGACAACCCTCCCATGCTGCATGCTGGGAGGGGTCGTAAGACCCATCCCTGCTCCTATAGGGTAGTACAGGGCAACTGGGGAGGTGGGAGGAGCCATCTGAGAGCAGACACAGAGAGGAAGGTCAAGTTTAGTCAGTCGACCTCAGGGAGTGAGAGAGTGAGGAGCCAGCATGTAGTTGAAGAAGGAGAACGAGAGAAAGTGGGGAAGGAGGAGGAGGCCTGCTGGAGGCAGGCAAGGAGGAGAAGAGAAAGGAAAGAAAGCTCCAAGTCAGTCAGGAGCTGAGAAACAGAAAGAGACGCTTCCTGGTGAAGATCCTGGGACTCGGAGGGTCCAGGTGACACCACGCAGAGAACAGAAGGAGTCGCAGGGCCACGGGTAGTCTGTAGAGCTGTCCAGGGCAGTTTAGAGCTGCGATGGCCTGTTCCACAAGAACATCGGTGGAGGGATCAAGCTGCAACAGGGGACGGTCCCTAGAGACTGGAGGAGTGCAAAGATCATCTCCAAACAGTAAAAACCGAGGCCCAGGGAATGTTGTAAACTCCCCGGGCCAGAACCCATAGCAGACCTTACAGAAAAGGGGTAATCAGCCGACAGGTGACCCCCCAGCCTGGAGGCTGTAGTGGAGGCCAAGCCAGGTTCATCCTATCAAAGGCAAGGCTAAGGAAGACAGCAGAAGATAGAGACACTTAAGGGAAGGGTACTTTTACTCTCTGAATCACCCAGAAACGGCGGAGGTCCCTGACAGTGGTCCCAGCAGTCCAAGGGCCCCTGGGCCCCGACAAGAATTGTGAGTAAAGAACTTGAACTGCACCCTTGGAGTGGTCTCTGTTATTTTAGCTGCGTAATTTCCACTACATCATAGACTCTCACGAACACCAACAGTGCCCCGGGTATTGCTCCACCTGTGGGGAGTAGTACCACCATTGCTGCCATATCATCCCCCGGAGGCCTCATACAGCAGCGGCGGCCTATTAGCCGCATACCACAGGTGGCGTCACGAACACAAACTTTAATTCAAGCCACATATTCTACTGACACCCACCAGGGCCACGGAGTCGGGCCCCGCCACCACTGACAACCACCGGACTAGTCCGGCCCGGCACCGGGTGTCCCACAGCCCTGGGGTGGGCGAGTCAATTTTGGCGTCACGAACAGGATTTCGTGCCCGGTCACACCGGGTACTGTGCGCCTGAAGAATCGTGAAATAGCCTGTGTTTACTGTGAGAAATTGCCGCCATTGAAGCCACTGAGCGCGGGAAGAAGGGGGGCGTGAAAGAAGAAAGGGCGCGAAGAGAAGCCCCGCCCCCTTGTCCAAGAAAAGAGCGCAAGCAGTGCCCGCCATGGAAGGCGGAAGAAGAAGAAATGGCGCCTAAAAAAGCTGGCCTTCTGGCAGAACAAGTCTAAATGCCAGACCAGCAGAGAGAGAAAATGGCTCCTGTAAGCGGAGGCCAGGGGGAGCTCACCTGGATCAGGCCTGTGACCGCCGCTGAGCTGAAGGCTGAGGTCGGGAGGATGGCTGACAGGATGAAGGAGCGGTAAGTTACCAGCCTGCTGCTGAGCAACATCAAAAGTCTGCTACTAGAAGAAGCGACGAGCCTGCTGCTGGGAGATCGTGCAGAAGGAGACGCAGAGAGAATGGCGTCCACACGCAGCGATCCAGAGCTAGACTCCGCTGACTGGTGGGGCTGGGAGATGGACCAGTGGTGTGAAAGGCTGCAGGCGGAGGTGATGCAGCAGATCCGGCAAGCGACGCGCGGAGCAGCGACCGCCAGAACACCGGAGATGCTACTGATGGGTGAGTCATTTAATGCCCCTGCCGGCGCGAGTGCCCCAACCCCCGCTACCATGCCCGCGGTCCCTGGAGAGATGCCTGGCATGGCGACGCCGATCCGGGCCGCAGCCACGCCAGGTGCGGCCCGCCAAGATTTCGCCGCCGGAGCGACGCCCATCCACACCGCAGCAGCAACGCCAAGCCCGGCCCGTCCAGCTCAGGCCCCAGCAGCGATACCCCGCTCGGACAAGCAAGATCCCGCCGCAGCGGCGACGTTAATCCACGCCGCAGATGCGGCCCGCCAAGCCCAGGCCGCAGCCACGCCAGGTGCGGCCCGTCAAGAATCGGTCACAGCAGCGACTCCAATACAGGCCGCCACCATGCCAGGCGCGGCCCGCCAAGACCAGCAGACGCAGACTGTGCTGACCGCTGTCTACCTGCTGCCAGGTGGGGAGCCGGAGAAGAATCCCTACATGTAAAGAAGTAAGAAAAGAAGCTGAACTGTATATAGCCCCTGTCTGCCCCTCATTCTTTGTGAAGATGTCCCTTTTGTGCTGCCCTAATGTTCTTTTTGAAGATGACACCCTACCCTGCCTTACTGCCCCTTGTACTTTTTGAAGACATCACCCCCCATGTTTATGTGTTACCGGGCCACTGAACTGGAATGTGGGCCCCGGTGAATGTGATGTCTTATGTGTCCTGTGTAACCAGGCCACTAGACTTAGTGGCTGGTTGAGTTTTTGCACTTTTGTTGAGTGAAAAAGAAACGAACTGCCAGGCTACTGGACTTGTTGTAGCCAAAAATGTATATAGTTGCACCCATTGTGCCCCCTACCAGAATTATGGGGGATGTGCCCGAACCGTGCAATGGACTAGAAGTGCACACGTAGTAGTTTCTTTATAAGAAGTTCGTAATGTTCGAATCATTGTGCCTCCCATAAAGGGAAGAGATGGTTACTGTTTTACTGTTATTCATAACAAAAATGTTTTGCAGTTCTTTCACATGTTTTTGTTGTTTTTCAGCTCGAGGACGTGCTGGGATTTGCTGTGGGGGAGTGTGGCACCCCTGAGGCTTCCGTCGCCACAGGTCATTGCACCCCATCCAGCGGTGTGATGCCCCATTCTGGGAGAGGAAGAGAGTGAACTCCGGTCCCCTGGTAAATCCACACTACACCCATCGCTAGGAACACACTGGGACCAGGGAAAGTGGCAGACAACCCTCCCATACTGCATGCTGGGAGGGGTCGTAAGACCCATCTCTGCTCCTATAGGGTAGTACAGGGCAACTGGGGAGGTGGGAGGAGCCATCTGAGAGCAGACACAGAGAGGAAGGTCAAGTTTAGTAAGTCGACCTCAGGGAGTGAGAGAGTGAAGAGCCAGCATGTAGTTGAAGAAGGAGAACGAGAGAAAGTGGGGAAGGAGGAGGAGGCCTGCTGGAGGCAGGCAAGGAGGAGAAGAGAAAGGAAAGAAAGCTCCAAGTCAGTCAGGAGCTGAGAAACAGAAAGAGACGCTTCCTGGTGAAGATCCTGGGACTCGGAGGGTCGCAGAGAACAGAAGGAGTCGCAGGGCCACGGGTAGTCTGTAGAGCTGTCCAGGGCAGTTTAGAGCTGCGGTAGCCTGTTCCACAAGAACATCGGTGGAGGGATCCAGCTGCAACAGGGGACGGTCCCTAGAGACTGGAGGAGTGCAAAGATCATCTCCAAACAGTAAAAACCGAGGCCCAGGGAATGTTGTAAACTCCCCGGGCCAGAACCCATAGCAGACCTTACAGAAAAGGGGTAATCAGCCGACAGGTGACCCCCCAGCCTGGAGGCTGTAGTGGAGGCCAAGCCAGGTTCATCCTATCAAAGGCAAGGCTAAGGAAGACAGCAGAAGATAGAGACACTTAAGGGAAGGGTACCGGCTTTTACTCTCTGAATCACCCAGAAACGGCGGAGGTCCCTGACAGTGGTCCCAGCAGTCGAAGGGCCCCTGGGCCCCGACAAGAATTGTGAGTAAAGAACTTGAACTGCACCCTTGGAGTGGTCTCTGTTATTTTAGCTGCGGAATTTCCACTACATCATAGACTCTCACGAGCACCAACAGTGCCCCGGGCATTGCTCCACCTGTGGGGAGTAGTACCACCATTGCTGCCATATCATCCCCCGGAGGCCTCATACAGCAGCAGCGGCCTATTAGCCGCATACCACAGGTGGCGTCACGAACACAAACTTTAATTCAAGCCACATATTCTACTGACACCCACCAGGGCCACGGAGTCGGGCCCCGCCACCACTGACAACCACCGGACTAGTCCGGCCCGGCACCAGGTGTCCCACAGCCCTGGGGTGGGCGAGTCATGTAGGGGTTATGGAGGCGCCAAATATCCGTTTATATTATCATGCGGCACTAGCTACTAGAGCACTGGACTGGATTCGGAGACCCAAAGAGAAGACATGGGTCAGTGTTGAAGACTGCCTTGTTCCAATCCCCCTCCGCTCCCTTTTATTTTTACCACCTGGACTTAACAAGAAAAAGGCAATCACTAACATACTAACGAGAGCCACGTTATCGGAATGGAGACACCTAGTAAAGATACTTGCCCCATATGGGTCGCCATTGACTCATATTTCAGATATACTGTGCCTCCGTCACACCTACATGGGTTCGCATACTGAGAATCGGTCCCCTAGCTTTGACATTCCTGTGCATGAGTTGATGGAAGATGGAGCTCTACTAACATACCAAGAATTGTGTACCTCTCCTAGACTCGCAAGCCTAACCTTTCTTCATTATAATAGAATAAAAAACTTTGTTTGCCGCCTGCAACTAGAAAGGAGCCCGCCAAGACCGCTCACAAAATTTGAGGCACTATGCTCTCAATTGAAACCCCCACGAAGGTCCTTTCACAAATTTACAACTCACTGGTTTCTGATAATATACCCAAGAAGAGGGCATATGTGGGAAATTGGGAGAAAGACATGGGCACTGTTTTTTCTGATCCACAGGTTAACCTTATTTATAGACGCTCACATGGCCCTTCACACTGCATCATTATTCAGGAAAACTCATATAAAGTGGTAACTAGGTGGTACACTACGCCTGTGCAGTCGCATCAATGGTACTCATCCTCTTCCTCACTGTGCTGGAGATGTAGTGCAGAGCAGGGCACGTACATACACATATGGTGGGGTTGCCCAATAATTAGTTCCTTTTGGCGAGAAATCTCATTACTTGTTTCGTCTCTTGTGTGCAGTAAAGTCCAACTCACCCTGGAAATGGCCTTACTTAATTTTCCAATTTGGCCGGCTGATAATTCTCTGTCAAAGCTGGCGGTCTTTGTAGTAGCAGCAGGTAAACTCTGGATTCCCACCCTCTGGCTCACTGCCAATATTCCGTCTAAAAAGCAGGTGCTTAGCAAAATAGACCTTATATTTCGAACGGAGGAACTGGCTTCACTCTCTCAACTTACTTTAAATTCCTTTCACAAGGTTTGGAACCCTTGGATTGCATTTAGGAAATCCGCAGAATATCTTTCTATAATTGCAGTAGAAGAGTAATACTAGGTTGGGGTACGTAAGTGACAGGCAGTACCAATCCTCACCTAACCCTTCCTCTTTCGCTCAAATGCTCTCAGAGCCCACCCTTTCTCCATGCCCGTATCCACCCCCCCCCTCCCCACTTACCCCTCTCCTTCCCTTTGTCTTTTGTGTAGTTTTGTTGGACAGACTTGGTTGATAATTGATTTGAATACATGCCATGGCCATCCTCGCTGTTTTTTTATTTTCTTTTTTCTCCTCTTAGCTTCAACCTAATGATGGCCAGGGTCTGAAGCAATGTAAGCTGTCATTGTTCTTCATCTACTAAATATATTCTGATGAGATATGCATATTCATTAATGAGAAATGTTATGTTGTCTGTATTGAAAAATTCATAAATAAAACATTGAAAAGAAAAGAATTCTCCTGTACTTCCTCCCCTTCCTCTTGTCCCACCCCCTGACTACGAATAGTGTTTAGCGTGTGCTCCAGCATGTAAATGACTGGAATTGTCATGCTGATAATGGCATTGTCAGCGCTAAACATATTCGTCGCCATGTCGAAACTGTGCAGAACGGTGCATAGGTCCTTGATCTGAGACCACTCCAGCAGCGTGATCTGCCCCACCTCTTCATCTCGTTGGCCCAGGTTACACGTCATAACGTATTGGACCAGGGCTCGGCGGTGCTGCCACAGTCGCTGTAACATGTGGAGAGTCAAAATCCAGCGTGTCGATACATGTCAGGCAATGAACCGGCAGGCCGAAAGACTTCTGGAGTGACGCAAGTCGGTCAGCTGCGGCGGTTGAACGGTGGAAGTGAGCAGAGAGTGACCGTGACCTGTGCAGAAGCCCATCTAGGCCGGCATAGTGGGTTAAAAATTGCTGGACAACAAGGTTCAACACGTGAGCCATACAAGGCACGTGTGTCACCTTGCCTCGGCGAAGGGCCGCACTCAGGTTTGCAGCATGGCCTTCCCCGGCTGCAGGTTGAGTGGAGACAACCATTTACGAAACTCGCTCGCAAGAGCTGACCACAACTCCTCAGCAGTGTGACTCTTATTTCCAAGACATTTCAAGGTAAAGACCACCTGATGCTGTTGAGCTCTGCTGCCAGCATAGTAAGGAGGTGTGCGGGATTCCTTGTGCGCAGTTACAACGCGGGTGGCCTGACCAGGCAGGCTTGGTGCAGAGGTGGAGGACCCAGACGAGGTTGAGGAGGCAGAAGCAGTGGAGGAACGTCTACATAAAGAGGATTAACGCACAAGTCGTGGGGACGACAAGACTTGTTCAGCAGACCCTTCTCCATCTCTCACCATAGTTACCCAGTGCCCAGTCAGTGACATGTAACGCCCCTGTCCATGCTTACTGGTCCAAATATCGGTGTTGAAATGCACCCGGTCACACACAGAGTTTCTCAAGGAAGCAGTGATGTTGTGTGCAACATGCTGGTGTAGCGCAGGCACACCTTTCTTGGAGAATTAGTGGCGACTGGGCATCTGATACTGGAGCACTGCAACGGACATAAGGTCTCGAGAATCCTCTGTGTCCACCAGGCGGAAAGGCAGCATTTCGGTAGCCAAGAGCTTACAGAGGGATAAAGTAAACCTCTTAGCTTTGTCATGGCTCGGAGGAAATAGCCTTTTATTTGTCTACATCTGAGGGACAGAGATCTGGCTGCTGTGTAGAGACCGTGGTGAGTAGGGTGTCCGTGGAAAAATGCAGGTCTGTGAGGAAAGTGCCGGCGAATACATGATGTTGCCTTCATCCAAAGTTGGTGCTCTCGATGTTTGAGAGAGCTGTACACCAGCACTTGTTTCCCCTTCCAAACCTGACGACCTACTAAGCAAACTGCCTGTTGCGGTTAAAGTGGTGGAAGGCCTGCGTGGAAAACCAGTTGTGACAGCTGTCCCCACAGTCATAGAAGATGAATAGCGCACGGAGGAACTTGAAGGGGCAGACGGTGTTTGGCCCACTCCGCTAGACTGCATTGCAGCACGGTGAGCTTCCCACTGGGACTTATGCTTGTTATTCATGTGACGATTCATGGAAGAAGTTGTCAAACTAGTGATTTTTTGGCCTCTACATATAGATTGCCGACAAATTTTACAGATCACATGATTTGGGAGATCCTTTGCAAGGTCAAAAAAGGACCAGGCTAGGCAAGGCTTAGAGGCCATGCGACCTGCAGAGCCACCCCGACTTGTGCTCAGAGGCAGAGTTGTGGCTGAGGATGCAGTTGTAGACGTGTTTCCAGTACTCCGACTCTGTCCAGGAAGGCGCAAGGTAACTTCGTCGTCAGTTGCATCCTCCTCCACCGCCTCTGGTGACCTCCTCGAGTGCCTGACTGTGGGTTGACAGTAAGTGGGATCTAGAACTTCATCATCAAGAGTTGTGTTTGCACTCCCCTCGCCCTCAGACCTAACCTCATTCTGCCCTGACTGAATAGTTAAGTTGTCATCCCAATCAGGTATCTGCATCTCATCGTCCTTATTGTCTCCACCAACAGGTGTTACAGTTTGGGAATGAGGGTGTACATTATGCTCAGAAACTGTCATCAGGGCCGGAATCTGAGTCACAACGCTTCTGGGCATCACTGCAGACCATTTCCTGGTCTGTACTCACTGTAGCTTGGGAGCAGACCTCTGATTCCCAGGCTATAGTGTGACTGAACAGCAGACTCTGGTATCTCTGTTACACCATACTCTGCAGGGCGGGTGAAGACTTGAGACCTGGGAGAAAGCAAGTGTGAATGGGATGACAACTCAGAGGACTGCTGTTTTTTGGATGTTGAAGTTGAGGTGGAGGAGAGTGCACTTGTTGGAGCACTTGAGATCCATTCAAGCATGTTTTTTTTTGTGCATCATCTACCTTTGTTACATTTGCTCAGGTCCGTAAAACACATCGGGAGCACATTGGATTGTCCACGGAAAGTAGTAGACATCTTACTTTTGCTGGAAGATGGCCTATCTTCAGCAGATGTTAATGTAGCTTTCCCACCTTCCCCACGGACACAAACTTTTTTCCTTTTCCAACACACCTGTTACCCTTTCCACCAGCATCTTTCCTTTTGCCACTCATTTTGTTAGCAACAAGATTGGCCACTTAAAATGTGAATGCAAAAATTGAGAGGTTTTGTAGATTGCAGAGGTGGTCTAGTTTTATTGACAGGTGAAGAACCAACACTGACTATCACAGACAATTTTAGTATGCCCCTAACAGTGGCAGCACAGTTTGCAATTAGAATTGCGTATCAAAAATGGATAGGTGTGTACAATGCAGAGGTGGTCTAGCTTTATAGACAGCAGAACCAACACTAACTATCACAGACAATTTTTGTATGCCCCTAACAGTGGCATACAGTGCCCATGTTCTGTGGGTACCAGGACAGGAAAGAAAGCCTCACTTTCTATCCCTCCTAATGATGAAATGCAGCAAGGAATTCCCTGAGCTGAGGTATACAGATGCTGTTATCTAAAGCTGTACACAATGTTTGCACGGACCTGCCTAGCAGCTATGGCTATGATCGCCTGGAAATCAGGGAAAATGGCCGTATTTTATAATGCAAGGACATGTGACATTCACAGCCTATGACACATGCCCTTGCTTGTCTGGCAAAAATTAACTTAGCTGTGTGTGTGTCTGTGATTGGCTGACATCCTGGCCCGCTCCACTGCAAAAAAATGGTGATCAGCATTCTCTCAGCAGTGCACCACAGATCTAAACCGCATCCCCCCCGCACACTATACGCTGAAATTTGATAATAGCATGAATCACAGTGACTCACACTATTACAGTGAAAAGCCAGCTAGTAACTAGCTAGGCTTTTTGCTGATCGAACCGTTATCGAATGTAACTCGAGCTTTTAGCAAAATGCTCGCATTCGAGTTCGATCTCGAGCACCCCCAAAAATCACTCGAAAAACATGAAATTGGCGAACCTCGAACATCGCTCAACTCTAGACTCCACCGGGAAGATTTACTGTTTGGGAATGAGGGTGTACATTATGCTCAGCATCTTCTTCATCGGGGCCTGGATCCAACTCACAAAGCTTCTGGGCATCTGTGCAGATCATTTCCCCTGTCTCCTGGGACTCGCTGCCTCAACACGTCAGATTATCTACTACACTACTACACTCACAAGCTTCAAACGGAAACTGAAAACTCATCTGTTCAGAAATGACTATAACCTTCAATGACCCCACCACCGTGCGTAGCTGCCCCCCAACCTCCACCCCACCTACTGTCTCCTCCCCAAAATCCTTTAGAATGTAATCCCGCAAGGGCAGGGCCCTCTTCCCTCTGCACCAGTCTGTCTATTGTTACTTGTATATGTATTTTGTATGTAACCCACTTCTCATGTACAGCACCATGGAATCAATGGTGCTCTATAAATAAATAATAATAATAACTTCCTTGTCTGTACTCACTGCAGCTTTGGAGCAGACCTCTGATTCCCAGGCTATAGTGTGACTGAACAGCTCTGCAGACTCAACCATCTCTGTTACCCTATACTCAGCAGGGCTGTTGGAAACTTGAGAGCTGTTAGGAAGCAAGTGCGATTGGGTTGACACCACAGAGGAATGTAGTATTTGGGATATTGAACTTGAGGTGGAGGAGAGTCCACTTTATGGAGCACTTGAGATCTATTGAAGCAGATGCTGTTTTGGTGCCTCATCTACATTTGTTAGCGATGGTCGTGTCTGTAAAAAAAAGGATCACATCAGATTATCCACGGGAAGAAGTACACCTGTTATTTTGGCTGGTATTTGTTGTTACGAATCGTTGCCGCCGTAAACACAAGCAGCCTGCTGCGGTTCCAGTTGCGCCCAGGCGTCAGCTGCCATTTTGGGCTGTGCCTCGGGTTGCCCAGCTGGCTGCTTTCTCCTCCACGTCTAAGTGTGGAGAGGCGGCTAGTGCGCATGCGTGTGCCGATTTACCTCAGCCGCAGCCTAAGTCCAGTGTTTCGCCTAGTGAAGATGCTCAGCCTGACTGCCATTCCTGAGGTTAAGTCCTCAGTTCGGGCTACAGCGCATGCTCCCACACTTAGTGCGAAAAGCCTCTTTGCACAGGTGCTTGGACTGCGTGCCATGTCTAAGTCCTGTGTTGTGCCTAAACAGCATGCTGAAGCTGATAGTCTTTTTTCTGAGACTGTTGTTCATGCTACTGAGCATGCTCAGGCACTTAGTGCATCAGAGGCTAGGTGTTACGGGGGGGGCTGTCTGATAATAACCGAAAGGAGTATCAGACAGTCAGGGTCCACCGTGCAAAGACTTTGCTGCAGACTATGGCAGAGTGCAATACCTCTGTTAACTAACAGAAGGATATAATAAGTAAGTAAAGCAATTCCTCCCTTACTTGGAGGGTGTGTGGAATGATCTCTGTTAATAATCACAGAGGCAAAGGCAATGTGTGCGAAATGGCACCTACCTAGGTCCGCTCTTCTAGTGGTGCAAAAGAGACGAACAGCAGCGTAAGCCGCACAAAGCTCCTACCTGCGTTCGCTCCACTAGTGTGCGAGGACACGAACCACTAGATATGGCACCTGCCTAGGTCCGCTCTTCTAGTGGTGCAAAAGAGACGAACAGCAGCGTAAGCCGCACAAAGCTCCTACCTCTGTTCGCTCCCCTAGTGTGCGAGGATACGAACAACTGCCAGACGCAGTATAAGGAACGTTACCCTAGCGGCAACGTCCACCTACGAGTAGAATCACAAGGCCCAGCCAGACCATGTGCCTCAGGCACCTGCCTATGTCCGCTCCCCTAAGAGGTAAGGATACGGACAGCAGCCGAAGCTGTAAGGTATAAGAACGCTACCCTGCCGGTAGAGCTCACCTAGCATAGACAGAGGAATGCCTAGAGGAACGCGCACAGAGCGTCTACTCATATGCATGAACCAAGAGGACTGAGCACCATGCGGCGTGTGTCAGGGTCTTATATAGACTCTGTGCCTCATCCAAGATGGAGGACACCAGAGCCAATCCGCTGCCAGAACGACAGGAGTGACGTCATGCTGGCCTATCACCGAGCAAGGCGTCACAAGCACATGACCAGCGACCAATCGGCATAGAAGGTGTCAGAGACATGTGACCTCGTGTCAGCGATGATGTCACCCGCACATGTGCAATGGCTCCAAGATTGGACTTAGTCTCCGGCGCTCGCACATGTGCAGTAGCAAGAAATCAGGACTTAGTCTCCAGCGCTCGCACATGTGCAGTAGCAAGAAATCTGGACTTAGTCTCCAGCGCTCGCACATGTGCAGTAGCAAGAAATCTGGACATAGTCTCCAGTGCTCGCAGCAACCGTAACAGTACCTCCCCCTCAAGGGCCCCCCTCCCGGCGATGCAGGCAATCGGCAACTAAGTCGGGAGCATGGACAGCCTCCTCAGGCTCCCAAGAGCGATGTTCCGGGCCATAGCCCTCCCAATCTATCAAGAAGAACCTGCGCCCTCTAACCATCTTAGAACCAACTATGGCTCGTACCTCATAGCTAGAGCGAGAGGAATCAGAGGCAGGAGAGTGCACTTCACGAGCGTGAGGTAAAATAGCCGGCTTTAGCAGTGAGACATGGAATTTGTCATGAATCCTAAGATGGACAGGTAACTTCAATTGGTAGACTACAGGATTTACCTGTCGAAGAACCTCATAAGGACCCAGGAAGCGAGGAGCAAATTTGACAGAGCTCACTCTAAGTCTCACGTGTTTTGCAGAGAGCCACACAAAGTCCCCTGGAGAAAAGACAGGAGCCGGGCGACGAAACCGATCGGACACCGTCTTCATACGGTCCTTAGCTGCTTGGATCGACTCTTGAGTCCGATCCCAAACCTCTCTGGCATTAGTTGCCCAGTCGGCCACAAGAGGAGGAGGTGCAGCAGCGGGAAACGGTACCGGTACCCTAGGGTGTTGCCCATTATTGAGTACTAACGGTGTCTGCCCAGTGGCCTCAGCCAGCGAATTGTTAAGGGCAAATTCTGCCCAGGGTAGGAGGGAGGACCAGTTATCGTGGTTCTCAGCAACAAAGTGTCGAAGGTATATAATCATAGATTGATTGGTACGTTCAACCAAACCATTAGTCTCCGGATGGTATGCCGAAGAGAGATTCAACTCAATTTGCAGAAGGCTACAAAGATCTCGCCAGAAACGGGAAGTAAATTGCGGGCCTCTATCACAAATGATACGATCTGGCATCCCGTGAAGCCTAAAGACATGCTTGAGGAATAGTTTGGCTAGTACCCTGGAAGATGGGATTCTCGATAACGGTACGAGATGAACCATCCGGGAGAAATGGTCCGTAATGACCCACACAAATCTATGTCCCTGTGAACATGGAAGATCACCCACAAAGTTCATGCCTACCACCTCCCATGGTCTATCTGGCACTGGTAAAGGATGCAAGAGCCCAGCCGGTCTCTGCCGTAATGGACGGTTGCGAGCACACGAGTAGCAGGAACCGACATATCTCTTGACGTGGCTGGCTAAGTGAGGCCACCAATACCACCTCTCCAGTAACTCTCGTGTCCGCCTAATACCAAAATGCCCACCCACCTTTGAGGTGTGGACCCATGACAGTATATCATTCTGTCGATCAGGCGGAACAAAGGTCTTGCCCGGTGGGATTTGGTCTAACGTCACAGGAGAGAGCGTATGAAAAACCCTGGAGGGAAGGATAAGACGAGGTTCGTCAATCTCTTCCTGGGTAGAAAGCATAGAGCGAGACAGGGCGTCTGCCTTGTTATTCTTACTCCCAGACAGATAGTTGATGGAGAAGTGAAAGCGGGAGAAAAACAAGGACCAGCGGGCTTGGCGAGGATTCAGACGCTGAGCGGTTTGTAAGTACGTCAGATTCTTATGGTCTGTATAGACCTGGAAAGGATGTTTCGCTCCTTCCAGCAAGTGACGCCACTCCTCCAAGGCTAATCTCAAGGCGAGCAGTTCCCTATCCCCAATGGTATAGTTTCTCTCTGCCGGTGAAAAGGTTTTAGCAAAGAAGAAACACGGCCTTTTTCTACCTGCACCGTTCTTTTGATACAAGACCGCACCAGCACCCACTGAAGAGGCATCAACCTCTAAGAGGAAGGGCTTACTCTCATCGGGTCTTTGAAGAACGGGAGCAGTTGAAAAGTGTCTTTTTACTGCCTCAAAAGCCTGAGATGTCTCAGTAGACCAGTCTTTGGGATTAGCACCTTTCTTAGTCAAGGCCACCAAAGGGGCCACCAAAGTAGAAAAATGGGGTATGAACTGCCTGTAATAATTTATGAATCCTAAGAAGCGTTGCACCGCCTTCAAGGAATGAGGTTCGGACCATTGCAGGACAGCAGAGAGCTTCGCAGGATCCATAGCCAGACCCTCTTGTGAGATAATGTAACCCAAAAAAGGCAATGAGGACTGCTCGAATACACATTTCTCGAGTTTAGCAAACAATGAGTGCTCCCTTAAACGGGAAAGGACACGAACGACATCCTGACGATGAGTCTACAGATCAGGAGAAAAAATCAGGATGTCGTCCAGATACACCACTACAGAGGATAACAGTAAATCCCTGAACACATCGTTTACGAAGTCCTGAAATACTGCGGGTGCATTACATAACCCAAAAGGCATGACGAGGTATTCATAGTGACCGTCTCGGGTGTTAAAAGCGGTCTTCCATTCGTCACCCTTTCGAATTCGTACCAAGTTATACGCACCCCGCAGATCCAACTTCGTAAAAACTTGAGCTCCTCTCAGTCTGTCAAAGAGCTCCGAAATTAAAGGTAATGGGTATTTGTTCTTTATTGTGATTGCGTTGAGACCCCTGTAATCTATGCAGGGACGCAAATCACCCTCTTTCTTCCGAACAAAGAAAAACCCAGCTCCCGCGGGAGAGACAGACTTACGAATGAACCCCTTCTCTAAACTCTCTCTTATATAGGTCGACATGGCCTCCGACTCAGGTATCGACAGGGGGTAAACCCTGCCTTTAGGTGGAACCGAACCTGGGATAAGGTCTATGGCACAGTCATACGGCCTATGGGGTGGAAGAACCTCAGCACCCTGTTTGGAGAACACGTCAGCGAAATCCAAATAGGGTGTAGGTATGGGAGAGAGATCAGTTGATGCAACCGCAACGACCTTAGGTGGTAAGGGAAGACATCGGGACTGACATTTCGAACCCCAACTAATAATGCTGTCAGACTCCCAGTCAATGTGAGGAGCATGAGTCCGAAGCCATGGAAGACCCAGAAGGACGTCGTCTATACCCTCAGGCAAAACAAGAAAAGAAATCTCCTCTATGTGACCCTGAGACAGGGAAAGGCGCAAGGGAACTGTCCTCAATGTAATGGAGTCAGACAACATAGTTCCATTAACAACACGGACAGGAATAGGCGCCTCTAACATGATGGAGGGAATATTGTGTCCCTTTACAAATCCTGAGGACACAAAAATCCCGTCAGCTCCGGAATCCACAAAAGCCATAATAGGCCATGTATTCTCAGATAACGAGAGCTGACCTGGGATACAACACTTAGAGGGTGCAGAAGACGTCTCTAGTAACCCCCCTCTAATGGTTACTAGGCCAGGGAGTTTCACTGACGACTAGGACACTTGTTGGCATAGTGCCCAGCCTGACGACATACGTAACATATAGGAGGACCAGACTTGCGTAGTCTGGAGAACGTATGACCTACCTCCATAGGAGTGGGAGATGTTTCAGATGCTGAGGAAGATGGTAGTGGACCCTCAACAACTGGAATAGCCCGATGCTTAGGGCGTGAGGAAGAGACCTCGAGTCTACGTTCCTTATGGCGTACATCGATCCTCGTTGCTACTGTGATCAAGTCCTCCAGAGAAGCAGGGACCTCACGAGTAGCAAGGGCATCCTTGACATAGCCTGCCAACCCTCTCCAGAAGATTGGAATCAACACCTTCTCTGGCCAATCTAGTTCTGCCACCAGAGTTCTAAAAGCAATGGCATAAGAACTAGTGGATAACGAACCCTGAGATAGATCTAACAGTCTCAGGGCCGCATCATGGTAATCTGCGGACCCATGAATACCGCCTTAAGAGCATCAAGAAAGTCTTGATGTCTCAGAGTAACCACATCAGAGCGCTCCCATAGGGGAGTCGCCCATTCTAAGGCTTTGTCCTGAAGTAAGGAGATGATAAAGCCTACTCTGGACCTCTCCGTAGAGAAGCGAGAAGAGTTGACCTCTAGGTGTATCTGACACTGACTAATGAAACCACGACATGATCTGGCATCGCCAGAATATCTGTTTGGCAGAGCAAGTCGAGGATCATGTGCAGATGTCACCATGGTCTGAGGTTTATCCTCTATACTCTTGAGCCGTGACTCAAGTACTTGTATGTAACGGTGTAACTGCTGATATTCTGCCATAACTGCCAGACCCTTGGCTCAGTCCTAATGTTACGGGGGGCTGTCTGATAATAACCGAAAGGAGTATCAGACAGTCAGGGTCCACCGTGCAAAGACTTTGCTGCAGACTATGGCAGAGTGCAATACCTCTGTTAACTCACAGAAGGATATAATAAGTAAGTAAAGCAATTCCTCCCTTACTTGGAGGGTGTGTGGAATGATCTCTGTTAATAATCACAGAGGCAAAGGCAATGTGTGCGAAATGGCACCTACCTAGGTCCGCTCTTCTAGTGGTGCAAAAAAGACGAACAGCAGCGTAAGCCGCACAAAGCTCCTACCTGCGTTCGCTCCACTAGTGTGCGAGGACACGAACCACTAGATATGGCACCTGCCTAGGTCCGCTCTTCTAGTGGTGCAAAAGAGACGAACAGCAGCGTAAGCCGCACAAAGCTCCTACCTCTGTTCGCTCCCCTAGTGTGCGAGGATACGAACAACTGCCAGACGCAGTATAAGGAACGTTACCCTAGCGGCAACGTCCACCTACGAGTAGAATCACAAGGCCCAGCCAGACCATGTGCCTCAGGCACCTGCCTATGTCCGCTCCCCTAAGAGGTAAGGATACGGACAGCAGCCGAAGCTGTAAGGTATAAGAACGCTACCCTGCCGGTAGAGCTCACCTAGCATAGACAGAGGAATGCCTAGAGGAACGCGCACAGAGCGTCTACTCATATGCATGAACCAAGAGGACTGAGCACCATGCGGCGTGTGTCAGGGTCTTATATAGACTCTGTGCCTCATCCAAGATGGAGGACACCAGAGCCAATCCGCTGCCAGAATGACAGGAGTGACGTCATGTTGGCCTATCACCGAGCAAGGCGTCACAAGCACATGACCAGCGACCAATCGGCATAGAAGGTGTCAGAGACATGTGACCTCGTGTCAGCGATGATGTCACCCGCACATGTGCAATGGCTCCAAGATTGGACTTAGTCTCCAGCGCTCGCACATGTGCAGTAGCAAGAAATCAGGACTTAGTCTCCAGCGCTCGCACATGTGCAGTAGCAAGAAATCTGGACATAGTCTCCAGTGCTCGCAGCAACCGTAACACTAGGTCCGGTAATGAACTCTTTGGCCCTGCCCCTGACGTGGCAGGCCCATATAGCCAACAAGGAATCAGGTGTCCTGATGATGTGGCCAGGCCACTCTGGACTGGCTTGCAGAGGCCCGCCCCTATGACTTGTCACCTCATTATTGTTGTTCAGATGATGACTGGTGAGGTGTTTGGGTTGTGGCTGCCATGAGGTCATCATTGAAGTTGCAGTTCCGAATAGGCCACTGGTTATGCCACTGATGACGTGTCACTCTGCTTTTGTCTCCAGGAATTGCATTGTGGTCCACCCTGGATTGTGGCGGACCCAGGTTATAAAAGGGGCTAAAGCCAACAAGGAGGTGCGCAGTCTTCTATTATGCTCAGAAAGAGCACACCTCCATGTGTTGAACTCATTGCGGCTTTAAGCTAGAGGTAGTCAGGGATAGGGCGTTGGTGCAGGCCGCCACCACAGTTGGTAACACAGAACGGTTAAGACCAGCTCCTGTCCTACCAGTCCTGCTAGTGCAGCACAGTGGCATTAACTGGGCTGCTGCTTCTGATGCGCCTGCTGTCCACAGGTGTGGCCCCTACGCACACGGACAGCGTACCCAATGGCCCCTGTGTTGTTAACAGGGAGTTCCTGGGCTGGGTGTGTGTGTGGACCCTGTGACGCTAACAGGGATCCCAGTCTCCAGATCCGAGTGTCTTCTAACTTGATTCAGGCTACTATTAGCTTCAGAGCCACCCAGCTCTGTATCCTCCGCCTAACCTTCGAGTTGCCAACATCTCCTTTTCCATCTGGGAGCACGGTGGACACCAACTGGCGATTGGGATATATACCTTTCTCTTTATTTTCTTCTTTATTTTTTAATGTAGAGCTAACATAGTATATACCACCTTATCCAAATCTGCCAGTCCCCCCGTAACAGATGGTGTTTCTTCAGCAAATGTTACTGTTGCTTAACCACCAAACCCACGGACACAAACTTTTTTCCCCTTTCCAACACACCTGTTCCCCTTTCCACCAGCATCTGTCCTTTTTCAACTCATTTTGTATATGACCAAATTTTCAACTCTGCAGGGACACCCTACTCAACGCCGTCTCAGCACAGCAGCCAGCCCTCGGTCCCTCAGATGTGGACAAGTAAAAGACCATTTCCTCCTAGCCATGACAAAGCGTTGAGATTCACTCTGTGCAGCACTGGTGTTTAGTGTAAAAACAGATCTAAGATTGCATACCACCTTCTGCTGATACTCCTGCATACGTGCGTCCCTTTCTATGGCAGGACTTTTTTTGCCAAATTCTGTCTTGTACCGGGGATCTAACAGTGTGGCAACACCCTAGTCAGCATTACTTCGAATTCGGACAGTCCGAGGGTCATGTTGTAGGTAGTGCAGCAAGGAGGCACTCATGTGTCTTGCGCATCCAGGAGGACCAAGTACTTGCTGTGTTGGTGGCGGAGAGGTGAGAATCATGCCTCCTTCCTCTGCACTCTCCAACCAACCTCGCACAACCGAAATGTGAGCAAGCTCTCCCTCATCTGCTGAGTCTTCCATGCCCATCGCCAGTTCGTCCTCCATTTCTTCATGGGCTCCTGCACCTTCCTCGCCGTCCCCCCACCGTTCCATGCCTGCCGCCTTGGTGCTGCTGACCGTCTGGACCTTGTAGATCTTGTTATATCTTCCACATATGACTCCTCCTGTACTTCCTCCCCTTCCTCTTGTCCCACCACCTGACTCCGAATAATGTTTAGAGTGTGCTCCAGCATGTAGATGACCGGAATTGTCATGCTGATAATGGCATCGCCAGTGCTAAACATCTTCATCGACATTTGTAAACTGCGAAGAAGGGTGCATAGGTCCTTGATCTGACACCACTCCAGCAGCGTGATCTGCACCACCTCTGGATCTAGTTAGCCCAGGCTATACGTCATAACATATTGCAGCAGGGCTCGGCAGTGCTGCCACAGACGCTGCAACATGTGCAGATTCAAATTCCTGCGTGTCGGCACATTGCATTTCAGGCGGTGAAACGCCAGACCGAAAGACTTCAGGAGCGATGCAAGTTGTTGAGCTGCTGGGTGTGAACGGTGGAAGTGAGCACATAGCGAGCGTGCCCGCTGCAGAAGGCCATGTAGCCCGGGATGGTGGTTTAAAAATTGCTAAAGAACCAGGTTCAACACGTGAGCCATACAAGGCACGTGTGTCACATTGCCCTGACGAAGGGCCGCAGCCAGGTTTGCATCATTGTCGCACACGGCTGTTAAGTCACCACCGGAGTCCGCTCCATCAATTTGTACTACAGTCGCCAGGTGACACCGTGTTCCTTTCGTGAATAGTGCTGATGATGGGAGAGGAGTCGATGCCAGCGGTGCCGGTCAACGCAGGTTCTGCTCACCCACTGGGCTGCGTTACCTTGAGATATGCAGAACCCCTGGCTGATTGTAAGTGGTGGGTGTCTCACAGCTGAAGTACCATCATTCAGCTACAACCAATGGGAAGACACCACACCCTTTTTTAGGCCCATCCTGTCTGCTGACCACTGCCAGACATAGCTCTTAACCTCTGGTTCCTGTTCCGCCCAGTTCTGTTTTGTGATTTTGTGTGCTTGTTTCCTGACTACTTTTCCTACCTGCTGTTTATGTACCTCGTTGTCTGATTTGCATTTTACCTCTGCTTGTTTTCTGATTAAGTCCTGGCCGTCCCATTCTGTTCCTGTTCCTCAATTCATGGTTTGACCCTGCCTGACTACTACTCTCTCGGACTGCAGCTTTCCACAGGTATTGATCACCTTGGGCCCGGTGTAATTCCAAATCCCTGTATAGGGGTTAAAGGGTTTCAGGGTTCTGGGGGTCCTGCTTGGTGAGTGGCTTCCCTCTAGCCTATCCTTTACAGCCCGTCTGAGTCTGTGGATCCAGGTAGGCATTACACCGTGCCCTCTGCAGAAGGCCATGTAGGCCATGATAGTGGTTTAAAAATTGCTGGACAACCAGGTTCAACATGTGAGCCATACAAGGCACGTGTGTCAGATTTTCACGGTGAAGGGCTGCACCCAGGTTTGCATCATTGTCACACCTGGCCTTCCCTGGCTGCTGGTTGAGTGGAGACAACCATTGATGAAACTCGGTCTCACTCTCCAGAGCTTACCGTCCACAACTCCTCAGCGGTGTGACTCACATTTCACAGACATTTCAAAGTAAAGAGTCGACCGCCTGATGCCGTTGAGCTCTGCTGCCACCATAGTAAGGAGGTGTGTGGGATTCCTTGTGCGCAGTTACAACGCGGGTGGCCTGACCACACAGGGTTTGGGCTGAGGTGGAGGACCCAGACGAGGTTGAGGAGGCAGAAGCAGTGTAGGAACTTCTACATACAGAGGAAGGATTGACACTCAACTCATGGGGATGACAAGATTTGTACAGCAGACCCTTCTCCATCTCTCCCCATAGTAACCCATTGCCCAGTCAGCGACATGTAACGCCCCTGTCAATGCTTACTGGGCCAAGTATCGGTGGTGAAATGCACCCTGTCACACACAGAGATTCTCAAAGAAGCGGTGATGTTTTGTGCGACATGCTGGTGTAGCACGGGCACGCCTTTGTTGGAGAAGGAGTGGCCACTGGGAATCGGCTCTTGGGGCATTGCGAGGGGCATAAGGTCTCGAAAATCCTCGGTTAAAAAGGTTGGAAATGCAGCATTTTGGTAGCCAACAGTTTGCAGATGCTGAAAGTCAACCTCAAAGCCATGTCATGCCCTTCTAAAAACATGTAAAACACAGCAAGGGGACTCCAACCACAGTCTCCCTTGTTTCCAAAAATTGGTCCACACACACACACACACACACACACACACACACACACACACACACCACTTGACTGGCATCAGTTGTCCCCCATTTTCAATCTTAAAAAGATGCTTTGCATGAAGTACTCTCAAAAATACAACAGCCTTTCGCCTCCCCAGGATGACACAGGGGAAGAAAAGTCTTCTGTGATCCATGACTTGTTCATCTTGGTTCTTTTTTCAAAAGTGAGGGGACTCCAACCACAGTCTCCCTCGTTTCCAAAAATTGGGCCACACACACACCACTTCACTGGCATCAGTTGTCCCCCATTTTCCATCTTAAAAAGATGCTTTGCATGAAGCACTCTCAAAAATATACCAGCGTTTTGCTTCCCCTGGATGACACAGGGGTAGAAAAGTCCTGTGTGATCCATGACTTATTCATCTTGATGAACGTTAGTCTGTCCACATTGTCAGTGAACAGACACATGCGCTTATCTGTCAGCACACACCCAGCAGCACTGAGGACACGTTCCGAGAGAACGCTAACTGCGGGACATGACAAGATCCCCAAGGCGTAAGTGGCGAGCTCAGGCAATTTATCCACATTGGAAGCCTAGAATGAGCAAGGCTCAAGTTGCACAGTAATGGCATCGATGTTCACTTGCATATACTCATATACTTGTGTCTCCTCTCTTTCCTCGTCCAGCTGTTTTGTTTTCGCATGAGTATTTGTCCTTGTCACTTTCCCATGTGTTTGTGTTGTCTTGTGAGTTGTTTGTCACCTTTTGGACACCTTTGAAGGTGTTTTCTATGTGTTTTTATGTGTTTGTGATTGCCTCCCATTGTTTTCTATGGGGTTCGAGAGGTTCGTCGAACGGCTCGCCAAACCGAACTCGAACGCGGTCTCCATTCGACGAACCGAACCGAACTCGAGCCTCTAGAGGCTGGCTCATCTCTACTCGTAAAACCCTTTCATGCCCTAATATTCTGCCAGCGCTACCTATACTGGATCCTACTCCCGGGCTTACATTACAGTGGATAACCACCTCTGCGACAAATACCTCCCATCGACTATATGACCAGCAGCCCTGTTACACTACAGAGAAAAAACCTGCTGACATATTCCCTTTATGGACAACATCAAGACTTCTAGGCATGGATTGAACAAGATGGCGACATATTGCAACATCTACCTTTTTCCATTTTTCAAGAACGACCTCATTTAGAGCCTTAATGCTGGATAGAGAGGGATCTTTCTTTTCAAAATTGCCCATAGGTGTTTGATTGTGTTCATATTATAAGACATACTAGGTCTCTGAATCTCTTCCACCCTGTTGTTCTTCAGAAATACAACAGTGACAAGCTGCAGTTCATCGTTCCCGGGGTGTCACACGGAGCGATGTGTGCTGCCTCGGGAACAATGAACAACAGGACGTTCGATTTTTAGAAAATGAGCGATGTGTCAACGATGAACGAGAAGGTGAGTATTTCTTCTCGTTCATAGCTGTCGCACGCTACGATATCACTAACGATGCCGGATGTGTGTCACTTACGATGTGACCCCGTCGACATCTCTTTAGATATATCGTAGCGTGTAAAGCCCGCTTTACTGGTGAAACCGGTACTGACCTCCTCTGGATCCAGGTTGAGCACTGAACCTTAAGTGAGGTGCAGTACCCTGTGGCGACTGAAGCCTCAGGGGAGCCACAGATCACTTTGGGAACCAGAGGGTTCAGCCTGTTTTCTAACATTTAGGCATACAGTTTTGTATCCACATTTTGAAAGGGGATTGAGCAAAAACTCATGCAAGAGTGGGGGGTCTTTTCCAGCCCTGGGGATTATTGTGATATGTGCAAACATAAAATGTGGAGGGAATAGGGAGGAATTTGATATAGAGTTACAAGACTGTAACATGAATGGGGCTATTTCTTCGGAAAAGGCTTTATAGAACTGAGTTGTAAAATCATCAGGACTTTTATTGCTAGTAGATCTTGAATTGTTTTTTAAATTTCTTGAATGTGAAAGGGAGCTTCCAAATCATTTATCGCTTCTGGAGCTATAGCTGTAAATAGCGAGGGCATGTTGGGGGGAAGTTCCGTGATGGTGTGCAAATTATAAACTTTACAGTAACAGGATCTGATGGTAACAGTTATTTCCATGGTGGTGTTAACCATGATGTCTCGGGCATTCTTAATACATGGGATATGACTCGAGGAGACTTTGGTCTTTAACCCCTTCATGACTGAGAACACAACAGTACATCCTAACTAATGACGGGTTGATCACCACCGGCTACTGCGTCATGACGGCTGTGGTTTATATCGTCCAGGATTCTCTGCACTACCGCTGATCTGTATGGGGACTAGCGTCATGGATTTGCATGTCTGATATTAAGGTTTTTGACCTCCTGATGAACCACTCACCTGGGGAAACGCGTCGAGGCAGAGACAGACCTCATCCATTGTAGATGGCTACTGTGTCACTTAAATAAAGGGACTTGGACATCTGCATGTTTATGACACAAGGATCTCAATGGACTGCAACCTTTCCAACATTAATTGCATAGTTATGCATCTCCTGTGAAATCTATATCTGTATGGATATTTGTTGCGATTTAAAAGATAAGTCCGGCTGTTTATATTGGGTCGCTCTGTCCCTATCTGTGCTACACTGTTGAAGATGACGAGACCGTCCCATGTTTGTCAAGTTACAACTGGGAGATTCACTCCGTGCACCACGGGTGTTAAAGGGACTAAAGAAACAAGGAGAGCTGAGATGAGTATTTCTCTGACATGGAACACTTGGAAGATTTGCCTGATCCTCTGGGAATCCTAGTGGTCTCCCCAATTTCCATAAATTAACCAGGTATGCCCATAGGTTACAATAACATTTTGACTTGTAATGAGGTATAAATGTGTCCTACATTCCCCAAGATAAGAAAATAAATTGATTTTCTAGTGATTTCCTTATTGTAAGAGGAAACAACCATTAGAGCAGATATTTTTTATTATCTACAATGAATTGAAATAGTCAATAAAGAAGAAGGAGAAAATGGAACTCGGGATCTACAGTAGATGCCAGAGTTTCTAGGTCATTACATTCACGTAACTGATAATTAAGCATAGTACGCAAGAGATATACAAGTGTGCTTTTTATAAAATAATCTGAATATTTTTACTATATATCTTTTGGTGTCTAAATTATTTATTTAACTATGGTATATACTATGCTGGCTCTGTCCATTAACTGACAACTCACAATTAAAGAAAAGTCTAAAAAAAATTATTATCTAAAAATTCAAGCAACTGAGTAAATGGACTATGTGAGTTCTATGTGTATGTATACGAGACATACACTTGCTTCAAAGGTGGATGAGAAAAAACTGATGCAGCTACTAAGCAATTAGGGTGACATATGAGAAAAAAATTCATCTGTTTTGGTAAGGATAGGTTCACACAACGTATTTTCCTCAGCCAAGAAAATCAATCTGATTATGCTAAACAGACTGCGATCCCAGTTTGATCAGAGATAAAAAAATAAGATAGTAAGAAATAAGATAATATTCTATCTTTATTGTGTCAGTCTGCAAAAGTGGACAGCACTCAGATGTCATCCAAGTGTGGTCCTATTTATCACGGACCAATGGACCTAAATTGGCGAGTGCCATCTGATTCTCAGAAGCAAATCATGCATGCTGCGATTTTTTTTTCCCGCCCCGGATCAGAGTGTGAAAAAAATAGTTTACTGCACTGCCATATTGAATACCATGTGTGATCCAATTTTTTGATGGCTAGCATTCGGACTGAAAATATGGTCATCTGCACGAGCCCTAACACTCACATGGATGTGTGAATCTAGCCTTTCATTTATACCCGATCATCAAAAGAGGCATCTAAGTGGCTGAAGAATAGAACGCTAAGGGTATGTGCACACGTAGCGTTCTGACGTGATAAATAAAACGCAGCGTTTTGGATGCATTTTGAATGCGGAATTGATGCGTTCTGGATGCTTGCTCTGCCATAGACAGAGAGGGAAAAGCATCCAAAACGCACAAAAGAAGTGACCTGTTGCTTTTTAGAACGCATAGATTTTGTAAAAAATTTGACATGCAAAACGCTGCATTTCAAAATGCAACATGCGCATGGAATTTGCTAAATTCTCATAGACTTTGCTGGGGTTGCAGAATGCATGCGTTTACGCTCCAGTTCAAACGCTGCATAAACGAATGTAAATGCGCAACGTGCGCACAGAACAATAAAAGAACAAGGACTAAAACCTACATGAAAATCTCAAAAAATGACCTTTGACTGGTGATCTTGCGCTTTATGATTTATCCACTGGATTGTGATATGCTCATCATCTCCTCTGGAATTTAACTGCAATTTTATTTATGGAACTGCCTTTAATTTTTTGGGTTTAAACACATTTGCACATATTTTTATTTTATCATATCATCCTAGACTTTATTAAAGAATCTTATATATGTGTTTATTTGGATTTTCAGCTATATATTTTTTTTTTTGCTGTGCTCAGTGCTCACTTATTTTACCATAGAATATTATTGACCCCTATTTAGATTAATTCAACAGTTTTGCATACATTTCTGGAACAAATATAACCCATGTGAATGTAATGTACCTTAAGGGTAAGGTGTCATATTTGCATCTTTTAAATCCAGCACATTTTTTATTATAATATATTCTGCAAAAATAAATTGGATTTTAGCTTCAGATGTGCAGTTTCCTGTGTCGCAGTCCCATGTAAGCAATAGCCCAAGTGAATGGAGATAAGTTGTGCTGCCCATGCTAGTTATCCTTCCAGATTTTTTTCTACATAGAAATATTTTAATGCATGTAAATGGGGTTGATAAAATCCCATTCACATACATGGGCAACTGTAAAAACGGTGTATTATGGAATTACTTATTAACTTCACAAACTCAGGTGGACCAAAGACTTTTACTCATTACGTATAAATCCTTCTCTGTAAATTGCAATCTTTTGAGTTGACAAAACTGGATTTTGAGAATACTTCTGATAGTGTGAAAGGAAGGAACTGTAAGAAGACATGAATCTAATGATTCTTTACTCCGTGTTAATTTTTCCTAGTGTATTTAATCTATGGCAAGATACCGACCAGCTGAATGGCTGCATAGCAAGCTCCATCATTTTTACATTTTATCATGCAGCACACTTTTGATCATTCCTTTTTAGAAAACGGGAATAATTTAAAACAAAATACAAAAAGAGATTACAAAAATAGTCACTTCAAGGGGTGATCTAAAGAGTGAAATAAATTTTAATCTAAATCCCTATCTTTTTAGTGCCGTAATCCAAACTCAATTCTAATATGCTTGCATTAAAAATTCCCCACCGCTTCCTAGCTACAGTATGTAACTGTTATTGTATATTTTTCCCTACTTCCTGCATGATGACGTTTTGTTTGAAAATCTTAGTGCATGCTGGGATACTCAAACAAAGTGGCATCAGGGGGTAGAGACTGCATTCACTATCACAGCCTCTGCCTCCCTGAAATGAAGCCTCATCAGGGGGCATAAACTGCGGTCAATGCAATAGTTTTTGCTCCTTCCCTGAAACAAAGCTTCATCGGTGTCTCTCATTTCAGGAGCTGGTTTGGTCCCTGCTCTGTTGTTAGTGTCCTCTGTGTTGCCGGATCAGATCAGTAGTAATGAGCCAGCAACACAGTAGCGCACATTGTCAGTGCGCATTGTCAGGATACTTAGCACACAGAGATCAGAGCCACCCTCTCAAGTGATGTCACTTGCGAGGGTGGTGCTAGTCTTTGTATGACAGTCATCCTAACAATGTGCATTGACACTGCGTACTACCCTGGCACTGGCTCGTTACTACTGATCTTAGCTATCAACACAGAGCGTGCTGTCATTGTGTACATCACCAAGTACACAGCGCATAGGGATAGAGCAGGGACCAGACCAGCCCTTGAAACGAGCGTCACTTATGGCACTTTGTTTCAGGGAAGGGGACAAAGGGGCAGCAGTGACAGCAGCCTCAGCCCCAAGATGACACTTCATTTGTGTATCCCAGGATGCACTTGGATTTTCAAAGAAAGTGTCAACACACAGGAAGTAGGTGTAAATATGTAATAACCGTTAGATAGTATAATTAGGGAGTTTTTAATGTAAGTATATTAGAAATTAGTATAGATTACAACACTGAATAGATAGACCTTTTTAGTCTACTTCTTTCTTCCCCCTGATAAGCGGCAGGTGACCCCGTAGGCCATGAAACATGCGTTGGGGTACACCACCCCAGACCCTTTGCTCTAATAATAATAATAATGATAATAATCTTTATTTCTATAGCGCCAACATATTCCGCAGCGCTTTACAATTCAGGAGGATCATATACAAACAAGTAACAGTTATAGAAAATACAATATTTAGAGGGAAAAAAGACGACCCTGCTCGTGAGAGCTTACAATCTACAATACCTTTTCATACACTATTTTTATAGCATGCATAGTGTTCTAGCTCTTAGGGCGGCTTTGCACACTACGACATCGCAGGTGCGATGTTGGTGGGGTCAAATCGAAAGTGACGCACATCCGGCGTCACTTGCGATATCGTAGTGTGTAAATCCTAGATAATACGATTAACGAGCGCAAAAGCGTCGTTATCGTATCATCGGTGCATTCTCCGACATTTCCATAATGTCGGTGCAGAGACAGGTACGATGTAGTTCCTCATTCCTGCGGCAGCACACATCGCTGTGTGTAAAGCTGCAGGAGCGAGGAACATCTCCTTACCTGCCTCCCGGCTGCAATGAGAAGGAAGAAGGTGGGCGGGATGTTTACATTCTGCTCATCTCCGCCCCTCCGCTTTGATTGGCCGCCTGCCGTGTGACGTCGCTATGATGCCGAACGACCCGCCCCCTTAGGAAGGAGGCGGGTCGCCGGCTAGAGCGACGGTCGCAGGGCAGGTAAGTGCGTGTGAAGCTGGCGTAGCGATAATTTTCGCTATGCCAGCTAGCACAAGATATCATACCTGCGACGGGGGCGGGGACTATCGCACTCGACATCGCAACATCGGCTTGCGATGTCGTAATGTGCAAAGCCCGCCTGAGGGCTGCATGTGGGATTTGTTCTCTACACATGTATAGTCAGTATTGCTTATTACTACCCTGCATGCAGCACCCTTGATATTGTCCTTTTGTTTGCCAGGAGTCTGACTGTGATGTTTCTTGTTGTCCTGCATTATTAACACTTTTGTCATCTCACACTGGTGTTTCTGTAATTGTACATGTATTTTGCAGGACTTCTTTCATTTATTGCCAGTTCCTTCCTCCTGTTCTTACTTGAATATTTGTTATGCACTGTTTCACTTTATTGTGACTTTCATCTCAATAAGTTCTATAGTTTTTAGCATTTAACTCTTTGTTCTCTGGTTTATCTACAAAAAAGCAACTTGTCATATACTGAAGCTACATAAATACTAGAAATTTCTAGCTAATACGACTATGAATGAACGAACAGTCTACTCTAGGGCATCTGCTGAACATCCCTCACTGTCAAATGGATATATCTATTGGCGTGGTCAAAATTTACCACACATGCTGCATACTTTCTTTCTATATGACATGTTGCTTCTTTGTGTCTGTCAGGCCATGTTCACATGTTGTAGAAATCCGATGTTTTTTGTTTTTTGGCACTGTCTGCACCAAATTATACAATAACAGACTTCTATGATCTCAGCTCTTCTGGGCCTTCCTTGCGTCTACATGCACTGGTTGTTTCATACCTCCCAACTTTTGAAGAACAACAAACCTTTGCTATTTAAAAAAATTGAGTAATTTTTCAATGGCTTTTTAGTTAAAAGCCATTGCTTCTTCACTTAAAACAAACCTGTTGCTCATCTCAATAAAGGGAAAATATTTGGAAGCCATTGCTTGTTTACAAGTCATACTGTCTTTGTGATGTAGGCAAGAAATTTTACTTAAAATAAAAAATGTCATGGCTAAAATGATTGATTGCTTCTTCATTCTTTTGTTTTACCTACCAAAACACAAGTTTTTTTTCACTATTTTTAGTTAAATTTACTGCTGCCCAAAATGTATTTCTCTGCTTCCAAGAAAAATGTTTAAAATGCTCCACAGACCAATATATTCTTATTGAATGTAATAATGAATGTTGTCATTCAAAACTTCAAAACGACAACTCATCCCACGAAAATCAAGCCCTCTTACCTCATTGTTGATAGAAATATTAAAAGTTATGGCTGTTGGAAAATGGAAACTCACCCGTTTCTTAAAGGGAATGTGTCAGTTGGTTTTTGCTAGTTAATCTGAGAGCACCATGATGTAGCCACAAAGACACTGATTCCATCGATGCGTCATTCACTGGGCTGTGTGTTGTATTTTTATTCAAATCAATGCTTTAACAGAAGGAGATTATGACTACAGGACTAGTTGGTTTGTGCTATGTAGTCTCCCTGCTCTGTGTAACCCCACCCCTGACACTGATTGGCAGATTTTCAGTTATGCAGAGTTTACCTAGAAAACTCAATTTGTGGTGCAGCAAGGGATATACAGACTCAGCATTCACAGAACTGCTAGATCTGCAGCATAGAAAATAGTGATTTTATCAAAACTGCCCACGTGCATGACACATTATGATCATTCCTTAATCACCTACCCTAATTGATAACTTGACAATTTAAGGGTGTGTATTTCTGCATGTGTTGCTCATACTGAATAAAATAAAATGTAATAATTTGTTTCCATTTTTTCATCATTTGGATATCATTAACAAGTCTATCGATCCTGTGGTATTAATAATTCCTAGTTTTTAAGGTTGAAGGTAGGCAAAAGTCAATTGAGTTCAACCTATACCTAACATGTTGGTACAAGAACCTTTGAGGTAGATGCTAATTGACTCATATTAGGGGAACATTTCCTTCCCAACTCCACATATGGCAATCAGAATAGTTCCTTAGATCAACATCCCATTAAAGAATTTAGTACCCATAATCTATAATACTATTTTTCAAGAAAGGCATCCAGGCACTCCTTGAACTTTTGTAGTGAGTCAACCATTACAACATCATGCAGCAAAGAGTTCCATAGTCTCACTGCTCTGACAGTAAAGAATTACTGTCTATGATTATAAATAATCCTTCTTTCCTATAGATGTAGAGGATGCCAAATTGTCATTATTGCAGTCCTAGAAATCAAAAGGATCATTAGAAAGCTCTTTGTACTATTGTCACATTGTGACTATTGGATAGTTCTCCTAGGTTGTCCCTCAAGCCAGGGGGCCCTATTCTATCACTAATCTCAGGTATACTCCTGATGGTGGGGAGGCCTGAGTCTCCTTCCTGGCTCTGCTCCTGACCAGTCCTGATCTGATTCCCACTCCCATTGAGGGAAGACTAGGACAGGAGTGTGATAAATCCCACAGATAAAGACAGTCAGAGAAAAAACAAAACTCTGTCACACAGCGCGCACACATAAAGGTAAAGGCAATAAGATGTTCAGGAGGAAAAACAAGAGCAGGAAGGAAGCTACAAAATCACAGGGGTAAACTCCACAACTGCACCAAGTAATGAACACAAATTTCACCAATAAGTCTGGGACACCATACCTCATCACAAGCCAACATAAAATAAACTGTAGCTGGCATGGGTGGAAGATTTCAACCAGCATAAAAAGGATAGCCCATGTGATAGCCCTCCCCACAACATGTGACTTAAGGAGCAAGCAGAGCAGCAAAGATTAACTCTTGGTAGCCTAACTATGAATCAGCACTCAGCAGGTCGACACCCAAGTCTGCCTGTGTTGATCTCAGACATCAGAGATACCAGTGGGTGGAGTGTCAGAATCTGGAATCTGAACAGCGCCCAACGCAGCCATGATAGTTAGCAAAGTTTGTGCAAAACTTCATTTGACAACTGTCCCCTCATATATTTGTACATTATAATAAGATCAACCCTAAGCCATCATTTTTCCAAATTGATTAACCCAAGATTAATAAGCTGTCTTGATATTTCATTTCTCCCATTCTTTGAATAATCTTGGTTGCCCTTCTTTGCACAGCTTTAGTTTCAGTATTATTATTATTATTATTATTATTATTATTATTTATTTATAGAGCACCATTGATTCCATGGTGCTGTACATGAGAAGGGGGTTAAATACAAAATACATGTACAAGTTACAGTAGACAGACTAGTACAGAGGGAAGAGGGCCCTGCCCTTGCGGGCTTACATTCTATAGGATTATGGGGAGGAGACAGTAGGTGGGGTGTAGGTGGGGCGGCAGCTCCGCACAGTGGTGGGGCGGCAGCTCCGCACGGTGGTGGGGCGGCAGCTCCGCACGGTGGTGGGGCGGCAGCTCCGCACGGTGGTGGGGCGGCAGCTCCGCACGGTGGTGGGGCAGTATTGACTTTCTAATAGACTGGAGCCCAAAATTTTACACAGTATTCTAAGTGTGGACACACTAGTGACTTGTACAGCCCATGCCATTTCTCAGCTCAAACCTCCAACTTACATAAACCCATCTGTAATACTAAATTATCCTCCTCTGTGTTTCAGAGTTTAATATAATCTGCAAATATTTGAATGCTACTCTGTATGCCCTCTAAAAGGTCATTAATAAATATGTCAAAAAGAAGATGGCCCAATACTGAGGACTGTGGTACCCCATTGTTAACAGTGGCCCAATGAGAGTGTGTTCCATTAATAACCACCCTCTGTTTCCTATCACTGAGCCAATTGTTAAACTAGTTACACATATTTCCCCCTAGTGACATTACTCTCATTTTATGTATGAACCTTTTGTGTGGCACTGTATCAGATCAACAACATACACAAAATTACCACGGTCCAGTCTGGAACTGACCTCCTCACAGAAGCTGATTAGATTATTTTGACAGCACCAGCCCCTCACAAGTTTTCTTCTAGGTGTTGCAATTTAAATTTATTATTCACTGAGCTTAATAATGTATCTGTACAATGAACTTGGTTCTGTTACCAAATTTATGTGCTAGGCCTGAATCTGTTGGTATCTTTGTATTAGGCTTTGTTCTCCTTTTCATATATGTGTTTTATACCTTGTGTTTGGGACTTGATCCGGTGATGTTGTGCTGCGTGGTTAGTTTTCTTTCCTCCTGAGCCACAGTCTGGTCAGTCCCTGTCCAAGTGCTAACAGTCATTTACCTTTGATTTTATCTTTTTGGTTTGCGTTTATCAAGTGTTTTTACTTATGTGCATAACAATATGATTGATAATTGTTTTTTCAGTGTATCTTCGCATTACACCTGTGTTTTTAAGATTTGTGGCAAAATACTTGGGGATCAGCTGGAGCACACTGTCTCCCATAATAGACACCTTAATAGATGGGGTTTCAAATTCTCAAATAAAATTAAAATTAGTTCATCTATGATATTATGCAAATAATCATAGTTTTAGAATGAACAAAAGGGATTTGTATATATAATAATTTGAAGCGAAATGTCTAAACATAACGCAATAAGGCTCTGTAAGTATGGATTGCATGTAGTTAAAGGGGTTCCCTCACCTCACCAGATTTCCCTGGGAGAGCAAAGGAATTTCTCCCCGGTAGCATTTTACAGGAATAGTTGGTCTGAAAGTAAGTTACGTCTATAGAGTAACCAGCAAAAATCAGTCCAACTTGAACAAAATTCAAAAAATGTGGTAATAAACTCAATGATTATTTATACATTGGTGTTAGGTTCAATGCACAACTGTGGATACATGCTCATCCCCACAATGGATAAACTTGAGCGTTCAAATTTGAGTTTTGGTTATTCAAGGAAACATTCAGGAAATGTAAACTTTTTATCAGCATCATTTACAAAATACAGTAGTTAGTTTCTACTGATCAATAATCTTAAATACTGTTAGGTCCAGATTAGAACAGTTGATGCAATTTTGGCATTTTAGCTGTTTACCAAAATATATGCAAGACAGAGTTATATAATCAATATGGGCTTAAAGACTCTCGGATTATTTTGAATTTATTCACTTCCTAATTGGAGTATGAGTTTAGGAATTACAGCTCTTTAATATGTAGATTATTATTATTATTATTATTATTATTGCACCATTTATTCCATGGCGCTTTACATGTGAAAAGGGGTATACATAATAGCTACAAGTACAATAATCATAAACAAAACAAGACACAGACTGTTACAAGAGGAGAGAGGACCCTGCCCACGAGGGCTCACAGTCTACAAGATGCCGCTTTTTCAATAGATCAAAAGTAATTGGACATTTATCTCAAATGCTTTTTAATGGGCTGCATAGGTTATTCCTTTGTTAATCCGTAATCAAGTAAGCAGCTAAAAGGTGCAGAGCTGATTTTAGATATGGCATTTGCATTTGGACGCTGTTACTGTGATCCCACAACATGTGGTCAAAGGAGCTCTAAATAGAAGAAAAACAGACTAACATTAAGCTAAAAAAGTAAATAAATCCATCATAGATAGTAGTAATATTAGTAGTGGCCAAATCAACAGTTTGGTACATTCTGTATAAAAAGAGCACACTAATGTGCTTGGGAACTCAAAAAGGCCTGGACGTCCACAGGAGATAACAGTGGTAGAAGAACGCAGAAAGATTTCCATGGTGAAGAAACATTGCTTCACATCTTCCACCCGAGTGAAGAACACTCAAAAGAAAGTAGGTGTTTCAGTATCCAAAACTACCATAAATAGATGACTTCATGACAGCAAATACAAAGGGTTCACCACAAGGTGAAAACCAGAATCTTTTCCTTAGTGAAGAAACACCCCTTCACAAGATCCACCCAAGTGAAGAACACTCTCCGGGAGGTAGATGTTTCATTACCTAAGTCTACCATAAAGAGAAGACTTCACGAGAGCAAATACAGATGGTTCACCACAAGGTGTAACCCATTAATCAGCTTATAAAGATTAATTTTAACCTAAAAAATCTAAAGAAGCCGTCTAGTTCTGGAAAGCATTCTTTTGACAGATGAAACTAAGACCAACCTGTACAAGAATAATGGAAAAAAAGAAAGTATGGAGAAGGCTTGGAACAGGTCATGATCCAAAGCACATCACGTCCTCTGTATAACATGGTGGAGGCAATATGATGGCATGGGTATGCATGGCTTCCAATGACACTTGGTCACCTGTGTTTATGAGGTAGCTAAAGCCATAAGTAGTCAGATGAAATCTGAAGTGTGCAGGGCTATACTTTTTGCTCAGATTGAACTCAAATTCAACCAAGCAAGGCATATCCACAGTAAAGATGAACAATGAGCCAAAACATATAGTAAAAGTAACCTAGGAGTTTTTAAAGCAAAGAAGTGGAATATTCTGCAATGGCCTAGTCAAACACCAGATCTGAACCCCATCAAGCATGCATTTCACAAGCTTAAGAAAAAACATGGGCCCCATGCACATCACATAATCATCTGGTCCCAGGAAAATTGGCAGGTATGGACGACTTTCATCTAACTTGTAGGATCCTTGTTTTGTCCAATCATTTATCTGAAAAGTTGTGCTTTTATTTCATATTAATGCTTGGGGCTAGAGTTGCAAACTGTCATTCTTGAAATTTATTGCTAAATTACAGGTAAAAGACAGACAGTGCTTCTGCAGAACTTGGAAAGGATCCTGCATGACTCATTTTCATATTCAAGGAATGGAACAATTCTTGCTTGGTGATAGGTCACACCTTTTGTTCAAACATGGCTTCACTAAATAATGAAGTGTATTTAATATCCTTCAGATTACTTTTGTACACTTCTTAGAACCAACATCCCGGTAAAACTTCAGACTGAGTTAGTGTGAGATCTATAAGATTTCGAAACACTATAAAGGTTTATAAAGATTGTAAAAGAAATTCCATCATATCATCTCTCCGAATGCTCCCCTACCTAATGTGATAATGAAAAATTGGATTTAATTATTTAAGTTGAATTCCCCTGTATTTCCTTACATTTTAATTCAGCTTAAAATATGCATTTGTAAAATAGTCTTGGCTCTGTCAGAAGTTGACAGAGAAGAGTGGAACATATAAAAAAGCCAAATGTGACTTATCTGCTGCTAGTGGTTCATGTCACTAGTTCATCCTTATTACATTGGAGATTCAGGTTTGTAAATCTTCCCATCAGAACCAGGTCAAATAAATTAATATAATACCATACTATCGATTGAAAATTATAGCCCTGATTCAATAAAGATATTACACCAGAATTCTGGTGTAAAACACTTTAAAAAAAAAACGCAACATTTTTGGCCAGCGTGAAAAACATTTTGTATAAGTCTTGGTAAAGTTGGGGTTGGACATGGGGTGTGATGGGGCATGGGAGCACCAAATCATCAAATTTATGATGAGCTGTACGATGCCTTAAATCACAAATCTTACTTCAGTCCATAACTGGAGATGCATGCCATTTTCAGACACACCTGATTTATTAAAGACGTTGCCCAATATGTGCACAACACATTCTCATTTTACCTTCTGGTCCACATCATTCACCTTCTGTGCAACATTCGCTCTCCTGGGACTCACGTGAGTTTGTAACATCACGCGACCCCCGTGCCCAATCACCACTGGCTTCACTGTCCCCACCTTTGGACATATGAGTAATCAATAGCAATGTATAGAAGATTTCCCTGAAGGAATGAATAGAGAAGACCACACAGTGCTGATCTAAGAGTAGTAAGTGATTGAGTTTTGAATAGAAACGTATTTAAGTATGCACTTGTACCTTTGATTGTGCATTCAAGCACTTCATGCAAAGTGAGCAGATAATATTAGCCTAATGATCAGGAGCCCCACTTGGTATGCTGCATACATCGGTTGCTGTGAACAAATCCTCTGATCATCACAGGAGATACAAAATTGTAGGAAATATACCAATGAATTGCTCTTCCAAGGGGTCCAGGAAAACTAAAAAATGTTTTATTTATAGTGGTAAAAATACAATGCGGTTCAGCCTTTTGTAAAGGCCTTCTTCAGGTAAAAATATTCTGATAAATAAAAGGTTGGTTCACGTACAATCATGTTACTTTGGTTGGTATCGTGATTGTGAGTGTACCAACCTTTTATTAATCATAATATTTTTTACCTGAAGAAAGCCTTTTTAAGAGGCTGAGACGTGTTGTAATTTAACCACTTTTAATAAAACATTTTTTATTGTTCCTGGACCCCTTGGAAGTACAATTCATTGGCATATTTCCTACAACTTTTTACTCATCAAGAAGTGAAAGCTGCGGCTGGCTCATTTCCTGTTAATTACTCATACATCCGCAAGGAGAAAGAGAGAGAAGCCGTGAGTGATTTACCTCATGAGAGCCCCGGAAATGCTATCACCAGCACCACAGGCACTGCACCAGCATGGGAGGGGATTATAAGCTTTTTTTTATTTTAATGAGCCCAAACATATTGAATCAGAAGGGGTTGTCCAAGTAGTGAACAACCCCTTTAAGAGGCATGCACCGTGTAGCGGCCTCTGACTTTAGCAATACCAGTCTTGATTAATTTGGGCATATGTGTGTTATAAAATGTGAGCAATCAACAGGAACATAGAGCTGCGGCTGGGCGCTCAATTCCTGTTAATTACTCATACATCCAAAGGCAGGGAGAGAGAAGCCAGTGGTGATTGGATGTGAGGCTCGTGTGATGTCACAACCTCATGTGAGCCCCGGGAATGCTATCACCAGCACCACTGGAACTGCACCATCATGGGAGAAGAGTATAAGCTTTATTATTTTAATGGTGCCAAACGTGGAATGAGAAAGGGTTGTCCAAGTAATGGACAACCCCTTTAAGAGGCATGCCCCTCTTAAAGAATCAGGTGCCTCTGACTCTAGCAATTCCAGTCTTGATGAATTGGAGCCTATCTGTGTTATAGAGACTTTTTTATTTGGTCATGTATACAAGTGACTAATTTAATTGACTTATTTCTGCATTAAGTACTTTATATTCAGAGTCTTAGGGGCACTTTACACACAGCGACATTGCTAGCGATGTCGCTGGTGAAAGCACCCGCCCCCGTCGGTTGGGCATCACAGGCAAATGGCTGCCCGTGGCGCACAACATCGCTTACACCCTTCACGCATACTTATCTGCCTAGCGACATCGCTGTGGCCAGTCAACCGCCTCCTGTCTAAGGGGGCGGTTCGTTCGGCGTCACAGTGGCGTCACTAAACGACCACACAATAGAAGCAGAGGGGCGGAGATGAGCGGGCCGAACTTCCCGCCCACCTCCTTCCTCCCTCATTGCAGGCGGCCGCAGGTACGGTGATGTTCCTCATTCCTACGGTGTCACACATAGGGATGTGTGCTGCCATAGGAACGACAAACAGCCTGGATTGAAATGAGGTTTATTGCACTAACAGAAAATGTGCCATCCGCATTTAAACAAAATTTGACCGGTGCAAAAGTATGGGCACCTCAACATAAAAGTGACATTAATATTTTGTAGATCCTCCGTTTGCAAAAATAACAGCCTCTAGTCGTTTCCTGTAGCTTTTAATGAGTTCCTGGATCCTGGATGAAGGTATATTTGACCATTCCTGTTTACAAAACAATTCCAGTTCAGTTAAGTTTGATGGTCGCTGAGCATGAACAGCACGCTTCAAATCATCCCACAGATATTCAATGATATTCAGGTCTGGGGACTGGGATGGCCATTCCAGAACATTGTAATTGTTCCTCTGCATGAATGCCTGAGTAGATTTGGAGCGGTGTTTTGGATCATTGTCTTGCTGAAATATCCATCCCCTGCGTAACTTCAACTTCGTCACTGATTCTTGCACATTATTGTCAAGAATCTGCTGATACTGAGTTGAATCCATGCGACCCTCAACTTTAACAAGATTCCCGGTGCCGGCATTGGCCACACAGCCCCAAAGCATGATGGAACCTCCACCAAATTTTACTGTGGGTAGCAAGTGCTTTTCTTGGATGCCGTGTTTTTTTGCCTCCATGCATAATGCCTTTAGGTATGACCAAACAACTCAATCTTTGTTTCAACAGTCCACAGGACCTTCTTCCAAAATGTAACTGGCTTGTCCAAATGTGCTTTTGCATACCTCAGGCGACTCTGTTTGTGGCGTGCTTGCAGAAACGGCTTATTTCACATCACTCTCCCATACAGCTTCTCCTTGTGCAAAGTGCGCTGCATTGTTGACCGATGCACATTGACACCATCTGCAGCAAGATGATGCTGCAGGTCTTTGGAGGTGGTCTGTGGATTGTCCTTGACTGTTCTCACCATTTTTCTTCTCTGGCTTTCTGTTATTTTTCTTGACCTGACACTTCTGGGCGTAACAAGAACTGTACCTGTGTTCTTCCATTTCCTTACTATGTTCCTCACAGTGGAAACTGACAGTTTAAATCTCTGAGACAACTTTTTGTATCCTTCCCCTGAACAACTATGTTAAATAATCTTTGTTTTCAGATCATTTGAGAGTTGTTTTGAGGAGCCCATGATGCCACACTTCATAGGAGATTCAAATAGAACAACTTGCAAGTGGCCACCTTAAATACTTTTTCTTATGATTGGATACACCTGCCTATGAAGTTCAAAGCTCAATGAGGTTACAAAACCAATTTAGTACTCTAGTAAGTCAGTAAAAAGTAGTTAGGAGTGTTCAAATCAAGAAATTGATAAGGGTTCCCGTACTTTTGCACTGGTCAAATTTTGTTTAAATGCGGATTGCACATTTTCTGTTAGTACAATAAAGATCATTTCAATCCAGAAATATTACTGAGTCCATCAGTTATTAGATATATGAAACTGAAATAGCTGTTGCAAAAACCCAAATTGTAATAAAGAAAAAAGGTTAACATTAATAGGGGTGCCCAAACTTTTTCATATGACTGTATGTTATCAAATACTTATGGCCAGACAACCCCTTTAAGTGACCATCATCATAATATTTCTGCATCAGAATATGAGTAGAGCCCGATGCACTGTACTCTTTCTCCATCAGTCCATAGACAATGGATATAGTGGTGCGAAAGAAGCCGTTTCTGTAAGCACGCCACAACAGAGTCGCCTGAGGTATGCAAAAGCACATTTGGACAAGCCAGTTACATTTTGGAAGAAGGTCCTGTGGACTGATGAAACAAAGATTGAGTTGTTTGGTCATACAAAAAGATGTTATGCATGGAGGCAAAAAAAACACAGCACTCCAAGAAAAGCACTTGCTACCCACAGTAAAATTTGGTGGAGGCTCCATCATGCTTTGGAGCTGTGTGGCCAATGCCGGCAGCGGGAGTCTTGTTAAAGTTGAGGGTCGCATGGATGCAACTCAGTATCAGCAGATTCTTGACAATAATGTGCAAGAATCAGTGACGAAGTTGAAGTTACGCAGGGGATGGATAATTCAGCAAGACAATGATCCAAAACACTGCTCCAAATCTACTCAGGCATTCATGGAGAGGAACAATTACAATGTTCTGGAATGGCCATCCCAGTCCCCAGACCTGAATATCATTGAAAATCTGTGGGATGATTTGAAGCGTGCTGTCCATGCTCGGCGACCATCAAACGTAACTGAACTGGAATTGTTTTGTAAACAGGAATGGTCAAATATTCCTTCATCCAGGATCCAGGAACTCATTAAAAGCTACAGGAAGCGACTAGGGGGCTGTTATTTTTGCAAAAGGAGGATCTATAAAATATTAATGTCACTTTTATGTTGAGGTGCCCATACTTTTGCACTGGTCAAATTTTGTTTAAATGTGGATTGCACATTTTCTGTCAGTACAATAAACCTCATTTCAATCCAGAAATATTACTCAGTCCATCAGTTATTAGATATATGAAACTGAAATAGCTGTTGCAAAACCCCAAATTGTTATAAAGAAAAAAGGTTAACATTAATAGGGGTGCCCAAACTTTTTCATATGACTGTATATCATTGGCACTAGCCCTTACAGGACAGCAGCATGGGCATTAGTTCTTCAACTACATATTTTGTGGACATGGTTATGGACTGGTATGGTCAGTATTCAATATTATGTGAAGATATCTAAAAACAGGAATCCACATGGCATTCGAACTGTACTCAGACACTGGACCTTCTGGTCATAAGTTATTCATGCTGACTTAGCGTAATAGAAAATGATGAAACACATATACATACAGTACAGAACAAAAGTTTGGACACACCTCAGAAGAGCTGTTAAGAGGAGACTTTGTGCAGCAGGCCTTCATGGTAAAATAGCTGCTAGGAAACCACTGCTAAGGACAGGCAACAAGTAGAAGAGACTTGTTTGGGCTAAAGAACACAAGGAATGGACATTAGACCAGTGGAAATCTGTGCTTTGGTCTGATGAGTCCAAATTTGAGATCTTTGGATCCAACCACCATGTCTTTGTAGTAAAAGTGAACAGATGGACTCTACATGGCTGGTTCCTACCGTGAAGCATGGAGGAGGAGGTGTGATGGTGTGGGAATGCTTTGCTGCTGACACTGTTGGGGATTTATTCAAAATTGAAGGCATACTGAACCAGCATGCCTACCACAGCATCTTGCAGAGGCATGCTATTCCATCCGGTTTGCGTTTAGTTGGACCATCATTTATTTTTCAACAGAACAATGACCCCAAACACACCTCCAGGCTGTGTAAGTGCTATTTGACTAAGAAGGAGAGTGATGGGGTGCTACGCCAGATGACCTGGCCTCCACAGTCACCACACCTGAACCCAATCGAGATGGTTTGGGGTGAGCTAGACCGCAGAGTGAAGGCAAAAGGGCAACAAGTGCTAAGCATCTCTGGGAACTCCTTCAAGACTGTTGGAAGACCATTTCCGGTGACTACCTCTTGAAGCTCATAAAGAGAATGCCAAGAGTGTGCAAAGCAGTAATCTAAGCAAAAGATGGCTACTTTGAAGAACTACTCACAGCAAGTTGGGCTGCAGTGTGTACATCGCCCTGGCCAAAAACTGATGCTCTAGCAGGATACAGCTAAACCCCCACTAAGTGGAGACATCACAGGTGCAGGAGAAGCACATCACACACACACCTTCATGGAATGGAGGGGAGGTGACTGCTAGATGATAAAACTGCACACAAGTGGCTTGCATAGAGCGCTGTTCACATGCAGATGACACAGTCACAAACCCGCAGCCTATTAGGTAACGCCCTTCTATTAGATCAGGCGGGCTGCCAAGCCGTACTCCACTGTATATCATGCACGGACAGACACTCTACAATGCAAGGCCCAACAGAAAGGGGCCTGGCTGTATCCTGTACAAACAAAAAAATATGAGGTTTTTGTTGGTATTTATGGCCATAAAACGTAAGCCTACACCCTCGTCAAGGGACCTCATGTCTGTAGGTCCCTACACTAAATATAAAAAAAGCAACAATAAGAGGATAATGTCCTCCAAAAATCAAGTATTACTCACAGCAAGTTGGGCTGCAGTGTGTACATCGCCCTGGCCAAAAACTGATGCTCTAGCAGGATACAGCTAAACCCCCACTAAGTGGAGACATCACAGGTGCAGGAGAAGCACATCACACACACACCTTCATGGAATGGAGGGGAGGTGACTGCTAGATGATAAAACTGCACACAAGTGGCTTGCATAGAGCGCTGTTCACATGCAGATGACACAGTCACAAACCCGCAGCCTATTAGGTAACGCCCTTCTATTAGATCAGGCGGGCTGCCAAGCCGTACTCCACTGTATATCATGCACGGACAGACACTCTACAATGCAAGGCCCAACAGAAAGGGGCCTGGCTGTATCCTGTACAAACAAAAAAATATGAGGTTTTTGTTGGTATTTATGGCCATAAAACGTAAGCCTACACCCTCGTCAAGGGACCTCATGTCTGTAGGTCCCTACACTAAATATAAAAAAAGCAACAATAAGAGGATAATGTCCTCCAAAAATCAAGTATTACTCACAGCAAGTTGGGCTGCAGTGTGTACATCGCCCTGGCCAAAAACTGATGCTCTAGCAGGATACAGCTAAACCCCCACTAAGTGGAGACATCACAGGTGCAGGAGAAGCACATCACACACACACCTTCATGGAATGGAGGGGAGGTGACTGCTAGATGATAAAACTGCACACAAGTGGCTTGCATAGAGCGCTGTTCACATGCAGATGACACAGTCACAAACCCGCAGCCTATTAGGTAACGCCCTTCTATTAGATCAGGCGGGCTGCCAAGCCGTACTCCACTGTATATCATGCACGGACAGACACTCTACAATGCAAGGCCCAACAGAAAGGGGCCTGGCTGTATCCTGTACAAACAAAAAAATATGAGGTTTTTGTTGGTATTTATGGCCATAAAACGTAAGCCTACACCCTCGTCAAGGGACCTCATGTCTGTAGGTCCCTACACTAAATATAAAAAAAGCAACAATAAGAGGATAATGTCCTCCAAAAATCAAGTATTACTCACAGCAAGTTGGGCTGCAGTGTGTACATCGCCCTGGCCAAAAACTGATGCTCTAGCAGGATACAGCTAAACCCCCACTAAGTGGAGACATCACAGGTGCAGGAGAAGCACATCACACACACACCTTCATGGAATGGAGGGGAGGTGACTGCTAGATGATAAAACTGCACACAAGTGGCTTGCATAGAGCGCTGTTCACATGCAGATGACACAGTCACAAACCCGCAGCCTATTAGGTAACGCCCTTCTATTAGATCAGGCGGGCTGCCAAGCCGTACTCCACTGTATATCATGCACGGACAGACACTCTACAATGCAAGGCCCAACAGAAAGGGGCCTGGCTGTATCCTGTACAAACAAAAAAATATGAGGTTTTTGTTGGTATTTATGGCCATAAAACGTAAGCCTACACCCTCGTCAAGGGACCTCATGTCTGTAGGTCCATACACTAAATATAAAAAAAGCAACAATAAGAGGATAATGTCCTCCAAAAATCAAGTATTACTCACAGCAAGTTGGGCTGCAGTGTGTACATCGCCCTGGCCAAAAACTGATGCTCTAGCAGGATACAGCTAAACCCCCACTAAGTGGAGACATCACAGGTGCAGGAGAAGCACATCACACACACACACCTTCATGGAATGGAGGGGAGGTGACTGCTAGATGATAAAACTGCACACAAGTGGCTTGCATAGAGCGCTGTTCACATGCAGATGACACAGTCACAAACCCGCAGCCTATTAGGTAACGCCCTTCTATTAGATCAGGCGGGCTGCCAAGCCGTACTCCACTGTATATCATGCACGGACAGACACTCTACAATGCAAGGCCCAACAGAAAGGGGCCTGGCTGTATCCTGTACAAACAAAAAAATATGAGGTTTTTGTTGGTATTTATGGCCATAAAACGTAAGCCTACACCCTCGTCAAGGGACCTCATGTCTGTAGGTCCCTACACTAAATATAAAAAAAGCAACAATAAGAGGATAATGTCCTCCAAAAATCAAGTATTACTCACAGCAAGTTGGGCTGCAGTGTGTACATCGCCCTGGCCAAAAACTGATGCTCTAGCAGGATACAGCTAAACCCCCACTAAGTGGAGGCACCACAGGTGCAGGAGAAGCAGATCACACACACACCTTCATGGAATGGAGGGGAGGTGACTGCTAGATGATAAAACTGCACACAAGTGGCTTGCATAGAGCGCTGTTCACATGCAGATGACACAGTCACAAACCCGCAGCCTATTAGGTAACGCCCTTCTATTAGATCAGGCGGGCTGCCAAGCCGTACTCCACTGTATATCATGCACGGACAGACACTCTACAATGCAAGGCCCAACAGAAAGGGGCCTGGCTGTATCCTGTACAAACAAAAAAATATGAGGTTTTTGTTGGTATTTATGGCCATAAAACGTAAGCCTACACCCTCGTCAAGGGACCTCATGTCTGTAGGTCCCTACACTAAATATAAAAAAAGCAACAATAAGAGGATAATGTCCTCCAAAAATCAAGTATTACTCACAGCAAGTTGGGCTGCAGTGTGTACATCGCCCTGGCCAAAAACTGATGCTCTAGCAGGATACAGCTAAACCCCCACTAAGTGGAGGCACCACAGGTGCAGGAGAAGCAGATCACACACACACCTTCATGGAATGGAGGGGAGGTGACTGCTAGATGATAAAACTGCACACAAGTGGCTTGCATAGAGCGCTGTTCACATGCAGATGACACAGTCACAAACCCGCAGCCTATTAGGTAACGCCCTTCTATTAGATCAGGCGGGCTGCCAAGCCGTACTCCACTGTATATCATGCACGGACAGACACTCTACAATGCAAGGCCCAACAGATAGACTTGTGTGCAGTTTTATCATCTAGCAGTCACCTCCCCTCCATTCCATGAAGGTGTGTGTGTGATGTGCTTCTCCTGCACCTGTGATGTCTCCACTTAGTGGGGGTTTAGCTGTATCCTGCTAGAGCATCAGTTTTTGGCCAGGGCGATGTACACACTGCAGCCCAACTTGCTGTGAGTAATACTTGATTTTTGGAGGACATTATCCTCTTATTGTTGCTTTTTTTATATTTAGTGTAGGGACCTACAGACATGAGGTCCCTTGACGAGGGTGTAGGCTTACGTTTTATGGCCATAAATACCAACAAAAACCTCATATTTTTTTGTTTGTACAGGATACAGCCAGGCCCCTTTCTGTTGGGCCTTGCATTGTAGAGTGTCTGTCCGTGCATGATATACAGTGGAGTACGGCTTGGCAGCCCGCCTGATCTAATAGAAGGGCGTTACCTAATAGGCTGCGGGTTTGTGACTGTGTCATCTGCATGTGAACAGCGCTCTATGCAAGCCACTTGTGTGCAGTTTTATCATCTAGCAGTCACCTCCCCTCCATTCCATGAAGGTGTGTGTGTGATGTGCTTCTCCTGCACCTGTGATGTCTCCACTTAGTGGGGGTTTAGCTGTATCCTGCTAGAGCATCAGTTTTTGGCCAGGGCGATGTACACACTGCAGCCCAACTTGCTGTGAGTAATACTTGATTTTTGGAGGACATTATCCTCTTATTGTTGCTTTTTTTATATTTAGTGTAGGGACCTACAGACATGAGGTCCCTTGACGAGGGTGTAGGCTTACGTTTTATGGCCATAAATACCAACAAAAACCTCATATTTTTTTGTTTGTACAGGATACAGCCAGGCCCCTTTCTGTTGGGCCTTGCATTGTAGAGTGTCTGTCCGTGCATGATATACAGTGGAGTACGGCTTGGCAGCCCGCCTGATCTAATAGAAGGGCGTTACCTAATAGGCTGCGGGTTTGTGACTGTGTCATCTGCATGTGAACAGCGCTCTATGCAAGCCACTTGTGTGCAGTTTTATCATCTAGCAGTCACCTCCCCTCCATTCCATGAAGGTGTGTGTGTGATGTGCTTCTCCTGCACCTGTGATGTCTCCACTTAGTGGGGGTTTAGCTGTATCCTGCTAGAGCATCAGTTTTTGGCCAGGGCGATGTACACACTGCAGCCCAACTTGCTGTGAGTAATACTTGATTTTTGGAGGACATTATCCTCTTATTGTTGCTTTTTTTATATTCTACTTTGAAGAACTTAGAATATAAGACATTTTCAGTTGTTTCACACTTTTTTAAGTATTTAATTCCACATCTTTTAATTTATAGTTTTGATGCCTTCAATGTGAATCTACAATTTTTAGAGTCATGAAAATAAAGAAAACTCTTTGAATGAGGTGTGTCCAAACTTTTGGTCTGTACTATATATATCGCAGAATAAGCTCTTTTTGCAGTTTACCCAATAGGAGAAGTGTCATGTATTCTTGGCTCCTATCCAAATTATTTCTTTTTAAATTTATCTGAACTTCTGTAATTAAACCAGTCATATTTCCTACCCAGATCCGTGGTCGTCTCTGATTTATGTGGATGAATAGCATGCATGCAACTAACAAATGACTCCTGATTTAGAATTCAACGAGTTTAAGACGTGGATGTATAACTTGAATTGCATCGCCCTAAATTATGCTCCCCTTAACACATGGGCAGTTTGCATGAAAAGCCTAACAGTCCATATATGTATATATATATATATATATATATATATATATATATATATTTATTGTAGGAAAATATATGTAAATGTGTTTCATGAATTTACTTTGCTTCTGAGTACACTGATTGATTGAAATTGTTCACTTATGCAGGATGCCCTAAGAGTGGCGCTACCAAGATCTGTTCTAGGAGAGTCTGAAGATTAAAACTGGGAAGTTACCTTTCCTCATTGTCGATGTCACTCGTGAAAGCACTCGCCCCTGTCATTTGTGCATTACGGGCAAATCGCTGCCCATGGCCCACAATACCGTCACAGATACTTATCTGCCTAACGACATTGCTGTGGCCAGCGAACTGCCTCTTTTCTTTGGCAGGCGTCCAATTGAAGCAGAGGGGCGGAGAGCAGCTGCAGGAAAGTCACGCCCACCTCCTTGCTGGTGGACACTGTTGTTCGTCGTTCCTGGGTTGTCACATGTAGCGAGTTGCCTCAGGAATGACGAACAACCTGCGTCCAGCACCATCAACGATATTTGGGATTTGAACGACTGTGACCCAGTACCAGATGCCCACTCGCCACTACTTCTCTAAGAAAGGTGTGCCTGCGCTACACCAGCATGTCGCACACAACATCACCGCTTCCTTGAGAAACTCTGTGTGTGAACGGGTGCATTTCACCACCGATACTTGGACCAGTAAGCATGGACAGGGACGTTACATGTCGCTGACTGGGCACTGGGTAACTATGGTGATAGATGGTGAAGGGTCTGCTGCACAAGTCTTGCCGTCCCCACGACTTGTGTGTCAATCCTCTGTCTATCCAAGTTCCTCCACTGCTTCTGCCTCCTCAACCTCATCTGGGTCCTCCACCTCCGCCCCAAGCCTGCCTGGTCAGGACACCAGCGTTGTAACTGCGCAGAAGGAATCACGCACCCCTCATTACTATGCTGGCAGCAGAGCGCAACGGCATCAAGCGGTCTTTATCTTGAAATGTCTTGGAAATAAGACTCACACAGCGGCTGAGTTGTGGGCAGCTCTGGAGACTGAGTTTGGTAAATGGTTGTCTCCACTCAACCTGCAGCCTGGTAAGGCCGTGTGCGACAATGCTGCAAACCTGGGTGCGGCCCTTCGCCTGGGCTAGGTGACACACGTGCCTTGTATGGCTCATGTGTTGAACCTTGTTGTCCAGCAATTTTTAACACACTATCCTGGCCTAGATGGCCTTCTGAACAGGGCACGAAAACTGTCTGCTCACTTCCGCCGTTCAACCGCCGCAGCTGAGCGACTTGCATCACTCCAGAAGTCTTTCGGCCTGCCGGTTCATCGCCTGATGTGCCGACACGCTGGAAATCGATTCTCCACATGTTACAGCGACTGTGGCAGCACCGCCGAGCACTGGTGCAATACGTCATGACGTATAGCCTGGGCCAACGAGATGCAGAGGTGGGGCAGATCACCCTGATGGAGTGGTCTCAGATCAAGGACCTATGCACCTTCTGCACAGTTTCGACATGACAATGCCATTATCAGCATGACAATTCCAGTAATTTACATGCTGGAGCACACACTAAACACTATACGGAGTCAGGGGGTGGGAAAACAGGAAGGGGAGGAACTACAGGAGGATTCATATGCGCAAGGAACAACAACATCACCAAGGTCCAGACGTTCATCATCACCAAGGCGGCAGGCATGGGACCATGTGGGACAGGGATCAACAAGGGCGCATGGTAGAAGGGAAAATGTTGAGGAAGGTGCAGGAGAACATGATGAAATGGAGGACGAACTGTCCATGGACATGGAAGACTCAGCGGATGAGGGAGACCTTGGTCAATTTTCAGTTAAAATAGAGATTGGTGGGAGATGTCAGTGGAAGAAAGAACGGTTAGCACCTCTATGCCACAAACACAGCGTGGACTTGGTCCGCATGGTTGCGCAAGACACATGAGCGCCTTCTTGGTGCACTACCTCTAACATGACCCTTGTATTGTCAAAATTAGAAGTGATGATGACTACTGGCTTGCGACACTATTAGATCCCCGGTACAAGTCCAAATTTTGTGACATAATTCCAGCCATAGAAAGGGACGCACGTATGCAGGAGTATCAGCAGAAGCTGTTACTTGATCTTAGCTCGGCTTTTCCACCAAACAACCGTGGTGCACGGAGTGAATCTCCCAGCTGTAACTTGACAAACATGGGACGGTCTCGTCATCATCAACAGTCTAACTGTACTAGCAGCACCGTATCTAGTGCAGGTAACAGCAATTTTATTGAATCGTTTCATAATTTTTTTAGACCATCCTTTGCAAGGCCACCAGAGACAACAAGTCTGACACACAGTCAACGGCTGGAGAGGATGATACAGGAATATGTGGACAGACTAACGTTCATCTAAATGGATCCGCAAGGAATTTACTACCCCTTTGTCACCCTGGGGAGAGTAAATGCTTGTGTATTTTGAATGTGCTTGATGCAAATCTACCTGTGAAGTGTACAACTGGGGCACAAGTGCTGCCACTGAAGGAGGTGTCTGTGTGGCCCAATTTTTTTGAAAAAAGGGAGACTCCGCTTGGAGTAACCCTTGCTTGCAGTGTTTCTAAAAATGATCCAAGATGAACAGATCGGGGATCAGCAAAGACTTTGCTACCTACCCCGGTGTCATCCTGGGGATGGTTAAGGATGGCGTATTTTTGAATGTGCTTGATGCAAATCTACCTGTGAAGTGTACAACTGGGGCACAAGTGCTGCCACTGAAAAAGGTGTCAGTGTGGCCCAATTTTTTTGAAAAAAGGGAAACGCCGCTTGGAGTAACCCTTGCTTACAGTGTTGCTAAAAATGATCCAAGATGAACAGATCTGGGATCAGCAAAGACTTTGCTACCTACCCCGGTGTCATCCTGGGGACGGTTAAGGATGGCGTATTTTTGAATGTGCTTGATGCAAATCTACCTGTGAAGTGTACAACTGGGGCACAAGTGCTGCCACTGAAGGAGGTGTCTGTGTGGCCCAATTTTTGGAAAAAAGGGAGACTCTGCTTGGAGTAACCCTTGCTTGCAGTGTTTCTAAAAATGATCCAAGATGAACAGATCTGGGACCAACAAAGACTTTGCTACCTACCTCGGTGTCATCCTGGGGACGGTTAAGGATGGCGTATTTTTGAATGTGCTTGATGCAAATCTACCTGTGAAGTGTACAACTGGGGCACAAGTGCTGCCACTGAAGGAGGTGTCTGTGTGGCCCAATTTTTGGAAAAAAGGGAGACTCTGCTTGGAGTAACCCTTGCTTGCAGTGTTTCTAAAAATGATCCAAGATGAACAGATCGGGGATCAGCAAAGACTTTGCTACCTACCACGGTGTCATCCTGGGGACGGTAAAGGATGGCGTATTTTTGAATGTGCTTGATGCAAATCTACCCGTGAGGTGTACAACTGGGGCACAACTGCTGCCACTGAAGGAGGTGTCTGTGTGGCCCAATATTTGGAATAAAGGGAGACTCCGCTTGGAGTAACCCTTGCTTGCAGTGTTTCTAAAAATGATCCAAGATGAACAGATCGGGGATCAGCAAAGACTTTGCTACCTACCCCGGTGTCATCCTGGGGACGGTTAAGGATGGCGTATTTTTGAATGTGCTTGATGCAAATCTAACTGTGAAGTGTACAAATGGGGCACAAGTGCTGCCACTGAAGGAGGTGTCTGTGTGGCCCAATTTTTGGAAAAAAGGGAGACTCTGCTTGGAGTAACCCTTGCTTGCAGTGTTTCTAAAAATGATCCAAGATGAACAGATCTGGGATCAACAAAGACTTTGCTACCTACCTCGGTGTCATCCTGGGGACGGTTAAGGATGGCGTATTTTTGAATGTGCTTGATGCAAAGCTACCTGTGAAGTGTACAACTGGGGCACAAGTGCTGCCACTGAAGGAGGTGTCTGTGTGGCCCAATTTTTGGAAAAAAGGGAGACTCTGCTTGGAGTAACCCTTGCTTGCAGTGTTTCTAAAAATGATCCAAGATGAACAGATCGGGGATCAGCAAAGACTTTGCTACCTACCACGGTGTCATCCTGGGGACGGTTAAGGATGGCGTATTTTTGAATGTGCTTGATGCAAATCTACCTGTGAAGTGTACAACTGGGGCACAACTGCTGCCACTGAAGGAGGTGTCTGTGTGGCCCAATATTTGGAATAAAGGGAGACTCCGCTTGGAGTAACCCTTGCTTGCAGTGTTTCTAAAAATGATGCAAGATGAACAAATCGGGGATCAGCAAAGACTTTGCTACCTACCACGGTGTCATCCTGGGGACGGTTAAGGATGGCGTATTTTTGAATGTGCTTGATGCAAATCTACCTGTGAAGTGTACAACTGGGGCACAAGTGCTGCCACTGAAGGAGGTGTCTGTGTGGCCCAATTTTTTTGAAAAAAGGGAGACTCCGCTTGGAGTAACCCTTGCTTACAGTGTTGCTAAAAATGATCCAAGATGAACAGATCTGGGATCAGCAAAGACTTTGCTACCTACCCCGGTGTCATCCTGGGGACGGTTAAGGATGGCGTATTTTTGAATGTGCTTGATGCAAATCTACCTGTGAAGTGTACAACTGGGGCTCAAGTGCTGCCACTGAAGGAGGTGTCTGTGTGGCCCAATTTTTGGAAAAAAAGGGAGACTCTGCTTGGAGTAACCCTTGCTGTGTTTTTAAAAAGGGGCCAAGATGAACAGATCTGGGATCAGCAAAGGCTTTACTACCTACCCCGGTGTCATCCTGGGGACGGTTAAGGATGGCGTATTTTTGAATGTGCTTGATGCAAATCTACCTGTGAAGTGTACAAATGGGGCACAAGTGCTGCCACTGAAGGAGGTGTCTGTGTGGCCCAATTTTTGGAAAAAAGGGAGACTCTGCTTGGAGTAACCCTTGCTTGCAGTGTTTCTAAAAATGATCCAAGATGAACAGATCTGGGATCAGCAAAGACTTTGCTACCTACCTCGGTGTCATCCTGGGGACGGTTAAGGATGGCGTATTTTTGAATGTGCTTGATGCAAATCTACCTGTGAAGTGTACAACTGGGGCACAAGTGCTGCCACTGAAGGAGGTGTCTGTGTGGCCCAATTTTTTGAAAAAAGGGAGACTCTGCTTGGAGTAACCCTTGCTTGCAGTGTTTCTAAAAATGATCCAAGATGAACAGATCGGGGATCAGCAAAGACTTTGCTACCTACCACCAGGGCCGGATTAAGGTTGGTGGGGGCCCCTGGGCAGAAAATCTGGTGGGGGCCCAATAACGTTAACATTTTAACCATAACAGTAGAGCACGAACTGTAGCATTTAGATATAAATACTGCACCTCAGTCTCACATTCCCCCTCCTCAGCATACTGTGCCTTCCATACTGTGCCCTCACACTGGCCCCCATGCTGCCCCTTCTCTATACTGCCTACCTCCTTCACTATCCAGTCACTATACTGCACCTTAGCCTTGCATTCCCCTCCGCAGCATACTGTGCCCTCCATACTGTGCCCTCACACTGGCCCCCATGCTGCCCCTTCTCTATACTGCCTACCTCCTTCACTATCCAGTCACTATACTGCACCTTAGTCTTGCATTCCCCTCCGCAGCATACTGTGTCCTCAAACTGGCCACCATGCTGCCCCTTCTCTATGCTGCCTACCTGCTTCATTATCCAGTCACTATACTGTATCTCCGTCTCACTTTCCCCCTTCTCAGCATCCTATGCCCTCCATACTGTGCCCTCACACTGGCCACCATGCCGCCCCTTCTCTATACTGCCTACCTCCTTCACTATCCAGTCACCATACTGCACCTCAGTCTTACATTCCCCTCCGCAGCATACTGTGTCCTCCATACTGTGCCCTCACACTGGCCACCATGCTGCCCCTTCTCTATACTGCCTATCTCCTTCACTATCCAGTCACTATACTGCACCTCAGTCTCACATTCCCCCTCCTCAGCATACTGTGCCCTCCATACTGTGCCCTCACACTGGCCACCATACTGCTCCTTCTCTATACTGCACCTCAGTCTCACATTCCCTCTCCTCAGCATACTGTGCCCTCCATACTGTGCCCTCACACTGGCCACCATACTGCCCCTTCTCTATACTGCTTATCCCCCCTCCCCCACTACCCAGTCTCCATTCTATGCCCCGCACACTTTTCTTTCCCAATACTGTCCACTTACAATTTTCTCCCACCATACTGCTGCCTCACATTTTCCAATGGTGCCCCCCTGATTGCTGTGCAGGGACAAATATGCCGCATGCCCCCCAAAGGTACGCCCCTGTACAGTGTACAGGAAAATACATGACTGGTACACGCAGGGCCGGCTCCATGTTTTTGTAGGTCCTGGGCGAAAAAGTCTCAGTGGGCCCCATCCACACATAGACATGCACAGATACTGTACATACACATACAGGCATACGTACACATACAGTATATATTTAAAGACAAATTCACAAAAACACATATAAACAGACATAAATCTAGACACAGTCATACACACCGACATACATAGATGACACATAGATACGCATCACACATGCACACACAGACAAATTTTTATATTTTTATCTAATTTTTAATATTGGGAAGCCGGCAACAGCCTCATTCACCTCCCCGCTTGTCTCCATCCAGCTCCTCCTGGGCACGTGTCTGTGCCACGCTGATTGGTGGCTGACACTAACAGACATGGCCGCACAGAGAACACTAACACTGCTGTATATACATCACAAGAGAGGCTGGGGACATACACATTACTGGGGACATCCATATTACTGAGGAAAGGGGTACATAGCAATGGGGGGCATACAGCTCTAGAGGGGGGCAGTGGCTCTGAGGTGGGGGGGACAAAGAGCTCTGAGGTGGGGGATGACATGCAGCTCTGGGGATATACAGCTCTGTGGTGTAGAGGACATACAACTCTGGGGGTATAGTATTATGCAGCCCCCATATTCCTCCATATAGTGTTATGAAGCTCCCATAGTCCTCCATATAGTATTATGCAGCCCCCATGTAGCACTATGCAGCCCCCATATGGCACTATGCAGCCCCCATATGGCATTATGCAGCCCCCATATGGCATTATGCAGCCCCCATATGGTACTATGCAGCCCCCATATGGCACTATGCAGCCCCCATATGGCACTATGTAGCCCCCATATGGCACTATGCAGCCCCCATATGGCACTATGCAGCCCCCATATGGCACTATGCAGCCCCCCATATAGTACAATGCACACCCATATAGCATTAGGCACCCTCATGTAGTACACAGCCCCTATATAGCACAGTGCAGACCCAGATAGCATTAGGCATCCTCACATAGTACACAGCCCCTATATAGCACAGAGCAGACCAAATAATATTAAGCACCTTCACATAGTACACAGCCCCTATATAGCACAGTGCAGAGCCAGATAGCATTAGACACTCACGTAGTTCACAGCCCCTATATAGCACAGTGCAGAGCCAGATAGCATTAGGCATCCTCACGTAGTATACATCCCCTATATAGCACAGTGCAGAGCCAGATAGCATTAGGCATCCTCACGTAGTATACAGCCCGTATATAGCAAAAAGCAGACCCAGATAGCATTAGGCATCCTCATATAGTGTACAGCCCCTATATAGCACAGTGCAGAACCAGATAGCATTAGGCACCTTCATGTAGTATACAGTCCATATATAGCACAGTGCAGAACCAGATAGCATTAGGCACCCTCATGTAGTATACAGCCCCCATATCATTTAATGCACCCCCATGGTCGTCTGGCCACAGTGATTGTACATACTCACTTCTCCTCGTTCCCCCGCTCCTCCGGTCTCCTCAGCGTGTCCACTGCTGTCGCTTTCTCTGACCTCTCAGCAGGCGCGCAGTGATCACGTCACCACGCTCTGCTGCAGAGCTGTCAGAATGCCGACAGACACAGCGAGAATCATGAGAGAGAGCGCGCCGCTCCATCTCATCATTGCTCTCAATTGTATCGGCAGCTGCGATGCCGATACAATTGAAAGCGCGATCCTCGGCGGGGGGAGGCAGCGCGGGCACCGGGCCCCCCTTACTAGCGCTACGCCACTCCTGCCACCGCGAGTGGGCCCCCTGAAATTTGACCGGGTTTACTGTGATACAGACACCAGATGTTATACAATATACACATTATTATATACCATCTGATGTGTGTACACAGTATATCACACTACTCTGTACACTGGATGCGGTATACCATGTACACAGATATACAATCCTCTGCACTGATCACACCTGGGCCTACAGGACAGGATGTAACATATTCTAAATGTAATATGGGCCATATAGTGTAATGTGTGCTGCAGGCTCAGATGTGATCAGTGCAGGATTCTGTGTAGTGCTGTCTGTGCTGGAGATCAGTGTGAGTTATTGCAAGGGAGAGATGAGGCTGCAGCCGATGACCCGGCACTGACAGCCCGACCTGATCTGCTGCAGTTCAGACTCCGGCAATAACTCACAATGATCCCGGGCAGAGTGGCCGCTGACACTATGGAATCCGGTCTGGTGTTATCAGCGGCGTCCTGCTCCCTCCTCACTGCAGCCTCCTGCCCGGCCGGCACCATGATTAATCATACTTACCGGGATCCACTGAGACCTCCGGTCCTCCCACAAGCTCCTCTACGGCAGGAACTTAGAAGCAGCAACAGGTGCGCGGTGACGTCATCCTAGCAGACGCAGCCCACAGAGCGTGCAGTGGGCGTGTCGGCAGAAAAGTGACGGCCGGGATTGAAATTCTTTAAAGGTACAGTGCGGTCCTGAACCACACTGCGGCGTTAATAAAATGGCGCCCACACTGATGGTGGTGGGGGCCCCCTCAGAAGCTCTTGTGGTGGGGGCCCCTGGGCGGGAGCCCCGTCTGCCCCGCCTATAATCCGGCCCTGCCTACCACGGTGTCATCCTGGGGACGGTTAAGGATGGCGTATTTTTGAATGTGCTTGATGCAAATCTACCTGTGAAGTGTACAACTGGGGCACAAGTGCTGCCACTGAAGGAGGTGTCTGTGTGGCGCAATTTTTTTGAAAAAAGGGAGACTCCGCTTGGAGTAACCCTTGCTTACAGTGTTGCTAAAAATGATCCAAGATGAACAGATCTGGGATCAGCAAAGACTTTGCTACCTACCCCGGTGTCATCCTGGGGATGGTTAAGGATGGCGTATTTTTGAATGTGCTTGATGCAAATCTACCTGTGAAGTGTACAACTGGGGCACAAGTGCTGCCACTGAAGGAGGTGTCTGTGTGGCACAATTTTTGGAAAAAAAGGGAGACTCTGCTTGGAGTAACCCTTGCTGTGTTTTTAAAAAGGGGCCAAGATGAACAGATCTGGGATCAGCAAAGGCTTTACTACCTACCCCGGTGTCATCCTGGGGACGGTTAAGGATGGCGTATTTTTGAATGTGCTTGATGCAAATCTACCTGTGAAGTGTACAAATGGGGCACAAGTGCTGCCACTGAAGGAGGTGTCTGTGTGGCCCAATTTTTGGAAAAAAGGGAGACTCTGCTTGGAGTAACCCTTGCTTGCAGTGTTTCTAAAAATGATCCAAGATGAACAGATCTGGGATCAGCAAAGACTTTGCTACCTACCTCGGTGTCATCCTGGGGACGGTTAAGGATGGCGTATTTTTGAATGTGCTTGATGCAAATCTACCTGTGAAGTGTACAACTGGGGCACAAGTGCTGCCACTGAAGGAGGTGTCTGTGTGGCCCAATTTTTTGAAAAAAGGGAGACTCTGCTTGGAGTAACCCTTGCTTGCAGTGTTTCTAAAAATGATCCAAGATGAACAGATCGGGGATCAGCAAAGACTTTGCTACCTACCACGGTGTCATCCTGGGGACGGTTAAGGATGGCGTATTTTTGAATGTGCTTGATGCAAATCTACCTGTGAAGTGTACAACTGGGGCACAAGTGCTGCCACTGAAGGAGGTGTCTGTGTGGCGCAATTTTTTTGAAAAAAGGGAGACTCCGCTTGGAGTAACCCTTGCTTACAGTGTTGCTAAAAATGATCCAAGATGAACAGATCTGGGATCAGCAAAGACTTTGCTACCTACCCCGGTGTCATCCTGGGGACGGTTAAGGATGGCGTATTTTTGAATGTGCTTGATGCAAATCTACCTGTGAAGTGTACAACTGGGGCACAAGTGCTGCCACTGAAGGAGGTGTCTGTGTGGCCCAATTTTTGGAAAAAAAGGGAGACTCTGCTTGGAGTAACCCTTGCTGTGTTTTTAAAAAGGGGCCAAGATGAACAGATCTGGGATCAGCAAAGGCTTTACTACCTACCCCGGTGTCATCCTGGGGACGGTTAAGGATGGCGTAATTTTGAACGTGCTTGATGCAAATCTACCTGTGAAGTGTACAAATGGGGCACAAGTGCTGCCACTGAAGGAGGTGTCTGTGTGGCCCAATTTTTGGAAAAAAGGGAGACTCTGCTTGGAGTAACCCTTGCTTGCAGTGTTTCTAAAAATGATCCAAGATGAACAGATCTGGGATCAGCAAAGACTTTGCTACCTACCTCGGTGTCATCCTGGGGACGGTTAAGGATGGCGTATTTTTGAATGTGCTTGATGCAAATCTACCTGTGAAGTGTACAACTGGGGCACAACTGCTGCCACTGAAGGAGGTGTCTGTGTGGCCCAATATTTGGAATAAAGGGAGACTCCGCTTGGAGTAACCCTTGCTTGCAGTGTTTCTAAAAATGATGCAAGATGAACAAATCGGGGATCAGCAAAGACTTTGCTACCTACCACGGTGTCATCCTGGGGACGGTTAAGGATGGCGTATTTTTGAATGTGCTTGATGCAAATCTACCTGTGAAGTGTACAACTGGGGCACAAGTGCTGCCACTGAAGGAGGTGTCTGTGTGGCCCAATTTTTTTGAAAAAAGGGAGACTCCGCTTGGAGTAACCCTTGCTTACAGTGTTGCTAAAAATGATCCAAGATGAACAGATCTGGGATCAGCAAAGACTTTGCTACCTACCCCGGTGTCATCCTGGGGACGGTTAAGGATGGCGTATTTTTGAATGTGCTTGATGCAAATCTACCTGTGAAGTGTACAACTGGGGCTCAAGTGCTGCCACTGAAGGAGGTGTCTGTGTGGCCCAATTTTTGGAAAAAAAGGGAGACTCTGCTTGGAGTAACCCTTGCTGTGTTTTTAAAAAGGGGCCAAGATGAACAGATCTGGGATCAGCAAAGGCTTTACTACCTACCCCGGTGTCATCCTGGGGACGGTTAAGGATGGCGTATTTTTGAATGTGCTTGATGCAAATCTACCTGTGAAGTGTACAAATGGGGCACAAGTGCTGCCACTGAAGGAGGTGTCTGTGTGGCCCAATTTTTGGAAAAAAGGGAGACTCTGCTTGGAGTAACCCTTGCTTGCAGTGTTTCGAAAAATGATCCAAGATGAACAGATCGGGGATCAGCAAAGACTTTGCTACCTACCACGGTGTCATCCTGGGGACGGTTAAGGATGGCGTATTTTTGAATGTGCTTGATGCAAATCTACCTGTGAAGTGTACAACTGGGGCACAACTGCTGCCACTGAAGGAGGTGTCTGTGTGGCCCAATATTTGGAATAAAGGGAGACTCCGCTTGGAGTAACCCTTGCTTGCAGTGTTTCTAAAAATGATCCAAGATGAACAGATCGGGGATCAGCAAAGACTTTGCTACCTACCACGGTGTCATCCTGGGGACGGTTAAGGATGGCGTATTTTTGAATGTGCTTGATGCAAATCTACCTGTGAAGTGTACAACTGGGGCACAAGTGCTGCCATTGAAGGAGGTGTCTGTGTGGCCCAATTTTTGGAAAAAAAGGGAGACTCTGCTTGGAGTAACCCTTGCTGTGTTTTTAAAAAGGGGCCAAGATGAACAGATCTGGGATCAGCAAAGGCTTTACTACCTACCCCGGTGTCATCCTGGGGACGGTTAAGGATGGCGTATTTTTGAATGTGCTTGATGCAAATCTACCTGTGAAGTGTACAAATGGGGCACAAGTGCTGCCACTGAAGGAGGTGTCTGTGTGGCCCAATTTTTGGAAAAAAGGGAGACTCTGCTTGGAGTAACCCTTGCTTGCAGTGTTTCTAAAAATGATCCAAGATGAACAGATCTGGGATCAGCAAAGACTTTGCTACCTACCTCGGTGTCATCCTGGGGACGGTTAAGGATGGCGTATTTTTGAATGTGCTTGATGCAAATCTACCTGTGAAGTGTACAACTGGGGCACAACTGCTGCCACTGAAGGAGGTGTCTGTGTGGCCCAATATTTGGAATAAAGGGGAGACTCCGCTTGGAGTAACCCTTGCTTACAGTGTTGCTAAAAATGATCCAAGATGAACAGATCTGGGATCAGCAAAGACTTTGCTACCTACCCCGGTGTCATCCTGGGGACGGTTAAGGATGGCGTATTTTTGAATGTGCTTGATGCAAATCTACCTGTGAAGTGTACAACTGGGGCACAAGTGCTGCCACTGAAGGAGGTGTCTGTGTGGCCCAATTTTTGGAAAAAAAAAGGGAGACTCTGCTTGGAGTAACCCTTGCTTGCAGTGTTTCTAAAAATGATCCAAGATGAACAGATCTGGGATCAGCAAAGACTTTGCTACCTACCTCGGTGTCATCCTGGGGACGGTTAAGGATGGCGTATTTTTGAATGTGCTTGATGCAAATCTACCTGTGAAGTGTACAACTGGGGCACAACTGCTGCCACTGAAGGAGGTGTCTGTGTGGCCCAATATTTGGAATAAAGGGGAGACTCCGCTTGGAGTAACCCTTGCTTGCAGTGTTTCTAAAAATGATCCAAGATGAACAGATCGGGGATCAGCAAAGACTTTGCTACCTACCTCGGTGTCATCCTGGGGACGGTTAAGGATGTCGTATTTTTGAATGTGCTTGATGCAAATCTACCTGTGAAGTGTACAACTGGGGCACAAGTGCTGCCACTGAAGGAGGTGTCTGTGTGGCCCAATTTTTGGAAAAAAGGGAGACTCTGCTTGGAGTAACCCTTGCTTGCAGTGTTTCTAAAAATGATCCAAGATGAACAGATCTGGGATCAGCAAAGACTTTGCTACCTACCCCGGTGTCATCCTGGGGACGGTTAAGGATGGCGTATTTTTGAATGTGCTTGATACAAATCTACCTGTGAAGTGTACAACTGGGGCACAAGTGCTGCCACTGAAGGAGGTGTCTGTGTGGCCCAATTTTTGGAAAAAAGGGAGATTCCGCTTGGAGTAACCCTTGTTTGCAGTGTTTCTAAAAATGATCCAAGATGAACAGATCTGGGATCAGCAAATACTTTGCTACCTACCCCGGTGTCATCCTGGGGACGGTTAAGGATGGCGTATTTTTGAATGTGCTTGATGCAAATCTACCTGTGAAGTGTACAACTGGGGCACAAGTGCTGCCACTGAAGGAGGTGTCTGTGTGGCCCAATTTTTGGAAAAAAAGGGAGACTCTGCTTGGAGTAACCCTTGCTGTGTTTTTAAAAAGGGGCCAAGATGAACAGACCTGGGATCAGCAAAGACTTTACTACCTAACCAGGTGTCATCCTGGGGACGGTTAAGGATGGCGTATTTTTTAATGTGCTTGATGCAAATCTACCTGTGAAGTGTACAAATGGGGCACAAGTGCTGCCACTGAAGGAGGTGTCTGTGTGGCCCAATTTTTGGAAAAAAGGGAGACTCTGCTTGGAGTAACCCTTGCTTGCAGTGTTTCTAAAAATGATCCAAGATGAACAGATCTGGGATCAACAAAGACTTTGCTACCTACCTCTGTGTCATCCTGGGGACGGTTAAGGATGGCGTATTTTTGAATGTGCTTGATGCAAATCTACCTGTGAAGTGTACAACTGGGGCACAAGTGCTGCCACTGAAGGAGGTGTCTGTGTGGCCCAATTTTTGGAAAAAAGGGAGACTCTGCTTGGAGTAACCCTTGCTTGCAGTGTTTCTAAAAATGATCCAAGATGAACAGATCGGGGATCAGCAAAGACTTTGCTACCTACCACGGTGTCATCCTGGGGGCGGTTAAGGATGGCGTATTTTTGAATGTGCTTGATGCAAATCTACCTGTGAAGTGTACAACTGGGGCACAACTGCTGCCACTGAAGGAGGTGTCTGTGTGGCCCAATATTTGGAATAAAGGGAGACTCCGCTTGGAGTAACCCTTGCTTGCAGTGTTTCTAAAAATGATCCAAGATGAACAGATCGGGGATCAGCAAAGACTTTGCTACCTACCACGGTGTCATCCTGGGGACGGTTAAGGATGGCGTATTTTTGAATGTGCTTGATGGAAATCTACCTGTGAAGTGTACAAGTGGGGCACAAGTGCTGCCACTGAAGGAGGTGTCTGTGTGGCCCAATTTTTTTGAAAAAAGGGAGACTCCGCTTGGAGTAACCCTTGCTTACAGTGTTGCTAAAAATGATCCAAGATGAACAGATCGGGGATCAGCAAAGACTTTGCTACCTACCCCGGTGTCATCCTGGGGACGGTTAAGGATGGCGTATTTTTGAATGTGCTTGATGCAAATCTACCTGTGAAGTGTACAACTGGGGCACAAGTGCTGCCACTGAAGGAGGTGTCTGTGTGGCCCAATTTTTGGAAAAAAAGGGAGACTCTGCTTGGAGTAACCCTTGCTGTGTTTTTAAAAAGGGGCCAAGATGAACAGATCTGGGATCAGCAAAGACTTTACTACCTACCCCGGTGTCATCCTGGGGACGGTTAAGGATGGCGTATTTTTGAATGTGCTTGATACAAATCTACCTGTGAAGTGTACAAATGGGGCACAAGTGCTGCCACTGAAGGAGGTGTCTGTGTGGCCCAATTTTTGGAAAAAAGGGAGGCTCTGCTTGGAGTAACCCTTGCTTGCAGTGTTTCTAAAAATGATCCAAGATGAACAGATCTGGGATCAGCAAAGACTTTGCTACCTACCTCGGTGTCATCCTGGGGACGGTTAAGGATGGCGTATTTTTGAATGTGCTTGATGCAAATCTACCTGTGAAGTGTACAACTGGGGCACAAGTGCTGCCACTGAAGGGGTGTCTGTGTGGCCCAATTTTTTGAAAAAAGGTTGACTCCGCTTGGAGTCACCTTGCGGTGTTTTACATGATTTTAGAAGGGCATGCCATGCCTATATCTGTGTCTCGTCCTCTTTTTCCTCGTAACGCTGTTTTGTTTTCGCATGAGAATTTGTTCTTGTCACTTTCCCATGTGTTTGTGTTGTGTTGTGAGTTGTTTGTCACCTTTTGGACACCTTTGAGGGTGTTTTTTCGGTGTTTTTATGTGTTTGTGATTGCCTCCCATTGTTTCCTATGGGGTTCGAGTGGTTCGCCGAACCGGTTCGCCGAACCGAACTCGAACGCGACCTCCGTTCGGCGAACCAAGCTCGAGCCGAACCGCGACCGGTTCGCTCATCTCTACTGAGCAGCTCTAAAATCAAATCATTGAGAGGGCCATCCCGACCGCAGGTACCAAGGAAGAAGCAGACTGCCTCCAGTCCATCCTCATGTCCGATGCAGGTGTACAGAGTTTCCACGTCAGCACAAGCCATGACCATGTCATCATCCATAAAGACGCCATCAAGATGCCTCAGGACATCTGTGGTATCCTTGACATAGGAGGGTAAGCATTCGACCAAAGGTTTTAAATAAAAATCAATAAATTTACAAATAGGGTCACATAACCCTCCTTTGCCGGACACAATCGGAAGCCCCGGGGGGGTGAGGGCGTCTTTATAGATCTTGGTTAGAAGGTAGAAAGTGGGAACATGTGGGAAGCCAGTGTGCAAGCCCTCGAGCATCTTCTTGTCAATAATCCCTTTGTCATGGGCACGCAGTAAGATCTTTTTCAATTCAAGGGAGAAGGTATTCAGCGATCTACAAGGTAGACGCATGTATGTATTTTTATCACAAAGTTGTTTTAATGCCTCTTTTTGATACACATCAACTGGCCAGATCACGATGTTAACCCCTTTGTCCGCTGCCTTTATCACTACATCATCTTATGTTTGTAGTTGTTTGATCGCCAATCTCTGCTGGTGTGTAAGATTATCGAATTGACGTCGAGTTGGTAGTTGTTTAAGATCTTCCGTGACCAGTCTTGTGAAAATATCCACAGCTGGGCAGAGGAACAAAGGGGGGAATCTCGTAGATCTGGGTAGAAGGTGTGTTGGAGACGTACCTGAGGGGGAGTGCTGTTCCTCCAGTAGGTCTTGTAGGTCCTGTAACACCTGTCTCTCAGTCTGGTCTATATCACCGTTACTCTGTTTCTGGGTATATGACTTTTTCAGTAATAATTTGCAAGCAAAGAGGTTGGTATCTTTTATTGCTGCAAAAAGATTAAAAGAGTTGGTCAGACAAAAGTTAAGGCCTTTGGATAATACATCTAATTCAATATCCGACAGGACACACAAGGACAAGTTGATTACCTGGAGTTGTTTCTTAAGGTCCAGTCACACTAAGCAACTTACCAGCGATCCCAACAACGATAGGGATCGCTGGTAAGTTGCTAGGAGGTTGCTGGTGAGATGTCACACTGCGACGCTCCAGCGATCCCACCAGCAACCTGACCTGGCAGGGATCGCTGGAGCGTCGCTACACAAGTTGCTGGTGAGCTCACCAGCAACCAGTGACAAGCCCCCAGCGCCGCGTGGAAGATGCTGCACTTGGTAACTAAGGTAAATATCGGGTAACCAACCCGATATTTACCTTGGTTACCACTGCACGGAGCTACACGTGCAGAGAGCAGGGAGCAGCGCACAATGCTTAGCGCTGGCTCCCTGCTTTCCTAGTTACAGCACACATTGGGTTAATTACCCGATGTGTGCTGCAGCTAAATGTGCACAGAGCAGGGAGCAGCGCACAATGCTTAGCGCTGGCTCCTTGCTCTCCTAGTTACAGCACACATCGTGTTAATTAACCCGATGTGTGCTGCAGCTAAATGTGCACAGAGCAGGGAGCAGCGCACAATGCTTAGCGCTGGCTCCTTGCTCTCCTAGTTACAGCACACATCGGGTTAATTAACCCGATGTGTCCTGCAGCTACATGTGCACAGAGCAGGAGCCGGCACTGACAGTGAGAGCGGAGGAGGCTGGTATCAAAGGTAAATATCGGGTAACCAAGGACAGGGCTTCTTGGTTACCCGATGATTACATTGGTTACCAGCCTCCGCAGAAGCCGGCTCCTGCTGCCTGCACATTTAGTTGTTGCTGTCTCGCTGTCACACACAGCGATCTGTGCTTCACAGCGGGACAGCAACAACTAAAAAATGGCCCAGGACATTCAGCAACAACCAACGACCTCACAGCAGGGGCCAGGTTGTTGCTGGATGTCACACACAGCAACATCGCTAGCAACGTCACAAAAGTTGTTCGTTAGCAGCGATGTTGCTAGCGATGTTGCTTAGTGTGACGGGGCCTTTATTCCAATCAGTGTCCTGGCGGTTGCTCTTATTTCGAGGAGCGCCCTTTTGTTTAGTACGTGAGCTCCTTGGCTGCATCCTCCCAGGGTCAACCGCATCGCATGTCCCACCAGATGTGCCGGATGTTCCCTCCTCTAATGAGGATTCAGAGTACATGGAAGTGGACCTTGACTGAGACGAGGCGGGATGTCTGGACGGATTACGACCTCTGGAGAAACGATGGCTCCACCTGTAAACTGTCCCTGAGGCATAATCCTGTACGTCACGTTAGAACTTCTTCATCTTGTAATCGCGGATCTCCCTCTCCCATTTGAGAACCTCCTGCTCAATCTCCTCACAGATTTTTTTCTAATGACTCTGCATTACAAAGGCCCAAGAGCGACTTCTCCAGGTCCTCCAGCTCCAGATCAATGGAGTCCAGGGTGGAACTATTGTGTTGGGATAGCAGCTCCAAAAGGTTTTTGGAACACACATGAAGATTCTTCTCCCAATCTCTCTTGAAGGTATCCTCCAAGATGGGAAAGGAGGGGAAAACCTGGACTCTGAGTCCCCTAGGGATCCAATCGTTTTCTAAATACTTAGTAAGAAAGGCCCAGTTCCACCAAATACGGGTCAGTTTTTTATACATATCCCTGTATCGGTGTATAATTGACTGGACTGAAAGACCTTCTGTGGCTCCACTATCAGTATTGGGGGCATAGTGTGTGCTGCCACAATCTCTGGTAGCCTGACCCAGCTGAGTAAACCAGGTCTTATCTCTGGCATGAAAATTAATGGTGGCCTGAAAAAGAACTGTGAGAAACACAGAAAACAACATTAACCAAAATGAAGATAAGGCCATATTATTGAATAAACACATCGGGGTACCACTACGTAGTGGCCCCCGAGTGGGCATTTTCTTCAATCAACATTATATAAAAGGAGAAGAGGAAGAACAGAAACCGAGAAAATAGTAAAAAAAAGAAAAAATAATATTTTATTAGGCAAAAATTGCGAATATTACAAAATTAAAACACAAAAGATCAGGCAAAAGACAGGGCTAGCAATTATTGACTGAAAACCTGCATAGGATGGACAGGAAAACAAGAATTGAGCCCCCTCTCCCAGCCAAGGTGACCACTACATGAATAAAGAATTTTTAGAAAAAACAAGAATGTGAAAAATATAATGATGAATATCAAGGAGTAATGACAAATGCCTTTCTCTGGGTAAGTGATAACATATAGCTCCAATTATGGGCAACCATCCAAAATGGATGGAATAAATGTCAGAGACATGATATATCACAACTGGCTGTCTGCAATCACATAATGAAACCGACTAAGACCAGTAAAATTAAAATTAATGAAATGTACAACAGTTTAGAAGATATATTAATATGCCAAGTCAGTAACTACAGTATAAACTGTGTAAATGACATTGGCATTTAAAGGGTCAAATAGTCAATTATGGAAAGCATAACAACAGACAGCCCGTATGTAGCACAATCATGTCTCTGACTGTAAAATGCCCATATGATGGAATTAAGAGTACATTTTTTCTAAAGAGAAGCAGACAAACTGCATATACGTGAGAAATAATATGGACAGAAAAATATACCTGAGAAGAGTGGTCACAGTGAATGGGAGAGGGAGATCACCAACGATCGTTTCGCTAGACGCTTTTTCCAAGGAGCAGTGCAGAGGGTGTGGAATCAGTGCTGTTCATACGGTGTCAGCACAGGTGTACAAGATCATAGTATGATTGCAGATGTAATGGCGCACGCGCAGGCTGCAGAGGAGCGAGAGGTAGGGGAGAAGACCATGCCGCCAGTAACGGCGCACACCCGGGAGACAGGGACACGTCACCATGGCTCCCGAGCATGCGCACACGACGGCACAGAAATCCCCCACTGCTCGGCCATCGGCAGGCCGGCGAGTGCGCGCCGCTGCAATCACAGATCTCCTTAGACCTACAAATAGAAGGCCGAGTATAATAAATATGTATTAGAACTATGTAAGAATGATTACAAGCAGGAACTCCTAAGTCTCCCTCACCTATTACCACCAATGCATACAAGGACAGGTAATTACATTAATACATAGTCACTGTGGATACAATCAACTGGTACATAATAAATAGTAATAGTGATGCAAATAGTACGGAGAGAGATATGGATTCCAATAAAGATGCTTGAATAGTATGTGAAAGAATATATACACGAAAAGGCCTGTATGTAAAAGATAATAGAAAGAGAGAAGAAAAAATAAAAATAAAAACACAAGTATTAATAACCAAAGTACGAACAACAGAAAGATAATAAGTAAAAAGTCCCTGTCGGACTATGGTTTTTCTAATGTATATACAATATATATAGTCAGCTTTGGGTATACTTGTGTATTTATACAGTATTTATCCTGCAAAAAAACTTATTATCTTTTGTAACATATTCTGCTGTTTTTACTTTGGTTATTAATACTTGTGTTTTTATTTTTTCTTCTCTCTTTCTATTATCTTTTACATACAGGCCTTTTCGTGTATATATTCTTTCACATACTATTCAACACTCCAGCATCTTTATTGGAATCCATATCTCTCTCCGTACCATTTGCATCACTATTATTATTTATTATGTACCAGTTGATTGTATCCACAGTGACTATGTATTAATGTAATTACCTGTCCTTGTATGCATTGGTGGTAATAGGTGAGGGAGACTTAGGAGTTCCTGCTTATAATCATTCTTACATAGTTCTAACACATGTTTATTATACTCAGCCTTCCATTTGTTAGGTCTGACGAGATCTGTGATTGCAGCGGCTCGCACTCGCTGGCCTGACGACGGCGGAGCAGTGGGGGATTTTTGTGCACGGTGTACGCATGCACGGGAGCCATGATGATGCGTCCCTGTCTCCCAGGTGTGCGCCTTTACTGGCGGCATGGTCTCCTCCCCTATCTGTCACTCCTCTGCAGCCTGCGCCATTACGTCTGCAATCATACAAACACCTGTGCTGACACCATATGAACAGCACTGATTCCACACCCTTTACACTGCCCCTTGAAAAAGCGCCTAGCGAAACAATCGTTGGGGATCTCCCTCTCCCATCCATTGTGACCACTCTTCACCTCAGGTATATTTTTCTGTCCACATTATTTCTCTTGTATATGCAGTTTGACTGCTTGTCTTTAGAAAAAGGATATAAATGTCTTTCCATTTACTCTTAATTCCATCATATGGACATTTTACAGTCGGAGACATGATTGTGCCACATTTGGGCTGTCTGTTGTCATGCTTTCCATAATTGACTATTGGCCCCTTGAAATGCTACTGTTTATGTACACAGTTTATAGTTACTGACTTGGCATATTAATATATCTTCTAACTGTTGTACATATGCATTAATTTTAATTTTACTGGTCTTAGTCAGTTTCATTATGTGATTGCAGACAGCCAGTTGTGATATATCACGTCTCCGACATTTATTCCATCCATTTTGGATGGTTGCCCATAATTGGAGCTATATGTTATCATTTTTTACACAGAGAAAAGCATTTGTCATTACTCCTTGATATTCATCATTATATTTTTAACATTCTTGTTTTTTCTAAAAACTCTTTATTCATGTAGTGGTCACTGGCTGGGAAAGGGGGCTCAATTCATTTTCTTGTCCATCCTATGCAGGTTTTCATTCAATAATTGCTAGCCCTGTCTCTTGCCTGATCATTTGTGTTTTAATTTTGTAATATTCACAATTTTTGCATAATAAAATATTTATTTTATTTTTTACTTTTTCTTGGTTTTCGTTCTTCCTGCTCTCCTTTTATATTATGCAATACAAAGTGTATTCTCTGCCCTGAGCGCCTGGAATAGAGAGATTCCATGCTTTTCAATGAAATAGAGTAGGTCACAGGAAAATCTGAGGAGTACATGCCTTTGTAAAGTGCCGGAGAAGGGCAGTCGTGGCCGAGGGTCACTACAAGCCTCTAACCAACCCCGGCACAGCACAGACACGGGGGGCAAAGTTGAGTGGGTGGTAGGTGATGTTGAGGTGATACCTTTTCGCTGTCGTTCACCTGGGTTCTGTTCACTTCTACGGGCCCTGTGCCCAGCTCAGTCAGGAAGGAGACAGCCAGCCAGTAATACTTGCATAATGTGACTTAGCAACTTGCCGGCTGACAATTTCCACTTCTTTACAGCAGACTGCTCAACATCATCAGCATCTCTCAAGCACATCAACTTCTGTATCCAGCTTAGCTCTGCAGGGATGGCCATAATGGGTCGACTTATTCTGCTATTTCGGACCCACTCCTTCAACATGGCGGCGGATCATGCAGCCTGGCGCACTAGACGGACGGGCAATCTTGCCCTCCCGCCACGACTGCGTTCCTTGACATACTAGCAGGTGCTAGCCTAAGGTAGGAGTGCCCCAATTTTTCCTTTACATCTTCATGACACACTGAACGTACACTCCTCTGCAGTCGAGCCCTCTTGAGGTATCTTTGCTTCTCTCTCTTTCTTTCTCTTCCTATCTTGTCTCTGTTCTGCTTCTGTCACCTCAACCCTATACAATCCCACTCCACTTCTTCTGACCCTACTGGACCTCTCTTTCTTGTTCTTCACACAATCACAGCATCTCCCTAACTGCCCTGTAACAAGAAGTTCCTTTTCCTATATATTTTCTTGTGCTGGGGACCCTCCTCCCCTCACTTAGCTCCTGCCACTACCTCAACATTCCCTCACACTAAGGGACCTAATGACACCTAGTGGTAGAGCCAGATACGTTACACAGGAGAACTCATGCTTTAAATACAATGCAGCAAAACACATCACAAAAAAACAGTACATTAATCACAAACATTAACAGTTGCAGTACTCTTGGTCACCACATGAGTATGGGGGAAGTAGGGTACTGGACACCCTATTACACTCCCCCTACTTTAAATTCGCCAGTCCTCTGGCAATGGGAGCTGCTCCTGCAAGAAAACAACACATCTCCTGCACAAAATACATGAACCTTATTCTTAAAGGCTTTAACATTAAACATACTTGTACTGTACTTCCCAGTAGCCGCAGACCTGTTAAACCCTCTAGGAGAATACAGTCCTCTCACCCACCTGTCATGGTGAGGACCACAGAGTGGCATTGTCCACTTCACCCACTGGACTAGGACAGTGGGGGTGCTGTCCTTAAAGCCAGGGGGAAAAGCCTTCCAAAAAGTTCCAAAGGTCTAACACTTTGTAAGCAAACATCTTGTTTCAGTTACTGTTCCAGATGGACACAGTCTCTTAGGGTCGGAGCAAAGTCCATGAAGGGGACAGGGGAAAGAATCCAGAGGCAACTGGCAAGGGAACACATGAGACACAGTCCATAAAAAGGGCACAGTCCCCAGGGCAAAATGGGACAAAAGAGGGGCAGGGTTCCTGAGAGCTGTATGGCGAGTCCTGGGCTGAGGGTACAGTCTTCCTCCAGCCCCATTAGCTCACAGGATCCTAACATCAAGCAGTGGGGAAACAATAAACACACAGTTCTGGCTTAGTCTGACCACGAGGGGCATGTCCCTTCCCTCAACAACACAATAAACCATCAGGCCTCCTCTGTTACATCTCGTGGCTCTCCTCTTGCAAGGAATGAGGTAATCCCCCATTCCTTGTCTGCCGCGAGCCCTCTTGCTCAGCAGTGCCAAAGGCCTGGGAGACTGCAGGAGTTTCCTCCTCCTAGATGCAGCAGAAGGGTGACACCTAGTGGTTTACTCCTTGTAAGGAATGGAGTGGTCTCCCATCCCTTGCCTGCCACGTGTCCTCCTGCTCAGCATCGCAGAGGGTCGGAGTGGTTGCACAGTGTGCAAAGGATAGATGCTCAGGGAAGCAGCAAGACTTCCCTTAGCTCTGCACATTGTGAAACCGAAGATCCCGCCTTTATGACCCAGAGGCAGGAGGTTGAGCATGTGCCCCACGTGACGTCTTCTGATTCGCTCACTGGTATCACATGGCCAGATAACGAGGCTGGTGATGTGCTGAATCCTGACTGGCCGGGCCAGGACGTCACAGATCATGATTGGGTCACATCCGTCTCGCGCCCGCCCTTGGCTGGAGCTACATCTCCATAAAAACCCCTCCTGCCATCATGGCGGCGCGCGACCGTCCTTCTATGTTTGGATGTCTGGCAGCGTGCTGCCACGCCACTGCTCAGGCATTACTGTCTCTTGTGGGCTTGGCCCTTGCTGCTCCGGCAGTACCTCGTTTGCAGGCCGTGTTCCTGCCTTGCTGCTCTGGCAGTATCCCCTTCAACAGGCCGTGTTCCTGTCCCAGGTGAGCTCCTCGAGTCTCCACTGGACTCACCTGGTTATTGAAAGCACACGTGCGTGGGCACCTCTGTGCTACCCTCGTGCCATATTCTCGTGACTCCCGCTGGCACACGTGTGTAGGCACCTCTGTGCGTCCCCGTGCAACAGGTACACCGAGTTGTGAGCCCCGTGCCATACAACCCTCACGGGTTAGGGCGGACAGGTGTACGCAGATCGTCTGTGACATTCCAGACGATCGCTAGCAGCAACCCGCTCACTCTTCTCCCACCATAGCAGCGGTCCCTTACACCGCACAGTGGACCTTGACCGGCGGAAGCTGTCCATATACCATCTTGGCACGCTTCCCCGGGTCCCCCTCATAACATTACGGTCGCGCCAAAGGTCTGGCTATGGCAGAAGAGCAGCAGCAGTTGCTGCGTTATGTGCAGCAGTTGGAGTCACGATTGGCAGCTGTGGAGCGGTCTTCCCCCGATAAGGCTGCTCTAGCGACAATTGCCACCCAAGCGGCTACTCAGGCTGTGGAATTGAGCGGAAAGTCGCCTCGCCTTGCGCTCCCAGAGCGCTTCAACGGGGACAGCTCCGAGTGCCGTGGTTTCATAAACCAGGTTACCACCTACTTGGAGATGTCCGCCACTCTTTATGCTACTGAGAAGGCGAAAGTAGCATTCGTCCAGTCCCTGCTCACAGGGAGAGCGCTAAAATGGTCCACGCCGTTGTGGGAGCGCGGAGATCGGGTGGTGAATCACCTTCCAGTTTATCTTGAGGCCATGAGAAAGGTGTTCCTCGGGCCTCAAGTCACCCACGACTCCGCGCTGCGACTCCTACGCCTTCGGCAAAAGTCCACTTCAGTCGGGGACTTTGCGGTGCAGTTCAGGACACTCGCCGCAGAGCTGGACTGGCCAGATAAAGTCCTTGTCCCTGTGTTCTGGGAGGGTCTGGCAGGGTTCGTCAAAGACGCACTGGCCACGCGTGATGTGCCGACCACCTTAGAGGCCTTGATACGGCTTGCTTCTCGCATAGACATCCGCCACGCGGAGCGGAGGCTCGAGGTCTCTTCAGCACCCACGTCTACCTGGCCTACAGAGCCTCTGACTCTCCTTCCCCACCAGACCAGTCTCCCAGCCAGTTCTGTTGATGACGCTGTGGAGCCCATGGAAGTCTCCAAGGTGGTCTCCTCTACCACAGGCTCTCGGCCGCCGGTCGTTTGCTTTGCCTGTGGGCAGAGGGGACATGTAGCTACCCGATGTTCAAAACCATCGGAAAAGAGACAAAGTCTGGTTTCCATCAGAGGAGGAACCCTAGACGCTGCCTCTCCTTCTAAATTAACCCTCAGCGCCCAGTTGCAGTTCGGCACCACTGTCTTCCCTGCCCTGGCTTGCTTAGACACTGGCGCTGACGGCAATTTCATTTCAGCCTCCCTGGCAACTAGGTACTCTGTTCCCCTGGTCCTATTGCCTAAACCAATCAGTGTCCAGGTAGTCAACGGGTCCCTACTTGCCAAACCCATTACCCAGATCACCGTCCCTCTCAGGATGGATGTACCACCAGGCCACCATGAGCAGGTGTCCTTTCTGGTGCTTCCAGAAGGGACGGATGAGATCCTACTAGGACTCCCCTGGTTGAAACGGCATGCTCCGATACTCAACTGGACAACAGGGGAGATCTCGTCCTGGGCAGGGTCATGTAAAGAACACCTCGGAACAACCGGGTCACCCACTCCCCTAGACCTGGTGCCACCTGGCCAGACCCTCGTTCCCCCTAGGTTACGGAACGATGTACTTTCCTGGGACCATACCTCCAAGGTCGTGGGCCTCCTCAGGTCCAAAAGGACCAGAGTTCTAGAGGCCAGGCATGATTGGTGGCCGACGGCCGACTCCTCGTCCGACAACCCTGAAGTAGCGAGGTTGGTTAAAACAAAAATCGTTCAGGGCAAGAGGTACTTCCTCGTGGAGTGGGTCGGTCGTGGACCGAAGCATAGGACCTGGGAATTGGAGGATCATGTCCACACTCCGGGTTTGGTAGCAGCCTTTGAGCACAGGCGGCGGGGGGGCCCTAGACAGGGGGGTAATGTTACATCTCGTGGCTCTCCTCTTGCAAGGAATGAGGTGGTCCCCCATTCCTTGTCTGCCGCGAGCCCTCTTGCTCAGCAGCGCCAAAGGCCTGGGAGACTGCAGGAGTTTCCTCCTCCTAGATGCAGCAGAAGGGTGACACCTAGTGGTTTACTCCTTGTAAGGAATGGAGTGGTCTCCCATCCCTTGCCTGCCACGTGTCCTCCTGCTCAGCATCGCAGAGGGTCGGAGTGGTTGCACAGTGTGCAAAGGATAGATGCTCAGGGAAGCAGCAAGACTTCCCTTAGCTCTGCACATTGTGAAACCGAAGATCCCGCCTTTATGACCCAGAGGCAGGAGGTTGAGCATGTGCCCCACGTGACGTCTTCTGATTCGCTCACTGGTATCACACGGCCAGATAACGAGGCTGGTGATGTGCTGAATCCTGACTGGCCGGGCCAGGACGTCACAGATCATGATTGGGTCACATCCGTCTCGCGCCCGCCCTTGGCTGGAGCTACATCTCCATAAAAACTCCTCCTGCCATCATGGCGGCGCGCGACCGTCCTTCTATGTTTGGATGTCTGGCAGCGTGCTGCCACGCCACTGCTCAGGCATTACTGTCTCTTGTGGGCTTGGCCCTTGCTGCTCCGGCAGTACCTCGTTTGCAGGCCGTGTTCCTGCCTTGCTGCTCCGGCAGTATCCCCTTCAACAGGCCGTGTTCCTGTCCCAGGTGAGCTCCTCGAGTCTCCACTGGACTCACCTGGTTATTGAAAGCACACGTGCGTGGGCACCTCTGTGCTACCCTCGTGCCATATTCTCGTGACTCCCGCTGGCACACGTGTGTAGGCACCTCTGTGCGTCCCCGTGCAACAGGTACACCGAGTTGTGAGCCCCGTGCCATACAACCCTCACGGGTTAGGGCGGACAGGTGTACGCTTATCGTCTGTGACATTCCAGACGATCGCTAGCAGCAACCTGCTCACTCTTCTCCCACCATAGCAGCGGTCCCTTACACCGCACAGTGGACCTTGACCGGCGGAAGCTGTCCATATACCATCTTGGCACGCTTCCCCGGGTCCCCCTCATAACACTCCTCCGGCCACTTCAGGGCAACATGTTGCCGCCATCTTGGAGGGCACGCTGTCTTCCAGAATCTTAATTGCCATCTTGGTCACCATTTTCTCAAAGTCATAATCTCCAGACGCCTTGCTCAGCTGCAGTGCCGCTTCAGGCACTGTCTTTTCAGCCCCGTTGATCGGCTGCAGTGCAGCTTCAGGCCGCTCAGCTTCAGGCACCATATCTATCACCATTTTCTCTGTATCACACTCTGCACCTTCACTTGCATTCCACCCCAATTTCCTGAAAGAAAACAGGGTGATATTTTCAATAGGCTATGAAAGCTCTCATGGGACATCAAAATGGTGTAAATAAATTAGGAAAAGACAGTAATCTTCTCAACAAAATAAAGAGGTCAGTAGGAAGGTCATGGCAGCACATGTGCACCCATCTGTATCACTGCATTACAAATGAAAGGAAAAAGCCAATAGTCAATTACAATAAATCACGGTCAAGTAGGACTTAAAGAGGTTAGCCACTACTTTAACATTGATGGCCTATTCTTAAGCGGGCTTTACACGAGACGATAGATTGTGCGATATGTCGTTGGGGTCACGGTTTTCGTGACGCACATCCAGCATACCGCACGACGTGGTTTCGTGTGACACCTCCCAGCGACGCAGTATCGCTCACAAATCGTGAGTTGTGTACTCGTCGCTAGGTTTCATAAAATTGTTTCATTAAAATGGCGGCGGTAGTTCATCGTTTCCGTGGCATCACACGTTGCTCCGTGTGACACCACGGGAACGATGAACAACAGCTTTACCTGCCTCCTGCGGCACCCGCCGGCTTAATGGAAGGAAGGAGGTGGGCGGGATGTTTACATCCCGCTCATCTTCGCCCCTCTGCTTCTATTGGCCGCCTGCCGTGTGACGTCACTGTGACGCTGAACGTCCCGCCCACTCCAGGAAGTGGACGTTCGTCGCCCACAGCGAGGTCGACCGGAAAGTAAGTATGTGTGACGGGGGTTAAACGAGTTTGTGTGCCATGGGCAACTAATTGCCCGTGACGCAAAAACGACGGGGGCGGGTACGATCGATTGTGCTATCGCACAATCTATCGTCTCGTGTAAAGCAGGATTTAGGGGTACTTTGCATGCTGCGACATCGCTAGCCGATTGTAGTGATGACGAGCGTGATAGTCCCCGCCCCCGTCGCAGATCTCTTGTGATAGCTGCCGTAGTGAACATTATCGCTACGGCAGCTTCACACACACTTACCTGCCCTACGACGTCACTCTGGCCGGCGACCCGCCTCCTTCCTAAGGGGGCGGGTTGTGCAACGTCACAGAGACGTCACACGGCAGGCGGCCAATAGAAGCGGAGGGGCGGAGATGAGCGGGATGTAAACATCCCGCCCACCTCCTTTCTTCCGCATAGCTGCTGGAGGCAGGTAAGCAGATGTTCCGCGCTCCTGTGGATTCATACACAGCGATGTTTGCTGCCGCAGGAACAAGGAACAACATCGTACCTGTCGCTGCGGCGAAATTATGAAAATGACCGACACTACACAGATCACCAATTTACGACGCTTTTGCTATCGTTTATCAGTGCATCTAGGCTTCGCATGTTGCGACGTCATTACTGGCGCGGATGTGCATCACTTTCCATTTGACCATGACGATTTCGCAGTGGCGATGTCGCAACGTGCAAAGCCACCCTTAGGATATGTCATCAATGTATGAGCGGCCGGGGTCCAACACCTGGCACCCTGAAAATCAGCTGTTCCTGATCCTAGTCGTGACAGCAGGCAGCCGGAAATACTCAGTTCCAGAGCTGCCCAGTCTTCTGATAGTCGCCTTGGCTGTGTACTGTACATCCACCTCCTATTGATTTGAATGGGAGGTGGAAATGCAGTACCCTTCTGCAGCCACTATTGGTGGACCTGGCAGTTCGAGAACTGAGCATTTCCAGCCACAGGCTGCTAGCGCCAGAACCAAGAACAGCTGATTGTCAGGTGTGTGGGGTGTAGGACCCCGGCCGATCAGACATTGATGACCTATCCTAAGGTCAAGACATTCATGTACAAGTAGTGGACAATCTCTATAATGTCATAGTTGGACATCCTCTAAAAGGAATAGTTCCCTGTGGGTGGTGAAATGCAGAGCTGCACTTTTCTGATAGAACTTTAGGTCCAGACATGTTTTTTAAGGTGTATGAGACTTAACTAGCTGAATATATATATATAATCCCCAGGGTTTGAAAATAGATTCATGCAATAAAGATTATTAAAATGTATTTTTTTTATTGATAAATACATTAAAAATAATATATAAAAATAGGGAAAAAAATCCTATGAGGGAACATACAGTATAAATAGCCTGGAAACTGGGGAATTGGAACTATTAGGGGTACTTTGCACATTGCGATATCGCTACTGCGATCTCGTGGGGGTCAAATCGAAAGTGACGCACATCCGGCGCCGGTAACGACGTCGCAACGTGTAAAGCCTAGAAGCACTGATAAACGATCGCAAAAGCATCGAAAATCGGTGATCTGTGTAGTGTCGGTCATTTCCATAATTTCGCTGCAGCGACAGGTGCAATGATGTTCCTCGTTCCTGCGGCAGCACACATCGCTGTGTATGAAGCCGCAGGAGCGAGGAACATCTCCTTACCTGCGTCCCGCCTGCAATGAGGAAGGAAGGAGGTGGGTGGGATGTTTACGTCCCACTCATCTCCGCCTCTCCACTTCTATTGGCCGCCTGCCGTGTGACGTAGGAAGGAGGCGGGTCGCCGGCCAGAGCGACGTCGCAGGGCAGGTAAGTGCGTGTGATGCTGCCGTAGCGATAATGTTCGCTACGGTAGCTATCACAAGATATCGCACATACGAAGGGGGTGGGGACTATCGCGCTCGGCATCACTATCATCGGCTATCGATGTCGCCGTGTGCAAAGTACCCCTTACACATGAGACTAATCAGGAGCATATCTGTCAGTGTTAGTTGACACACTCTTGATAAATACCGTAAATACAATGCATATATAAATATACATCAAGTGACCATAAAGTGCACATGTTTATATAAAGATGGTAAGTGTTGTTTGCAAATAGACAAAGTGCATGTTAAGGGCCATTTACAAGCTGCGACATCGCTAACGATATATTGTCGGGGTCACGGTGTTTGTGACGCACAGCCGGCGTCGTTGGCGACATCGCAGTGTGTGACAGGCTGGAGTGACCTTAAACGATCGCAAAAGAGGCAAAAATCGTTTGTTTGAGAGAGGTTGTTTATTTAATCGAACGAAACGAAAAATCGTTGTCTGGTCAGTAGTAATGTTGTTCCTCGTTCCTGCTGCATCACACATCGCTATGTGTGACACCGCAGGAGCGAGGAACATCTCCTTACCTCCGTCCACCGGCAATGAGGAAGGAAGGAGGTGGGCGGCATGTTCCAGCCGCTCATCTCCGCCCCTCCTCTGCTATTGGACGGCTGCCGTGCGACATCTCTGTGACGCCGCACGAACCTCCCCCTTAGAAAGGAGACAGTTCGCCGGCAACAGCGATGTCGCAGGGAAGGTAATTACGTGTGACGGGTGTTAGCAATTTTATGCGCCACGGGCAGCGATTTGCCCGTGACACACAACCAACGGGGGCGGGTACGCTCGCTAGCGATATCAGTACCGATATCGCAGCGTGTAAAGTACCCTTTAAACTTTAAAGTGCATATATGCAGAGACATTTCTAATATGCATGTAAGGCTGATCAATAGTGTAAGAAAAAAGCGTGTATCTGTCAGTGATAACTAACACACATTTGATAAATAGATACAATACATAGATAGAAAACAACTATAAAGTGCAAGTGCATATAAGGTTAATAAGTCTAATCTACAAAAAATGCTAATGTATATATCCGGCTGATAAATGGTGTGAACAGTTTAATTTTTATTTATTTCATAAATCAATAGTACACATGAAAATAAGAAACTGTGTAATGTATCTTATCAGGAAAATCCATTTCTGTCTCCTGATCATTCATTCTCAGAATTCTCAATTCTTCAGTAAATACAGTTTTTTCCAACTACAGTTGATGCTCAACTGCACCAAAAGTATGGAAATATTTTTTTGGTATTTCGTGCATATATATTAAGACAAATGTGCTTTATTAATACGGTGTGTTAGCTTCTATTAGGGTATACAGTGCTATAGATTGTAAGGAGTTGGCTAAAATTACTAATTTATTGTTTATGCAGTATGTAAGATGAGAGACCACTGAATTCGGTGTATCCGTTCAATCCAGTATATCCATTACTCTGCTTATCACATTATGGGTTACATTGTACGTTGTAGGAGGGCAGGACATTACATTATAGGGCCCGCCAAATCATATCTCTCACTAAAACAAAGACGTTACCAGTTACTGGTGTGTTGTAATCTAATACAAACATATCTGTGATATTTTTAAGGAGTCCCGCCTAGTTTTATTCCCACATTAGTAAGTAGTCATTAAATATGACTCACATCCCATGAGGCAGCTTTATGCTGAACTGAATTGTTAGGTTGGCATGTTCAGCCAGGAGTTGCTTTATGTAATTATTGTATACTTTCTTCACTTTCTCAAACACTGTGTGCAGGGAAGTCAAACAAACCACGGAGAATGAGGTTGTAGGAATCTATGACCCACACGCTACAGATTCTCGAGGAAGGGACCGACATCCAGCAACCGCTGATGCCTCTTAAATCTGTCTGAATAAAGTGATTGAATGCATTTCTGTGCATTGAGTGTCTGGGTCAGTTGAAGCCCTGATTCAATTGGGGGGAAGCTCTGCCCAAGAAGATATTTTTCTCAGGAATTTGTAACCCCATAATGTGAATGTGGTCAGCTGATGATTATCAAGGCAACTTGAGGTCAAATATGATGACCTTTGGATCTACCAGTTACAGTAGCCTATTAGACCCTGTCATAAGCATGGTATAAAAGGCATTGTGTCAGTGTAATACTGACAGGTCTAATGTATTGCAGTGCATGTGTTTTGCAATGCATTATGACAGTGATAATATAAATAAACATTGTCCCATAAAAAGATTAAGTTAAAAAGTAAAAAAAACCCACAAAATATAGAACATAATAAAATTGTGATATAATAACAAAAAAAGCGCACATATTCAATCTTGCCACATCCTGAACGCCATGCTCTGTCACACTATTTAAGCCCAAAGTGAAAACTGTAAAAAAAAAAATAATAATGGCACAAACTATGTTTCTTCTTCATTAACCTGAACAAAATTTGGAATAAAATGTGATCAAAGAACAGTATGCAAATAAAAATATAATCCCTGAAAATGTTATTTTGTCCCACCAAAAAACAAGACCTCATCAGAAAAATAAAATAGCTTTGCCACGCAAAAACAATTTTTTTCTGTAAAATTGTTTTTATTGTGTAGAAAATGCAAAACAAGAAGCTACATAAATATAGTATCAGGGGCGTAACTACCGCGGCTGCAGCGGTCGCCATGGCCTGGCAGGTTAGGGGCCCGGCGGCGGCCGCCCAGCAGATAAACAGCGGTTCCGCTCTGCGCTGTAATTATACAGTACTAGCTCACAATACAAGTGGCCGGCAGCGCTGGGCTCCACCCCCTCCAGCCTCTTCCCACCTGTGACCTCGGGCTGACTCTGCCTGCCTCATCATCTACTCGGTGTGGAGACAGTGACTGCTGTGACTGTGGATGTATGTCAGCAGTCGTAGGAGATGAAGACTCAGGTCAGGACTGGAGGCTGCAGACAGTGCGGTCTGAGTGGCAGACAGAGGCCGACACAGTCACAAAGTTTGTGACTTGTGAGGAACAACCTCTGTCTCCCCCTCCCACTAGCTCTGGTCAGTGACCCGATGTCAACCCTTTTGTATTATAATGTGCAAGCAGCCATGTGTTGGACAGGGTTAACACAAAGCTATAATGCAGAAGAGTGCATCTGGCCCTTTTTGCATTATATCTTTATAATTCACCAAGCTGCCAGTGCCTAGAACATTTTGGAATCTGGGGGGATGGGGGATAAGGGACTGCGGCTGATCTATAAGTTGGTGGAGGTCACCATCCCACAGAATCAGTGCCATACAATGAATGTGAGCAGTGGGGCAAGCATTTGGAGCAGTTTGTTGAACGCCTCTTTCACACGTACGTGCCTCTGGTACGTGTTTGGCAGTTTTCTCATGTACTGGAGACACATACACACGTAGACCTATGTATTCCTATGGTTTTGGACACACGTAAGTATTTGCGCACGGAATGTGTGTCCGTTCCGTACTTACGTGTGTCCGTGTGTTTCTAACGACGACATGTCCGGTTTCTCTCCTGCATCACGGGTGTCACATGGAACGCAAACAGACCACACGGATGTGTTCCGTGTGACACACACCGGAGAGAAGACATGTGTCTGTGAGAAAAAAACCCCAAAACTTTACTCACCTTCTCCAGCCCTGTAGTCTCTGCCGCTGCTGTCACTTGCTGCTGACCGCCGCTCATTATGCTAATTGAATATTCACTTCACTGCGGCCGGAAGCAGCAGCAGCGGGGAGTCAGCAGGACCGGAGACCAAAGATCAGCACCACGGACAGCGACGCCAGGGACAGGTGAGTAGAAAGTTCCCTTTCTCCATGTGTTATCACGGATAACACACGGAGAACACACATAGCCCACAAACACGGCTCACGGAGGGCAAAACGCACCTCTGACACGTCCGTGAAAAACGTGCGTGGTTTTTCACGAACGTATAAAAGAGGCCGAAGACAGCCAGGTCCTTTGCACTAAGTATGGCTAAATTACTGTGCACTGCTGAGTGCTAATACACTGTAACGCTATGTGCACAACATGGAGATTTGGTTGCAGACATTTCTGCACCAAATCTGTATCTATTGGGAGGAGAAATGCTGCAGCAAAAACAAGGGTTCTTGCCACAATTTGATGCATTATATGTATTTTTGCTTGTGTTTTTTTTTTCATTACTTTTAATGGGGAAAATGCAGCAAAAGCACAGAAAGAATTGACATGCTACAGTTTTTTTTTCTACAACCAAATCTGCAAGGAAAAGATCCTGAACATGTTCACAATACTTCAGGATTCTCATTTTTGCTTTGTAAGACGCACTTTTTTTTCCCTCAAAACTGGCGGTAAAATGCTGGTGCATCTTACAAAACAGATATGGCTTATGAAGGCAACAGTGGTCGAGCAGGCCTTACAGGACGCACTCGGAGGTGTTGCGGTGGGCAGCTTTGATCTGCGGGCAGGCGGGCTGCGAGGGTGTCTCAGCGGCGGGTGCATTGAGCTGACTGCTGGCTCACTTGAATCGCCCACGGTTCACGAGATGAACTTCAAGAAAATGGCCGAAGAAGCGGTGCTTGCGCAGATTGACGCGATGCACATCAAGAAAATGGCCGTGGAGTCCTATCTGTGCATCTTCCGCCTCCACGGTCATTTTCTTGAAGTCCATCTCGTCAAACACGGGCGATTCAATGGAGCCGGCAGTCAGCTCAATGCCCTTGCTGCCGAGATACCTTCACAGAACGCCCGCCGCCGAGACACACTGTGTTGTGACACCTCCGCAGACCTCCCCGCCTACAGATCAATGGCGGCCGCTGCAACACCCTCGAGCGCATCCTGTGACTATGCTCCACCAACACTGCCCTGTTAAGCCATACCCGGGGGATTCAAATACGCCCGTGGCTACACGTGGTGAGGCTGGCTGCATTATACGTGGAGGCCTGGGGAGGCTGCCTGCATTATACGTGGAGGCCTGGGGAGGCTGGCTGCATTAGTATACATGGAGGCCTGGGGAGGCTGGCTGCATTATTATACATGGAGGCCTGGGGAGGCTGGCTGCATTATTATACATGGAGGCTTGGGGAGGCTGGCTGCATTATTATACATGGAGGCCTGGGGAGGCTGGCTGCATTATTATACATGGAGGCCTGGGGAGGCTGGCTGCATTATTATACATGGAGGCCTAGGTCAGCTGGCTGCATTGTACATGGCGGAGTATAGGGCTGCATAATACAAAATGAAGGACATCTTATACATGGAATATAGGGGGCATTATACATGGAGGAGTATGATGCTGCGTAATACAATATAAAGTTTTATGGGGTTGCGTTATAATACATATAGGACTATGTGGGCAACATTATGATATATGGAGGACTATGGAGCCTACCTTATACATAAACTATGGGGGTGCATTATAAAACATGGAGCACTATGTGGTGTAGTATAAAATATGGAGGACTATGAGGTGAATTATAATACATGGAGAACTAGGCGAAATTCATTATAATAATTGGAGGGCTTTGAGGGCTACTTTATACATTGAGGACTATGGGGGTGCTTTATAATATATGGAGGACTATGTGGTGCAGTATAATATATGGAGGACTATGGGGTGAATTATAATACATGGAGAACTATGGGAAATGCATTATACATGGAAGACTATGGAGGTGCATTCTAATATATGAAGGCTTATGTGGGACCCTTTATACTATATGGAAGGCTATGTGGGGGCCATTATAGTATTTGGAGAACTATATACAAGGGGGGCCAAAGATACATGCAGGGGATTGGATCATTTTGTGCTAAGGGAAAAAGGCTCTTTCCTCAGCACCCAGCTATCCCATGCACTGCTATACATCTTCTTTCAGCACCCAGCTTTCCCATGCTCTGCTATGCATCCTCTCTCAGCACCCAGCTTTCCTATGCTCTGATACGGGAAATCTAGGTGCTGAGGGAAAGATGTTTAACAGAGTATGGGGAAGCTGGGTGCCAAGGACAAGATGGATATTAGAACATAGGAAAGCTGGGTGCTGATAGAGGGATTTCAGATCATGGGAAACCTGGGTGCTGTGGGTAAAAGCCAAGTGTCAGCGTCATTATCCTGTAGCCCGAGTGTCAGTGTCATTATCCTGTACCCTAAATGTCGATGTACGTGGAGGGGGGGCCCAGGTCTGAACTTTGCACCAGAGCCCATCAAACTCTAGTTACGCCACTGTATAGTATCACTGTAATCGTATTGAGCCTATAAAAAAGCTGTTATAATTAAATTACTACACAGTAAATGGGGTTTTAATAACAAAAACAATTCCTAAATTACTTCTTTTTGTTAATTTTGCCTCCGAAAAATTTAAATAGAAGGTGATCAAAAATGTTATTTACATCAAAATAGCAAAAATGTCAACCCAGCCCACAAAAAAAACACCCTCATTGTGAGTTTAGCAAAATTATGGCTATCAAAATATGATGCAAAAAACGTTTTGGTATAAAAAAAGAGTGTAGTGTGTAAAAGTAGTCACTATATTTCTACTCACTTGAAGAATAAAACAGCTTTATCATTTTTTCCACATGGTGAACAGCATAAAATATAAACTTAAAGCAATTCTTCAACTTTTGTTAATTTTGCATCGCAAAGGTCCCAATTAGGTACAGTTCACATATACCCTGTGTTCTACACTGAGCAGTTACATGGAGGTTTCCATGTAAATCTCTGAAATACGTGACTCAGACAAAAACTACCACTGAATCATTAAGAATAGTAAGGCATTGTAGACTTGGTCTGGACTATGAGCTGGTGTTGAAGATTTTTTTTAGGTATGCACAAAAGCAGATATGGGCATCTCTGAAAAGACAGACACCATTAAGCAGAAGCCAGACATAGCTCACAGTAAAGGTCCAGTCACACTAAGCAACTTACCAGAGATCCCAACAATGATAGGGATCGCTGGTAAGTTGCTAGGAGGTTGCTGGTGAGATGTCACACTGCGACGCTCCAGCGATCCCACCAGCAACCTGACCTGGCAGGGATCGCTGGAGCGTCGCTACACAAGTTGCTGATGAGCTCACCAGCAACTAGTGACCAGCCCCCAGCGCCGCGTGGAAGATGCTGCGCTTGGTAACTAAGGTAAATATCGGGTAACCAACCCGATATTTACCTTGGTTACCAGCGCACAGAGCTACACGTACAGAGAGCAGGGAGCAGCGCACACTGAGCGCTGGCTCCCTGCTCTCCTAGTTACAGCACACATCGGGTTAATTACCCGATGTGTGCTGCAGCTACATGTGCACAGAGCAGGGAGCAGCGCACACCGCTTAGCGCTGGCTCCTTGCTCTCCTACTTACAGCACACATCGGGTTAATTACCCGATGTGTGCTGCAGCTAAATGTGCACAGAGCAGGGAGCAGCGCACAATGCTTAGCGCTGGCTCCTTGCTCTCCTAGCTACAGCACACATCGGGTTAATTAACCCGATGTGTCCTGCAGCTACATGTGCACAGAGCAGGAGCCGGCACTGACAGTGAGAGCGGCGGAGGCTGGCAACAAAGGTAAATATCGGGTAACCAAGGACAGGGCTTCTTGGTTACCCGATGTTTACATTGGTTACCAGCCTCCGCAGAAGCCGGCTCCTGCTGCCTGCACATTTAGTTGTTGCTGTCTCGCTGTCACACACAGCGATCTGTGCTTCACAGCGGGACAGCAACAACTAAAAAATGACCCAGGACATTCAGCAACAACCAACGACCTCACAGCAGGGGCCAGGTTGTTGCTGGATGTCACACACACCAACATCGCTAGCAACGTCACAAAAGTTGTTCGTTAGCAGCGATGTTGCTAGCGATGTTGCTTAGTGTGACGGGGCCTTAACTCTGCCTGTCTCATAGTGTATGGATCAATCAGGATTTTTAACTAATTCACGTATTTCAGAAATTTAAATGGAATCTATCATGTAAGTGCTCAGTGTAGAGAGCATGGGATAAATGTGAACTGAGCCTTAAAGTAATCCAAAATGCTACAAAAATTAATTTTACCTCAATCCACAAAAAACAAGCCCCAACTTAGGTCTGTCATCTGCTAACAGAAATATGGAGGGTTTCCACATTACTGGTAGCACAGAGGTTCCGGAAAAGTGGCATAACTCCCCCCAAAAGAAATTCATCAAAATCTATGCTCCAAAATCCAAATGTCCCTATGCTGTCTGAGCCTAAACTGCAGCTAGCATTCACATATTTGGCATTACTGTAGCAAGGAGAGCTGCTTAATTTACAAGGTTCATGTCTCCACAAGCACAAGTTGGGCACAATGTATCAGGCACTACAATGTATTGGGCACTACAATGCAATATTTGCAATTTTTGCTGTGCAACATTCAATGCCTGCTTGTTTTTTGAAAACATCATGGAGTCAAAATTGTCATTACACCCATAGATTAATTCCCAGAAGGGTCCAGTTTCTAATATGGGGCCACTTATTCTAGGAAATCTGCATTCCAAAATTCAATTAGCACTCCTTCCCTCCCAAGTCCTGCAGTGTGCCCAAAGAGTAATGTCAAACAATATTTGGGGTATTTCTATGTTGAAGAGAAATTATGTAATAAATAATGGGGCAAGGTTTACCCATCCCCCCTCCCGGGTGGAAATTGAAAATCTGAGATTAAAACAAAATGAAATGGTAAAAATGTTTAAAATATTTTTTTCGTCATAGCATAAAAATCTGTGAAACACCATTAATCAATATACTCACTGCATCCCCAAATGAATTAATTGAGGAATGTAGTTTGTAAAATGGGATCTGCTCTGGCAGCTCAGTGGCTTTGCCAATATGACATGGCACCTGCAAACCAAGCCAACAAAATGTGCACTGCAGTATGGTGCACCTTCCCTTTTGAGATTTACACTGTGCTTCCAGAAAATTAGCGCAAAAGCAGTTTCTAACCACATATGGGTTCATCAGGAAAAAAGTAGACCATGTAATTTGTTATGCTATTTATCCTACTAGCTCTTTTGACAATTAAAAACGTGAGGCCCCTGCTGAGCCCTGCGTTGTGCCCAAACAATAGAGTCTTACCACATATTGGGAATCTCTCAGGCAATAGTAACAGTTCCAACAAATTCCTATCCTCTGTTGCTGACAACTTTATCTTCCAAAGGTGGAGGAGAAAACAAGGGGATCTGCTACCTTGGATCTAATCCTTACAAACAGGGAGGAAATGGTTGAGGAGGTAAGGGTGGCTGGGACCCTGGGAAGCAGTGACCATGCTATCATAGAGTTTTGGATAACTAGAGGAGGAAAACCTGTGAAAACTCAGACTTCAAGGCTGGATTTCATAAAGGCAGATTTTAAGGGACTCAGAAAGAGGATAGCAGGGAGTCAATGGCCAGATGTCCTTAAGGACATAATTGTCCAGGAAGGATGGGACATCTTGAAAAATGAGATTCTCAAAGCACAATTGTTAACAATCCCTAAAAGAGGGAAGAATAAGAAACATTTAAGGAAATCAGGCTGGATGAAGACAGAACTTAAACACATGCTAAAAAGAAAGAAATGTTTATTAAATGGAAAGAGGGAGGCATATCTAAAGAAGAATATAACACAGTCTGCAAAACCTGCAGGGCACACATCAGATTAGCCAAAGCTGATAATGAAATAAGGCTTGCAAGAGATGTCAAAAGCAATAAAAAATGATTTTGGAGTTATGTCAAAAATAAAATAAAAGTCAAAGATGTTATAGGAATTTTACAGGATGAAAATGGTGAAGTTGTAAAAAATGATGTTGAGAAGGCCGAATTTTTAAATTGTTATTTTGCATCTGTTTTCTCTGAAAAAGTAAAAGTAAAATCAATTGATCTTCACCGTTCTATTGTAGGATTAGAAGAATCCAGGCCATCAATAAACAAAGAGATAGTGAGGGAATACTTAGCTAACATTAATGAATTCAAATCCCCAGGTCCAGATGAATTACACCCCAGAGTACTGAAGGAATTAGCAGAGGAAATATTAGAACCACTCTTCATAATTTTTGAAAATTCTTGGAGAACAGAAGAAGTTCCAGAAGACTGGAGAAGAGCAAATGTTGTCCCTATCTTCAAAAAGGGGAAGAAGGTGGACCCAGGGAACTACAGGCCTGTGAGCCTGACTTCCATACCAGGAAAGATCTTTGAACAAATTATTAAACAACATTTATTCAAGTACCTGGATGAGAATGAAGTGATTAACCAGAGCCAGCATGGGTTTGTAACAAATAAGTAATGTCAGAATAACTTAATTTCCTTCTATGACAAAATCATTGACTGGGTGGCTCAGGGAAATGCAGTTGATATAGTATATTTTGACTTCAGTAAAGCATTTGACAAAGTATCTCATACAATCTTTATTGAAAAAATGACCAGGTGTGGAATGGACAAGGCAACTGTTAGATGGATTCGTAACTGGCTTAGTGATCGGAGTCAAAGAGTGGTCATAAATGGCTGCACATCCAGTTGGAAGACTGTCTCAAGTGGAGTACCACAGGGCTCTGTCCTGGGCGAAGTGTTGTTCAACATCTTTATCAATGATTCAGATGAAGGTATTAACGGTAAACTGATTAAATTTGCTGATGACACAAAGCTAGGAGGAATAGCTAATACTAGAGAAGAGAAAGAGAGGATTCAACAAGATCTAAACAAGCAGGAACAATGGGCAGCAACTAATAGAATGGTTTTTAACAGGAAGAAATGCAAAGTCATACATCTTGGCAAGAATAATGAAAAGAACATATACAGCATGGGAGGAATAGAGCTATCCAAAAGTATGTTTGAAAAAGACTTAGGTATACTAATAGATCACAGACTGAACATGAGTCAACTGTGTAACGCAGCAGCAAAAAAGGCAAACACTATTCTAGGATGTATTAACAGAAGCATACAGTCTAGATCACGTGAAGTCATTATCCCCCTTTACTCCTCTTTGGTCAGAACTCATCTGGAATATTGTGTCCAGTTCTGGGCACCACATTTTAAAAAAGACATCAACAAACTGGAGCAAGTTCAGAAAAGAGTGACCAGAATGGTGACTGGTCTGCAAACCATTTCCTATGAGGAACGGTTACAGGATTTAGGAGTTTTTAGCTTGCAAAAGAGAAGACTGAGAGGAGACTTAATAGCTGTCTACAAATATCTTAAAGGCTGTTACAATGTAAAGGGATCAGTTTTATTCTCTTGTTCACAAGGAAAGACTAGAAGCAATGGGATGAAACTGATGGGGAGGAGACATAGATTAGATATTAGAAAAAACGTTTTGACAGTGAGAGTGATCAATGAGTGGAACTGCTGCCACGAGAGGTTGTGAGTTCTCCTTCAATGGAAGTCTTTAAAAAGAGGTTGGACGGACATCTGTCTGGGATGATTTAGTGAATCCTGCTTTGAGCAGGGGGTTGGACTAGATGACCCAGGAGGTCCATTCCAACTCTAATATTCTATGATTCTATGATATGGAGTATCCACATACTCAGGGAAAATGACAAAACAAATTGGGGTTCATTTTTTTCCTGCTACCCTCATGAAAATAAGACATTTTTGGCTAAGGCAACATTTTTGTGGAAAAAAATATTTTGCAGTTTCATGGCCCAATATTAAAAAAAAATTCCGCAAATCACCTGTGAATCAAATTAATCAAGGGGCGCAGTTTCCAATATTGGAAAATTGGGTCACTTGTGTGGAACTTCTATCGTTGTAGCACTTCAGGTGCTTTACAAATGCAGCATGTTCTCTGCAAACTATTTCAGCATAAATTTCACTTCAAATGTCAAACGGGTGCTTCTCACCTTCTAAGCACTGCTGTGCGCCCAAACAGTAGATTACGACCACATGTGAGATATCAGTAAACTCAAGAGAAAACGGATATCACTATTTTTTTTTAATTTCTCATGTTACGCTTTGTCAAAATGAAAATGCAATATTATAAAATCTATAAAACATCTGAAGATTCAAGATGGTCATCACAACCATATATGAATTGCTTGAGGGGCGTAGTTTCCAAAAGTGCAATTGTGGTGGTTTCTGCTGTTTTGGCATCTCAAGGGCTCTGCAAATGCAACATGGCATCCGCAATCTATTCTAGCCAAATTTACTTTCCAAAAATCCATAGTGCTCTTTCCCTTTAGAGCTCTGATTAGAGATGAGCGAACTTGAAAAGTAAAGTTTGGTGTTCGTACCAAAGATGGATTTTAGTAAAAAAACAGAGTGTGACTTCAGAGTTTGGGTGCTTTATGTATGCTGATCAATCGAGCATTGTTGTTTAAATGATTCACAAAATCAACAAAGGAGCCAATCGATCCAGACCACCAGGATCACATCGATGGAGCGCCCCCAGAATTGAATCTTGGGGCACCACACCTCATCCTCTTATTATTTTATTATTATTCAGAGATCCTCAATGAACTTCTGGAGTGAGTTTGCTGCACTGAAAGTAAAGAGGCCAAATAATATCGCACACCCCAATTTTCAGTTTATTATTTTTTAGAAAAGTTTAAAATAAGCAATAAATTTCGTTGAACTTCACAATTATGTCCCACTTGTTGTTGATTCTTCACCATTAACATTTTTATCTTTATGTTTGAAGCCTAAAATGAGGGAAAAGGTTGAAGAATTCAAGGGGGCCGAATACTTTCGCAAAGCACTGTAGATGCACAAATCACAATTCAGAGCTTGAACTCAGAAGGGGCCCTATTTAGATGCATAAGTTGCAATTTGGAGATGGAACACGTGTGGCCCTATTTAGATCTACAAATCACAATTTGGAGATGGAACACAGATGTGGCCCTATTTAGATGCACAAAACGCTATTTGGAGCTGGAGCGCACAATTAGCTATCCCTACATGATGAAATGCTGATTTTTGGCACACTATGTTCCCTACACTGCACTTCCCTATTCTCCACTATCGCCCTACGTCCTAACTATCTCAACTACCTATTTAATCCCTAGCTAAGGTAACTGTCCCAGTAGCATCGGCAGCACCGTCCCTAAGGTTTAGCAATCACAAAATGGTACAGATGCCACATGTCAACATTTTATATACATGTGTCTTAGGCGCCAATGGTATAAGCCCTTGTGTCTGAACATTGTGGATGTTTTCTGCCCTCTGATTGGCTGCCAGAAAATCCACACCTAAAAGTTATTAAAAAAAAGTCCGCCACTGCTCTGACCTTTCTCAACCCCCTCCCCTCATCAAACACGTCCCCCTGCTCTTTATACAGCACCACTATAGTAGCCAAAGTAATAGCAAAGTATTAGAAAAGCTGCAAACAGTTATTAAACAACATCAAACATTGCCAACTTTTGGGGAAAGTCAAAGCCAAACCGACCAAGGCTCGTGCCGAGAACTGGTGTAACTGAGCCATATTTGTAGGTCACCTTCCTCGCACCAGTCTTTTGAGCTTTGCCCATAAATTTTCAATAGGATTGAGATCAGGGCATTGTGATGGCCACTACAAAACATTGGCTTTGTTATCCTTAGGCCACTTTGTAACCAGTTTAGCACTATGCTTTGGGTCATTGTCCATTTGAATGACCCATTTCCGCTCAAGATGTCTTGAGATGTTTCTTCAGTATTGTCACATAATCTTCTTTTCTCATGTAATGCCATATATTTTGTAAAGTGCACCAATCTCTCCTGCAGAAAAACAACCAGACAACATGATGCTGCCACCCCATGTTTCACAATTGGAATGGTGTTTTTACGCTTCAAAGCTTCTCCCTTTTTCCTTGAAACGTAACAATGGTCCTTAAGGCCAAACAGTAACATTTTAGTTTCATTAGACCACAGAACATGTCTCCAAAAATTAAGGTCTGTGTTCCTGTGTGCATTTGCAAACATTAATCTGGCTTTTTATGTTTTCTTTTGGAGTAATGGCTTCTTCCTGGAAGAGTGGCCTTTCAGCCCATGTTGATACATTACTCCTTTCACTGTGGATGACACAATCTTACCAGCGTCCAGCAGCATTTTCACAAGGTCTTTTGCTTTTGTTGTTGGGTTGATATGCACATTTCTGACCAAAGCATGTTCATCTCTGGAACACAAAACCTATCTTCTTCCTGAGTGGTAAGATGGCTGGACATTCCCATCTTATTTGTACTTGTGTATAAGTGTTTGTACAGATGAACGAGGCACCTTCAGCTATCTGGAAATTGCACCCTTATGAATCAGAATTGTGCAAGTCCACAGTTCTCTTCCTGAGATCTTGGCTGATTTATTTTGCCTTTCCCATAATGCTGCAGAAAGAAGCAGTGTGTTTCATGTGTGCATTAAAATACATCCACAGGTGTGTCTCTAATTAACTCAGATGTTGCAAATAAACCTATTAAAAGCTTCCAAAGACATGACATCATCATATGGGCTGTCCCATATTGTTTAAAGGCATATTACACTTAAGCGGGCTTTACACGCTGCGACATCGCTAGCCAATGCTAGCGATGGCGAGCGTGATAGCACCCGCCCCTATCGTTATGCCGATATTTGGTGATCGCTGCCGCAGCGAACATTATCGTTACGGCAGCGACACACGCACTTACCTGGTCGGCGTCGTCGCTGTGACTGCCGAACAATCCCTCCCTCAAGGGGGAGGGACGTTCGGCATCACAGCGACGTCACCGTGACGTCACTAAGCGGCCGGCCAATCATAGCGGAGGGGCGGAGATGAGCGGGACGAACATTCCGCCCACCTCCTTCCTTCCTCATTGCTGGCGTGTGGCAGGTAAGGAGAGGTTCCTCGTTCCTGCGGCGTCACACTTAGCGATGTGTGCTGCCACAGGGACGAGGATCAACTTCGCCCACGCGACAGCAGCGATATTTGAGAATGGACCCCCATGTCAACGAGGAGCGATTTTGGACGTTTTTGCAACGATCCAAAATCGCTCCTAGGAGTAACACAACGAGATCGCTACAGCGGCCGGATGTGCGTCACAAAATCTGTGACCCCAACGAGATCGCTGTAGCGATCTCGTAGCGTGTAAAGCCCGCTTTAGTCAATGTAAACTTTTGACATTGCAGAAAGTAATAAAAATGTCTAAAAATATTCTCTATCCCTCATTATTCTGCCATTTGGAAAATATAAATATTTTTAGTAATCCTAATTGACCTAAAACGGGAAAGGTTTATGCTGATTTCATGTCAGATAGTGAAAAAAACATGCAGATCTGTCTTTTTAGATAGTGTATGTAATCTTCTGGTATCAACTGTAAATACAGATGGGGTTCTGATAATTTATTCCTTTACTGGCATTTCTGGTGATGTATTCCCATATTCTTGTTTTTTCTGGTGATTCATCTGTGTACTTCTTATTGTTTTTGGTACAGTATTTCTATAATCTTAGTGGTTCTGATGCAGTCATTTTGTTGGTATTAATCTTGTATACATATAGGAATCCATAACTTGTCAGATAATATGAAACATGGCTATGTTAATAAAGTATTGTACCATCTGACAAGTTAAGGATTTCTTTGTATTTATTTTGGGAGCATTAATGATAAAATTATGGACTACTGCATGTGCAATCCTAACAGCTTTTCTCACTGTCAAGATTTGGTTCTGCTTGCTAGTTCCAGGGGTCATACTTACTTTCACATGCCAACTGGCATCTCTTCCTGCTTCTCTCAATGTAGCTTATTACTAAACATTGAGAGAATTAGGGGGAGCAGCTAGTCGGCACAAGAACGTAAGTACGCAAATTACATATAAGCAGTCGACTATATGACGACTATTCAAACAGCTTAAACCATGTTTAGGAGGGGTGCCAAACTGAAATTTTGCCCAGGGTGCAGGAAAACCTAGATTTGCCTCTGCAAAGGAAATGTCAGCCAAGTGTGGCCATTGCGAAAATTGGAATACTTCAAGATTTCTTTTCTTGATCTCTGAGAATACAAAAACAGATTTAAATAGTATGATATTTTCTAAGGTTACATATTCTTTGAAGTGAAAACTTGTGGAAAAATAAATAAACTTCCTTTAAGGGCCTCTAATAAACCTTTTCAGGTGACAATCTAGAAAAAAGCACTGGTTAAAAAAAAGGACACCAATACAGTATCTGTAACTTAAGCACTCACAAGTAAGGCTAGTTTCACACTTGCATTGAATGGCATCCGTTGCATTGCGTTGTGTGACGGATGCAACGGATCGTACAAAACAACGGAATCTGCTTTTTTTTTTTCTTTACAGTTTTACCGGCGGCAGACTATTGTGAACGATCAGCTGATCACACGGCTGCTGGGTGATCGCCGGGTGATCAGCTGATCGCTCACAGCAGCCGGTCGCCGGATGATCAGCTGATTGCTCACAGCAGCCGGTTGCCGGGTGATCAGCTGATTGCTCACAGCAGCCGGTCTCCCACCTCAGTTATAGATCTCTGCAGTTCATCCAGAGTGATCATGGGCCTCTGGGCTGCATCTCTGATCAGTCTTCTCCTTGTTTGAGATTAAATTTTTGAGGGTCGGCCGGGTCTTGGTAGATTTGCGGTGGTATGATACTCCTTCCATTTCAATATAGTCGCTTACAAAGTGCTTCTTGGGATGTTTAAAGTTGTGGAAATCTTTTTGTAACCAAATCTGGCTTTAAACTTCTGCACAACAGTATCATGGACCTGCCTGTTGTGTTCCTTGGTCTTCATGATGCTCTCTGCGCTTTAAACAGAACACTGAAACTATCACAGAGCAGGTGCATTTATATGAAAACTAGATTACACACAGTTGGCTTATATTTATCATCATCAGTTATTTAGGACAACATTGGATCATTCAGAGATCCTCAATAACCTTCTGGAGTGAGTTTGCTGCACTGAAAGTAAAGGGGCCAAATAATATTGCACGCCCCAATTTTCAGTTTAATTTTTACAAAAGTTTAAAATAAGCAGTATATTTCGTTCAACTTCACAATTGTGTCCCACTTGTTGTTGGTTATTCACCATAAAATTTAAATTTGTTATCTTTATGTTTGAAGCCTGAAAAGTGGGAAAAGGTTGAAAAATTCAAGGGGGCCGAATACTTTCACAAGGCACTGTATATATATATATATATATATATATATATAGCTATCTATCTTTTTAGCTTTTGACTGTATATAACCCTCCTTCCATTTTTTTGCTGCCTGCAAAAAAAAAAGGAAGGCACACAAATGTAAAACGGACTGTATACAGAACGGAATTGAAGCTTTGTCACATGGTGTCACGCTCACCGGGTCCCCTGCCACGCTCCCCGGCTCCCCTGCCACGCTCCCCGGTTTCTCTGGCTCGCTCCCCGGCTCCTCTGGCCGGCGTCCCCGGCTCCTCTGTCCGGCGTCCCCCGCTCCTCAGCCTCCAGGCCCCATCACCTGTGATCCCCAGGCGTCCCGGGCCCCGCTCCCGGCGTCCGTCGGCAGCTACACTCCAGGCCGGCTCCCCTGCATCCTGTTCGCCGCTCCCTGCCCTGGCTTCTGGCACCAGGGCCTCGCGCATGCACATTAGGGCGCGCGCGGTCATTGACCCTCTCTTAAAGGGCCAGCGTCCACTGACAGGATATTGAACACTCAGGTACAGGGTATAAAGGGGTTTAATGTTCAAGTGGGCGGGGCCTGTTCTTCGTGTTTCCTAAGCTAGGAGTCAGGTCTCCTTGTCTCTATGATATACTTACCTATCTCTCTTCTAGAGCCGCTCCTGCCTCGCCACCCGGCCCTGCCGATTCCCGAACCCTGAACTCTGACTATCTGCCATCCCGTCAGTCCGTACCATCTGTGATCCCTGTGGTGACCCGTCCCCTCGCTCCATCGGTTCCGGACTCTGCCTGACAACATCTCGGCCTTCGAACCTGAGCTCCGTCACCCGGACTACCATCAGTGACTCCGTGGTCCCAGGGACCTCTGCATTCCACTCTCTTGAACGGACTGTCTTGCTACCTATAGTGCTCCGGCTACCGGACCCCTTGCCTTCAGTAAGGTGTTCGGCCCAGTGGATCCACCTCCTGGGTCTGCCCGTCCACCTGGCCCTAACACATGGATGTGCATTGCTTAAAAAAATTAGCCCTATGGGCTGAGTCATGGTTGACGCAGGAAGTCCCCATTACAAGTGTCTACCATGACAAATAATAGTTAGACTGGAGTAATAGTACTTTTCTAGTTTGTTCGCCACTGCACAATGTGCATAGTGGTTACAGAAATTAGCTCTATGGGCTGAGTCATGGTTGACGCAGGAAAGAAACGTCTCTATATGGGAAAGGGTAGACATTAACAGCAGTGGTCAAAATGAACATTTTATGGGAATTTAGTTTGGCTTGCTCTCATCTGGAGGGATAGCAAACTGTGGAGAAATCCAGTCCTTGCTGAATTTAATCAGAGCAAGTCTGTCTGCGTTTTCTGTGGAGAGGCGGGAGCATCTATCAGTGATGATTGCCCCAGCAGAACTGAAAACACGCTCTGACATCACACCAGCAGCTGGTCAGGCCAGCACCTCCAAGGCGTATAAGGAGAGGTCGGGCCAAGTGTTCAGCTTGTACACCCAATAATTAAAGGGAACTGAAGCATCAGAAAGGCTGCAGGTATGGTCCCCTAAGTACCCCTTGACCATGTTGTGTAACTTTTCCCTGCTTGGCATTGCTACAAGCACAGATATCCCTTGCTGATGACCTGGTTTATTGAAAATGGCCCAGTTTGTGCACATTTTCCCACCACCTCTGTTGGACCTGGTGTTGGTGTCTCTCCCCATTAATCCTTGGTGTTGAAAAGAACCAGTAAATTTGCCATTGCCATCAGCATTAGCTGATGGGGATGTTTTCATTAACTGATCTACAATGACCCTCTTGCAACCCTTTGGTGACTCCAAAAGGAGAGAAGGACATTTCTCCTTGTACGATGGGTCCAGAAAGGTGACCAACCAGTATAGCTGGTTGGATAAAATATGTATCATGCAAGGGTTTTGCAACAGACACTTACATATGAACTGTGCCATGGGGGCCAAGCTGCAAACAGGCAAAGGTTCTGTGTCCCCTCACGCTGACTTGCATCCACCTCCTCCATCTCCTCCTCTCCAACCAATCAATGCTGGACAGACATGAACCTGGAATTGAGAGTCCCTTGGGTAGCATTGGGAGTCCCCTGGCTAGCAAAGAAAAACAAGTTTTCTTCCTCCTCATCCTCCTCATCATCACCCAATGTTGCCTCAGAAGATCAGCTGGGCTGAGTAGTATCACCCATTGGGAAATCTGGCTCCATAGCCACATGCTGGGCACTCAAAGCTTCCTCTTTGAGATTATGCAGTGATTGTTTCAACAAACACAGGAGGGGGATGGTTAAGCAGTTAATAGCCTGTCACCACTCACGAGCTTGGTGCAGTACTCAAAGTTCTCAACAACCTCAGAAATGTCAGCAATCCACACCCACTCAACAGTTGTTATGTGTGGTGACTCTCAGTCTGATGGGCATGTTGAAGCTGGTATTCAGTTACTGCCCTCTGCTGCTCAGTAATCATCACCAACATATAGAATGCAGAGTTCCACCGCGTGGGCAGATCACACATGAATTGGTGGCTTAGCAAATTAATGCGCTTTTGCAGCACTGTAAGACCAGCAAAAGTGGTAGAGGAATGGCAGAAATGGGCACTAACACGGTGCACCTTCTCAAGTAGGTACCGCAAAACAGGGTTTGTTTTCATAAATTACTGCGTGACTAGGTTCAGCACGTGAGCCATGCAAGGCACGTGTACCAGCTTGCCGACCTTCAAAGCCGCCACTAGCTTACGCCCATTGTCGCAAACAACCAGGATGAGTTGGAGGAGCAGCGGGGAGAGCCACTGATTGGTCTGCTCTTTTATACCTTGCCACAGCTCTGCTGCAGTGTGTGGTTTGTGACCTAAACAGATCAGCTTCAGCAGAGCGTGTTGCCGCTTTGCCGATGTGCTGCTGCACATCTGCAAGCTTGGCAGTGATGGAGAGGGTAATTTAGCAGAGGATGAAGAGCAGGAGGAGGAGGAGGGGAGACAGGGAGTAGCATATGATGAGGCAGAAACGCTGGTAGAAGTTGGGTCTGCTATTCTTGGTATGGGTAGGATGTTTGATGCTACAGTTTGCGACTTTGCCCCAGCCTTCAACAGGTTCACCCAGTGTGCTGGGACAGATAATTATCGTTCCTGTCCACAACAACTTGTCCATGTGTCTGTTGTTAGGTGGACCTTCCCGGTTACGGTGTTGGTCAGAGCATGGTTAGGATTGATTAACACGTGCTTGTGTAACACGGGGACGGCACAACAGGCAAAATATTGACTGTTGGAAACACTGGGGGCAGCCACAGCCAAGAGATCACGGAAACATTGTGTACCCACAAGTCTAAATGGCAACATCTCCATGGCTAGCAATTTGGCAATGTGAGAGTATTAGTTTTGTGCATGTGGGTGCATGGCTGGGCATTTATGCTTCCTTTCCAAGATCTCAGTTACGGACAACTGGATGCTTCCCTGGGACAAGGAAGTGGATGTGGTTGATGGTTGCTGTGTCTGTGCAATTGCAAGTTGTGGGCAAGATGTATGAACGCCTACTTTGTGGACAGCAGATTGTGAAGGACATAGCACAGGCAACATGGCAGTGGTTTGACCCTCAGATACAAATTTGGTACCCTGGTACCCACCTACTGGAGTGCTTCGTTGCCATGTGGTTCTGCATACTGGTGGTGATCAGGTTACCTTTGCCCTGGCCTCTGCTCAACTTGGTATGGCAGATGCTACAGATTAAAATGTTTTTCTCTGAAGGACTTTCAGAAAAAAAATTCCACACAGCGGCTGAACACCCCCTTGCCCTGACTTGGGCCACAGTGGGGGTGCTCTTGGGAACATTTGACCCAGTTCTCTCTCTGGGCAAACCACTACCGCTTGGTGCCTGTGTTAGTGCTACATATCCATCTTCCTCTGTGTTGCTGTGCTGGCTATGCATGTCAATGGTCCAGGTCGGATGAGTGGACTCATGATTGACCACCTCGTCTTCCATCTCATCCTCCTTCCCACTTGAGATTGTAGGCTGACCTGATGGTAACTGTGTCTTATTGTCATCAGCCTCCACCCCTGGGGACAGTAAATCATGTTCCTCAAAGTGGCTTTCTTTTGGCCGTAGGTCCTCAAATACTTGCGCATTAATGCATGCCCTCTCCTCACATCCCTCTTTAATGCTGCATGGCAAGAGGCCAGAGCAATCCAAAGGATACATATAAAACAGATCCTCAGAGTGGCCAAGCTTGGGGTAATATGTCTCTTGTGACTGATGAACAGGGGAGGAAGGAGGACCAGGTTGAGGACTGGATGGGCCAGCCTTCTGTGTATCCACAGTAGACTGTGTGGTCATGGAAGATTGGTTACTGCTTGAAAAATGCGAAGAGGCCTTGTCTGCCATGCAAGACAAAATCTGCTTTCGCTCTTCTGGCTTCCACACATGTTTACGTTTCAGACCGGGAAATTTGGCATGGAACATAGTGGATGCATCAAGCTTCTTCTGACCTGACACAGCCTCAGTGCCTTGTTGCCCCCCACTGAAAAAACCATGTCCACCTCCCTTAACAACTGCCTTTTTTGTCATTTTGGGTTTTGCTGACATGTTTTCAGATGTTGATATCCCAAGCCAAGCAACCTTTGACTCCAAAAAGATTGTGGAGAAAGTACAAGTGAGTACTTTGTACCAGGCAGCACAAAATTGAAGAGTCGTGCTTTGTAACTATTTGAAAAAGCCACTAGCAATGTATTAATGTGGCTGATGTGGACGGACAGCACAAGTCAGGCTGTGAACCCCTAAATATTGTGGAAGCAGATCCTCATCCCATACATAATCCACAATCTCTCTCTCTCCCTGCTGTGACTTTGTTCAGTGCTATCATCTCTTAAAAGAGCTATTGTATTCTGGTTACTGGATGGTACTACCTTGTATTAAGGTAGTGATACACACTTTAAACACCAGCTCGGAAATCTGTCCCTCTGAACGCTACACTGACCTACACTGCAGGTAACCCTGAAAAAGGCTATTTGTATTTGTACTCTCCCTAGCAGCTGCTCGCTCTATCCCTATGCTGATACAACACTGGCTCCGGACGCAATGGTGGCTGAAGGCTTTTATAGACCCTATGACGCTGCAAGGCCAGCCAACACACACAGTAATGCTGTAACCAATATGGCTGTGGCATTACTGTGATTGGTTAAGAAGCACAACATGTTTAGTGGCTGCAAATAAGCCGCCAAACATGCTGGGCGGGACATCCGAATATAGCTAGGTGAATACACCATTACTAGCTATATAACAAATACCCCAAATACCATACTATTCTGCGAATAGTGAATAGTGACAAATACATTCGCTCAACACTATCAACATAGCAGGAGCATATTTAGAAGATTTTTTTTTAAAAACATCTAGAAGTGCATCTCAATAAATTAGAATATCATCAAACAGTTTATTTATTTCAGGAATTCAATACAAAAAGGGAAACACATATATTACGTATATAGAGTCATTACAAATAGTGATCCATTTCAAGGGTTTATTTCTGTTAATGTTGATGATTATGGCTTACAACCAAAGAAAATCCAAAAGTCATTATCTCAGAAAATTGGAAAATTTACCACACAACACCTGCAAAAGCTTCTTAAACGTTTAAAATGGTCCCTTAGTCTGGTTCAGTAGGCTACACAATCATGGGGAAGACTGCTGACTTACCAAATGTCCAGAAGGCAGTCATTGACACACTCCCCAAGGAGGGTAAGCCACAAGAGGTCATTACTAAAGAAGCTGGCGGTTCACAGAGTGATGTATACAAGCATATTAATGGGATTTTGAGTGGAAGGAAAAAGTGTGGTAGAAAAGGTGCACTAGCAACCAAGATAATCACAGGCTTGATAGGTTTGTTAAGAAAAGGCAATTCAAAAATTTGAGGTAGATTAACAAGGAGTGGACTGCTGCTGGAGTCAGTGCAGAGCCATGTCATCTGCTGGTGTAGGTCCACTGTGTTTTTTCAATACCAAAGTTAGTGCAGCCATCTACCAGGAAATTTTAGAGCATGTCATGCTTCCCTCTGCAGACAAACTTTTTGGAGGTGCAAATTTCATTTTCCAGCAGGACTTGGCACCTGTCCACACTGCCAAAATTACCAATACCGGGTTTAATAACCACAGTATCACTGTGCTTGATTGGCCAGCAAACTCGCCTGACCTAATCCCCATAGATAATCTATAGTGTATTGTCAAGAGGAAGATGAGAGACACCAGACCCAACAATGCAGACCCGCTGAAGGCTGTTATCAAAGCAACCTGGGCTTCCATAACACCTCAGCAGTGCCACAGGCTGATCGCCTCCATGCCACGCCGCATTGATGCAGTAATTCATCCAAAAGGAGCCCCAACCAAGTATTGAGTGCATTTATTGTACAGACTTTTCAGTAGGACAACATCTCTGAGTTTAAAATCATTGTTTCAGTTGGTCTTATATAATATTCTAATTTTCTGAGATAATGATTTTTGGGCTTTTATTGGCTGTAAGCCATAATCATCAACATTAACAGAAATAAACACTTGAAATAGATTATTCTGTTTTTAATGACTCTATATAATATATGTGTTTCCCTTTTGTATTGTATTACTGAAATAAATTAACTTTATGATGTTATTCTAATTTATTGAGATGCACTTGTAATTATGGAACTTATTATTTTTGGAAGATCTATTGATTAAAATGAACTTTGTTCGTGGGAAACCCCCTTTAAGTATCTGAGAGTAGAATGGTAGAAGAATATTCATGGAATGTCTTCATACTTCATTCTAACATACTGTTCTTATGTTATACTTGATTTCCTCAAGTAAACATCTTAGATGTATTACATTATGACTTAATTGTACTAATCATCCCGTAGTGTAACGTCGGACATTTTAGGTAATTGATACATGCTACTCAATTTCATAAACTAGAAACCTTCTAAATGGCAAACTCCACCACGAAAGTAATGATGATATCATTATGACTGTTCACCAATCAGGGATCAGGGTAAATATAGCTCTGTATAAAAGGCAGGGACAGAAGAGCTTGTGTGTCATTGCAGGCAGAGCTTTTCCAGGTGTGCACCACGTAGATTGTGCTGAGAGCACACCTACACTTACAGGGCATGAATCCAGCACTTGTCATACTGTGACAAAAACGTCTTGTGTTCACCTCGTACTAGATTGTGAAATCTTCTGCTGTTAAGACGTTGCAGTTATTACGCACACATTTTTCTATTCTACATTGTGAGTACAAAGTACCTTCATTGTTGGCTAATAGTAAAAACATACATTGAATGTATATGTTTGAACTATATATATATATATATATATCTATATATATCTATGCACACACAGTTTTTTCTGACATTGCTACACTGCACTGTAAGAGTTGTGAGAGAGTTGTGTAACTGAGCTGACCATTCTTCACCGTTCTGTAGGCATTCTCTGCCAGAAAGACACAAAATACTTACTGTAAAAGTCAAGGGAAGGCTAAAATGACACCTAGAAGAAGGCCGCGTGTTTTGTTCCACATTCGTTTTTAGCATTTCTGCTACAGCAAATGCTAGTGTTTTCCTAATTGCTAAATGGAGTTAGAAAGAAAAAAAAAACTTCACAAAAAAGGCTAAAATTATAAAAAACAAAAAAACCCACTTTTTTATTTTGTATATATTAAAGCATTCTCAATTTGATTTTTTTTCTATTTTTTTTAGAAATATTTTTAACATTTCATTCAATTTCTCCATAGGGGACTTGACCGTGCAATAACATTGCAGTGCATTGTAGCTGTCAGCTTCTGTCAGGATCTAATACGAATACTAAGATGGCATACGCAAAAGCTTTCATTAGGCCCCAGATGTGAGGCAAATTCATGGCAAGACCCCGACCATTGACCCCTGATTCTGAGGTGTTAATGTCTGGCATAAGAGTATCAGAAAGTGTCAGTAATATACAGCTGACAACTGCTGCATCTCAAGCTCAACATCCTTTTAATGTACAAGTGTACACTTGTGTCCCTCTATTGACAAGCCAATCTGCAGTTATGCTTGTATACCACCACTGAGCATGTCAAGTGTCAAATTCCCAAAAATAAAAAGTTGTCTTTTTGCTACCATTTATCCAACCTGTCCACACTACTTCTTCAATCCTTTCAGCATAACATTGTTGGAAATGCCTATCTCGTTCTTCCATAAGTGAACCTCTGTACCAGCCTTTTCAACCAAAACTCATCTTTCTGTGGGAAAGCACTAGCCCACCAAGCCCTTCCAGAAAACATCCAAGCCAAGTCAGGAAAAACCGAATCACTCAAAAGTTAACATAAAATACAAAAAGCTTGCTATGGTTCAATTTCTGTAATAATTAGGGATGATCGAATACTAAAATATCCGCTTCGACGAATATCCGACGAATAGGTCGGCACTATTCGACTATTCCCGAATATTTGATGCGCAATGTAAGTCTATGGGAATCTCTAATTAATTTCACATTGGACCTAACGGCAAGCTGTGGTGACTGAGGAAAAGGCTGAAATGGATGGGAAAAGGCTGAAGCAGTATGGGCATAGCCTGTAGAAGGTGCGTGACTGCACTTCTGGTGTCTTGGAATAACATGCTCAGAGCAGCACACGGCGTTTACGTAGTCGCCAGAACAGCTCTCAAACCAAAGTAATCGCTTTTTTGACAAACAAAACGCAGGTCTTTCGGTCTCTCTCTCTGTCTGTTGGTCTCTCCCTCTCCACCCCTCTCTCGTACTCACTGATCACTGACCGATCACCGGCGCGGCGCTGCACGGCTGTCACACTGCTCCAGCGGCTTCTCCTGCTTTTGAAAATGCCGGCCGCTCATTATTCAATCTCGTATTCCCTGCTTCCCCTGCCCACTGGCGAATATAATTGGTTGCATTCAGACATGCCCGCACGCTGAGTGACAGCTGTCTCACTGCAACCAATCACAGCCGCCAGTGGGCGGGTCTATGTAGTGCAGTAAAATAAATAAATAAATAATTTTAAAAAAGCGGCGTGCGGTCCCCCCAAATTTTGATACCAGCCAAGATAAAGCCACATGGCTGAAGGCTAGTATTCTCAGGATGGGGAGCTCCACATTATGGGGAGCCCCCAGCCTAAAAATATCAGCCAGCAGCCACCCGGCATTGCTGCATCCATTAGATGCGACAGTCCTGGGACTCTACCCGGCTCATCCCGAATTGCCCTGGTGCAGTGGCAATCGAGGTAATAAGGAGTTAATGGCTGCCAATAGCTGCCACTAAGTCCTAGGTTAATCATGGCAGGCGTCTATGAGACACCCCCAATGATTAACCTGTAAGTGAGAGTAAATAAATACATACACCCGCAAAAATCTTTTACTTGGAATAAAAGACAAAAAAACCCACCCTCATTCACCACTTTATAAAAATCCCCAAATACCCCTCTAGGTCTGGCGTAATTCTCACGAGGTCCCGCGACGCATCCAGCTCTGCTACATGAAGCTGACAGGAGTGGCCGTGGAACACCGCCGCTCTCTGTCGGCTCCATGCAGCAAATGAAGTGAGCCACGCAATCAGCGGTGATGTCAATCAGGTTATCCTCAGCCACAGCTCTCAGGTGGAGGACTGCAGCTGGCCACGGGTCACCTGAGTAACAGCACCGCTGATCAAGTGGCTCACTTCAGTCACTCAGGGGATCTGCGGTCACCGCTGAGTCCTTCCCCTGTGATCAAAAATCAGGCCGTGGCGCACAGACAGAGCCGCGTGATGACAACGAAGTTGAGTGAAGTTCATCCGAGTTCATTCTGATCGCGCTGTACTGTCTTGCAGCCAGCCATTTTGTATGGGGATGTAGCAGGCCGAGTGGGACCGAACTGTCAAAAATGCATCCAAAACACTGGTCGGGAATGTTTCCACTCACTGACAGCAAGCAGAGATGGTGGAGAATGTTTCCATTCACTGACAGCAAGCAGACATGTTGGGGAATGATTCGATTTAATGACAGCAAGCAGAGATGGTGGGGAATGTTTCCTGTTGTGAATACGTTTACCAGTTTGGGGCTCCCTCTTGTGGTCAGTGCTGGTGGTGTAGTTGATGTGTGGAATGAAAGCCACACACCTGTGGAGGACTGGCAATCAGGGTCAGATTGGGCTATTTATTTAACTGAGTAGTTTTCTCTTGTTACTTGCCGGTGGTCAATGTCTTCTGTGTGTTAAGGACATTCTGTAACCAGCTCTGCTCATTACCAGAACTTCTCTCAGATAAGTGGTCTTTCTACCTTTGCTGTTTGTTTTCCACTTTTATTTGTTTTTTTCTGCTTTGATACTAATTCTTGATTCCTATTTTGTCTGTGCGGAGTTCTTGGTGCAATGGTATAAATCCCTGCTGGGATCGTCTGTATACCTAGCTCCATGACTCTGCAATGGATTATGTTTTGTCATGCTTGGTATTAATTCAGTCCCTCATCTGTATTAGTGTTTTTGGATCCCAGTAACATCAGAGAGCTGATTCAGTGGAGGAGAGGTTGTGTGACCTCAGGATTTTTCCATATCAGAAGTGCTGGTATATATTAGGGTTTTTACGTCTGCAGACACTTGCTCTTTCCTATCCTTTCCTATAGAGATAGTTTGGGCCTCACCTTTGCTAAAATCTGTCTTTTATGGCTTTGCATTGTGGTTTTTCTATATCACCGTAGCCTTTACATGTGGGGGGCTATCTATCTATCTTTGGGGACTGCTCCGAAGCAGATTAGCTTTCTTATATATCTATCTGGGAGATTATTTATTTCTCCGGCTTTGTCGAGGCGTCCAGGTCATTGTAGGCACACCCCACGGCTACTTCTAGTTGTGTGTCAGGATTAGGTCTGCAGTCTGTTAAGGTTCCAGCCACTCTGTTACTTTTTGGGATTCCGCATTTTTTGGACCTCCTCGGTCCCTGAATCATAACAGTTTCCAGTCACTGACAGCAAGCTGACATGTTGGGGAATATTTCCACTCACTGACAGCAAGCAGACGTGTTGGGGGAATGTTTCCATTCAATGACAGCAAGAAGAGATTATGGGGAATGTTTCCACTCACTGACAGCAAGCAGAGATGGTGGGGAATGTTTCCATTCAACGACAGCAAGTAGACGTGTTGGGGAATGTTTCCATTTAATGACAGCAAGCAGAGATGATGGGGAATATTTCTATTTATTGACAGCAGGCAGAGCATAGAGCATGGCTGGCTGCGAGACAAAGCCGCGCGATCAGAATGAACTCGGATGAACTTTAACCGACTTGTTTGTCATCGCGCGGCTCTGTCTGTGTGCCGCGGCCTGATTTGCGATCACTGGTGAAGGACTCACCGGTGACTGCAAATCCCCTGAGTGACTGAAGTGAGCTGTGCGATCAGCAGTGCCGTCCCTCAGGTGACCCGCGGCCAGCTGCAGTTCTCCACCTGAGAGCGGCGGCCGCGGGGCACCTGAGTGACATCACCGCTGATTGTGTGCTCACTTCAGTTGCTGCTTGGAGCTGACAGAGAGCGGCAGTGTTCCACGGCTGCTCCTGTCAGCTTCATGTAGCAGAGCTGGATGCTTCGTGGGACCTCATGAGAACTACACCAGACCTGGAGGGGTATTTGGGGATTTTAATAAAGTGGTGAAAGAGGGTGTTTTTTTTGTCTTTTATTCCAAATAAAGGATTTTTTTAGGTGTTATGTTTATTTACTTTCACTTATAGGTTAATCATTGGGGGTGTCTTATAGATGACTGTCATGATTAACCTAGGACTTAGTAGCAGCTATGAGCTGCCATTAACTCCTTATTACCCCGATTGCCACCGCACCAGGTCAATTTGGGATGAGCCGGGTAGAGTCCCGGGACTGTCGCATCTAATGGATGTGGCAATTCCGGGCGGCTGCTGGCTGATATTTTTAGGCTGGGGGGCTCCCCATAACGTTGGGCTTTATCTTGGCTGGTATCAAAATTTGGGGGGACTGCACGCTGTTTTTTTTTAAATTATTTATTTATTTTACTGTACTACATAGACCCGCCCACCGGTGGCTGTGATTGGTTGCAGTGAGACAGCTGTCACTTAGCGTGCGGGCACGTCTGAATGCAACAAATCATAGGCGCCAGTGGGCGAGGGAAGCAGGGAATACGAGATTGAATAATGAACGGCCGACATTTTCAAAAGCAGGAGAAGCCGCTGGAGCAGTGTGACAGCCGTGCAGCGCCGTGATTTATGGAGCTGCTAGCAGCTACTGGACACTGTGTTCAGCCCTTACATGGACTGTTTATTAGGTGGATCTAAGAACACTCTCTCGCACACAATACAGTCTATGTAAACAACCAGCTCCCTATGTCTGCGTGTTCACAAAATGGTGGCAGCCTTATATAGCCCCTATGACACTGTGCGGCTAAGCCAATCACAGTAAGACCACAATAAAGATGGCTGCGGCATTACTGTGAGGGCAAGCAACATCAGATGTGTTCATTGGCTAGAAAAAGGCACCAGGAAGTCAGAAATGAAAATGAAAGTATCGGAGCGAATACCATATTAGCCATCGGACAGTGAATACCTCGAATATCCTATTATCCGTCGGATACCGAATAGTGGCAAATACATTCGCACAGCCCTAGTAATAATATATAATACTAATTATTCACTTATGTACAATAATATATAGAAATTATTAATGTGTACTTATTATTTATTGGTGAATAGTTATACTAAACAAAAATGCCCCACAGCACCCTTACAAAAAAATACTCTGATAATATATCCTTACAGATGGAGCCTCCATTTATTACACACAGTGAAGCTCGATGTAACAATAATGCTGCAATTCTCTGATAAAAAGATCATAACATTTGTGTTACTATGTGACTAATATGTAACCTCACACAATGAGTCCACGCCTGGTATGCACAGATTGTACGCAATGTATAATGAATGAATAGACCGTTAATGATTTCACCTAAGACAACGTAGCACTATGTAAACATAATGTAGTCATAATGAGAAGATTTTTCTAGATGGGTGCATCAGACCAAAAATATCTACTTTGTGGTGCTATATATTGTGTGTGAAACTCAAGCACTCAGACAATAGTTTTAACTAGTGATGAGCGAGCACTAAAATGCTCAAGTGCTAAATACTCGAATCGAAAAAGGTCAGACGCATGCATGGGCACAATATGAGTAATGAGTATAATGGAAGTCAATGGAAAACTCAAGCATTTTTCTGGAAGACTTACCAGGAGACATAAGGGGGCAGGAAAATCTGTGAAATGGATGGAAGCAGCACTCAAATGGAATGAGAACAACATGGGGATGATACCTGGGCTCGTCTCTGACTCCCAGGTGGCTACTGGAAACAATGTTGTCAGAGTATTGCATGGTGGCTCAGTGGTTAGCATTGCAGTATAGGGGTCCTGGGTTAAAATCCCACCAAGGACAACATCTTTAAGGAGTTTGTATGTAAACCATACTGATAGGGAATTTAGATTGTGATTCCCAATGGGGACAGTGTTGTCAATGTATGTAAAGCACTGTGGAATTAATAGCGCTATATAAGTGAATAAATATTATTACTATATTTACTGACTGACAATAAAGCATACCAAACCAAAGATAACATGGATTTTATAGGAAAAAATGTTAAGAATATTCTTTCTTGTATAAAAGGCAAAGTAAAAAGAGAAAAGAAAGGTCTCTTCCATTCATGGGCGCACTCTCGCATTGCTTTCAATGTTGAACAAACACTGCAAAAAAGCTGAAAGAATTGGTGTGCTGCTTCTTTAAAAAATGCAGCGGTTTTCCATTTCAGTCAGCAAAAGAAAAAAAAAAAATGTGTGCATTTTATTTATGATATTTCCCAGCTTTTCCCAATACTGTAAAAATCAGCCTTTAATTTGCATAAACCTGAAGTAAAAATGCTGCAAAAAACACTGCAAAACTTCAACGTACAGTACATAGCCTAATAGCTGGGCCATCTCTCACTGTATTTCCTGTCACCTACGTCTACAGTAGATGACAGTAGAGGGAGAAAAAAATCTGCACCCCGGTAGTCATCGGTTAATGTCATTTTAACATTTTCCTACCTCATCTGGGCATGTGGTGTGTGTGACATGGTCAGACACATCCTGTTTAGTTTATGAAGGAGGGACTAAAACTCATAAAGCCTATGTGGACAATGCAAGAACTACTAAAAGTTAGAACAAGCAAAATATATCTTTGTACCGTGTTAGCCAGTAGAGATAAAAAAAATTGTTTAAAAGAACAGAGAGTCCTCAGTGGTTGATACCTTTTATCTCTACTGGCTAACACGGTACAAAGATATATTTTGCTTGTATCAAAATGGAGGATACCAGAATGTACCGCATCTTTATGGAAGTAAAGACACTTCTGAAGAAACGCGCACAACTGGACAGCGACATATTTTTCTTATCCAAATGCAAAAAGGAGAATCTGATCCCCAAAGGACTCTGGTCAGTTAGCCATTAAAAGGTATCAACCACTGAGGACTCTCTGTTCTTTTAAACAATTTTTTTTAAAAGTTAGAAGGAAGAGGAACTCTGATACACCCTGTGTTAGATATAAAGGACGACACACATACACATTTTGTTAAAATTGCTAGTTAGTGGGACTCCTACACTTCGAAAGCCAATGCACTAAGGGCAAGGGCTGCCAATATGGTAGAAGGAGCATCTCCAATACACTTTGGAAGACATGTAGCGGAAGACCTCAAAATACAATTTTTTACCATTATTAAGATGGGTGAATCTTTAATTAGTAAAGCCTGTGCACTATGTGCAAGGGCTGCCAAAAATTGCCTGCAAACTTTATGGTATTACTAGGGAATAGAAAAGATATAGCCCTGACAAAGGACTTTTGGTTTTAGGATGCAGCAGCAATGACTGTAAAGGCCCCGTCACACTAAGCAACATCGCTAGCAACGTCGCTGCTAACGAACAACTTTTGTGACGTTGCTTGCGATGTTGCTGTGTGTGACATCCAGCAACAACCTGGCCCCTGCTGTTAGGTCGTTGGTTGTTGCTGAATGTCCTGGGCCATTTTTTAGTTGTTGCTGTCCCGCTGTGAAGCACAGATCGCTGTGTGTGACAGCGAGACAGCAACAACTAAATGTGCAGACAGCAGGAGCCGGCTTCTGCGGAGGCTGGTAACCAATGTAAACATCGGGTAACCAAGAAGCCCTGTCCTTGGTTACCCGATATTTACCTTTGATACCAGCCTCCGCCGCTCTCACTGTCAGTGCCGGCTCCTGCTGTGTGCACATTTAGCTGCAGCACACATCGGGTTAATTAACCCCATGTGTGCTGTAACTAGGAGAGCAAGGAGCCAGCGCTAAGCATTGTGCGCTGCTCCCTGCTCTGTGCACATGTAGCTGCAGCACACATCGGCAAATTAACCCCATGTGTGCTGTAACTAGGAGAGCAGGGAGCCAGCGCTCAGTGTGCGCTGCTCCCTGCTCTCTGCACGTGTAGCTCCGTGCGGTGGTAACCAAGGTAAATATCGGGTTGGTTACCCGATATTTACCTTAGTTACCAAGCGCAGCATCTTCCACGCGACGCTGGGGGCTGGTCACTGGTTGCTGGTGAGCTCACCAGCAACTTGTGTAGCCACGCTCCAGCGATCCCTGCCAGGTCAGGTTGCTGGTGGGATCGCTGGAGCGTCGCAGTGTGACATCTCACCAGCAACCTCCTAGCAACTTACCAGCGATCCCTATCATTGTTGGGATCGCTGGTAAGTTGCTTAGTGTGACTGGACCTTAAGGCTATAATCACTGCCTATATTATGCCTGTAATCCAAACCTATCCCTCCTCCAACAGCCATCCCTGCAAGGAATGCAGCTAAATAATAGGGAATAGAATAGATATAGCCCTCACAAGGGATTTTTGGTTTTAAGGTGCAGCAGCAAGGGTTGTAAGGCAATAATCCCTGTTTATATGCCTCTAATCCAAACCTATCCCTACACCAGCAGCTACCTCTACACTGTTGTCTGTGTGGAGTGTGCCAAGTGTCATGTCACAGGGTCTTATATAGCCCAAATGGTGCGATGTGGCCAGTCAATTAAAGTAATGCCAGTAGCCTATATGTCTACTGCATTACTGTGATTGGAAGGCAATTCCCACATATTTAGTGGCTGAAAAACAGCCATGAAACATGTTTGTGGGGATTCGAGCATGACACTTGAGCACCCGCGATACTCGATCAAGTAATGACCGTGCCTGAACACCCCAATGCTTGACCTTACCCATTACTAGATTTAACCTGAACATAAACCATAGACATACAAGTGCATCTCAATAAATTGCAATATCATCAAAAATGTAATTTATTTTAGTTATTCAATACAAAAAGGGAAACACATATATTATTTAAGTCATTACAAACAGAGTGATCTACAGTGCCTTGCGAAAGTATTCAGCCCCCTTGAATTTTTCAACCTTCTCCCACATTTCAGGCTTCAAACATAAACATAAAAATGTTATTGTTATGGTGAAGAATCAACAACAAGTGGGACACAATAGTGAAGTTGATCGAAATGTATTGCTTATTTTAAACTTTTGTAAACAAGAATAAAACTGAAAATTGGGGCGTGCAATATTATTAGACCCCTTTACTTTCAGTGCAGCAAACTTAGGTTCACACACTGCGTTTTTTTGACGCTGCATTTTTGTGCGTTTTTTGCTGCAAAGTCGCACAAAAACGCACCCACATCAAAAAAACGCGGCCAAAAACGCACGTGCGTTTTTTGCTGCGTTTTGCTGAGTTTTTGCTCACTGCGTCTTTATGCGTTTTTTATCAGTGAACAAAAAAAAAGGTCTGATGTAATTTCCTTCTTCAATATGTTCTTCATTCTCCACTAGTGTATGCAGGAGAGCAGACAGCTGCAGAACTACAAGGCTCAGCATACTCCATCCAATAGTGTATGCAGGAGAGCAGACAGCAGCTGCAGAACTACAAGGCTCAGCATGCTCCATCCAGGACTGTATGCTGGAGGGAGAGTCAGGGGGAGCAGACCTACAAGGCTCAGCATCCTCCATCCAATAGTGTATGCAGGAGAGCAGACAGCAGCTGTCGAACTACAAGGCTCAGCATCCTCCATTCAATAGTGTATGCAGGAGAGCAGACAGCAGCTGTCAAACTACAAGGCTCAGCATCCTCCTTCCAGGACTGTAAGCAGGATTTCTTTGCCCCCCCAAACAAACAAAATGACGTGGGCTTCGCCATATTTTTGTATGCTAGCCGGGTACAGCAGGCAGGTACGGGCTGCCCCCAACCCCCAGTTGCCTATTTGTACCCGGCTGGGAACCAAAAATATAGAGAAGCCCTTTTGTTTTAATTATTTCATGAATTTCATGAAATAATTTTAAAAAAAATCAGATGATGTGTCAGGTTCAAGTGCCTGAATCACATCACAAATCAGCTGATTGTATAAAAGCCGTTTATACAATCAGCAGATGCATTGGTGCAAAAAAAAAAAAATACTCACTTATGTGCTGATTACCGGCAGCTCCTGGAGCGAGTCTGATCCCGTCCGATCGCTGCAGCAGCTGCCGGTAATCCGGGATGAAGTCTCCTGACGCATCCGCTGATAGGTTAAACCGGCCGGCCGCTGGCGTCAGCCCGAGACTTACGATCAGCTGACGTGTCAGTTGACTACATCAGGTGATCCATCGCCAGGTCCTGCATCCTGCAGGCATACGTACCCGGGGAGACTGCACACACCCGGAGCGGCGGTACCAGGAGGAGGATCTGGGAGCGGGCATGGCAGCGGGAGTCTGCAGACAGGTGAGTATGACTTTTTTTTTTTTCTACTGTTCACTTTGACGCTACATGGCAGCATACATGCACAGGATGGGAGGTGGAAGCGGCGGGTGACGGTACCGGGAGGATTCACGCTTCTGTGTTTACTGACATAAGGAATCCTCTTCCTGTACATGTCACTTTACTACCCACCTCCTGCGTTTATAGCTCCGTTTTTGGTCTTAGAAACGCACTAAAACGCACCAAAACGCACCTATTTGCGTTTCTCATTGCGTCTTTCAACATCCCATTGCACTCAATGGATGAAAAGCGCAGTGAAAAACGCGGGAATAATTAACATGCTGCGTTTTTGTGGCACCACAAAAACGCAGCTGAAAAAAAAGGCTGTGTGCAGACAGCAAAAATGAAAACTCATAGACTTTGCTGGGGAAGCAAAGTCATGCAGTTTTCTGAGCAAAAACGCACCCGAAAACTGCGCAAAAATGCCGCGAAAAATGCACTGTGTGAACTTACCCTACTCCAGAAGTTTATTGAGGATCTCTAAATGATCCAATATTGTCCTAAATGACTGATGATGATAAGTATAAGCCACCTGTGTGTAATCTAGTCTCTGTAAAAATGCACCTGCTCTGTGATAGTCTCAGTGTTCTGTTTAAGGGTAAGTTAAAACAGTGCGTTTTTCGCGGCGTTTTTGCGCAGTTTTCGGGTGCGTTTTTGCTCAGAAAACTGCATGACTTTGCTTCCCCAGCAAAGTCTATGAGTTTTCATTTTTGCTGTCTGCACACAGCCTTTTTTTTCAGCTGCGTTTTTGTGGTGCCACAAAAACGCAGCATGTCACTTAGGCTAGGTTCACACACTGCGTTTTTTTGACGCTGCGTTTTTGTGCGTTTTTTTGCGGCAAAAAACGCACCCGCGTTTTGCCGCGATTTGGTGCGTTTTTTTTGCTGCGTTTTGCTGCGTTTTTGCTCACTGCGTCTTTATGCGTTTTTTATCAGTGAACAAAAAAAAAGGTCTGATGTCATTTCCTTCTTCAATGTGTTCTTCATTCTCCACTAGTGTATGCAGAAGAGCAGACAGCTGCAGAACTACAAGGCTCAGCATACTCCATCCAATAGTGTATGCAGGAGAGCAGACAGCAGCTGCAGAACTACAAGGCTCAGCATGCTCCATCCAGGACTGTATGCTTGAGGGAGAGTCAGGGAGAGCAGACCTACAAAGCTCAGCATCCTCCATCCAATAGTGTATGCAGGAGAGCAGACAGCAGCTGTCGAACTACAAGGCTCAGCATCTTCCATCCAATAGTGTATGCAGGAGAGCAGACAGCAGCTGTCGAACTACAAGGCTCAGCATCCTCCTTCCAGGACTGTATGCAGGATTTCTTTGCCCCCCTCAAACAAAAAAAATGACGTGGGCTTTGCCATGTTTTTGTATGCTAGCCAGGTACAGCAGGCAGCTACAGTCTGCCCCCAACCCCCAGCTGCCTATTTTTACCCGGCTGGGAACCAAAAATATAGGGAAGTCCTTTTTTTTTTAATTATTTCATGAATTTCATGAAATAATTTTAAAAAAAAAATTACGTGAGCTTCGCCCAATTTTTGAGTCTAGCCAGGTACAACTAGGCAGCTGGGGATTGGAATCCACAGTGCAGGGTGCCAATGCTTTCTGGGCACCCCCGCTGTGAATTGCAGTCCTTTCATAGAAGCGCCATCTTCTGGCGCTGTATCCAACTCTTCCAGCTGCCCTGATGCCGGGTGGCTCGCTGGGTAATAATGGGGTTAGGGCTAGCTGTATAGCTGGCCCTAAGCCCGAAATTCATGGTGTCACGCCAATATTAGACATGGCCACCATGAATTTCTAGTAAAGATAAAAAAAAACCACAACACACAGAAAATATTTTTATTAGAAATAAAACACAACACAATTAGTGACTCCATCTTTATTGAAATAAAGAACCCCCCCTCCGCAGTAATACTGGGTCAAGGGTCCCGCGCCGTCCAATCCGGATCCAATATCATCTGATCGGTTTGCTGGAAGGCAATGTGTCAGCTTCAAGTGCCTGAATCACATCACACAAACGCGGGAATAATTGACATGCTGCATTTTTGTGGCACCACAAAAACGCAGCTGAAAAAAAACGCTGTGTGCAGACAGCAAAACTGAAAACTCATAGACTTTGCTGGGGAAGCAAAGTCATGCAGTTTTCTGAGCAAAAACGCACCTGAAAACTGTGCAAAAACGCCGCGAAAAACGCACTGTGTGAACTTACCCTTATTCCCGCATTTTTCACTGCGCTTTTCATCCATTGAATGCAATGGGATGTTGAAAGACGCAATGAGAAACGCAAATTGGTGCATTTTGGTGCGTTTTAGTGCGTTTCTAAGACCAAAAACGCAGCTATAAACGCAGGAGGTGGGTAGTAAAGTGACATGTGCAGGAAGAGGATTCCTTCTGTCAGTAAACACAGAAGCGTGAATCCTCCCGGTACCGTCACGGCCGCTTCCACCTCCCATCCTGTGCATGTATGCTGCCGTGCGGCGTCATATACGGGCAGGAGGTGGAAGCGGCTGCGAAAACAAAAGTGAACAGTAGGAAAAAAAAAAAGTCATACTCACCTGTCTGCAGACTCCCGGTGCCATGTCCGCTCCCAGATCCTCCTCCCGGTACCGCCGCTCCGGGTGTGTGCAGTCTCCCCGGGTACGTATGCCTGCAGGATGCAGGACCTGGCGATGGATCACCTGATGCAGTCACCTGACGCGTCAGCTGATTGTAAGTCTCGGGCTGACGCCAGCGGCCCGCCGGTTTAACCTATCAGCGGATGCGTCAGGAGACTTCATCCCTGATTACCGGCAGCTGCTGCAGCGATCGGACGGGATCGGACTCGCTCCAGGAGCTGCCGGTAATCAGCACATAAGTGAGTATTTTTTTTTTTTTTGCACCGATGCATCTGCTGATTGTATAAACGGCTTTTATACAATCAGCTGATGTATGATGTGATTCAGGCACTTGAACCTGACACATCATCTGATCACTTTGCCTTCCAGCAAACCGATCAGATGATATTGGATCCGGATTGGACGGCGTGGGACCCTTAACCCAGGATTACTGCGGAGGGGGGTTCTTTATTTCATTAAAGATGGAGTCACTAATTGTGTTGTGTTTTATTTCTAATAAAAATATTTTTCTGTGTGTTGTGGTTTTTTTATCTTTACTAGAAATTCATGGTGGCCATGTCTAATATTGGCGTGACACCATGAATTTCGGGCTTAGGGCCAGCTGATAATATACAGCTAGCTCTAACCCCATTATTACCCAGTGAGCCACCCGGCATCAGGGCAGCTGGAAGAGTTGGATACAGCGCCAGAAGATGGCGCTTCTATGAAAGCACCATTTTCTGGGGTGGCTGCAGACTGCAATTCGCAGCGGGGGTGCCCAGAAAGCATGGGCACCCTGCACTGTGGATTCCAATCCCCAGCTGCCTAGTTGTACCCGGCTGTACACAAAAATTAGGCGAAGCTCACGTCATTTTTTTTTTTAATTATTTCATGAAATTCATGAAATAATTAAAAAAAAAAGGGCTTCTCTATATTTTTGGTTCCCAGCCGGGTACAAATAGGCAGCTGGGGGTTGGGGGCAGCCCGTACCTGCCTGCTGTACCCGGCTAGCATACAAAAATATGGCGAAGCCCACGTCATTTTGTTTGTTTGGGGGGCAAAGAAATCCTGCATACAGTCCTGGAAGGAGGATGCTGAGCCTTGTAGTTCGACAGCTGCTGTCTGCTCTCCTGCATACACTATTGGATGGAGGATGCTGAGCCTTGTAGTTTGACAGCTGCTGTCTGCTCTCCTGCATACACTATTGGATGGAGGATGCTGAGCCTTGTAGGTCTGCTCCCCCTGACTCTCCCTCCAGCATACAGTCCTGGATGGAGCATGCTGAGCCTTGTAGTTCTGCAGCTGCTGTCTGCTCTCCTGCATACACTATTGGATGGAGTATGCTGAGCCTTGTAGTTCTGCAGCTGTCTGCTCTCCTGCATACACTAGTGGAGAATGTAGAACATATTGAAGAAGGACAGACCTTTTTTTTGTTCACTGATAAAAAACGCATAAAGACGCAGTGAGCAAAAATGCAGCAAAACGCAGCAAAAAACGCACCAAATCGCGGCAATAACGCGTGCGTTTATGGCCACGTTTTTTTGACGCGGGTGCGTTTTTGTGCAGTTTTTGCCGCAAAAAACGCACAAAAACGCAGCGTCAAAAAAACGCAGTGTGTGAACCTAGCCTAACACTAGAACTACTGGACTCGTGACACCTATATAGAAATACATGGTGCAAAGTAGTCAAAATGACTACCTCAGTAGTTCTAGTGTTAAAGCGCAGATAGCATCATGAAGACCAAGGAACATAACAGGCAGGTCCGTGTTACTGTTGTGGAGAAGTCTAAAGCCGGATTTGGTTACAAAAAGATTTCCACAACTTTAAACATCTCAAGGAGCACTGTGCAAGCGATCATATTGAAATGGAAGGAGTATCATACCATTGCAAATCTACCAGAGGCTGTCCCTCAAAACTTTAATTTCAAACAAGGAGAAGACTGATCAGAGATGCAGCCAAGAGGCGCATGATCACTCTGGATGAACTGCAGAGATCAACAGCTGAGGTGGGAGAGTCTGTGCATAGGACAACAATAAGTTGTACTCTGCACAAATCTGGCCTTTATGGAAGAATGGCAAGAAGAAAGCCATTTCTCAAAGATATCCATAAAAAGTGTTGTTTAAAGTTTGCCACAAGCCACCTGGGAGACACACCAAAGATGTGGAAGAAGGTGCTTGGGTCAGATGAAACCAAAATCTAACTATTTGGGCACAATGCCAAATGATCTGCTTGGCATAAATGCAACACAGCTCATCACCCTGAACACACCTTCCCCACTGTCAAACAGGGTGGTGGCAGCATCATGGTTTGGGCCTTCTTTTCTTCAGCGGGGACAGGGAAGATGGATAGAGCCAAATACAGGACCATTCTTGAAGAAAACCTGTTGGAGTCTGCAAAAGCCCTGAGACTGGGACGGAGATTTGTCTTTCAACAAGACAGTGATTCCAAACATAAAGCAAAATCTACAATGGAATGGTTTACAAATAAACATATCCAGGTGTTAGAATGGCCAAGTCAAAGTCCAGACCTGAATCCAATCGAGAATCTGTGGAAAGAGCTGAAAAATGCTGTTCACAAACTACTGTTCATCCAACCTCACTCAGCTCCAGCTGTTTGCAAAGGAAGAATGGGCAAGAATTTTAGTCTCTCGATGTGCAAAACTGATAGAGACATACCCCAAGCGACTTGCAGCTGTAATCGCAGCAAAAGGTGACGCTGCAAAGTATTAACTTAAAGGGGCCAAATGATATTGCACGCCCCAATTTTCAGTTTATTATTTTTCATAAAAGTTTAAAATAAGCAATACATTTTGTTCAACTTCACAAATGTGTCCCACTTGTTGATTCTTCACTATAAAATTTAAATTTTTCATCTTTATGTTTGAAGCATGAAATGTAGAAAAAGGTTGAAAAATTCAAAGGGGCTGGATACTTTTGCAAGGCACTGTATTTCAAGGGTTTATTTCTGTTAATGTTGATGATTATGGTTTACGGCCAATGAAAACCCAAAAGTTCACAACAAATTGTATGGTTCATTTTCTCCTGTTACCCTTCTAAATATGAACAATTTGGGGCTTAAACTACATTTTTATGGAAAAAAATTAGATTTTTCATTTTCACAGCTCAACGTTTTAAAAGTCTGTGCATCTGGGGGGTTCAAGGTGCTCACCACATATCTAGTTACATTTTTTAAGTTTCCAACATGCAGTCACTTGTGTTTTATTTAGGCACATCAGGTTCTCTGCAAAAGCGACATGTTGTCCACTAGCGAATCCATATGATTTTGCATTCCAAAAGTCAAATAGAGCTTCACTTGCGAGTCTTCCAGTGCGTCCAAACAGTAGTTTTTCACCACAGATGGTGTATCAGCGTACTCAGGAGAAATAGCACTACAAATTCAATGGTGCATTTTCTCCTGTTACCCTTGTAAAAATAATATATTTGGGTCTAAAGCAATATTTTTATGGGGAAAATGTGATTTTTTTTTTATTTCCATGGCTCAACGTTATAAAATTCTGTCAAGCACCTGAGGGTTCCAGGTGCTCACCACACATCTAATTAAATTCCTTACAAGGTTTAGTTTCCAAAATGGGTTCTCTCATGCATATTATTGTTTTTGTTGTTCCAAGTACGTTGGTGACAAAATGTTTGATGTTAATACTTTTGAAGCATTGGCCATAAAGGCGACACTTGACTGTTTTTTTTCCTTTTTTCCTTTATGTCTATTCCTTTTTCCCTTCCCTAATTCCTCCCTTATTCCTTCTATTTCTTGTATTAAAATTTGTAAAATGTTAATAAAAAGATGCAAACGAAAATGGGTTCACTTGCAGGTGGTTCCACTGTTTAGGCACATTGCATTCGCTATCGATTCTAGATGATTTTGTGTTTCCAAAGTCAAATTGCTCTCTTTATCTTCCGAGCCCTGTTGTGCACCCGAACAGTAGTTTTCCACCACATATGGGGTATCATTGTATTCAGGAGAAATTGCACAACAAGTTTTACAGTGTATTTTATCCAGTTACCAGAGTGAAAATAAAAAAATTGTTGCAACATTTTTGTGGAAAAAAATAAAATTTTCATTTTTTTTCCTTCCACATTGCTTTAATTCCTGTGAAGCGCCTAAGGGGTTAAAAAACTTTGAATTTTTTTGAGAACTTTGATGGGTGAAGTTTTTAAAATGTCCAAGGTGCTCGAATTCATCACCAAGCAAGCTGACCTTCAGGTAGGAATGCTACATACAGAGCAAATCGGCCTCCACGTGTTACAAGTAATGTTGCATCTACTGTTACTTGGTCTGTTGTGGCTTCAAAAGCATGAACCGGTTTTGGACTGGAGATCTGGAGAGGTGTTATGGTCGGGTCACTCCTGCCATGAAAGTTGTCTGTTTCCATACAGCTTGCTCGGCCTTTTGTGAGGCCCGCTAATCTTCCGGGACTGACGTCCGCCTACTGGGCCTACCCGGACATCTTCGACAAGAAGAAGGCTGAGTCCCTGCCACCACATTGACCGTATGACTATCCATTTGACCTTCTTTCCAGTTCCAACTCTTCCACACTGTCGTATTTACCCTCCATCTCAGGCTGAGACCCAAGCCATGTTTGAGTACATTAAGGAGAATTTGGCAATAGGATTCATACAAAAGTCCTACTCATCAGCTGGGGACAGATTCTCTTTTGTGAAGAAAAAGGATGAGTCGCTTCGGCCATGTTTTGACTATAGAAGTCTCAATCCAATCAAGGTCAAGAAAAAATATCCACTGCCGCTTATTCTGGAATTATTCGAACAGCACTGATGTTTCAGGATTTTCTCAAAGCTTGACCTCTGTGGTGAGTACAAGCTCGTATTGATACAGTCAGGTGACAAATGGAAGACGACCTTCAATATCCGTGAAGACCACTATGAGCATCGGGTAATGACATTCAGGCTTGGCAATGCTCTGGAGGTCTTCCAGCAATTTCTCAATGATATATTCCAAGATCTGCTTTACTCAAACATGGTGGTGTACCTGGATTACATTCTGTTGTTTTCTCCCCATTTGCCTACACACAGGTCGAATTGCCGCCATGTGTTGCAGAGGCCAAGGGAAAATCGTCTCTATGCCAAATTCGAAAAGTGCCTCTTTGATCGGTCTTCCCTGCCTTTCCTTGGCTACATAATATTTAACACCGGCTTAAGGATGGATTCCGACAATGTATCGGCAGGACTGAAGTGTCCTCAGCCCAATGGTTTTCAGGCGATTCAACAGTTCCTCAGTTTCACCAATTATCAGCAGTTCATCCTGCAATTTTCATCCTGGATTCTCCCATCTAAGGTGGGCTTTACACGTTGCAACATTGCTAGCATCGGCTAGCGATGCCGAGCGCGATAGTACCCGCCCCCGTCGCACATGTGATATGTGGTGATTGCTGCTGTAGTGAACATTATCTCTACGGCAGCTTCACACGCACATACCTGCTCGGCGACATCGCTGTGACTGCCGAACTATCCCTCCTTCAAGTGGGAGGTGCGTTCGGCGTCACAGCAACGTCCCTGCGATGTCACTAATTGGCCGGCCAATAGAAGTGGAGGGGCGGAGATGAGCGGGACATAACATCCCGCCCACCTTCTCCCTTCCGCATTGCCGTCGGGATGCAGATAAGGTGATGTTCGTCGCTCCTGCGGGTTTACACACAGCGATGTGTGGAGCTGCAGGAACAACAAACAACATCGTACCTGTGGTCGACCCGACATTATGAAAATGAACGACGCTACACAGATCACCGATTTTCGACACTTTTGCAATCGTTTATCATCGCACCTAGGATTTACACGTTGCGATGTCGCTACTGGCGCCGGATGTGCGTCACTAACAACGTGACCCCGACGATATTTCGGATGCGATGTCACAACGTGTAAAGCCACCCTAAGTCTTGACCCACAAGAAGACAAATCCAAAGCTGTGCACCCTAATAGTGGAAAACGCATTTACCTCCCTAAAACAAGCCTTCTCTTTGGCTCCAGCGCTGCATAGACTGAAGATTAGTAAGCAATTCCAACTGGAAGTAGAAGCTTCCTCCTTCAGTGCTGGTGCAGTTCTCATGCAGAAGTCAGCTGCGGGTAATGGGGTAACTTGAGGATTCTTTTCCAGAGCTTTCTCTCCTGCTGAGCACAACTACTTGATTGGCGACCGAGAACTGTTGGCAATCAAAATGGCTCTGCAGGAGTGGTGTTACCTACTGAAGCTGTGCATCCTGTTATTATCTACACCCACCACAAGAATTTAGCCTACCTACAGTATGCTCAAAGGTTGAATTTGCGCAAAGCCCTGTAGCCATTTTTCTTTAACAACTTCGCGCTACATTTCTGTCCGAGTGAGAAGAACATCAAGGCCGATGCACTGTCTCCTTCTTTTCTGTGAGCCAATCAAGAGGAGCCTCAGCACTATAGAGCCTTCCAGGATGCTTTTGACGGCTCCTATAGATGTCTCTCGAGTCTCTCCCGGTAAGACATTTGTTGCTGAAAGAGACAGGAAGTGTGTTCTTCGGTGGGGTCATTCCTCCAAGCTTGCTGGTGACGCAGAAAAAGTTAATTCAGTTGATCTTTTGGTATTACTGGTGGCCTATACTACGCCAAGATGTTCTGGAGTTTGTTTTGGCCTGTCCTTCATGTACTCGCAACAAAACCTCTGAAAAGCTTCCTACTGTGTAACTGCTTCACATACCATTGTCATCTGCCCCTTGGCAGCATAGTTTGATGGACTTTTTCATCGACCTGCCGAAGTCCTCTGACTGCACCATCATCTGGGTAGTAGTGGACAGATTTTTAAAAATGGCCCATTTCACCCTGCTATCTGGTTTGCCCTCTGTGCCAGTGCTCGCTGAGCACTTTCTCCAGCAAATCTTTCGGCTGCACATTCTACCACTTCGTATTGTGTCCGACAGAGTTATATCCAATTTACATACAATTTACAACGTGTAGCAAGATACAGTATGCTGTCCAGAGTCCAGATGTGCATTGCAGCTGACGGTGGCCACTTTGAGCATCAAAGTTAAATGAGCGCCATATGCGTGACCAGCATTCAATGTTTTGGAGGGGTCATGAGTTTCATATCATAGCATTTCTGTATGCAAGGTGTCGATTCGTATCGTATTGAATTGAGGATGCCCTACAACTTTGTAATTCACTTTTTCTCTATCTCGTTCCGTTTTCAAGATAAAAATGCTAAATCCGTTCTTTTCCACCAGGTGGCGGTATAGGTGGTTTCATTGCGTAGCGCATGGCTACTTTACTATACCTAGACACAACTTCTATGCCTATAGCTGCTGCCGTTCTCAAGTTAATTGCGGTGGACAGGATATGGGTGGACACACTATATATAGATATATATATTTTTACAGTATATATATATATATATATATATATATATATATATATATTTATAGGTCTTTACAATAGTGGCGGTGAAATTGTGGAAGGTTTGATGGGTGGTTGATGGGTGGAGGTGGAGCTGGGTTGGAGCCTAGGCGGAGTCTCAAGGGTGCCTGAAAATGTTGCCAGTACAAGTCCCTCAAATTCCTAGAGGCGGCCCAGGCTGCAGTTATCTACAGTGCAGCATAATTTGGAGCTCAAAGACAAGTCTACACTGTGTTCCAAATTATTATGCAAAAAATATTTTTTCATATTTTCCTAAATTAACTTTATGAATTGCAGTCATTGTTATTTTCCAGTCATCTACTATTCGAGTATAATTGAAATGTTTTTGATCAAACTGCCTATGATAACAGTATATTTTTAAATATAATAATAAACACTCAAAATGCACTCAAAATGCATGTTCCAAATTATTATGCACAGCAGAGTTTTCAACCTTTTTATTTTTATTTTGAAAAAGAAAATGGTCAATTGTGAAATTATAAGCATTTTCAGCTTATTACAAAATGAAATCAAACAGTTTTCAAGTCAAAACTTAAATCTAGGTGATGTTACATTTGCACATAGGACCCCTTGTTCGAAAGAAGCTTCTGAACTCTCTCGTCCATTGAATTTGTCAGTTTTTGGATGGTTTGTGCTTCAATTGTTTTGCATGTGGACAGAATACCCTCCCAGAGCTTTTGCTTAGATGTGAACTGCCTCCCGCCATCATAGACACTCCTTTTGATGATGCTCCAGAGGTTCTCAATGGGGTTGAGGTCAGGGGAAGATGGTGGCCACACCATAAGTTTGTCCTCTTTTATGCCCATAGCAGCCAGAGATGCAGATGTGTTATTTGCAGCATGAGACGGTGCATTATCATGCATGAAAATGATCTAGCTGCGGAATGCACGGTTCTTCCTCCTGAACCATGGCAGGAAGTGCTGTTTTAGAAACTCCACATAGATTATGGAGTTCAGCTTTACCCCTTCAGGGATCCTAAAGGAGCCGACAATCTCTCTTCCAGCCCAAAACATTACTCCACATCCTCCTTGTTGGCGCCTTAGCCGTGTTTTCATGGGGTGTCCATCAACCAGCCATCCTCCACTCCATCCATCTGGACCATCGAGTGTTGCACAACACTCATCGGTGAACAAAACAGTTTGGAAGTCAGTCTTCATGTATCATTTGGCCCACTGGAACCATTCCTGCTTGTGTGCAGTGGATAGAGGTGGTCGACAGGATGGCTTACGCACTGCTGCAAACCTCTGAAGGACCCTGCATCTTGTTGTTCGGGGGACGTTGGAGGCACCAGCAGCTTCAAAATCTTGTCTGCTGCTATGACAAGGCATTTTAGCTGCTGCTCTTTTAACCTGACGCAATTGCCTGTTGGAAAGGTCCTCAATTGCTCCCTATCAGCACGCACACGCGTGTGCTGTGAATCAGCTACAAACTTCTTGATTGTGCGATGATCACGATGAAGTGTCTTGGCAATGTTGATTGTAGTCATGCCTTGACCTAACAACTCCACAATTTGTTGCTTCTCAGCAGCCGACACATCCTTTTTCTTTCCCATTTTGGCAAAAAACGTAGGCTGCTTAATAATGTGGAACAGCCTTCTTAAGTAGTCTTGCCTTTATTTGGACACACCTGCCAAACTAATTTTCACAGGTATCTGCAATTGCTTTCAGTGATATAAAGAGCCCTGACACACATCACCATCAATGAGTTTAAATGACAAACAAAAAAATTCTAACCTTATCACTCCAAAACTCTTTTTGCATAATAATTTAGAACACAGTGTAGAGTGTGGCCTATGTTCTCCTACATGTGAATACAGAGTGGGCACCACATTCTGCTAGAAATAGTGGCGGTTTGGTATCTTCCTCCAAGGCTGAGCGCATGCCATCATGTCTCAAAAAGGAAGCAAAATTCCCAAGCTAGTAAGGCAGCGACTGCACGATCAGTAATTTGATAAGATGCGAGTTTAATTGGCAAAAAACGTATGATCATGAGCATATGTGTGGCACCCCTGAGGTTTCAGTCACCACAGAGGTACTGCACTTTATCCAGAGGTGTAGTATTCCATCCTGGGTAAGGAGGAGGTCAACACCGGTTCACACAGAAGCACGATATCCAGGCTCGGAAACACCTCATCAGACATGGCAAGGGCGAGTTTATACCCAAAACCAGGCTGGGGGGGGTGGAGTCTTAGGAGTGAGAACACAATAGTACAAGTGGAAACACAGTGTAGAGTGTGGAAGAGAGAAAGAGGAGCAGTAGAGCAGCTAAGACCCGCAGCCTGGAGCAGGTACCACTCAGCCCAGGCACAGACAGAAGGGGTCTTAGAGATCCCGGGAGCATAATAAGCTCTCGTGGCTTTGTTCCACATATAATCTATGGGTGGAAGGACTTTGTCGCAACACAAGGACTGGTCCCTATTCTACAGGAGAAGAACCTATGGGCTCCGCTAGCAAAACCAACTTCAGCACACAAATTTGCTGGAAGGTGACCCAAAAGGACCAAGGGATAGAGCTTCATGCTACCCCAACAGGGTCCACGGGCATTGACACAGGGTTCAGTGAGCAAGGGCGCAAAGCAGGAGGGCAAAGCAAGCATAGAGATGACCAGGAAAGAGACATTTAAGAAAGATGAACCGCATTCAACCTCCGAACTACTCAGGATTGGCTGGAGCCCATCACGGGGAATCCCGGCACTCCAAAGGCAGTCCCTGATGTGTGTGTAACCTTGGAACCGGCTACAGTGAGTAAAAAGCTTGCCGCTCCGTTATTCACCTGTGCCCGCCATCATAGACTACTACCACCACTCCCATCCGCCCTTGGTCCTAGCTCTGCCTGTGGAAAGCTATACCATCTAAGCTGCATCACCATCTGCCCAAGAGGCCCCCAGCCTGCAGCGGCGGCACCCCACTTGCCGCATACCATAGGTGGCATCACAAACTACCATCCCCATCATCCATTCATCCCCCTTCCCTTTTGATTGACACCGCCGGGGTCACGGAACCGGGCCACGCCACCGTGGTGTCCCAGTAGCAGAACCGCTGTCCAGTAACCCGCAGGCCCCTGCGTGGGCGTGTCATATGCTTACTCAGTCCAGTATATAATTCCTATGTTCCATTCATACAGTTGTTGTTATTCGGTAGGACCTAGATCCAAAATAGCAGATATGCAGAGAAATCCGCGGTACCATAGATGATCCTTAGAAAACTTCAAACTTTATTCCATCTTGTTAAAAAAAGATCATCATAGTAAGGAGACAAAAACGTTGCCTTTTTTTGTCTACTCACTATTGTGATGTTTTTTAACAATTTGTAATTAAGACTGAAGTTTTACGAGATCATCTAAGGTGGCTGGAATTTCTCAAAGAGCGTATTATTGTTTCCTCAATACATAATCAGTGATGGCTAAGAAGTAGGTGTACTCAGAGTACAATATGCAATATAGGAGAATGATTATGATGGTGGCGATGATGACACCAGCCAGATACGGTGGGATTTCTTGATGCTGGCTCAGATTAATGGATGGTTTAATTTTGACAAATGAGCAGGTGATGTCGCTTCATGTGCTGTTGGAGAGTTGTAGTTTCTAGTCTACACAAGCTGAGACATCAACAGCTTATTTTCCTCTTGCATGGCTTGCAATGTGGCAAAAATTCATCTGGTGGAAACATTTAAAAGAAGTCCCACACAACAGAAGCCTGCGCATACAATTTGCCACCATTGCATCAATATCTTTCAGGTGTTACCTCCACCAACAGCATGTGCGGCATCACCTCCTCCCGAATTGAGAGCAAACAAAGTTGATTTGGTCCAAAGGAATGTTTTTGACAAATGTTGTTTGCACTGTGTATCACTAATGCTAGCAACCTCCTTGTCGGATGACATCACCTCCTCAAACCTGGTTCTCAGGTTTCGACCACCACAGAATTATCATCATCGTGACGTATGTCTCTGTATATGAAAGACCAGCTCTTCTTGCACCCTTGCCTGATCCCCACCCTATTATTTGCACTGGCTCAAAGTGCTACTATCTCTGACCAAGTCCCTACAACCTTGGTTTGCAGAGCCTGCAACACAACTTCGCGTTAATATGGTGTTCTCCATTTCCTCTGGCACCGTGTCTTCTGAGAACCAAGTCTGTCTTTTCCTCTCTTCCAAATCAAGTTTCTGGGTTAGTATGTGTGACGGGGTGTACATCAGAGCAAAGAGAGACAACAGGCCGAGGATGATCCAACAGGTTTACTAACAGGAATACAGGAACAGCACACGACAAGTCCAAATAAAACAGATTCGGGGGCACCTCCCGATAATCCAAAGTGCCAGATCACAACGTAATAGTCCTTTTCAGAGTCCCAGAAATCCCACACAATCCACTGGACGGCGAGGTCTGTCCGCAGAATCAGATCTCGCTCCCTTCCTCTTCAAAAACTCAACTCCCAACTGCATTTAGAAACAGGAGTGAATTGTTTGAGCTCGTGGGCCCGCCCCTCAAGGGTAGGGGTCTATGCAATGGTTGGGCCCACTAGAAGATTCTAGAAGGTTGGCTCCGAGATGTCTACAGGTTTGTGTAGTTGGCGTTATCCACTGCTTACGAAACAATGAGAAGTTCCCCTGGCTGTGTGGACAAGAGATAATTGCATTATGGGCCCAGAGACACAGGAGATGGGGGGAAGGTATGGTTACTTACATCCCAAGACATTTCAAAGTGTTCAGTAAGTACAACCAAAGGAAAGTGACATCACATCCTGACATAGTATTACAGCAAATACAGTGAGAAGGTAAAATACATCATGACAGTATGTTCTTTAGCCGCAAGGGTGCTGTGGGTTAGGGGTCTATGGGGCAGAACAGAAATAGGTGTAATTGTCGAACTGTAAATCTGTATAACATTAAGTGTTTACACGGCGGAGGAGGTGTACTGAGTAGAACGCTAACTCCAATTGATGGTATTGCTATCAGAGGCTATCTATCAATGATCGATATAAGTGACAGGACATATATTCCATTATGCTCTCCACTTCCACTCCAATAATATGCTTGGCAGAGGCAAAGGAGGTCAATTGAGAGGCGTTTGATGGCACTACTACTGAATAAACATATGAAACATATGCATTTAGCAGTGCCAGGGGTAGCAGTGCAGCTAACGACTAACACTTTCTTTTCTGTGATATTATTTTTTGTCTATTGCCCCACCATGACTGTTGCATTTGACGGGCCCTCGAGGTCTGGGGGGTTACTCGTCATCGGGCTGGTGTAGGGGGTGGGATGTGACAGCGACCAGAACCGGCTCCGTGACCCCGTTAGGTACTCACAGGGTTCTTATGAGGAGCAAAAATGATAATTGAACACCAGCCTGCCGATAATATCAGTGTCTGTATGTGTCTCCAATTTGACCATTTAAGCAGGTGTGGCAAAAATAGACCTGCACCATTGCCAAACAGGAATATTGAAGAGAAAAATGTGTGTAACTGCTTTTTTCTACTCTTCTTTTACTTTGGAAGGGGGAAATATTTTGGTTTAGATTTCTCCCACACTTAAAAAATTCTTAAACTTAAATAAGAAAGTCATTCCGTAGGTACACACACGGATATTAATTTGCGGCAACCGCTAAAGAAAATTGTTGTACTGCCTACGCTTGTTAAATGTGATCAGTCAAATAATTGCAAAACCTTGAATGTTTATTTTTTTTTCCATTGTTTTTTATTCTTAAAACAATTTAAGGAAAACTAAAGTACTGGGTTGTGAAGTTGATAAACAACTGTAGGTTTGCGACCGTAAATGAACGTGTTTTGTGCTCTGAGCTTCTGTTCCGCCACCAGCTCCACTGCCACCATTGCATCACCAGGACGTTTCCTCCTTCCGAGACTCCCACCAGCAGTGGCACTATTTCCTCAATATTTTGTTCCAAGATCCCTGGTTGAACCTTTTGTACTGCACTAATGTGGCAACTTTGAAATTACTCTGCTTGGCGGCTCGCCTGTGATTCATGTCTCTTCTCCTTCCTCTCCATGCAAAACCTCGAGAATGGCTTACATAGCCGAAACGTTTGCTATACCTTATGTGCACTTTTTGCAGTTTATCAAGACAATAAAACATTTTCAAAATTATCAAAATTATCTCTTGTCCCTGTATCCAAGTGCTGAGGTTATTATTAAATTATCCTCCACAGTAAAGGCATAAAATGATGGTCCTTGGCCCAATGTGCATCGGTGCTGAGTCGACTGTCAGTCAGTGCAGCCGTGGTTCCAGCCGTGGTTCCAGCTGCTGCTCACAATGCACTGGTTAGTGACTGAAGCAGTGCCAGCAGCGCCTCAATGACTGGAAGCCAGACACTGCAGGGAAGAATAAAGCTCCTTTCCTCCCAGTAGCCCGGCTTTCATTGCAGCAGCCGCATGGCTATAGAATGCTATTAATCTAGACATTAAGCAAATATCTGAAACTTAATATGATTTTTTTTACTTGCTAGGTTCCTTTTAATGACTGCAGAAGCACCTTTTATGGCAGTCATTAGCGGGCTCCTTTCTGCATTGTTGACTTTTTACAGAACAATGCAGAATAAGCATAAGAAACCCCTTTAATTAATCTGGAACCTTCTGTATTGATTTTTTTATTTATCAATGGTTTTAGTAAAATGTGAATGCAAATGTTTCAAAAAATTACTATTGTAATAAAAAAAACCCCAAAAAAAACCCCAACATAAGACAGGTTATTGAATAGCAAAACAGACTTATGAGCACTTCTAAAAGGCTAACATCCATTAAAAATCACAGCAAAGACAAAAGTACTTTACAGTGCTTATAGATTTTTGCTGTTGCTACTTAGGGCGGTGTCCAAAATTGTTCTAATCTCATTAAATGACGTGTGAAAGAATGAAATGTCAACAAGTGACTTTCACTGATAAAAAGGTGACTGCGACTGTTCTTAAGGTGGACACAAATTATATAGTGAGCTATGACGATTTCAATGCATGCTAAAAGGTGGCATTTACAATGGAGAATTATCAGACAACAAGCGTTCCTAGACCACCAATCACCCAACAAATGACCAACATATTCATTTGTTTTTGCAGATGACTTAAAATCATCATTCTCAGTGGAACATCATCCTGTGTAAACAGGACATAAGCTAACGAGAATGATGATATTCTATGCTCAGAACAATGGTACAACTGCTAGTTGGCTTTCATGTAGCCGGTCAGTGGTCATTTAATGGTCGGAGTTAGCCAGTGTAAATGCAGCACTAAGGAAAATTTACACTGACCTATAAAAGGGAGTAAAATAAAATGATTTTCTATGCACACAGAACAATTCTAGTAACTCTTGGAAACATACTCATCTTGTCAAAACAGCCTTCTACTGACCTCCAATCTACTTGCATTTAGCCCTATCGGCTGTCGTATAACAGCTGAGTTCAGCCAGTGAATAAATATGCCCCAAAGCTGCATCAAAGAATATTAATAAAGGTTACAAGATACTAAAATATCCATTAATTGTTGTTTCTTTAGTTTATTTGAAACTTTATTGCAGAGTTCTGGCGTCCCTGCACCAGCTTTTGCTCTCACATCCTGGACGCTCCCAGAGCAGGCCCTACTGCATTTCCACTATCAGGCGACTGCATTTTTCCAGTCCCCTTTGTTTTTTCTTTACCACTCTCACGGGACTGGAGCGCCTCGGGAACTTCCGGGTCAGGTTACTGCCTTCTTCCGCCAACGCTTACAGGAGTCGTGGGCGGGGTTTCTTTTTCCGCCTTTTGCTCTGCTGTGGCGCAGTTACTTTTCACAGTAAAATGGCGTCAGTTTTGCAAATAATAAAGTACAGTCCATAAAGTACAATCTTTAAGGCACACATGACCCGGTTCAGCTGGGTCCAGTTCAATCCTGTTCGTGACGCCAGAAAAAAGGGTTGTAGCACCCAGGGATATGGGGTACTCGGTCCCGGGCAATGTCTCTCTTGGGGGATGTCACGGTGGTGGCTGTTGCCCGGTTCTGTGCCCTGGGACCTTTTTGTAATGAGGATGTATTTACAAAGGATGAGGTTAGTGTTCATATGTGACGCCACTTGCGGTGTTGCAGCTAGAGATATGGAGCCGCAACTGCAGAATGTCACTACTGGGGCTTGTGTTATTTGCAGCTTGGATGGTACGTCCTCCGCAAGCAGGGCCGGGCCCTAGTGTATAAGTGTTGTGACGGGTGCTAGAAGAAGGGAGTCCACAGCAAAGTTCAGTGCAACTGGTTTTACTCACGGCTGTCTGGTAATAACTAGTTGACCGAGGCCGGCTGGTTTCACCTCCAAGTCCCCTTCTTTCCAGTGCCAGTTTAGTTCTCTGGTACCTTCTTCCCCTGCACCTGTCTCTGATAAATGGGTCCCCGTGGCGTAGAGGAACTGGGGGTCCCCGTCTGGTGGTTTGTGCACTTCTGTACACCTGACGGTAGCGTGAACCCTATGGTGATGAAGTCTCTGGTCCTGTCCCCAGCTCTCCTTTTGCTACTGAGTCTTCAAATTCTTTGGGTCAGCAAGGTCCTTGATGGTCCCCTTGCTGTGCAGGTGATAACAGGTCGGCTTGGAGCTCTTTCCTGTCATAGGGTCCTGTGCCTCGTTGGTGCGTAGTTACGGTAGTACTCCATCGTACTCCACCAGCAACCACTTCTCCTGGGTACCAGGTCACCGTTAACCCGCGTCAGACCGTCACGTCACGTCCACCTTCACACACCACACAGTCTCCTGTGTTCTCACTCTCCTCAGATGCCCCTCCCACCTGGTCAACTAGTGAACTGGTTTGGCTCCACCTCTAGTCAGCCATTGGTCCCATCCTAGCTAAGTACCATTGTATGGGGGATTGTTGGGGAAAAACTGGGATTACCTGGGTTTTTGGTGTTACCTGCACTTGATCTCCGGGTCCCTAAGGGGGTAGACCCTGCATCCTTGTGGGGATGCAGAACCTTGTAGCACCCTGAGGGTTTCAGGGGTGCTACATTAACTTAAACAACACTCGTGGTGCAAAAAACTCCACACAAAACAGTGATTTCAATATGGTAAAATAATTTATTTATTAGGTAAATGTTAAAATGTAAATATAAAACAGTAATACGTATGATAAATAATGGTGCTTCAACAAGAGGGACGATATATCAGCATAAATATTACAATTATAGTGGGCACAAGAGTAAACAAAACTTGAGTATTTGATACAAATATAATCTATTATTGTCTAAAAAAGAATAAAATTCAGATATCAGTGAATGTGTCTAGTTTATCTAAAAATTTAAATATTAACAGACAAAAATAAAATTAATTTATAGTAAAAAAAATAAATCTAATCTAGATGCAAAATATGTTTATATAAACAGTGACATATGGGAACAATTTCCAAATAATAAATTCATGTGAATTTTAAAAAAAGAAGAGTAAGGCTGCTTTCACACATCTGTTTTTTCCTGTGCGGCACAATCCGACTCTTTGCAGAAAAAACGCAACCGGTTTTCTTTGCCGCCGGTTGCGTTTTTTCCGCATAGACTTTCATTAGTGCCGGATTGTGCCGCATGGCCTTGCGTTCGGTCCGGTTTTTGCCGGATGCGGCATATTTAGCCCATGCGGCAGCTGGATGGAACGTTGCCTGGCACGTTTTTTTGTCCGGCAAAAAAAACCGCATCGCGCCGTATCCAGCCGATGCTTCGCTTTTTCCAATGCATGCCTATGGACGCCGGATCCTGCGCGATGCGGCAAAAACCGCATCCGGCCGCCGCATGCGGTGTTTTTGCACTGCGCATGCTCAGTAGCGTGCCCCAACTGGCAAAAAACGGACGGGCCGCATGTAAAAACGTATGCAAAGCATGCGTTTTTTTCGCCGCATCCGTTGCATAGGTTTTAGAGCCGGATTTAGCCGCACTGCTAAAACCGGATGTGTGAAAGCAGCCTAAGAGGCAACATGAAAAAACTAGTGTAATCCAATGCAGTGTGTATGTTCAGCAGGTTCCATGAGGCATTTATGTTGCAAGGCGCTAAGTGCTAATAAGTGACCAGTGAAGTAAAGTGCTTCAAGTATAAAGTGCAATGGTGATTGCTATAAGCGGACAATAATGCATCCAGAAGAGATTAAATGACCGATAAAGTAAAGTGCTCCTGTGCCAATAAACGATGATTACCTGATGTATACTGCTGTGTCGTCCCTTTACCCCGACGTACGTTTCAATATACGTTTCCTCAGGGGGCCCCCTGATATTACCTCTGAAAACTGGTGTAATACCCTGTGGCGCCTGAAGCCTAGGGGCGCCACAATAACAATACAACAGATTATATTACAATCAAGCAATACAGATATATGGAATGTAATCACTATATTATTTACATGTTATTTTTTCTAACACTTAATAACAGTCACTGTCAACATTATTTTAACCTAAATCCCTTTATCAGTGAAGCATCAACATCACTTCTCTGTCATTGTCATCAGCTATCTAAATAACACAAAACAGCACACGGCCCTTAACGAGGGTTTACCAACACCTGCTAGGCCACGAGTCCAATTTATTGGGCCACTTCTTTCACTAAGCACACTGACCGCTTCCTTTCCTTGAAGCATGATCTCAGTCCTTTCGTACCATATCTCTGCAGAAGAAGCAACAATTCACAAAGACATCCCTCTGCTATGGCCAGATAATCCCTTGCAACTGGTCACGATTTTCTTTCTGACTCAACCCCATCTTCCTTTTGGCTCAGGTCATAATCTTCTTCCTGGTTCAGGTCATCATGTTCCTTCTTGCTTAGGTCACATTCGTTCTCTCAGCCCAGGTCACAGATATTCAGCTATAAGCCTGCCCCTGTCTGCTGCTCATATAACCACTCTCTGAAAAGTCTAGGCGCCCACTCCACTGCAACTCTGCCTTCCCGGGCTTTTATTATTCTTAACTTCGCCACAATGGTCAGCTGACCTGGTGTCTCCTCTCATCTACTCCCTAAGGGACGTATACTTTGCTTTTCGGTTGGTACTACTGCTATTCTTCAGTCTTACCAGCATTTGTCAGCAGATGGCGACATTTACTTGCAGACAAAAAAAGAGACAGTTGCACTCTGAAATGCTTACGTATGAAAACCATGAATTGAAGAATATAGATATGCATTACGTCTAAAATTGGGATATTTAGCATACCAAAATGGCCAGTTTTTCAGATCAATTGCTTCGTGTTCAGAGTATTCGTCTTTTGAATATATCCTATGTAATCTGAGGAATTGCCCTATAGGGACCACTTTTACAGTTGCACCAGGATATGATGATGAAGCATGTAGAAGTGTATTTACAGAAGACGGCTTACGAAATATATATTGGTCTATAAACAATTATGTTCATCACGTATAACCATCACATCCAAGAATTCCACTGATTGAAGATTGTATTGATATTTAAGATGAATGTTCAGGTTATTTGAATTGAGTTTGGTCATGAATTTATGCAATTCTTCCTCTGAACCTTGCCAGATCATAAAGATGTCATCGATGTACTGCGCCCAAAGAATGACGCAGTCCCTCACCAACATCCAATATGACAAAAATAGGTTTCGCTCTCACACCCGCAAGAAAAAGTTGGCATACGTGGGGGCAAAAGAAGCCCCTTTAGCTATTCCCTGGAGCTTAGAAAGACCCCTTGAAAATAAAAAAGTTGTGTGACAGTGAGAATTCTAGGAGTGAAAGTATGAATTCACTCATAGCTGGAGATGAGTTTGAGAATTGTAGAAAAAATGTCATAGCACGTAAGCCGTCATCATGCTTGATATTCATGTAGAGTGATTCTACATCGTATATAACTAGTAGTGCTTCATCATTGATATATACGCCGTCAATTCTCTTGAGGAAGTCTCCAGTATCTTTTATAAATGAAGGCAATGCTTCCATTAAAGGCTGGAGTTTGGCATCAATTAATTTATTGGCATTTTCTAAAAGATTATATCCCCCAGACATAATGGGCCTACCCGGCGGCGTCTCACTGCTCTTATGTATTTTTGGTAAGAGGTATGGAGTGGGAATAGTTGGTTCAAGAACATGTAGTGCTGATTATAGTTCTTGAATGAGGCATTAAATGAGCTGAGGAGGTTGAATGTAAGTTTTTTTTATACCATTCTTTATTTTTCAATTGCTTAAATTCTTCTGCCTCATACATGTCCATTGGCCAAACAACAATGTTCCCACCCTTGTCTGCTAGCTTAATAACAATATCCTCCAATTTTCTGAGATTGTTAAGACAGATCCTTTCCTCTCTATTCACGTTGTTATTAAAAATATGTTGTGAAATATTTTTGAGATCCTTGTTAACAACCTGAATGAAAAGGTCAATATTACTGCAAGCAGACAAGGGGGGAAATTTCTTGGAGCGTGGAATAATGAATGGGGGATCTTACCATTTTTAGATGTATTGTGTTCAGATGCCAATTAATGAAGTTTAGCTACCGCCTCATGTTCTACTTCTGTTGGAAACAAATCAGATAAGGTGTTGTCATGAAAAAATGTCTTAAATGTAAGTGATCTAACAAAAAGGTGAAGATCTTTTATAACAGTAAAAGGATCGTATTTCACCCTAGGGTAATAATAATAATAACATTTTTATTTACATAGGGCCAATATATTCCACAGCGCTTTATGTGACGCCCTGGCCGGGCCAAATAGTCACAGATAGGGAACGGTGTAGTGCAGAACCCTAACAGGTGACAGCAGCCAAACACATAAAACCCTAGTCACCTCCCTCAGTGCTTGATGGACACACTAGGGGGCAAAAGCAGGCAGTTGGAAGACGCCCACCAAGGAGTCTCAGACAGCCTGGGGCGGGATAATTTAGTTCTGTTCTAGAGTTCAAGTCTAGAGGTCAAGTGGAGAGGTGTGTGGGCTGGAGCTGTGTGCAGCTCCAGCAGAGGAAGGACTCAAACTGAACCGGTGCCAGGGTAGGAGCCATGGTACTGCTGGCTAGGAGGCAGACGGCGGTCTCCGTCTGCAGGAGCCGGGAAGATGGCTCGGTGAAACCGTGGTGGACCGGGACAGGGAAGTGGCCCGCCGATACCAACCCGGGGGAACCAACTCAGAAACTGGAGCACAAAGTGGGGTACTCAGACCCTGAAGCTAGGTCCAGAAGCTACTGGGGGCTAGCTAATTCACTGACTGCGGCCAGGACTAGATGTCCTGTCCCACCCAAAGTCCCGACTGAAGACAACAGCCCAACGAGGGGCTCAGAGATCCCACGGGCCAGTGTCTGTGGGCAAAGGGTTCCTCAGGCAACCAAAAGCCGGGAGCGGACTCCTGAAGTAGCAAGCGCAGGTAGTCCACCATCACAAACAGGTGCAGGAGAAAGACAGAGACCACCAACCGGGTGGGGGACCAGACTGCAGCCGGCTGCGGGCACCGACCACAATCACCTTGGTTTACCAGAGACTCGTGTGTTTACTAATAGTGAGTACACCAGTACCCTCCGGCCGCCCATCTCCCTGCACCGCCAAACATTCCCCCAATGGGTCCCAGGGCCACCATCCCTGCCCATGAAGGGGTTAAGAACTTGCTGCCAAACTTCTCCCCCGGGTGCCCTGTAACTGCAGCGGTGGTGTCCACCTTCACCACATGCCGTGGGTGGCGTCACGAACTTAATACGGCTCCGGCTGTACACCTACGTCCCCAAACCACCAAACCCCTTTTAATTGAAGTGACCGCAGGACCTCCGGGTTCGGAGACCCTCGAGCCACCCACTGAAGGTCCAGATCCAAGCAGCTCGGCTGCCGAGCACGGGGCGGTACACTTTACAATTCAGAGAGACATGTACAGACAATATGAGACATTACAAAATAACAAAATTCAGATACCAAGAGGGGTGAGGGCCCTGCTCGTAAGCTTACAGTCTATGAAAAAATAGGGGGGCATAAAAGGTGAATGGGGGGGGACAAAAGCTTGTCATATATGATCCAGCCATTGATTTAATAGGGATTTCAAAACCAGCTGCATGGACCGGTCGCCAGCCAGAATTTATACAAGTACAGAGTATAAGAAAGTACATGAAGAGGAATGCAACCAGAAGATACAGGGGACAAGAATTTGAAGTACACTTTATGAAGGGCAGAAAGGGACTAGATTAGATGAGGGAGGTGAGGTGATAGGGTAGTCTAAAGAAATGTATTTTTAGTGCCTTCTTAAAGGCGTGGATGATGGGAATTAATCAAATTGTTCTTTGTAGTGTGTTCCAGAGCATTGGCACAGCTTGTGAGAAATCTCAAAGATGGGAATGGGAGGTTCGAATTATTGAGGATATCAGTCTTAGGTCATTAGCAGAATGGAGGACAAGGGTGGGAGATGGAGATGAGGAAGGAGATGTAGGGTGGTGCGGAACTGCGGAGAGCTTAGTGGGTGAGAGTGATAAGTTTATATTGGACAATGTAACGGATAGGCAACCAGTGCAATGACTGGCACAGGGTGGAGGCATCGGTGAACTGGTTGGAGAGGAAAATGATCCTGCTGTGGCATTCAGGAAGGATCAGAGAGGGGACAGTTTAGTAGAGAGCAATAAGTAAGTCCTCTATTTAGGATCGATAGCTCCATGATAGATAGATTATGTTGGCTAAGTTTAATTACCTTGGAGCCATATGTCATGTTTTCTGACACATATGTCCGTTTATTTGGACCTGCTTGAAAACTTTATTTCCTCTTAGTGCTAGAACCTATAGAAGATGACGTATTGGCCAATTATGAGGCATCAGATATTCCTCCGGTCGATGTAATTGATGATACAGAAAATTACTGATTTCTATTATCACCTTCCCAAGTTACTCTTCTCCATCTATACAGTTTCTTCATTTGTGAACCCTTTAGATCCCTTGTCAGTTTAACAATTTGTGTTTCTTGGATATTTTTTACCAATGTATCAAGTTGTTTACTGATATCCCCATCAATCTCTTTAAGTCGTGATTCAGAAAGCTCTCTTTTATTAGCCTCATAGGTTTCAGAAATTTGTTTGTCAATAGATGTGATGGTTTTATTGTTTAATCTAATCAACGACGCCATAAGTTTATTGGAGGTGTTATTGCATACATCCTCCCATTCCATGATGAAATCCATATCCTTAATGGAAAATAAGGGTATCACTCTAATAAGTAGGCCTCTAGGAATTAGTTACTTGGTAATATCATTTTCTAGAAATGCCTTATTCTACCATGTCCTGGTCCTCCTAATGAGGTGATTTTTGATGTTAGGTATATTGGTATGATTTGTCTGACCACCTGCTATATTGGTGAGACAATCAGAACGAAAAACCTGGTAATGCGTCCCAGCCAGAGAGATTCACTGGCTCAGTAGTCCATAATGCTTGGAAACCTGTGCTAAACACAGGACAAATTAATCATAGAAGGAAAATACAAGCAAAATACACCCCGCACCACAAAAAAATGTAAATAATAAATTGAAAATAAACCTGTGTTCTCAAGGGTGTGACTTGACCATAACCATAACACAACCATCGGAACTACAACTAGATAAAGTACTCTCAGAACAAAAAATGACAAAAGAGGTAATAAAATATAGTTAATTTAATTAATGTAAATAATTAAAACAAAGAAAATAGGCAAAAAAAATAGTATCACAACATATAATAAAAACTGGGGTTGATGTGCTCAACATTAGTTATTCACCAATAATTACAACAAAATACAAAAAAATACAAAAAGATACAAAAAATTGCAAATGTTCTCTCATTAATAGTGATGAGCGAGTACCAAAAAGCTCGGGTGCTCGAGGCTCGGGCCGAGCATCCCAAGATACTCGTGTACTCGGCCCGAGCACCGAGCCCAATGTTATCCTATGGGAGACCCGAGTATTTTTGTGAAATGACCCCCGGCAGCATGTAGAAACCCTAAAAATGTCACAAAAGTCTCAGAAGAGTGCTCAAATGACATGGCAACAGCATGGGGAAGACCCCTTGAAGCATTTATCACTCAAAAGTCACAGCTGTGAACAATTTTGTCCGAGTTTTACGCCATTTTTACGGACTCACCAGAAAACCTTCCAAAATGACACCAAAATGAATTTTCATGGCGGAAATGTTAAGGGCACATACCCAATAGTGAGATAGAGCTGGTATATGTTACTTTTTGAGATTAATACATGAAAGATTTTACGTAAAACATTGTGTGGCACTCCGATGTCCAAAACGCACGTTTTGTGCTTTTTACTAGCGTGTCGGTCATTTTTTTTTTTCATTCTATCTCCCGTCGGTCGGTCTCGCTCTGTCTGTCTCTCTCTGTCTTGTCTGTCCCCCTCTCACAGTCTGTTGGTCATTCTCCCCCCTCTCTCTTACTTACCGTTCCCCGATCTCCGGCGCGGCGCTGCACAGCTGTTCACTAAACTCCGGCGGCTTTTCCTCTTTTGAAAAAGCTGGCCGCTCATTAAACAATCTCGTATTCCCTGCTTTCCTGCTTTTCGGCGCCTATGATTGGTTGCAGTGAGACACGCCCCCACGCTGAGTGACAGGTGTCTCACTGCACCCAAACACAGCAGCCGGTGGGTGTGTGTATACTGTGCAGTGAAATAAATAATTAAATAATTAAAAAAAACGGCGTGCGGTCCCCCCAATTTTAATACCAGCCAGATAAAGCCATACGGCTGAAGGCTGGTATTCTCAGGATGGGGAGCTCCACGTTATGGGGATCCCCCCAGCCTAAAAATATCAGTCAGCAGCCGCCCAGAATTGCCGCATACATTATATGCGACAGTTCTGGGACTGTACCCGGCTCTTCCCGATTTACCCTAGTGCGTTGGCAAATCGGGGTAATAAGGAGTTAATGGCAGCCCATAGCTGCCACTAAATCCTAGATTAATCATGTCAGGCGTCTCCCCGAGATTCCTTCCATGATTAATCTGTAAATTACAGTTAAAAAACACACACACCCGAAAAATCCTTTATTAGAAATAAAAAACACTAACAAAGTCCCTCATCACCAATTTATTAACCCCAACAAACCCTCCATGTCCGGCGTACTCCACAGTCCTCCAGTGTTGCATCCAGCTGTGCTGCATGAAGGTGACAGGAGCTGCAGAATACACCGCCACTCCTGTCAGCTTCACACAGCAACTGAAGACAGCCGCGCGATCAGCTGAGCTGTCACTGAGGTTACCTGGATCCAGCGGTGGATGCAGCGGTGGCCGCGGGTAACCTCAGTGACAGCCCAGCTGATCGCGCTACTCACCGCCGCACCGGTCAGCTCTACGCAGCAACTGAGGTGAGTATAGCGATCAGCTGAGCTGTCACTGAGGTTACCTGGATCTAGCGGTGGATGCAGCGGTGGCCGCGGGTAACCTCAGTGACAACTCAGCTGATCGCGCTACTCACCGCCGCACCGGTCAGCTCCATGCAGCAACTGAGGTGAGATTAATCATGGAAGGAATCTCGGGGAGACGCCTGACATGATTAATCTAGGATTTAGTGGCAGCTATGGGCTGCCATTAACTCCTTATTACCCCGATTTGCCAACGCACTAGGGTAAATCGGGAAGAGCCGGGTACAGTCCCAGAACTGTCGCATCTAATGTATGCGGCAATTCTGGGCGGCTGCTGACTGATATTGTTAGGCTGGGGGGCTCTCCATAACGTGGGGCTCCCCATCCTGAGAATACCAGCCTTCAGCTGTATGGCTTTATCTGGCTGGTATTAAAATTGGGGGGACCGCACGCCGGTTTTTTTTAATTATTTATTTATTTTACTGCACAGTATAGACACGCCCACCGCCTGTTGTGATTGGGTGCAGTGAGACACCTGTCACTCAGCGTGGGGGCGTGTCTCACTGCAACCAATCATAGGCGTCTGTGGGCGGGGAAAGCAGGGAATATGAGATGGCTGTGTGCAGAGCACAGGGTGCCCGCCGGTATAAAAGCTCGGTCACGCTGTGCAGGCCGACCAATCACTGCAATTCCACAACTAACAGGGCTGTGGCATTGCAGTGGTCTGCCAGCCAATCCCTGCATGAGGGCTGGCTCTCAAAAGAGCGCCAACATGCAGGGATGAAGACCACGAGTACAGCACGAGTATCGCGAAATTACTCGGTCCCCGCCGAGTAGCCCGAGTACAGTGATACTCGTGCGAGTACCGAGTAGTAACAAGCATACTCGCTCATCACTACTCATTAAATATTATTTGTAGTCATGTAACAAATCATATAATGTCCACCTGACATAACAATAAATTAATAAATAAAAAGTGCAGGAATGCAATCAAACCATAACCAAAAAAACGAATTATATAGAATAAATATTCCACTTACATAGTGTAGTCAATAAATACTGTAATATATATCTGTGTAGCAAACCATATAATAAATAAATAAATAATTGATTCTTATTTATTTGTTATTTTTATTTATTATTTATTCATTATTATTTATCTAGTATTTGTGTTACCCACTTAATTCTTCAGGTGTTTCATTTAATTTTCATGACGCTTGCACTTTCTGCACTTTTTGGCCCTAGCGATCTATTATAGTTTTGTGTCGCCCAGGGCTATGGGGTACTCGGTCACAGGCAGTGTATTGCTGGGGAGATGTCACTTGGTGGCCGTTGCCCAGTTCCATGTCCCTGGGGACGCTTTTTAAAAGGGGTATATTTACAGAGGAGATTAAATGAAAGTTTATCACGTGACGCCACTTGCGGGTTACGGCTATGTAGATGGAGCCGCCGCTGCACAGTTCTCACTACTGGGGCTGGTATTGGTGGCAGCCTGGATATTAGGCCCTCCGCAAGCAAGGCCGGGCCCCAGAGGATAGGTGATGTAGATGGGTGCAGAAAGATGGTAGGCCACACAAGGGGTTGCAGTGTAACTGGTTCCTTTACTCACAGTGAGATGGAAACTGGTCACCCGAGGAAGGCTGGTCTTGACCGCTGGTCGCCTTAGTCCCAGTGCTGGTTTAGTGACCTGTTGACTTCTTTCCCCTGCACATGTCTTTGGTTGGTGGGTCCCTGTGGCTTGGAGCTTCTGGGAGTCCCCTCCAGTTAGTCTCTCAATGGTAGTCCATATGACGGTAACGTGAATCCTGTGGGGTCGGAGTCTCTGGTCCTGTTCCCCAGTTCTCCCGTTGCTACTGTGTCCCAAACTTCAAGGTCAGTGAGGTCCTTGATAGTCTCCTCACTGTGCAGATTTTATCAGGTTTGCCTGGAGCATTTGCCTGACCTAGGATTCTGTACCCCATTGGTGCTATGGTTCCGGGAGCACTCCACCGTACTCCACCGACAACCACATGCCTGGGCCCTTAGGTCACCGTCACACTCCGGTCAGTGCTTCCACTCGCTCTCTCTCTGCCAGGGACTAACTCCTCTGACTGTCCACTGTCTGCCCCTCCCACCTGTTCGTCTAGTGGACTGGATCGGCTCCACCTCTAGGTGGCCATCCATTAGGTCCAACCCTTGTCTGGCACCAGTCTTTGAGGAATTTGGGGAAAAACAGGGATTAACTGGAATGTTTTTGTTGTTACCGGCACTAGTCTTCTGGGTCCCTGGGGGTAGGCCTTGCATCCTGGTGGGGATGCAGTACCTTGTAGCTCCCTGATAGCTTCAGGGGCACTACATTCCCCCTTGGTTAATTCCAGCACGTCCTTGGGCTGCAAAGTGACATAGGTTAACACTTTTTATTATACATGGTAAACATCAACAATAACATTCTTTCCTCGCAGGTGAGGCATTGGCTTGAACATTGCAACTGGAGTACCCCTTCCCATCACCCACCACCCAAAGGTCCTGGTCCAAAAATCCCTAGGAGGAAGGTCACCGGTTTCCTTGGTGACCAGGTCTTGGTCGCCTCTGCCGCAGACCCTTCCTGCAACCATACTCTCCTTGGTGGCAGTGTCAATTAGGGTCCACTGGTAAGGTTGTACTCTGGTATTTCACAACTGGTGCAACTATTTACAGGTTAAAGTTTTTGACTGCTGCCAATCCTGCAGTCTGGGTCCATTTTTATCAAATATGCAAACTGGTTAAATGCAACATTTTTCCTCACTTATTTTGTATATTTACACTATTAAACTGGAACAGTCAACAAAAAGAACATTTGGGTAGCTCAGTAGGTTACAGCTACCAGGGTACTGGAAAGGGGCCATCTGGATCAACTGGCCTCCTGGGATCAGCACTCACAGTCTAGGTACACTCGTCCCTTGCACCTCTACTGCCTCCTGACGGCAGCTGGGGGATTGGTGTTGTAGTAGGAGCGGGAGCTGGTTTCTCTGCAATGACCTCCACATCAAGGGCGTACCAGCTCCGCTCCCCATAGTGACGGGTATCGGGTATAGGTGACCTTGTCTCCTACATGCAAGTCCCGGTCAAGGTGTCCATTAGGGAGATGCGGTCTCACATCCCGACGGGAGATGAAGACTCCTTCCTTCAAGCCGGGCTCCGCATTTAAACCCCACCCCATTTTCAAGTTGAAGCGTTCCACCACCCCCTGGTACAGCAGTCCCCGTGCCCAGTAGCTGGCACGCCGCAGGCACTGTTTCTACTGGAGGTCTCTGTCCTCCGCCTGCGCCCAGTGGGCCTCCCGCTGCTCACGCTCCCGGGCCTGCTTTGTGATGAGGGCCTGGCATGCCCTGTGGGTGTCCTCCTCAACACGGGCCCGCTCCCAGGTGACGACCGCTGCTCCCCCACTACCTGGTTCAGGGTAGCTCACTGCCGGGTCCCTGACAGCGACTGGGAATAGTATCTGGGAGTAGTCGTCAGCGATGGCGGTGGCCTCCTCCGTGGCTCCTGATGACGATGCAGCCTGATCTATCGTCACTGGGTCAGAAGGCGGTGTTACTTGACCCTTGTCCACTGGAGAAGGTGATGCAGCCGGGTCTGATCTGGCCGGGGAAGTCTGTACTACCTGGTTTTTCTCAGCTGGAGAAGGTGATGTGACCTGGTCCGGTCTGGCTGGATCTGGCGGTGATGCGGCCTGGTCGAGGATGGACTCCGGCATACAGGTTGATGCGGCCTGAACAAGTGGCACCCTACTCTCCTGGGCCCGCATGGTCGCCACCACTCCCATCATCTCTGCCCTGGCATTCTGTGGCAGGGCCTCCGGGCTCCCTGCTTCCAGTTTTGTTTTACATTCCGGACACTCCCAGGGGGCTTTCACTTCGCGCCTTTTTCACTACTGTGGCGCAGTCACTTTTTACACCAAAAATGGCGGCAGTTTCACTAATAGTAAAACACAGTCCATAAACACTTATGATTAAGGACTCTTTTGTTTTTATTATGAAGTCCGAAATGCGTAAAGGCTATCGATTTTTCCATCTGCGGTCTCCATATGTTTTTTAAGATGTACTAATAAAGGAGGTTTTTTTTATCTTATCTGGAATTGGTGCTGGGTCCAAACCTTTCATTTCCCTTGTCCTTTACATGCTGGCCTGGACTAACCAGCGGACTCCGTGCACCCCTGAGATCTTGCTGTATTGGGTGACAGGTGAGCTGAATTTTTCTCTTTTCACCAATAGTAAAACATAGTCCATAAACACAGTCTATAAGGCACACATCACCCGGTATAACCGGGTCCAGTTCAATCCTGTTAACAGCGCCAGGAAAAAGCTGTGTCGCCCAGGGCTATGGGGTACTTGGTCCCGGCGGTGTATTGCTGTGGAGATGCCACTTGGTGGCTGTTGCCCGGTTCTGTGTCTCTGGGGACGCTTTTCAAAAGGGGTATATTTACAGAGGAGATTAAATGAAAGTTTATAATGTGACGCCACTTGCGGGTTGTGGTTATGAAGATGAAGTCGCCGCTGCACAGTTCTCACTACTGGGGCCGGTATTGGTGGCAACCTTTATGTTAGGCCCTCCGCAAGCAGGGCCGGGCCCCAGAGGATAGGTGATGTGGATGGGTGCAGAAAGAAGGTAGGCCACACAAGGGCTTGCAGTGAAACTGGTTCCTTTACTCACAGTGAGATGGAAACTGGTCACCCGAGGAAGGCTGGTCTTGACCGCTGGTCGCCTTAGTCCCAGTGCCGGTTTAGTGACCTGGTGGCTTCTTTCCCCTGCACCTGTCTTTGGTTGGTGGGTCCCCGTGGCTTGGAGCGTCTGGGAGTCCCCTCCGGATAGTCTCTCAATGGTAATCCGTATGACAGTAGAATGAACCCTGTGATCTCGGAGTCTCTGGTCCTGTTCCCCGGTTCTCCCATTGATACTGTGTCCCGAACTTCAAGGTCAGTGAGGTCCTTGATGGTCCCCTCACTTTGCAGATTTTATCAGGTCTGTCTGGAGCGTTTGCCTGACCTAGGATTCTGTACCTCGTTGGTGCTATGGTCTCGGGAGTACTCCAGCATAATCCACTGGCAACCACACCCCTGGGCCCTCAGGTCACCGTCACACTCCGGTCAGTGCTTCCACTTGCTCTTTCTGTCACCGACTAACTCCTCTGACTGTCCACTGTCTCCTCCTCCCACTTGTTCGTCTAGTGGACTGGATCGGCTCCACCTCTAGGTGGCCATCCATTAGGTCCAACCCTAGTTTTGCACCAGTCTTTGGGGAATTTGGGGAAAATAAGGGATTAACTGGAATGTTTTTGTTGTTACCGGCACTGGTCTTCTGGGTCCCTGGGGGTAGGCCCTGCATCCTGGTGGAGATACAGTACCTTGTAGCTCCCTGATGGCTTCAGGGGCGCTACAGTTTACCATGAGAAGGTATATACAAACAGTATATATATAATGTATAGTTCACTGTGTAGGATTTATGGAGTTAATGATACATTATCTGTTCCAACAATGTTACTTTTATATTTATGTATTACACTATAGTTTACTTATTTGCATATACATAGGTTTAATATATTATATGGCAGACAATGTTCTTTTCCTCCGGAGCCCACATATATTGGTGTCCTGATGGTACGCATGCTTGCAAGTCAGTTCTCGGCAGGTCCTCTTTCGCCTGTATCTCCATGTGGTCTGTTTGCTCACAAGGACATTGTGATGCGGAAGATCACATGACGCAGGTGGAGCGGGGCAGCTGGAACTACCTTTTGCGTGTGCATCATTCTGCTTCAGGTCCCTATTCCATTGGCAGCCATTCCATAAACCCCCTTCACCTCCGATGATGCATCCCCTGATGAAAAAAATTCCGAAACGTGTGTCGGGGTGAGAGCGGTGTGCGCCATATACAGGTTATACATTGATATAATATATCTCTCTCTACAACCATGTACTAGCATATATAATCTACACGTGTGTAGCTTGATGCCTGATTGTATATATAATATAGCAGTGACTGTGATTAATACATACTTTTCTCACATTTATATAAACTTGATAGTCAGTCCTGCTTCATAGCCTGTGTTATACCTAGACAATACAAATTCTGTTTCGCTCTAGACTCTATAGATATAGTGTAGCAGTGAATGCAACCAGCACATATTTACTTCATATTTATGGATATAATTAATTAATTGATTATGTTAGTAGTTGCATTTGCACTTTACTATCCATTACTATTTATTTATTTATTATATGGGTTGCTACACAGATAATCTCTATTTATTGACTACACTATTTATTTTATATAACGTCAGCTGGACATTATACAATTTTTTTACATGACTACGAACAATATTTAATGAGAGAACATTTATAATTTTTTGGATCTTTTTGTAATTTTTGTATGTTGTAATTGTTGATGAATAACTAATATTGAGCACATTGCACCTCATTTTTATTATATTTTGTATGATACTATTTTTGCCCTATTTTCTTTGTTTTAATTATATACATTAATAAAATTAACTATATTTTATGACCTCTTTTTTCATTTTTTTGTCTGAGAGTACTTTATCTACTGTTGGTTCCGATGGTCATTATGCTTATGGTCTAGTCACACACTTTAGCATACATAGATTTACTTTCAATTTATTAGTTACATTTTTGTGGTGCGGGGCGTCTTTTGCTTGTATTTTCCTTCCAGAGTAGGTACCCAGTATATGAGCTATGCCTTAACATAGCTACTGGGCAGATATAAAAATTGCCATTTTTGTATGCCAATATCATAATTTTTTCTTAGATTGCATTAGCAATAATGCATATCTATATTCTTACATTCATGGTTTTCGTGTTTTAGCATTTCAGAGTGCAACTGTTTCTTTTTTGTCATGTTATGTTATGTTATGTTCAGACATTCCTGTTCAAATTGCTGTTTTGAAAGTGCAGTCAGTCTTTTTGTCTAGAACATGGGAATCATGCCTTCTAATCATGCACCCCTACCCCACTAGCCTCAGATGATTTTATTCTCTATAACAGGTTCCTACTTGCCCATACACAGTAGGTTTATAAACTCAGAGAAAGGCTTCAGTTCAGGGTAGGTACATAGTATATGAGCTATGCCTTGACGTGGCTACTGAGCAGATATAAAAATGGCTATTTTTGTATGCTAAATATCTCAATTTTTTCTTAAATTTCCTTTAGTGGTAATGCATATCTGTATTCTTACATTCATGGCTTTCATGCTTTAGCATTTCAGAGTACAACTGTCTTTTTTTTGTCATTTTATGTTATGTTCAGTTATACGCTGTTCACATTGCAGTTTTGGGAGTGCCATCAGTCTTTTTGTCTAGATTTACGTTGAGACATTTAGTTCTATATTCCTCTATTCCCTTACAACATTGGGATGACTTTTATGCTTTAGCAAAATAAAAGTTACAGTATATCACAAAAGTGAGTGCACTCCTCACATTTTTGTAAATATTTGAATATATCTTTTAATGGAACTACACTGAAGATATGACATTTTGATACAATATAAAGTAGCCAGTGTACAGCTTGTCTAACAGTGTAAATTTGGTGTGCCCTCTAACTCAACACACAACTATTAACATCTGTGCCCAATTAGCCATTTTCTCCCCCTGGTGTCATGTGATTCCTTAGAGTTACAAAGTTTTAGGTGTGAATGGGGAGCAGGTGTGTTAAATTTGATGTTATCACTCACACACATTCTCATATTGGTCACTGGAGGTTCAGCATGGCACCTCATGGCAAAGAATTATCTGCGGATGTCAGAAATAGAATTAATAGAATTGTTGCTCTATATAAAGATGGCCTAGGGTATAATAAGATTGCCAACACCTTGAAACCAAGCTGCAGCCCTGTGGCCAAGACCATACAGTGGTTTAACAGGACAGGTTCCACTCAGAACATGTGCGGCATGGTCAACCAAAGAAGTTGAGTGCACATGCTCAGCATCATATCCAAAGGTTGTCTTTTTTAAATAGATGTATGAGTGCTGCAAGCATTGCTGTAGAGGTTAAATGGGTAGGAGGTCAGCCTGTCAGTACTCAGAACATAAGCTGCACAGTGCATCAATTTGGTCTGCATGGCTGTCATCCTAGAAGAGAAGGAAGCCTCTTCTAAAGATGATGCACAAGAAAACCCACAGTTTGCTGAAGACAAGCAGACTAAGGACATGGATTACTGGAACCATATCCTGTGGTCTGATGAGAAGTTATTTGGTTCAGATGGTGTAAAGCGTGTATGGTGGCAACCAGATGAGGACTACAAAGACAAGTGTGTCTTGCCTACAGTCAAGATAGTGGTGGGAGTATCATGGTTTGGAACTGCATGACTGCTGCTGGCTGCGGGGAGCTACATTTCATTGAGAGGACCATAAATGCCAACATGTACTGTGACTAGAGATGAGAGAACTCAAGGTTCAGTTCGTACTAAACACAGACTTTACAAAAAAAACAGAGATCGAGTTCGGAGTCCGGGTGCTTTACATATGCAAACCACTCACGCAGGCATTGCTGTACTCTAGTACGCTCTGTGCTCAGCCACGTGCAAGCCACTTGCAGTGTTTGATCAGCCCACAATGGGGGTAACAACAGCGTGATTAAAAGTAGTGAGCACCAAAAAAAAAGAAAAAGGAAAAGCCCCACTCACCCACGCCTGAAAGTATTCTGTTAATGGCTGGCTGCATGTGAGCAGAAACTTGAACTGCCCAATTAGTGACTTCTATTGGGGTCAGGTCAATGTTGGGTCCCAAACAAACTTTATCTAAAGCCACTGAACAGAACTTTCATACGTCTGCTAATCTTTAACTGTGACATACTGAAGCAGAGCATGGTACCCATCCCTTCAGAAACTTGGCCACATGGCAGTATTCCAACATGATAATGTGACGCCCTGGCGCCGCCAGGTGGTCACACACCAAAAAGGCACAACACCTTCCCCCACAGGGTTACACCACCCAACAAAACCTTAGTCACCCCCCCAGGGTAGGACAGGCACACCAGTGGGCGGGACCAGGCGGAAGGAAAATGCCCACCTAGGGGTCTAGAGAACCCGGGGCGGGAAAAGAAGTAGTACAAAGTTGAGTTTGAAGTGGAGAGTTGGAGTAGAGGAGAGAGGAGAAAGGAAAAGTGGAGTTGAAGTGCAAGCGCAAGCCAGAGGGGAAAGGCGTCGGGGTTGGAGCCCCGGCGTGCTGGCTAGATGGCAGACGGTGGTCCGTGTCTGTCAGGAGACGGGAAGACAGCTGCTGGAGATCCGAGTTGGACAGGGACAGGGTAGGAGGCCGCCGGTACCGACACCGGAGAACCGACCTGTAAACCGTGCACAGAGGACCCTGAAGCAAGGACTGGAACAATCGTTTTTGTTAATTAACCAGTTGAGGAGAGGATTATAGGTCCTGTCCCACCCAAAGTCACACAAGAGCAGACCGGCAGCCCACCACGGGGGATAGTGCATCTGCCAGGGCCCCATAGATCCCAAGGGTCAGCGTCTGCGGGCAAAGCTCCCACGACCTACCGAGTAGTCTAAAGAGAACTAAAATAGTGCAGAGGAAAGTGACACAGACCATTACCCCGGGGGAGGGACCAGAATACACCCGGCCGTGGAGCTCCGGCCACTGGCACCTTGGTTTACCACAGGACTTGTGTGATTCCTTTGACTGTGAGTACACTAACATCCCCTGGTCCAACCGGGCGTGCCGGCCCCTGCAGCCACCATCCTCAGCACAGAGATACTGGGCCCCGGGGCATTCACCCTTACCCACAGAGGGTTAGAAACAACTAGCTGCCATTCCAACGCCCTGGGTGCTCCCCAATAGCAGCGGTGGTACCCCAACTTACCACACACCGTGGGTGGCGTCACGGACAATATAGAAAATCCCACATACAAACAAACCCCTTTTTATTCGAAGTGTCCGCGAGACCCCCGGGTCCGGATACCCCTCGAGCCACACTGTAGATCCAGATCCGAGCAGCCCGGCTGCTGGTGTGGGGCGGCAAAATAATGACGCCAAACTCATTTACCTGCGCATGCGTCGCCTCTGCGGCCATTTTCTTTAAGTCCATCGAGTCAACTTCAGGCATTTCAACGGAGCCTGCAGTCAGCTCAATTCTCCTGCCGCCGAGATACCCCATTCTGTGACACACCTGCAGCCCACTCACAGATCAATGGCACCCGCCTTGACACCCCCAAGCATGTACTGTGACCCTGCCTCCTATGATCCAGCTCCACCACCGTCGCCCCAGTAATCCATATTCGGGGGATTCAATGGACCCTCCTGAGCCGTAACACCCCCTCCTCTGAGCCCGCAGCATCACCTACCCTGCCTTCTGTGACCTTCCTGAGCTGCTCCACCACTGCCGCTCTCCCTGGTGAGCATTAGGATTAACACGCACTAGGATTATAAAACGGATCTTCAATTTAACATTAAAAATTATTTTTTTACTATTTTCCTCCTCTAAATTGGGGTGCGTCTTATAATCCAGTGCGACTTATAAACCGAAAAATACATGAATCAAATATTTACAAAAATCTGAGGGGTGTATTCACTTTTTAATACTGTAGTACAGTATTCTATGCTTTTTCCTTGTGTTAATAATTACTTAATGTAGGGTTTCTATACATTATTTTGAAGCCTGCTTGCACATAGAAAAGCGAGGTATTATAGTAGAGATCATTCCCACTGAGTACATCTTGTCATAGTGGCATTACTTTTACGCTTTTTTAACTTAAAAAGTTAACTAAGTGCCCTATGTTTTTTACGTTTTCCCATTTACTTTTGTGCATTGTTTCTAATCTAGATTATACGAGTATTCTCTCAAATTAGGCAACAAAAAACTGGTGACAGTTACCCCCTACAGCTATCTTCACAAAACTATCTGTGGGTTATACTATTCTACTGCGCAGAAATAGTATCTTTTGTACTGGTAAAAGAAATGCATGTGAGCAAAGATTTAGGTATATGTATATTGGAAAGTGGTATAATTTTCTATTCTATATAGAATAAACAGAATACACTTTTAAGTGTCCTGTAACAGCTGAATATCTGAGTAGATATTATACGGGATTATACATAGTATACATCATGTTTAGTATTATGTGTTTAACATTGCAATACACTGCCACCTTGTGTTCATCATTATCTCTTATAACAATATTTTTTAAGAAATGGTCCTATATAACAGATTGGCCCTTGACTGAAAAGCCACTCTAGCATTTGGAAGCACACAGATGGGGATTCTATTACCAATATTACCATGCCTAGAATAAATCAAGGTTCAGGGGGGCACTTGTGCAGATCTTATGATAGTGCCCGATTTTTATAAGTGCCCCGCAGTTACACATGGCCTTTCATGGCAATTTTTTGTTTTTTGGGGGTTTTTTTTCTCCCTTTCTTCTGACAGCTGTAAATTTTTTATTTTCCCATCAATCTTGCCATATAAGGGATTATTTTTTTTATGGGATGAATTGTAATTTTTAATGAAACCCTTAGTTTTACCATATAGTGTACTGGAAAATGAAAATAAAATTCCAAGTGCGGTGACATTGCAAAAAAAAGTTTGTACAATTGTTTTTGGGATATTTTATTAACCCTGTTCACTATATGGTAAAAGTAACATGTCAGTGTTATGCCTCAGGTTGGTACAGGTTTGTAGCCACCAAACATGTGTACTTATACTTTTATCTAGAGGTTAAAAAAAATTCAACATTTTGTCCCAAAAAAAAAAGTAGTGCTTTTGGTGCCATTTTCTGAGACCCATAGCATTTTCATTTTTCAGGATCTGGGGCTCAGTGACAGCTTATTGTGCGCATCTTGAGGTGACATTTTTAATGGTACCATTTTTATGCAGATGCTACATTTTGATCGCCTGTTTTGCATTTTAAAAATTTTTTGTGGCAACCAAAAACCGTAATTTTGGCGTTTCGATTTTTTCTTCATGCCGCTTACTGATCAGGTTAATTGATTTTATATTTTGATAGATTGGGCATTTTTGAACATGACTATACCAAATTTGTGTGGATGTAGTAGTAGTCTATGATGGTGGGCACAGGTGAATAACGGAGTGACACAGGGGTGCAGTCTCAAGATTTTTACTCACTGTAGCCAACTACACACATGCCAGGGACCACCTTTGGAGTACCGGGATTCACCGTGATGGGCTCCAGCCGATCCCGGGTAGTTTGGAGGTGCACCTTTCTAAAGTGTACCCTTTCCTGGCCAACTCCCAACTTGCTTCTCACTCCTGCGTTGCTCCTTCGCTCACTGAACCCTGTATCAGTGCCCGTGAACCCTGTGGGGTGGCATGAAGCTCTATCTCTTTGGTCCTTGAGGGTCACCTTCCAGTGAATTAGTTGCGGTAATAGTTTTGGTGCGTGCAGACACCTCAGCCGCTAGTTTTGCTATCAAAGCTCGTAGGTTATAATTCCCTAGCCTAGGGACCAGTCACTGTGTTGCAGTCTAGTCCTTCTACCAGTAGATTATATGTGGAACAAGGCCACAAGAGGTTAGCTCCCGTGGTCTCTAGGATCCCCTCTGTTTTGCCTGGGCCAAGCGGTACCTGCTCCAGGCCGTGGGTCTTAGCTCCTCCACTGCTCCTCAGACTGAAACTCCACACTTCACACTGTGTTCCCACTTGTACTGTGTTCCCACTCCTATGATTTCACCCCCCAGCCTGGCTTCGGGTATAGTCACGCCCTTGCAATGTCTGATGAGGTGTTTCTGAGCCTGGGTGTCGTGCTTTGTGTGAACCGGTGTTGACCTCTTCCTTACCCGAGATGGAATACCACACCTCTGGATAAGGTGCAGTACTTCTGTGGCGACTGAAGCCTCAGGGGCGCCACACTGTGACATTTTGACAGTGTGATCTAAGTGGCAATCAGGTGTGGGTGGATTGCAGAACCTGTTAGCCCTACATGTCTGATGTTAAAATCAGCAGACATGTGCAGGGATCATCACTGGCTCACTGCAGCAACCGGCGGTGATTACCATGACACAACTGATGATGTACCGTTACGGTAAGGGGTTAATCACTTACATAGCACTATTAATTTCACAGTGCTTTGCAGATATGTTCATCACTGCTCCTATCAGGGCTCACAATCTAAATTCCCTATCAGTATGTCTTAGGAGTGTGGGAGGAAAATGGAGAACCAAAACCCATGCAAACATGGGGAGAACATACAAACTCCTTCGTGATGTTGTCAATGTTGAGATTTGAACCCAGGACTCCAGCGCCTCAAAGCAGCATGGCTAACCACTGTATTAGGTGTGACTTTAACATTCATCTTTCCTCTCTTCTTATAGGTACTAATTAGAGTTGAGCGGGAAGGCAATAATCCGGGGCCGGCGGGTCGTTAACAGACTTAAAAATAAGTCCGATCCGCTCCGGAATCCGGTGCCCATATAAGTCAATGGGGACTGGAATTCGGAGGGTTAAAACATTTGTGGAGGGGCTAGGCGGCTGGGAATGAGCGCGGCATACTCACCGAGGCGCTGTCATGGCGACACACTCCTTCCGGGTCACGCTGTTACCTTCCGGAGCCGACAATTCAATATTCATGGTTTTCCCCGCCCACCGGCATGTGTTGATTGCAGATAGACACGCCCCCATCCTGAGTGGCAGCGTATCAGCTAACTGCAACCAATCACAGGCGCCAGGACGGCCGGTGGGCGGGGAAAGCAGGTCACTGTCGGTCACGGTGGTAAACACACTCGGCAGCACAGTTATAGCGCTCGGCTGCAGCCCCAGCCGTCGCGCAGTATCTGTGCTGTTTATCCAGTGCCCGGAGTCACACGTGCGAGGCTGCCGGGTGCTGCCAGAGCCCCTCACACCTGTGATTCCGGTGACAGTAAAAAAAAAAAACGACGTGCGGTCCTCCTAATCTTCACATCCAGCCAAGATAACGCCGGCCGGGGGCTGGTATATCCTCAGCCCGCAGGCGTCCGGTATGTCGCATCTGTTAGATGCGACATACCGGTGCGATACCGGCTCTTCCCGCTGGCGTGATGCGGTGCCAGTCGGGGTAATAGCAGGGGTTAGCCGCGGCACATAGCTGCTGCTAAACCCTAGGTTTGTGTGATGGTACAGGCGTCTATCAGATACCTGCATCACACAAACCTGCAAGTGACAGTAAATAAACACAGACACAGAGAAAAATCCTTTATTTGAAATAAAATACAAAACACTCCTCCTTCACCACTTTATTACCCCCAAACACCCTGCAGCTCCGACGTAACCACAGGAGAAGTCCCACGCCACTTCAGCTCTGCTACATGTTAGAGCGAGCAGCCATAGAGCACGGCTGCCCGCTCTGAGTGCAGCGTAGTACTGACCGCGATAAGCGATGACTGCATGGCAGACACTGTCACAGGCTGGGAGCGCGTCAGCCAGAAACCAATCACAGCTGAGAGGACGGCCGGTGGGCGGGAAAAACACGGAAAGCTGTGTGACAGCACAGGAAGTGAAAGCGCGACCTGGAAGCAAGTGTGCCGCCATGACAGAGTCTGGTAAGTATGAAACGCTATTTATTTATTGTTTTTTTTTTCATTTTTTATTAAATGCCGTTTCCGGATCGTGCAGCCGGAATAGTGCTGAAACCGCGCGGATCCGGACATTTACAGCCCGGGCCCGCTCAGCCCTAGTACTAATCTCATTCATGTGTTGGGTTTAACCCAACTTTCCAGAGTGTATCAATGCTATTCATCTCATTCATCTGCTGTGTTTAATCCAACTTTCCAGCGTGTAGCCATGGTATTCATCTCATTCATGTGCTGTGTTTAACCCAACTTTTCAGAGTGCATCAATGCTATTCATCTCATTCATGTGCTGTGTTTAATGCAATTTTCCAGCATTTATCAATGGTATTCATCTCATTCATCTTACTGTGTTTGTTCCTTGTTGCCTTAAGGTCATCTCACTTGTTCAAAGATTTTGTGATCCATGTTGGCTTGCAAGCTGATGGTTTTTTTTTCATCTTATTGCTGTCTTAAGTTAGTTGATTGATTGTTATCGAGTTAAATAAGACCTGGATCTTAGCACAAACCTCCCTATATATTTAGACACAGCTAGGGGGAAGGCACTTGTGTGGGGTGGGTACTTGTGCAGATTTTATGGAAGTGCCAGATTTTTATAAGTGTCCCGCAGTTAAACATGGCAGTTAAACAAGGCAGGTCACAGAAAAGACAATCAAACAAACTTATTCCTAGTTTATTTGTGTTGCAAAATGTACTCACCAAATATATTTGAATCATTTATGTGCTAGTTGCTTCAAGCCCTCATATATACCACCTTTTCATACTCTGTGCACTCCATCTACATCAGTCACTTTCTCCTCCCCTTTCATAAGAACAGCTCTTATACTCTTTTCACATTCTTATACCACAAGGATCCACCCACTATGCTACACAAGACACTTTTTTTAAGTCACTTAACTATTTCCTCACTCTCTCTATTCTCCTTCTGTTACTCAGAGACATCATCTCCCCTAACCCAGGTCCTTTTTGTAATATTAAATTTAGCTCCTTCCCTGCTACATTCATAAACCCCTTGAATCTCATCAATATTCTTTAACTGTGCCCTCAGGAACCCATGGGCAGCAGGTAACAATCTCTCCTACATCCATGACCTTTTCTTTTCAAATTCTCTTAACATCTGTGGCTCCCTGGACAAGCCAGGGGCCACAGGTAACAACACACACACCCCCACCCCCAGCAGTTCACAGCAGGCATCCCCAGTGAGACCTGATTTCTTCCTCGGGTTCAGACAGACACACCAGGTGGGCGGAGTCAGGCAGATGGGCACGCCCACCAAGGAGTTTAGCTGGCCTGAGGCAGGAAACAAGTTCAGACAAGTCCAGGCAGAGGAAGAGAGAGGAGGTCTGCAGAGAGGCAGACGCAGACTGGGGCCTAGGTTGGAGCCTAGGTCCCTCGTGTAGCCAGTGAGGCAGACGGTAGTGGCCATCTGCAGGAGCCGGGAAGACAGTCTTGGTGGTAGCCGGGACAGGGTAGTGGCCCGTCCGGTACCGAACCGGGGAGCCAGCTGGAAACCGGAGCACAGGAGGAGCGTACACGAAGGTGAAGGAAAGGACTTACACTACTAACCTGGGGTCAGGGGAAAAACACCGCAGCCGTCTGTCGGACCCATCCATCCAGCCGTTTGCTTTACCGGAGACTTTGCATTCATCATTGGCTGAGTGAGTACCACCATGCCGTGCGGCACCGCGCTGCCCCCGCGACCCTGCACCTCACCAGGCCCCGTAGCCCGCCTGCCATCCCTAACCCTCACCGGGCCCCGGGACGACCAACCCCCCTACCCACTGAGGGGAAAACCAACATCCAAGCTGCTCCCTGTCATCGCTCCCGGCATCCCCATCCAGAGCAGCGGTGGTGTCACAACCTCACCACAACCGTGGTGGCGTCACGGACAATCAATCCCCAAAACCATTCCCCTTTTCACTCACGGGCGAGGAACGCCGCTCGAGTCCCCGGGATCCGGCCCACCGCTCGAGCCACCACCGAGCAGCAGCAGCAGCAGCCGGACCCGAGCAGTGGGTGAGCGCAGCATCCCCTCCTCCGCCCGCGACACATCCTACTCTTGCTGAAACCTAGATCCAGCAGTCGGACACCACTGCTGCTGCTGCTGCTCTCTCGTATGGTGGACAACAATTTTTACATACCGCCAGACCTGAGAACAGACCAGGTGGAGGTGTTGGTCCGCTGCGTTCAACAAATTGTGGTTTTCAAGTTATCCTGCCTATATCCTTACTCAGGGCCACCACTAGGAATTTTAGGCCCCCATACTGGCAAAATGTTGGGGCCCCCTTGAGACTCCCCCACAGCTTTGCCTCCACCCCTCAAACGTTCCACAGTCCCACCACCCTCTATTGGAACTCTGTTTCTGCACCACATCCTCACCAATCACACATTAAAACTATGTCCGAATGCTGCAGAAAATGTGTTCATGAAAAAACTGCACTTTGTGGCAGAAAACGCAACAAAAAAAAACATGTGTTTTTTTGCGTGTTTTTTTGTCCCATTTATTTTTTGTGTGTTTGAAAGCAATGGCTGGAAGGGCTAAAAAACACAGGACAAAAACACACAAAGAATTGACATGTTGCAGTTTTTTATTCACTAAACACCGCTAGGGGAAAAAAAACAATGTGTGCACAGTATTTCTGAATTATCATTGACATGCTATGGAGAAAAAGACATGGATCGCATATCCCACAAAAATACAATGATCTAAAGCCGCTAGGAAAAAAATTAATTAAATAGAACATGAGGTTCTTTTGTTACCATTCTGATCAGATTGTATTAAGCCCACTGCCACGACACGGCAAACCTCTTGAGTGGGTCCCTATCCTAAACCTTATAGTGCGGCACCGTGCACCAACCACTGCTGCAGCGACAAAGCGCCAGCAGGGCAGGCGACCCGGTGATTCACAGCACCCATACTGCAAGGCAAAGCCCACAAGGCTCCAGCCAGCACCGCCCACTGACACGACACCACCACAACAGCGGCCACTACACAGTACCAGCACACAGTGAGAGGAGCTGTGCACTCACCTCCCACTGGCTCCCATAAGTGGACTGGGAGCAAAAAAAGGCTGACCCCTCTTGCAGTCTCCTGCTAATTAAAATCACTTGTGCCAAATGGGGGGAGTGCAGATCCAAGCAAAAAAAAAATTTTCATTGACTTTGCTGGGAGAAAAACCTGCAGTTATAGGTAACACACTGCACCAAAAAACGAAGCAAAAAATGTGGCAAAAGAAGCAGCGTGCGCACACAGCATTACAGTTCCTATTGAACACCATATCATAAACATAGCCATCAGATTTTGTTTTGTCCAAAAGATTTTTTAAGCCTACCACCACGACAAAGTGGAAAGTTGACTCTTGGCAGGGCCCTACTCTAGTCTAACATTTTTTTTAATTGCTAAAAAAATACTAATCTTATAAATGTGGTTCTTAACAGGAGAATCAAGTTAGTCATTTTTATCATACAATGGATGGAGAAACAAAATGAAAAAGTGGGAGTGGTTTTTTTTATCATTTAATCAAAATTTTTTTGTTCATTATATAATTATAATGAATGGTGTCAAAACTCGTCCTGTGAAAAAAATCAGGAGGAGGCGAGGAGGGGCATAGCCAAGAGAAGGTGCACAGCCAGGAGGAGGTGATGAGGGGCACAGCCAGGAGGAAGCGAGGGGGGGCATAGCCAAGAGAAGGTGCACAGCCAGGAGGAGGTGATGAGGGGCACAGCCAGGAGGAAGCGAGGGGGAGCATAGCCAAGAGAAGGTGCACAGCCAGGAGGAGGTGATGAGGGGCAAAGCCTGGAGGAAGCGAGGGGGAGCATAGCCAAGAGAAGGTGCACAGCCAGGAGGAGGTGATGAGGGGCACAGCCAGGAGGAAGCGAGGGGGGGCATAGCCAAGAGAAGGTGCACAGCCAGGAGGAGGTGATGAGGGGCACAGCCAGGAGGAAGCGAGGGGGAGCATAGCCAAGAGAAGGTGCACAGCCAGGAGGAGGTGATGAGGGGCACAGCCAGCAGGAGGTGATGAGGGGCACAGCCAGGAGGAGGCGAGGGGGGGCATAGCCAAGAGAAGGTGCACAGCCAGGAGGAGGTGATGAGGGGCACAGCCAGGAGGAAGCGAGGGGGGGCATAGCCAGGAGAAGGTGCACAGCCAGGAGGAAGTGATGAGGGGCACAGCCAGGAGGAGGTGATGAGGGGCACAGCCAGGAGGAGGCGATGGGGGGGCATAGCCAAGAGAAGGTGCACAGCCAGGAGGAGGTGATGAGGGTGTGAAGCCCCACAGGTGTAGTGTCAGTGTCGGTGCATTACCTTCAGGGACTCCACTCAGCTGGATCTGGTCACAGGTAGGAGATCTTCTTCTTGTCGTGACGCCACTCTCAGATTTGCGGTCAGTGGGGACCGCCACTGCAGGTTAGGGGACGCCTGGGGCTGATGGTGGGTGCAGTCGGATGTAGTAGCCTCCTGAGAGTGAGGCAAGCCCCAGGGCCCTGTGTAGGTTTGTAGTACCACAAGTCGCAGAATAACCACACAGGCAGGAATGTCTTTCAAGGGCTTTACTCACATTTGATGGCAGGGTGAGTAGCCCGGGCGTAGCTGGGATGAACCAGATGGGAACCAGGTATCCTTCAGGCTGACTTTATGAGGGTGACTACTGTCTCGCCTTCCTTAGCCCTTGATGGTTTGGGGTAACCCCGACTTTGAGTCCCTATGGGGGTCACCCAGGGAAGATGCTCCAAGCCTCTCTCCCCTTCTTGTTTCGCCGTGTGCTTGTTCCCCGGACCAGGCCACTCCAGCCTCTTGCCTCCTATGACCTATGGGCCCAAACTTGTGGTTACGTGGCTGCGGCTTTTGTAGTGTTGTGGTGTGGGCTTTAAGAGCCCCACACCGGCAGGTTTAGCAGAAGAAAGTTGAATCTATCCCCGCTTCGGGATCTGCCGCCCGGTTGGGCCTGGTGCTCTCTAGCAGTCTCCTTACTTCCCACTCCGTTGCACTCCCTAGCTGAAGCTGGCTTTCAGGCAGCACTCCTAGTTGACCGTTCTCCCCCGTCTGTAGCCACTGCGCGGACGCTGTCAGATTGCACAGCTCCAGGGACCTGCTCCTCACTTGAGCTCCCTGGACTCTACACTGAACTGGCTCACTGCTCCTCCTCTCCTGTTCTTGCCTACGCCACCTAGCAACCAGACTCTCCACCACACCCCTTGAGAGGAGATGGAGGCTCTACCCCCTCCACTATTCCAGTGAAGGTGAAGGCTTGCCCCCTCCTGGGATCCCCAGGGGTCCTCTCATGGGTACATGTGTGAGACCTGATCACTATGCGCCTGTGTTCCACACCCCAGTCAGCCTTCTGGATTACCTGTATTGTACTGTCCCCAGCATGGGTGCAGTACTCAGTGGTGCCTGACCAGGTCAGGGGCGCCACATTCCCCCTTAGTTATCACCAGCACGTCCTCGGGCTGCAAGACAACATTTTAAAATGCATAAAACATTAAAACATGTAAAACATTTTTAAAACCACCAGGTATCAGACATCACCACCCTCCACCCACAAGTCCGTTAACCCACCCAAAACCCTCTCAGGAGGCAGGTCACCGGTCCTGTTGGTAACCAGGTCTGGGCCATCCGTTTCCCCAGACCTTTCCTCCAATCTTCCTCTCCCGTTGGCCGCGACTTCAGCCACTTCTGGCAGGATGTAGAGGCGGCTTTCATGGGCTGGTGGTTTCAGGGTATACCTGGCCTGGTGGATCCGCGCCGTCAGCCTCTTCTGGCAGGATGCAGAGGCGGCCTCCACAGTTGGTGCTGACCAGGTACCCTCTTTGTGGTGGTGAGCCAAGGCCCCATAAACAGGCGTGCTCTCTGGTCGCAGGTGAGCCAAGGCCCTATATACGGACGGGCCCCTCCTGGTTGCAGACGAGCCAAGCCCCTAAACAGGCTGGCCCTGGTGGTGGTGCCACTGGTGTAACTATTTACACTGCGAGAGTTTGTGGCTATAGCAAGTTCATAGCCTTAAAGTTTATTTCTCACAATAGTTTTTGTGGGCACATACTTAAACAATAACGTTGCAAACTTTTCAACTTGTCAAACTGGTCAAACTTTCGGTACTTCTTTCTTTACTTTACTCCTCTTTACCAGGGCTTTGGCCTATTGGGCTGCGGCACCTGCTGCTTTCTTGCTCCTTGTCATCCGTGGTTGTTTCATCTGTAGGATCTTTGTCTATGGTTGTTTTATCTGTAGGATCTTTATCTTTCCGTTCTTGGTCTTCGTCTGTTTCTACATCTGGTTCTTTATCTCTGTCTTTTCTTTCTTGTCTTTCTTGTCTTTCTTGTCTTTCTTGTCTTTCTTGTCTTTCTTGTCTTTCTTGTCTTTCTTGTAGCATGGGATGGCTGTAAGGTTTGCTGGGACATAACGCTACGTCCAGGGCATACAATCCCCTTTCGCCTTGATGCATGGTGAACTGAACTGAGTCTCCCATCTTTAGATTTCTGCCAGGGTGTCCTCTAGGCAGATGAGCGCTTACATCTCTCCTGTTAACAAATATCCCCTCCTTGATGCCAGGGGCTACAATGAATCCATAACCACTTTTCAAGTTGAAATCTTCCACTACGCCATAACACAGGGGTCCTCTGGCCTGGGCTTTGGACCTTCTTAGGCACCTTTTCTCCTCCAGGTCTCTGACCGTGACTTCTCTCTGCTCTGGGGATTGTGGTGCTGGAGCAACCTGTGTTCTGCTGCGCCGTGCCTTGCGGGCTGGATTCATGCCTGTGGGCTCCCAGGTGAGGTCTTTGGGTTGATCTTCATCTGCTGACGGTGGCAAGTCTTCCTCATCCCAGCGAGAATAGGGCAGCATCTCTGGCTCTGGGTATGGGTCCACTGCTGGTGGCACTGGAGTCGGAGTCAGCCCCTCAGCTTCCTGGCCTCCCCTCCCCCTTAGTTCTTCGCTGCACCCTGGTTGTGGCAGCGTTGGGGATGAGTGTTCTTCAGCTGGCCCAGGCGGTGGACTCTCCGGCGCAGCTGCAGGGGTTGCCTGAATCTCCTTGGGGGTATACGGAGGGAGCAGGTACCGATCCACCATCTCTTGTGGAAACTGGGCCTCTAGGTCAGCCTTCAGCTTCCAGTATTCGGGGTCCTCTCCTATCAGGGTCTTCCTAGCAGGGACCTCTGTGGACTGGGGAGCGGTGTCTGCTCTGGCCTTGCAGGCCGGGGTAAATGGCGAGGTAATCTCTTCTTGGCGGGCCGCGCCTGGCATGGCGGCGGCCTGGTCTTGGCGGGCCGCGCCTGGCATGGCGGCGGCCTGGTCTTGGCGGGCCGCGCCTGGCATGGCGGCGGCCTGGTTTGGCGTTTCTGTCGCGGCCGGTTCCTGGCGGGCCGGACTGGACACTGCAGCCGCGGTCTCACTTGACGTCGCAGCCTCGATGGGGTCCGTGCAGGCTGAGCCGGGCGTCGCTGCAGTGATCGGAGCTTGGCGGGCCGCACCCGGCGGGGCTGCGGCCTGGTTCAGCATATCACTTGCGGCGCGGACGAGCGTCGCTGCTGCGTTGGGGTCTTGGCGGACCGGGTTTAGCAGGGTGGCAGCCTGGGTCAGCGTCACACCTGCAGCACGGATGAGCACTGCCGTGGTGGTCGGAGCCCTGCGGGACAGGCGGGGCATCGCTGCAGCGGCCTGGGCTTGGCGGGCCGCACCTAGCGTGGCTGCGGCCTCACTCAGCGTCGCCGCACCGGGCGCCTCCTCTGGGACCGCGGTCGTAGCAGCTAGGGTCGGGGCTCTTGTTCTAGCCGGGGCAACACTGGACTCACCCATCGGGGTCTGAATCGTCGTCGCCGCTCGATCCGGCAGGCTCCGCGCGGCTCTCTCCTCATAGGTCCGGACCGCTGCAGCCATCTCCAGGAGCTCCTTGCGTTCCTCATAGAGCCGTCGCATAATCCTGGCCTCCAGCTGATCACAGAAGAGGGCAAGCTCCCGGCACCACCAGGCAGCAGAGCCTGGTTCTGGGTATCCGCGTCTGGATTCCATTTCTGCTCTCCGCAGCAGCAGGTTTGTGGCTTCCTTTCTCTCCCGCCGTTTCTGGACGCTTCCGCTCTCATAGCCGGCAAGGTCAGAACTCTCCAGGGGATCTCTGGGTAGCCACACCTCTTCGTGGGCGGTAACTTCTTCCAGCGCGGGCTGCTGTTGTTTTTCAGCGCGCTTTTCATGGTGGCAATATGGCGGCGCTTCCAATTTTTCAAGCGGACCGCCTAGGCACATGGTCACCTGTCTGAACAGGTCTAGTCCTTATCCTGTTCGTGACGCCAGATGTGAAGCCCCACAGGTGTAGTGTCAGTGTCGGTGCATTACCTTCAGGGACTCCACTCAGCTGGATCTGGTCACAGGTAGGAGATCTTCTTCTTGTCGTGACGCCACTCTCAGATTTGCGGTCAGTGGGGACCGCCACTGCAGGTTAGGGGACGCCTGGGGCTGATGGTGGGTGCAGTCGGATGTAGTAGCCTCCTGAGAGTGAGGCAAGCCCCAGGGCCCTGTGTAGGTTTGTAGTACCACAAGTCGCAGAATAACCACACAGGCAGGAATGTCTTTCAAGGGCTTTACTCACATTTGATGGCAGGGTGAGTAGCCCGGGCGTAGCTGGGATGAACCAGATGGGAACCAGGTATCCTTCAGGCTGACTTTATGAGGGTGACTACTGACTCGCCTTCCTTAGCCCTTGATGGTTTGGGGTAACCCCGACTTTGAGTCCCTATGGGGGTCACCCAGGGAAGATGCTCCAAGCCTCTCTCCCCTTCTTGTTTCGCCGTGTGCTTGTTCCCCGGACCAGGCCACTCCAGCCTCTTGCCTCCTATGACCTATGGGCCCAAACTTGTGGTTACGTGGCTGCGGCTTTTGTAGTGTTGTGGTGTGGGCTTTAAGAGCCCCACACCGGCAGGTTTAGCAGAAGAAAGTTGAATCTATCCCCGCTTCGGGATCTGCCGCCCGGTTGGGCCTGGTGCTCTCTAGCAGTCTCCTTACTTCCCACTCCGTTGCACTCCCTAGCTGAAGCTGGCTTTCAGGCAGCACTCCTAGTTGACCGTTCTCCCCCGTCTGTAGCCACTGCGCGGACGCTGTCAGATTGCACAGCTCCAGGGATCTGCTCCTCACTTGAGCTCCCTGGACTCTACACTGAACTGGCTCACTGCTCCTCCTCTCCTGTTCTTGCCTACGCCACCTAGCAACCAGACTCTCCACCACACCCCTTGAGAGGAGATGGAGGCTCTACCCCCTCCACTATTCCAGTGAAGGTGAAGGCTTGCCCCCTCCTGGGATCCCCAGGGGTCCTCTCATGGGTACATGTGTGAGACCTGATCACTATGCGCCTGTGTTCCACACCCCAGTCAGCCTTCTGGATTACCTGTATTGTACTGTCCCCAGCATGGGTGCAGTACTCAGTGGTGCCTGACCAGGTCAGGGGCGCCACAAGGGGCACAGCCAGGAGGAGGCGAGGGGGGGCATAGCCAAGAGAAGATGCACAGCCAGGAGGAGGTGATGAGAAGCATAAACAGGAGGAGATGCACAGCCAGGAGGAAGCAAGGAGGGGCATAGCCAAGAGAAGGTGCACAGCCAGGAGGAGGTGATGAGGGGCACAGCGAGGAGGAAGCGAGGGGGGGCATAGCCAAGAGAAGGTGCACAGCCAGGAGGAGGTGATGAGGGGCACAGCCAGGAGGAAGCGAAGGGGGGCATAGCCAAGAGAAGGTGCACAGCCAGGAGGAGGTGATGAGGGGCACAGCCAGCAGGAGGTGATGAGGGGCACAGCCAGGAGGAGGCGAGGGGGGGCATAGCCAAGAGAAGGTGCACAGCCAGGAGGAGGTGATGAGGGGCACAGCCAGGAGGAAGCGAGGGGGGGCATAGCCAAGAGAAGGTGCACAGCCAGGAGGAGGTGATGAGGGGCACAGCCAGGAGGAGGTGATGAGGGGCACAGCCAGGAGGAGGCGATGGGGGGGCATAGCCAAGAGAAGGTGCACAGCCAGGAGGAGGTGATGAGGGGCACAGCCAGGAGGAGGCGAGGGGGGGCATAGCCAAGAGAAGGTGCACAGCCAGGAGGAGGTGATGAGAAGCATAAACAGGAGGAGATGCACAGCCAGGAGGAGAGATGAGGGGCACAGCCAGGAGGAAATGCACAGGAGAAAGTGATTAGGGGCATAGCCAGGAAGAGGTGATGAGGGGCACAGTCAGGAGAAAGTGAAGAGGGGCATAGCCAGGAGGAGGTGAGGCGGTGCACAGCCAGGAGAAGGTGAGGAGTGGCACAGCCAGGAGAAGGTGCACAGCAGGAGGAGGTGATGAGGGGCACAGCCAAGAGGAGGCGAGGGGGGGCATAGCCAAGAGAAGGTGCACAGCCAGGAGGAGGTGATGAGGAGCATAAGCAGGAGGAGATGCACAGCCAGGAGGATATCATAAATATAGAACGGAGGGCACTCACTACTTCAAGGCAGAAATCTTGTATTTATTTTTTACATGGAGCAGGCATAAAAGGAGGGAGGGGAGAGGGATCGACCACACACGGACGACAGCTGTTTCGCACTGGCAACCGGCGCTTTAACAAGTCCCTGGTGACTATGTCAGTTCCTCACTTTTTTAAAGGAGTGGACTAAGAAGTGACGTAAGTGTATTAAAATCAGGTTAGTTAAACACTAAACACATTAAAAAAAATACAAAAAATACAAAAGAATGCGAGACATATTAGACAAAAATATATAGGTACATAGCAGGGGGATTACAAAAAAACAAGCATATCATTCTTATCGTTTAGACCAAGTGGCCCCATTGCTTCACTTTTTATAATCCACCTGGATTCTTGTTATAGCAGAAATTTGTGAGTGTCGCCCCCTGCGGCCGCAGAAGAAACTGTGGCGCCCTAGACAAGCCAGGACGTCACAGGTACTACACCAACACACCCCACACCCCGGCTAGGCACACCGAAGCCAAACACAAATCCTTGTTGCCTTCCTCCAGGGGCTGATGTCCACACCAGGGGGTGGGCCAGGCGGTTGGTCCCGCCCACCGAGGAGTTCACAGTCCTGGATTCGGGAAAAGAAAGGCAGTTGAGTTTCAGATCAGTTTTGGGAGTGAGAAAGTGAAGTGGTAGAGGAGCAGTCTGACGGTGTCCGGGTGTGTGGCCCGGGCACATACAGCAAGGTTGGCAGACGGTGGTGACCGTCTGCAGGAGAGGCTGATTGGAGTGAACCGTAAGGACCGGGGACGGGTGGTGGCCCACCGGTACCGGATCGGGGAGCAATGAGAAGCCAGCACCATTCGGCAGGGCTTACGGACCCCGACCAGGCTAGGAGTCGCCGTAAAACTGGTCAAATCCGTTAGCGAAGGGAACCTCCGGGGTTTCCCAGCAGTCAAGACCCGATTGAAGGCAACAGCTCACACCGTAAAGGGAAACACAGTCACCGCCAAGGCTACAGTTCCCAGGGCCAGAGCCTGCGGGCAAAAGGGGATCCTTCAGCATCCATCCAAGCTGGGGAGCGGGTTACCGGTGGGAAGCCATTGGAACCGTAAACACAACACAGGTGCAGGGAAAGGCAGTCACCATCAACCTACCGGGAGGAGAACAACCGCAGCCGTCTGTGGGACCCGTCCATCCAGCCGTTTGTTTGACCAGAGACTCCGTGTGAATTACTGGCGGAGTGAGTACCACCGTGCTGTGCGGCACAGCGCTGCCACCGCGACCCTGCACCTCACCAGGCCCCGTAACCCGCCTGTCATCCCTACCCCTCACCGGGGCCCCGGGACAACCAACCCCCCTACCCACGGAGGGGAGAACCAACATCCAAGCTGCTCCCTGTCATCGCTCCCGGGATCCCCGTCCAGAGCAGCGGTGGTGTCACAGCTTCACCACAACCGTGGGTGGCGTCACGGACAATATCCCCAAACCACACACCACCCCCCTTTCACTCACGGTCGAGGAACGCCACTCGAGTCCCCGGGATCTGGCCCACCGCTCGAGCCACCACCGAGCAGCAGCAGCCGGACCCGAGCAGTGGGTGAGCTCAGCGTCCCCTCCTCCGCCCGCGACAAAACTCTTTCCAGGCCAGCAAAAATTAAAGAGTTTCTATCGCCGGCGTGTTTCTCGCGTACATGCTCTATCAGTCTGGGAGCACCGAGCCCTGTATTCAGGGAATTCAGATGCTCCCTAAATCTGACAGACAAGGCTCTAATTGTTTTAGAATCGACCGCATGGGCAGAAAATCACGTAGATGACAAAATCTGTCCTCATTTACCTGTTCGATAGTTTTTTCCACTATTTTTTTCTTGTTCTTATTAGCTCTATCGAATGCATTTTTAATTAGGTTAGGTGGATATTTTCTTTGCACTAATCTCATTTGTAGTTCTTCTGATTGTTTCAAAAAGGCTGTATGTTCGCTGTTGATGCGTTTTAATCTTAAAAATTTACTAAAGGGGATTGCTTTCTTCACGTGTGGTGGATGGTGGCTGTCAAATCATAACAACATATTAACTGCTGTGTCTTTTCTGAACATTTCTCTTGTTATTTTATTGTCAACAATTTTTAATTTAACATCCAGAAAATCTAGTTCGTCAGCTCCAAAAACACACGTGAAACGTGAAAATCCTGAGGGTCTCCACGTCAATGGAGACCAGTTGAAAACTAGGCTGCCAGGTGAAATTGTCTAGCTGTCGTATAAGATCCTCTGTATCACGTACAAAGGAAGGGATCTTATTAAGAAGCGGATGAAATAACCAGCCAAGGTATTCTGAAAGGGATTCTGTCAATGCACCCACCCCCGAGACGATCGGTCTACCAGGGGGAGATGTAATTGACTTTTTGTATTTTCGGATGAAAATACCAATGCGATGTGCATGGGAAGGCAGGCAAGAGCTTTTCAGCTATTTTTTTTGGACAAAATGCCCATATCTACCTGTTTCTTCAGAAAATACCACATCAAGGTTTTATGCTTATTCAGAGGATCACCCTTGAGCTGGGAATATACGTCTGTTTTTTCTAACTGTTTCTCCGCTTCACTCTTATAATACTCCCTGGTCATCAAAACCGTGGCACCGCCTTTATCGGCTTTACGTATTATTATATCCTCACATGATGTTAGCTTTTTCAAGGCATCTTTTTCTGTTCTGATTTGTTACATTTTCAATCATGGGGGGATATTTTAATGCTTTTATTTCTTTTAAAATGTTAGTTTGAAACCGGTCAATACAATTACCCTGAGCTGTGGGAGGAAAAAAAGTTGATTTAACTCCTCCTGTGAAGTGAGGAGATTCAGCAGAGGAACAAACAGCATTTTTGTCATCAAGAAGTTGAACTGTGTCATCTGTAAGGCTCATTAACAGAGTAGCATCTTCCATAATAACTCCAATATTGGAAGTAAAACCTAATGGTCCGATATTTATAGGTGATATAACAGATGACACAGATGAACCTGTATCTGACTTATTAGCATAATGCATTTTCAGATGGATTTTCCGGCATGACTTGAACAGATTGATCTTAAAATCTGGAAAACTAAACTGTTCGGGAATGCAAAAATTCAGTCCTTTCTCCAAGACAGATAACATGTCCATATCCAAGATGAGAGGGGTTAGATTATAGACCTTTTGTTGTTCACCATGATTTAGTTCAGCCAGGAGGAGATGAGAAGGGGCATAGCCAGGAGAGGGATGAGGGGCACTGCCAGAAGGAGATGCACAGCCAGGAGAAGGTGTTGAGGGGCATAGCAAGGAAGAGGTGATGAGGGGCACAGTCAGGAGAAAGTGAAGAGGGGCATAGCCAGGAGGAGGTGAGGTGGTGCACAGCCAGGAGGAGGTGAGGAGGGGCACAGCCAGGAGCAGGTGGGGAGGTGCACAGCCTGGGGGAGGTGAGGTGGGGCACAGCCAAGAGGAGGTGATGAAAGGCATTGCCAGAAACGGTCCCACTGAGCCGCCCATGACAACAACACTAAGGAATTCCCGGCCACACATCCCGGGACTTGGTCCTAGTTTGTAGTATCAGCTGAAGCCACTGTGGCTGCCGGTCTCCCAAATCCTCCATCCTGCACTGCCCAGCCTACCCTGAATTGTGGTGACATGAATGACCCCACCCCCTGCCACTGGGGCATGATGAGCAGAGGAATGAAAGGGGCCTGACCTGTCAGCGGCCGGGCCCCTCTTGAGGTCAGGTTATCTGTGGTCACAGGTAGAGGACTGTGGGAACCTCCAGCTGTGACCGTACAAACCTGAGTTACATCACTGCTGATCACGCAGCTCAGTCTCTGGTTGAAGTCCGCAGTGGGTGGTCATGTTCCATGATTGTGCTCTGTGACTTCAGATATATAGCAAAGCTGGAATCATCGTGGGACTTTGTATGGATTACGTCAGACCTACAGGAGTGTTTTGGGGGTTAAGAAAGTGGTGAAAGAGGGTGTTTATTTGTATTTTAATATAGGAATTTTTCGTTGTTTGTGTTCATTTGCTTTCACTTACAGATTAGTAATGGGGGTCTCATACACCCTCCTCATTACTAATTTAGGCCTTAGTGGCAGCTGTAGGCTGTTATTAACGCCTTATATTACCCCAATTGCCACCACACCAGGACAATCGGGAAGAGCTGGGATTGTCACATCTAATGGATGTGGAAATTCTGGGAGGCAGATGGTTGCTATTTTTAGGCTGGAGGGACCAATAAGCATGGGTCTCCCCAACCTGAGAATACCAGCCACTAGCTGTTGGGCTTTATCATAAACTATTTATTTAAATAATTAAAAAAAAGTTGCATGCCGTTCCTCCTATTTTAATACACAGCCAAGATAAGCGCTGGGGGCTGCAGCCTGTAGCCATATGCTTATTTTTACTGTACGATATAAACCCACAGACAGCACCTGTAATTGGAAGCATCAAACACATTGTCACACAGCCTGGGGGTGTGTCTGACTGCAACCACAGATGCTGATGGGTGAAGAAAGTATATGCAATAAGCCCAATGCACAGCTTTGGAAGGGAATTGGCAGCATGGAAGCAGTGTACAGCTGTGCGAGAGCCTCAGTAAATACAGTGCACTTCTGCTATCCCTTCTACCAACATTTTTAATCACCAGATTCTGGTCTCCATAGACTTATACAGGGAACGACATCCGGCCCTGAATCGGATTTCAAAACCCAGATAACAGAGACCCGCCGGTCCCCGTTATTTGCGAGTTCACCCATCACTACTCATTATCGGAAAATCTCAAATGTCTCTTTGACACTTTTCATTTCGTACTCAGTCCAAAAACGCAGACCTCAACCACAAAGCTTAGCCCGGATAATCTGGCCAACTATTTAAAAGAAAAAATTGACTATATTGGACAGGAAATTTTCTCCCAGTCTCCTAATATCACTTATTCTCTTCCCCCTGCACGTCATCTAGCTCATGTTCTGCTTATGAACTGGTCACAGAAGAAGTTACCACACTCCTTTCATCTTGTCGCCCTACTACCTGCATTAGTGACCTTATCCCTCACATCTCCTTCAGTCCCTTTCCCTGGCTGTCACCACTCACCTAACTAAAATATTTAACCTTTCTCTCTCATTTGGTGTGACACGCCCCACCGGGGCCTGACGGCCCTCATTACCAGGCCGGTTCTGTTCTGCTCGGAAGATGCGACAGGGCCCAGTTTTGTGACCCCAGTGTTGTAATTTATGGTGGTGCAATCATTTACAGGGGATGATAGTTCGTGACACCACCTGTGGTACTCGGCCACTTATAGCCGACGCTGCAGGATGGGACCGCTGGGGAAGATGGTTGGTATAGCTCTCCACAGGTGGAGCTGAGCCCCAGGGCTGTTGGGAGTAGTAGTCCTTACAAATGATGGCGATGCAAAGGCGGGGTGCTGGACCGGAGGCGCAGACAAATAACTGGGCAACACAGGGATGCAGTCTCAAGATTTTACTGTTGAAAGTTCCTAGTTTACAGATGCTGCCCCTGGAGTGCTGGGCCCTGCTGTGATGGGCCCTAGTTGATCCCCAGATAGTTCGGAGGTACAACCCGGTACACCCTTCTGTGTTTCTTCCCTGGTCGACTTGCTGCGCTGGATTCTCCCTCCTGCCCTGTGCCCTCACACACAGAGCCCCAAGTTGGTGTCCGCGGACCCTGTCGGAAGGCTTGAAGCTCTAGCCCTTGGCCCTATGTGGTCACCTTTTCACTGGGTGTGTGTGGATGCGGCTTCATTACTTGCAGTATCCTTAGCCTTCAGTTTACTAGCTGAGCCTTGTAGTTCTCCACTAGTTGAGGGGCCGGTCCCCTTTGCGACCAAGTCGCTCCACTCAGGTATGCCGGCTGTGGATCGAGGCCATGGGTGTATGGCGCACTTCCCGTGGGCTCCAGGACTCCTTCCTTCCTTTTAGTCCTAGGGTGAGCTTCTTCAGCTCAAGTCCCCTAGGACCTGTCTCTTGCACGTCCTACTCCATTCTCCTCCTTGCTTGCACTGACTAGTTTCACTTTCTCCACACAGTTCTGAGTATCCACCCACTAGCTAACCCCACCTCCAAGCTGGCTGTGTAAGTACCATGGCCTGATGATGGAGTGTTGCTAAATGAAGAGTGTGTCTTGTGTTTGTGAGCAACGATCTGTGACCTCTTCCTTACCCGGGAATGGGAAACCACACCTCCTCCTGAGGTGCAGTACCTCTGTGGCGCCTAGAGCCTCAGGGGCGCCACACAACCCACAGCAAATCCCAGCATGTCTGTGGGCTGGAACAGAAAAAGAAATACAACAGGTGTGAAGACTTGCAAATTTTGAAATGTTGTTAACAGATAACATTAAAACTTTTCTTCTCTTTTATGGGTGGCACCATTTCTTTAACGTTGCAGTCATTATAAAATTTTTTGTAATGAAATATAAAACTTTACAATAGAATATTGCTTCAACATTATTAACATTTTTCCCAGGAGTCCATGGTGTTACACTTTCCAAGTGTCCTTTGTTACCTGCTCCAGGTACGAACAATGAGAGCAGCAATTAGAAAACACAATATGAGGGACCTGTCTCCAATTAACCCCCAACGTAGGTTCTGAGCGTGACTGCAGAGCATTCCTGACCACTCTTCAGTCCTTCAGCCATGCCAGTTGGGTTCCCCACATCTCCTTGGCTCCTCTCTCTACATCCTGGGAAAGAGGGACTCCTGGGCCCTTTGTAAGTTTAGTTTCTCTTTTCCGTCGCTGTAGGGGCCGGGCACGGCTTTTCATGCCATACTGTTTGGTGCCCTGGACAAGCCAGGACGTCACAGGTACTACACCAGCACACCCCACACCCCAGTCAGGCACACCTAAGTCAAATAAAATCCTTGTTGCCTCCCTCCAGGGGCTGATGTCCACACCAGGGGGTGGGCCAGGCGGTTGGTCCCGCCCACCGAGGAGTTCACAGTCCTGGAGGCGGGAAAAGGAAGGAGTTGAGTTTTAGAGTTGGAAGTGGAAGGAGTGAAGTGGTAGAGGAGCAGACAGAAAGTGGTCCGGGTGTGTGGCCCGGACGGAACAGCAAGGTTGGAAGACGGTGGTGACCGTCTGTAGGAGAGGCCTATTGGAGCTAGCTGTAAGGACCGTGGATGGGCGGTGGCCCGGCGGTACCGGACCGGTACGCAAAGAGAAGCCAGCACCATCCGGCAGGGGCTTACGGACCCCGACAAGGCTAGGAGTCGCCGTGCAATTTGTCAAATCCGTTAGCGAAGGGAACCTCCTGTGTTTCCCAGCAGCCAAGTCCCGATAGCAGGCAACAGTCCAACCGTTAGAGGGAAACACAGCCACCGCCAAGGCTAAAGTTCCCAGGGCCAGAGCCTGCGGGCAAAAGGGGCTCCTTCAGCACATATCCAAGCTGGGGAGCGGGTTACCGGTGGGAACCCATTGGAACCGTACACACTACACAGGTGCAGGGAAATGCAGTCACCATCAACCTGCCGGGAGGAGAAACACCGCAGGCGTCTGTGGGACCCGTCCATCCAGCTGTTTGTTTTACCGGAGACTGTGTATTCGTTACTGGCTGAGTGAGTACCACCGTGCCGTACGACACAGCGCTGCCCCTGCGACCCCGCACCTCACCAGGCCCTGTAACCCACCTGCCATCCATCCCTACCCCCTCACCGGGCCCCGGGACAACCAACCCCCTACCCACGGAGGGGAGAACTAACATCCAGGCTGCTCCCTGTCATCGCTCCCGGGATCCCCGTCCAGAGCAGCGGTGGTGTCACCAATCTCACCACAACCGTGGGTGGCGTCATGGACAATATCAAATCCCCACAATCAATTCTCCCCTTTCACTCACGGGCGAGGAACGCCACTCGAGTCCCCGGGATCCGGCCCACCGCTCGAGCCACCACCGAGCAGCAGCAGCAGCAGCCGGACCCGAGCAGTGGGAGAGCGCAGCGTCCCCTCCTCCGCCCGCGACAACTTGGCGTCACAAACAGGATCTTACCGCTCTACCGTCTGGTAGAGGTGCGCCTTGTGACCGCCGGAGGTGTCCGGCCGAAAAATTTGAGAAGCCGCCATCTTGGGCGCGAAAAATTCCCGCTCGAGCGTCTCCTCGAGCAGTGGAGGCGCGAAGGCCAAAACCCCGCCCCTGTAGAGGAGGAGCCGGAAAGAGACTAAGGGGGACTGATGGCATCTGGCCGCATGTAGCCCGCGGCTATAAAAGCAGGGACGCCAGGACCCTGCAGCCATCTTGTTGCTGGTTCCTGGAAGAGGCCGCCGGAGCCATGTATATGCCGTCCCGCAGCACCGTTGCCCCCGCGCCTGGAACCGCGGCGTGGGTGGAGGTCCGGACCGCTCAGCTTCAACAACGACTGCAGGTCAAAATGCAACTCCTCTTGGAGGAGTGGGAGGCCGACATGGCGAAGGTTGTGGCGACCGTACGGAGACGCGAGGAGGAGGGAGTTTCGGAAGGGAGGGTGAGTGACCCACACCCCTGTACCCCTAGTGAGTCGGTCATCGCGGCCGAGGGACCCGGTCCATACCCGCTCGCCCTGCTACCTCCCCTGCTACCCGTGTTGGCTGTCGCGACCCCACCACTAGGCCCGCTACCACCGCCACCGGTAGCGGTACCCCGCACGTCCGCCCAGGCGGATCGGCCTGCAGCTGGAGCCCGTGACCGATCGGAACTGCTTCCGTGGAAGGTGCCGAAGCCTGAACCGGAGGCATCTGCGGAGACTTTTCCCGAGCCGGAACTGACAGGCCGCTCCGTGCAGGAGGCCCAGCGGAAGAGGACCCCTGCGCCGATCCCCCACACCTCGGCTGAGGTTGCGCCGGGTTGCCGCTGCAGGGCAGCACCCCAGACCAAGTCACCGCGGGACCTTCCACCCAGATTGCCAGTGGTGGGCAGTGTCCCGAAGGTCTCGCGGGGCCCGACCCGTGCGCCGGAGCTCGCAGCAGCCCCGTATTGGGACAGGGAGCCGATGCCGCTGGGCCCGGAGATCGCCGAGAGGGAGAGAAAGAAGGCGGAGTTGGTGGCCCGCACGATCCGGGAAAAAGAAAGCCTCCGTCAAGCGACCTTCCGTGTCCGGGGCCCACTCTACGAAGGGAAGGTGAAGCGGTTTGATGTCCGCCGGGGCTGTGGCTTTATCTACGAGCCGGGCCTGGAGGCCGAAGTCTTTGTAGCCCGGCGGGATGTCAACGCCCACCTACCGGAGGAACACCCGGGCCGCAACCTAATGCCGGGAGACCTAGTGCAGTACACCCGGCACTGCGGGGAGAGGGGGTGGTTCGCGTTGGATGCAAGGCTGAGGGGCAGCCAAGAGGACCGAGTGTCTACCACGCCCCCTCCCCCGGCCGACACCGAAGAGTCCGAGTAATGGCAGCGAAGCCCCGTTGCAAGTTGTCCCCGTGGGGACTTTGTGTGTTTAAAGTACCGTTTTGAAAGTTTTAAAGAATGATAAGAAAAGTATTAACCGAGATGTTACCTGATTTTCAACTCTGATTAGAACCGGTCGTTGCCGGCAACTGTTGTCCCCGTGGGGACGGTTTGCAAGTTATGCGTAGAAACTACTACGGACAAGCCCGAGAACTGGCAGGGCAACCACGAACTTGTGGTATGTAAATAAAAATGTTTTTATTGCTTTACCGTTACCGCCTCCGGAGAGGCTGATTTGGAGGATGGGCCTCGAGGAAAGAGATGGCCCAGGCCCGCCACTACCGCAACTAGTGGCGATCCTCTGGGGGTTTCAGAGGGACCCCATGGACGTAAGTCCCCTAAAAAGGACAGAACCCGCTCGGGTAACTTGTGCTGGACTGGGGTCAAGGGGTGTTGCCCATTTGCTTAGGGGCAGCATCAGGGCCAGGTTGCTTGGGTGGGAGAGAGCGGAAGCCGTTACCGTTAGCAACGTTTAATAAATGTGCCTCCCGATATGGGAAGAGTTAATATGCTTGTATTATGTGTTTTACCGTTTATCTCTTTTCAGTTGTGAAAATAAAACCGGTGATGGACGGGCAGCCCGCGGACGGTCTGCATTTTACTAAGGGGGAATGTGGCGCCCTGGACAAGCCAGGACGTCACAGGTACTACACCAACACACCCCACACCCCGGTCAGGCACACCTAAGTCAAACAAAATCCTTGTTGCCTCCCTCCAGGGGCTAATGTCCACACCAGGGGGTGGGCCAGGCGGTTGGTCCCGCCCACCGAGGAGTTCACAGTCCTGGAGGCGGGAAAAGGAAGGAGTTGAGTTTTAGAGTTGGAAGTGGAAGGAGTGAAGTGGTAGAGGAGCAGACAGAAAGTGGTCCGGGTGTGTGGCCCGGACGGAACAGCAAGGTTGGCAGACGGTTGTGACCGTCTGCAGGAGAGGCCTATTGGAGCTAGCCGTAAGGACGGTGGACGGGCGGTGGCCCGGAGGTACCGGACCGGTATGCAAAGAGAAGCCAGCACCATCCGGCAGGGACTTACGGACCCCGACAAGGCTAGGAGTCGCCGTGCAATTTGTCAAATCCGTTAGCGAAGGGAACCTCCTGTGTTTCCCAGCAGCCAAGTCCCGATAGAAGGCAACAGTCCAACCGTCAGAGGGAAACACAGCCACCGCCAAGGCTAAAGTTCCCAGGGCCAGAGCCTGCGGGCAAAAGGGGCTCCTTCAGCACATATCCAAGCTGGGGAGCGGGTTACCGGTGGGAACCCATTGGAACCGTACACACTACACAGGTGCAGGGAAATGCAGTCACCATCAACCTGCCGGGAGGAGAAACACCACAGCCGTCTGTGGGACCCGTCCATCCGTTCTTTTTACCGGAGACTGTGTATTCGTTACTGGCTGAGTGAGTACCACCGTGCCGTGCGGCACAGCGCTGCCCCTGCGACCCTGCACCTCACCAGGCCCTGTAACCCGCCTGCCATCCATCCCTACCCCCTCACCGGGCCCCGGGACAACCAACCCCCTACCCACGGAGGGGAGAACTAACATCCAGGCTGCTCCCTGTCATCGCTCCCGGGATCCCCGTCCAGAGCAGCGGTGGTGTCACCAATCTCACCACAACCGTGGGTGGCGTCACGGACAATATCAAATCCCCACAATCAATTCCCCCCTTTCACTCACGGGCGAGGAACGCCGCTTGAGTCCCCGGGATCCGGCCCACCGCTCGAGCCACCACCGAGCAGCAGCAGCAGCAGCCGGACCCGAGCAGTGGGAGAGCGCAGCGTCCCCTCCTCCACCCGCGACATACTGCAATTCAGCCCATGAAGAGCGGACGTACGCAGCCCTTCTGATTGCACATGGCGTCTGTTCTTTTTCAATGGATGCCAGCGCATAGTCTTTTATACAGTCTTTATGCGCACAGTACCAGTTGTACTGGGCATGAAATCCTGTTCGTGACGCCAGGTTTAACACGCCCCACTGGGGCCTGGGGGCAGTCGTTACCGGGCCAGTTCTGTCCTGGATGGAGGTCACGGCGACAAGGCCCGGCCACGTGACCCCGGCAGCGTTGCTAATTAAATGGGGAAATGTTATTTACAAGAGGAGATATGAGTTTGTCATGCCACCTGTGGTACTCGGCCACTTATAGCCAGCGCTGCGGGATGGGACTGCTGGGGAAGATGGTTACGCAGCTTAGTTGGTATAGCTCTCCACAGGTAAATCTGAGCCCCTGGGCTGTTGGGAGTAGTAGTCCTTACAAATGATGGCGATCGCGGTGCTGGGACAGAGGTGCAGGCAAATAACTGGACAACACAGGGATGCAGTCTCAAGATTTTACTCACTGTTGACAGTTCCTGGTTTACAGATGCTGCCCCCGGAGTGCTGGGTCCTGCTCTGATGGACCCCAGTCAATCCCCGGATAGTTCGGTACACCCTTCTGTGTTCCTTCCCTGGTTGACTTCCTGTGCTGGCTTCTCCCTCCTGCCCTGTTCCCTCACACACAGAGCCCCGAGTCGGTATCCGCGGACTGTGTCGGGTGGCTTGAAGCTCTATCCCTTGGCCCTATGGTGTCACCTTTTCACTGGATGTGTGTGGATGCGGCTTCAGTACTTGCAGTATCCTTAGACTCCGGTTTGGTAGCTGAGCCTTGTAGTTCTCCACTAGCTGAGGGGCCAGTCCCTTTTGCGACCAAGTCCCTTAATTCCGGTATGCCGGCTGTAGATCGAGGCCACGGGTGTATGGTGCACTTCCCGTGGGCTCTAGGACCCCTTCTTTCCTTTTGATCCTAGGGTGAGCTTTTTCAGCTCAAGTCCCCTAGGACCTGTCTCCTGCATAGTCTATTCCAGTTTCCTCCTAGCTTGTACTGCCTAGTTTCACTTTCTCCACACAATTCTGAGTGTCCACCCACTAGCTAACCCCACCTCCAATCTGGCTGTGTAATATCCATAGCCTGATGGGGTGTTGCTAGATAAAGAGTGTGTCTGTGTTTGTGTGCAACGACCTGTGACCTCCTCCTTACCCGGGAATGGGAAACCACACCTCCTCCTGAGGTGCAGTACCTCTGAGGCGACTGGAACCTCAGGGGCGCCAAAGGTGTCTTTCCCTCCTCCTTTAAATATGCCAGCATATACTGTATCCATTATTAAAAAAAAAACATTAGTTGACCAAAACTGCACTGCTAACTACAGACCTGTCTCTAATCTCCCCTATATCTGTAAACGTCTGGAATGCTTGATCTAATCCGTTATCTTTCAACTAACTTTCCTTACAATCCAATTTCCACTCACACTCTACAGAAACTGCTCTTACTAAAGTCTCTAATGATCTACTAACAGCTATATCTAATGGTCACTACTCCCTCCTGGATCTCTCTGCTGTATTGTATATTTGTATATTATATTATATTGTATTCAATATTGTGGAGCACCAGCTGCTCCTCACTATGTTTCGCTCTAGCAGCCTCTCTCCTTGTTCTCCTCCTACATCTTTCTGTTGGGGTTCCTCAAGACTCAATCCTAGGCCCCCATTCTCTTCTCTCTATATACTGCCCCATTGGATGGTCAGTAGGTTCGGTTTCCAGTACTATCTGTATGCTAATGACTAGAGATGAGCCAACCTCTAGAGGCTCGAGTTCGGTTCGGTTCGTCGAACGGAGGCCACGTTCAAGTTCGGTTCAGCGAGCCATTCGACGAACCTCTCAAACCCCATAGAAAACAATGGGAGGCAATAACAAACACATAAAAACACATAGAAAACACCTTCAAAGGTGTCCAAAAGGTGACAACTCACAAGACAATACAAACATATGGGAAAGTGACAAGGACAAATACTCATACGAAAACAAAACAGCTGGACGAGGAAAAAGAGGACGAGACACAGATATAGGCATGGCATGCCCTTCTAAAATCATGTAAAACACAGCAAGGGGACTCCAAGTGGAGTCTCCCTTTTTTCCAAAAATTGGGCCCCACAGACACCACTTCAGTGGTAGCACTTGTGCCCCAGTTGTACACTTCACAGGTACATTTGCATCAAACACATTCAAAAATACGCCAGCCTTAACTGTCCCCAGGATGACACCAGGGTAGGTCGCAAAGTCTTTGCTGATCCATGACTTGTTCATCTTGGCTCGTTTTTAAAAACACAGCAAGGCGACTCCAAGCGGAGTCTCCCTTTTTTCCAAAAATTGGGCCCCACAGATGCCACTTCAGTGGCAGCACTTGTGCCCCAGTTGTACACTTCACAGGTACATTTGCATCAAGCACATTCAAAAATACGCCAGTCTTAACTTTCCCCGGGATGACACCGGTGTAGGTAGCAAAGTCTTTGCTGAACCATGACTTGTTCATCTTGGCTCGTTTTTAAAAACACAGCAAGGGGACTCCAAGCGGAGTCTCCCTTTTTTCCAAAAATTGGGCCACACACACCACTTCAGTGGCATCACTTGGGCCCCAGTTGCAAACTGGACAGGTTGATTTGCATCAATCGCATTCAAAAATACGCCAGCCTTTACTCTCCCCAGGATGACACAGGGGTAGTAAAGTCCTTGCGGATCCATGACTTGTTCATCTTGATGAACCTTAAGGCTGCTTTACACCAGACATTCTATCGTGCGATAGATCGTCGGGGTCACGGTTTTTGTGACGCACATCCGGCATCGCTGGCGATGCCGGCCTGTGTGACACCTCCTAGCGACGCAGTATCGCTCACAAATCGTGAGTCGTGTACTGCTCGCTAGGTTCCATAATATCGTTTAATTTAGTTGTTCATCGTTTCCGGGGTAGCACACGCCGCTCCGTGTGACACCCCGGGAACGATGAACAGCAGCTCACCTGCGTCACGCGGCCGCCGCCGGCTATGTGAAGGAAGGAGGTGGGCGGGATGTTTACGTCCCGCTCATCTCCGCCCCTCCGCTTCCATTGGCCGGCGGCCGTGTGACGTTGCTGTGACGCTGAACGTCCCTCCCACTCCAGGAAGTGGACGTTCGCCGCCCACAGCGAGGTCGCACGAGAGGTAAGTATGTGTGACGGGGGTTACTGACTTTGTGCGACACGGGCAGCGATTTGCCCGTGACGCAAAAAGGACGGGGGCGGGTACGATCGATTGTGAAATTGCACAATCGGTCGTACCATGTAAAGCAGCCTTTAGTCTGTCCACATTGTCACTGGACAGACGCGTGCACTTATCTGTCAGCACACACCCAGCAGCACTGAAGACACGTTCAGAGACAACGCTGGCTGCGGGACATGACAAGATCTCCAAGGCGTAAGTGGCGAGCTCAGGCCATTTTTCAAGATTTGAAGCCCAAAATGAGCAAGGCTCCAGGTGCAAAGTCATAGCATTGATGTTAATTTGGAGATACTCCTGTATCATCCTCTCCAGCCGATGACTATGTGTCAGACTTCTTGTGTCTTGTGGCCTTGGATGGTCTAAAAAAATTATGAAACGATTCCATAAAATTGCTGATACGGTGTTGCTGGTAAAGTTTGACTGATAATGATGAGACAGTCCCATGCTTGGCAAGTGACAACTGGGAGATTCATTCCATGCACCACTGGTATTTGGTGGAAAAGCCGAGCTAAGATTGAGTAACAGCTTCTGCTGATACTCCTGCATACGTGCATCCCTTTCTATGGCTGGAATTATTTAATCAAATTTGGACTTGTACCGGGGATCTAATAGTGTGGCAACACAGTAGTCATCATCACTTCTAATTTTGACAATCCGAGGGTCATGTTGGAGGTAGTGCAGCAAGAAGGCGCTCATGTGTCTTGCGCATCCATGTGGACCAAGTCTTCGCTGTGTTTGTGGCGTAGAGCTGATAACCGTGCTTTCTTCTGCTTACATCTCCCCCCAACCTCATTCAACTGAAATCTGACCAAGGTCTCCCTCATCTGCTGAGTCTTCCATGTCCATCGAGAGTTTGTCCTCCATTTCTTCATGGTCTCCTGCACCTTCCTCAACATTTTGGCTGCTACCATGCTCCCTTGTTAATCCCTCTCCCCCACCATCCCATGCCTGCCGTCTTGGTGATGCTGAACGTCTGGACCTTGTAGATGTTGGTATCCCTTTCGCATATGAATCCTCCTGTACTTCCTCCCCTTCCTCTTGTCCCACCCCCTGACTCCAAATAGTGTTTAGCGTGTGCTCCAGCATGTAAATGACTGGAATTGTCATGCTGATAATGGCATTGTCAGCGCTAAACATATTCGTCGCCATGTCGAAACTGTGCAGAAGGGTGCATAGGTCCTTGATCTGAGACCACTCCAGCAGCGTGATCTTCCCCACCTCTGCATCTCGTTGGCCCAGGCTATACGTCATAACGTATTGCACCAGGGCTCGGCGGTGCTGCCACAGTCGCTGTAACATGTGGAGAGTCAAATTCCAGCGTGTCGATACATCTCATTTCAGGCGATTAACCGGCAGGCCGAAAGCCTTCTGGAGCGATGCAAGTCGGTCAGCTGCAGCGGTTGAACGGCGGAAGTGAGCAGAGAGTGACCGTGCCCTGTGCAGAAGCCCATCTAGGCCGGGATAGTGGGTTAAAAATTGCTGGACAACAAAGTTCAACACGTGAGCCATACAAGGCACGTGTGTCACCTTGCCCAGGCGAAGGGCCGCACCCATGTTTCCAGCATTGTCGCACACGGCCTTCCCTGGCTGCAGGTTGAGTGGAGACAACCATTTACGAAACTCGGTCGCAAGAGCTGACCACAACTCCTCCGCTGTGTAACTCTTATTTCCAAGACATTTCAAGGTAAAAACCGCCTGATGTCATTGCGCTCTGCTGCCAGCATAGTAAGGAGGTGTGCGGGATTCCTTGTGCGCAGTTACAACGCGGGTGGCCTCACCAGGCAGGCTTGGGGCGAAGGTGGAGGACCCAGACGAGGTTGAAGAGGCAGAAGCAGTGGAGGAACTTCTACATACAGAGGATTGACGCACAAGTCGTGGGGACGGCAAGACTTGTTCAGCAGACCCTTCTCCATCTCTCACCATAGTTACCCAGTGCCCAGTCAGCGACATGTAACGCCCCTGTCCATGCTTACTGGTCCAAGTATCGGTGGTGAAATGCACCCGGTCACACACAGAGTTTTTCAAGGAAGCGGTGATGTTGTGTGTAACATGCTGGTGTAGCGCAGGCACACCTTTCTTGGAGAAGTAGTGGCGAGTGGGCATCTGGTACTGGGGCACTGCGATGGACATAAGGTCTCGAAAATCCTGTTTGTCCACCAGGCGGAAAGGCAGCATTTCGGTAGCCAAGAGCTTACAGAGGGATAAAGTAAACCTCTTAGTTTTGTCATGGCTCGGAGGAAATGGCCTTTTATTTGTCCACATCTGAGGGACAGAGATCTGGCTGCTGTGTGGAGATGGTGGTGAGTAGGGTGTCCCTGGAAAAATGCAGGTCTGTGAGGAAAGTGCAGGCGGAGACATGATGTTGCCTTCATCCAAAGTTGGTGCTCTCGATGTCTGAGAGAGCTGTACAGCAGCACTTGTTTCCCCTTCCAAACTAACTGACGACCTACCAAGCAAACTGCCTGTTGCGGTTAAAGTGGTGGAAGGTTTGCGTGGAAAACCAGTAGTGACAGCTGTCCCCACAGTCATAGAAGATGAATAGCACGCGGAGGAACTTGAAGGGGCAGACGGTGTTTGGCCCACTCCGCTAGGCTGCATTGCAGCACGGTGAGCTTCCCACTGGGACTTATGCTTGTTATTCATGTGACGATTCATGGAAGAAGTTGTCAAACTGGTGAGTTATTGCCCTCTACTTATAGATTGCCGACAAATTTTACAGATCACATGATTTGGGAGATCTTTTGCAAAGTCAAAAAAGGACCAGGCTAGGCAAGGCTTAGAGGCCATGTGACCTGCCGAGCCACCCCGATTTGTGCTCAGAGGCAGAGTTGTGGCTGAGGATGCAGTTGTTGACGTTTTTCCAGTACTCCGACTCTGTCCAGGAAGGCGCAAGGTAACTTCGTCATCGGTTGCATCCTCCTCCACCGCCTCTGGTGACCTCCTCGAGTGCCTGACTGTGGGTTGACAGTATGTGGGATCTAGAACTTCATCATCAAGCGTTGTGTTTGCACTCCCCTCGCCCTCAGACCTAACCTCGTACTGCCCTGACTGAATAGTTAAGTTGTCATCCCAATCTGGTATCTGCGTCTCATCGTCATCAGTATGTTCCTCATTGTCTCCACCAACAGGTGTTACAGTTTGGGAATGAGGGTGTACATTATGCTCAGAAACTTGGTCATCAGGGCCAGAATCTGAGTCACAAAGTTTCTGAGCATCACTGCAGACCATTTCCTGGTCTGTACTCACTGTAGCTTGGGAGCAGACCTCTGATTCCCAGGCTATAGTGTGACTGAACAGCTCTGCAGACTCAGCCATCTCTGTTACACCATACTGTGCAGGGCGGGTGGAGATTTGAGAGCTGGGAGAAAGCAAGTGTGATTGGGATGACAACTCAGAGGACTATTGTTTTTTAGATGTTGAAGTTGAGGTGGAGGAGAGGGCACTTGTTGGAGCAGTTGAGATCCATTCAAGCATGTTCTTTCTTGTGCATCATCTACCTTTGTTACAGTTGTTCGGGTCCGTAAAAAAGGGAGCACATCGAAAGTAGTAGACATCTTACTTTTGCTGGAAGATGGCCTATCTTCAGCAGATGTTAATATAGCTTTCCCACCTTCCCCACGGACACAAACTTTTTTTCCTTTTCCAATAGGCCTGTTCCCCATTCCACCAGCATCTTTCCTTTTGCCACTCATTTTGCTAGCGACAAGATTGGCCACTTAAAATGTGGATGCAAAAATTGAGAGGTGGTGTAGATTGCAGAGGTGGTCTAGCTTTATAGACAGCTGAAGAATCAACACTGACTATCACAGACAATTTTAGTATGCCCCTAACAGTGGCAGCACAGTTTGCAATTAGAATTGCATATCAAAAATTGACAGGTGTGTACAATGCAGAGGTGGTCTAGCTTTATACACAGCTGAAGAACCAACACTGACTATCACAGACAATTTTTGTATTGCCCTAACAGTGGCAGCACAATTTGCAAATAAAATAGCGTGGCAAACGTGTGCAGGTGGGTACAGTGCCCGGGTTCTGTGGGTCAGTGGACAGGAAAGGAACACTAACATAGTATTCCAGACCTTTCCGGATGGCAGAAAAAGTGTCAGCTCTTTGGGCAAATAAAATAGAGTGGCAAAAGTGTGCAGGTGGGTACAGGGCCCGGGTTCTGTGGGTCAGTGGACAGGAAAGGAACACTAACTTAGTATTCCAGACACTTTTAGGATGGCAGTAAAAGTGTCAGCTCTTTGGGCAAATAAAATAGCGTGGCAAGAGTGTGCAGGTGGGTACAGTGCCCGGGTTCTGTGGGTCAGTGGACAGGAAAGGAACACTAACGTAGTATTCCAGACACTTTTAGGATGGCAGAAAAAGTGTCAGCTCTTTGGGCAAATAAAATAGCATGGCAAAAGTGTGCAGGTGGGTACAATGTCTGGGTTCTGTGAGTCAGTGGACAGGAAAGGAACACTAACTTAGTATTCCAGACACTTTTAGGATGGCAGAAAAAGTGTCAGCTCTTTGGGCAAATAAAATAGTGTGGCAAAAGTGTGCAGGTGGGTACAGTGCCCGGGTTCTGTGGGTCAGTGGACAGAAAAGGAACACTAACTTAGTATTCCAGACACTTTTAGGATGGCAGAAAAAGTGTCAGCTCTTTGGGCAAATAAAATAGCGTGGCAAAAGTGTGCAGGTGGGTACAGTGCCCGGGTTCTGTGGGTGAGTGGACAGGAAAGGAACACTAACGTAGTATTCCAGACACTTTTAGGATGGCAGAAAAAGTGTCAGCTCTTTGGGCAAATAAAATAGCGTGGCAAAAGTGTGCAGGTGGGTACAGTGCCCGGGTTCTGTGGGTCAGTGGACAGGAAAGGAACACTAACTTAGTATTCCAGACACTTTTAGGATGGCAGAAAAAGTATCAGCTCTTTGGGCAAATAAAATAGCATGGCAAAAGTGTGCAGGTGGGTACAATGCCCGGGTTCTGTGGGTCAGTGGACAGGAAAGGAACACTAACGTAGTATTCCAGACACTTTTAGGATAGCAGAAAAAGTGTCAGCTCTTTGGGCAAATAAAATAGCATGGCAAAAGTGTGCAGGTGGGTACAGTGCTCGGGTTCTGTGCGTACCAGGACAGGAAAGGAAGCCTCACTTTCTATCCCTCCTAATGATGAAATGCAGCAAGGAATTTCCTGAGCTGAGGTACACAGATGCTGTTATCTAAAGCTGTACACAGCGTTTGCACGGACCTGCCTAGCAGCTATGGCTATGAACGCCTTGAAATCAGTCCTGAAAAGGGCTGAAATAAGAAGCAATCCCTAATCCCTACAGCGCTGTGTAGCTTGCACTATGTCTATAGCGCACAAAGCAGGATCGGCGGCAGCAACGTGAGCGGTGACTGTCACCCACACGCCGAAGGCAGATAATGGCAGTGACAGGGAAAATGGCCGTATTTTATAAGGCAAGGACATGTGATATTCACAGCCTATGACACATGCCCTTGCTTGTCTGGTAAAAATCCACTTAGCTGTGTGTGTGTCTGTGATTGGCTGACATCCTTGCCCGCCCCACTGCACGCGTGGTTAGGAAAAAAAAATGGAGATCGGCATTCTCTCAGCACCACAGATCTAAACCGCGTCCCCCCCGCACACTATATGCTGAAATTTGATAATAGCGTGAATCACAGTGACTCACACTATTACAGTGAAAAGCCAGCTAGTAACTAGCTAGGCTTTTTGCTGATCGAACAGTTATCGAACGTAACTCAAGCTATCGAGCTTTTAGCAAAAAGCTTACGTTCGAGTTCGATCTCGAGCACCCCCCAAAATTACTCGAACATGAAATTGGCGAACCTCGAACATCTCTCAACTCTACTAATGACAACCAATTGTACATATCGTCCCCTGAAATCACTCCTGCATTATTATAAAATGCCAGGAATTGTTTGTCGGCTGTCTTTAACATCATGTCTTCCCTCTATATTAAACTGAATCTGTCAAATACTGAACTCATGTTTCCTCCCTCTACTAACCTCCCTAAACCCAATATTGCCATTTCTGGAGTAATTCTACCATTACTCCCCAGCAACACGCCCGCTGTCTTGGGGTTGTATTTGATTCAGATCCCTCCTTACATCCGATCTCTCAGTCGCTCATGTCACTTCCACCTCAAAAACAACTTAAGAATTTGACCTTTTCCTACCATTTATTCTGCAATACGTCTTACTGTTCGTTCTTGTCTAGACCATTGCAACTCTTCACAAATAAGTCTCCCTCTTACGAAACTCTCCCCTCTCCAATCCTTCCTGAATGCAGCAGCATGGATCATCTTCCTTTCTATTCGCTACACCGATGCCGCTACCTTGTTCCAGTCATTGCACTGGTTGCCCATCCACTATAGAGTCCAATATAAAGTTATCACTCTCCCTCACAAAACGCTCCACAGTTCTACACTGCCCTATATCTCCTCCCTCATATTTGTCTATCACCCTACCCATGTCCTCCGTTCTGCTAATGACCTAAGACTGACATTCTCTATAATCCAAACTTCCCACTCCCGTCTCCAAGACTTCTCGTGAGCTACACCAATTTTCTGGAACACACTACCAAGAACAATTCTCTTAATTCACAATACCCACAGTTTTGTCTGTGCCCTAAAAACACATTTCTTTAGACTAGCCTATCACCTCACCTCACTTATCTAACTATTCCTGTTTTGGCCTTACAATATTTTCTTCAAAATCTGATTCTTTTTATCATCTGTTTATACACCCTGGCATGTTTTACCTGTTCTTGTACACATACTAGCAGGTGACCGATTCATACAGAATTATTTGATTCCTTATTTTTTTTTATGGCTGGACCAGACAGTACAAGTACTTTTTAGCATTCACTTTTTGTGAGTCCCTAATTTCCTTATAGATTGTAAGCTTGCAAGCAGGGCCCTCACTCCTCTTGGTATCTGTTGAATTGTGTTATTCTGTAATGTCTCATATTGTCTGTATATGTCACATTTGTATTGTAAAGTGATGCAGAATATGTTGGTGCTATATACTGTAAATATTTTTTTTTATTATTATTACTACTACATGACCGACTTTTTCCAATAATACCATTGTATAAGGTTAAATAAAAATATTGAAATAATAATGTTTCAATATAACAGACAAACACTACCAGAACATAACCATTGTCCTGGGACTGATATTACCACTAAAGTTCAGGGACTGTACCAGACACCTAGTGTCTGGGGCGCAAACTCAAATGTGGACATTTTAAAAAAAAACCTCCTCATCCGAATCTGGAGTTCAGATGCTGATCAGATGCTGAAAATAGCTTGTTGGAAGGCTGCATTGCAGCCAATCATCAAGGTTTCCACACAAAAAAAAAAGTTTGTTTGAATTAAGATCCCCCCGTTCACCAATTTATTAATTAAAAGGAAGTCCTCTAAGTTCCAACTTAATCCAATGGTGTAATGTACCACGACGTCCATCAAATCCTATTGAGCCTTATCCTCAAAAGCGTGAGAAATTATGTGTCTGTCGCTGACCGTGAGTGACCTATGGAGCCTTGTTCTGAAAATATTCTGAGAACAAGGTTTCACAGTTCACTCGAGGTCAGTGACAGGCACAGAATTTCTAAATAGTATGAGAAATTCCATGCCTACTGCTGACCACAAGTACAGCCTCGTCTGAGAAGATTCTGAGAGTGAGGCTCCATAGGATTCGTGGTTAGCAGCAGATCCAGAATTTATCATGAATGTGATAAATTCTGTGACTGCCGCTGACCACAAGTGACTTATGGAGCCTTGTTCACAGAACGAGGCTCAATAGATTTCAATGGACATTACACCATTGGATTATGTTGGAACTTAGAGGACCTCTTTTTAATTAATAAATTGATGAAAGAGGGAATGTGGGGGAGTCTTTATGCAAATAAATTATTTTTTCCTGTGTGTGTTTTTTTTTTCTTTACTCTTACTTGGCTAGTCAATTCACAGCTGACATCAACCAAAAATATTAACTAGGTTGCTATTGCACAAGAGCAATCGGGAAGAGTTGGGCAATGCGCCAGAATAGGCACATCTACTGGATGCATCATTTCTATGGAAGCTGCAGGCCGCTCTTTTTAGGCTGGGAAGGGACAAATAACCATGGGCTTTTCCAGCCTGAAAATACCAACCCCCGGCTATCTGATTTTACTTGGTTGTTTATGAAAAATAGAGGGGACACCACATTTACTTTTTAAATTTATTCCCTATCCACATTTGTTTGCAGGACAATTGTCCTAGTCTAACTGGCATTTGTCTTCTTTTTGCATCCTCCCAGCCCCTACTATGACTATTTTACAGCCATTTAACAGCACTAAAGTTTGAATTCCCATTGGCTTACATGGGGTCCATTGTTATGTTCGGTTCAAATCTGTGCACAGTCAATATGATGAGGTACAGGTGAATGAAATATGTAATCCCAAAATATGAAGTACCGTAGATAGTTTCACCGTTCACTCGGATGATTTAATGCAGAATTGAACTTTTATTTGCAGTGTAGACATTCACATGAACATAAGATAGGTGTAGGAGTAATAGTGACATATAGAAACGTTTCAACACATCCAGGTCTTGTTCACAAGTGTCGTTGGTGGTGGTGGGTAGATGGCTCATACTGGACTTAGGTGTGGGAGCGCCTTCATTTCTGTACCTAGTATGTGTCCATTTGAATTTCTACACTGCAAATAAAATTTCAATTCTGCATTCATTTATCCGCATGTACAGTGAAACTATCTACTATATCTGTGAACCAAACTTTTAACTAAAAGTCATCCAAACTCGGCGAACCCAAAGATCCACAGGTCTGCTCATCCCTAAATACCACCATACCGTGATCATATAACAGTCATATCAGTTCTACACCAGTGTTCTGTAGACCATATATGTAGGGCCACTCCATTACTGCCATTATGAATGTATTGGGCCCGGGAGTGCAGGGGACTCACTTACCCCACAGTCTAATTCAGCTGGATGTATATCCGAGGGTGCACATCTGCTGAAATGCATTGTAGCTCAGAAACAGTGGCTGGCAGATGATGTTGGAGGTAAGGTGACTCGGGAAGGCCCATAAAAGTGACATCATGTGCCATAGCATGCACTCTGGTGTCAGCTGCCATTCACTGCATCGTACTGGCTACAGAGGAGGATGCCGCATGATGTGGAAGCAGAGGAAAGGTGACTAGAATGGTTTTATTTTATATATGTTAGGTACAGAAAGGTGACTAAAAATACGAGAAAGAATTCCAGAATAAGAACATAAATACCAGGAGTGGCCCAGGATGGAGACATATATACCAGGATAGAGACCTATGTATCAAGATGTGTCCAGGATTGAGGACATATATACCAGGATGGGCCCAAGTTGGGAATATATATACTAGGATGGGCCCAGGATTATGGACATATATACCAGGCTGGGCCCAGATTGAGGACATATATATCAGAATGGGGGACATATGTACCAGGATGAGCCCAGGATTTGGACATATATACCAGGATGGGGCCAGGATGGGGACATATATACCAGGATAAGGTCAAGGATGAGGACATTTATACCGAGATGGGGCCAGGATAATTTTTTTTATTCATAGGGATTTCTTCATAGTGTTTAAGGTTGAAGGTAGACTTAAGTCCATCAAGTTCAAACCATTACCTAATCTAACATATTGATCCAGAAGAAGGCAAAAAACTGGACATATATACCAGGATGGGCCCAGGTTGAGGACATATATACCATGATGGAGACATATACTAGGATGGGGACATATATAACAGGATGAGGCCCAGAATGGGGATGTACTGTATATACCTGGTAGAGCCCAGGATGGGGGACATATATACCAGGATGGGCCCAGGATAAGGAAATATATACCAGGATGAGCCCCAGGATGGGGACATATATATACCAGGATGGGCACATATATAACAGGATGGACCCAGGATGAAGACATATATATACCGGCATGCAGACATATATATCAGAATGGGTCCAGGATATGGAAATATATAAAAGGGTGGGGCCCAGGATGAGGACATATATTCTAAGATGGAGACATATAAAGTAGTATGGGGACATATATACTAGGATTGGGGAAATACATACCAGAATGGGTCTAGGATGACCCATATATACAGTTAGGTCCAGAAATATTTGGACAGTGACACAATTTTCACGAGTTGGGCTCTGCATGCCACCACATTGGATTTGAAATGAAACCTCTACAACAGAATTCAAGTGCAGATTGTAACGTTTAATTTGAAGGTTTGAACAAAAATATCTGATAGAAATTGTAGGAATTGTATACATTTCTTTACAAACACTCCACATTTTATGAGGTCAAAAGTAATTGGACAAATAAACCAAACCCAAACAAAATATTTTTATTTTCAATATTTTGTTGCGAATCCTTTGGAGGCAATCACTGCCTTAAGTCTGGAACCCATGGACATCACCAAACGCTGCGTTTCCTCCTTCTTAATGCTTTGCCAGGCCTTTACAGCCACAGCCTTCAGGTCTTGCTTGTTTGTGGGTCTTTCCGTCTTAAGTCTGGATTTGAGCAAGTGAAATGCATGCTCAATTGGGTTAAGATCTGGTGATTGACTTGGCCATTGCAGAATGTTCCACTTTTTTGCACCCATGAACTCCTGGGTAGCTTTGGCTGTATGCTTGGGGTCATTGTCCATCTGTACTATGAAGCGCCGTCCGATCAACTTTGCGGCATTTGGCTGAATCTGGGCTGAAAGTATATCTCGGTACACTTCAGAATTCATCCGGCTACTCTTGTCTGCTGTTATGTCATCAGAAAACACAAGTGACCCAGTGCCATTGAAAGCCATGCATGCCCATGCCATCACGTTGCCTCCACCATGTTTTACAGAGGATGTGGTGTGCCTTGGATCATGTGCCATTCCCTTTCTTCTCCAAACTTTTTTCTTCCCATCATTCTGGTACAGGTTGATCTTTGTCTCATCTGTCCATAGAATACTTTTCCAGAACTGAGCTGGCTTCATGAGGTGTTTTTCAGCAAATTTAACTCTGGCCTGTCTATTTTTGGAATTGATGAATGGTTTGCATCTAGATGTGAACCCTTTGTATTTACTTTCATGGAGTCTTCTCTTTACTGTTGACTTAGAGACAGATACACCTACTTCACTGAGAGTGTTCTGGACTTCAGTTGATGTTGTGAACGGGTTCTTCTTCACCAAAGAAAGTATGCGGCGATCATCCACCACTGTTGTCATCCGTAGACGCCCAGGCCTTTTTGAGTTCCCAAGCTCTCCAGTCAATTCCTTTTTTCTCAGAATGTACCCGACTGTTGATTTTGCTACTCCAAGCATGTCTGCTATCTCTCTGATGGATTTTTTCTTTTTTTTCAGCCTCAGGATGTTCTGCTTCACCTCAATTGAGAGTTCCTTAGACCGCATGTTGTCTGGTCACAGCAACAGCTTCCAAATGCAAAACCACACACCTGTAATCAACTCCAGACCTTTTAACTACTTCATTGATTACAGGTTAACGAGGGAGACGCCTTCAGAGTTAATTGCAGCCCTTAGAGTCCCTTGTCCAATTACTTTTGGTCCCTTGAAAAAGAGGAGGCTATGCATTACAGAGCTATGATTCCTAAACCCTTTCTCCGATTTGGATGTGAAAACTCTCATATTGCAGCTGGGAGTGTGCACTTTCAGCCCATATTATATATATAATTGTATTTCTGAACATGTTTTTGTAAACAGCTAAAATAACTAAACTTGCGTTACTGTCCAAATATTTCTGGCCCTGACTGTATATATATATATATATATATATATATATATATATATACAGTTAGGTCCAGAAATATTTGGACAGTGACACAAGTTTTGTTATTTTAGCTGTTTACAAAAACATGTTCAGAAATACAATTATATATATAATAGGGGCTGAAAGTGCACACTCCCAGCTGCAATATGAGAGTTTTCACATCCAAATCGGAGAAAGGGTTTAGGAATCATAGCTCTGTAATGCATAGCCTCCTCTTTTTCAAGGGACCAAAAGTAATTGGACAAGGGACTCTAAGGGCTGCAATTAACTCTGAAGGTGTCTCCCTCGTTAACCTGTAATCAATGAAGTAGTTAAAAGGTCTGGGGTTGATTACAGGTGTGTGGTTTTGCATTTGGAAGCTGTTGCTGTGACCAGACAACATGCGGTCTAAGGAACTCTCAATTGAGGTGAAGCAGAACATCCTGAGGCTGAAAAAAAAGAAAAAATCCAGAGAGATAGCAGACATGCTTGGAGTAGCAAAATCAACAGTCGGGTACATTCTGAGAAAAAAGGAATTGACTGGTGAGCTTGGGAACTCAAAAAGGCCTGGGCGTCCATGGATGACAACAGTGGTGGATGATCGCCGCATACTTTCTTTGGTGAAGAAGAACCCGTTCACAACATCAACTGAAGTCCAGAACACTCTCAGTGAAGTAGGTGTATCTGTCTCTAAGTCAACAGTAAAGAGAAGACTCCATGAAAGTAAATACAAAGGGTTCACATCTAGATGCAAACCATTCATCAATTTCAAAAATAGACAGGCCAGAGTTAAATTTGCTGAAAAACACCTCATGAAGCCAGCTCATTTCTGGAAAAGTATTCTATGGACAGATGAGACAAAGATCAACCTGTACCAGAATGATGGGAAGAAAAAAGTTTGGAGAAGAAAGGGAATGGCACATGATCCAAGGCACACCACATCCTCTATAAAACATGGTGGAGGCAACGTGATGGCATGGGCATGCATGGCTTTCAATGTTCTGGACTTCAGTTGATGTTGTGAACGGGTTCTTCTTCACCAAAGAAAGTATGCAGCGATCATCCACCACTGTTGTCATCCGTGGACGCCCAGGCCTTTTTGAGTTCAAGCATGTCTGCTATCTCTCTGATGGATTTTTTCTTTTTTTTCAGCCTCAGGATGTTCTGCTTCACCTCAATTGAGAGTTCCTTAGACCGCATGTTGTCTGGTCACAGCAACAGCTTCCAAATGCAAAACCACACACCTGTAATCAATGACCCCAAGCATACAGCCAAAGCTACCCAGGAGTTCATGAGTGCAAAAAAGTGGAACATTCTGCAATGGCCAAGTCAATCACCAGATCTTAACCCAATTGAGCATGCATTTCACTTGCTCAAATCCAGACTTAAGACGGAAAGACCCACAAACAAGCAAGACCTGAAGGCTGCGGCTGTAAAGGCCTGGCAAAGCATTAAGAAGTAGGAAACCCAGCGTTTGGTGATGTCCATGGGTTCAAGACTTAAGGCAGTGATTGCCTCCAAAGGATTCGCAACAAAATATTGAAAATAAAAATATTTTGTTTGGGTTTGGTTTACTTGTCCAATTACTTCTGACCTCATAAAATGTGGAGTGTTGGTAAAGAAATGTGTACAATTGCTACAATTTCTATCAGATATTTTTGTTCAAACCTTCAAATTAAACGTTACAATCTGCACTTGAATTCTGTTGTAGAGGTTTCATTTCAAATCCAATGTGGTGGCATGCAGAGCCCAACTCGCGAAAATTGTGTCACTGTCCAAATATTTCTGGACCTAACTGTATATATATCAGGATGGGGCCCATAATGAGGACCATATATACCAGATTGGGTCCGAGGACATATATACCAGGATGAGCCCCAGGTTGAGGACATATATACCAGGATGGGGGACATATATACCAGGATGGGCCCAGGATGGGGACATATATACCAGGATGAGCCCCAGGATGGGGACATATATACCAGAATGGACCCAGGATGACATGTATAACAGAATGGGCCCAGGATGGGGACATATATACCTGAAGAGCCCAGGATGGGGGACATATTTACCAGATTGAGCCCAGTATGAGGGCATATATACCAGGATGAGCCACAGGATGGGGATATATACCAGGATGGGCACATATATAACAGAATGGACACATGATGACATATATGCCAGAATGGGCCCAGGATTGGGACATATATACTAGCATAGGGATATATATATATACCAGAATGGGCCCAGGATGAGGACATATATAAGAGTGGGGCCCAGGATGGGGACATATATTCCAGGATGGGCCCAGGATGGGGGACATCTATAAAAGGATGGGCCCAGGATGAGGACATATATACCAGGATGGGGACATATATACTAGGATGGGGACATATATATCAGAATGGGCCCAGGTTTGGGACATATATACTAGGATGGGGACATATATACCAGGATTGGGGAAATACATACCAGAATGGGCACAGGATGAGGACCATATATACCAGAATGAACCCAGGATGAGGATCATACATACCAGGATGGGACCCATAATAAGGACCATTGGGGTATACCATACCATACCATACCACATTGGGGCCCATGATGAGGACATATACAGTATACTATTATGGTCTTAAGATGAGGACTATGTATACCAGGATGGATCCCAGGATAAGGACATACATATAAGGATGGGGACATACATACCAGGATAGGGACATATATATCAGGATGGGGATATATACCAGGATGGGGATATATATGACAGGATTGGGGAAACACATACCGGGATGGGGACCTACATACTAGGATGCCCAGGATGAGAACCATATATATCAGGATGGGACCCAGGATGATGATATATATATATATCAGGATGGAGAATATATATACCAAGATGGGGACATATATACTGGGATGGAGAGTTATATACCAGGATGGGACATATATACCAGGATGAGCCCAGGATGAGAACATATATACCAGGTTGAGGACATACATACCATGTTAGTGGCACCAAAAGGCAATTTTGCTCAGGGCACTATTCAGCTTTGGGCCCTTGATGTACGGCTGCATGTAGGGCTACATTTGTCATCTTTCCTCATCCACGGCCATATTGTTCCTGAAAGAGCTACCAACTAGATTACTGTGAGAGGCTAATTAGCACAAGACTTACGTCTTCCATAAACTTTGTTTTGATGCAAAAAGCTTATTCTTACAGGGATATCAAAGGCATATTAGAAATCAAAGAGTTCGATTTTCATATCAACCATAGTGGTAGGTATTGAGGCATAAAGATTGTGGAAGGTCTCGTTTAATGAACTTACAGTTTTGCAGGTTGCCAGCATATTATTACTATATGAAAGCCAGAATTGGAGGACATTACTATATTTTGTCAGAATTGGAGTGTACTATTAACGCATGGGGCGTAGAATTCAAGAACATAACTATTTTATAGGAGCCAGAATTGAAGAACAATGTTAACCTATGGAGGCTAGAATTGTTGGACATTTTTATTATATGGGGGCTGGAATATGAGGACAATTTTACAATATGGTGCCAGAATTGGAGGACACTGTTTCTATATAGGGGCTAAAATTGGAGAAAATAGCGCATGTGGGCCAGCAGGCTTGGACTCACCCCCCAGTGGGACCTGAGATTTTCCTGGTGGGCTAATGTCTTGCAGTATAACAATTGCTGTAGCACATAGTGTGAATAGCAAAAAATAGAAAAACTTCCAGGTCCATAAAATTTCAAGTTTATTTAAAAATGTATTTTTTTATTAAAAAATTCAATCCATCATAAAGTAAAGTTTCAAATGCAACACACATTCTTTGTCAAAGCTGATACAACAGGAAATAGCGTACCCAATATATACAGTACATTCAATTATTCAATCAAAATTCATGAAAAGAGTCACGTCATGAATAGATTACTATATTTTTTAGCAAAAAACAAGAACAGACACAAAACAAAAAGACTATACGATTACTATTAAAGCACAAACAAATTGGCAATGTAAAGCTAATAGTGAAACATAATTTCTCTTCGTCCATTCCGTCCATGTGCATGACAGGTATTCAGGTTGTATATCCAGAATGCCTCACGTGTGAGACGCTTCCTCTTTAAATCTCCACTTCTATGAGCACAAAACACCCGTTCGATGCCAAAAGTTCTGAACAGGTCATTTAGTTGATTATGGTGTTGAACAAAGTTCTGCGATGCATGTGATATATTGCGGTTTGTACTAGAAGAAGATACAATGTCGGTTAAATGTTCTGAAATACGAACTTTAAGTTTTCTCATAGTACATCCAATACACATTTTATTGTATTCAGTGCAAACAATATTATATACAAGATGTTGTGTGTCACAATTAATATAATGATTCATTTCAAATTTTTGGGAATGATCATAATTATAAAAATGATGAGTTATCAGAGAATGTTGATATGTTCTGCATCGACTGTTACCTCATCTATAAAAACCTTGATAATTTCACCACGTTGGATTAGATTTTTTAGATAGATACAAACTAGGGGAGAGAAGGATGACAGCCTTTTTAGCGACTATTAAATAACCCTAGGCAAATGACAATGTATAATAGATTTAATTTCATTGAATTGTTTACTATATTGTATGGGAAGAATTATTTTTCGAGGTATGGTAGCTGGTTTATTTTCCATCAGAGAAATACTATATCAGAAGCTCTAGCCATCATCCATTTTGGATATCCTCATTTGGTGAATTTGGCAGTGGAGATATCAATTTCATCTTTTAATTTAGTCTCATCCCTGCAGTTCTGTTTAATTCGGCTAAATTCACCAATAGGTATAGAACTAATTGTACTTCTAGGATGACTACTTAGTGCATGCAAAATGGTGTTATCTGACTGAGGTTTGACATATGTGGGTGTACAAATATTTTTTCCATTGACATCCTTCAACTGCAAGTCCAAAAAGGAATTTTTTTTGAGGATGACTCTGAAAAGTGAAAGACAAGTTGCAACAGCTATTATTAATATAATCGATAAATTCTGATGTGGCAGACTCATCACCCCTTCAAATAATGAGGGTATCATCAATGAATCTGCCATACCAGACGACATATGACAAAAAAGGGTTGTCATCATAATAAAGGTAAAGCTCCTGGCGATAGGACATCGCCATATTTGCAAAAGAGTGTGAGTACCTTACCCCCATCGACACTCCTTTCTGTTGGAGAAAAATATTCTCCATCAAAAGAAAAAAAATTGTTAGTCATTAGAAATTGTGTTACCATAATAATATACTGACAAAGATCCACCGAATAATTGCTATATTTGGACAAGTGAGATTGCAGGGCATGTAATGCGATGTTATGTGGTATAGAGGTGTATAATGACACCACATGGCACAATAACCATGAAAACTCATGAGTCCAAATTAGCTTGGAAATTAATTTAATGCATCCTTTGAATCCTTGATGAAACCAGACCAGGTGTTCCCTGAGCAAGGGGCTGTAGTAGACAACCCAGCCACTCTGATAATCTCTCTGTAACATATCCAATAGCCGATATAATAAGTCTCATAGGGGGAGGGGAAATACCCTTATGGACCTTGGGAAGGACATGCATGATAGGAATAATTACATTTTCTTCCTTTGTATAGTCCATATGTAATTTAGTTAATACACCTAAAGTATATCCTTCATCTATAAGTTTACAAGTCTTAATTTGTATATCTTTTGTTGGATTTTTTTGTGAGGTTAATATTCGTAGTGGAATCATTTAACATATTGCTTACTTGTTGTTTGTACATAGAAGAATCCATGCTCAGAACCCGTCACTCTTTAACAGTCATTTTGATGGTTATATCAGATAGCTGTTGTAGTTCATGTAATGTATATGTTACAGGCAATGTATGAAAACCCAGCATTCTATAAAATACCTAGGCAATGTATACAATCCCTGTTGTTTTCAGGCAAGGTATGACATATCTGCATTCTATACTTTTCCTAGGTATTAGATAAAATGTCTAGGTATTATAATGAATTACAAGAACTGCTCTGGCAAAGTGTGATATAATGCCCAGATTGGAAAAGTTAGCTATTACATAAAATGTCTAGGTATTATAAAGAATGACAAGAACTTCTCAGGCAAAGTCAGATATAATGCCCAGATTGGAAAAGTTATCCATTACATAAAATGTCTAGGTGCCCAGATTGGAAAAGTTAGCCAATACATAAAATGTCTAGGTATTATAAAGAATGACAAGAACTGCTCAGGCAAAGTCTGATATAATAGCAAAGGGAGATAATTGAGTCCTGCACCACTGCACATTACCTGCAGTAACGTCTGCGGTATCGCCTGTGCCCGAGTCTGGGTGGAGAGCCTGGAAAGTCCAACAATCCAGGAGCGGGGTGCTCGTCATAGAACAAAATCCATGGATGAAGGTGAGAATAAAGGATGACCGCACTCTGTCCACTGTGAAGGATTTTCTTTTATTCAAACACGTGCATAGTGGAAAGCCGGAGGCACACTGTGAGCTGGCTCCTCAGGACTGGACGACGGCCGTTTCGCCCACAAATTGGGCTTCCACGGGTCTCCCTTTGCAGTTGGTTTTGGATAAAAACAAAGATAATTATACCGCTTTGGTTGCTGAATTAGACACATTGAAGCATGACACCCGGGCACGGATGTCTGCAGATGATTGGAATGTGTTTAATCAGAGGCTGGACAAACGATTGGTGACAGTGCAGACTGAGATTAAGTATAGGAAAAGAGAAAAGTTTCTTAGGGACAAGAAGGATTATGAAAAGAAACAGATCTTTTGTTGGACAAAAGATGGGGCACGGAATTATAGGCAGAGAGCACATATAAAAAAACGTGGTAATGTTGGCTCTAATAGGGGTTACTGGACCACGGACTCAGAATCAAGTGGTTCTGAGGACGTGGCCCCGGGCCCCTCTGGCATTAGTACCCATAGTGTTGCACCTACCACCCCTTTAGGAAGAGGATCCGACGGGGGGGTAGGAAGAGGCACAAGAAGTCGAGGCCACAAGAGAAAGTCTGTAACTTGGAGGGTCTCAATTATCTCCCTTTGCTATACGTCTTGTTGTTTTCCGGTCCTTGTTGCACACTGCTTTATATTACCGGGACTTTGTGCTATTAGCGGTCTTCTTAAATATCTGCCTGTAAAAAGCCCTGTGTCATGGAGGATATGGAGAGTAGTGGAGTGGTACCGTCCACTACCACGGGCTTGTTAGCTGGACGTGCTGATGCTGGCTCCTTTTTTGGAGATTGTAATTTTAAAAAAGACACCGAAGTGTTGGGTGTGAAAACTCTGGAATTTCAGATACAGAATCTGGCGGAGAAAGAAGTCAGATTGTTTTGGACTATACAATCCCTGCAATCATATGTGGATTGTGATCGTGTGCCGCGTGGACTCCGGGTTATAAAAACTCTTTCCCATTTCCAGGAGGATTCCACGTTTACTGCACAGTGGGAAGGCATTCAATTGGAATGTTCTAAAAAATTATTGCAGTTGGTTTTGGATAAAAACAAAGATAATTATACCGCTTTGGTTGCTGAATTAGACACATTGAAGCATGACACCCGGGCACGGATGTCTGCAGATGATTGGAATGTGTTTAATCAGAGGCTGGACAAACGATTGGTGACAGTGCAGACTGAGATTAAGTATAGGAAAAGAGAAACGTTTCTTAGGGACAAGAAGGATTATGAAAAGAAACAGATCTTTTGTTGGACAAAAGATGGGGCACGGAATTATAGGCAGAGAGCACATATAAAAAAACGTGGTAATGTTGGCTCTAATAGGGGTTACTGGACCACGGACTCAGAATCAAGTGGTTCTGAGGACGTGGCCCCGGGCCCCTCTGGCATTAGTACCCATAGTGTTGCACCTACCACCCCTTTAGGAAGAGGATCCGACGGGGGGGTAGGAAGAGGCACAAGAAGTCGAGGCCACAAGAGAAAGTCTGTAACTTGGAGGAATTAGGTGTTCAACCTACCTCATGTCCACCTGCTGACACGATCATCAATTTAACATCCCATGTCCTTACCCCAGACATGATTTCTGTATTAACCAAGGGTTTTAAGTTTTGCATTCCTGATAGTTTTGATTTCGCTGAATTTAAGGTTGATCTTTTTAAAGCCATCAGAAAGATTCACCTATACAAACATTTCCAGGCAATGCCTGATATATCTTCAGAAGTACCGGCTGGGCATGTTCCCTGTAGTATAGCTGGTCCCCAGGTGAGTTTGATGGGAGCTTTTGATTCTGATGTCCTTCAAGACGCTAGATTATTACTCAGTTTGAGTGATCCGGATTTTCTATCTGATACTGTTAGTAGTAACACCGACCCAATGGTGGTTAGATTTACCAAAGGGGTGAAATCAGATTTTTGTCCCCCTACTGTACCAGGAAATTTAATCGATCTATACCAGGAGGCTGTCTTGAAGGATATCGAATCTTTGGTGTATCCTAAACCAATTCTAAATTTAAGCCGGAATGAACAGGCAGCGATAAGTGTCATGCAGGGCTGGGAGGACACGGTGTTCCGGGAGGCTGATAAGGGGGGCAACGTTGTCCTCCTGCCCAGGCATGATTATATCCAGGAATGCAATAGACAGTTGACGGATGAATCTACCTACTCTCCCCTCCCTGCAAATCCTATTCAGGGTTTTAAAAAGTCTTTGGTGCGGTTGTTGGACAAATATGTGGGGCTGGGATTTCTGTCTCGCTCAAAGGCCGATAAGTTAATTCCCCCCTTTCCCACTAAGCCCCATTGGTACTACATACCAAAAGTACACAAGAGCAGGGATAATCCACCGGGCCGTCCAATAGTGGCTGGCATCGGCTCCCTTACGGAGCCGTTGTCGCACTATCTGGACTGGCTCCTTAGACCCATTATGAGTCATATCCCCTCTTATGTAAAAGACAGCGGTGACTTTTTGACACTGCTGAAGGGTATGTCTTGGCAAGAAGGCTTTTCTCTCACCTCGATTGATGTGAGAGTTTGTATACCCGTATCCCTCAAAAAATGGGTATACAGACGGTTAAAGATATGGTGGCTCAGACAGGAAAAGACGCGTTGTTTTGCAATTTCATTGAGGAAGCCCTTGATTTCGTTTTGTCTAAAAACGCTTTTATGTTTTTGGACCGGTGGTACTTGCAGTGCAGGGGTACCGCTATGGGTACCCCTGTCTCTTGTGCCATGGCCAATATTTTTTTGGGCTCCTTTGAAAGCAAATACATTTTTTCTGATACTAACCCCTTTCTGAAATACATCCGCCATTTTCTGAGGTATGTGGACGACATATTCATAGTGTGGGCGGGCACTGAGACCCTCTTTGCTGACTTTGTGGCACACCTTAACAACTGCAACACTATGAATATGTCCTTCACCTCCTCGTTTGGTGGCGATATCCTCAATTTTTTGGATATTGAGGTTTCCATTAAAGATGGAGACATTCAGACACGATTGTTCAGAAAACCGACAGCGTCAAATTCCCTGTTACACTATCAGAGTGCCCACCCACTCCACACTAAGACAGGTTTGCCCTATAGTCAATTCCTGAGAGTACGAAGGGCAAATAGTTCAGAGGAATCTTGTTTTCAACAGTCTCAGGAGTTGAAAACTAGATTGCAACAAAGAGGTTACCCAAAAAAACTAGTTGATTCGGCCTGTGAGAGAGCCAGATCCGATAGCACCACTGCTGCCCAAAAAAATCGCACCGAAAAAAGCATAGAGGGTGTGGATAGATTTGTCTTCAGCTTCAAATTTGGACCCATGGAGCACGCTATTAGGAATGCTCTTTGCAGAAATTGGCACATTTTAAAAAGTGATCCCGCCTTGTCTGAAAGAACAGGTTCCAATCCTTTGGTGTCGTTCAGACGATGCGGTAATTTGCGAGACAAACTTGTGAAGAACAGACTTACTAGTCCAGCAACATGGCTGAATAGATGCTGCCCACCGGGGAATTACCGGTGTGGTCAATACCATTTTTGTAATTTACATTTAACTGGTCGGTCTTTACAGGTAGGCTCGCATTTGCACACTGTCCACCAATTTATTTCATGCAAAACCAAGTTTGTGGTCTATGTAGTTCTCTGCCCTTGTGGCAGGTTCTACATAGGCAAAACTATCAGGTGTTTATATATACGATTCAGGGAGCATTATGGTTCAATAACATCAGGGAAAGGTTCCCCCAGATTAATCACACATATCCAGGAATGTCATGACAGTAATCCTAACGTTTTACGTTTTGCCGGCCTCAAGAGAGTCTCTCTCCCTTCTAAGGGGGGCGACCTGCATAAATTATTACTGCAAGAAGAGGCTAGATTGATCATTAATTATGGGGCACAAGGCCCACAAGGGTTAAACGACCGTGTGGATCTGGCTATATTCCTGTGATTTTTTTTTTTTTGTTTTTTTTTTTTGTTTTTCTAATACTTCTGGTGTCTATACATTGTTTGTTATTTATGTAAATTTTGTAAACTGGTTCATGTAAAGTGACATATGTTTACATTTTATATTCACTGTTATACATACAAATCTCCTGTTGTTGTTTTTTTATGTGGCCTCTGGCAACCTGTGAGCACTCCTTTAAAAGGGGTGTTGCCGTAGCTCCACATGTGGACCCGTGGAAGCCCAATTTGTGGGCGAAACGGCCGTCGTCCAGTCCTGAGGAGCCAGCTCACAGTGTGCCTCCGGCTTTCCACTATGCACGTGTTTGAATAAAAGAAAATCCTTCACAGCGAACAGAGTGCGGTCATCCTTTATTCTCACCTTCATCCAAAGTCTGATATAATGCCCAGATTGGAAAAGTCTTTAGTAAAAAAACAGTCAAAAAACTAATGAAAGAAGAAATCCTAAATGAACAACAGGATATCTTTACTGGGAAAAAGAGAAAGAAACAGAAGTCTCATTCCTGACTTTGTTGCAGCACGGCAGGCTAGAATGGCATTTTGAATTGCACTTCATTTTTTTTTTACGCAAAGGCATTTGTTAGTTTGGCACTTAGTATTGCACATACACCTCAAAAAAATCCTTGGCCACTTCCTGTGGACTGAGCAGTAGCAGCAGATCGAAGAGGTATTTTGTGGTCAGGAACATCTTGAACCTTGAGAAAGCCCTTTTGACAAACATTGAATTGTGTAGTTTCTAATTGGAAGAAACCTATGGTGCCCACTATCTCTGAGGTCGTAGAGATTGCTTCTCTTCACAACAACTTCGAGAAGTACTTTGCTACCATTAACAATGCCTTTGTCTCCTATTACTGAAGATGGGATCACTGGAATAGTTTTATACAAGGTATTACATAAATAAATATTATTTATAACTACTTAAAAACCTTTTCATAACGTGAATCCTTTTATTCAAACCTTCAGTCATGCTTTCTTGACAATATGCTTATATTCCTAGAATGCCTGTTAACATGGTTGAGATTTGTTTACATTCATTGTACTTCCTTTACCCATTCCCTCTTCACCTTGTTTTTCCTTGCCTCCACCCTCCCACCCTTTTTCATCTCCAATAAAGTAATTACTTTACCTCCCCCTCCCCTCTCCCTTCTCTTTTCCTATACCTCTCCCCCCCAGATAAAAAAAATTGTATTCATACAATAGATCTCCACATGTATTCAAATAATGGTATGCTACACATAATAATATCTTGATTATGTGAATTTGATATGTTATTCTGTTAAACTTATTTTAATAAAATGAAAACACTGAATTGTGATATTGCATAGAGTTGATTTAAAATGCTGCCTACTCTGTCCACCTACTTTTGTATGGACCACCCCTGTAGTATTCTACATTCCTCCTGGTCGTCAGTTAGGTATTCTATAGAATGACTAAGAAATGTATGAACATCTGATGTATTTCATACTTTGACGACCCATTTCCGGCATTGTATACATTGCCTAGGTATTCTATAGAATGCCTGTTTTTACACATTGCCGGTAACATATATATCAGGTACGCTATTTCCTGTTGTATCAGCTTTGCAAAAAATTGTGTGTAGCATTGAAACGCGTTGATTTGACTTTATGACGGATTGAATTTAAAAAAAAACTAAAAAAATTTGGAATTTTAGGGGGCTGGAAGTTTTTCCTCTTTTTCTGCTGTTCATTTAAATGTGGTCACATGGTTTCCATGCTCCTTTGCACACCCAGAGCTATCACAAGCAGGTGAGCTGGTTTTTCTCTTTTTTTGCTTTCTTTGCACATAGTATGACCAGCCCACAGTGGAGGGGTCTTGCTGGTGCCATTTGTAGTTTAACCTGGACGCACCTCCAGTTGGAAAGTATTGTGAAGCAGGGAACCACAGGCTCTCTAACCGGTAATATACAGTATATTTACATGGCAGTGGAAGTAGATAGAGCACTGCAATAATGTCACTGTATTGAGCCACCTGTGTCTTGCGAAGGAGCAGGAAGGAGACCCTCATTGGAAGAGCAAGGATAGATGAGGAGGGCCGTGTTTATTTTTAAATATTTCCACAAGCATCAGAGAGGGACATTTTACAATTTAGGGGCTAGAGTAGGGGATATCATACAGTACAGTGGACAGAATGGGGGCATTATATTAATGCTTGGGGATGAGGGTCACAATACTGGACTAATCGATGTGACTCGGAGTTCTAACGGTTTACGAGCACAGGGGGGGTGCAAAATGCTCACCTTACCCTACACACAGGTAACCCATGCTACACCATTGCCTTTTATACTCATTATGTAATCAACTAGAAAAACTCTATAAATCTGACAGACAAATCAACAAAAAGTGAATACATATTAAATAACATTTACTTTCAAATAAAGGAAAACGTTTAGGTTCTAAATAGTAACAGCCACATTTTGTCATCGCTGTGGTTTTCCTTCCTCTTGCAGACAGAACATTCTGTTCCAGTCATTTAGGAAACAGTGAATTATTAATATTCAAACAGTCAAAATATAGGACAAAAAAAATGTTTACACATTTAATTAACAAAAATCTTATTTTATATTCCCCAAAGGTTGAACAGCAGCAGAAATAACATGCAATAATACAGAGACATGCAGAGTTTTCTATCATGTTCATAGAAGAAACAAAAGAAATGACATTTTCCATGGGATGAAGTATTGCAATATAATGCACTACAAAACCCCATACAGTTGCACATGGACGAACTTCATGGGCTGCTGTACAACCTTCTGCACTAGGATTTACCATGTTAAGGAGGCCTTGATAAAATTAGATACATAATCCCTTAAAGTGAACCTGACATTCCAGGCCAAAAGCGTTGACACCCTTGAAATTGTCCAGAAAATTAAGTATTTCTCCCAAAAAAAGCAATTACGCATGGTTTGTTTTACACATCTCTATTTATGTATTAAAACACCACAAAAGAAACAAAGAAAAAAGGCAAATTGTACATAATTTCACACAAAACCACAAAAATAGACAGGACAAAATTGATAGCACCTTTCCAAAATTGTGGGCAAAAAAACTTTGTTTCAAGCATGTGATGCTAGCTTAAACTCACCTGTGGCAAGTAACAAGTGTGGGCAATAAGAAAATAACACCTGAAATCAGATAAAAATTGTGTTTTTGCTACACTAAGCATGGAGAACAGAAACAGAAGAAGATAAATGTCGGAGGACTTGATAACCAAAATTGAAGAAAATTATCAGCAATCTCAAGGGTACAAGTCCATTTCCAGAGATCTTGATGTTCCTTTGTTCATAGTGCACAACTGTCATGGCTGGGGATAGGAGCTATACCGACCCTAAAGTACAATACTAAGGGAAGGAGAAAGGAATGCCCTATTGCTAGTGAAGGGGAGAAGAGGTGACCCCTGACAACAACCTGCAGCTCACCCTCACCAACCCTATACAGGTTCCGCACCTGTTGCCGAGTAAGAGTACCTCACCCTAGGAAAACCTTTATCTTGGCCCTAACCAAGATTGGTGGGTATGAGCACTTGTCAACACCACTAATGCTAAGGGAGACAAAAGGAATCATAACAGGGGAAACAGAAATGCTACCACCTGAGCCCAGGTAGATAGCAAACGTCAAACACTTATCTTAGGAGCAGCTATCACAAAAGTCTGTGACAACAACATAGTCAAGAAGTTTACAACCCATCACACTGTAGCTAATCTGTCTGGACATGGATGGCAGAGAAAAATTGCTGAAAGGCTGCAATGCAGGATAGTGATGATGGATAAGCTGCCCCAATCAAGTTCCAAAGAATGTCAATCTGTCATGCAGGCTCAGGGGGCATCAGTATCTGCACAAACTATCTGTCAACATTTGAATTAAATGAGCTGCTAAATCGAGTGACCCAGTAGAACCCCACTGCTGACACAATGTTTGTGCCTAACCCAAAATCCTTTTGGGAAAATGTCTTGTCGACAGATGATACCAACCTAGAGCTTTTTGGTAAAGCACATAATTCTACTGTTCATTGAAAATTGAATGAGTCCTACAAAGGAAAGAACACAATACCTACAGTCACATATGGTGGAGGGTCAGAGATGTTTTGGGGTTGTTTTTCTGCCTCTAGCACTGGCTTCCTTGACTTTGTGCAAGGAGTCATGAAATCTAAAGATCACCAAACAATTTGGGGTTGCAATATAGTGCCCAGTGTCAAAAGCTGGGTTTGTGTCTTAGGTCATAGGTCTTGCAGCAGGACAATGACCCCAAACATACACTACTCACAAAGTTAGGAATATTTGACATTCGGGTGAAATTTCAAGATACTGCTAAAATATACTCTAAGATTTTAAGGTGAACTTAATGTGACCTTCTCTAAACCTTTTAATGCACATGTCCAACTGTTCAATGTTTCACTACTTTTTACACACCTTGCTGTTCTCTAACAAAGAGCGTTATGGCAACATTCACAACAGATGTTTGATCTATGAATCTCCCAATAAATTTCAGGGTTGAAGTAGAATTGATTATACCAACAAGAAAAAAACCCCTCTAAAATTAATATACTTTATTAGTAGTCAAAGAACACAAAAAGTGCAAATTAAAAACAAAAAGCAAGTCGTTTGGTGCATAGATTATGGTCGGTGGAGGGTCCCTGGGCAGATTCCCTGTTCTCCCACTTCCTGACCGCGGGGGTTGTCACCCTACACTGATCACGCCGTGGCGCCTCCGATCGACGTAGACTGGCCCTTTACAGCCCTATACTGCAAGCTACTCAGTGCTGCTGGTCTAAGTGAGGGCCTTAAGAAATACATAGTGGTTCTCTCATATACATGTCAAGATACTTTAAGAAGGGTTACCATCACATATTGTACAGGATACCACCCCTCAATAAATTAAATGAATTAAATGACAAACATAATTTTGTCATTTATGTGACTCTACTGTGGACAGCCCCTGAGGAACCTCCATTCAATTTAAGGTCCAGGAGGGGAAACGCGTCAGGCAGCGAACAGCCTCATGCGGCGAAGGATTGGCCATTGTGCTTATTTATCTACTGTATCTATAAGTCTGCTGCATAGCAATAAGGACTGCACCCTCTACAAGCTAATTAGTGGGTGAATACAGTGCTGGACTCTGGGCTCACTAATAAGGAGTGAAATCACTTATTTAATTTATTGAGGGGTGGTATCCTGTACAATATCTGATGGTAACCCTTCTTAAAGTATCTTGACATGTATATGAGAGAACCACTGTGTATTTCTTAAAGCCCTCACTTAGACCAGCAGCACTGAGTAGCTTGCAGTATGGGGCTGTAAAGGGCCAGTCTACGTCAAGCGGGGGTGCCACGGCGCGATCTGTGTAGGGTGCCAACCCCTGCGGTCAGGAAGGGGGAGAACAGGAATCTGCCCAAGGACCCTCCTCTGACCATAATCTATGCACCAAGCGACTTGCTTTTTGTTTTTAATTTGCATTTTTTGTGTGGTTTGACTACTAATAAAGTATATTAATTTTAGAGGGTTTTTTTCTTGTTGGTATAATTGGTTATAGATACCCCTGTATGAATTTTCTTGAGGTTTCTAATTGAATTAGAATTGGTATTTAATCAGTTGTCCTGATCACCCTGTTCACATTTTGATAACACCTAACAATTGAGCAACAGCCATTACAAGGCGTCAAGCTGGATGTTCTCAGATGGAAATGGCCACTGAGCTTAGAGTGTCACAGAATGTCATCCACAGGTTGAAACAGTGATACACAGAGACCGGAAGAGTCACAGAAATACATAGAAAGGGACATCCTTTGGTCACATCCCACATGATGACCACTTCATTATGAACAATGCCCATCGGATCCGGATGATAAATGCCATACAACTCCAGGGAGGTGAGATTCCGTCAAGTGTCACATCAGATCATTCAAAACCATTTACATCAGCGTGGTCTGCATTCTAGATGACCTTCAAGGCTACCTGATCACACCACCCAGCACAGGCATCATTGTCTTCTTAGACGAGGGACCAGTGGACCTGCAAGGGTACCTGATCACACCATCCAGGACAGACTGCATCGTCTTGCTGAAAGAGGGACCAGTGGGCCTCAGTGTTTTTCACTGATGAAATTCAATTCTCACTGAGCAGAAATGATGGCCACCAACATTGTTGGAGAGATCAAGTAGAGCGCTATGCATCAGCCACTCTTGTCTAGAGTTGAGCGCGGTTCGCAGTTCGAGGTTCCCCAGTTCGCGGCTCGAGTGATTTTGGGGGCTGTTCTAGATCGAACTAGAACTCGAGCTTTTTTGCTAAAGCTCGATAGTTCTAGATGCGTTCGAGAACGGTTCTAGCAGCAAAAAAAACCAGCTAATTCCTAGCTGGCTTTCCGCTGTAATAGTGTAAGTCACTCTGTGACTCACACTATTATGACATTTCAGTGTATAGTGTGCGGGAACAGCGCATTCAGATCACTGCTGTATGTATAATGGCGATCGCCATTTTTTTTTTTTTCCTTGTCTTCCTTCCCTAAGCGCGCGCGTGTAGTGGGGCGGGCCAGCATGTCAGCCAATCCCAGACACACACACAGCTAAGTGGACTTTTAGCCAGAGAAGCAATGGCATGTGTGATAGGATATCCATGTCACATGTCCCTGCATTATAAAACCGGACATTTTCCTCCAGCACACCATTATCTGCCTTCTGCGTCCTTGGTGTCAGACATCACTGGTGCAGCACCTATCGCCGATACTGCTGTATACGCTCCATACACAGAGCTGGACAGCGTAGGGATAGCACTTTCTATCAGTCCTATTAAGGGCTCATACCGGCAGGGTCAGAGCCATAGGTGACAGAGTTTAAAACAGAGTTTAACAGCTACACAAGATGACAGCGTCTGTGTAGCTAAGGTCAGGGATTTCCTTGCTGCATTTCCCCATTAGGAGGGATAGAAAGCAGGCTTCCTTTCCTCTAGCCAGAGACCCACAACCCTGCCACTGTACCCTCCTGCCCTCTGCACACTCCAACTCATTGTTACTAAGCCATTATACTAGCAAACACTGAGTGAACTTAGTGGCATCCTAAACGTGGCTGTTGGGCTGCTGTATTGCCCCAGTAGTGCAAAGATATTTGCAGCACGTCTGCCTGCATTGCACACTAAAACTCATTGTTACTAAGCCATTATACTAGCAAACACTGAATGAACTTAGTGGCATCCTAAACGTGGCTATTGGACTTCTGTATAGTCCCACTAGTGCAAAGATATTTGCAGCACGTCTGCCTGCATTGCACACTCAAACTCATTGTTACTAAGCCATTATACTAGCAAACACTAAGTGAACTTAGTGGCATCCTAAACGTGGCTATTGGACTTCTGTATAGTCCCACTAGTGCAAAGATATTTGCAGCACGTCTGCCTGCATTGCACACTCAAACTCATTGTTACTAAGCCATTATACTAGCAAACACTGAGTGAACTTAGTGGCATCCTAAACGTGGCTATTGGACTTCTGTATAGTCCCACTAGTGCAAAGATATTTGCAGCACGTATGCCTGCATTGCACACTCCAACTCATTGTTACTAAGCCATTATACTAGCAAACACTGAGTGAACTTAGTGGCATCCTAAACGTGGCTATTGGACTTCTGTATAGTCCCACTAGTGCAAAGATTTTTGCAGCACGTCTGCCTGCATTGCACACTCAAACTCATTGTTACTAAGCCATTATACTAGCAAACACTGAGTGAACTTAGTGGCATCCTAAACGTGGCTATTGGACTTCTGTATAGTCCCACTAGTGCAAAGATATTTGCAGCACGTCTGCCTGCATTGTACACTCCAACTCATTGTTACTAAGCCATTATACTAGCAAACACTGAGTGAACTTAGTGGCATCCTAAATGTGGCTATTGGACTTCTGTATAGTCCCACTAGTGCAAAGATATTTGCAGCACGTCTGCCTGCATTGCACACTCAAACTCATTGTTACTAAGCCATTATACTAGCAAACACTGAGTGAACTTAGTGGCATCCTAAACGTGGCTATTAGACTTCTGTATAGTCCCACTAGTGCAAAGATATTTGCAGCACGTCTGCCTGCATTGCACACTCAAACTCATTGTTACTAAGCCATTATACTAGCAATTTATGCTGCCAGTTTAAGGGCCGTAGTTGCATTGTCAGGGATAATTATTTTTTATTATTCTGCTGTTAATAAAGATAGACCACCGCTGCAATCTACACCACCTGTCAAATTTTACTACCACATTTTAAGTGCACAATCTTGTCGCAATCAACATGAGTGGCAAAATGACAGATGCTGGTGGAAAGGGGAAGAGGCGTGTTGGAAAAGGAAAAAAAGAGTTTGTCCGTGGGGAAGGTGGCAAAGCTCCATTAACATCTGCTGAAGATAGACCATCTACCAGCAAAAGTAAGATGTCTACTACTTACCGTGGAAAATCCGATGTGCTCCCTTTTTTACGGACACGAACAACAGGAACAAAGGTAGATGATGGCCAAAAAAGGAAAATGCTTGAATGGATCTCAAGTGGTCCAACAAGTGCCCTCTCAGCCACCTCAACTACCGCATCCAAAAAACACCAGTCCTCTGAGTGGTCATCCCAATCAAACTTGCTTTCTCACAGCTCTGAAGTCTCCATCAGCCCTGCACAGTATGGTGGAAGTGAGATGGCTGAGTCTGCAGAGCTGTTCAGTCACACTATAGCCTGGGAATCAGAGGTCTGCTCCAAAGCTACAGTGAGTACAGACCAGGAAATGGTCTGCAGTGATGCCCAGAACCTTTGTGACTCTGATTCAGGCCGTGAGGACCAAGTTTCTGAGCATAATGTTGACCCTTTGTCACAAACTGTAACACCTGTGGTTATAGACAATGAGGAACATACTGATGACGATGAGACGCAGATACCAGATTGGGATGACAACTTAAATATTCGGTCAGGGCAAGAAGAGGCTCGGTCTGAGGGTGAGGGGAGTGCAAACTCAACAATTGATGAGGAAGTTCTAGATCCTACCTACTGTCAACCCACAGTCAGGCACTCGAGGAGGTCAACAGAGGCGGTGGAGGAGGATGCAACCGACGACGAAGTTACCTTGCGCCTTCCTGGACAGAGTCGGAGCACTGGTAGCACATCTACAACTGCATCATCAGCCACCACTCTGCCTCTGAGCACTAGTCGGGGGGGCTCAGCAGGTCGCATGCCCTCTAAAGGCCCTGTCACACACAGAGATAAATCTGCGGCAGATCTGTGGTTGCAGTGAAATTGTGGACAATCAGTGCCAGGTTTGTGGCTGTGTACAAATGGAACAATATGTCCATGATTTCACTGCAACCACGGATCTGCCAAAGATTTATCTCTGTGTGTGACGGGGCCTTAAGCCTTGCCTAGCCTGGTCCTTTTTTGACATAGAAAAAGATCGCCCAAATTATGTGATGTGTAAAATTTGTCGTGATTCTGTTAGTAGAGGTCAAAACCTCAGCAGTTTGACAACTTCTTCCATGAATCGTGACATGAATAAATATCATAGGTCCCAGTGGGAAGCTCACCGTGCTGCAATGCGGCCTAGCGGAGCGAACCATCCACCGCCTGCCCCTTCCAGTGCATCCGCGCGCTCTTCATCTTCTAGGACTGTGGGGACAGCTGTCACACCTGGTTTTCCACGCACAACTTCCACCACTGTAACCGCAACAGGCAGTTTGCTTGGTAGGTCGTCAGTTGGTTTGGAAGGGGAAACAAGTGCGTGTGTACAGCTCTCTCAGACATCGATAGCACCAACATTGGATGAAGGCAACATCATGTCTCCGAGTGCACTTTCCTCACAAACCTGCATTTTTACAGGGACACCCTACTCAACACCGTCTACACACAGCAGCCAGATCTCTGTCCCTCAGATGTGGACAAATAAAAGGCCATTTCCAGCGACCCATGACAAAGCTAAGAGGTTGACTTTATCCCTCTGTAAGCTCTTGGCTACCGAAATGCTGCCTTTCCGCCTGGTGGACACACAGGATTTTAGAGACCTTATGTTTGTCGCTGTGCCCCAGTACCAGATGCCCAGTCGCCACTACTTCTCTAAGAAAGGTGTGCCCGCGCTACACCAGCATGTCGCACACAACATCACCGCTTCCTTGAGAAACTCTGTGTGTGAATGGGTGCATTTTACCACCGATACTTGGACCAGTAAGCATGGACAGGGACGTTACATGTCGCTGACTGGGCACTGGGTAACTATGGTGATAGATGGTGAAGGGTCTGCTGCACAAGTCTTGCCGTCCCCACGACTTGTGTGTCAATCCTCTGTCTGTCCAAGTTCCGCCACTGCTTCTGCCTCCTCCACCTCATCTGTGTCCTCCACCTCCGCCCCAAGCCTGCCTGGTCAGGCCATCAGCGTTCTCACTGCGCAGAAGGAATCACGCACCCCTCATTACTATGCTGGCAGCAGAGCGCAACGTCATCAGGCGGTGTTTAGCTTGACATGTCTTAGGAATAAGAGTCACAGAGCTGAGGCGTTGTGGTCAGCTCTGCGGTCCGAGTTTAATAAATGGTTGTCTCCACTCAACCTGCAGCCTGGTAAGGCCGTGTGCGACAATGCTGCAAACCTGGGTGCGGCCATTCGCCTGGGCAAGGTGACACACGTACCTTGTATGGCTCACGTGTTGAACCTTGTTTTCCAGCAATTTTTAACACACTATCCCGGCCTAGATGGTCTTCTGACCAGGGCACGAAAACTGTCTGCTCACAACAGGAAGGGGAGGAACTAAAGGAGGAATCATATGCGCAAGACATAACAACATCTCCAAGGTCCAGACGTTCATCATCACCAAAGTGGCAGGCATGGGACCATGGGGGACAGGGATCAACAAGGGCGCATGGTAGCAGGCGAAATGTTGAGGAAGGTGCAGGAGAACATGAAGAAATGGAGGACGAACTGTCCATGGACATGGAAGACTCAGCGGATGAGGGAGACCTTGGTCAAATTTCAGTTGAAAGAGGTTGGGGGGAGATGTCAGAGGAAGAAAGAACGGTTAGCACCTCTATGCCACAAACACAGCGTGGACTTGGTCCGCTTGGCTGCGCAAGACACATGAGTTCTTTCTTGCTGCACTACCTCCAACATGACCCTCGTATTGTCAAAATTAGAAGTGATGATGACTACTGGCTTGCCACACTATTAGATCCCCGGTACAAGTCCAAATTTTGTGACATAATTCCAGCCATAGAAAGGGACGCACGTATGCAGGAGTATCAGCAGAAGCTGTTACTCGATCTTAGCTCGGCTTTTCCACCAAACAACCGTGCAGGTGCAGGGAGTGAATCTCCCAGTTGTAACTTGACAAACATGGGATGGTCTCGTCATCTTCAACAGTCTACCCGTACCAGTAAGACTGTATCTGGTGCTGGTAACAGCAATTTAATGGAATCTTTTCATAATTTTTTTAGACCCTCCTTTGCAAGGCCAACAGAGACAACAAGTCTAACACATAGTCAACGGCTGGAGAGGATGATACAGGAGTATCTCCAAATGAACATCGATGCCTTGACTTTGCAAATGGAGCCTTGCTCATTTTGGGCTTCAAATCTTGAAAAATGGCTAGAGCTCTCCACTTACGCCTTGGAGATTTTGTCGTGTCCAGCTGCCAGCGTTGTCTCTGAACGTGTCTTCAGTGCTGCTGGGTGTGTGCTGACAGATAAGCACACGCGTCTGTCCAGTGACAATGTGGACAGACTAACGTTTATCAAAATAAACAAGTCATGGATCCACAAGGAATTTACTACCCCTGTGTCATCCTGGGGAGAGTAAATGCTTGTGGATTTGGAATGTGCTTGATGCAAATCAAAACATCCTGTTTGCAACTAGTGCACAAGTGCTCCCACTGATGGGGTGTCTGTGTGGCCCAATTTTTTTAATAAAGGGAGACTCCGCTTGGAGTAACCCTTGCTTGCATTGTTTTTAAAAGGAGCCAAGATGAACAAGTCATGGTTCAGCAAAGACTTTGCTACCTACCCCGGTGTCATCCTGGGGACGGTTAAGAATGGCATATTTTTGAATGTGCTTGATGCAAATCAAAACATCCTGTTTGCAACTAGGGCACAAGTGCTGCCACTGATGGGGTGTCAGTGTGGCCCAATTTTTGGAAAAAAGGGAGACTCCGCTTGGAGTAACCCTTACTTACATTGTTTTTAAAAATGATCCAAGATGAACAGAGCTGGGATCAGGAAAGACTTTGCTACCTACCCCGGTGTCATCCTGGGGACGGTTAAGAATAGCGTATTTTTGAATGTGCTTGATGCAAATCTAGCTGTGAATTGTACAACTGGGGCACAACTGCTGCCACTGAAGGGGTGGGTGTGTGTGGGGCACAATTTTTGGAAAAAAAAGGGAGACTCTGCTTGGAGTAACCCTTGCTTGCTGTGTTTTTTAAAAATGATCCAAGATGAACAGAGCTGGGATCAGGAAAGACTTTGCTACCTACCCCGGTGTCATCCTGGGGACGGTTAAGAATGGCATATTTTTGAATGTGCTTGATGCAAATCAAAACATCCTGTTTGCAACTAGGGCACAAGTGCTGCCACTGAATGTGTGGGTGTGTGTGGGGCACAATTTTTGGAAAAAAAGGGAGACTCCGCTTGGAGTAACCCTTGCTTGCTGTGTTTTTTAAAAATGATCCAAGATGAACAGAGCTGGGATCAGGAAAGACTTTGCTACCTACCCCGGAGTCATCCTGGGGACGGTTAAGTATAGCGTATTTTTGAATGTGCTTGATGCAAATCTAGCTGTGAAGTGTACAACTAGGGCACAAGTGCTGCCACTGAATGGGTGGGTGTGTGTGGGGCCCAATTTTTGGAAAAAAGGGAGACTCCGCTTGGAGTCACCTTGCGGTGTTTTACATGATTTTAGAAGGGCGTTCCATGCCTATATCTGTGTCTCATCCTCTTTTTCCTCGTTACGCTCTTTTGTTTTCGCATGAGAATTTGTTCTTGTCACTTTCCCATGTGTTTGTGTTGTGTTGTGAGTTGTTTGTCACCTTTTGGACACCTTTGAGGGTGTTTTCTAGGTGTTTTTATGTGTTTGTGAATGCCTGCCATTGTTTCCTATGTGGTTCGAGTTCAGTTCGTCGAACGTTCGACGAACCGAACTCGAACGAGACCTCCGTTCGGTAAACCGACCTCGAGCCGAACCGCGACCGGTTCGCTCATCTCTACTCTTGTCACCATACAAGCGTTTGGTGGTGGTGATGTTACAGTGTGGGAAGATGTGGTGTCTAATCAATACAGAACTGACAAACACTTTGTTACTGGTACAATGACAAGCTCCTACTACTTCAATAACTTAATTAATCCAGCCATTGTGCCTCTGCATGAACAACAAAGGCCTAATCTCATCTTCTTAGATTACATTGCTGCAGCTAATTGAAGTTGCATCATTACATCATTAGGCTGCTAGAGACTGGGGTATGTCAAATGGAGTGGCATGAACTTCCTCCAGACCTGAATCCCATAGAAAACCTTTGGAATCAGTTAAGTCGATCATGTAGAGACTCGTAACTTTGTACTCCAGAACCTCAATGACCTGAGGGCCATCCTGCAAAAAGAGTGGGATGCCATGCATCAGCAGACAATAACTTGACTTATGAACAACATGAGATGTGGTTGTTACGCTGTAATTACAGCTCAACTGTTGAGGAGGACCTTTACATCAAATACTTAATTAACCTCTTGACAAGGGATTATGGGAAATATGTCGATTTGCCTTACATAATTCAGGTTTCAGATCATATACATGACACAGATATAAAGATGGCCGCCATTTCCTGTTATCCACACCTTGCTTGGAATGCAAGGAATGTCCAGATGAAAGAAGACCGCCATATAAGGGAAGACCCCTGGTAAAGCTAGAAGACCAACCCAAAGATCAGATGACATCACAGACCAAACCATCAGCATGGATCCACTAAATGACGTCCCTCCCATCGTCATGGTTTCATCCACTGGTCAGACCCGCCCATCAACAGCAACATGGATCTCCCCATTCGCTAGCCCATGAACTGTCCCACTAAATGGGCATATCTGAACTTGTGTACGCCCCTAGCCTATATCAAGAGGATGCATGAGTCTCCTCAGTCTGTTTTGGTGCCATCTTTACTGTGACCAAGAAGAGATTTCATATCCGACTGTGTCTGGTGTGAATTCTTTTATGCATACACTTGGTATATACCAATTCGGCCAGGCAGTAGGCAACTAGTGATCTCTGGTTAAGAGTTCACCTTAGCACAACAACCATGTCTCATGCTGTTCATAAGTCATCCTCAAAGCCACATCACAAGTTATTGAGACATTGACATTTTGGGGGTATATCACCATTGTTATTGGCTTTTGTTTCAATAAATTGAAAGTATCACTGTTGCGTGAACTCTACATTTTCCATAAATTTCACCTGAAAGCCAAATATCGTTGACTTTATGTGAGTAATGGACTTCAAGAATCACACAGGAATGTATGGAAACAAAGCACTGCAGAGTTGTGAAGTGGCCAGCAATGTGTCCGGATCTAAATCCGATTGAATACTTGTGGAGAGATCTTAAAATTGCTCTTGGGGGAAAACACCCATCAAATATGAGAGACCTGGAGCAAAAGAAAAGTGGTTCAAAATCCAGTTGAGAGGTATAAGAAACTTGTTGATTGTTATAGGAAATTATGAATTGCAGTTATTTACTCCAAAAGGGTGTGAAACCACATATTAAGTTGAGGGTGCCAACAATTTTATGAGGCCCATTTTTGGAGTTTTGTGTGAAATTATATCCAATTTGCGTTTTTTTTCCTCCATTTTTTGTGTTGTTCTAATACACACAATGGAAATAAACATGTATAAAGCAATGTGTAATTGCAATAATTTTCTGGAAGAAATACTTACAGGCTATATGATTTCAGCCATGTTAGGCCTCTTTCACATGTCAGTGATTCTGGTACGTATATGACAGTTTTTATATGTACCAGAATCATGGACATACGCAGACCCAGTAAAATCAATGGGTCTGCGCACACATCAATGATTTTTGACTGACCGTGTCTCCGTGCAGCATACACACGTGTCCGTGATTTCTGCACAGAGACATGTCCATTTTTTTCTGGCACCACTGATGTATCACGGACCACACTATGGTGAGATCTGTAAAACATATACCAGAAAAACACGTACATTGAAAATAAAAAGCTTTTTACACTCACCTTCTTCAGATGTCTCTGGCCGCTGCTCTCTGCTGCTTCCAGGTCGGCTAATTATGGTCATGCATATGCATATGCATTTATGAATAGCACCCGAAAGTAGCTGCAGCGGGGGTCAACAGTGGCTGGAAAAACAGCAGACCCAGAGAGTTCAGCACCACGGACAGCAGGAGCGGAGACAGGTGAGTTTATCTCCATGTGCTATCACAGATCACGGATAGCACATGAATAACACACGTATACCGTGAATCACAGCACACGGAGGGACATATGCGTTTTTAACACGTCAGTGAAGAATGTCTGTGTTTTTCACTGATGTGTGAAACCGGCCTGTGTGTTTGCCTCTGAAATGTTGAAGCGTTAAAAAAAACCAAAAAACATTCTTTAAAAGCCGTCAGTTACCAAGCTAACTTGTTAGAAGGGCTGATCCCCAGCAGCTCCTCCATGCCCACTGCTCATCAGCTGTTAGGTTCCCCTTAAGTAGTACCTTTCACCTCTCCTGACATATCCATTTTAGTAAATGACTGTGTAGCCCCCACGGGGCAAGGATAAAATTACTCGTCGCCGGGCCTAGTGATGTCGGGTCTGGGGATGTCACAGGTGACCCCTTCCCCTTCGCCTGGTTTCGTGGCCCCGAGGTGTACAATAAAGAAGGTGGGGAGGATGATGATGGAGGTTGTTTTCTTGATGCCACCAGTGGTATGCTGCCAGGGGTTAGCCGTCGCTGCTTTCGCTGTGCTCTGGGGCTTATCGTAGTTGCAGCTAAGGTATTTCTGCTCCCCACAGGTGGAGCGGGACCCGGGGAGGATGATGAGGGGAGTAGTAATGGCAGGCGCCGAAGCACTGGACACAGTCTCTGTGGGTTCAAGAGTCTCTTTACTTACAGTCCTGGTGTTACCCAGGAGTTGCCGGTCACCACCGTGATGGGCCCCAGCCGATCCCGAGCAATTCGAGGTCACCGCCGGTGTTCTCACTGTGAGTCCTTTCTGGTCGGGGTCCCTCCAATCTCAGTGTAGGTGGAATATGGAATGGGTCACGAATGTTTCCTGCACTCACTGCAGACTCTGGAATCCTGTGTAGCTGTAGAGAACCTGGGCTGAGCTGGATGCTCCAAGTCATGGGTCCTATGGTGCCCATAGAAGTGTGAGGTAAAAGAAGAGTGGACCAAGGTCCCAGTGTGTGTGTCACCCCAAGTTGTGCCCGGGGATAACTGACTATGTGTGAAGATGCTCCTTCCCTTTTCCCCAAGTGGTGCTCGCCCTCCAGGTGGTTGTCCCAGTGACCAGGAAAGTCCCATGTTACGTGATGGCCATCCTCCTATCTACCCCAGGCCATCCCCCAGTGGGAAGGCACCTAACTGTTTGTGGTTTGTGAATGTGAGAAACACCAACGATTAACCTCTCCTTACCCGGGATGAGCACTACATCTTAAAGGAGATGTAGTACCCTGTGGCGACTGAGGCCTCAGGGGTGCCACAATTGCATTCTGTATAATATTACAATTTCAGAGCATTTTTAATTGATTTTCTGCTTCCATATTGACAGTGTCAGACTATGTATGGACACTCTGCTTTGACAAGGCTAATAGTAACATCCAGTTGTTAATTGACATTTGCAGGAGGTACTGTATAATAGACCAGTGGCACAATAAATAGTCATGAAAATTATGTTCCTGATTTATTATTTGATAGGAGAGGACCATATTTACTAAATAGACATTTCAGAGGAGCAGATCAGGATCTTTCTTTATAAATAATATAAAATTGTACTTATGTGTTAATTTTAATTACATGCAGAACTCACCCAAATACACATATCGAGTGATGAGTGAGCACTAAAATGTTTGGTTGCTCGTTATTCGAGTCGAGCAATTTTTAATGCTTGAGTGCTTATCTTGAATAACGAGCATAATGGAACTCAATGGAAAACTGCAGCATTTCTTGGCAGAAAAAGGCATCAAAACCGCACCACATTTTTGATGCATTTTTCTGCCAGGATATGCAGATTTGGTGCAGAAATTTCTGCAACAAATGTTTGCAGCAAATCTGGATCTCCCGGCAGAAAAACACATCAAAGGCACATTGCGTTTTTGGTGCATTATTCTACCAGGAAATGCAGATTTTCTGCAACCAAATACTCAACGTGTGCACATAGCCTAAGCCAGTAATCCGGCATTGAGTTCATTGAGTTCACCTCAGGTGAGTTCATAGAGTTCACTTGGGATGAGCTCACTTAATTCATTGAGTTCACCTAAGGTCACAGCTGGGGAATCGACAGCTGTGACCGCAGGTGAACTCAATGACATCACCGCTCACAGCTGTGGCTCCGCCTGTGTGTCCTTGATGTCGCAGCGATCGGTCATGTTTTCTAATGTGACTGCGCACTGCAACCTCAGATGTAGCCGAGCTGGGATCGTGGTGGGATGTAGAGACTGTGGATTACGCTGGACCTGCAGTTGTGTTTTGAGGGTTAATAAATTGGCGAAAGTGGATGTCTTTTTTAAATAAGGATTTTTGTCTGTGCTTTGTGTTTATTTCATTTTACTTATACAATAAGAATTGGGAGATCTCATAGACCTCTTTCCATCACTAACCTTGGGCTTGATGACAGCTGTGATTTTTTTTTTTTTGCAAATCACAGCTGTCATTAAACCTTTATATTACCCCGATTGCCACCACATCAGGGTAAATTGAATGAGCCGGGTAAAGTGCCAGGATTGGCACATCTAATGGATGCGCCAATTCTAGGGAGGCTGCTAGCTGCTATTTTTAGACTGGGGAGGGCCCAATAATCATTGGCTTCCCCAGCCTGATAATACCAGCCCCCAGCTGTCTGCTTTATTTTGGTTGGCTATCAAAATTGAGGGGGACCGCATGCAATTTATTTATTTATTTAATTTTAAAAAAGCCTTTTGGGGTCCCATGTATTTTGATACATAGTTTATTACCTAACAAAACCCCTTAAAATTCAATACTTTATTAATCAAACCAAAACAAAGTGAAAATTAAAAACAATGTTGTTTAGAATGCATATTCAGGTCACAGGGATGATTCTGGGAAAATCCCTATTCTCCCCCTTCCTGACCGCGGGGGTTGGCACCCTATTTTGATATACGCAGTGGCGCCCCCGCTCGACGTGGACTGACCCTTCAGGCCCTATCCTGACAGTCTTATAAGTGCTGCTGATCACTATATGGGCCTTCGCATAGTATCTCAGTGAAATTCTCACACATCCATTCAGACACTTTCAAGAACCCTATATTGGATAGATATTCCAGGTTCTACCCTTATCTATATTTAGATCCAATAGTGTACAAAACACATAATCAGTTTCTCCAGCCTAAAGGCACAGTCCATGTCGCCTATGCACCAAACTTCTAGATGTCAATCATGAATGGTGTAGCCAAATGACTACTGCTTCGCTACTGCGCGTAGCTCACTGCCCGACGCGTTTCTCCTCCCGGACCATAAATTGAACGGAGGAAAAAATTCTGGATTCCCGTCGCAGTAGGCAACAGCTTCAGTACCTTGTGAAATGTAAGGGTTATGGGCAGGAGGATAACTCTTGGGTTGTGGCTTCTGACATTCATGCGGACAGGTTGGTTCGCGCCTTCCATCATGCTCATCCTGAGCGACCCAGTGGCGTTGGTGAGGGTTCGGCGACCCCTCCTCAAGGGGGAAGGATACTGTTGTCAATGTCAGTTATGCTTTGGATAGAGACCAGGTGTGTTGAGCAATGGGCGTTTCCATTGCTAACTCTCTGCCTATTTAAACCCTGGTCTGCTAGCAGGCTCGCCCATCACTAATATCTAGATTAAAATCATATAGGTACTCTTTACAGTGTTCTGTTTAGGCCAATGCACATGTCTATGAGTGTCACAGTGAATCAGCCAATAGAAGAACAGTATATTTGTTCGGAAACCTGTGCATGCGCATTAGGTGCCAGATGGTCTAGTGCACCATCTTGGATGAGGCATATATTGCCACACAATAATAGAGCTGTGTATAGATGCAAAAGAGTTTGGAAACTATCTTGACATAGGGAAATATGTCAGCCTAATAATAAATAATAAACAGCATAATCAAATAAGCAGCATTCAATTGTTATAAATTAATTTTGCTCGAAGGAGAATCTCTAGATATTATATTTAGTAAGCAATATTATGAGATACAGGGAAGGTGGTCCAGACATAAATGAACCCTTTACTTAAGTCACCAAGATTACTACTTTTAAGTATTAATATTGGATGTCCATAGTACATCTACGTACGTCTTTTGTTCGAAACCTCCCAGATCCAATCCTCTATGCCACAGGGAGAAAATTAGTTATATTTTCCCTATAGTTACTTGCTTCCAGCCATTAGAGCAGTTCAGGGAGCTGTTATGATCACCACTCACTGGTCTGTGAGTGTGCTGTACACTTCATTCTTTCTTAATAAACCTGTCAGATGGGATTTAAAAGCTTCAACAAACAGAACTTGGTAGTTTTGCTGAAGACGTGTGACCATTTTGAAATGCATTGAAATGAAACGCCTTCCGTTTATATTCAGTATATTGGCTGTTCCTTAGTGATGGGCGGATTCGCAGATATCTGGGATTGGCTTGTCCAACCAGGTTTAAAAAAAACCTGGTTTGGGCCCGAAATTGATCCTGGATATCTGGCCGGTCACCAGTCCCCATATAAGTGTCTGGGGACCCGAATCAGGTGCTTAAAAATGGTGGTAGAAGGGATAGGGGGACTGGAGCAAGCACTTTATACTTACCAGTCTCCGCACTGCTGTAGCAGACAGTGTCTCTGATTGAAAGCAGCCAGACACACTGTCACACAGGGTGGAGGTATGTCTAACTGTAAGCAATCAAAGACTTGGGGACTGCCAGTGGGCATAGGAAGCAGTGCATATGCATGAGGATAATGAGTGGCCGCAGAAGTAGTGACAGTGGCCCGGAAGCAGTGTACAGCCGAGTGTGAGTCTCAGTAAATATAACACACATGCTTTCCTCTTTTTTTTCTTTATTGCTTCTTTATTTTTTTAATTACCCAAGTTGCTGGACCCATATCATTTCCCGGAGTTCCCTGAGAACTCCGAGCCTGGGTTCAGTGCTCGAGTACTTTTAAACTTGCGCGTATTCACACTTTTACAGTCTGGGTCCAGCCATCACTACTCTCAGGGGCATAATTACCGCCGTCGCAGCGGTCGCTATTGCAACCGGGCCCGGGAGGTTAGGGGCCCGCAGCCACCCGGCAGATCAGCAGCTAGCTCCTTTCTGTGAGAGAGGAGCTGCGCTGTCCTGCCGCAGACCACGCGGCGCGGCGGGCGCTATATGACCCGGTCGCCACCGCTGATACCGGGCCCCCCTGCCTGGTGTCAGCGGTAGCGTCACCGCGCTCCCATCACCTTGCTCCAGTCACCGCGCTCACGTCACCGCACTCACGTCACCGCACACTGCTTTGATATTGCATAGAGTGGCCGGCGTCGCTCTATGCATCATCAGTCTTCCCCCGACCCTGCGCGGTGACGTCACTCCTGTGCGACTGCTGTGTGTGGTGAGAGCACAGAGCGCAGGAGAACGCCAACCGGAGCCAAGGGGGAACGAGGACAGAAGTGAGGACGAGCAGCAGTGAAACAAGTAGAGGTGAGGACAGAGCTGCGGTGGAAGGAGAAGAGAGGTGAGTACTTGTTTTTTTATTTTTTTTTTATAAATCAGTGAGAACACGGGGAGGCAGGCTGTAGGACACATGGAGTCCTTGGGGGGGGCCTGGCTGCAGGACACATGGAGTCCTTGGGGAGGCCTGGCTGCAGGACACATGGAGTCCTTGGGGGGGCCCTGGCTGCATGACAAATGGAGGCCCTGGGGGGCTGGCTGCACGACACATGGAGGCCCTGGGGGGCTGGCTGCATGACATATGGAGGCCCGGGGGTGGGGGCTGGCTGCATGATACATGGAGGCCCTGGGGGCGGCTGGCTGCATGACACATGGAGGCCCTGGGGGAGGCTGGCTGCAAGGGCTGGCTGCATGACACATGGAGGCCCTGGGAGAGCTGGCTGTATGACACATGGAGGCCCTGGGGGGAGATGGCTACATGACACATGGAGGCCCTGGGGGGAGAAGGTTGCATGACACATGGAGGCCCTGAAGGGGCTGGTTGCAGAACATATGGAGGCCCTGGGGGGGGGCTGGCGCTGGACACATGGAGGCCTGGAGGAGCTGGCTGCATGACACATGGAGGTCCTCGGGGGGGGCTGGCTGCATGACACATGGAGGCCCTGGGGGGGCTGGATGCATGATACATGGATGCCCTGGGTGGGCTGGCTGCATGATACATGGAGGCCCTGGGGGGGCTGGGTACATGATACATGGAGGCCTTGGGGGGGCTGCATGACACATGGAGGCCTTGGGGGGGGGCTGGCTGCATGACTCATGGAGGCCTTGGGGGGGATGGCTGGTTGCATGACTCATGGAGGCCTGGGAAGGGGATGGATGCATGACACATGGAGACCCTGGGGGGCATGCTGCATGACACATGGAGGCCCTGTGGTGGCTGGCTGCATGACACATGGAGGCCCTGGGGGGCTGGCTGCATGACACATGGAGGCCCTGGGGGGCTGGCTGCATGATACATGGAGGTCTATGGGGCTGCATGATACATGGAGGTCTATGGGGCTGCATTATACATGGAGGTATATGGGAATGCATTATACATGGAGGTCTATGAGGCTGCATAATAAAGATGAAGGGCACCTTATACATGGACTATATGGGTACATTATACATGGAGGAGTATGGGGCTGCATAATACAATATGAAGGTTTATGGGGCTGCATTGCAATACATATAGGACTATGGGGGCTACATTATAATATATGGAGGACTATGGAGACTACTTTATACATGGAGGACTATGGGGGTGCGTTATAAAACATGGAGGACTGTGGTGCAGTATAATATATGGAGAACTATGGGGTGAATTATAATACATGGAGGACTATGGGAAATGCACTATAATACATGGAGGACTATGGAGGTGCATTCTAATATATGCAGGGTTATGTGGGACCCTTTATTCTATATGGAAGGCTATGTGAGGGCCATTATAGTATTTGGAGAACTATATACGAGGGGGGACAAAGATACAAGCATGGGATGGGCAATGTTTTGTGCTGAGGGAACCCTCAGCACCCAGCTTTCCCATGCTCTGCTGTACATCTCTCAGCACCCAGCATTCCCATGCTCTGATATGGGAAAGCTGGCTGCTGGGGGAATGATGTATAGCAAAGCATGGGAAAGCTGGGTGCCGAGGACAAGATGGATATCAGAACATGGGAAAACTGTGTGCTGATAGAGGGATTTCAGATCATGGGAAACCTGGGTGCTGAGGGTAAGAGCCAAGTGTCATCATCATTATCCTGTACCCCGAGTGTCAGTGTCATTATCCCATACCCTAAGGGGTACTTTGCACGTTGCGACATCGCTAGCCGATCATAGCGATGCTGAGCGCGATAGTACCCGCCCCCGTCGCACATGCGATATCTCGTGATAGCTGCCGTAGCGAACATTATCGCTATGGCAGCTTCACACGCACTTACCTGCCCTGCGACGACGCTCTGGCCGGCGACCTGCCTCCTTCCTAAAGGGGCGGGTCGTACGGCGTCACAGCGACGTCACATGGCAGGCGGCCAATAGAAGCAGAGGGGCGGAGATGAGCGGGACGTAAACATCCCGCCCACCTTCTTCCTTCCGCATAGCCGCTGGAGGCAGGTAAGGAGATGTTCCTCGCTCCTGCGGCTTCATACACAGCGATGTGTGCTGCCGCAGGAACGAGGAACAACATCGTATCTGTCACTGCAGCAAAATTATGAAAATGACCGACACTACACAGATCACTGATTTACGACGCTTTTGCGATCGTTTATCGGTGCATCTAGGCTTTACACGTTGAGACGTCGTTACTGGCACCGGATGTGCGTCACTTTCGATTTGAGGACGGGAGCCCCGGTCCAAATTTTGCACCAGGGCCCATCAAACTCTAGTTACGCCACTAACTACTTTTCATCACTCTTCAGTAGCACAGTGACAACCCTGCCAATTCTCTGGTTCCTTAACAAACACTTGCACTGCCTAAAGTCACATACAAGTCAAGTGTGAACAGCAAACTGGAAAGTTCCTGCCAATATATTCTGTGGTGCTCAGCCTTATTAAAAGGTTCATTGATGATTTAAATTTCCTTTACCTGCAGATTACAATTTTCTTTTAAAGACAAGATTAGTGGAGTATTGACTTTGAGTCAAATTTCCTGAGATCCCCAGTTCCATGTGTATTTGCAAATTGATTAGCTAGGATGGCAAAAAAAAAGCTTGCCTACCGTGTTTCCCCGAAAGTAAGGCCCTGTCTTACATTAATTTTACCCCCAAAAGTCTCACCCTGCCTTACTTTCGGGGGAGGCCTTACATTGGAAAAAAAAACAATTTTCAACAACATCCCCTGCAGCCTCCCCATTGTTTCACAGTCCGGCATCCACCCCATCCTCCCCCCTGCAGCCTCCCCATTGTTTCCCAGTCAGGCATCCACCCCATCCTCCCCCCTGCAGCCTCCCCATTGTTTGAGAGTCCGGCATCCACCCCATCCTCCCCCCTGCAGCCTCCCCATACAGTGGTTCTGCCACCACACACACTGACACATACGGTACCGGTACAGCCCCACACGGCACCCACACACATATCGTACCGGTACCGTACACACACACACACTGACACATACAGCCCCATACGGCACCCATACACATACCGAACACACACACACACAGAGAGAGAGAGTTTCGGAACTTACCGTTACTTTCCTTCTGTTTCGATCTCCTCTGCGGTGCCGGGCTGACGATTCGGATGCCGGGGACGCTGGACCAATCGGAGCGAGCCTGCAGGCGATGACGTCGTGGCTGATTCGGCCAATCAGCTGCGAGCCGGCTGACTGGCCAATCACAGCTCGAGCTGATGGCCAGCAGGGAGCCTGTGACGAACAGGCTGATCGGCCAATCAGCATCGAGCAGGAAGGGCGTTGATGGAGCGAGGGAACAGCGGCAGCGGTAAGTTCCTGTACTTTCCCCAGGGACCCCACCCATATGCGGCCATACTGTCCCCAGTGACCCCACCCATATGCGGCCTTACATTACGCCGCGACCACCACCCATAGGCGGCCTTACATTCCCCGGGCCCCCCCGCTACCCTGCCTTACAATCGGGGGGTGCCCTACATTAGCGGACCCCCCCGAAACCCCCACCCTGCCTTACTTTCGGGGGGGTCCTACTTTCGGGGAAACACGGTATTACCATTTTACATACTGCTGAAGTTTCATAGAGACATTTAATCCATTAGCATGTGGGGCCATTTTCCGTGGCTTTGAACAGAACGTCTGATATGCTTTATTGGAGAAACGAGATCTACCGTGATCTGTCTCCACATCCCACCTCTGGACAGCAGTATTAGGAAATATACCGTAAGTGCATTAGCTCCCTCTGCTTCCTTACCATTCCTGGGATCAGAGATCAACAGGTCCCAGAGGAGCACAAAACGCACTCTCTCTATTTATGTCTCAAACTCTCATCTGCTTGGTTTTAGGGATAAAAAAATTTGTTTAAAAGAACTGAAGTCCTCAGTGGTTGATACCTTTTAATGGCTAACTGAAAAGATGGTAATAATTGCAAGCTTTCGAGACTACTCAGGTCTCTTCATTTTATCTCTACTGGCTAACACGGTACAAAGATATATTTTATTTGGTTTTAGGGAGAAACAGTTGAGTTTACAGCTCTTTCACACGCGATTTGCAGCTTCGGAGATGTTTGTAACCACAAACATCTTATCTGTACTCCCACTTCCCCACATTTTTTCTTCTTTCTTTTCATGGCCTTCAGCTTGATCTCAAGCTATGGCGACTTGGTGGATGAACGCTCTGTAGGAAGATCAATCTTGTGCAAGCCTAGATAGGTCCACCAGGGTCTTCTCAATCATTATCGTGATAGTACACTTACTGTTGTGAAATGAACGCTACAAGAGAGGCTTGTAATGACACTCAGCTCTGCTATAATCTATCCAGTAGCTGCAGAGATCAGGACTGAAAGAGTCTACCATTACATATCACAGGAGAAGGCATGTTCTGTGCAACTTATGGCAACGTGGTGTTTTTCTCCTGTGTATTTGTCCCGGGCGCATCCCGTCCCAGAAGCGGTCGGACCGCTCGGATCCCGCCGCCGTCTCTCGGGTTGCTTGAGGGGGCTCGGGGTTGCGCCAGTACAAACTGAGGGGTTATTTACAGGGGGATTTAGGTAGTTCGTAATGCCACCCGTGGTGTGCGGAAATGGGGAGTACCGCCGCTGCCGTTGGGGGTACCCGGTGCGATGGAGTGGGGCAGCTAGATGACGTGCCCTCCAAGGGTAGGGAATAACTCTGGGACTCTGGATGGTGCCTTGGGAATGCAGGGGCTCGCAGGCTTGCCGTTTGCAGGGGTTAATCAGGTACTCACTCAGAAGAACTCAGACACTGACAATGTAGTAAACCAAGTCTCTGAATGCCGCTGTCTTCCGAGGGGAGCTCGTCCGGGTCACGTCCCCTGCAGCACGGCCTGGTGGTCTGTGGCCTACCTGTTGGCACCTTAAAGAGCTTTCCGGGCCCCACTCCCTGCTGTGGTTAGCAAAAGGAGCTTGCTCTCAGGAGCTCATGCTTGGGATTTCAGTGGGCTGCTTTGCTTGGAAAGCCCTATCCCCCTCGTTGCGCTAGTGCCCCCGATCTCTGAGCTTGGTGGGAACAGTCCATAAAGGCCCTGTCCTCCGCCGGTTAATTGCCGAGTCACTTGAAGCTTCTCCCCGACCTAGGGTCCGTGTACCCCGATGTGCCCTTGGTCCCAGCCCGGCTGTTGAACTGTGGCTGCTGGCTATTCTCCGAGATTAGCTCAACACCCAGTCACAACCTCCCGCGACCGGGTCTCCGACTCCTCCGGGTCCAGACCACAGTATGCGACCTAGGCTGCTTCTCCTCTGGGAGCTCCAACTCCCAGCTTCCTCGAGCTCCTCACAGTTCGAGGGCTACCACTCAACTTCCTCTCACTTTGCTCCCCTGGAGCCGACTCACTTGTCACCTCCCACCTCCCTGCCTGACCCCTAGGTGGGTGGCCTTATTCCAGCTTAGCAGCCCACTGGTGTGCCTGACAGGGTGTGGTGCAAGGATTTGTGATTGCTGGTGGAGGCAGTACTGCAAGATGGGGACCCAGAACCATGGGGGTTGAGTCCTGCACTGGAGATAAAGGACGTGCAGTACCCTGTGATGACCTGAGTAGTCCAGGGACGTCACATATTGCCTCCTGCTTGAGTGATCAACATCATGCAGGGGAAGAAAGAAACAACCCCAGAGAAGAATCTCTGGTAACACCCCTTGAACTTATCATGAATTATAAAAGGAACTTTAGAAACTAATATCTCCATGATGGAGATGGGAAATTAAAAAAAAAAATCTCTGCATCCACTATTCCATGATGTGGCCGGTTCAAAATGCTAACACTGGGGAAAGGTACACTTCACGTGGAAGGTCCAAAGAGTTGCTGTATAATTTACCATTTCATTAAAACAACAAAAAAGGAAAATTCAGAAAACAGTAAAAAAAAAGTGCTTTAATGTAGTGTCAATACATCGAACCATAGTTTCATTTCTATCTAAAAAGGCACATTAAAATCTAATGTGTTATAGTGAATATGATAAAATGTAGAGTACTAGACAGGGACAAACAAACATATAAATATCATCATGAGAGTTTAACTTATATATTATACAAAAGTGAATGAAGCGACAAGACATTTATATCTTTCTAGCCGTATAGTTCTAAAATGAACACGTCATGTCCCACAGCTCTACTCACAAAACTGCAAAACAAGAAATCAGTAATTTTTTGAAGAATAAATTTCTGCTTCCAAACTAATTTCTAAACACAACAGGCAAAACTTCAAAACATGAAAATCACATGAAATTATGGGTTTTTTTTACAGTATGTGCTACCTTACAGTATTAAGAATGAATCCTTTTGACAGCCTAAACATAGGACTCCTTAGCATACTGTATCGGATCATAAATCTCAAAGACGGGCTGACTGCACCTTCGACTTATACTTTCATGCTTGTTCCTCAGTCTGGATTCTGACTTGGTTCTGACAATTCCTGATTTTATCCTCTCAGGCTGGAATTTTGGCTGAATTAGTTCCCCAGCAATCTCATTTCTTAGATCGAATACAGATTTGGGTCTATTGTCTTTATGAGACAGGTTCTCTATCTTGATGGAATCTGTTGAAGGCTCATTAGTAATGTCTGGTGTTACGCAGCCATTATTTGACACGCTGTCTCTCATGGTTTGGACAGTCATGCTATGACTGTAAGAGGTTACACTTCTATAGACAGCCTCTTCATACGATGGAGGCTTTCCAGGATTTTTTTGGTCTACCATTCTGAACACTTCATCTACAGATATTTTCCGAGCAGGAGATCTTTTCCTTATGACTTCTGGTTGTTGGAAAGTTGTCACCTGGGAGCCATTACAATCTGCTTGGCTACTATATCGAAAACTCTTGCTGAACCCATTTCGCTGTAGTCCACCAGCCTTATCGCCATCAGGGCCCCAGCTTTGTGTTTTGGTTACAATTTTTTTGTGGTTTACATAGCAAAAAGAATTTGAGTGTTTCTTTATTTCTCGGCCAGGCTTAAACATATCATTTATGACATTGCACTTTCCGGATAAAGATTTGTGCCTCAGTAAATCATTTTTCTTTTTGTGTAAGGGGGATACAAGTGGAGAGCTTGTAAAAACTGAGCAGTCTGAGCAAGAGCTCTCAAGGGAACAGTCTGAGCATAGAGTAACTAAAGAGTCATCGGTGATATTTGGGTCATAGTTGTTATCAATTGTCAGACCCCTTGGCATGTTCCTCCTATATAAAGCTCGATCACCGTATTTCTCAGGGGACAGCTTATCATCATTACAATGCAGGCGTTGTTTCCTGATGGTCACATCATCATGACTTCTAGTTAGCTTCTTTTCTGTCACCGACATATCATTATCTGAAGGATAAATGAAAGGTTCGGAGGATCTTCTGTCCATGCTGCTGATTTCATTTTTAAAGTGGGTTATAGGCAAAACTGAGAGAGGCATGTCATGGTGTATTGTGGCCTCCTTATTTTCACTTTTGCTGTGTCTTTGTGGTCCACAGTAGTATTGAGTGAAAGTGCTAGCTTGACACTCATGATCTGGGTCGGTGCTGTCATAGGCTGAGTCATTCTGAAGAGACAATTCTGCAAAAAAAGACAAAATGCGTTTTATATATGCACAGAATTGCTTAGGCATCATTCAAATGTCAGTTTTCCTACACGTGCTTCATCTGTGTGGATAGCACTCATACCTATGGGGCTGTTCACATGTCTGTGTATTTTTGTGCACCAAGTGGTCTGCTAAAAAATCACAGACATATCCAATTTTGATCCAAATCATGGATCAAACCGGCCAATGGAAATCTATGGGACTCTGAAAAAAAAATTGGATGCCCTCCATGTAAGGTCCATTTCTCACAGACTGATAGGAAAAGCCGGTGATATCACCATCAATTTTTTGACTGATCAAACTCTGATGCTAAAAAATGACACACTGTCCAAACTATGATGACAGTCTGATCAAAAACACTGATGAAACTCAGATCATTTTTTTGCATATGAGAATGTCTTCTGAATAATGAATATTAACTAGAGATAAGCAAGAAAAGATTTGCACTACCATGATTTCACGGAGGCCGGGGTACGATCATGCAAGTGCCAGCTGAGGATGTTACAGTACCGAATGTATGACAGACCAGGATAAGGCAAATCTTTTTGCTCAACTCTACACATTACACAAGCATAATTTTAGTTTGCCATATTTACCCACCTTGACTATGAATGTTTTCTAGGGAATCCTCATCAAAAGTGCTTAATAACTGGGATATGTTTTCACCAAACACTTCAAAGCAGTGATCTATGAAGAACTCAACCAGAGATGTGACCTATGAAAATAAAGAAGTAGGCTTAGAGGGTGTCAAAACAGAGACATAAGTTGTTAGGGATTAAAACTGCCCTTATGGTGTTTGATGTTCAGCACCAGCAGCAGTACAGCCACTTGTACTCATAGCCTAAGGGGAAAATTAACTAAAATAAGCAATAAAGTAGTTGCCATTGGACAAATTAAAGCACTACTGCAACTTGGTTGTTTTTCAGCACTGGAGTGGTGCTTTAAATCTAAGTACCCTGGCCCAAGTCTTATACACTCCCCTCCAGCATTTTTATCTTTTTTTTGGTCCCATGGCACCATCTTGTAACCACAACTTCTGACTGGCTGGAAGTCAGAAGCTATATCACAAGCTCTCAATGTAAGTCTATGTGATCCAGAACAAGGCTCTCATAGACTTGTATTAAAGAATTACCACCAGTGTGCTCTATGAAACACTGGAGCAGCCGGTATGTCACAGATTGCCGGAGAGCGACCGGAGCAGCGGTGAAAACAGATGAAGAAGCAGGAGGATGTGTATAAGACTGGGGGCAGGAGACTTAAAACACCACTCCAGCAGTGAAATATACACAAAGCTAGAGTGGTGCTTTAAAAAACAGGAAAGAGCAAGGGGGGAGAGTTATATAGCTATCCCAGTTATCACCAGTAATCCTGATTTAGGATTGATAGCAGCTAAAGTTGCAAATTGAAATGCAAAAAATGCATTTTTTGTTAATTTTATTGATTTTGTGATGTAGGGGCAGTCAGGTTACCAAAATTATGAAGTCTCTATCACAGCTCATGCAGAACCATGCAGTGTGCCTCTCCTTTTCTGCAATACTATGATGTAGACATATATTGTAATACCACATCATTTGTTCTTTTACCTTCTCATTTAGCTCCATCTGAGTTTCCAGGGTAAGGTTCTTATCAACCTGAGGGATAAGAATGGTTGGCGCAATGCAGACAGCTAGGTTTCTGGAGTCCATCTTGTTTATGTCTGAAGCTTTACTAATATGATGGAGAACACAGATCAAGTGTCGTAGCAAAAGAAGATTTGGTTTTGGTAATTTCTCTGCAGCCCTGCAAAAAAGAGAAACAGAAAGAGGTCAGGATTTTGTGCAATCTTAGTTCAGCCATTCTGAAAACTTCCATCCTAAACATGAAACTAAAGAAACTTCCTTACGAAAGAGGAACTAGAATTGAACATTTTTTATCAAAAACTCCCATTCACTCGAAGACTGTCTGGTATTCCCGGCGTGGGCTAGCTGAAGCAACAGTAAAGGCCATAGGGCAGGGTTCACATCACATTTTTGGTCCCTGTTTGTTCTATACTATGCAATAAGCTCACATGGAAACAACAATGTATATTTCAGAATTTGACTTATGTCACTGTATGGAATCCATTAGCGGTGTAACATATACTGGGAGCTTTTCAGAGTTTGTAAGTTCAAGACCAAAGCAGGTAACCAAAAAGTAACAGCAATATGTCTGGAACTGTGAAACTCATGTATAAGTAGAAATTTTTTATAAATATATTAAATATATAGTCAACACTCAAATTCCAATTCACAATGGCCTTCACTTGGCAACCCCAACCACAATCAATCTATACTGCCCTACTGCCAATCTCCTTCAGATGTAATTTGAAGGAAGATTCAGCATTAAATATATACAGTATTTAATTGGTATTATATGCATGATTGATTTGTAAATAGGTAGTAACATATCAGAGACCCCCAACACAGATTACAGAGAGCCTTTTTCTAAAGAGCTACTGTATGTAGTCTACAATAAGTGCTACACTGGTATCCCATCCTGGCCGGAGCAGATTGGTCATTTGGCTTACAAGCTACTACTCCAATGAACGAAATTGTAAATCCAATCCGCTTAACTCATTAAATGACACCACTATACCTCTTAAGTGTTATAAAGAGGGAGGGTGCACCATGTGTAAGTGCATTGGCGCCCCTTGGCACAACTATAAGGTGCCTATAGGTTGCCATAACAGCCAGGGCCCTTAAACGCTATCAGATTTGCCAATAATATTAGCATTTCGGTCTGTCATAATCTACTGCAGTAAAGCAGTTCCATTATAGAAGCTAAGAAATGATTTCATGGTCAAGTTCCAAAAAAAGAAACCGCAAAAAAAGATTTTATTAAAAAAAAAAAGTTTATTGTATAAAATTATCCCTGGTCCCTATGGCGGTGGTGCCACAATGGACATTTACCATATAATCACAAAACTCAGACACCCAGCAATTTATAGAATGAGGATACAGAGGTAGAGAACTCCCAAACTCTGGAACTGTGGCTTTGCAATGAATGAACCAGCGGTCAACCGTGAGCCTTGTTGGCCTATTCAATGTCTAACTTTGTTACAGAAAATGCCTCTTTTATTAAATTTGTGATTGTGGACAGGGTTTGGGGTTTCCAGAAGCTTTCAGCTAAATAATCCATTGCAATTTTTTAAAACGTTACAACCGTTTTGTGCAAATGGATTACAGCCTGTCCCCCAACCCACCACTACAGGATCGATTTTAGGTACATCTGAAATTTTTTTCAAAAATATTGCCACATGTAGTGGGACATTTGACTTTTTCTACTAAAAAGTTGCAAAAAGTGTTGAAGATAAAAATAAACATTCTATTTTTGCTGAAAATTCATGAAACCAAGTACACCAAAAAAACATAAAATACCAAAAATAAGACAAAAAAAAGAGAGTGACTAGAAAAAGCTAATGATGAGTAAGGCCCTATGTGTTGCTCCGATATTGTAAGCATATATTGTGGCAAAGAAAGAAGATTACACTCATGCTCACCATTTCAACTCCTCAATTTTTTCATCCAAACTCAGCTTCTCCAATGCACACATCCATGTATTGTACAGTTCTGAGGACAGGAGCTGGTTGGGGATGCCTCTTAAGAAATCCTGATATTAAGAGAATATTATTTTAGTTATAAAATTAATATTTAAACAGGCAAATATATTTATCATGGACAAAGTAGGACACTGAAATACTTGACGTTTACGTGTGGAAGTTCTTTATGGTAAGGGCATGAAATGCGGAATGTACTGGGTACAAGGTTGGGGTGCCAGCAAGCCACTCTTCTTTGGCCAGAGTGTTTAGATACTTTGCTATAGTAGGGAACTAAATATTTCCTCAAGAATAGGGAAAGGCCAGTTATGGCCCATCTCGCTAATGGACAATCATCCTAACAATTTGACGTTTCCACAGGCAACATTACCAATAATTTTAAGCTTTACAAAGGAAAAAATGGTAACAGGCAGACTAGTCTTGTTTACCTTGAACACAACTGCCAGTAAGTGCACAGATTTGTTTTTCAAGTCCAATTCTCTTCCATAGTTCAGGTTGTCTTTGAGTTCCTTGCGAGCTCTTTCATTGGCTGCTTTGCGAAAAATGCCCTCAGTCTGTGGACCTTCTACTCTCAGGATAGTTAATATGTCCTAAAGGGAAATCACAAAAAAGGTATTGATTTGCATATCAAGACTATGGTCTAATTGCCCAAATCAGTAATTTGTCTTCTATAACCCTGGGTTCTCAACCCGTAGTACATATATGGGTATTGTACGTTTCTGTGCTTGTGGTATACTCTGCACCTCGGGGGCACTATGGTTAAACAACTGGGGTGCTTGACTCAGGAACATTAAGAAACACCTTTCCAAATGTCATCAGGCATTCTATTTCTTTTATGGTGTAGTTATGTATAGATATTCTTGATCAAGACATCAATTACCAGTCCCAGCATTACCAGTCTCAATTTATAAAGAAGAGTCATTCTATCTTATACAACCGCTTTACATTTTACTTACAAGTATTGCTTTAGGAAGGTTGTCCTCCTCGCAGATAATAGACAAGGGCTGGTCGAATAGAGTTGTGTTCAGTTCGGGTGGACTCGAAGACTCTGAGAGTGTAGAACTGCGTCTGAATGTGAAGGGCCAGGAGATGACGGCTTTTCGTTTCTTGTTGCTTTCTGGACAGTCCAAGAAAGAAGAGACACAGATGAAACTACAGAAGAAATATTCTTAAACTTATTATATCAGGAAATACTATTATATGGTTTACCTAATCTGACAGTGTGCCAATCAATATGACCTTTCATCTTTAAAGGGGTTGTCCACTACTAGGACAAATCCTGCTGATTCCACATGTTTCCACCTAGTAAAATAATAATGCCTATAGTCACCTCCGGTGGTGGCGCCCTTTCAGCAGTGTCTGTGTTCATGTTCCCAAAGCTCAGGTGACGTTGTGACGTCATGCGAGCCCCAGGTCCAATCTGCGCAGACTTCTCTCTTTAGACCAAAGAAGTTAATCGACAGGAAGACAGCGCATCTGCATTGCTCACTTCCTGTTGATTAACTTGTTTGGTCTAAAGGCAGGGAGACAGAAGCCAGCGTGATTGGCCGTGGGGGTCACGTTATTTCACAATGTCCTGTGAGCCCCGGGAAAGTGAGCCATGATACCGCTGGAAGGAAGGTACAGGAAGTGAATATAAGCTTTATTATTATACCTGGGGGAAAAATGTGGAATCAGAAGGGGTTGCCCTAATAGTGCACAACCCCTTTAACTGCTTTTTTCACATAACCTTTCTTTTACATATGTATAGTTAATTGTAAAGTTTTTGGATTGTTGTACTAAATGGTTGAATTATATTCAGCCTAAATTAATATTGCAAGAGCTATAGTACTCACCAATGACATGGCAGATGCCCTCCTCACTCATCATGTCTGCCAATAACTGGAATTTCTTGACATCGGACTGGGAATGAGAATGAAGAAACTATAAGATAATTGTACATACTGTTCAGATACCGGGTGCTCGGTAATTCTAATGAGCAGCTGGAGGCTCGGATGGGCGAGACTTGAGCACCCAAGTATAAAGGAAGTCAATGGGGGACTTAAGAAGATTTCTTGGAAAAATGCATGAGCTCCCCATTGACTTCCATTATACTTGTGTAATAGAGTCGCACCCATCTGAGTGTCCGTTAGGAGTACCGAGCATGGTAGTGCTCGCTCATCACTAATTATTATACAATAGATGACCTTTATTTGTATGTGAGGGAAATACTCCTTACATTTTAGTATTGTGATAAATGGCTAATCTAGTAATTCAGGACTGTTGAATGCAGTGCCTAGCACTGAATGGACAATCTTGTACATAATTTATAATCCTAATCTCGCCCTCCAGCTGTCCATATAATCTGCGGTGCCACCCCACTGTTCTTGGCCGTTGGCTGTCTTTCTAGCCCACTTCTGTACAGAGTATGTACTAATGAAAAGTTGCCGCCGCTCCAGCTTTGCCTTTTTTAAGAGGAAGTATTAATGGTCGCTTCCTCCATTCACAACACACATGCATAACAGACGTCAATGACTCACCTCTGTGTGACTTTCAATTAGGGTATCCATGTTGTTGGCAACAAGAGCCTTAGACTGTAATGGAAATAAAATGGGGTTATGGAAGGATGGTGTTTGGGTCCATACATGTCAGATATAGCAGGAGGACAGATACTCACAGCACTGCAGCCTGTTAGAACCTTCATTAGTAATCCTGCCCCTGGGGCGCTCGTGCCCTCGATGCCACCAACTTCTCTTATCTGCCTGTAAGCACAAATCCTGTGGTTAGAGTCACTGATCAGTGGAGGAGACGGTTAACCTACGCTTTTACATTAGATGTAAAACATTCACATAGTAAAAATATTTACTGTGTATTGTGAAAAAAAAGGAAAGAGCAAACACTATCCTACCCATGTGGTAAATGAGTCTTATATATGAAATATATGGTATGATGTATTCCATGAAAGCGCCTCATCTCCTGCCACCTGGTGGTCATAGGTGGTACTTAATGTGTGCAGTTTTATGAAAGAAGTTAATTCTCTCATATAGTTCAGAACCTTTGTCTTGAAAAAAAAAAGCAGTGTCAGACATAAGTTCTATCTGTGATTTTCACCTACGATAGTCTACGAGACTGTTCACATATCTGCTTTTTTTGTTGGACTGAGTGGATCCATGCCCACTATTGATTTCAATGTTGGATCAATATCAGCAATGCAAGTCTATGTGTCCGTGAATAAATCAGACAGCGCTCGGATGCCATCTGTGTGCTGTCCGTTTCTTGTGGACTGTTTGATAGGAGGAGTTGGGCAAACATTATTTCCATTGTATAAAATCTGACCAAACTTGGATGACAATGATGAAGATCTGATGAAACCATGAACAAAATCACTGATGAAACTGAGTCTGTTTTACTCATGAGTGAAAAACCCCTGAAGTCTGAATGAGCCCCAAGAGTAACTGGGATCAGAGACAAAACATTGCCTAAGGGTTATCAGCTGGGTCATTACACACGATGGTGCACCCTGGATTGTCTATAAAGCACAGTTATGCTGCGGGTTACATACACGTAGATACCTTTGTTCATTTTTCCAAGCGGTTTCTGTGATTCATTAGCAATTCATTGTGAACAATACAACTTATCGACAACATGTCAGAACGCAGCAGTCCAGCAGGTTGTCAGAGTGATGTGTCCTGTGGCCGATACCTGGTGCCGGGGGAGTCAACCACTTGTTACGGAGATCCTGCTGGAGCGCTGCTGTCATCTAGCACGCTGTCTACTACACTCAGTAGTATTAGTCATTATTTCAGCTTTGCTGCTCCCAGTTTTTTTACTATTTTCGTACAAAGTATTAACTTTATAGTGTCATAATGTAAAAAAAAAAAAGAAAAGGAAACATGTTTTCTACAACGTGTCGCTTGAATAGCTGCATCTGAACAGAGCTGTTATGAATTATTTCAACCACAAGGCAACTCCCATGGTGACAGCCACAATCAGCATAACAGATCAAAAAACAAAGTTTGGCGCGTCAGACTGGGCACAGCTGCTTATCAGAGAAGAGGACGCATGCAACCATAACATCGGTGCACGCAGATCTATACAGTCATAGATATAGAACGCTCATCAGAAACAAATCACATATGTACCAGCAATTCTATACATTACAATCAGGAATCATTATGCCTAAGACCAACCATAACATCGGTGCACGCAGATCTATACAGTCATAGACTAAGTGATACAGAGGATATAGAACGCTCATCAGAAACAAATCACATATGTACCAGCAATTCTATACATTACAATCAGGAATCATTACGGCTAATCATAGCTGCAATATACAGGTCTAAATGAAGCCACATAGACTGATACATGTCATATATTCTGGACACTGAATGTGAACAATGAACACATTATACTGTACACAGCAACACTATTTCTCTTCAAGTCACATATACGTTATACATAATCCACAGCAGACACTGTTATAGTCTAAATAATTTGGATCTAATCCACAGCAGATACTGTAATATTTTTACTAATGGGGATCTAATCCACAGCAGATACTGTTAGAATCTTACTAATGGGGATCTAATCCACAGCAGATACTGTTAGAATCTTACTAATGGGGATCTAATCCACAGCAGATACTATTAGAATCTTACAAATTTGAATCCAATCCAAAGCAAATATTGTTCTATTTTGATTAACGTGAAGCTAATTCAAAGAAGATACGGTTACCAATATGCATGTAACCCACAGCAGATTCTGTTTTGTTCTTACTAATGTGGATCTAATTCAAAGCAGATACTGATATATTCTTATTAATGTAAATCTAATAAAAAGCAGATACGGGTTATATTCTTACTAATGTGGATAAGTATGATATATAGAAGGTGGAAATATTTAGGAATAAGGTGCTAGTAATATGACTAGATGTATGTTACCTATAAAGAGATAATTTAACTTTCACGCAGAGAGCACCATGGAGTATGGGAGTGTTATGTAAACAATTTATATATATATATATACACGTACGTACGTACATACATACATACATACATAATATATATATATGTGTGTATATATATATATATATATATATATATATATTATACACTATATTATGTATATTATACTAAATTATAATAAAAAACAAAACAATCACTAATATAAAAGACACTTGTCTACTTTGAAATCTGTTTTTTTGACCGAGCTTTTGACTTTGATGCTGTAAATCTTTGCTATGCTGATTTATCTATTTGCCCACAGCACTTCCATATTTCCATGCATTATCTATTCCACTTACCACACAAGTGTATCCAGCCAGAGTTCCTTCACTTCACAGGAGCTGTAACAAAGAGGAGACAAGGCTCATGACCATCCTGCGCCAAGATGCCGTGTGTGCACTACTAATGTGTTCTCCACGCTTTCCTATTTTGTGTGGGGTTAGGGTGGAAATTCACAAGAGTCACGGAGACAGGAAGGAGCATCATCATGGGTCGCTCTGAAAAGTCACTGTTTTACAAAACACGCCTGTTTCCTCTTGTCTCAAACAGGGCACTACTGCTGGAAGGTAATTCTACTAATGGAAACCATGAGCGTACACAGGTAGAAGCACCCATGACATCACAGCCTGGGCTCAGCTACCACAATAAGGCCCTGTGTGCACCCACAGCATTGTATCCTATTGTGACAATCTTCTTTATAAGCATTATTAGCATTAGACTTGAGAAATTAAATATATTCTGCAATGCTTATAGCGTCAGTGGGAGTAAAAATGTCATAACTAAAATCACAAATGACAAACAATCTATTAAAGGGGGTTTTCTAATGTGATTAATTAACGTAAGAGCTAAATGGGTTTTTATTGACTAAATTTCATATTTTTACCCAAAATTTATTCTAAGAAGCTGAAACTGAAGGAATATGTCCATATTTTGGGGACTTGTTTGGATACTTGAGCCAGAAGAACTAAAGAGTAAGGCGGCTTTCACAATGCATTTTGACCTACTTTCACTGGTCCCATCGGGGCATCCGTCTGAACCTCCCCTCCCCCGCTCCCGCAAAATGTGTTTCAGACACATACGCCGACGGGGCCATTGACGATAATGGAGCAGGCGGAGTCAGCGGGTGCTCTGTCTTGCACCATTTTTAGGCGTATACGCTTTCTGCAGGCCGACACCCGAACATAGTAGACTACGTCTGGGTGTCCGCCTGCAGAAAACGTATATGCCCAAAAATGGTGCAAGACAGAGCACCCGCTGACTCCGCCTGCTCCATTATAGTCAGTGGACCCATTGGTGTATGCGTCCAAAACACGTTTTGCAGGGGGGGAGGGGAAGTTCAGACAGATGCCTCGACAGGACCAGTGAACATAGGTAAAACCGCAATGAGCCTAACCGGGACTTTCCCTACCTCTTGCTAAAAATAAGCTTCTCTGAGAACTGAATCCTGTAAAAGCTCTCACCATTTAGTAACAAATGGAATAGGAGAAGCCAAAATTTGCCCCATCTCACTAGGGGCCCTATTGCAGCCATATGGTCTATAGGCGTTTTATATGCACTCATGCAGCAATACACCCAAAATCGTGAAGCTTGGTATACAAAAAAGATATTCAGATTTCAGCAAATAAAGCATATTGACGGTATAATGCAAAGTTACACAACTTTCTAATACTTTGTGTATTTGTCATTATTAACCACTTCCCACCGCAGCCAATTTTCATGTTGTTCTCCTCTTCCAGGAGTCATAACTTTGTCCTTTTTCCATTGACATAGCTTTATGATTGCTTTTTTTCTGTTGGACGAGGTGTAGTTTTCAATTACAATACCAATTTTAAAAAAGGAAACAAAATAAGTTTTTAGATGTTTTTACGGCATGCAGTGTGCAGTAAACATCTACAAAAAATAGTTGACATCATGAAGACTTAAAATTTGCGCTCCATATAAATTTCCACCCTGATTTTTTGAGGAGAGTATGGTTGGTAATTATTAATATCTAATCTAATTTGCAGCTACTACAGATATATATGGCAAATCTGCAGAGTATCCTCCATGTGATAAAAAGCCAAATGACTCACATGGCCAGGAAACCCTTCAACCTCTGGAAATAAACAATGGAGGCTTCTATTTAATAATAGCAAGAAGACATCATGAAGACCATAATGAAGAATACTACAACATTTTAAAGCTTTATCCAAACCAGAAAACCCCATAATATGAAATAGATTACCAAGTGACAGCACTATTGATTCACAGTATAATGCGGTGGCTCAGTGGTTAGCACAGCAGCCTGGCAGCGCTGGGATCCTGGGTTCAATTCCCACCAAGGACAACATCTGCAAGGAGTTTGTATGTTCTCCCCGTGTTTGCGTGGGTTTCCTCTGGGGTCTCTGGTTTCCTCCCACACTTCAAAAAAAACATACTGATAGGGACTCTAGATTGTGAGCCCCAATGGGGACAGTGTGACCAATGTATGTAAAGCGCTGTGGAATCAATAGCACTATATAAATGAATAAATTATTATAGGTCTACTACATCTTAAAGGAGTTGTCCACTACTCCTACATTGATGGCCTATCCTAAGGCGGGCTTTGCACGCTGTGACATCGGTAACAATGTGTTACCGACGCTGCAGTGATAGTCCCCGCCCCGTCGCAGGTGTGATATCTTGTGATTGCTGCCGTAGCGAACATTATCGTTACGCCAGCTTCACATGCACTTACCTGCCCTGCGACGTCGCTCTGGCCGGCGAACCACCTCCTTACTAAGGGGGAGGGTCATAGCGACGTCACACGGCATGCAGCCAATAGAAGCTGAGGGGTGGAGATGAGTGGGACGTAAACATCCTGCCCACCTCCTTCCTTCCGCATAGCCGGCCGGGACACAGGTAGGAGATGTTCCTCACTCCAGCGGCTTCACACACAGCAATGTGTGCTGCCTGCTGGAACGAGGAACAACATCGTACCGTCGCAGCAGTGGCATAATGGAAATGTCGGACCCTACACCGATCATACGATAATGACGCTTCTGCGCTCATTAATCGTATGTAAAAGGCTTTACACACTACGATGTCGACAGTGACGCCGGATGTGCGTCACTTTCGATTTGACCCCACCGATATCGCACCTGCGATGTCGTAGTTTGCAAAGCCCGCGTGAACCCTGTGGTTGGAGACTGTCTGTTAATCTAAAGATTCAGGATTAGTTGTAAATCAGCAGAGAGGAATGTCAATAAAACCATTCTTATGACACTGAACAGATCATTGTTATTAAAGGGAATCTGTCATCAGGTTTTTCTTCCACATCTGAGAGCGGCATGATTGACCTTGGGGCCAAGACCTTGTTGCTAGTTATATATGTAGTGCCCCTGAAGCCATCAGGGAGCTACAAGGTTCTGCATCCTCACTAGGATGCAGGACCTACCCCCTAGGACCCTGGAAGATAAGTGCCGGTCACACACAGAAACTCCAGGTAATCCCAGTTTTCCCCAACAATCCCCCATACAATGGTACAGGGCTAGGGTCAGACCAATGGATGGTTGCCTAGAGGTGGAGCCAGTCAAGTCCACTAGTTGATCAGGTGGGAGGGGCGTACTGAGGACAGAGAGTCGGACAGTGAAGGAGAACAGGAGGAGACGCACTGACAAAGAGTTAACAGTAACCTGGTGCCCAGGAGGGTAGTTGCCGGTGGAGTATGGTGGAGTACTCCTGGAACTACGTACCGACGGGGTACAGGACTCAGACAGGCAGAAGCTCCAGGCAGGCCTGTTAACACCTGCACAGCGAGGGGACCATCAAGGACCTCGCTGACCCTAAAAATCTAAGACTCAGTAGCAAAGGGACAACCAGGGACAGGACCAGAGACTCCAACCACAGGTTACATGGAGAGGTTTGCGGGGAGGGAAGGAAACACCATACCTGTCAGACGACGGCCGTTTCGCACTTAACTCAGTGGTTCAGCTGAAGACCAGCTGAAGCACTGAGTTAAGTACGAAACGGCTGTCGTCTGATGGGTATGGTGTGTCCTTCCCTCCCCGCTAACCTCTCCATGTAACCTCCACCAAAAATAAAGTTTTCCTGCACAGCACTGGTGAGTGCCTTCAATCCTTCCAGTTTCTCACATTTCATGCGTTTTTTTGTCTCTGAATGAGCACGCCGGTATGTTAAGGATCTGCCTGAATTTTTATGCAACTATCAGTGGCAGCACATAAGATTTTCTGCGAGCGAAGGAAAAAAAGCGTTATTTAGTGAACAGTGCCCAAAGTTCCTTTTTATTGTTTGAATGTCAATTCCTTGTGTTCTTTAGCCCAAACAAGTCTCTTCTGCTTGTTTCCTGTCCTTAGCAGTGGTTTCCTAGCAGCTATTTTACCATGAAGGCCTGCTGCACAAAGTCTCCTCTTAACAGTTGTTCTAGAGATGTGTCTGCTGCTAGAACTCTGTGTGGAATTGAGCTGGTCTCTAATCTGAGTTGCTGTTAACCTGTGATTTCTGAGGCTGGTGACTTGGATAAACTTATCCTCCGCAGCAGAGGTGACTCTTGGTCTTCCTTTCCTGGGGTGGTCCTCATGTAAGCCAGTTTCTTTGTAGCAGTTTGATGTTTTTTGCCACTGCACTTGGGGACACTTTCAAAGTTTTCCCAATTTTTCGGACTGACTGACCTTCATTTCTTAAAGTAATGATGGCCACTTGTTTTTCTTTGCTTATCTGCTTTTTTCTTGTCATAATACAAATTCTAACAGCTATTCAGTAGGACTATTAGCGGTGTATCCACCAGACTTCTGCACAACACAACTGATGGTCTCAACCCCATATATAATGCAAGAAATCCCACTTATTAAACCTGACAGGGCACACCTGTGAAGTGAAAACCATATCTGGTGACTACCTCTTGAAGCTCATCAAGAGAATGCCAAGAGTGTGCAAAGCAGTAATCAAATCAAAAGGTGGCTACTTTGAAGAACCTAGAATATAAGACATATTTTCAGTTGTTTCACACTTTTTGTTAAGTTTTTTATTCCACATGTGTTAATTCATAGTTTTGATGCCTTCAATGTGAATCTACAATTTTCAGAGTCATGAAAATAAAGAAAACTCTGTGAATGAGAAGGTGTGTCCAAAGTTTTGGTCTGCACTGTATATATATATATATATATATATATATATATATATATATATATACATATATATATAGCTACATGGAGAGGAAACAGTTACATGTAATATACTGTATAAAGTGAAGTTTCTTGTTAGATGATTTTTTGCTTGCGAGATAATATTATGAAATATACGTAACCGTTGGTTAGAAGGAAGATGACACAATATGTCTTTAAAGTTAATCAGACGAGGAGAAGTTGTGAATATACTGTATATATGGATTATACATAATATGCCTTTGAATGATTCATTGTACAGTTGGTCCAATTCTAATAAGCATGTGAGGACATGTGATAAAAGTCATTCTTAAATAACGTGACCGTTGGATTTCCACATAGTGGTTACCTACAGGCTCGGAGTAATAGCATACTACCACTGCTTTTCAATCGGCAGGCTGACTACACATACGATGCCCACAGAAAGATCAATAATCTTTCTGTGTACATAATTGGTGATTTTCCTCGGCAGCACAGGTCTTGGCCAATGTGCTGCCGAGAATGAGGATTTTTTTTAAACCATCCAAAAGATCATCCCACCTAATGAAATGAGTGTTTTGCTTGTTTGTTGGTTGATTGTCAGCCTGTTTACACTGCATGATTATCGGGAAATAAAAGGTATTCTAGGAATGCTAGTAGTGTAAATCTACCCGTAGATGCTAGAGACATTAGTATGATAATAACTTCTAAAAAAGTTTAATGAAAAGACAAAATTAAATGTTAAAAAAGAAGTAAGAAAAAGTTTTGCAATTTTCACACTGGTCTTTAAGCCTAATTTATTACTTTTGCTTCGTATTGGGCACATGGACAATAGCAGCAATAGCCTGACTCCAACCCTATTTGTTTGTACTGAACTCCTACACAGGGCATGTTCTCGGCAAATGTCATGTGAAGTGAGGGGGGAGAATGTGAACTGTAAGATCACCTGCTGTGAAAGGTGGATCCTGTGTAATCTTCTATGGATAGCGATCTTAATGCCTCCACACACAATAGATGGCTGTCCCACCCAACTGGCCAGCCAACCATCTAACATGATTGGAGACCTCCTGACTTTCCAGACAGGTGATGTTGCAGCACAGAAGAATTGGGCTGTTTGAAGTTCACAGCCGATTACATTGTTTTCTGTGGAGATAAGCTCCTTCCGGAACTGTCTAGCACCAACATTGATCTCTCTCCCTGTTGAAAACACATTAATGTTCAGTCAAGCCAAGCCTTCATGTGTTTGGAGAAGTCAGGAGAGATGGCTGTCTGCCAAATGATCCTTCAGGTGACAGTTATGTGATGTGTATGGCCAGCTTTCATTGTAATCCTGATTTGATGATAAAATAATAATATTACTGATAGGGGTGTGTTATAAGACGCTTTACCTTTCATTGTAATCCTGATTTGATGATAATGAGAATGCTGAAATGCACTATAAGACTTTGCATGTTTCAGGTATGCCTTTTCAGAATGTGTACAAAACGTTGACTGTGTTGCTGATGGTATCCAACAATTTGCAGAATATTTTGGTTAGAATACAGGAAGAAATTTAGGATGAGTGAAAGTTTAATAATGCAATGTAATATATGCCTTTCTATACAGTGTGAAATGACACTTGGATTTACTTCTTTTACGACACTTGGTATTTAGTGTGAATAAACTCTAACAAGCTTCTGCATTATTATTCAACATCACCACCATTATTATTACCTGATGTTAAATTAGTGTTTAATTGCTAATAAATGTTGTATTTTTTTCTCTAACAGTTCTACAGCTTGCTCTATTAAATTCAGATAATTGATTATGACCATGGAGACAACTTGCAGACAATTGACTTAAAGGGAACTTGTCACCAGTTTTTTGGACTATAAGCTGCGGCCACCACCAGTAGGCTCTTATATGCAGCATTCTAACATGCTGTATATAAGAGCCCAGGCCACTGCGTAGAACATAAAAAACACTTTATAATACTCACCTAGAAGATCGCTCCAGTGCACAACAGTCGGATGGGTGGAGTAGTTCTCCGGGACCGGCGCCTCCTCTTTCGGCCATCTTGGTCTTCCTTCTTCTGAAGCCTGTGTGCATCCTACGTCATACACACAGGCCGGTATTGAGGTCCTGTGCAGGCGCACTACAATACTCTGATCTGCCCTGAGCGGTGCTGATCAAAGTGTGCCTGCGTAGGACCTCAATGCCAGCTAGTGTGGATGACGTAGGACGCGTCATGCACGCCGACTTCAGAAGAAGGAATACCAAGATCGCCGAAAGAGGAGACACTGGTCCCGGAGAATGGCGCCACCCATCCGACTGTTGTGCATTGAAGCGACCTTCTTGGTGAGTATTATAAAGTGTTTTTTATGTTGTAAACAGCGGTCTGGGCTCTTATATGAAGCATGTTAGAATGCTGTATATAAGAGCCCAGTGGTGGTGGCCGCAGCTTATAGTCACCAAATCTGGTGACAGGTTCCCTTTAAGACTTAAACAAAAAGATTTTGGTATCTGTTGAATTATTTTATTGCTTAATGTCTGATATTATCTGTATATGTCCCCTTTGAATTATAAAGTGCTGCGGAATACCTTGGCACTATATAAATAAGAAATATTATTATGCTGCCCTATCTGGGTGCTGGACCTCCCTGGCAGATAGACCAGGGTATTAACCCTTCTAGGCCCAACATCCTAAAAACGTCTGGACTCACTAGGCCCCATACATCACGTGGTGGGACACACGTCATGATGTTTCAAGCGTCCTAGTGTCATAACCTTATAGGGCCTAATAATAACAGGTGCCTAGGATACCCATGCCTTAGATATCAGGCACAGATGAAGACTGCACTGATCTGGTGGTCACAGATGACCAGACTGGAGGCTGGAACAGAACAACATAAATCTTTTTGCTCAACTTTTTACTAAAATTTTACTCAACCTTTTTACTCAGCTCAGTGCAGGAATATTATCATTTTTATGAAATGCGATTGTTTTGGTCCAACCTACCGGAAAGATGCAATACAGCCATTGTAAGGCCATATAAATATTAGGGCGTTCTTTGGTGAACTATGGAATGCACAAATCTCTTCCTCATCTTCATCACATGACAACACCTTCATCTCAGAGAGATTCACTCTGTGTTTTAGTCTAAAGCTGGTGCCTGACCTGTGATATAAAAAGTCAGATTAGAAAATGCAGGGTTGGCATGGGTTTATACTATGCATTGCATTCATTTTCACAGTCAATTTTAGACACAATGTAGCTTTTACATAAATTGTATGTTTTTCACAAACATTTTTTGTAGTCAAGGTCTGGAATAATATAATAATCACGGCACAGACTTTTTTAATCCGTTAGTGTGGCTGTAATATTTTTACAATACAGATGGTTGCTATTCATACAATACCATACATAGGTTTTTTTCATGGACATAGACCTTGGGGGACATGTTTGATGTTAGCTAATTGTATATCTGGTACACGAATACCTTCAAGTTCCACCATCATTAGCAATAATCAAGTAGGCCTGATAATGGGAATAACGTAGTTCAATCTATTGATCTGTTACAACCAGAAATCCTTTTGCATTAAGATTTTTTTACTTACCCATATTGTCAAAGGATATGATTAAAAAATCAGATTTGGGTCAAGCACACATGAGATAGCTACAACCATATACAAGTTTTATCTGCTGTGAGTACTACAGCAGCATTTAGTTCAGTTGCTGCTTGGAGCTGACAGAGAGCGGTCTGGTCTGTGACCGCTCTTGTCAGCTTCATGTAGCAGAGCTGAGAGCGTCGCAGGACCTCGTGTGGATTACGTCGGACCTGGAGGGGTATTTGAGGATTTTAATAAAGTGGTGAAAGAGGGTGTTTTTTTTGTCTTATTCCAAATAAAAGATTTTTTGGATGTGTGTGTTTATTTTCTTTAACTTACAGGTTAATCATAGCAGGTATCTAGAGGAGATGCCTGTCATGATTAACCTAGGACTTAGTGGCAGCTATGGGATGCTGCCATTAACTCCTTATTACCTCAATTGCCACCGCACCAGGGCAATTCGGGATGAGTCGGGTAGAGTCCCGGGACTGTGGCATCTAAAGGATGCGGCAATTCTGGGCGGCTGCTGGCTGATATTGTTAGGCTGGGGGGCTCCCCATAACGTGGCGCTCCCCATCCTGATAACACCAGCCTTCAGCCGTGTGGCCTTACCCTGGAGTATCAAAATTTGGGGGACCGCACGTCGTTTTTTTCAAATTATTTATTTATTTTACTGCACAATATAGACCCGCCCACCTGCGGCTGTGATTGGTTGCAGTGAGACAGCTGTCACTCAGCGTGGGGGCGTGTCTGACTGCAACCAATCATAGGCGCCGGTGGGCGGGGAAAGCAGGGAATACCAGATTGAATAATGAGTGGCCGGCATTTTCAAAAGAGGAAAAGCCGTCGGAGCAGTGTGAAAGCCGTGCAGCGCCGCGCCGGTGATCGAGGATCGGTGAGTATGAGAGAGGAGAGACTGACCGACAGACAGAGAGACAGACAGAGAGAGAGACCGACCGACCGACAGAGAGAGAGAGAGACAGAGCGACCAACTGACAGAGAAAGAGACCGACCGACCAACAGACAGAGGGAGATTCACCGACATCCACAGACAGAGATTGACCGACATTGACAGAGAGAGACTGAAAAGACCTGTGTTTTGCTTGTCAAAAAAGCATGCGGAGCGCAACAAAAATGCAGTCCAAGTGCATTTTGGTTGCGTTTTGACCCACATCATTGATTTCAATGGGTGCAGAACGCAGATAAAACGCACAAAAGAAGTGACATGCTGCTTTTTTTTCCGCAGCGATTTTGGGCATCTAAAATGTTGCGTTTACAAGCGCACGGTGTGCATTGATTTTTCGGCTTTCTCATAGACTTTACTGGGGAAGCTGAACGCATGCAATTTGGCACTGAAAATGCTGCAGTTCAAAACGCAGCGTTTCCGCGCTAAAAAATGCAACGTGCGCACATAGTCTTATTGCGCTTCCATTGAGAATATTTCATTATACAGTAGGTCTTTGGGGTTGTTTAACATGTAGTACTAAAGTTAATTTAAAATAATCTTTCTTAACAAATAAATTAGAATTAGTGTTGAGCAAGCATGCTTGTCATTGTTCAGTATTCAATCGAGTATCGGGGTGCTCGGGTACTCGCGGTGCTCGGCCGAGTATCACGGGTGATCGGACCTGTCATCCATGAAATGACCACAAAGCAGAAGCTCGCTTTACTGCATGATGGGACCGAGCACCCTAGTGAGAGCCATTCACACTCTCTGAATGGCTATCACTGGGGTCAAAGCAACGTTTTTAGATGTTGTGTATAAAAAAAAAACACCCTCCGCACCCCTGGATATGCACTGTGTATAGTTGGCTGTATGTGGGCGGAGAGCCAAACTGCCCAATCATTAACTTCCATAATACTCGTTACCCGAGATAAGCCAGTTCGTGCTTCCGACCTGCTCGACTCGAGTAATGAGCATCAGAGCACTTTAGTGCTCACCCATCTCTAATTAGCATCAGTAATGATATTTGCCCGATGTAGAAACACAAATTTTGTGATTCTCCTATTAGACATAATACATCTGAATTAAAGTCATAGTGAATTACAGTATAATTGAGATAAGCCCCCATACACATTAGACTAAGGCGGGCTTTACACGTTGCGACATCGCTACCGATATATCATCGGGGTCATGTCGTTAGTGACGCATATCCGGTGCCGGTAGTGACATCGTAATGTGTAAATCCTAGGTGCGACGATGAACGAGCGCAAAAGCGTACAAAATCGCTGATCTGTGTCACGTCGTTCATTTCCATAATGTCGTTACTGCTGCAGATACGATGTTGTTTGTCACTCCTGCAGCACCACACATCGCTGTGTGTGAAACCGCAGGAACGACAAACATCTCCTTACCTGCGTCCATCGGCAATGCGGAAGGAAGGAGGTAGGCGGGATGTTATGTCCCACTCATCTCCACCCCTTCCGCTTCTATTGGCCGGCCACTTAGTGACGTCGCGGTGACGTCGCTGTGATGCCGAACACACCTCCCCCTTGAAGGAGGGATTGTTCGGCGGTCACAGCGACGTCACCGACAAGGTATGTGCGTGTAAAGCTGCCGTAGTGATAATGTTCGCTATGGCAGCAAGCACCAGATATCGCATGTACGACGGGGCCGGGTGCTATCGCGTTCGACATCTCTACCAATTGCTAGCGTTGTCGCAGCATGTAAAGCCCGCCTTACTTTGATTGAACCCACCAGATATGTAAATAAATTAAGCAGATTGTTTATGGGCCCCCAACAGATAATGTAGAGACAATGATCCGGCATGTCCCTTTTGTTCTTGACCGAGTGACCAATCCCATGTATGAAAAAGTCATCAATACACAAATCATCATATGGCCATCAGCTATCTAAATTTAAGGGAGGGATATACAGCTGGAAAGTGAGAGAACAATCAGTCATACAGGTTTACAGTAGATACAAGTTGCAGTTCCTATGGATATTACTAATCTGTGAAGTACCAGCTTTCTTATTTATTAATTTTCACATTCCAGTCGTATTTCGATAAATGGCTTCACTGTACAGTATTGTCATTTGAGGACAGCTGCAGTAGTCACATAAAATGCTTTATTTTTCAAGTACTATTTACGTTACTTCACTTAGACTGTACTTTCCACACTGTCATTTTGGTAGTGAAGTGTGAGAGATGCTGGGACTCTGGAGCAGACCACCCACTGTGCTGGGTATAAGTAGGAGGAAAGTGAGAAAGTCAGCTATCATGCACCGAGACTGGTGGGTGACAGCATGGGCTCTGACATTTGCTCTTACTTAACAATAATGATTTTACTGACATTATACAAGGTGATAAATTGACTTTATGACCACCTGTACTGCAATAATAAATACTATATACAGTAACTGTGATCTGTTAAAGGGTATGTTCAAACAGCAGATTAGTTTCAGAATTATCTGTTATTAATTCATACATTTGAATGGAATTGTTTCCACAACATGTCCATGGATTTCTGTGACCCATTATTACATTAGTGTGACAGTGGCAGAAATCTCTGCAACAAATCTGCTCATTAAAGAATACGCCCTACTTGGAAGAGGATTTAGTGATGTGTGAGGAGCTTAAAACTTTTGTTAAATGAGATATATGATTGTAAGCTCCTTTAAATACTGTGTTTCACTGTCTTATATTATTTTTTTGTGCCAAAAATGTACTAAAGCTTATTTTTGGGGTAGGGCTTATTTTGGGGGAAACAAGGCAGACCTCCCCCAGGAGACTAGAGATGAGCGATGTTCGAATCGAACCGTTCACCAATTTCAAATTCAAGTGTATTTGGGCGGTGTTCGAGTCGTTCGGCGAACTCAAACGATTTGCTTCATGTTCGACCGTTCGAGTTACCGTTCGATAACGGTTCGATCACCAAAAGCGTAGCTTTTCACAGTAAGGCTATGTGCGCACGTTGTATATTTGCATGTGTCCTGCGTCCCCAGCACAATCCCTCTCTCTTTCCTACTCACCGATCAGCTGCACAGCTGTCACAAAGCTCCAGCGGCTTTTCCTCTTTTGAAAATGGCTGCCGCTCATTATTCAATCTGGTATTCCCTGCTTTCCCCGCCCACCGGCACCCATGATTGGTTGCAGTCAGTCATGCCCCCATGCTGAGTGACTGCTGTCTCACTGCAACCAATCACAGCTGCCGGCGGGTGGGTCTATATCGTGCAGTAAAATAAATAAATAAATAATTACAAGAAGAAAAAAAAACCTGTGGTTCCCCCCAATTTTGATACCAGCCAAGATAAAGCAACACGGCTGGAGGCTGGTATTGTCAGGATAGGGAGTGTCACGTTATGGTGAGCCCACCACCTTAACAATATCAGCCAGCAGCCGCCCGGAATTGCCGCATCCATTAGATGCGACAGTCCCGGGACTCTACCCGGGTCATCCCGAATTGCCCTGGTGCAGTGGCAATCAGGGTAATAAGGTTAGGTTAATCATGACAGGCGTCTCCCCGAGATACCTTCCATGATTAACCTGTAAGTGAAAGTAAATAAACACACACAACGAAAAATCCTTTATTTGGAATAAAAGACAAAAAACCCCTCTTTGACCACTTTATTAATCCCCAAACAGACATCCAGATCCGAAGTAATCCACACGACGTTTTCAGCTCTGCTACATGAAGCTGACAGGGAGCGCCGTAGAACACGACTGCTCTGTGTCAGCTCCACGCAGCAACTGAAGTGAGCCGCGCTGTCACCAGAGACTTCACTCACGTAGTGCCTGCGTGTGTGTGGGGATGATGATGAGTGCGGTACTGCCGGGGTGTGTGCGGTGATGATGATGAGTGCAGTAGTGTCGGGGTGTGTGCGGGGATGATGATGGGGGAGGTAGTGCCTGCGTGTCTCTCTCTCCTCTCTTTCTTCTCTCTCTCTCTCTTCTCTCTCTCTCCTCTCGCTCTTCTCTCTCTCCTCTCTCTCCTCTCTCTCCTCTCTCTCTCCTCTCTCTCCTCTCTCTCTCCTCTCTCTCTCCTCTCTCTCCTTTCTCTCCTCTCTCTCCTCTCTCTCCTCTCTCTCCTCTCTCTGTCTCTTCTCTCTCCCTCCTCTCTCTCTTCTCTCTCTCTCCCTCCTCTGTCTCCTCTCTCTCCTCTTTCACTCATCTCACTCTCTCATTCATCTCTCTCTCTCTGTCTCATCTCTCTCTCTCTCTCTCTCTCATCTTTGTAGCTGAATAATCTACTTCTTGTTTCTCTATTGCAATATAGAGGTCAAGTTTACCAGATCTTCCTATACTTTTCATTACAGGCAGTGGCTCAATAGGTAGAGCTGCTGCCAAAGGAGAATTAGTTCACGAGTTCAAGTCCCGGCCATCCCGGTAATGAATTTATTTATAATTTTAAATTATAATTATTATTTATTTATAATTATAATTTAATTTAATTATGCACTGAGGGGAGGAGCCGGACATCAACTGTGAGCCACGGGACACACCTCTAAAATCAGAGCAGTTCACGGAATGAGGCTGCATTGCTCTCTCCTCTCTCTCCTCTCTCTCCTCTCTCTCCTCTATCTCTCTATCTCTCTATCTCTGTCCTCTCTCCTCTCTCCTCTCTCCTCTCTCTCTCTCTTCTCTCCCTTCTCTCTCTTCTCTATCTCTCTCGTGTCTCTCTCTCTCCTCTCTCTTCTCTCTCTCCTCTCTCTCTCCTCTCTCTCCTCTCTCTCCTCTCTTCTCTCCTCTCTCTCCTCTCTCTCCTCTCTCTCCTCTCTCTCCTCTCTCTCTTATCTCTTCTCTATCTCTCTCGTGTCTCTCTCCTCTCTCTCTCCTCTCTAACCTCTCTCTCCTCTCTCTCTTCTCTCCTCTCTCTCTCCTCTCTCTCTTCTCTCTCTTCTCTCTCTTTTCTATCTCTCTCGTGTCTCTCTCTCTTCTCTCTCTCTTCTCTCTCTCTCCTCTCTCTCCCCTCTCTCTCCTCTCTCTTTTCTATCTCTCTCTTGTCTCTCTCTTTTTTCTCTCTCTCCTCTCTCTCTATCCTCTCTCTCCTCTTTCTCTCTCCTCTCTCTCTTCTCTCCTCTCTCTCTTCTCTCTCTTCTCTCTTTCTATCTCTTTCTCTCTTCTCTCTCCTCTTTCTCCTCTCTCTCCTCTCTCTCTTCTCTCTCTCTCCTCTCTCTCTCCTCTCTTCCCTCTCTCTTCTCTCTCTTCTCTCTCCTCTCTCTTCTCTCTCCTCTCTCTCTTCTCTCTCTCCTCTCTCTCTTCTCTCTCGTCTCTCTCTGTCTTCTCTCTCTCCTCTCTTCTCTCTCTTGTCTCTCCTCTCTCTACCCTCTCTCTCCTCTCTCTACCCTCTCTACCCTCTCTGTCCTCTCTCTCCTCTCTCTTCTCTCTGTTATGTCTCTCTCTCCTCTCTCTCTATTCTCTTTTTCTTCTCTCTCTCTCTCACTCTCCTCCCCCTCTCCTCTCTCTTCTCTCTCTCTTCTATCTTTTTCTCTGTTCTCTCTCCTCTCTCTCTCCTCTCTCTCTCCTCTCTCTCCTCTCTCTCTCCTCTCTCTCTCTCTCCTCTCTCTCCTCTCTCTCTCCTCTCTCTCTCCTCTCTCTTCTCTCTTTTCTCTCTCCTCTTTCTCTCCTCTCTCTCTTCTCTCTCTCTTCTCTCTTTTCTCTCTCCTCTCTCTCTCCTCTCTCTCCTCTCTCTCTCTTCTCTCTCGTCTCTCTCTGTCTTCTCTCTCTCCTCTCTTCTCTCTCTTGTCTCTCCTCTTTCTACCCTCTCTGTCCTCTCTCTGTTCTCTCTCCTCTCTCCTCTCTCTCTTCTCTCTCTCTTCTCTATCTCTCTCTCTTCTCTATCTCTCTCTTGTCTCTCTCTCCTCTCTCTCTATCCTCTTTTTCTTCTCTCCCCTCCCCCTCTCCTCTCTCTCTTCTATCTCTTTCTCTGTTCTCTCTCCTCTCTCTCTCTTCTCTCTCTCTCCTCTCTCTCCTCTCTCTCTCCTCTCTCTCTCCTCTCTTCTCCTCTCTCTCTTCTCTCTTTTCTCTCTTCTCTCTCCCTTTCTCTCTTCTCTCTCCTCTATCTCTTTTCTCTCTCTCTCTTTTCTCTCTCTCTCTTTTCTCTCTCTCTCTTCTCTCTCTCTTCTCTCTCTCTTTTCTCTCAGACCTGGCAATGATCAGCTGATCCGGTCACCTGACAGAATCAGCTGACACTATAAGTTGAGCGGTGAGACCGGCTTTTTACCGCCTGGCCGGCTAAACTATCAGCTGATACTGTTGGACAGGAGTCTGCACAGAAGTGTGTAGTTTTCTTTTTTTTTGTTTTTTTTTGCACTGATGCATCAGCTGATTGTATAAAAGGCGTTTATACAATCAGCTGCTGTGTCATGTGATTCAAGCCCTTGAACCTGACACATCATCTGATCGGTATGCCTTCCAGCAAACCGGTCAGATAATATTGGATCCGAATTAGATGACGCGGGAGACTTGACCCAGGATTACTGCGGAGGGGGGGTTCTTTATTTCAATAAAGATGGAGTTACTAATTCTGTTGTGTTTTATTTATAATAAAAATATTTTTCTGTGTGTTGTGTTTTTTTTTATCTGTACTAGAAATTCATGGTGGTCATGTCTAATATTGGCGTGACACCATGAATTTTGGGCTTGGGGCCAGGTGATAATATACAACTAGCCCTAACCCCATTATTACCCAGCGAGCCTCCCCGTCATCAGGGCAGCTTGATTAGCTGCCTATTTGTACCCAGCTGAGAACTAAAAATATAGAGAAGCCCTTTTTTTAATTATTTCATGAATTTCATGAAATAATTAAAAAAAAATGACATGGGCTTCGCCCCATGTTTGTGTCCAGCCAGGTACAACTAGGCAGCTGGAGATTGGAATCCGCAGCACAGGTTGGCCCGAGCTTTCTGGGCCCCTCTGCTGCGAATTGAAGTCCGCAGCCGCCCCAGTAAATGCCGCATTCATAGAAGCGCCATCATCTGGCACTGTATCCAACTCTTCCAGCAGCCCTGATGCCGGGTGGCTTGCTGGGTAATAAAGGGTTAATACTAGCTTTGTTTTACTAGCTAGTATTAAGCCAGAGATTCTTAATGTCAGGCAAGTTTGACCAAGCCATTAAAAATCTCCAATAAAGGGTTAAAAAAAGACACCACACAGAGAAAAAATACTTTAATAGAAATAAATACACAGATGCACCTAGAGACTCCATGTTTATTACTCCCTCTCACCCCTCCATGATCCTGGTCTTCTGTCTTCTTTCTCCTTCAACCCATGCAGCTCTGCTACATCAGACAGCACTGCATAGAAGGAAGACGCTGCTGCTCCCGTGCAGTCTAATCACTCAGTGAGTGAGCAGAGGCTGCGGGTTGTAAGCGGTGACATCACCGCTGCCACCGTTGGAATAGTAATTTGACAGGCGGGTTACTATAGCAACAGTGATCTCCGATCACCTGATTCCCAGTGCCACTATTCACCGGCTGTGGCATCCAGTCCCTGCATGTGGGCTGACTCTGTAAAGAGCGCCGACATGCAGGAACGGGGATCCAAACATGTGCCCAAGCATCTCGCCAGTACGCGGAGATGCTCAAACGAGCACCGCGTACCGGAGAGATGCACTGGCAGGACCTAGCATGACGTCTAGCCATGTGACCAGTCTGTAGCCAATGAGATAATACACACGTGACTGGTCACATGCTATGACGATGTCACGGAAGGTCCTATCATCACTGCTAGTTACCGGGAGAGCGCAGCGATGATCGGAAGGAAAACCGGTGGGAGACAGAGTCTGCAGGATGCATCGCTGGGACCTGTAAGTATAATGGCAATGTTTATTAACTGTATGTGTACACGTATAATGTGTTTGTATGTGTTTGTGTTTGCCTGCCATTGTTTTCAAAAGGGTTTGAAGGTGTTCGTCGAATGTTCGCCGAACACACCCGCTGTTCGACGAACCGAACCGAACTCGAACACTAGGGGGGTGGCTCATCTCTACAGGAGACTCATACTTACCAGACTCCAGTCATCTGTGTCCCTCCCAGGTTCCCAGCGGGCGCTTTCAGTAGGTTCTTGTCTTCTCCACAGCAGTCCACCCCTACTTCCAGCCGGCTAGCACTCAAATATACAGATCAGACACACGCACATACACACCACACATACACACACAACCCGTGATACCGCACTGATTGCGGCAGACAGCGGGACCTGGGATGCTGTGAAGATGAGTACCTGCGTTGGACCACATCGAGGACCTGCGGTGCAATTCACCACTACATTCCATTGCAGGTCATCGTGTTCCACAGCATCACAGGTCACCGGAGTAGTACAATATCACTGGTTGTGTGTATATTTGTGTGTGTGTGACGCCCCTGAACTAGTCAGGGTGTCACAGGGTGCTGCACTCTTTTATCTTCTGGTGCAGAACTCAACCCTCATGGTTCTGGGATCCTAATTTTTGGTATTGCTCCATCAGCATGCAAATCCTAGTCACACCTCACACCACACCCTGTCAGGCATACCAGTGGGTGGTCTAGATGGAAAAGGGCCACTCGCCTAGGGGTCAGGCAGACTGGTGGGAGGGGGGAAGTCAGAGAGAGGACGTGGAAAGTAAAGCTTAGTCAGTCGAGTGGTAGCCCTCAGGGAGTGAGGAGCTGGGAGTTGGAGCTCCCTGGGGACTTTTGGCTAGGTTGCGGAGGGTGGTCTGGGACCGAAGGAGTTGGAGACCCAGTCAGAGGGTATTGGAGAAGGGTGCCCTGCTTAGTTTGGGAGAACGTCCGGCACCTGAGTACCAAATAACCGAACTGGTACCGAGCACGGCGGGATACTGGCCCCTAGATCAGGGAGTAGCTTCACGCAACCTGATAATTAACCTGTGGAGGATAGTATCTTTATGAACTTTCCCCAAGAGCTCAGAGATCGAAGGCATCAACGCAAAGAGGGGGACAGGGCTTTCCAGCTTATACGGCCCACTAAAATCCCAAGTGTCAGCCATCAAGATCACAGCTTCATTACTTAACAGTGGGGAGCGGGACCCCAACAGCTTCAAGCATAGGGGTCACAATGAACACTAAAATACAGTGCATTGAGGCAAGGTACAGATCATTAACAACACCAAAGCGGACTCCCGGACGGGCTCCCCTGAAGTGGCAGCGGCACCCAGAGACTTGGTTTACCTTTGTATCAGAGTCTGCTTTGTGGTCGCATTACTACCAACATTGCCTGAGTGAGTACGCTGTCCTCCCCTGCTTCCAATCTGCACCACGCTCCCCTACTCCCCTACACCACCTCCATCATCCAGAGTCCTGGGGCCTCCCCTACCCGTGGAGGGAACGTCATCTGGCTGCCCCACTCCATCTCCCCGGGTACTCCTATAGGCAGCGGCGGTACTACCCTTACCGCGAACCACAGGTGGCATCAAGAACCCTTATCCCATGTAAATACCCCCTTTACGTTTGAAGTGGCTGCGAGCCCCCGGGTCCGGAGACCCTCGAGCCACAGCAACCCCCGGATCCGAGCGGTTCGACCGGTGCAGGGGCGGCACATGTGTGTACGTTCCACCTCAGGTCCTCAATGCGTTTCCCCGCAGGTCCTTGCATTCCTCTGAGGTCACTTCCATAAAACGGGGCATACCGCTTTAAGAAAGGGGGTGTGGCCTCACGCGCAGCCTAGAGTCACTTACTGCAATTCTGAGTGAGGACGGGAGACATGAAGAGGCTGCAGCAAGAGGAAGGCCGTCACTGCCTGGGGCTTGTACCGGGAGTGCACGTGGGAGCCATGCTGGGACTGGGCAAATGTGAGGGAGCGCGCCCCCCACGGGGTCTGGTGGGACCAGGCGCTACACTGTGGTAGGCATGCTGGTTCAGTATGCCTTAAATTTTGAATAAATCCCCAACAATGTCACCAGCAAAGCACCCCGACACCATCACACCTCCTCCTCCATGTTTCATGGTGGGAACCAGTCATGTAGAGTCCATCCGTTTACCTTTTCTACAAAGACACAGTGGTTGGATCCAAAGATCTCAAATTTGGACTCATCAGACCAAAGCACAGATTTCCACTGGTCTAATATCCATTCCTTGTGTTCTTTAAGTCTCTTCTGCTTGTTGCCTGTCCTTAGCAGTGGTTTCCTAGCAGCTATTTTACCATGAAGGCCTGCTGCACAAAGTCTCCTCTTAACAGTTTAAGTTAATAAGGAAGGACTATTGAGTAAAGTTATATTGTTTAAACTGCACTGGTAGTCTCCTTGTTGGAATGTACCAGCATCCGGTCCTAGCCAGCCGAAGCCATGAGCAACATGCGACCTCCATGGGCCTATGGTCCACACAACTCAGTATCACTCCAAATCTGTCAGATTGCAAGGGCATTGCATGTGTACAGCCTTTTTAAAGTAAACAACCCACAGATTTTCAATAGGATCCAGTACTGGGCTCTGGCTGGGCCAGTCTAAACTCTAATCTTCTTCTAAAAAAAGCCTTCTTTTGTTTGTTTGGAGGTATACTTAGGATTGTTATCGTGCTGAAAGGTGAAATTCCTTTTTTTCAGCTTTTTAGCATAGGCATGAAGTTTTCTTGCACAATTGACTAATATTTGGAACCTTTCAAAATTGTTCATAATTTCCTCCACCTTGACTAAAGCCCTAGTTCCTGCTGCAAAAATCAATTCCAACCCATAAATTTGCTTCCACCCTGCTTTACTGTGGGTATGATGCTCTTTTAGTGATGTGCAGTGTTGGCATTGCGCTGAACATACCTTTTGGAATTATAGTTTAAAAGTTCAAGTTTGGTCTCATCAGACCATAAAAAATTTTCCCACCTGCTTTTGGCAGACATGTTCTAGGTTTTGGCAATAAGTAGCCGTGCTTTATTGTTTTTAGTTGTCGTAAAAGGCTTTCATTTTATTTCTCTACCTCACATGACAAATATATGATAAATATGGGAAATTGTTGTCACATGCAGCACATAAGCAGTGCTTTCCAGAAATTCCTGCAGCTCCTTTAATGTTGTGGTAGGCCTCTTGGCCACCTCCTGGGTCAATTTTCTTCTTGTATTTTCAGCAATTTTTGTGGAATGTTCAGTTTTTGGTAATGTCTTTATTCTGCCAAATATAAGACAGTTCTTGATGACCGTTTTCACAGTGTTCCATAATATATCTAATGCCTAGGAAATGTTTTATATCCTTCTCCTGAATGATCGCTTTCAACAATGAGATCAGTTTGCTGTATTTATAAGCTGTTTACAGACCATGGCTTTGGTGTAAAATGCAACTAGGAAAATCCTACTATAACAGCTAAACTTTATATGAGTTTGATAAAAATCACTTGCTGTGTACTGACTACTATTTAGCAAGTTTAAATGTGATTGGCTAATTTTGAACATAACCTTATCCCAAATTATATGTGTGTTCACTCTGATGCAACCACATTATTTGATTTTTGGTCTTTTTATTTTCCCCCTTAAAATAATTTCAGTTTGTTTCTCAAAGGTTTAGAACAGATTATGATTGACCTTAAAGGTGTAAAAAGTTCTGAAATTATTGTTTTTGGTATGATTTTGTACATGACAAAAACCCTCCCATATCACAGGGGTGTCCATGACGCCGGAAAGTCTGACTAACGGCCTTACCTTGCCCGTCTGACCACCACCCCCCACTCCATTTCCCGAGTTCTTACCTAAAATAAACACAATGGCTGCATGACAATTGGATATAAAGGGCCACAGCAGCCCTGTTTATTAAATAACAACCAATAATAACATCAAACAATGAATAATATTTTAATATCCATATTCATGAATAGAACCCAAAAGGAGGAGGGGTAAATGAAGGTTTCCAAATCCGCTTGATTACAACATCAGCTCCCCACTTGCCCTTAGCCACACCACACTGGCTCAAGGGCACCTAGTCGAATTTTCCCAACCAATGTCCCACTGAGACCTCAACCCAACAAGGACCCATGTTAAAACCAAACAATTGTACCACGAGGGGTAACCCGTTCCTGCACTGGGTTCCCTCCCTCGCTCTTTTGTGCAAACCCTACCTTCACATACCACCTCATTTCCGCCCACTGCTGCAACAGAGATTACTCCCATCTTTCCTTCCGCATCGGCTGACCAAACTTGTAACAGTGCAAGTGGGCAAGGATGATTCTGTACGCCTTCCAGGTAGGAATGACCCCCCCCCCGGGCCCTGACATATATACTGCCCTACAAACACCACCCCCTAACCAGTCACAAGGCCCCAAATCCCTACTGCCCCTATAGCTTCACCCCCTACACTTTTCCTGCACAAAAGTGCAACAGAAACTAACCCTTAAACTGATCCTAAGGCTTAGCATACCTCCTCAGTCATGCTGATCTCCATTGAGCTCCTTTGGGCTGTCCCTTTATTATTGTAGTAGCAGATTATTGATGTCTGCAGTATTACATTTACGTTTTTAAGTAAAATGAACATTCAATCGAATTACATGAGCCATGGATGCGGCGTAGGAATGCAGGTTTGTTGTGTCTTTTTCTTTATTTCTTTTGTTTACTAGTATATCACAAAACACCGATAAAGAAAAGAACTTATTAAAAATATTGTTATATTAGTCACCTATTATCCTATCAATTGTAGCTTGCTTAACTATAGGGATATAATACTAACTAGTAATATCACTTTTTTGCCCATATGTCGCACAATATAGTATAGAAGAAAATAACACATCATTGTCATGACATACAGCATATATTTTATATATATATATATATATATATATATATATATATACTAGCTGTAGTACCCGGGCGTTGCCCGGGATAGTAACTGTCTCTCTGTTTCTCTCCCAGTCTCTGTCTGTGTGTCGCTGTCTGTCTGTCTCGCTGTCTGTCTCTTTCCTTGTCTGTCTGTTTTTATCTCTCTGTCTGTATTTGCATAAGTATGTCTCAATCTCTGTATCTGTCTGTCTCTCTCTCTCTGTCTGTCTCTTTGCCTGTCTGTCTCTTTGCCTGTCTGTCTCCTTGCCCGGCTGTCTTTTTGCCCGGCTGTCTTTTTGCTCGGCTGTCTCTTTGCTCGGCTGTCTCTTTGCTCGGCTGTCTCTTTGCCCAGATGTCTCTTTGCCGGGCTGTCTCTTTGCCTGTCTGTCCCTTTGCCCGGCTGTCTCTTTCCTGATCTGTCTCTTTACCGGTCTGTCTCTTTCCAGGGCTGTCTCTTTCTAGGGCTGTCTCTTTCTAGGGATGTCTATTTACAGGGCTGTCTCTTTGCAGGGCTGTCTTTGCAGGGCTGTCTCTTTCCCGCTCTGTCTCTTGCCAGGTCTGTTTCTTTCGGCATTTGTCTCTTTGCCCGGCTGTCTCTTTGCCCGGCTGTCTCTTTTCAGGGCTGTCTCTTTGCCTGGCTGTCTCTTTGCCCGGTCTGTCTCTTTGCTCGGTCTGTCTCTTTGCCTGATCTGTCTCTATGCCGGTCTGTCTCTTTCCCGGTCTGTCTCTTTCCTGGACTGTCTCTTTCCAGGTCTGTCTCTTTCCAGGTCTGTCTCTTTCTAGGGCTGTCTCTTTCTAGGGCTGTCTTTTTCTAGGGCTGTCTATTTACAGGGCTGTCTCTTTGCCTGGCTGTCTCTTTGCCCGGTCTGTCTCTTTGCTCGGTCTGTCTCTTTGCCTGATCTGTCTCTATGCCGGTCTGTCTCTTTGCCAGTCTGTCTCTTTGCAGGGCTGTCTCTTTCCAGGGCTGTCTCTTTCCAGGTCTGTCTCTTTCCAGGGCTGTCTCTTTCTAGGGCTGTCTTTTTCTAGGGCTGTCTATTTACAGGGCTGTCTCTTTGCAGGGCTGTCTTTGCAGGGCTGTCTCTTTCCCGCTCTGTCTCTTGCCAGGTCTGTTTCTTTCGGCATTTGTCTCTTTGCCCGGCTGTCTCTTTGCCCGGCTGTCTCTTTGCCTGGCTGTCTCTTTGCCCGGTCTGTCTCTTTGCTCGGTCTGTCTCTTTGCCTGATCTGTCTCTATGCCGGTCTGTCTCTTTCCCGGTCTGTCTCTTTCCTGGACTGTCTCTTTCCAGGTCTGTCTCTTTCCAGGTCTGTCTCTTTTCTCATCTGTCTCTTTGCCCGTCTGTCTCTTTGCCAGTCTGTCTCTTTGCAGGGCTGTCTCTTTCCAGGGCTGTCTCTTTCCAGGTCTGTCTCTTTCCAGGGCTGTCTCTTTCTAGGGCTGTCTTTTTCTAGGGCTGTCTATTTACAGGGCTGTCTCTTTGCAGGGCTGTCTTTGCAGGGCTGTCTCTTTCCCGCTCTGTCTCTTGCCAGGTCTGTTTCTTTCGGCATTTGTCTCTTTGCCCGGCTGTCTCTTTGCCCGGCTGTCTATTTGCCTGGCTGTCTCTTTGCCCGGTCTGTCTCTTTGCTCGGTCTGTCTCTTTGCCTGATCTGTCTCTATGCCGGTCTGTCTCTTTCCCGGTCTGTCTCTTTCCTGGACTGTCTCTTTCCAGATCTGTCTCTTTCCAGGTCTGTCTCTTTTCTCATCTGTCTCTTTGCCCGTCTGTCTCTTTGCCAGTCTGTCTCTTTGCAGGGCTGTCTCTTTCCAGGGCTGTCTCTTTCCAGGTCTGTCTCTTTCCAGGGCTGTCTCTTTCTAGGGCTGTCTTTTTCCAGGGCTGTCTCTCTCCAGGGCTGTCTCTCTCCAGGGCTGTCTCTCTCCAAGGCTGTCTCTTTCCAGGGCTGTCTCTTTCCAGGGCTGTCTCTTTGCCCATCTATCTCTTTGCCCATCTATCTCTTTGCCCGTCTGTCTCTTTGCCCGGCTGTCTCTTTGCCTGGCAGTCTCTTTTCAGGGCTGTCTCTTTGCCCGGCTGTCTCTTTGCCCGGTCTGTCTCTTTGCTCGGTCTGTCTCTATCCCGGTCTGTCTCTTTCCCGGTCTGTCTCTTTCCTGGACTGTCTCTTTCCAGATCTGTCTCTTTGCCCATCTGTCTCTTTTCTCATCTGTCTCTTTGCCCGTCTGTCTCTTTGCCAATCTGTCTCTTTCCAGGGCTGTCTCTTTCCAGGGCTGTCTCTTTCCAGGGCTGTCTCTTTCCCCCTCTGTCTCTTTCCAGGTCTGTCTCTTTCCAGGACTGTCTCTCTCCAGGGCTGTCTCTCTCCAGGGCTGTCTCTCTCCAGGGCTGTCTCTTTGCCCATCTGTCTCTTTCCAGGGCTGTCTCTTTGCCCGTCTGTCTCTTTCCAGGGCTGTCTTTCTCCAGGGCTGTTTCTTTCCTGCTCTGTCTCTTTCCCGCTCTGTCTCTTTCCCGGTCTGTCTCTTTCCCGGTCTGTCTCTTTTCAGGTCTGTCTCTTTGCCCAGCTGTCTCTTTCTCCATTTGTCTCTTTCCCTGTCTTTCTCTTTCCCTGTCTTTCTCTTTCCCCGTTTGTCTCTTTCCCTGTGTCTCTTTCACCGTCTGTCTCTGTCTCTGTGTCTTTTTCTGTCTCTCTTTATCCGTCTCACCACCGACATCTTTTTACCTCACACATAAACTTGTTATACTAACAGTTTATTTTGTTTCTATAGCAACCACTGACAGTTGCTATTTATAGCCTGCAGCTCCAACCTCCATTCAGCTTAATGGCTGCAGGCTTTTTGTAGAGTAACTGGAAAGCGCGGGGTTAAATTTTCCCACCCAAACATAGTCTATGACGTTCCCTGAGTCATGTGGAGTGTCTGTGCAAAATTTCGTGATTGGAAATGCGACAGTGCGGATTCCTTTAGTGGACATACACACACACACACACACTGAGCTTTATATAGTAGATTTACATATATACTGTATTATATATTTATATATATATATATATATATATACACATATATATACTGCTCAAAAAAATAAAGGGAACACTTAAACAAGGATTTTCTATTTACCGTAAGTGTTCCCTTCATTTTTTTGAGCAGTATGTATCAGTTTTTCCTGATTCATAGGTCCTTCGCAAAGATTAACCTGCCCAATTCAATTCCAGCCTTGCTGAAGTATCCCCAGATCATCACCAATCCTCCACCAAATTTCACAGTGGGTGCAAGACACTGTCGCCTCTACGCCTCACCAGGTCTCTGTCTAACCATTGGACGACCGGGTGTTGGGCAAAGCTGAAAATTAGGCCTGTTTCACACGTCAGTGATTCTGGTACGTTTGTGCTTTTTTTTCTACGTACCAGAATCACTGACATACGCGGACACATTATAATCAATGGGTCTGCTCACACATCAGTGATTTTTCACTGACCTTGTCTCCGTGCAGCGTACCCGCGTGTCCATGATTGCCGCAAGGAGATGTCGCGGGCGAAGGAGGGGACGCCGCGCTCTCCCACTGCTGCTCGGGTCCGGCCGCCGCGGCTGCGGCGGCCTGCTGCTGCTCGGTGGCTCGAGCGATGAGCCGGATCCCGGGGACTCTAGCGGCGCTCCTCGCCCGTGAGTGAAAGGGGGTTGTTGGGTGTGGGGATGGTTTATTGTCCGTGACGCCACCCACGGTTGTGGTGATTTGTTGGCACCACCGCTGCTCTGTATGGGGATCCCGGGAAGGATGGTATGGAGCAGCCAGTTGTTGTGTTGCCCCTCCGTGGGTAGGGGTTGGTGATCCCGGGGCCCAGTGATGAGATGGGAGATGCAGGGCTTGGTGGGCGCAGGGACGCGGGGGCAGCGCGGTGCCTTGCGGCACTGTGGTATTCACTCAGCCTGAGACGTTGACACAGTTTTTCGGTAAACCACACGGCTGGAAAGACGGTTCCCACGGACGGCTGCACTTGCTCTCCCAGTAGGTAACGGTGATGTCCCTTTGACCTGCACCTAGTGTTTCTGTGTTGGTAGCGATGGGTTCCCACCGGTAACCCGCTCCCCGGCTTGGATATGGGCCGGAGGAGCCCTACTTTGCCCGCAGATGCTGGCCCCGAGGAACTGGTGCCCTGGCGGTGGCGGTGTTCCTCCTTAATGGTTGGAATTTTGCCTTCAGCCGGGACTTGGTTGTTGGGGGATCGACGTCCCCTTCACTGACGGATTCGGCAAATTATGGCGACTCCTAGCCTTGCCGGGGTCCGAGAGGCCCCTGCCCTGGTGCTGACTGTCCTTCGTATATTGCTCCAGACCGCCGGGCCACTACCCGTCCGCGGTCCTTCCAGCAACCTCCGAGCAGTCCCCCTCCAGACTATCACCGTCGTTGCTGACCTTGCTGACACTGTCCTGCACTTAGCCGGACCAACTTCAGGGCTTTCTACGCTTTTTACTCTTTTTCTTCTTTGCTCCACTACCACTTCACTTTCACTTCGCTCCTCTACCACTTCCTTCTACTTTGAACTTCCACTTCTATCTTGCTTCCACTCACTTTCACTTCCCTAACCGAACTCATGTTTTCTCCTTTCTGTCCCTAGCTGGACTGCCTGGTTCTTCCCGCCTCCAGAGCTGTGTATTCCTCGGTGGGCGGAGCCAACTGCCTGGCCCACCCCCTGGTGTGAACATCAGCCCCTGGAGGAAGGCAACAAGGATTTTAGTACCTTTGGTGTTCCTAACTGGGATGTAGGGTGTGGTGGTGTGATGACCTGTGACCCCTGGCTTGCCCAGGGCGTCACATTCCCCCTTAGCAAAATGCAGACCGTCCGCGGGCTGCCCGTCCAACACCGGTTTTATTTTTCTGTAAAAAGGTAAACGGTAACATATAAAGCATAACATCATCCCACAACGGGAGGCACATTTCTTAAACGTTACTAAACGGTTTTACGAGTACGGTTTCCGCCCTCTCCCACCCAAGCAACCTGGCCCTGATGTTGCCCCTAAAGCCCAGGCAGCACCCCTTGACCCAAGTCCAGCACCAGTTACCCGAGTGGGATCTGTCCTTCCCCTCCAGAGGGTAGCTACCGGTTCCTTTGGTGGCTGGGCCCCAGCCTGCTCTGCTGAGGGCCCTCCCTCTAACCTGCCTCTCCGGAGGCGGCAACTGCGGAAAACGGTACGGTAAAACAACTTATTTACAAGCCACTTAACGTTTGTGGTTGCCCTGCAAGTTCACGGGCTTGTCCATGGATAGTTCCCATGCTAACTTTTTTAACGGTCCCCACGGGGACAACGGTGCCGGCTCCGGCCGGTTCAATCACTGTAAATCAGGTCAGGTACACGGTAATCATTTTTACTTATCATTCTCCTTTTAAACTTTTTAAACTTTCAAACAACACTCTGGTGGTCCCAACGGGGACTGGACAACGGTGCTCCGCTGCCCTACTCCGATTCTTCGGCTGCGGTGGACCCATCCTCTTCCGACATGGGCTCGGTGTCAGGCCCGGAATCACTATTGACAGCCTCTGCACCAGGCGGGTGGCTACCAACTGCCGTAGCCTCTAGGCTGGCGACTCTTTTGGCCACAGTCACGAAGGGGGGTACGCCCGACGGGCCAGGCACAGTACGGTGCACGGGTAAGGAGGACAGAGGTGGCATGGGAGCCAGGGGCAGACCGGGTCCCTCAGCCGCAGCGGCCGGTCCCTCGGGGACACAGGGGCGTGGGTCACTCACCAGCTCCTCCATCATGGCCTCCATTCCATATACCCGTGCAACCGCAGCTATATTCTCCACCTGTGCGGTCCACTGCTCCATCAGCCTGCAGATCTGGCTCCGGTAGTGTCGGAAGATCGCTGCCGTTCAGGCCCTCAGCCATGCCGCTGTTCCGGGCACCGGCTCAGTAGCCTCCGCGTAGCTGGGCGGAACAGACATCTCGTTGTAAGGCTCGACAAATCACGGGGTCCCAGCGTCTTGGCTCATACAGCCGCGGGCTACATACATCCAGCCGCCATCGCGTCCCCCTTAGCTTCTTTCCGGCCCCTCCTTTATTGGGGCGGAGTTTTGGCCTTCGCACCTCTGCTACTCGAGAAGACGCTCGAGCGGGAACTTTTCGCGCCAAATATGGCGACTTCTGGAAATTTTCAGCCGGATACCTCCAGCGGTCACAAGGCGCACCTCTACCCAACGGCAGAGCGGTAAGATCCTGTTCGTGACGCCAAGTTGTCGCGGGCGGAGGAGGGGACGCCGCGCTCTCCCACTGCTGCTCGGGTCCGGCCGCCGCAGCTGCGGCGGCCTGCTGCTGCTCGGTGGCTCGAGCGATGAGCCGGATCCCGGGGACTCTAGCGGCGCTCCTCACCCGTGAGTGAAAGGGGGTTGTTGGGTGTGGGGATGGTTTATTGTCCGTGACACCACCCACGGTTGTGGTGATTTGTTGGCACCACCGCTGCTCTGTATGGGGATCCCGGGAAGGATGGTATGGAGCAGCCAGTTGTTGTGTTGCCCCTCCATGGGTAGGGGTTGGTGATCCCGGGGCCCAGTGATGAGATGGGAGATGCAGGGCTTGGTGGGCGCAGGGACGCGGGGGCAGCGCGGTGCCTTGCGGCACTGTGGTACTCACTCAGCCTGAGACGTTGACACAGTTTTTCGGTAAACCACACGGCTGGAAAGACGGTTCCCACGGACGGCTGCACTTGCTCTCCCAGTAGGTAACGGTGATGTCCCTTTGACCTGCACCTAGTGTTTCTGTGTTGGTAGCGATGGGTTCCCACCGGTAACCCGCTCCCTGGCTTGGATATGGGCCGGAGGAGCCCTACTTTGCCCGCAGATGCTGGCCCCGAGAAACTGGTGCCCTGGCGGTGGCGGTGTTCCTCCTTAATGGTTGGACTTTTGCCTTCAGTCAGGACTTGGTTGTTGGGGGATCGACGTCCCCTTCACTGACGGATTCGGCAAATTATGGCGACTCCTAGCCTTGCCGGGGTCCGAGAGGCCCCTGCCCTGGTGCTGACTGTCCTTCGTATACTGCTCCAGACCGCCGGGCCACTACCCGTCCGCGGTCCTTCCAGCAACCTCCGAGCAGTCCCCCTCCAGACTATCACCGTCGTTGCTGACCTTGCTGACACTGTCCTGCACTTAGCCGGACCAACTTCAGGGCTTTCTACGCTCACTTTTACTCTTTTTCTTCTTTGCTCCACTACCACTTCACTTTCACTTAGCTCCTCTACCACTTCCTTCTACTTTGAACTTCCACTTCTATCTTGCTTCCACTCACTTTCACTTCCCTAACCGAACTCATGTTTTCTCCTTTCTGTCCCTAGCTGGACTGCCTGGTTCTTCCCGCCTCCAGAGCTGTGTATTCCTCGGTGGGCGGAGCCAACTGCCTGGCCCACCCCCTGGTGTGAACATCAGCCCCTGGTGGAAGGCAACAAGGATTTTAGTAGCTTTGGTGTTCCTAACTGGGATGTAGGGTGTGGTGGTGTGATGACCTGTGACCCCTGGCTTGCCCAGGGCGTCACAGAGACATGTCCATTTTTTTCTGGCATCACTGATCTCCCACGGACCACGCAGTGGTGTTATCCGTGAAACACGTGCCAGAAAAAAACGTGCATATAAAATAAAAATCATTTTTACTCACCCAGCTTCAGCGGCGCTCTGTGCAGCCTGTTCTGCCTGCTGCTTCTGAGCCACCTCATTACTGTTGTGCATATTCATGAATGCACGACACAGCCGACCCGGAAGCAGCTGCTGTGGGGGTCAGCGCCGGCCGGATGCTGCACCACGGGAGCGTTCACCACCATGGAGAGCGGGAGCGGGCACAGGTGAGTTAATCTCTATGAGCAATCACGGACCACGGAGCCCGGTTGCACTTAGACAACCCACGTGTGCCGTGAATCACGGCACACGGAGGGACATGTGTGTGTTTTACACGTCAGTGAAGAACGTCTGTGTTTTTCACTGATATGTGAAACGGGCCTTAGGTAATGAAAATTCAGCAAACATCTTTGTGAAGGACGTATGACTCAAGCCGCATACAAGGTTATCCTTGAAAAACAGTTGCTTCCTTCTGCTCAGGCAATGATCCCCAACTCTGAGGTCTGGTTTTTCCAGCAGGACAATGTGCCATGCCACACAGCTAGGTCAATCAATGTGTGGATGAAGGAACACCACATCAAAACCCTGTGATGGCCAGTCCAATCTCAAGACCTGAACCCCATTGAAACTTCTGGAATGTAATCAAGAGGAAGATGGATAGTCACAAGCCATCAAACAAAGAAGAACTGCTTAAATTTTGGCACCAGGAGTGGCATAAGGTCACCCAAAAGCAGTGTGAAAGACTGGTGGAAAGTATGCGAAGACGCATGAAAGCGGTGATTACAAAGCATGGTTATTCCACAAAATATTGATTTCTGAACTCTTCCTGAGGTAGAACATTATTAGTATTGTTGTTTCTAAGTGATTATGAACTTATTTTCTTTCCATTATTTGAGGTCTTAAATCACTGCATTTTTTTTGTTATTCTGACCATTTCCCACTTTCAGAAAATAGATACAAAATGTATTGCTTGGAAATTCGGAGACGTTGTCAGGAGTTTATAGAATAAAAGAACAATTTACATTTTACTCAAAAATATACCTATAAAGAGAAAAATCAGAAAACTGAAAATTTGGAAGTGGTCTCTTAATTTTTGCCAGAGCTGTAATTGGCACCACTAATGTATCCTCTAATGTTACTATTCATCCATTCCCTAGGTATATGGATTTAGGGGGAAAAAAATTACCCCAATATCCCTAGGGTTCTAATCACAAATGACTATATTTAATAACCCCGCATCCCTCTCCTCCTACCATCATAAGAGGATAGCATCTCTCGGATAATGATGGTTATAGAAGTGGTAACAGGTGTAAATATGCAGTAATTAAGAAGAGGGCTTCGTAGTAAATGAATTCATTTGACAGAATACAACTAGACAATAACATTTGGTTACTTTGGTGTAGTGGATAAGATGCTCGGAGTAAGTGACCTAAGAATACTGTTACCCTGCTAGTTTCACTTTCCAGCCAGTATCGGTTTCCTTTAGCAGCTATTTCAAAATCTGGCAGTTACAATAAGGAACTCAGCAGTCATTATCTTTTCGCCATAAGGGTTTTTCATCTTTCTTTTACACAATAGTTTCTTATGAAAAAAAAAAAAAAGAATTGTAAGACTAACAACCTGACCTTGGCTGGAGTGTAGCATTACAGTTTAGGTTTGCTGACACTAACGTACAAATCAGACGAATGCAATCTGATAAAAAATTAGATTGCACTCATACAAATGTTATTGAATGTGTCAGTGCTGATCTGCAATTATTTCCTCGGCTGTTTTCAGGAGACTCACCTATTCAAGTCTATTGGTGCGAGAGAAAAAAACAGATGGCACACAAACTATTTAAGTCTATGCTAGGCAAGAAAAACTTTGCACAGTCGCATAGCACTCACATGGCATATGGAATACCAAACAGATTTCATTCGATCCACTTCTGTGGATGAAAACTGGACTGATGTTTTCATACACTAGTGTGAAAGTACTCTTACATTTAATTCAATAGAGTCTGCATTAGAGGAGTAAATTGAACTTTGTCGTTCCCTTAGCAAGGTTTCCAACAGGGTCTTCAATTTTTTAAAGCATCACTACAGCATTTTGTAGGGGTTTTAGTGCTGAAGCGACACTTTAAAGCCTGCTTTACACGTTGCAATTTTGCATACGATATCGTATGCGGTTTGCAACGCCCCCATCGAATGTGTGGCACGTTCAATTTGTTGAACGTGCCGCACAAACGATTAACCCCCGTCACACGTACTTACCCGTCCATACAACCTCGATGTGGGCGGTGAACGTCCACTTCCTGGAGTAGGAGGGATGTTCGGCGTCACATCGACGTCACGTGGCAGCCAGCCAATAGAAGCGGAGGGGCGGAGATGAGCGGAACGTAAACATCCCGCCCACCTCTTTCCTTCCACATTGCCGGCTGGAGCCGCGGGAGGCAGGTAAGATCTGAAGTTATGTCACAAGCCATCAATACAAGTCTATGAGAGTTAGGACAAGGCTATCATAGAGTTTTATTGCTTTGTGACCTCCGGTGCGCTCCATGAAACAGCGGAGCTGTCGGTAAGTCGCAGATTGCCAGAGACCAACTAAAGTGATGCTAGAAAACAATGACGGTGGTAGTAGATCAATATAAGACCAGGGGCAGGGGACTTACATTTAAAGCACCACTCCAGTGCTAAAATAAAAAAAAATGCTGAAGTGGTGCTTTAATAGTTGTGACTGCAACCTCTGCACACACTACTGTATAGTTACACCCCTGGGGAGATGACACATGAGGCACCCTCCCTGATCCCTGCTTGGCAATCCTACTGTTAGTGCGCAGTGCCACAGTACACGGTGGCATTCAAAAACCAGCTCCACCCCCACAGTGATGTCTCTTGTGGGGGCGGGACTGGTCTCTTCATGCCGTTGGGTATTGTGTCACCATGCTATAACAGTGCATGTTGCTCTGTGCTGCCTGCTGTACTGATCTGAGTCGGCAACACAAAGCATACTAACTGTGCAAATCACACAATGACAGCATATGGGCATCACTGATGATGCTTCGCTTCAGGGAGGGGGCAAAAGCAGTGTCAGTGACTGCAGCCTTTTCTCCCTGATGGCGCTTTGTTTGAGTATCCCAACATTTATTTCTAGAGCTGTGTGGGGAGTATTATACTTTATGGAGGGCTATGTGGGGAGCTATTATATTGTTTGACCAAAAATCTATGACAGTACCTACTTGCTGTACATTTCTGTCACTGGGTAGCAGACTTGCCTTTTTCATTAAGAGGCAATCAAGTCAGTTTACTCTAGTGATCACTTCTTTGAGACAGGTATGTCTTAATGAATCATCATTAAAGTACTGTATATTATAGAGAATCTACATGTAAATGTGCCGCCCCCGTGCCAGCAGCCGGTGCTGCTCGGATCCGGATCTATGGTATGGCTCGAGGGGTTCTCCAGACCCGGGGGTCGCGTGGACACTTCAAATGAAAGGGGACGTATATATACGGGGATTTGCAATAAACTGTCTGTGACACCACCCACGGTGTGTGGTGAGATGTAGCACCACCGCTGCTGTTGTGGGATACCCGGGGGAGATGTGATGGCAGTTGGATGTTAACCCCTCCATGGGTAGGGATGGATGCCCCGGGGCCCAGTGTTGTGCAAGGTTGCAGGGATCAGCACACTTACAGTTCGGTTGTCCTGGTGCTGGATGAAGTTGCACTGATGTGTGGAGTCAGTAAACACACTTTTGGTAAACCAAGGTGATAGTGGCCGGCCTCCACAGACGGGTGTATCTGGTCCCACACCCGGGCTAGTAATCAATGCCTTTCTCCTCTGCACTTCGTGTTTTTCTGAGATAGACTTCCCGGTGTGTAACACGGGAGTCCGCTCCCAGTCCTTTGGTTGGGAGCCGTGCCCGTCAGATGCTGACCCGTGGGATCTACTGGGCCCTGGCGGATGCCCTATCCCTCTCTGTGGGTGGTTGTCTACTTTTCGGGCCTTAGGTTGGGACAGGACCTAAAATCCTGCCCTCAATTGGTTAATTAGCTAGGCCGTTGGTGCCGGTCCTGGCTTCAGGGTCCACGTACCCCCTTTTGTGCGCGGTTTCCGGGTCGGGTCTCCGGTGTCGGTACCGGCGGGCTACAACCCTGCCCCGGTCCACCACGGATCTCTGGCAGCCGTCTTCCCCTCTCCTGCTGGCTCTGACTACTGTCTGCCACCTAGCCAATGCACCAGGGCTCCAACCCTGGGGCAGCTGCTCTTTGTACTTGAGCTACAGCCTGCACTCCACTTCACAACTCACTGTTTTCATGCCCCCGGTTCTCCAGACCCCTACGTGGGCGTTCTCCATCCGCCTGGTCCTGCCCACTGGTGTGTCTATCCTTCCCTGAGGGGGTGACCAGGGTTTCAGGTCGGCTATTTTAACCCTGTGTGGGAGAAGTGTTGTGCGGGGGCCTAAACTGTGTGACTACCTGGTTTTGCCAGGGCGTCACATAAATTTACTGGACATAACAAAAAAAGATCAACGGATAAGTGGGCATTAGCGAAAAGTCTGTAAATGGATTAAGGTGGGACTAACCCCTGTTACGTATACATACGACAGTATGTTCTTCTACTGTGGCGCCCCTGACCTGGTCAGGCACCACAGAGTATTGCACCCATGCTGGGGCAGTGCTTCCAGGTAATCTCCAAAGGCCAGGATGAGGTGTGCACATACAAACACATAGCAACCAGGTCTCCCACACCATTAGAAGGGACCCTTGGGTAGCCCTGAAGGGGTTAACTTTCAATTCCCTGCAAAGAGTGTAGAGGAGGGGCTGGAAGCTAGATGCATCAGACACAGGAAGAGGAGGTGGAGCGAGCAGTCTAGAGCAGAGTGTTGAGGAGTGTGGAAGGGAGCAGGCGTACACCCCTTCTAGCCAGACCCTGCGGAGTGTGGTAGCTGTTAACGGGGGAGAACGGGTATTCTGTGGGTCAGCCTGAAAGACACCTACAGAGAGGTGGCTGAGTACGGAGTATTCCGGCACGCACGGGGATACAGGTCCCCAGAGCAGAAATCTAATCATCTGGAGCTGCTCAACCTGCCGGCGAGGGTACTTGCGGTACCTCTCCAGAAACACAGAGTCCGAGCCCAAGCAGCAATGAGGGGAACCACAAGGAGATAGGGCCAGAAGCCATCTCACCAAGGTCTACTCTGCCAGCAGACGGGCCATAGAGGGGAGCGGGGTCAGAAACAGCTTCCCTGGAGGAATCCCACCATACTACAAGTAATGGGTCCTCCTAAACAAAAAGGAGTGCAAGGAAGGTGAGTTGATAGCTACCTTCAGAACGGCCTTCAGGAATTCCTGGTTCCACCTGGTTATCACAGTGTCGCCCAGGCATCTCTCAGAAACAACCAAAAAGTGAGTAAACAAGTTAAAAGACTTACTGGACTGTGTTTGAGTCATTCTGCGACCTGTGGTTCCACACATATACACCCGAGCCCCCGGGGCCAGCCTCACTCTCGGGAGGCCGCACCACCCGACTGCAATACCATCAGCCCCAGACGCTCGTTAAACTGCAGTGGACGTCACCCATCCCTGACCGCAAATACCGAGAGTGGCATCACGACTACATATAAAGAAAACCTGACTGACCTGTTGCCAGAAGGTATCTTTCCCCAAGAGCCGTCCCTGCGGTGTCATGCTGCGGCGCTGTGGTGGGCGACTCACTACCCTTAGGTGGTATAGACTCCTGAATTGGAGTCAGTGATAGTTGTGCATCATATATGACAATTAACCTGAGAATATCACTGTACACAATGTTTTTGCACTTTTTTGTCTAGATGTTTGCTTGTTTTATGCTTTTTTTTTTTTAATCACTTTTTTATGTAGTCGTTGCTCTCTTTTCTTTAGTTTCCCATTGTGGAAGAGGTTAAGGCTTTTGGATGTCTTTACCGGATTCATCATTTGTGACTGTTGCAAAAGTCACTGAAATTTTTTAAACAAATGTACTCTCATTCACCACACCTGGAGTGAATTTATGTATGACAGTGAATTTTTTAGCAAGTTTTGCATCATCTTAAGAAACATGCAACTTTTTTGTGCTAGAACTTTGCAAAAAAAGGCTTAAGAGCAAAATTAAGACCATCTCTGAGTTTGCCCAAAAATCATGAACCAAGTCAATTTTAATAAATTTGGCTTTAACACACCAATGAATTCCACACGGCAAGAAAAATTAACGTATAAAACAATGCAAATTATGAATTGGAGCCATAGTAGCCAATGCTTTATAAATTTTTGGTAAGGCTTGAAATTAGTAGTTTTATCATGAATATAACAATAAAAGCATTAAAGGATATAAATCTTACTTAAGTTTTGCGATTATGATCATATCACTGAAGAGAAAAAGATATCTTTCTTTTGTCTTGAAATCTTGTGTCATTTGTACAGATTCATGCAAAATCATCTCGGAGTCTTCATTTGATAGGCCCACGACAAAAGGGCATTGCTCAATTGATATGGAACAGCCACTGTTCTCCCTAGAATTATAGAAACCATGACAAATTAAATAGAAACAATAACATTTTTCTACAACTCTTTATTGGAGTGAGTACCACTGCTTTACAAGAACTATATACCATATTTTTCATTTTATAAGATGCACCCCAAATTTATAAATGAAAAAGTAAAAAAAAATAAATGAGGTACGTCTTATACTTCGGTGATGCTTTACCGGAAAGTGGGTGGCAGCGGTGGTGGAGCAGGATCACAGAAGGCAGGTGTGGTGCTGGAGTAGGGTGATGCTGCATGCGCTGTGGTGGGGGCTATGCTGGCTGTGGTGGGGGCTGTGCTGGCAGCAGTGGGGGCTGTGATGGTAGAGGTGGGGCCTATGTTGGCAGCAGTTGGGCTGTGCTGGCTGTGTAGAACAGAGTGGTGGGAGTGTCCCAGATGCTCCATCTCTATTAACTGTCCTTGTGGACAGCTATATTTAGGTAGGGGGTTTCAGGTTTACTATCCCCTTAGATATTTACCACTGGGTCATCATTAAATTATGATTAATATACTTTGATCAGGGCCATGGGCTAAATGCACATATTATTATGGTACATACCATAACCCAGCAGGAAGTACGCCGCCGCCTCGAAATCACTAAGGTTGACAAATCTCCGGGCCCGGATGGCATACACCCCAGAGTACTACAGGAATTGAGTTCTGTGATAGATAGACCATTATTTTTAATCTTCTCAGATTCCTTAATAACAGGGTCGGTACCGCAGGACTGGCGCATAGCAAATGTGGTGCCAATATTCAAAAAGGGGACAAAAACTGAGCCGGGAAATTATAGGCCAGTAAGTTTAACCTCTACGGTTGGTAAAATCCTTGAGGGTTTCTTGAGAGATGCTATACTGGAGTATCTCAAGAAAAATAACTTTATGACAGAGTATCAACATGGGTTTATGAGGGATCGATCCTGTCAAACTAATTTGATCAGCTTCTATGAAGAGGTAAGTTCAAGCCTGGACCAGGGAAATGCAGTGGATGTTGTGTATATGGACTTTTCAAAAGCTTTTGATACGGTGCCACACAAAAGGTTAGTACATAAAATGAGAATAATGGGGATAGGGGAAAATATGTGTAACTGGGTTAAAAACTGGCTCAGTGATAGGAAACAAAGGGTGGTTATTAATGGTACGTACTCGGACTGGGTCTCAGTTCATAGTGGGGTACCACAGGGGTCAGTATTGGGCCCGCTTCTTTTCAACATATTTATAAATGACCTTGTTGGGGGCATGCGGAGTAGAATTTCAATATTTGCAGATGATACTAAACTCTGCAGGGTAATCAATACAGAGGAGGATAATTTTATATTACAGGGAGATTTATGTAAATTGGAGGATTGGGCTGAGAAGTGGCAATTGAAGTTTAATGTAGATAAATGTAAGGTCATGCACTTGGGTAGAGGAAATAACATTTATGATTATGTACTTAATTGTAGGACACTGGGTAAAACAGACACAGAAAAAGACTTGGGTGTATGGGTGGATGGTAAACTTCACTTTAGTGGACAGTGTCAGGCAGCTGCTGCCAGGGCTAATAAAATAATGGGATGTATTAAAAGAGGTATAAGTGTTCATGAAAAAAATATAGTTCTACCTCTGTACAAGTCACTAGTGCGACCGCACTTAGAATACTGTGTACAATTCTGGTCACCGATATATAAGAAGGACATAGCTGAACTGGAGAGGGTGCAGAGAAGAGCGACCAAGATTATTAGAGGAATGGGTGGGCTGCAATACCAAGACAGGTTATTAAACTTGGGGTTATTTAGTTTGGAAAAACGAAGGCTTAGGGGGGATCTAATCACAATGTATAAATATATGAGGGGACAGTACAGAGACCTTTCCAAAGATCTTTTTACACCTAGGCCTGCGACTGGAACACGGGGGCATCCGCTACGTCTTGAGGAAAGAAGGTTTAATCATAATCACAGACGAGGATTCTTTACTGTACGAGCAGTGAGACTATGGAACTCTCTGCCGCATGATGTTGTAATGAGTGATTCACTACTAACATTTAAGCAGAGCCTGGACGCCTTTCTTGAAAAATTTAATATTACCAGTTATGTATATTAGATTTTATGACAGGGTATTGATCCAGGGAACTAGTCTGATTGCCGGATGTGGAGTCAGGAAGGACATTTTTTCCCCATTGGAACTTGTTTGCCACATTGGGTTTTTTTTTGCCTTCCTCTGGATCAACATGTTAGGCTACGGGTTGAACTAGATGGACTAAGGCTATGTTCGCACGTTGCGTTTTTTACCGCATTTCTGCAGCGTTTTTGGCAGCAGCGTTTTTGGGCAAAAATGCATGCGTTTTTGATTTCCAGCAAAGTCTATGGGAAAAGCAGAAATCCTGTCTGCACTTTGCTTTTTTTTCTGCAGCGTTTAATTTGCATATTTGTGGTCAAAAACCATGCTGAAAAAGAAGCAGCATGTCAGTTGTTTTTGCCATTTCTGCAGCGTTTCCTTAACATTGGAGTCAATGAGAAATGGCAAAAAGCAACCAAAATGACAATTCCTGCGTTTTTCATGCTTTTTACCTGCTTTTCCACTGCGTTTTTAGCTCAAAAAACGCATGCTTTTCTGGGGAAAAATTAATGGGTTCTAATGTTCCTTTACACACACACAATAACCGAAAATTTAAATGTAAAAAAATAATAAACTTTAGCTATTTTTCTGTTAAAATGTGCATAACCACTATTATTACATTAAAATTGATAATTTCCCATATAATTCTATTAAAAGTTAATTTTAAATTTTTTTTCTCTTTTTCCATTCTTTTTGACTAATTCAACTTTATTTCTCAGTGTCTTGATCTCAAAAACGCATCTGCAGAAACGCAGGTGAAAACGCAGGTAAAAAGCGCTAAAAACGCACTAAAAACGCGGTAAAAACGCATGCGTTTTTAGCGCTAAAAAATGGTCAAAAGCCATTTGGTCAAAAACCAAGGGAAGGAAAACGTGCAGAATAAACTGCAGGTACACCGACGCAACGTGCGGACATAGCCTTAGAGTCTCCCTTCAAACTTAAAAACTATGATACTATGATACTATGATACCTCTTCTGGATACAGACACCAGGGTGGGTGCATCATATATGGTCGGTGTAAACAGATATGACATGCTCATCTGATTATGTATTGATATTATTATACTTGTGGTTTTAGCACATAATCTTGTGCTAATGCTTGTGTTTCGTCTTCCTCTGACTTGTGCATATATACTGTATATGTCGAGCACTCTTGTATACCATATGGTTGGTTGAGGTGCATGTGATATGTTCATTTGATTATATATTGATATCATGAATTCATTACAATTCTGTTAGCATATAATTCTGTGTTAAATTTGTATACAACGTTATTTTTCAACCTATATATACATATATATCGTGCCCTCTTGATGACATTGGGATTCATTGGTACGTGGGATTTTGTGTGCTGATTTTATGGTTTTTAATGATTTTTGTCAATAAAGTCCTTGTTACAATTTTATATATCAGGTGTGCTTGCTGATTATGCAGTGTTTTTTCTCTTCTCTTGTTTTGTTCTCATGATTCACTGCATGGTATAGCACCAGAGAGTCATTTTCAAATAATATTATTGTTGCGGTGCACCCCATTTTTTCTTATACACACACGCATAGCACAGACATGTATACAACAAGCACACACACATAGCACACACAATGCATATTACACACACGTTACACACATAGGCGGATTGTAATGAGGGCAATCTGGGCTACCGCCCGGGGCCTGAGGCTTCAGGGGGCCCTTGCTCAGATTGCCATCATCTATTATCAGCGGTGGTCCGTGAGCGATGTGATTCCTGCTGTGCAGTATCAGTTGCGGAGCGGTAGAAAACCCCTGTGGCCAGGCTAGAATGTACTTGTTGCTGTGAGGTGATCATGTGACCGGAAGGGGCGGTGCTTCCTCGTCCAGTGCAATCACTGATCGGAGTTTACTGTGGCTGGTGGAGGAAGTGAATTAAGTGAGGATCTGCAGCGTGGATCAAGGTGCTTTGTATAGAGGATTATTAGGGTGATAAATGTTAGGTGATGCCTGTTTTGTTTTATTTTTTGTGGAGGGGGGCGGGAACATTTAGGTCCTGCAAAGGAACCTGCTACAATGAACAGTGAATGGCCGCGGGAAGGGGGGTGTTAAAAAAAAAAATCCTAGTGTGAAAGCAGCCTTAATCAGAGAGAGAGAGAGGTTTTTTTTGTTAAAAAATCCTAGTGTTAAAGCAGCCTTTTAGGCGGCTTTCACACTACGTTTTTTTTTAACATGCGTCCTGAACGTTTTTTTAACGCAAAAATGGATCCAGTGCAAATGCGTTTTCATTTTAATGCATTTGCTCTGGACTCGCGTCAACATGCGTTCACCTGCGTTTGCATGCGTTAGTGTCAGGATCCAGCGACTTGCAGTATTTTAACATTTTTCAAAAACGCTACTTGTAACGTTTTTGAGCTGCGTCCAAATATTGCAAGTCGCTGGATCCTGATTAAACAGCACGCAAACGCATGTGAACGCTGGCATGCTGATGAACAGGATCCTGTTTGGCCAGAAATCAGCCTGGCATGATCACAGTCTCTCTCTTTCTCTATCTTCTCTCCCCTCTCCTCTCTTCTCCTCTCCTTTCTTCTCCTCTCTCCTCTCTCTTCTCCCCTCCCCCCTCACCTCTCCCCTCCCCTCCCCTCTCCCCTCTCTCCTCTCCTCTTCTCTCTCCTCTCCTCTTCTCTCTCCTCTCCTCTTCTCTCTCCTCTCCTCTTCTCTCTCCTCTCCTCTCTCCTGTTTTCTCTCCTCTCCTCTTCTCTCTCTCTTCTCTCTTCTCTTCTCTCTCCTCTCTCCTCTCTCCTCTCTTCTCTCTCCTCTCTTCTCTCTTCTCTCTCCTTTCTCCTCTCTTCTCTGCTCTTTTCTCTTCTCTCCTCCCCTCTCTTCTCCCCTCTTTTCTCTCCTCTCTTCCTCTCTCTTCTCTCTCCTCTCCTCCCCTCTTCTCTCTCCTCTCCTCCCCTCTCTTCTCTCTCCTCTCCTCCCCTCTCTTCTCTCACCTCTCCTCCCCTCTCTTCTCTCTCCTCTCCTCCCCTCTCTTCTCTCTTTTGCCCCCAGCAGCGTCTGAATTTCCAGTCTTTCACGTTCAGTTCCTGTCAAATAACACATGCGTTTTTCTTTGCAAAAACAGGATCCGCTTTTGCAGTAAAGAAACGTTCATGAGGCATGTTAAAAAAACGTAGTATGAAAGCAGCCTTAATCAGAGAGAGAATTTTTTTTGTCTTAAAAAAAGCCTAGTGTGATAAAACGCATGTGTTATTTTACAAGATCCTGTCACTTGAAGTTCATGGGCGGGCATTGGAGTCGTGATCGGGAGTGAGGGGAACTGAACGTGACAGACTGGAAATTCAGACGCAGCTGGGGGCAAAAGAGAGAGGAGAAGAGAGACAGAGGAGAGAGGGGAGGAGAGAGAGGAGAGAGAGGAGAGGGAAGCGAGCAGAGAGGAGAGGGAAGAGAGCAGAGAGGAGAGGGAAGAGAGGAGAAGAGAGGGAATGGAGAATAGAGGAGGAGAGAGCAGAGAGGAAGAGAGAGGAGAGAGCAGAGAGGAAGAGGGAAGAGAGAGCAGAGAGGAAGAGAGCAGAGAGCAGAGAGGAAAAGAGGAGAGCGGGAGAGAGGAGAGGGGGGAGTGGAGAGAGAGGAGAGAAGAGAGGAGAGAGAGAGGAGAGACTGATCACGCCAGGCTTGTTTCTGGCCAAACAGGATCCTGTTTATCAGCATGCCAGCGTTCACATGCGTTTGAGCACTGTTTAGTATTTGGACGCTTTTTAGGTTATAGCTTTGGCAACTATTTTTGAGACATGATCTGTTTCAGGTATATGATGATGGACCCGTCACATGACCTGTGTAGGGATGGGGGGCCCACAGAGCCTGAACAGCCAGGGGCCCTGGTTACCCTTAATCCGCCCCTTGTTACACATACATAGCACACACACACTTGTATAAACCAAGTACACACATACAGTATGTGTACACACACAGCAGATAAAATGTATATTTCACACACATGTTACACACCTAGCACATGTATACACTAAGCACACAATATGTATACACACATCACACACTCATGTAAACAGACCACACATCCGTATGTATACACAAATACAGTACATAGCACACAAACATAGCACACACTCATGTATACAGAGCACACGTCCATATGCACACACACAAACACATACCTCCCAACCGTCCCGGATACAGCGGGACAGTCCCTCTTCTGAGCCTTTGATCCCGGGTCCCGCCCGTGAGGCTGTTTGTCACGGCTCCACCCACCCACTGTAGCCCCGCCTCGCTGTTTCTCCCTTCTACTATTCATTACAGAGCCGAGCGCGCACCTACTCCTGTGACTGCTGCTGAGGTATGAATCACCCCCTGCAGCAGAGCCCCCCCCCCTGCAGCAGAGCGACCCCCCCCTGCAGCAGAGCAAACCCCCCCCCCCCCTGCACCAGAGCCGACCCCCCCAGTCCCGGAGCCTGCGTTTGTCTGCAGCTGTTCTCTGATTCCCCGTGTGCGGCTTCTCACTGCTGCAGACACGCGGGGAGTCAGGAAGCTGAGGAGACCGTGCAATCAGCACTTATCTCCTGCAGATAGCAGTGACAATAACCTATGCAGAGTGACATCTGCAGGCTTCTATTACCGATCAGTGGTCTCCTGCCTGTGGAGCAGAGCTGCTGGGTCCTAGCTTCCCAACAGGTTCAGCTCTGCTTTATCCTGGCTCCTCTACCAGTTAAAGGGAACATGTCAGCAGAAATTTCACAATAAAAATAAAAGATTCCCCTCTGCAGCTCCTGGGCTGCTTCTAGAAAGGTTCCTGTTGTTATTGTGCCCCCTTTGAGACCTACAAAAATACTTTATGAAGTCTTACCTTTTTGTATGCAAATGTGTTTTTATGGTCACGGGGGCGGGCTGTCTGGCGTCCGTTATTCCCCCTCCTGCCGCTTTACGCAGTCCCCCATTGCTCATTTACATACACAAGGACGCCTTCCTCATGTAACTTTCCTCCCGAAGTTTTGCGCATGTGAACGCTTTTTCAGGTGATTGCGCAGGCACGAGATTATGGGCGGCGCTGTGATTGTCATCAGCAGCGTTAACCAAGTACCCGCCCATAATCTCGTGCCCGCACTTTTCCCTCTGACTCCACCGTTATGCGCAAGTGCTGGCCATATGAACCATGTTACCTATTACTGCTTGCACGAGATTATGGGCGGGTACTTGGATGACTTTGCTGATGACAATCACAGCGCCGCCCATAATCTCGCGCCCATGATAATAGGTAACGTGGTTCATATGGCCAGTGCTTGCGCATAACGGTGGAGGCAGAGTGAGAAGCGCGGGCACGAGATTATGGGCAGGTACTTGGATGACGCTGCTGATGACAATCACAGCGCCGCCCATAATCTCGCGCCTGCGCAATCACCTCAAAAGCGTTCACACTTTGCACAGTGCTTACTCCCGCGAGAGTGGCACTGGGCATGCACAAAACTTCAGGAGGACAGTTACATGAGGAAGGCGTCCTCATGTATGGAAATGAGCAATGGGGGACGGCGTACAACGGCAGGAGGGGGAATAACGGACGCCAGGCAGCCCGCCCCCGTGACCATAAAAACAGATTTGCATACAAAAAGGTAAGACTTCATAAAGTATTATTTTAGGTCTCAAAGGGGGCACAATAGCAACAGGAACCTTTCCAGAATTCATCCCAGGAGCTGCAGAGGGGAATCTTTTATTTTTTTTGCTAAATTTCTGGTGACAGGTTCCCTTTAAAGGGAACCTATCAGGTGCAATCTGCACTCAGAGCCAGGAGCAGTTCTGGGTGTATATTGCTAATCCCTCCCTAACTGTCCCTGTATACACTAGCATAGATAAAGGCATCTATAGAAAAAGTATTTTTAAAGAGCTTATATCTTATGCTAATTAGCGCGGGGACTAGTCCCAAGGGCGTTACTTCACTTGGCTAGTCGGCTCATATAGCGTGTTAGTACTCACACAGGGGCGTAATAACATGCTAACATGCTATGCGAGCCGACTAGCCAAGTGAAGTAACGCCCTTGTGACTAGTCCCCGCGCTCATTAGCATAAGATATAAGATCTTTAAAAATATTTGTTCTTGATCTCTTTATCTATGCTAGTGTATACAGGGACGGTTAGGCAGGGATTAGCAATATACACCCAGAACTGCTCCTGGCTCTGAGTGCATATTGCACCTGACAGGTTCACTTTAAAGGGAACCTGTCACCAGATTTGGGGCCTATAAGCTGCGGCCACCACCAGCGGGATCTTATGTACACATTCTAACATGCTGCATACCTCCCAACCGTCCCGGATACAGCGGGACTTTCACGCTTTACGTTGTTTGTCCCGTTGCCACGGGCGGGACGGCCGGCTCCCGGGCTCCGCCCACCCACTCTCTCTCCGCCTCCCTGCTTTTCCCTCCTACCATCCTAGTAGACGTGGCATAGAGAGGAGCGCTGCCTGTGCTGCTGCTGGTACAGTAAACTAATCTCCCCAGCGCTGATTTCCCTCCCTCCCCCCTCACCCCCTGCCGCCTGTCTGTGCGGGCGCCCCCCTGCCGCCTGTCTGTGCGGGCGCCCCCCTGCCGCCTGTCTGTGCGGGCGCCCCCCTGCCGCCTGTCTGTGCGGGCGCCCCCCTGCCGCCTGTCTGTGCGGGCGCCCCCCCGCCGCCTGTCTGTGCGGGCGCCCCCCCGCCGCCTGTCTGTGCGGGCGCCCCCCCCGCCGCCTGTCTGTGCGGGCGCCCCCCCGCCGCCTGTCTGTGCGGGCGCCCCCCTGCCGCCTGTCTGTGCGGGCGCCCCCCTGCCACCTGTCTGTGCGGGCGCCCCCCTGCCGCCTGTCTGTGCGGGCGCCCCCCTGCCGCCTGTCTGTGCGGGCGCCCCCCTGCCGCCTGTCTGTGCGGGCGCCCCCCTGCCGCCTGTCTGTGCGGGCGGCCCGCCGCCTCATTGTGCGGGCGGCCGCCCGCCTCTCTCTGCGGGCGGCTGGCCGCCTCTCTGTGCGGGCGGCCCGCCGCCTGTCTGTGAAGGCGGCCGGCCGCCTGTCTGTGAAGGCGACCGGCCGCCTCACTGTGGCTGCCTGCGTGTCCGTGCTGGAGGCCCGCCGGCTGCCTGCGTGTCCGTGCTGGAGGCCCGCCGGCTGCCTGCGTGTCCGTGCTGGAGGCCCGCTGGCTGCCTGCGTGTCCGTGCTGGAGGCCCGCCGGCTGCCTGCGTGTTTGTGCTGAATGGGTGTGGATGGGGAGTGGATATGGGCGTGACTGTGAAATGGGTGTGGTTAGGGGGCGTGGCCTAAAAATTTGCCGCGGCGCGCTACGCGCGCCGCAAACTTTGTCCCTCTTTTCCTTCTTTAAAAGTTGGGAGGTATGCAAACACATAGCACACACTGATGTATACAGATCACACGTAAACACATAGCACACACTCATGTATACAGAGCACACGTAAACACATAGCACACACTCATGTATACAGAGCACACGTAAACACATAGCACACACTCATGTATACAGAGCACACATAAACACATAGCACACAGTCATGTATACAGAGCACACGTAAACACATAGCACACACTCATGTATACAGAGCACACGTCCATATGCACACACACACAAACACATAGCACACACTCATGTATACAGAGCACATGTCCATATGCACACACACACAAACACATAGCACACACTCATGTATACAGAGCACATTCATACTGTACACATATATATATATATATATCTATAGTGTCAGCAAGAGTCCATACATTCTAGGCTCCACCACACACACACACACACATTTATTCACATCATTGGGCTTCAGTGTCATACAGGATGGGTCCTCCAGGGAGAGGTGTTCTTTGTAAACACTTATGTGCGCACGTTGCTTTTTACCTGCTTTTTACCTGCTTTTTTGCTGCTTTTTCTTCTGCGCTGTTTAATGCCAAAATGGATGTGTTCTTCTATTCAAGCAAAGTCTATGGGAATTTGGGTTTCTTGTTCACACTATGTTGTTCAAAATGCTGCCTTTTTGTGGCAGAACTTTGGTCAAAAACTCAGCTTTTCAAAGAAGCAACATGTCAATTGTTTTTGCCATTTGGGTTTTGCACTGCAAAGCTGAGTTTTTGACCAAAGTTCTGCCACAAAAAGGCAGCATTTTGAACAACATAGTGTGAACAAGAAACCCAAATTCCCATAGACTTTGCTTGAATAGAAGAACACATCCATTTTGGCATTAAACAGCGCAGAAGAAAAAGCAGCAAAAAAGCAGGTAAAAAGCAGGTAAAAAGCAACGTGCGCACATACCCTTAGGCTATGTGCCCACGGGACTCTGTATCTGCGGATTTTTCTGCATCAAAATCCGCAGCTTTCCCCCGGAATCCGCACCTTTTCATAGGTGCGGATTTGACGCGGATTTGATGCGGATTTGACGCGGATTTTGCGATTTTTTTTTTTAATTCAATTGATTAGGCAAAATCCGCACTAAAATCCGCAACAATAATTGACATGCTGCAGATTTTTCCGCACGAAAATCCGCACGATTTCCGCTGCGGAAAAATCCGCAGCGTGGGCACAGCATTTCCCAAATGCCATAGAAATGGCTGGGGAGTAGCTGTGCTGCAGATTTCTGGAAAATCCGCGGCTTTTCTGCGAGAAATCCGCTGCAAAATCCACGCATTTTACGCAGCATGGGCACATAGCCTTAGGCTATGTGTCCACGCTGCGGAAAATGCGCGGATTTTGCCGTGGATTTCTCACGGAAAAGCCGCGGATTTCCCGAAAATCTGCAGCAGCGGCACTTCCCAGCCATTTCTATGGCATTTGGGAAATGCTGTGTCCATGCTGCGGATTTTTCCGCAGCGGATTTCGTGCGGATTTTGATCCGGAAAAATCTGCAACATGTCAATTATTGTTGCGGCTTTTCATCCGGATTTTGGCTTTAAAATTGGGGGAAAAAAAAAATCCGCACCAAAATCCGCATCAAATCCCCGGCAATTCCGCGGTAAATCCGCGGCAAATCCGCACCTTTGAAGAGGTGCGGATTTTGTGGTAAAGGTGCCGATTTTGATGCAGAAAAATCCGCAGCTACATTCTCTCGTGGACACATAGCCTTAGGCTTTGACCTAGAGATAGGGACTCTGGACACAGGACTCCTTACATTAATTAAGAACTACCTGAAAATGTTTAATAAAACTTTACAAACTGGAGAATCAATAAGAAAAATGTTTTCATAGGATCATCTACTTAAATGTCATTTTTAACAATGAGCTCCTATATCCTATACTTCATACTCTCTATGAAGGTGTCTATTTTTATACACCAAAAAAAAAAATTTCAATTATTAAGATCCTGGGGTTCCCAAAATCCCTATGACAACACTCCCTGTCATGTGTTGTTATAGGGTCAATAAGTGGCCACTAGTGGAATTGTTGCACTTAATGTTGCACTTGTGTGTTATGCCTGCCTGATAACTGTCTACAAATGGATGAATTTTGGAGGGATCCTAACCTTAATTACATTTTATAGATAGGATTATTTTTTAGTTTGTTAATAAACCCATCATGAATATCCAAAGAATGAAGCCGACAGGTAGCACTCATGCTGCTATTATACGGCGATTATTTAACCTTTTCATTCGTAGGCGATTTAAAAATTTTTCATTTTGTTTTTTTCTCTCTTTTTTTAATTTCCACCAATATAATTGTATGTGGGCATATTTTTCTTTCAGTCGAGTTGTACTTTAGAATGAAACCATCCATTCTACCTCATAAAGCACTGGAAAACATGAATAAACATTAGAAGTGTATTGAAATTGCCAAAAAAGTGCAATTCCACAATGGGTTTTTGAGTTTTTTATTTACAGTTAGGTCCAGAAATATTTGGACAGTGACACAAGTTTTTGTTATTTTAGCTGTTTACAAAAACATGTTCAGAAATACAATTATATATGTAATATGGGCTGAAAGTGCACACTCCCAGCTGCAATATGAGAGTTTTCACATCCAAATCGGAGAAAGGGTTTAGGAATCATAGCTCTGTAATGCATAGCCTCCTCTTTTTCAAGGGACCAAAAGTAATTGGACAAGGGACTCTAAAGGCTGCAATTAACTCTGAAGGCGTCTCCCTCGTTAACCTGTAATCAATGAAGTTGTTAAAAGGTCTGGGGTTGATTATAGGTGTGTGGTTTTGCATTTGGAAGCTGTTGCTGTGACCAGACAACATGCGGTCTAAGGAACTCTCAATTGAGGTGAAGCAGAACATCCTGAGGCTGAAAAAAAAAGAAAAAATCCATCAGAGAGATAGCAGACATGCTTGGAGTAGGAAAATCAACAGTCGGGTACATTCTGAGAAAAAAGGAATTGACTGGTGAGCTTGGGAACTCAAAAAAGCCTGGGCGTCCACGGATGACAACAGTGGTGGATGATCGCCGCATACTTTCTTTGGTGAAGAAGAACCCGTTCACATCAACTGAAGTCCAGAACACTCTCAGTGAAGTAGGTGTATCTGTCTCTAAGTCAACAGTAAAGAGAAGACTCCATGAAAGTAAATACAAACGGTTCACATCTAGATGCAAACCATTCATCAATTCCAAAAATAGACAGGCCAGAGTTAAATTTGCTGAAAAACACCTCATGAAGCCAGCTCAGTTCTGAAAAAGTATTCTATGGACAGATGAGACAAAGATCAACCTGTACCAGAATGATGGGAAGAAAAAAGTTTGGAGAAGAAAGGGAATGGCACATGATCCAAGGCACACCACATCCTCTGTAAAACATAGTGGAGGCAACGTGATGGCGTGGGCATGCATGGCTTTCAATGGCACTGGGTCACTTGTGTTTATTGATGACATAACAGCAGACAAGAGTAGCCGGATGAATTCTGAAGTGTACCGGGATATACTTTCAGCCTAGATTCAGCCAAATGCCGCAAAGTTGATCGGACGGCACTTCATAGTACAGATGGACAATGACCCCAAGCATACAGCCAAAGCTACCCAGGAGTTCATGAGTGCAAAAAAGTGGAACATTCTGCAATGGCCAAGTCAATCACCAGATCTTAACCCAATTGAGCATGCATTTCACTTGCTCAAATCCAGACTTAAGACGGAAAGACCCACAAACAAGCAAGACCTGAAGGCTGCGGCTGTAAAGGCCTGGCAAAGCATTAAGAAGGAGGAAACCCAGCGTTTGGTGATGTCCATGGGTTCCAGACTTAAGGCAGTGATTGCCTCCAAAGGATTCGCAACAAAATATTGAAAATAAAAATATTTTGTTTGGGTTTGGTTTATTTGTCCAATTACTTTTGACCTCCTAAAATGTGGAGTGTTTGTAAAGAAATGTGTACAATTCCTACAATTTCTATCAGATATTTTTGTTCAAACCTTCAAATTAAACGTTACAATCTGCACTTGAATTCTGTTGTAGAGATTTCATTTCAAATCCAATGTTGTGGCATGCAGAGCCCAACTCGCGAAAATTGTGTCACTGTCCAAATATTTCTGGACCTAACTGTATCATGTTAACTCTACAGTAGAAACTAACCTCGCAAGATGATTATCCAGGTCAGCATAAGTATACTGATACCATAATGTGGCCTATATGATGTTTTGATCGGCCCTTATTGCAATGATGTGTACCGCCCTGGGCTCGGCTGCGACCGAGCTGCTCGGATCCGGGCTCGCTGGTGGGTGGGGACTGGCGGTTTAGGGGACGTAGGTGTACGGCCGGAGCCCTGGTTAAGTTCATGATGCCACCCACGGGATGTTTTGAAGGTGGACACCACCGCTGCAGTTATGGGGCACCCGGGGGAGATGTTATGCAGCAAGTTGTTAACCCCTCCGTGGGTAGTGATAGTGGCCCCGGGACCCGTTGGGGGGGAGTAGTTGGGCGGTGCACGGAGATGGCCGGCCGGAGGTCACTGGTGTACTCACGATTAGTAACATACACAAGTCTTTGGTGAACCAAGATGATGGTGGTCGGTGCCCGCAGCTGGCTGCGGTCTGGTTCCCCACATGGTTGGTGGTCTCTGCCTTTCTCCTGCACCGGTTTGAATGTTGATGGACTACCTGAACTTGCAATTCAGGAGTCCGCTCCCCGGCTTGTGATTGTCGGAGGAGCCCTTTGCCCGCAGACGCTGGCCCATGGGATCTCTCTGCCTGAGCGGTGGCTTTCTATCCCCCTCGTTGGGCTGTTGTCTGCAGTCGGGACTTCGGGTGGGAAAGGACCTATAGTCCTAGCCGCAATCAGCTAATTAGCTAGCCCCTAGTAGCTTCTGGACCTAGCTTCAGGGTCTGAGTACCCCCCTTTGTGCTCTGGTTTCCAGTCGGTTCCCCGGGTCGGTATCGGCGGGCCACTACCCTGTCCCAGTCCACCACGGTTCCACCAAGCCGTCTTCTCGGCTCCTGCAGGCAGAGGCCTCCGTATGCCTCCTAGCCAAAGGTGCCCGGGCTCCAACCCTGGCACCTGTCAGTTTATCACAGGCCTGTCCTCCTCCACTTCACTCTCTAACTCAACTCTCAGACTAAACTGTTTTTCCTGCCTCAGGCTCTCTGAACTCCTCTCTGAACTGGTGTTGTGTGGGGCACTAACTGTTACTACCTGGCTAGTCCAGGGCATCACAGTTGCAGCGGCCAAAAAAAGTAATTCTGGTGTTTTGATGTTTTTTCTCGTTACGCCACTTATCGATCAGATTAGTTTACCTTATATTTTGATAGATTGGACTAGATTGGACTTTTACAAATATAGCGATACAAAATATGTGTATTTTTTTTAATTGTGTTAATGCTATTATCAGTGTAGCTCCTGCTGTTGATGCTGGAGTCCCCAAGGGAGTGTGGGACATTGGCAATTACTCAGGGGCCTTTGGCAATTATTCAGCTGTCCGACCGCGCCGCTCACCACCCGTTGCTCCAACCCCTGGGGTCCCTGCTCCCCGCCGAGCTCGCTCTCCTGCTACCCCGTCCAGACCTTTTCCCTGTCTGTCCCAGCTCCGCGCCACTCACTCACTGCTGCCACCTGCACTCCAGCGTCCTACCTCTCCTCCTGTGGTCTCGGCTCTGACTTCCAGGTTGCGGCCCTCACACATGCACACTAGGGGGCGTGTGTATGCATTCACCTTGACTTAAAGAGGGAGCACAGCTGTCCGGAATATCACTAATAAGTAACCTTGGGTATTTAAGGCTATGTGCGCACTAGGCCGTTTTACCCGCGGATTTACCCGCGGATTTACTGCGGAAATTTCTTGAGAAATGTCTGCAATCTTTGTGCAGACATTTCCCAGCAAATCCTATGAGAAAAAAAAATAGCTGTGCGCATGCTGCAGATTTTTCTCAAGAAATTTCCTTGAGAAGATTTTCTTGAGAAAATTTCTTGAGAAAATGAGCATGTCAATTCTTTTCCGCAGGTACCTGCGGATTTCTGCAGTACAGCCTGCAAAATCCGCAGGGAACAACCTGCGGGAAAATCGCGGCAAATTCGCGGCTAATCCGCGGCAAATCCGCATGCGGATTTACCGCGGATTTGGTGCGGATTTTTTCCGGAAGTCCGGAAATCTTTCACTCCCAGAAGTTTCTCAAGAAATTTTCTTGAGAAACTTCACATTTCTAGTGCGCACAAAGCCTTAGACTTCCTATTCCCCATGGCCAGTGCTTGTTCAATGTGTCCCTGTAGCTTGTCTCTTGTACTAGTTGTTCAGGTCCTTCTATGCCTGTGCTTGGTGTAACTCTGTCTCTACTTTCAGATCCTGAGTACCGCTCTGAGCACATACATGCTTCAGCCTGATCCCAGTCACTTGCACCAGTCTCCGGTTCTGGACTTCAGCCTGATCCCGTTAACCTGCACCAGTCTTTGGTTCTGGACTTCAGCCTGATCCCATTAACCTGCACCAGCCTCCGCCTCCGGACTTCCGCCTGATCCCGTTAACCTGCACCAGTCTCTGCTCCTCGATTTCAGCCTGATGCCTGTGACCTGCATCAGTCTCAGTTCTGGACTTCTGCCTGATCCTGTTAACCTGTACCTGGTCCAGATTGGATCCTGCATCCAGTGATTCTTGCTGATCCCGGCTTCCATGCATCTAGGCCCTCTGCGGTTACGCTCGACAGTCCCTGTATAGGGGTTCTCTCGAGACGTCGTCGCAGGAGAGTCCGCTGCACGGTCCAGTGGGTCCACTCCCAGGACTATCCTTACACCAGCTTGCCCCCCACCTCAGCTAATTAAGGCTCTACCTCACACATATTCCTTTTTTTTATCCGTGTTCGTTCTGTACTACGTAACCTGCCTAAGGTAGCTGGAACATGGAATAAGATTACTATTATGATAAAATATGATAATGTTGGTTTCCAACTAGCAAGATATCATCCTCCTTTTCGAGCATTGGTTTATGTCTCTTACATTGCTACTGTATGTATATATTGTATATAGTTGAAATTGATATGGGGAGCCGAACACCACCACTATAATAATAAAGGACCCACAAATCTAAGCTGTCTAAATTACATAAATTACAAACAAGGAAGTAGATGCAGCAGACTATGACCTACATAATCTATAGGGCATACGTTATACATGCACTACTGTGAAAACCTATATAGGCAAAAGTAAAGCATCATTCATTATAAGAGACAGTAATTAAATTACCAGTATGCAAGGCCCAACCAAAGTGACAGTGCAGCATCCCCATGCACTGATGCGCGTTTCGCAACAGACGTGCTTCTTCCCTTTCAAGCATTGGTTTGGGTCTCTTACATTGCTACTGTATGAATATATTGTATATAGTTATAAATATGTATATTTTATGGATATTCCACCTGTTGTACTTTTCACACTTATTACAATGTCTCCCCATTGAAATGTGTATACAGTTGCATGCAAAAGTTTGGGCACCCCTAGTCAAAATTACTGTTATTGCGAACAGTTGAGCAAGATGAAGATGAAATGATCTCTAAAAAGCATAAAGTTAAAGATGACACATTTCCTTTGTATTTTAGGCAAGAAAATATATATTTTCATTTTAAATTAACAAAAAAGGAAAATGGGCAGATGCAAAATTTTTGCAATTTGCAAACTGGTTAGTACTAGTACCCCTTTGGCAAGTATCACAGCTTGCAAACACTTTTTGTAGCCACCAAGCTCTTTCATTTCTTGTTTGAGGGATTTTTATCCATTCGTCCTTGTAAAAGTCTTCCAGTTCTCGGAGATTCTTGGGTTGTCTTGCATGCACTGCTCTTTTGAGGTCTAGCCACAGATTTTCAATGATGTTCAGATCAGGGGACTGTGAGGGCCATTGCAAAACCTTCAGCTTCTGCCTTTTGAGGTAGTCTATTGTGCGTTTGGACATGTGTGTTTAGTATCATCATTATCCATTTGTAGAAGCCATCCTGTTTTGAACTTCAGCTTTTTTACAGATGGTGTTACGTTTACTTCAAGAATTTGTTGAAACTTCATTGAATCCATTCTTCTTTCTAACCATGAAATATTCCCCATGCCGTTGGCTGCAACACATCCCCAAAGCATGATTGATCCACCCCCATGGCGATATGTTCTTTTCGTGAAATTTTTTACCCTTTTTCTCCAAACATACCTTTTGAAAATTGTGGCCATTCTGCTCTATTTTAACCTCATCGATTAACAGGATTTCATCTAAAATACATCAGGCTTGTTTGGATGTTCTTTTGCATACTTTTGACACTGAATTTTATGGTGAAGCTTTCTTCTGATGACTCTTCCATGAAGGCCATATTTGTGCAGGTTTGTCTGAACAGTAGAACAATGTACCACAACTCCAGAGTCTGCTAAATCTTCCCTAAGGTCTTTTGCAGTCACACAGGGGTTCTGATTTGCTTGTCTAGCAGTCCTACGAGCAGCTCTCACATAAGTTTTGCTGTAAAAAGTGCTAAACTTGAAAAGAAGATGGCGTCTACAAATATATTATGATCCTAAACAGGCGTTAAAATCCTCAAAAGACTACCTGAAAAGGCAGAAGCTGAAGGTTTTACAATGGCCTCCACAGTACCCTGATCTGAACATCATTGAAAATCTGTGGCTAGACCTCAAAAGAGCAGTGCATAGAAGACAAGCCAGGAATCTCTCAGAACTGGAAGACTTTTCCAAGGAAGAATGGATGAAAATCCCTCAAACAAGAATAAAAAGACTATTAGCTGGCTACAAAAAGTGTTTACAAGCTGTGATATTTGCCAAAGGGATATTAGGTACTAACCATGCAGGGTGCCCAAACTTTGCATGGGCCCATGTTCCTTTTTTTGTTCCTTTAAAAATGTAAAAGATGAAAATATATTTTTTTGGCTTTGCCAGAAATACAATGAAATGTGTCATCTTTACCTTTATGCCTTTTAGAGATCATTTCATCTTAAACTTGCTTAACTGTTTAAAACAAAAGTAATTTTGATCAGGGGTGCCCAAACTTTTGCATGCCACCGTATATGCATGTGTATTTAGACCCTTTTCTTCATAATTTCTATCTACGATATTTTGCAGTGACCGTTTGAAAAAAGCTCATCTGAGTTGAAACGTTACTTTGCCACATATGGGGAACACGGTTGTATACTTATCTATTATAGCTATTCAATAAAAAAAAATCACTTTGCATCCATAGAGTATGCAGTGTGTACCTTCTCTGCTGTCCGGGGAATATGCTTCCATTACACTAGCACCTCGAAGACCCATCGGCCTGTGCACTCCAAATTGCTTTGCATTCCTACTCACATGCACCATAGACTTGTATGGGTACACGTGATCTGATTTGCAGAGGCTCTTGCAGTATGAGAACCTCTGCATGAGAAAAAAAATCACATCTGCTCTACCCCATAGTATAACATTGGTCTGAGTGCAATGCAAGATTTTTTCTCATTGTACTAGTTCGACTTATATGCTCATGTGAGCAAGGCATTATGTTTTTCTTTGTAAGTTCAGCTCTTGGCTTTGGCATACAAACATTGACTTTTGAATGACGCTTTTACGGGGTGTGACAGGATCACTAGGAACAGGAGAGCTTAAATTGGCCATCAGGCTAGGGGAACCCTTGCTGACCCTAATCGCAAAGATCCGCCTGAAAGTGAAGATGTTTGGTCCACCTTCCTTGCCCTAGCTCCTGAACAACACTGGTCTAATAGCCCTCCTCCTTCCACCCAGGAGAGGGCCAGGAAAGGAGTGATTAATCCCACACAAATAAACAGACGAGGAAAACCAAAACTTAAACTCACAGCAATCACTCACAAATGTATAGGCAATACGTGATCAGGAGGAAACTAAAGGAAGGGAGGAAATAATAAGACAAGAAGAGTATTTCCACAACCCACCAAACAGCACACAGAAGTTCACCAGCAACAACATATCAAAGCACAAGAACCGCAATCGCAAACGCTATCATCGGCATGGGAGACCAGGCTCCAACATCTTAACAAGGGTGGAAACAACTGTGATAGGTCTCCTAAAACATGTGACAAAAGCAGTAATCCACAGGCTAGCAGAAATCGAAAAACGGAGACACCCATCTGACCAGTCTGCACCACACCGCCCCTAAGGTGAGTATTATAAAATGATTTTTACGTTCTACACAGCGGCCTAGACTCTTATCTACAGCATGTTATGTGTCGCCCAGGGCTATGGGGTACTCGGTCTCGGGCCGTATATTTATGGGGATGCTGTGTCATGGGTGAATGCTGGCCGTTGCCCAGTTCCGTGAGCCTGGGGACGCTTTTTAATGGGGAGTATTTACAGGGGAGATTAAAATCATTGGTGTGACGCCACCTGCGGGTTGTGATTAAGATGGTGGAACTGTTGCTGCTAAGGTGGTTATCCCTGGGGCTGGTAGTAATGGCAGCTGTGGTGGTAGGCCCTCCGCAGGTAGGGCTGGGCCCCAGGAGATGTATGGTGGATACTTTCGCTGAAGAAGGGAGGCCACACAGTGGGTTGTAAGTTAACAGTCTTTACTCACAGTTGGGCCCTTGGACGGCTGGTTCAGGTCCCTGTAGTTCCAGTGCCAGTTTGATGACTCGGTTGCTCTGTCCCTGGCATCCTCAGTGTGGTTGAGTTCTCATCGCTTGGAGCTGGTTTGGGGTCTTCCATTGTTGTTGGCAGCTCACGTCCTTTTTACACATGAACGCACATGATGTACTGCCTTGAACGATAATTTTTAAGCCTGTTTAAGAATCATTTCACCTGACGAATGAGGGTTATTTTCATTCATTGGGTGATGGAGGCCTGTTTAAGGCAGGGGCAGATGGCCATACATTTTTATATCTGAGATAATCGGTCGGATTATGCCAATGACACTTTTATCACATTTTGATGAAAGTTTGTTCCGAGTGTCAGCATATTGTGATCCGATTTTCTCGGATGAGAGAATTGAAGGACATTGAAAGGACAGGATGGAAAACAAAATTTCTCCATCTTCTCCATTGCGTCAGTGCTCAGAAACCGGACTGCACTCCAATGTCATCCGAGTGCAGTATGATGATTTCCATGCACTCATTGACTTGCATTGCTGAGTGAGATCCAAACTTCTGATCAAGCTCGGGTATGTTGCAATCTTTTCCTACTCTGTGCAAAAAAGAAAAAATCTAACATCTGAGTGGCCCTGTAAGCTACCATTGGTCAGAGTGCGATCCAATGTTTTGTTGGATTCCACTTGGACATAAAATATGGCTGTGTTAGTGAGCCCTTATACTGCCTTATCAATGGAAAATGAGCTTGACTAGGAACACTCGTTCATATCAGCCAGTGTAAATCCAGCTTAGTGCAGTTAATGGTTGCCAGACTTTCCCTACAATGATTGACAGTTCGGTTATCGTCAAAATCTGCCTAAATAATAAATAAAGAACAAGACAACATGATGCATTGCTACAGATTGCATCGCTAATGTCATGTGTGTATGGTTTGTGGTTAAGGCCATATGACTGATTGCAGCATTGGGTGATTTTTACCTTCAACGGCCTTCTGATTCTAGGAAAGTGAAAACACAAGAACCCATTCTTCCTCTTTAAAAAAAAAAATCACCTTTTTGCTTAAATACATTGACAAACATTTTTCATTGTTTATGAGTTCAAAATTTAGTGAAATTTGTGACAATCGCTTGTCTTAAATACGTGTGCCAAACTGATCAATGTTTTGAGTAATATAATACACTATTTTTAGTACCTACTTTACAACTTCTAAATAATCAGAAAACGTGAAGTTCGACATATTTCTGAAAGAATGTATATATATAAGTCACAAAAAAGTCGCATGCAAAAGTTTGGGCACCCCTGATCAAAATTACTATTTTCTCTGACGCCTCATTGGGGGACACAGGACCATGAGTGTTATGCTGCCTATCCATAGGAGGACACTAAGTAGATGCAAAAAGCATTAGCGCCTCCTCTGCAGTATACACCCCCTCACCGGGCCAGGCAACCTCAGTTTTAGCTTAAGCGGGCTTTACACGCTACGACATCGCTAATGCGGAGTCGTTGGGGTCACGGAATTCGTGACGCACATCCGGCCGCATTAGCGATGCCGTTGCGTGTGACATCGATTAGCGATTTTGCATCGTTGCAAAACAGTGAAAAATCGCTAATCGGCGACACGGGGGTCCATTCCCAATTATCGTTACTTCAGCAGTAACGAGGTTGTTCCTCGTTCCTGCGGCAGCACACATCGCTGCGTGTGACGCCGCAGGAGCGAGGAAGCTCTCCCTACCTGCCTCCCGGCCGCTATGCGGAAGGAAGGAGGTGGGCGGGATGTTACGTCCCGCTCATCTCCGCCCCTCCGCTGCGATTGGGCGGTGGTTCAGTGACGTTTCAGTGACGTCGCTGTGACGCCGCATGGACCGCCCCCTTAGAGAGGAGGCGGTTCGCCCGTCACAGCGACGTCGCCGGACAGGTAAGTATGTGTGACGGCTCTGGGCGATGTTGTGCGGCACGGGCAGCGATATGCCCGTGTCGCGCAACAGATGGGGGCGGGTACCCACACTAGCGATATCGGGACCGATATCGCAGTGTGTAAAGTAGCCTTTAGTGTCTGTAGGAGGCACATCCTTTCAAGGCTTTGTTATTTTTTGAGGGTGACGGTTTCCCTTAGGGACCGATCTCCCAATACTACCAACGGGCGGGAACGCAGAGTGTTGCATCCACGTACCCCCTCCTGCGACGCTGGATCCTGGGCTGCCTTTTACTGGACGACGGGTCCCACAGACACCGATTTTCTAGAGCCCAGGGCAGAGGCACAATTCCTCAGCCCCTCTTTGCAGGCTCTGAGTTGATACATTGCACCTGTGTGGCCGGACACAGCAGGCTGACTCTGCTATTTCCACTGCCTGGACTGAGACAGTGTTAAGGTGAGATCCCCCCTGACTGGTTTCCCAGACAAAGGGAGAAAGAAGGTGCAGGGAAGGCTCCCAGAACTGCTGAATTTACAGTCTTTATTCCCACCATAGCTGCGTGCTTGCTAGAGGAGGGGAAAGTCCCTTGCTGATTGCAGGGAACCCTGCAGAGATAATCTAACGGTGGCAGGGGGAGGGCTCCCAGGGCTCATAAACTCAGTGTTTATTCCCTCTAGCTGCGTGCTGGCTGGAGGAAGGGGAGTCCCTTGCTGATTGCAGGGACTCCTACAGAGATAATCTGCTGGTAGCTGTGTGCTGACTGGAGGGAGGGGGAGAAAAACTGTCACAGAAGCGTTTTTTACTACCAACAGCAGGGGGACACACTGACTTCTTCTTGGCACTCTTTTAGCACTAAGCCCCCCCCCCCCCCGCAGGCGACGATAAGCCCCGCCCCCCAGGAAAACGCACGAAGATCTCCACAGAGACTCCTTACTGAGGACGCAGGGCCATCGGCTGATTCTGGTAAGGTACATCGAAGCAAATACAATCCTTGCTTCCCACTGCTTCACTTGTAGCTCTGCATATCAAAATCTGCATATCTGCATATCATTGCTCCCCCTCCTGGCATACTCCTATTAGGAACATGCAGAACTCTAAGGGTACTAAGAGTGCCAAGGCTCACATAGTCTATTATTCAGCCTGCACTGCCTGCCACGCTGAGCTACCACGTAAACACACCTCTTCTCTCTGTGAGTTCTGTGCCCCTATAGCCCCCTCAAGACCCCCTCGCCACCACCGCCACAACCGTCAGCCCAGAGCCTAGGGCTCCCAGCCTACCGGAATGGGCACAGTTTCTGTCCCAATCCATGGAAAAACTGTCACAGAACCTGGTGCTGGGTATGCAATGTCGTCCTCCACACCCTTCTGGGCCCCTGGGCGGAACGCAGCTGAGGATACGCCTATAGAGGATTCTTCTGAGGTAATCCGGGCCCATGCTTCACCGGTTGCAGGGATCAGGAAAAGAGCACACGGCCGGGTGTCTCCAGCACTCTCTCATGGCCCCCATGGCTCTCCCTCGGGAGCACACAGGGCAGGCTCTCCCACACGCTCCATGGCTTCTGAAGAGCTGGAGGAGGGAGAATGCTGTTTGTACCAGGATGATTCCTTGGTTTCACCCTCCCCAGATGATCAAACTGCAATAGACTCCCTTATAGCAGCAATCAACCAAACTCGGCATGTGGAGGATCCCCCATACACTACCACTGACCATGTGGTCTCCTTTAAGAGGGTAAGGAAACCCCAAAAGGTTTTCGCTGATCACCCAGAGTTTCAGGATATCCTCACAAAGTAAAGGGAGAAGCCTGACAGGCGCTTTGGTAACCGTAAACTCATGGAGTCCCGGTACCCTTTTGCCTCACCTGCCCCTAAGGGCTGGGCAGATCCACCCTCGGTCGACCCCCCGGTCTCCCGCCTTGCTACAAAAACCCTCCTGTCTTTACCCGATAGTTCCTCCATCAAGGACCCGACAGACAGACAGGTGGAGCACCTCGCCCGCTCTGCCTTTGAGGCTACGGTTTCCTCCCTCTCGCCCTCCTTTGCCTCTGTGTGGCTTGCAAATGCGATCTCGGTCTGGGCAGAATCCCTTAACATTTCGCTTGAGGAATCCCAGTTCCCTCATACCGTCACAGAGGTAACAGCTCAAATTGCCGCTGTGGTGGAGTACCTCATGCAGGCCTCCATTGATGCTGCTACCTGCGCAGCTTTTGTCGCCTCAAATACCATAGCCATCCGTAGAGCTCTCTGGCTCCGACAATGGCGAGCGGACTCTGCTTCCAAGAAGTCTCTCACGGGCCTTCCCTTTTTTCCAGACCGATTGCTTGGCGAATGTCTGGACAAGCTCATTTCTGACGCTACGGGCGGAAAAAGTACCTCCCTTCCCCAGCTTAAGCCCAGGACGACCTTAACCAGATGTCCACAGTCCTCGTTCCGCTCCTTTCGGAACTCATTTGGTTGGTCGACATTCCGCTCTGCCCCCGCCACTAGCCGCGGACTACACGGGGACCGACCTTCTCAGCTCTCCCCGAAACCCACTTCGTCATGGCAGCCTAGACCGAAACAGTCCAGGACTAGGGAGACTCATCCACGACGTTTTCCCCCCTCATGGCTCCTTTGGCGCCCTGGAAGACACACTCATTGTAGGAGGTCGACTGCGGCTCTTTCAACACATCTGGGCTGCCGCCTCAGACGACAAATGGGTGTAAGACCTTGTGTCTTCCAGTTACCACATAGCATTTCGGACCAGACCTCCGAGTCGGTTCCTTCTCTCAAACCCCCCAAAGACTCAAAAACGACACAAGGCCTTTTTCTCAGCAATCCACTCGCTCCAAACAGCAGGAGTGATAATACCCGTCCCGGATGACGAGAAGTTCAGGGGTTTTTATTCCAACCTCTTTGTGGTCCCCAAAAAGGATGGGTCAGTTCGACCCATCCTGGACCTCAAACACCTGAACAAACACGTACACGTACGGAGATTCAGAATGGAGTCCCTAAGGTCCATTATTGCATCCATGGTCAAAGGGGAATTCCTCGCCTCCATAGATGTCAAGGACGTGTACCTGCACATACCCATCGCTTCCTCCACTTCGCAGTTCAGGACTCCCATTTTCAATTCGTAGCCCTACCCTTCGGCCTTGCCACCGCACCAAGGGTCTTCACCAAAGTCATGGCGGCCGCCATGAGTGTCCTTCACGCCAGGGGAGTAGTCGTTCTCCCTTACTTAGACGATCTCCTCATCAAGGCCCCCTCCTTCCGCGACTGCTCAACCAGCGTACAGATCACCATGGACACCCTATCACGCTTAGGGTGGCTACTGAATCTAGACAAACCATCCCCGGTCCCAGCACGATCCATCACCTTCCTGGGCATGTCCCTGGACACCCGTCGGAGCTTGATCTATCTCCCTCAGGACAAGGCAATCGGTCTTCAACAAGCAGTACGCTGCCTTCTACTTCTTCCGTCTCGCTCCAATCGATTCAGCATGAAGGTGCTCGGCAGGATGGTGGCGGCTATGGAGGCAGTACCTTTTGTTCAACTGCACCTCCGCCCACTGCAGCTAGCCCTTCTAGCTGCCTGGAACAAGAGTCCCTTCTCCCTGGACAAACATCTTCACCTGACGCCTCCAGTCAGGTATGCACTCCGCTGGTGGCTTCGGTCCTCATCCCTATCGAAGGGGAGATCTTTTCTCCCAGTGAACTGGCTGGTCCTGACCACGGACGCCAGCCTCCTAGGCTGGGGAACAGTGTACCGTCACCACACTGCTCAAGGACGTTGGATGCCTCAGGAGTCTTCCCTACCCATAAACATCCTGGAAATCCGCACGATCTTTCTCGCGCTCAGGGCGTTCTGCCCTCTGCTAGTGGGTCGTCAGATTCGAGTCCAATCTGACAATGCGACAGCTGTGGCCTATATTAATCAGCAGGGGGGCACCCGCAGCAAAGCGGCTTATCTCGAGGCCCACAAGATCCTCAGCTGGGCCAAATCGACGGGGTCAGTGATATCAGCGGTACACATACCGGGGGTAGAGAACTGGGCAGCAGACTTTCTAAGTTGCCAAGGCCTGGCCGCCGGAGAATGGTCTCTCCACCCAGAAGTGTTTCTACATATTTGCACTCGCTGGGGCACACCAGACGTGGATCTAATGGCCTCAAGGTTGAACGCAAAGGTACCCGCGTTCATAGCCAGGTCATGCGACCCGCAGTCCATCGGCGCGGATGCTCTAGTCTGCTCCTGGCACCACTTCCGCCTGCCTTACATATTTCCACCTCTACCCCTGCTGCCGCGGGTAATCAGGAAGATCAAGGCAGAGGCAGTCTCGGTGATACTGATAGCACCGGACTGGCCCAGGTGCGCCTGGTACGCCGAATTAGTACAAATGCTCACAGACGTCCCGTGGCGCCTTCCAGACATCCCAGACTTGCTGACCCAAGGGCCCATTTCCCATCAGAACTCCAGAGCCCTGAAGCTGATGGCATGGCAATTGAGACCTGGGTATTAACAAGAGCGGGATTCTCTCCCGCGGTTATCTCCACCATGATCAGCGCCCGAAAGCCTGCTTCATCCCGCAGTTACCACCGTACGTGGAAAATCTTCTTTTCATGGTGCAGAGAAACTAATGTCCAGCCTATGCATCTGGCCATCCCCAAAATTCTCGACTTTCTGCAATCTGGCTTTCAGTTCCCTTAAAGGGCAGGTCTCAGCGCTCTCAATCTTCTACCAATGCCGCCTGGCTCAAAAACCACAAGTAAAGACCTTCCTCCAGGGCGTTTCCCATCTAGTTCCCCTGTACAAACGGCCGCTGGACCCATGGGACCTCAATCTCATTCTGGACGGTCTCCAAAGGTCTCCCTTTGAACCTCTCAAGGAATCCTCCCTCGCTCTTCTGTCCTGGAAGGTAACATTCCTGGTGGCAATTACGTCCATCAGACGGGTGTCGGAGCTGGCAGCACTCTCTTGCCGCGAGCCGTTTCTGATCTTTCACCAGGACAAGGTGGTTCTGCGCCCCCTTCCGGATTTTCTTCCAAAGGTTCCTACCCCGTTTCATTTGAACGAGGACATTGTTCTGCCTTCCTTTTGTCCACACCTAGTTCATAGGGTGGAAGGATTTCTGCATTCGTTAGACCTTGTCAGAGCTCTCAGAAATTACATATCCAGGACAGCCCCCTTTAGGAAAACGGACTCTTTGTTCGTCATTCCTGAGGGGCCTAAGAAGGGACAGGCAGCCTCAAAGGCAACTCTGACTCGCTGGATTCGCTCTGTGATCCAGGAAGTCTACAGCTTCCAATTCAAGCCCATTCCTAGTGGGCTGCGGGCTCATTCCACGCGAGCAGTTGGTGCTTCATGGGCCATTCGGCATCAGGCTTCAGTGGAACAGGTGTGTAAGGCTGCGACTGGTCTAGCCTACATACTTTTTCAAAGCATTACAGAGTTCATACCCAGGTTTCAGCTGAGGCAAATCTGGGTAGGAAAATTCTGCAAACGGCAGTAGAGCACCTCTCTCAGTAGGCGCTCCAGGCTGTCTGGGACTGGTTCCTAGTCCTTGGGTTGTGTTGTCTTCTTTTATTTTTTCCCACCCATGGACTGCTTTAAGACGTCCCATGGTCCTGTGTCCCCCAATGAGGCATCAGAGAAAAACGGATTTTTGTGTACTCACCGTAAAATTGTTTTCTCTTAGCCATCATTGGGGGACACAGCACCCACCCTGTTGCCCTGTTGGGTCTTGGTTCTCTCAGTACCTTATTTGTTTATGACTCTTTTTTTTCTCATGTTCCTCCGTTGAGATAAGTTTTTACTATTTTTTTCTCCTACTGCTTGTGTACTGAAACTGAGGTTGCCTGGCCCGGCCAGGGGGTCTATACTGCAGAGGAGGAGCTAATGCTTTTTGCATCTACTTAGTGTCCTCCTATGGATAGGCAGCATAACACCCATGGTCCTGTGTCCCCAAATGATGGCTAAGAGAAAACGATTTTACGGTGAGTACACAAAAATCTGTTTATTTTGAACCGTTAAGCAAGTTGAATATGAAATGATCTCTAGAAGGCATAAAGGTAAAGATGGCACATTTCCTTTGTATTTTATTTAAAAAAATAATTATTTTACTCTTTTACATTTTTAAATTACCAAAAAAAGGAAAATGCTAAAGCTTGGGCACCCTGCATTAGTTAGTTCTAGTAGCACCCACTTTGGCAAGTATCACAGTTTTTAAATGCTTTTTGTAGTGAGCCAAAGTTTTTCAATTCTTGTTTGAGGGATTTTCATTCTTCCTTGGAAAAGTCTTTCAGTTCTGTGAGAGATTCCTGGGTTGTCTTGCATGCACTGCTCTTTTGAGGTCTAGCCACAAATTTTCAATGACAGTCAGATAAGGGAACTGTGAGGGCTGTGACGACTTTGGCCACTTTTGTGAAGGTGAATATGGGGAAGCCCAAGTAATGGACCCCACCTTAGAGCTTGTCCACAGTATGAAGGAAGGAAATCAGTGGGAGGTGTATAGATGGGAGTCTCTGTTGCTGATCTCACCACCAAAAGTTTCAAAGGTTATGGAAATGTTGGCATATCATTCCGAGAAGAGGACAGGGATGATCAGTGGACATCACGTCTGGCAGCCCCATCAACTGTGACCCATTGCCAGCAGTTTTCTGGGGTTAATTAAGAAGGGGGAGGAATGTGACGCCTCAGCATTTGTCCACTTGTGTGAGGATGAACTGTTTTTAATTAGGCCAGATATATGGGTCCTATTGCTTGTTAAATCATGAGAACAGAACTGCACCAAAAGAAGGATTCTACTGCAGCTCAGTCAAGGAGCTTTGGTTCCAACTGAGGAAACACAGAACTGCTTCCTAAGCTTGCCGCTATCTCTTCTCAGGGGGTGCCCACCAAAAATAGGGTGCTGCTGGACTGTGATAGTTGCCCCTGGAAGACCTGAAGTCCCAACAACTCAAATCTATGGCGGGCCAGAGTAAGGGTGAGACTCTGTTGATTGTATCATGTTGTGTTGTTGCTGGGAATGTACAATATGTTTTTACCTGTTGGTAAATCAATAAAGTCTTACTAATGTGTGCGGTTCACTCACCAGGTGTTGTCTGAGTAGTGTATAATCCATGGTGAAGGAGAGCGGGCATTCAGTGGGATGAGCCCTGGTCTGTTCAGTCTTCATAAAGACAGACAGACCAGTGAATGAGAGCACCCACTGACCTTCATGTTTTCACAAGGGCCATTGCAAATCCTTCACCTTGTGCCTATTGAGTTAAGGCCACTTTACACACTGCAACATCGCTAACGCGATGTCGTTGGGGTCATGGAATTTGTGACGCACATCCAGCTTCATTAGCGACGTTATTGCGTGTAAAACGTACAAGCGACCGCTAACAAGCAAAAATACCCACCTTATCGTTGCTCGTTGACACGGTGTTCTATTCCCGATTATCGTTGCTGCTGCAGGTACAATGTTGTTCGTCGTTCCTGGGGCAGCACACATCGCTAAGTGTGACACCTTACCTGTGGCCGCCCGCAATGAGGAAGGAAAGATGTGGGTGGGATGTTCGTCTCGCTTATCTCCACCCCTCTGCTTCTATTGGGCAGCCGCTTAGTGACGTCGCTGTGACGCCGAACAAACCGCCCCCTTAGAAAGGAGGCGGTTCGCCGGTCACAGCGACGTCGCTAGGCAGGTAAGTAGTGTGACGGGTCCGAGCGATGTTGTGCGCCACAGGCAGTGATTTGCCCGTGACGCAAAAACGACGGGGGCGGGTACGCTCGCTAGTGATCTCGCTAGCGAGATCGCAGCATGTAAAGCGGCCTTTAGTCTATTGTGGATTTTGACGTGTTTAGGATCATCATCCATTTGCAGAGGCCATCCTCTGTTCAACTTCACAGCTTTTTTTTCAGCAAAAGTTCTGAGAGCTGCTTGTAGGATTGCTAGAGAGCCCATCAAATAGAATAATGGCACCTACATAGCTCTTCATATAGTATAATGGCCCCATATAGCCTTCTATATAGTATATTGCGCAACACATTGCTTTCCATATAGTATAATGTGCCCCACATTGTCTTTCATGTAGTATAATGGGCCCCACATTCCATGTAGTATAATGTGCCCCACATTGCCTTTCATGTACTTTAATGGGCCCCACATTGCCTTCAACGTAGTGTAATGGGACCCACATTGTCTTCTACATAGTATAATGGGCCCCACAAAGCCTTCCACATAGTATAATGGTTCCCATATAGCCTTTCACATAATGTAATATACCTCACATTGTCTTCAACATAGAGCCTCCAGTGTAGTATAATGGGCCCCAGAGAACATTCCCATTATTGTAATGCACCCTGACTCCTCCCAACCCCCCGGCCATGCAAACAGTATAATGAACCTACAATGTACTCACTGATTAAAAAAAACTATTTGCCTTTCCTCGTTTCTCCGCTGTTCTGGTGTCTCCAGTCTGTAGTCTGCATTGCTCTGCACAGCAGTCACAATCTAATATTTCATTGCACCCACTGCGCTGAGATGTATGATACGCATGGAGAATGATGGAAGAGGGAATGTCAGTAGACGGTTTCTTCTTCAATCATTGCTTTCAACTGTATGTGCTTCATCCATGATGCCAACATAGTTGAAAGGACGATGCAGAGCGCTAGTAGTGGGACTACCCGGCTCATGAGTTTTATAGTGTCTGTGCGGTTTGCACAGGTGCACACTTATATGATTAGAATAAGAATTAGTCCTGGATAATTAATACCCCCACGAATAGTCCACTCTGACTTTATATAGTGCACACACAGCTTCAGAGTTGATAATATTGTTCTGCACTCACTAAGCCACATACATGCATACATGTTGGCAGCTGTCAGGTTCCCTTTAAGCACAAACGGCATAAAACATATTATGTGAACTTAACAAAGAATACAGCAGACTCCTCACCAATGTTTGATAGCAAGTGTGAATACAGTCAGATACACAATGACCCTCAGCCACTTGTGAGAGGGTAGGGAGCGGGTAGGGTAAGGCTGCCGTCATGAACTGCATTTTGTCTTGGGTTCACTAACACCACATTTTGTGACTGATTCTTATATTGGCTAGCAGTTGTACCAGATATTAGAGCTACAGTACATAAAGGCTTCAACACTAATTTTTCTTTGACTTTACAGCCCTCTAAAGAAATGTATGACTGTACAGACAAAAACAAAGAACCGTTGCATCCAAATAAAAGGCCCGTCCTAATGAAATAAACACAGACACCATTTTGTTGGCAGATATCAGTCACAGCTTTACTGATATATTATTATTTTACAAACTTTTCCAAACTCATTAAAACTTGTAATATATATTTTATAAACTTTTTCAAACTCTTTAGAACTTGTAAAACATAACTTGACTCCAGGTGAGAAGGGACACTCTACCACAGGACCAAGGACTTCCGCTCTCTCACCAGAATGCTGTTGACACATGCTGCTGTGACTTCACTGTACAAACATTTAGAAACTGTTAAAAAGAAAAACAAGTAAAAACAAGCATCAACAATAGGGAGGGAGAGTGGGAGAGCTGCTGCCGGATCCTGGGAAACCAGGGGAAGAGGCCGGACACCGCCCCGGACCCCAATATATAGGTAGCAATTACACCCTATAGGTGGGATTGGGAAATCGGGAGGGGCCGGGACGGTGTCCCCTCCCAAACACAGGAAGAGCAGGGCCTGGACGGGAGAGGGGGCTGGACAAATACAGCATTGGAGGTTAACCCCTTGCTGCACAGTCTGGGGCAGTTTCATTATGCACTACACTGCCCACCAGACTGCACAGACAAAAACAAAGAACCGTTGCATCCAAATAAAAGGCCCGCCCTACTGAAATAAACACAGACACCATTTTGTTGGCAGATATCGGTCACAGCTTTACTGATATATTATTATTTTACAAACTTTTCCAAACTCATTAAAACTTGTAATACATATTTTATAAACTTTTTCAAACTTTTTAGAACTTGTAAAACATAACTTGACTCCAGGTGAGAAGGGACACTCTACCACAGGACCAAGGACTTCCGCTCTCTCACCAGAATGCTGTTGACACATGCCAAGGAGGAGACCAGTCTCAAACTGAACTCCGACCCCCACCATTTGGAAAAAGGCTTGCTCCAGGCCGCCCTGGATCATAGATAGAAATATGTTCAGACCGATATCTGCCAAGTGCACACCATCTTGAAGCATTAACCTTCGGTTGTCACCTACCAACTAAAATCATCGGGGCAGACAACTGCCTGCTGATGGCAACCGTCTCAACAAGACCTGAGCCATCTCAGGCCTCGAACCCAACCACTAAGCAGTTCGACATGGTAGAATCCAAGATTGCAACCGGCCGGACGGTTACCAGCTCTCTGAACAGCCCAAAACACGTAGAAATGGCCAACAATCCAAAAACCTACTCTTTTTTTTTTTTTTGCAATGCCGAACCTTTGAAGAAATTAATGAAAGTAAATGTACTATAAAATTGGTTACTTCCTGCAATAAATCGGTGCATATCTGACAACCCAAGCAGAGTGCAATCTACCACTATATGCTGTATATCAGAGCCTGATAAAACCCGCCCTGGCAGCCTCAGTGGCTGCCACAATGAAAAGGAATGAGCCCAAAGTGATCGGGGGGGGGGGGGACCGCAAGAGGTCATACAGCACCAAAAAAGGAGCGGTAAACCTAGTAAGGTGGGAACCATCCTAATAAACTAACGGTGAGGTACCAGTAGTCCGACAAACAAAAATTCCGTCAAACGCAAAGGGAAGGCGGGCGGGGGGGGGTTGGGACAGTCTAATCCCAGGATCTCTGGCTAGTATGGCACACAAATGACGGAAACAAAATTATTCTTGGACGGTGAGACGAATTCGCTGCTCAGAGGGTCCAGAAAATTCCAAGCTAAAGGTTGTGGACAACAGATATATCTCCCGTTGGATTGAACTAACGTCCTGCAGAATCGATTAACTGAAGAAGCATTGGGTAAAATAGGGTGCCTCTTATCTACGGATTGGTGGGACTTAAACCAGCCATTAAAGGGATTGGCAAATAACAAAAGATTTAGAAACGTAGAACATCCCATCAAAAAATTTAAACAAAATAGAAATAAATGCTTCTAGGCTACAGAGGCGGAAGAACCAAGGTTATAAAGGTGAATCAAATATTGAAGGGTAACCTCCGAATGGGTAAAGTTATCAGTACCGGGGCCCAGCTACCAGAATACCTATACTTAACCACTGTTTCATGCCTATCCATAAAGCTGCCACTTTGAAGGGGAATCTGAAGTCCTAATCTCTGTCAGGAGTTGGTCCTGGCAAGATCTCACAGCAGTGTGGCAATGGCAACCCACCGGACTGGCCTTAGGTACCAGCTGAAAAACTTCTGTAAAAGAAACGGGACAATCAATATAAAGTATTACTCTGAGAACCCGTAGCCCATGAAGCTCGGATCAAATGTGTATTGCATACAGCGTAACAAACAAAATATTACAGTTGGCTAGTGACTTGTGCCATAACTCCACAGCAATGACAATAGGAAACAATTCTGAAAGGGAAAAAATTGGCAGTCAAACAAAAATTAAGGTGAGGGCCAGGTGCCGAGTCACCCCGCGATTGACTAAAACAGCGCTAAACCATCGGGAAAGACGCATTGTGGAGCAAACATAATACCTGGCTAGCCACCACAAAACACATGTTGAACATGCACTCATTAAAGGTGGAAAGGAATTGAAACCAAATCAGTAAATCAGAAGTAATACGTAATCCTGTGGTCAAGGTGGAGCGCCCCTCTGGTGAACACAATAATCCTGTGGTCAGGGTGAAGCGCCCCTCTGGTGGACAATGAGAGGCGGTGAACTGCATTTGGTGCAATGTAACTTTCCCGTAAAGACACAAATACTTATAACTATACTATGCCAGAATTTTAATTAGCTCGGGCTGTAATTCTGACCTCTCTAATGCTGCGGTTCAGTAATATAACATCACATAAGCAACAAAATTGTCCAACAGAATTACCAATTAGACAAAGTGAATGTATTTTCATGGTATGTAGAAAATCCCTTTAAGACTGCACCGTACAAAAACAAAACCGACCCAACTGAAACAGGGTCTGAATCTTTCCTGGCCCTACTTTTAGGGACAACAAACTCAATATCAACTGAAAAATGTCAAAAAACTGTTTGAATTCATCGAAGTCACTAGAGCAATTAAAGAAAATAATCAAGAAGTGAGTGACAAATTGAGACAGTCTCACACCACTGCACCCATTGAAGAAATGAACTGAAGAGTTAAAAATAATGGAATGACCTAAAGCATCCCATGGGAAGTAAAGAATCGTAATAAAAATTGCCATACATGCAACAACCCAAAATATGGAACAGTACGGATGAACAGGTAACGGACAAAACACAGATTCGATATCAGATTAAGCAAAAGTGCACTGCGTCCGAACTCCCGTATAAGAGAAATTACACTATGAAAAGACACAGAAACCAAGGATTACTCAGGAGGGATACCATGATTAACAGACCCGCTGTGTGGGTGAAATACAGTAGGTGGTGTATCAATTGAAATTTACCCGCTTCTGTTCCTTTAGGGACAATAAGGGAGTGATTAGAAAAATTAAATAGAATGAAGAAAATGAAAGAAAAATACAAAACAGATATGACCAGCGCAACCTTATATTTGTTAAGCCACAAGGGGCATCTCGGGTAACTTACCCGGAGTAATCTGAGACATTTGTACCATTTTTACCGATGAGCTTGGAAGGAGGGCGAGGGCATCTAACAGCCAAATGGCTCCGAACAAGCAGAACACTCGTGCTAGTATTGCATAACCCAAAGAACTAGAAGTGTCAATCATTAAACAACCAACACGCTCCTGGGCGGCGCACGGCCACCATGACTGGGCCTTGTGAAGCTCCCAGCACAGTGGCCGTGGATTGAAAAGTGGTATACTGGCTTCTGTACAGTCATTAACCTAACCAGAAATCCATAGCTCGGACACTCAAACCGATGCCAGGGTGTAAGAGCAAGCCGATGATGAAAATCCTCATAATACTTTTCCCAATTTTTTTTTTGCGCTATTCTAGGCTTTCTATCATATGACCTGTCCAAGAAAAACCTGCGTTCCTTATCAACAGTATGTTGGTCAGGAAAAATTAGAGACCATATATCAATATAAGCATTGTCACAACGTTTTCTACATGAGAACCTAGCGGGGTAACCCCGCAGAAAAAGTAATTCTTGTGTATACTTGCCTGAGGGGGTTGTTGTGACGGACTGCATTGACAAACCCTGCTTAGCCAGATGATCTGCCAAGGCCTTCAGGTAATGCTGAACTGTCTAAAACCCCCCAAGCCTTCGTGAACTTACCGGATGCGGAAGTGGATACCATCCGTGGGGGAGTCGCCGTTCATACACCACCGCTGACGTGGGAAGGGGCATCCCTCACATCCCCGGGCAGTTCAGTAGTAAACAGTGCTCCTTGCGTCCCCACAGGCTGCGCCATAGATGTCCGTGCACGCTCACCAGTCGCCCTCGAGACGCTTGACCCCTCTGATGACGTAGAGGGAGAGCGCCACCTGGAGGACCTGGAACGGCGAATTCTACCAGACGAACGTGAACGCCAGCTTCTGCGCGTACGGGAGGAATTCCGTGAAGAATGCCTCGAGCGCCTCCTGTGATCCGACGAGCGGCGCTGACTATGCCGATCCAACCGACGCGACGCAGAGGGAGGGCAGGACTGATCACTGGATAGGACATAAGCGAGACCCCTGGGGTCTGCGATGATTTGGAGATTGGGCATAAAAAGTTGTGAATTAACATGGGAAGCAGGCAAAAGCTGCAGCAACTGGGGGGGGGGGGAGTTAAGGTAGGTGGTAAACTGAATGCAGCTACAGCTTGCCATCAAGGGTTAATTGTGAACTTTGCTGACCAGGAGTAGTATGCAGCACAGTGGGGGGTTAGGGTTGGAGGGGGGTACTATTTGTGTCCCTGGGTCAGGGCTGCAGGCTCCAGAAGAGGAGGCAAAGGTGTTATTGCATGGTAGAATATGAGGGGTTAATGTAACACTGCCGTTGTATCAGTGAACTAAACCTGCTGGGAGCTGTAGAGGAGGTGAGGGGAGGTGACAAACTGTGCTGCTGTGGAAACAGCAGGTGGGGGGGGCTGAGGGAGCGACACTCGAGGGGTGTGTATTACAGCCTGCTGCAGCTGCTGGAAGCAGGGAAGGAACAGAGGAAACACGTGGAGCAGAGCATGCACAGGAATCCGACCGAAGGGGGTAAAATGGCGGTGCTGAGGAGAATGCTGGCTCACGTAAGAGAACTGGAGGGGAAGCAGGCGTGGCCAAATTCCGCGCTCTGCTGCTGCGGCCTCCAGGGACAGAGACCGGGCGCGCAGACGGGCTGAATCATTTAGGGGGTGCGGGAGCATCGTGATGAGCGGCGGCCAGGCGGTACAGCACCCGAGGGAAAAGACATTTCCCCAGCAGGCACTGCATTGCTGGGCATTGCATCCCCTAACTATGACTGAGGACAGCTGAGCTCCGCAAATAAACGGGCCAGCCATCTCTCACCTTCCTGCCGCGCATGGGCCCGCAGCGTCTCGATCTGAGGGTCCATCGGGTTTCTCCTGCTTCCACCAGGCAGAGCTGCTGCCGGATCCTGGGAAACCAGGGGAAGAGGCCGGACACCGCCCCGGACCCCAATATATAGGTAGCAATTACACCCTATAGGTGGGATTGGGAAATCGGGAGGGGCCGGGACGGTGTCCCCTCCCAAACACAGGAAGAGCAGGGCCTGGACGGGAGAGGGGGCTGGACAAATACAGCATTGGAGGTTAACCCCTTGCTGCACAATGCACTACACTGCCCACCAGGAAAAACATACTGCACCACAGCTCATTAGCCAAAGCAGAGAGACGCTTCAAAGACAGGCTCTGTTTCTGGCATTGCAACAAAGTGTTCATTGGAAGTGAAAAATAAAATATTATCTCTGTATGTTCTATAGCTAGCATTTTTGAAACAAGAAGGGGAATATATTTTTCACAGTTTGACTTTAAGGTAGTATTCCCACATATATAGCACTATTCATGGGATTCGCTGTAAATATCTGACAGATGCAGGTTCCACTTCTGGCACCTGCACTTATCTCTAGAATGTAGCATAATTGTATGAATTTCTGCCTTTCTTGTGCAGTTTCTGGAGCACAATTCCTAAGTATGTGCATTAGTGATCTCCTGCAGCTAGAGTAGCCAGATATATGTGAGCAGGAAGGGCACTGCTTCCCACGTGGAGCTTTTTGACTCTCAAAGGGGAAAGGGCAGAGATGGGAGTGTAGCACCCACGGGGCAGGGGTTAGACGTACTCGTCGCCGGGCCTGTCATGTCGGGTCTGGGATGTCACAGGTGGCCCTGCCCAGCTTCTGGCCCCGAGGTGTACAATAAAAGGGGGTGATGAGGAATGGGTGGTGTTTGTTTGCAGTAGTAGTTGTCTCGTGACGCCACCTACGGTATGCAGCCAGGGATTAGCCGCCGCTGCGGTCGCTGTCCTCTGGGGCGAGTGATGTCGCAGATAGGATAGTTCAGCTTCCCAGGTCAAGCTAGGCCCCAGGGAGGATGATGGAGGTAGTAGTGGCCGTTGGCACTGAAGCCCAGGGCGCCAGCAATAAAGGGGATGGACACAGTAGTTGCTTTTCCAGGTCCGTCTGTGGGTTGCCCGGGAGGTGCCAGCCTTCGCCGTGTTGGGCTCTAGCCAATCCCAGGTAAGTTAGAGGCAGCCCCCGGTGCTTGAAAGTGTCCTTTCCTAAGGGATGCTCCGTCAGAAGTGAGGAACCCAGGTTGAGCTTCCCGATTCAAGCCTCGGGCCCCATGAAGAAAAGAGAGAAGAAAGTGGTGTCGTGTCGCCAGAACTGTAGTCCCAACTTGACTGAAGATTGTGTAAAGGTTGCTCCTACTTCTACCCCAAGTGGTGCCCACCCCCCAGGTGGTTGTCATAGTGACAGGGAAAGTCTCATGCTTCGTGATGGCCACCCCCTATCTACTCTAGTCCAGTCCCCAGTGAAAAGGCACCTAAACTGTGTGTAATGTGGAATGTGGAACACCGGTGAATAACCCACTCTTTACCTGAGATGAATACTGCACCTTAAGTGAGGTTTTTAACCCACAACATTAACCATAATAATGGTCAAAAAAAAGTGACTCAAAGTCCAAATATATAAATAGAATATTTTTAATAGAATCAAGGTAGATACAACAAATAGGTGCTTCAAGATTGAAAATGTAAACACTGGGGACGATTGGACATGTTACAGGACCAAACCATGAGTATGATTACCAATGCAGACCCATATTACATTCAAAAATTTCTAATATATGTCTACAAATATATGCAAGTAACACGCTGCAATGGTAATATGCAGATATATGTGCATGAAATAATATCAACCACGTGATACAATAATAATTTATCAGTGGCACAAATACAGCCAAGTAAGAAAACATTTTTTTAGGGGTCGGGATGTGGACGTGGCACCAGGACCATACACTCTGGCAGGTATGATGTGCATTTAAGTTAATGGTTAAATCTGTAGCTGTAATTTAAGTGTAATATATTTTTGTGCCTAAAATAGAAAATCAACAATCTTTACATGAAATGCTTATTCTTCAAAAATTCAATTTGCTCAAATCTAGAAACAGACCTTTAACTCGTAAGGGATCAATGATTCATGCTGCTTGCACCAAATTGTTACCCTTCCATCAGCATGGTGCAACAGAATTTTGGGTTCCTTTGAAAAGGACTTTTTATTTCTTATCCAGGGGAGTCTTGCTTTTCTTTCCCTGTTATACTAGTCGTCTGCAGTTATAGGTTATCCAGGCAAAGAAACTGTAGTGAATTTTGACACTGTACGCTACATTTATGTGCCGCCCCGCAACAGCCGACGGGTTGCTCGGATCTGAATCCGCAGTGGCTCGAGGGGTCTCCGGACCCGAGGTGGGATCGCGCGGCCGCTCGAAATAAAAAAGGGGGAAAAGATATTTACAAAAGGTGGGTGAAAGGATTGGATAGTGTTCGTGATGCCACCCACGGGTCATGGTATGGCGAGATACCACCGCTGCTGCGTTTGGGGGAGAGCGCCCGGGAGCGATGGGATGGCAGCTCGTGATGTTAACCCCTCCGTGGGCAGGGGAATGGTGTCCCGGGGCTCGGTGATGGTTGGCTGGGGACCCGTCGGGAGTAGAGGGGCACAATGTACTAACACAGTCCAGAGATGCTGACACTGACACCGGGTAAACCAAAGTCCTGAATGCCTTGCAATCTTTGGGTGAGCACGCTGGGTCCGTGCCCTTTTGGCGTTGCTGGTTGGTCTGAAGTCTTGTCCCTTGGCACTGTGTTTAGTTTGTGTGGATCTCTTTTGCCTGAAACTACTCGGGTCCCGCTCACCTGCATGGATAGCAAGGTGAGCCTGCTCTCAGGGTTCACGCTTGGGATTTTCTGGACGGATTTGGGAAGTCCTATTCCCCTCGTTGCGCTAGTACCCCGATTCTGGAGCGGGTGGAGAATGGTTTGTGAAGATTCCGTCCTCGCGAGGTGAATTACTGGCCTGCATAAAGCTCCTTCCCAGTCTAGGGTCTGCGTATGCCACCGTGCCCTGGCCCCTGCCCGGTTGTAGCACAAGGCCGCTGGTCTGCCCTCTGTGGCAGTACCGTGCCCGCTGTCACTACCCCTTGCGACCAGGGTTCCAGCTCCTTCCAGGCCAGGCCAACGTCTGGCACCTGGGTAAGGTACAGGAGCCCAGCTCCACAGTGTGACCTTGTCTTGTCACCGCTCACTGACACCCTCTGTCTACTACTGACACTTCTGTCCCTCCTTCTACCATCCCTCCATCTGGGTGGCTCTATTCCCCTCAGGCCGCCCAATGGGTGTTTGGTGGGTGTGGTGCAGAGTGTTCCTCAGGATTTGTGTATACCTGTTCTTAGCAACACCAAAGGGACAGAACCCGTAACCAAGGAGAAACAGGTACCATGTAGAAGGGCAGATTGCACGGCACCCTTGTGACGACCTGATAGGACAGGGCGTCACATTCCCCCTTGGTTAAAAGTAGCTCGTCCGCGAGCTACAGGACACCAAGCATTTATTAAACTTGAAAAGGAAAAAACGGGTTAGCATGAATAACATTTATCCAACAGGTTCATCCCACATTAGGGAGGCTCTTTTTCTTAAACGTTACCAAACTAGAGTTCATCTGCCAACAGGGGGACGCCACCGGTTTTGATGGCAGCGGGGACTCAACCTGCCCCGTTGCAGTCCCTTCCTGCGACAGTCCAGTCCCAACGACCCGGATCCCAATAACCCCCCACCCAAATAACCTGTTTCCCCTGGAAACCTAAATGGGTGTCACGTCCCCACCGGAGTCCGCTCCTGCGACTTATGCTCCGATCGCCAGATGACGCCATGTTCCCACCATGGATAGTGCTGGTGATGGGAGAGGAGTCGGTGCCCGAGGTTCTGCGGAGCACAGGCTCCGCTCAACCACTAGGCTGGGTTTCCCTGGAACCTGCAGTACCACTGGCTGACTGTAGGTGGCGTGTGTCTACCGGCTGAAGTGGCCAACATTCACCTGCAGCCTATGGGAAGACACCACACCCTTCATATTCCCCCTCCTGTCACATGACCACTGCCAGTGATAGTTCTGTTCTCCTGGCTCATGTGCTGTTTGTATTGTGATTCCTGTGCGCTGACCTTGCTTGTTGTTTGACTACCCTCCTGCCTGTCGTTTTTGTACCTTGCTGCCAGTTCCGGATTTGACCCCTGCTTTGTCTCCTCACTACGCCCTTGCCTGCCAATTCTGTTCCTGTTTTACATTTCCTGGATTTTGACCCTGCCTGACGACCACGGACTACAGTCTACCACAGGTAGCGATCTCTGAGGCTCTGTGTAATTCCAAATCCCTGTATAGGGGTTAAAGGGTTGCAGAGTTCTTGGGGTCCTGCTTTATGAGTGGCTTTTCTCTAGATTCCCCTTACAGCCAGTCTGAGTCTGTGGCTCCTATCAGGCATTACATTGGGTCCTTGGCCGGGTTAAGGTCCCGGGATGTGTCAGATGACTCTTGTGGCACAGGAGGTGCAATTATGTACAAGACACAAGTTTGTGTTGGTCACGCAGTCCTGTGACAGTGGTCCATTTTTACTTAATTATTAAAACATCGAAGTTCCTGAAAAAGTCGACAAAGTCCATGTACCGGTTGTACACTTGTAGCAAATCTAAAGGAAAATCAGGTTACTTTCCCGTTTAATTAAAACCGTTTCATTAAGGCACACATTTTCTAGCAGTTTCTATATGGAAAACAACAAACTGAAAAATAACAAACGAAAACACCGATACCTAACAGTTCTATGGCTACGTTAACTTTTGCCCAGAGCAACCTGGCGACTGTTGCCCTCTGCGCCGTCCCCCACCGGGGCCTCCTGGTGACATGTGCCAGCATGCACCTCTCAAGACCTTGATGGCCTCTTCCCTAGAACAAAGAGTGGGAAAGAAGTTCAACAAGGAGGGCGCAATCTACCTACAAGAACTTGGTCGCCACCTTCCATCAGGGGCCCTATTGTTGGCCCCTACAGCCTCCTCATTTGTACACTGAGGACGTTCAACCAAAGTGGCGGTGTTGCAACTTTAGAAATACAGGCTCCGGTCCCTTTAATGCTGGGCGCCTCCTGGACACATCCTTGCATAGCGTCCCGATAAACTGCAGCGACGGCAAATGGGTACTACTTCAACTTCCATGTCGCCAGCGGAGATCTCCTCATCTGAAGTGGACTCTACTTCCATTTCCATGATCTCTAACGCCAGCAGGGCTCATGACGGCAACCTCATTTTGCGGCCGTTTCCTCCATAACGTGGCACCCATACTGCTTCTGGGGTGCTGGAACTGGAATCTCCTTCGATTATCTCCTCCGGTTCCGAGTCCATGGCAACTGGGTCAATCTGGCAAGAAATCTTGGACTGGTCACCGCATTCGGGGGCCACAGGATCCGCTGCCGGTGGTGCAGGCAGCATCCCAGGGTGAGCCAGGGCAGGGGGCAGAGGCGGCGGCGGACAAGGGCTTGCCATGAGCGGGGGTGGCCCGGATCCCTCAGCCGCATTGGCCAGACCAGTGAAATCAACAGGGACTGGGTGACTGCCTATCCGCCCCACACGTGGGTCTTCATTCTTATGGGTTCGCACTGCCGCGGCTGCTCGCTGCATCTCCCTCTGCTTAGCCGTTCTCAGGGTTCACGCTTGGGATTTTCTGGACGGATTTGAGAAGTCCTATCCCCCTCGTTGCGCTAGTACCCCGATTCTTTAGCGGGTGGAGAACGGTTCATGAAGATTCCGTCCTTGTCGGGTGAATTACTGGGCTGCATAAAGCTCCTTCCCAGCCTAGGTTCCGCGTACTCCGCCGTGCCCTGGCCCCTGCCCGGTTGTAGCACAAAGCCGCCAGTCTGCCCTCCATGGCAGTACCGTGCCCCCTGTCACTACCCCCTGCGACCGGGGTTCCAGCTCCTTCCAGGCCAGGCCAACGTCTGGCACCTGGGATAGGTACAGGAGCCCAGCTCCGCAGCGTGACGTTGTCTTGTCACTACTCACTGACACCCTCTGTCTACTACTGACACTTCTGTCCCTCCTTCTACCATCCCTCCATCTGAGTGACCCTATTCCCCTCAGGCCGCCCAATGGGTGTTTGGTGGGTGTGGTGCAGAGTGTTCCTCAGAATTTGTGTACACCTGTTCTTAGCAACACCAAAGGGACAGGACCCGTAACCAAGGAGGAGCAGCTACCATGCAGAAGGGCAAATTGCACGGCACCCTTGTGACAACCTAATAGGCCAGGGCATTTACATATCTATGATTCATGGCCCAGCTTGGACTTACAGGCACGAATTAGGCTGCCAATTTGTGGTCAGGACACCCGTGGCCAGTCTATGCATTACGGTTCACACTGAACCCTGACACACAAAGGTGTGAATCCAAACCTTGTTGAAGCACCAGACTTGTATTTAGCTGCTTTCTTGACTGTGTGTCAGGATGACTCGTGACATCCTCCTTTGACGCCTTATGTCGACGACTTGTTTGTGTCCACAGAAAAGTTGATAGTATATGATGGTTTTTAAGACTTCTTTGGGTGTCCAATAACACTTACAAAAGATTTTTTCAGCACTGGTAAAAAGAAAAAACTGAATAATTTGCTGTAAGTTGTACATAGCAGAATAACAATTTGACATTCAAAGTTTAGGTAATTTTCTTGCTATTCTACAACCATTTCAATATTGTAGTGGAGGGGAACTCCAAGTCATGAGATCAGTCTCAACTTTCTATTACTATTTATAAGCTTCCTGTCTGTGACGTTAACTGAAAACACTTCTGACCTCTTAAGATTCACATGCTTGCTAATCTCTTCAGCTGTTCATATATTTCATGCATATCATTAAGTGAAATTCAAAATGCAAAATAAGAAAAATGGGCACCTAGTAGCATAGCTAGCGGATGTTCAGGATTTGTACTTACACGGTGGAGACCACCACTCTCCACAGGGATCCATTGGCTCACTCCTGATGCACGATTATATCACCATCATATTGGGGGCATTACTGCTTTTTAGGGCCACTCAGGAAAACACTATTTGGACACCGAAGGAGCATTAAGTATGGTGCTAAAAATGTGACAAGTGAAATGTGTTTGAATGGAAAACTCAGACCAGTTGGAACTGAAGTCTAGATCTGATGGCAACGATAGGAAAAGAGAAATTCTCTCATCAGAAAAGGGACTGGACTGTACTGTAATATAGTCTGCTGAACTTATATCGACCATAATAACTTCATATAGTCAACATATATAATTAGTCTTTGTATATTAAATTTAATTTAGTAATAGGAGTGTGATCTGCTGGTTACCCACCATCCGTACTGTAATTGGTATGCACCAACTTAGTTGTAAACATGGTTACCTTGTGTAGGGGCCCATTCAAATTAATTTGTCCCTTCTGCACTGAACACTTAGCTACACTTCTGTATACACTATATTGAAAAGATTATTTGGACGCCTACTTATTACCCCTACAGGAACTCTTTTAACACTAGAACTACTGAGGTAGTCATTTTGACTACTTTGCACCATGTATTTCTATATAGGTGTCACGAGTCCAGTAGTTCTAGTGTTAATACCCAATTCAAAATCCATAGACATCTTGCAGCTTTAACATCTTCTACTGCTCTAGGAACATGTTCTACAAGATTTCTGAATGTGTCTGGGAATTTTTGTAATTTCATACAGGAGAACATTTGTGAGGTCAGACACTGATGTTGGACAAGTTTCCAGTCTCCGTTCTAGTTTATCCCAAAGGTGTGTATTCAATGATTTTGAAGTCAGGGGGCTCTATGTGGACTAGTTCTGTTCTTCCACATCAAACTCATATACAAAAGGAACCACAGCCACACCATGATTTACCAGACATATGTATAGATAATAACCATCATAGTATGCATAAGGTCCTGGATGGAGACTGAGGATAAGTCGTAATTGATAGCAAGCGAAGAGAAAACACACGACCAAAATCCAAAGTGCAAAAGTGAGATCTTTATTAGCATAGGGGTAGGTGCGGGGCGGCACAGTGCAAGTGAGGGCACGGACAATCAATCAATCACCATAATATACAGACAATTAGTCAAGTAAATAATATATCCATATTAGAATCACATAACCTCAGTCATTATGCATGTAAGAAACAAATTGATGATTTGTACTAGATAAATAGAGAAATATAAATGTCAACAGGCAAGAATGCATCACCAAAAGGAGGGAAAAATTACCCACATATCCCATGCGTCAGGGTACCCAATTGATTGCGGTATATTAGTTCCAAAAACCGTAGTTACAAAAACACTTTTTTGAAATTCAAGGGAACCCCAGAAAAATGCATATTAATAATAAAATCTTGCGATGCACATAGCCTGTATTAACACCAATTTGTAAACTGACACAATAAGCATTATTGACAGATTGTGATCATATCTGATGGTCATATGATGCACATAAAGAGTAAATGGACATATACGTACAACATCAACCAGAGAGAGCTATACCATTATGTATGATAGAGGAAAAAACCTTTTCTTCATGTTTTATCAGTGTGGGTCCCCAATCCAGTATTAAATGGTATGACTAATATAGCTGTAATACCCATATACAAGGGGAAACTTCCACAAACCGTAATAGTTATCTGATATAGCACTATACCTGGAAGAGTTGGTGGTCAGTGGGTGTTGTCCGCGTCCTTCCCGACGGCCGTTTCGGCTAGAAGCCTTCGTCAGGGGGCGTGGACGAAGGCTTCTAGCCCCTGACGAAGGCTTCTAGCCGAAACGGCCGTCGGGAAGGACGCGGACAACACCCACTGACCACCAACTCTTCCAGGTATAGTGCTATATCAGATAACTATTACGGTTTGTGGAAGTTTCCCCTTGTATATGGGTATTACAGCTATATTAGTCATACCATTTAATACTGGATTGGGGACCCACACTGATAAAACATGAAGAAAGGTTTTTTCCTCTATCATACATAATGGTATAGCTCTCTCTGGTTGATGTTGTACGTATATGTCCATTTACTCTTTATGTGCATCATATGACCATCAGATATGATCACAATCTGTCAATAATGCTTATTGTGTCAGTTTACAAATTGGTGTTAATACAGGCTATGTGCATCGCAAGATTTAATTATTAATATGCATTTTTCTGGGGTTCCCTTGAATTTCAAAAAAGTGTTTTTGTAACTACGGTTTTTGGAACTAATATACCGCAATCAATTGGGTACCCTGACGCATGGGATATGTGGGTAATTTTTCCCTCCTTTTGGTGATGCATTCTTGCCTGTTGACATTTATATTTCTCTATTTATCTAGTACAAATCATCAATTTGTTTCTTACATGCATAATGACTGAGGTTATGTGATTCTAATATGGATATATTATTTACTTGACTAATTGTCTGTATATTATGGTCATTGATTGATTGTCCGTGCCCTCACTTGCACGGTGCCGCCCCGCACCTACCCCTATGCTAATAAAGATCTCACTTTTGCACTTTGGATTTTGGTCGTGTGTTTTCTCTTCGTTCACATCAAACTCATGCCTATTATGAACAGAAAAGGACAATCCACAAACTGTTGGAGGCATACAATTGTCCAAAATATCTTTGTATGCTGAGGTATTAAGACTTATCTTCACTGTAACTGAAGGACCTCTAACAACTTTTGAAAAATAACCCCATTACCTTATCCCTCTTCCATTAATCTTTCTAGTTGGCACAATGCCAGCAGGTAGGTAACTTTCTCCTGGCATACACCAAACCCCACCAAACCAAAACCAAATGTACCTCTTTAATGAATCAGGCATCATTGACTACAGCATGCCCCCAGATCCTTGTCTTGATGAATCAAGTCCTTCTCTCAAAAACCTTCACGTATTTCCTCCCTCTACTAACCTAGCTATATCCCATATAACAATTTATGTGGGTGTTCCAACCATAACTCCCAAGCAGCACGCTTTTAATTTGATGTCACATTTGACACAGAACTTTTTTAGTCCTTATATCCAATCACTCACTCGATCATATCACCTGCATCTAAAAATATCTCCAGATTCTAACCTTTTCTCATCTTTTAAGCTGCAAAAGCTTTTACTTTTACTGGCACTCTTATTCATTCTCGTTTGGACTACTTCAATTCTCGACTGATTGGTCACCTACTTACTATCATAATGTGGTTGTGGGATAGCAGAGGTGTATCTAGCCTTTCTGGCACCTGGGGCAAAAATTGTGTTTGGCGCCCCCCTCCCGTCCGCAGTTTGGGTAGTTGTCATGTGACCGCGCATTCATAAATGATTTGCACAGTTAGCAGCGTGGAGACAAGCTGCCCTTCCTAACACTTTCAATGTTCAATGAAAGAGGAGCTAATTGTCGCATGACCAAATATGAAAATTGCATATGCGTGGAGTGGAAATGTGATGACTGCTGGAACCAGAATGCAGAGCTGAATCCTGATAGGGAGTGTATGACATGCTATTAAGATTGGGCTACACTGCTTTATTTTCTAACTAAAGGGGTTGTTGTCCAAGTTTATGTTGAAAGTCTGCAGTCATTCTAGGTGACTGCAGATTTCTGAATTCTCATAACCATGCTCTGCACACTTTTAGGATTCTCCCATGCCAGTGGCAAGAGTGCACGAAAATGTGATCACTATCAGTAGACCGAGCAGATCCAGAATTAAGCACTCCGGCCGTCTGCTGTCACCGCTGGACCCAATCCAATCGGACATTGATGACATCCTAAGGATAGGTCATAAATGCTAAAGTAGTGGCAACCTCTTTAACATAGCCTTGTGTAACATAATCTTACAAGTTCTAAATTGCTACTTGTGTACAGAAATAGAACTAATAACAGCACAGGTATACAGGTACACCATCAGAGGTACAGAAATAGGTAATTAAAACCCTCATCACAGAAACACAGCATCACAAACATCAGCAGTACAGAATTTCTTCACCAGAACCACCAGCGATACATAAATTCACCACCAGAACCACCAGCAGTACAGAAATTCCTCACCAGAACCACCAGCAGTACAGAGATTCCTCACCAGAGCCATCAGCAGTACAGAAATACATCCATATAACCTTATCAGTACAGAAATACAGCATTAAAGCACTGATCAGTACAAAAAAACATCACCAGAACTACCAGCAGTACATGGTACATCAATTGTAATTTCAGGTCAGACCCATATACATTTGCATGAACCTACAACTTTCAGTACATCCTTAACAATGGTATAAAGAGATACTGGGAGTTGTCATCAGTAGTGATGAGCGAGCATGCTTGTAACTACTCGGTACTCGCACGAGTATCGCTGTACTCGGGCTGCTCGGTGGGGACCGAGTAATCTCGCGATACTCGTGCTGTACTCGTGGTCTTCATCCCTGCATGTTGGCGCTCTTTTGAGAGCCAGCCCTCATGCAGGGATTGGCTGGCAGACCACTGCAATGCCACAGCCCTGTTAGTTGTGGAATTGCAGTGATTGGCCGGCCTGCACAGCGTGACCGAGCCTTTATACCGGCCGGCGCGCTGTGCTCTGCTCACAGCTATCCAGACAGTGAGTGCAGGGAGAGTGTCGCTGATTCAGGGAAAGCTTTGCGGCCCTTTATAGCTTTTTCAGTTGCAGGGCTGCAAACAGTGTGACCAAAAGTCCTTCTCAGGACTATTCTAGTTGTATACAGGCAGGCAGGGTATAGCCAGGTCGGAGTACAGTAGCAGAGTCCTTCTCAGGACTATTGTTGCTATATACAGGCAGGGTATAGCCAGGTCTGAATACAGGCTAGTGACCAGAAGAGTCCTTGTCAGGACTATTGTACCAGTATACAGGCAGGCAGGCAGGCAGGGTATATATAGCCATTCCTAGTGGTGACCGTATACCAGCCTTCATCATATCTGGGGCTGGTGTACACAGTCTAAAACAGTCCAGATAGTGTCTGACTTGTCTGTAATTGTCGCTCCCCAAAAAAACCTGTTAGGTTCTTATTGCGTCCGTGCTTGGTTTGTAAAACCGCACGTGTGTGCCTGTCGGTGGCAGCGTACAGGTGCACTTGTGTGCAATTTCCACAAACTTTGATATAACGCACAAGTAGTGAATATACACGTCAGCACAGCATTGCAAAATGCGCAAGGGCATTGGCAAGGAACAAGGAAGTGGACGTGATGGTGGTGCAGGCAGAGGCCGAGGTCATGGGCAAGCTCTAATTTCGCCACAACAAAGGGCCACATCTAGTCGCTCGCACGTCCTGTCCCAAATTCTTGGGGACCGCAGCAGTACACCGCTCTTGAACCAAGACCAGTGTCAACAGGTTGTTAGTTGGATAGCAGATAATGCTTCCAGTCAGATTGGCACCACCACAAACACTCTGTCTTCCACACGGTCAAGTGTCAGTAGCCGTGATACTGCACCGCACATTTCTGAACCTGATCCTCCTTCCTACCACCAGGCTGAGTACACGTCCTCCTCGGACATTAATGATCCCACACTTGGACACTCGGAAGAGCTGTTCACGTTTCCATTCACACATTCTGGCCTCTCGCCAGCTCATATTGAAGTGGGTCATGAGGAGATCGTCTGTACAGATGGCCAAATATTTGAGCAGCCACGTTCTCACGAAGTTGGCAACGTGTCTCAACAAGTGGTGGACGATGATGAGACACAATTGTCAGGAAGTCAGGAGGAGGAGCAGGGTGCGGAAGAGGAAGACGACGTGGTGGATGATCCAGTAACTGACCCAACCTGGCAGGAGGATATGCAGAGCGAGGACAGCAGTGCACAGGGGGAGGGAGGCGTAGCATCACAACAGGCAGTAAGAAGCAGAGTGGTGGCCCCAGGCAGAAGTCAGGCAACCGTTCCCCGGAACAACACGACGACACAAGGTGCCTGTACAAATGTTAGGTCTTCCCGAGTCTGGCAGTTTTTTAAGTTGGATCCAGATGATTCAAAAAAGGCCATTTGCAACACCTGCCGTGCCAGCATCAGCAGGGGTACCAAAACTAGCAGCCTGACCACCACCAGCATGATCAGGCACATGTCAGCCAAGCACCCGACTTTGTGGGAAGTACAACAGAGTCGAGGAGCAGTGCTTGCTGATGTCACTGCTACGTCTTCGCTGGTTGTGCATGCGAGCCAATCCCCTGTCCATGCTGCCTGCGAACAAGCCTCCTCCACTCCTGCACCTGCAGTTGCCTACGCAGAAAGAACACCATCATCAAGCACGTCCTTGTCCCAGCGCAGCGTTCAGTTATCCATTCAGCAAACCTTTGAACGCAGGCGCAAATACACTGCCAACACCCCACATGCCACAGTTCTAAATGCTAACATTTCGTGACTGCTTGCGCTGGAAATGTTGCCTTTTAGGCTGGTGGAGACAGAAGCATTCCGTGACCTGATGGCGGCAGCTGTCCCACGTTACTCGGTCCCCAGCCGCCACTATTTCTCCCGGTGTGCCGTCCCCGCGTTGCATAACCACGTGTCACAAAACATCACACGTGCCCTGAACAACGCTGTTTCACCCAAGGTCCACCTAACCACAGACACGTGGACAAGTGCTTGTGGGCAAGGGCGCTACATCTCGTTGACGGCACACTGGGTTAATATTGTGGAAGCTGGGACCCAGTCTGAGCGAGGGACGGAACACGTCCTTCCCACACCAAGGTTTGCAGGCCCTACCTCAGTCAGTGTTTCACCCACACTCTACAGCTCCGGAATGTCATGCTCTTCAGCCTCCTCCTCCTCCTGCGCATCCTCATCCACTGTACCCTCCACACCAGTCACAAGCTGGAAGCACTGCAGCACTGCCTCGGCGAAGCGGCAACAGGCTGTGCTGAAGCTAATCTGCATAGGTGACAAACCCCACAATGCAGAAGAGCTGTGGACAGCTCTGAAACAGCAGGCAGATCACTGGCTCACACCTCTGAACCTAAAGCCAGGAAAGGTCGTGTGTGACAATGGCCGGAACCTGGTGGCGGCTTTGAGGCGAGGTCAGCTGACACATGTTCCATGCGTGGCCCATGTGCTCAACCTCGTGGTTCAGCGGTTTGTAAAGTCATACCCAGAGCTGTCTGATCTGCTGGTAAAAGTTCGCCGCCTGTCTGCACATTTTCGAAAGTCACCTACTGCTTCAGCCGGCCTTGCCGGCTTTCAGCGCAGTTTGCATCTTCCGGCTCACAGACTGGTGTGTGATGTCCCCACGCGTTGGAATTCAACTCTGCACATGTTGGTCAGGATATGTGAGCAGAAGAGGGCAGTTGTTGAGTACCTGCATCACCTAAGTCGTCGGGAAATGGTTCAAATTCCACACATAACACCTGAGGAGTGGAGATGGATGTCAGACCTATGTACCATCCTCCAAAACTTTGAGGACTCCACCAAGATGGTGAGTGGTGATGACGCCATTATTAGCGTCACCATACCGCTACTCTGCCTTCTAAAACGGTCTCTGCTGAAAAACAAACATGATGCATTGCAGGCGGAGCGCGATGAGTTGCAGCAAGAAACAGTAGTGGGTGTGGGTGATGATAACACACAGCCCAGCCTCGTCTCATCACAACGTGCAGTGGAGGACTATGACGAGGAGGAGGATGAAGACATGGAGCAACTCTCCGGCCAAATTGAGGATATGACATGCACACCAGTCATATCCTCGGTTCAGCGTGGCTGGCCAGAGGACAGGGTAGATGAGGAGGAGGAGGAGGAGGACAGCATGTTCAGTCATCTTGTTGGTCAGGCTACTGAAGTCCTGGCTGTTAAGAGTCTGGCGCACATGGCTGACTTTATGGTAAGCTGCCTGTCTCGTGACCCTCGCGTTAAGAACATCTTGGCCGACAATCATTACTGGTTGGTAACACTGTTAGACCCACGCTACAAGGAGAACTTTTTGTCTCTTATTCCCGTGGAGGAGAGGTCAACCAAAATGCAGCAGTTCCGGAAGGCCATAGTCACGGAAGTAGGCAAAGCATTCCCCTCACAAAACGCTAGCGGCATAGGTCAGGAATCAGTGGACAACCGAGGCGTACAGCCGAGAGAGGCACAAGTCCAATCCGCCAGAGGTAGGGGAACAGTCTTTAAGATGTGGGGCAGTTTTCTCAGCCCCTCACGTACCACAGCCCCTGAGGTGCGGGGTAGTGCCACAAGAAATCCTAAGTTTGCCCAGATGCTGAAGGAGTACCTTGCAGATCGAACAACTGTACTCCGACATTCCTCTGTGCCTTACAATTATTGGGTATCCAAGCTGGACACGTGGCATGAATTGGCTCTCTACGCCTTGGAAGTCCTGGCCTGCCCTGCCGCTAGCGTTTTGTCAGAGCGTGTTTTTAGTGCCGCAGGTGGAATCATTACAGATAAACGCACCCGCCTGTCAACTGAAAATGCTGACAGGCTGACTCTGATCAAGATGAACAAGGGTTGGATTGGGCCAGACTTCACCACACCACCAGCAAATGAGAGCGGAATTTAAAGTTTGCCATGTACCTCCACTCACCCATGGGTACACACTTCTGGACTTTGGATAATCACTGGACTGCTCCTCCTTCTCCTCATGCGCCACCATGATGACCGTTACAAATTGCAATACTTAGGCCTTTGTTTCAGGTATACCCCCAGTGGTAAATTTTTTCGCCCATTCTTTGCAGAATGGACATTACAACGACAGGAGACCCGCTCCTTTGCAATGGGAACAATGTTTTGAGGCCCTCATGCACGTCTCTACCCAGGGACAATGTGGAGCCTCCCAATTTTTGGCTGCCCTGCCTAAGGGCTATACTATAATACACCCACTTCCTGACAATGGACACTTAATGTTTTGAGGCCCTCATGCACGTCTCTACCCAGGGACAACGTGGAGCCTCCCAATTTTTGGCTGCCCTGCCTAAGGGCTATACTATAATACACCCACTTCCTGACAATGGACACTTAATGTTTTGAGGCCCTCATGCACGTCTCTACCCAGGGACAACGTGGAGCCTCCCAATTTTTGGCTGCCCTGCCTAAGGGCTATACTATAATACACCCACTTCCTGACAATGGACACTTAATGTTTTGAGGCCCTCATGCACGTCTCTACCCAGGGACAACGTGGAGCCTCCCAATTTTTGGCTGCCCTGCCTAAGGGCTATACTATAATACACCCACTTCCTGACAATGGACACTTAATGTTTTGAGGCCCTCATGCACGTCTCTACCCAGGGACAACGTGGAGCCTCCCAATTTTTGGCTGCCCTGCCTAAGGGCTATACTATAATACACCCACTTCCTGACAATGGACACTTAATGTTTTGAGGCCCTCATGCACGTCTCTACCCAGAGACAACGTTGAGCCTCCCAATTTTTGGCTGCCCTGCCTAAGGGCTATACTATAATACACCCACTTCCTGACAATGGACACTTAATGTTTTGAGGCCCTCATGCACGTCTCTACCCAGGGACAACGTGGAGCCTCCCAATTTTTGGCTGCCCTGCCTAAGGGCTATACTATAATACACCCACTTCCTGACAATGGACACTTAATGTTTTGAGGCCCTCATGCACGTCTCTACCCAGGGACAACGTGGAGCCTCCCAATTTTTGGCTGCCCTGCCTAAGGGCTATACTACAATAGACCCACTTCCTTCCAATGGGCACTTCAGGTTTACAGGCCCTCATGCACGTCTCTATCCAGGGACAACGTGGAGCCTCCCAATTTTTGGCTGCCCTGCCAAAGGGCTATACTACAATAGACCCACTTCCTTCCAATGGGCACTTCAGGTTTACAGACCCTCATGCACGTCTGTATGCAGGGGCATTGGTGAACCTCACAATTTTGGACTGCCCTGGCAAAGGAAAATACTACAAAGACTCACTTCCTCAAAATGGGCACATTAGACTCAAGAGGCCTTCATGTACGTCTCTTCTCAGGGACATCGGAGTGCCACACAATGTTTTCACGTAAAATCTTTCATGTATTAATCTCAAAAAGTAACATACACCAGCTCTATCTCACTATTGGGTATGTGCCCTTAACATTTCCGCCATGAAAAATCATTTTGGGGTCATTTTGGAAGGTTTTCTGGTGAGTCCGTAAAAATGGCGTAAAACGCGGACAAAATTGTTCACAGCTGTGACTTTTCAGTGATAAATGCTTCAAGGGGTCTTCCCCATGCTGTTGCCATGTCATTTGAGCACTCTTCTGAGACTTTTGTGACATTTTTAGGGTTTCTCCATGCTGCCGGGGGGTCATTTCACAAAAATACTCGGGTCTCCCATAGGATAACATTGGGCTCGTTGCTCGGGCCGAGTACACGAGTATCTTGGGAGGCTCGGCCCGAGCTTCGAGCACCCGAGCTTTTTAGTACTCGCTCATCACTAGTCATCAGTCATCTTCAGTCTGCGGTCATACATGAACCTCAGTACTGATCAGAATTAGTCAGAATCGTAAATCATTTACATCTAAGTACCCTATAGATGAAGTTGTTTTTGATACAAGTCATCTCTTTCTTTACTTCATCTTGTCAAGACACCATGATGACTTTTTACATTCACAGGACATCTCTGCAGACTTCCTTTTCTCCAGCCTTCTGCAGCACATCCCAACATGAAACCTTTAAAAATAGCGGAATGATCATAATGCTCCTATATAAAAATATCTGCCCTACATTGTGCCCCTGAATAAATAATTGCCCCTCACTTTGTTCTCTGCACAAAATATGGCTCACACACTGTGCCTCTAATGGTACATGCCCTCCACATTGCCCTTTCCTTTCCATACCATGCCCCCTCTTCACACTGTCTTCTATACTGTGTCCCCCTATACTGCTCAGTCTTTATACTGTACCCCCTCATCACACACCCCTCCTCGATATGGCCTCACACTGCTTCCCCCAAGATGTCCCATCTCCATACCCCCCACTGCCCAGTCTCTATTTTGTGTCCCCTTACATTTTTCCATTCAATACTGTCTCTTCACTACCTTCACACTCATTCCCCATCACTCTCCATATTGTGTCCTCATACATTTCTTCTTCGTTCCCCATTCTGCCTGCTTACTCCCCATACCATGTACTCAAAATTTCCCTCTTGCTCACATATAGTCCTGAAATTCCTCATACTGTGTCCTCAAAATTTATTTTCCCCATTTGCTCCCCATACTCTGTCCGTATGCACTCCCCTTTCCTCTCAAAACTATGCCTATATACATTCCCCCCTTCATATTCTCTCCCCATACTGTCTGTATATATACAGTACATCCCCCTTCACCACCCTCTCTCCCCATACTTTGTGGCCATAAATACATTCTAACCTCCTCACCGTCTCTCCCCATGCCATATTGTGTTGCCATATAAACAATCCCCCCACCCTCTCTCCCCATACTGTGTGGCCATATATACTTCCCCCTCCCCACCCATTCTGTGTGGCCATATATACTTTCCATTCCCCCACCCTCTCTCCCCATACTGTGTGTCCATATATACCTTCCTCTCCCCACCCTCTCTATCTATACAGTGTGGCTATATATAGTATACTTCCTCCTCCCCATCCATACTGTGTGGCCATATACACTTCTTCCTCCCCACCCATACTGTGTGGCCATATACACTTCCTCCTCCCCACCCATTCTGTGTGGCCATATATAATTCCCATTCTCCACCCATACTGTGTGGCCATATATTCTTGCCCCTTGTAAATAACTAATGAACGAATAAAGTTATGTTAAAACCAAGCACACCATTGTTTTTCTTGTAAAATTCTCAATAAGTTGGATGTGTTACATGACCCTCTTCCCATTGGAAAAAATAAAGTTGGATCCAAAATAGCCGACTTCAAAATTGCCGCCATGATCACCACCCATCTTGAGAAGTTTCCCCTCTCCCATATACTAATTAGCCACAAACAGGAAGTTGATATCACCAACCTTTCCCATTTTATTTAGGTGCATCCATATATATATATATACAGTTAGGTCCAGAAATATTTGGACAGTGACACAACTTTCGCGAGTTGGGCTCTGCATGCCACCACATTGGATTTGAAATGAAATCTCTACAACAGAATTCAAGTGCAGATTGTAACGTTTAATTTGAAGGTTTGAACAAAAATATCTGATAGAAATTGTAGGAATTGTACACATTTCTTTACAAACACTCCACATTTTAGGAGGCCAAAAGTAATTGGACAAATAAACCAAACCCAAACAAAATATTTTTATTTTCAATATTTTGTTGCGAATCCTTTGGAGGCAATCACTGCCTTAAGTCTGGAACCCATGGACATCACCAAACGCTGGGTTTCCTCCTTCTTAATGCTTTGCCAGGCCTTTACAGCCGCAGCCTTCAGGTCTTGCTTGTTTGTGGGTCTTTCCGTCTTAAGTCTGGATTTGAGCAAGTGAAATGCATGCTCAATTGGGTTAAGATCTGGTGATTGACTTGGCCATTGCAGAATGTTCCACTTTTTTGCACTCATGAACTCCTGGGTAGCTTTGGCTGTATGCTTGGGGTCATTGTCCATCTGTACTATGAAGCGCCGACCGATCAACTTTGCGGCATTTGGCTGAATCTGGGCTGAAAGTATATCCCGGTACACTGCAGAATTCATCCGGCTACTCTTGTCTGCTGTTATGTCATCAATAAACACAAGTGACCCAGTGCCATTGAAAGCCATGCATGCCCATGCCATCACGTTGCCTCCACCATGTTTTACAGAGGATGTGGTGTGCCTTGGATCATGTGCCATTCCCTTTCTTCTCCAAAATTTTTTCTTCCCATCATTCTGGTACAGGTTGATCTTTGTCTCATCTGTCCATAGAATACTTTTCCAGAACTGAGCTGGCTTCATGAGGTGTTTTTCAGCAAATTTAACTCTGGCCTGTCTATTTTTGGAATTGATGAATGGTTTACATCTAGATGTGAACCCTTTGCATTTACTTTCATGGAGTCTTCTCTTTACTGTTGACTTAGAGACAGATACACCTACTTCACTGAGAGTGTTCTGGACTTCAGTTGATGTTGTGAACGGGTTCTTCTTCACCAAAGAAAGTATGCGGCGATCATCCACCACTGTTGTCATCCATGGACGCCCAGGCCTGTTTGAGTTCCAAAGCTCACCAGTCAATTCCTTTTTTCTCAGAATGTACCCGACTGTTGATTTTGCTACTCCAAGCATGTCTGCTATCTCTCTGATGGATTTTTTCTTTTTTTTCAGCCTCAGGATGTTCTGCTTCACCTCAATTGAGAGTTCCTTAGACCGCATGTTGTCTGGTCACAGCAACAGCTTCCAAATGCAAAACCATACACCTGTAATCAACCTCAGACCTTTTAACTACTTCATTGATTACAGGTTAACGAGGGAGACGCCTTCAGAGTTAATTGCAGCCCTTAGAGTCCCTTGTCCAATTACTTTTGGTCCCTTGAAAAAGAGGAGGCTATGCATTACAGAGCTATGATTCCTAAACCCTTTCTCCGATTTGGATGTGAAAACTCTCATATTGTAGCTGGGAGTGTGCACTTTCAGCCCATATTATATATATAATTGTATTTCTGAACATGTTTTTGTAAACAGCTAAAATAACAAAACTTGTGTCACTGTCCAAATATTTCTGGACCTAACTGTATATATATATATATACTAGCTGTACTACCCGGCTTCGCCCGGGTTAATAGCTGCTGTTAACAAAATAGAATGTATTAACATTCCCGGGATAGAATGTATAAATAGAATGTATTAACACCCGGGATAGTAACTGACTCTCTGTTTCTCTCCCATTCTCTGTCTGTCTCCCCCTCTGTATATATCTCTCTGTCTCTCTATCTTTCTCTGTCTGTCTCTTTCCCTGTCTCTCTCTCTCTTTGTCTGTCTGTCTCTTTCCCTGTCTACCTCTGACTGTCTCTGTCTCTTTCTCGGTCTGTCTCAATCTCTTTCCCTGTCTATCTATCTCTTTCCTTGTCTGTCTATCTATCTCTGTCACTTTCCCGTCTGTCTCTTTCACTGTCTGTCTCTTTCCCTTTTTCCCTGTCTATCAGTTTCCCTGTGTCTGTCTCTGTCTCTTTGTCTGTGTCTGTCTCTTTACCTGTCTGTGTCTGTCTCTTAACCTGTCTCTCTCTTTCCCTGTATCTCTCTTTCCCTGTCAGTCTGTTTCTTTGTCTGTGTCTGTCTCTTGTGTCTGTCTCTTACCCTGTCTATGTCTGTTTCTTACCCTGTCTGTGTCTGCCTCTTTCCCTGTCTGTGTCTGTCTCTTTCCCTGGCTGCATTGTGACACGCCAACATTCCATATAAGGGCGTGGCTGCGCATTCTTCTGAAGTTCTGGCTGCACTGTGGCTCCCAGCTCCATTCTCTTTAATGGAGGCAGGTTTTTTGGTGAATAACTGTAAAGGGCGGTGTTACAATTTCCCCTCAAAACATAGCCTATGACGCTCTTGGGGTCCAGAAGTGTGAGTGTGCAAAATTTTGTGGCTGTAGCTGCGACGGTGCGGATGCCAATCCCGGAAATACATACACACACACACACATACACACATTCTGTTTTATATATTAGATAGATATATGTATATATATATATATATAAAATAATAATTAATAATTAATAATTTTATTCATTTATATAGCGCTATTAATTCCACAGCGCTTTACATACATTGGCAACACTGTCCCCGTTGGGGCTCACAATCTAGAGTCCCTATCTGTATGTCTTACATATATATATTGTGAGACTGTGACCGGGGTTATCTATGACGGCCGGTATGTCTCGCCCCGGTTGTGCTCACTCCATGATAGAAAGTAAATCCACTATAGGGTTAATGCTGTTTCCTTACAGGCTGAAGGAAGGGTTAAATAGATTCAGGAACAAGGGCAGGTGTGCCGGGTGTGAGGGAGTGAAGAGAACTCCCTGAGTTTTCTGCTGGAGAGGCACATGTATTTTTGTTATGGACTTTTGTTTGGACATTAAAACCGTGTGCTGTGAACCTTAATGCCTGGATCCCGTGTCTTCTGCTGCGCAGCCGACCGTGCTACCTCACATATGGTGGAGAATCGGCGGGCATGACAGCCGGTGAGGTGTAGCATCCATCCCTGGTGACCCAGCAGCACATGTCCTGGATTCGAGCGGCTATACTACAGCCCAAACCCGGCGACACCATGGAGGACATACTAAAGCATTTGGCTCAGGCTAACGCACAACAGCAACAGACCAATGCACACCTGCTCCAATCCTTGCAAGTGCAGGAAAAAAAACTCCAAGAACAGATGGGTCAGGCCAATGCACGTCAGCAGCAATCCTTGCAAATGCAGGACAAAAGGCACCAAGAACAGATGGATCAAGCCAATGCACGTCAGCAGCAAGCCTTGCAATTGCAGGAAAAAAGGCACCAAGAACAGATGGTTCTCCTGGCCAAGTCGATTCGTGCCGGACCGGCAGCAACAACCCCAGGACCGGGTGACGACGGCAGCGTCCGGAAAGCGGTGAGACAAGCGTACCTGGACCTCTGTACTGAGGACGCCATTGACTATGTGACCCTGAAAGCCGAAATACTGGCTCGGTTGGGGGTGAATACCTATGTACGGGCTCAGCGGGTAAATCAGTGGTTCTATGAGGAAGCCAAACCCGTACGCTCCCAGGCCTATGACTTGTTGCACCTTGTAAAAAAGTGGTTGCAGCCTGACACTCTAAGCCCGGTGCAAATGGTGGAAAGGGTAGTAGTGGATCGTTTTGTGCGCACTTTACCCGTCACCGTTCAACGGTGGGTCGGACAGGGTGACCCGAGTACCCTGGACCAATTAGTGTCCCTGGTAGAGCGGCATGTGGCTACGCAGGACTTGATACGGGACACTGAGACTTTGCGTACCGCCCGTCGGTCCGGCCCCTCCAAGCCTAGGGCCAAGGACCCACCGCTGACAACGGTGCAGGAGTCCCCTACCGTCTCGTCTGAGGCCGCGGCCGCCATTCCTGAGGTCCGGAAGGTTCTGTACCCTAAACGACAACCCGTCAAGGGGGTTTCCGTCCCCATTAGATGTTGGCGGTGCCAGCGGGTGGGACATATGGAAGCCCAGTGTCCACTCACCACGGAGCCCATGGATTGTGGGGTTACCCGGCGGGGTTCAATGTATGCTCAGGTGGTGTGTACCGCTGACCTGGTCTCCCCAGAGACGGAGCCCCACTTGTGCCAAATACAGGTGAATGGATGTCCGGTTACAGGATTGTTGGATTCCGGAAGCTTAGTGACCCTTGTGCGATCCACCTTGAGGGCTAAAGTAAAGGCCACAGGACGCACCGTGGGGGTGGTTTGCATACATGGGGACCGCCGCGACTATCCCACGGGGATTGTCACCATCACAGCACCTTGCGGTCAGGTGCAACATGAGGTGGGACTTCTTAACACTCTTCCTTATGACGTGATCCTAGGAAGGGATCTGCCCTATTTTTGGACTTTATGGAGGGGACCCCCTAAGTCCCCTCAGATATTGGTCGGTCCGGGACCTGAGCCCTACAATCCTGAATCCGGGACACCTGCCGTAGGGGTCACCATGATAGGGACAGAGTGTGAACCCGATAGGTCGCCCCTAGAGGTATTGGCAGGAGAGGCTGAGACGGTCGAGCCCATCCCGGAGTTGGAGGCATCCCCGGATACGTTTGGGACAGCCCAACTGCAGGACCCTACGTTAGTACATGCTCGGAGTCGGGTGACAGTAGTTGACAGGGTGGCACAGCTGCCCGGTGCCCAGGTAAGGTACCCCCATTTCGCTCTTAAACAGGATTTACTCTACCGGGTAGATGAAATACGGGGCGTGGGGGTAGAACAGTTGGTGGTGCCCCAGCCGCATCGCCGGCGGGTCCTCGACTTGGCTCATAAACACCTGATGAGTGGCCACCTAGGGGTCAAGAAAACGCAGGAGCGAATATTGCAAAGGTTCTATTGGCCCGGGGTTTTTGGGGAGGTAAAACGGTTCTGCGAAACCTGCCCGGAGTGTCAGCTTACCGCACCCCTGACCCATTTTCGCAGTCCGTTGGTACCGTTACCCATTATAGAAGTCCCTTTTGAACGGATAGGGATGGATCTGGTGGGGCCCCTCGTAAAGTCCGCTCGAGGGCACCAACACATCCTAGTGATCGTTGACTATGCCACCCGGTATCCCGAGGCGATACCTCTCAGACATACTGCAGCAAAGCTTATAGCTCGGGAGTTGTTTGCTGTGTTCTGCCGGGTGGGGTTGCCCAAGGAGATCCTTACGGATCAGGGGACCCCATTCATGTCTAAAGTGACCAAAGAGCTATGCCGGCTACTCCAGATCAAGCAGTTGCGTACGTCTGTGTATCATCCTCAAACGGACGGTTTAGTCGAGCGTTTCAATAAAACCCTGAAAACCATGCTAAGAAGGGTGATTTCAAAAGACGGGAAAGACTGGGATATGATGCTTCCCTATTTGATGTTTGCCATACGAGAGGTGCCACAGGCATCCACGGGGTTTTCGCCTTTTGAATTGTTATACGGGCGACATCCCCGGGGATTGTTGGACCTGGCAAAGGAAACATGGGAACAAGAGCCCACCCCCCATAAAAGTGTGATCGAACACATTTTAGGTATGCAGAACCGCATAAGCGCGGTCATGCCAATTGTGAAGGAGCATTTACAGGAGGCTCAGGCCGCGCAAAGCGGCCGCTACAATAGACAAGCCACCGTGCGGACCTTTAAACCCGGGGATCGGGTGTTGGTATTAATCCCCACGGCGGAGAGTAAATTCCTGGCTCAGTGGCAAGGCCCCTACGAGATAAAGGAAAGAGTCGGGGTGGTTAACTATAAAGTATTGCAGCCCGGTAGGCGGAAACCTGAACAAATATACCATGTCAACCTATTAAAACCTTGGCAGGAATGGGAAAGCCTGATGGCTGTTTTTTCCCCACCTCCCTCCTCTTCGGGTCGTTCACATCCGGCTCCAGCGACCTCCGGAGAGGACGAACCGGAAGTAAGGATTGGAGAAGCCCTCACCAAGACACAGAGGCGAGAGGCCAGACGGTTGGTTCAGCAAAACCCCGATGTCTTCTCCGAGCTGCCCGGTAGGACCAGTCTGATACGACATGATATTGTCACCGAGCCCCACCTGAAGGTACGCCTGAAGTCATACCGGGTACCGGAGGCTCGACGACAAGCCATATCGGAGGAAGTAAAGACAATGTTACGCCTGGGGGTCATCGAAAAATCCCGGAGTGAATGGGCTAGTCCGATTGTCCTAATACCAAAACCCGATGGCTCCTTAAGGTTCTGCAATGACTTTAGGAGATTGAACGAAATATCCAAGTTCGATCTCTACCCCATGCCCCGGGTGGATGAGCTGATTGATAGGCTGGGACAGGCGCGATATTTTACCACGCTCGACCTGACCAAGGGGTACTGGCAGGTGCCACTAACGGAGTCCGCCAAGGAGAAAACCGCTTTTGTTACGCCGGAGGGTCTCTTCCACTATGTTGTCTTGCCTTTTGGGTTACATGGCGCTCCGGCCACGTTCCAGAGGTTGATGGACTTAGTGCTGGAACCCCACCAGGCGTATGCATCAGCGTACCTGGATGACATCATTATTTACAGCTCCGATTGGCAGACTCACTTGGAACAGGTACAAGCGGTGGTGGACGCGCTTCGAACAGCCGGATTGACAGCCAATCCCAAGAAATGTGCATTGGGACTCACGGAAGCCCGCTACTTGGGCTACGTGATAGGCCAAGGAGTGATTAAGCCCCAAATTAACAAGGTTGAGGCGATCCAGAAGTGGCCTAGACCCCTGACCACGAAGCAGGTTAGGGCCTTCCTGGGTATCGTGGGGTACTACAGGAGGTTTGTAAAAGATTTTGCGGGACTATCCGCCCCCTTGACGGACTTTCTCAAAGGCAAGAAGTCCGTCATGGTGCGCTGGACTCCGCAGGCCGAGGACTCCTTCCGGGCCCTGAAGGAGGTCCTGTGCGGACAGCCCGTTCTGGTCAACCCTGATTTCCGGAAGGAGTTCATAGTACAGACTGACGCCTCGGAGGTCGGCCTGGGGGCAGTGCTGTCTCCGGTGGTTCAGGGGGAGGAACACCCCGTCACCTTCTTAAGTGGGAAGCTCACCCCTCCCGAGCGGAATTATAGCGTAGTGGAGAAGGAGTGCCTGGCGATCAAGTGGGCCTTGGAGTCCCTACGCTATTACCTGCTGGGACGGCAGTTTCGCTTGGTGACGGATCACTCTCCACTGGTCTGGATGAGGTCCGCCAAGGAACGGAATGCCCGGGTTACCCGGTGGTTCCTTTCTCTGCAGAACTTCCGGTTTACGGTTGAACATAGGGCCGGTGGGTTGCAGGGCAACGCCGATGCCTTGTCCCGCGGCCCGTGTTTGATGGCTGGAGTTCAACCCCGCACGCTTGAACTGAGGGGGGGGGTGTGTGAGACTGTGACCGGGGTTATCTATGACGGCCGGTATGTCTCGCCCCGGTTGTGCTCACTCCATGATAGAAAGTAAATCCACTATAGGGTTAATGCTGTTTCCTTACAGGCTGAAGGAAGGGTTAAATAGATTCAGGAACAAGGGCAGGTGTGCCGGGTGTGAGGGAGTGAACAGAACTCCCTGAGTTTTCTGCTGGAGAGGCACATGTATTTTTGTTATGGACTTTTGTTTGGACATTAAAACCGTGTGCTGTGAACCTTAATGCCTGGATCCCGTGTCTTCTGCTGCGCAGCCGACCGTGCTACCTCACAATATATATTGAACTCTTGGTTCAGCTACTGCAAACACTTTAAGGGGAATTTGTACATGCTGGTGTTTCATACATCATTCTTGAACCAAAGGCCTTTTGCAGTCAGACGATATGTCAATTGGTCAACAGTGGCCAGTCTTTGCATTTATTCGATTCCTGCTGCACTCCTAAGTATAACTTCTTTGTTTGTTCTTTCTTCTTTTTGTTTCTTTTTAAATTCATAATATAGCTATTTAACACTAGAAGTCCCAGAGAGGGGTCATTTAACATTTCTACCTTTGGAACCCAGAGACAGGTCGAATGACCTGAAGGATTTTAGCTAACATCCTATAATCACCGTCTTTTTTTCTGTAATTAAGGCCATTACTGTCGCACCACAAGAGGTTGTTGTTTTCCATTGAGTTTAGCCATTTAGTTTCTAGTTAGTTCTATTCAGTTTGGACTAAGGGGTACTTTGTACGCTGCAACATCGCAAGCCGATGCTGCGATGCCGAGCGCGATAGTCCCCGCCCCCGTCGCAGCTGCGATATCCTTGTGATAGCTGCCGTAGCGAATATTATCGCTACGGCAGCTTCACATGGACTCGCCTGTCCTGCGACGTCGCTCTGGCCGGCGACCCACCTCCTTTTTAAGGGGGCGGGTCGTGCAGCGTCACTGCAACGTCAAACGGCAGGCGGCCAATAGGAGCGGAGGGGCGGAGATGAGCGGGATGTAAACATCCCGCCCACCTCCTTCCTTCCGCATATCCTACGGGAGCCGCGGTGACGCCGGTAGGAGATGTTCCTCGCTCCTGCGGCTTCACACACAGCGATGTGTGCTGCCGCAGGAGCGAGTAACAACATGGGACCGTCGCGTCAGCGTAATTATGGATTACGCTGACGCTACACCGATGATACGATTATGCCGCTTTTGCGCTCGTTAATCGTATCATCTAGGATTTACACACTACGATGTCGCATGCGATGCCGGATGTGCGTCACTTTCAATTTGACCCCACCGACATCGCACCTGCGATGTCGTAGTGTGAAAAGTGCCCCTAAGGGTCGAGTAACCCAAATTCTGCACTATTCGCTACTCACGCGAATAGTACCGCATTTGGGTTGTTCGTTACTTTGCAAATTTTTCCCCATTGACTTGCATTGCACACGCTATTCAGAATGAATATGCGAATATTAGCCAGTACTTGTTATGAGTATAGCGAGTACAAATAGTTAGGTACTCGCTCAATTCTAGTATTTAGTAATGACGTGCGAGCATGCTTGACACTGCTCAATACATGATCAAGCATTGGGGTGCTCGGGTACACTCAGTGCTTGGCTGAGTATCAAGGGTGCTCGGATGTGTTGTTTTTGAAACATCAAACACAAAGCACAGACTTGCTTCACTGAATGATAGGAGCCGACACCCCAATGAGAGCCGCTTACAGCCTCTGAATGCTTCTCACTGGGTTTAGAAACAATGTGTTCGGATGCTGTGTGTAAAAAACACCCGCCCACCCTTCCCTGGAAATGTTCTGTTTATGGCTGGCTGTATGCGGGCAAAGAGCTGGACTGTTCAATATTTGACTTCCATTATACTCGTTAGAAATGATTGGTGCTACTCGAGCATTGGGGTACTCGGGTACTCGCAGTGCTCCAGCATCGTAATGTTCACTTCTCATTTTCGAAAAAAATGAGCATTGTACTGCCTACTCATAACTTACTCGAGTAAAGGCCACATTACACGCAACGACATCGCTAATGAGATGTCGCTGGGGCTGGGATCACGGAATTCGTGACGCACATCTGGCCTCGTTAGTGACGTTGTTGCATGTGACACTTATCCCAAATACTCACCAAATCTTTCATTGTTGACACGTCGTCGTTCATTTTCAAAATATCGTTGCTCGTTTGGCACGCAGGTTGTTCGTCGTTCCTGAGGCAGCACACATCGCTATGGGTGACACCCCGGGAACGGCCAACAACAGCGTTCCTGCGTCCTCCGACAATGAGGTGGGAGTGACGTTTGGTGGCCTGCTGTGTAATGTCGCTGTGACGCCGCACGAACCGCCCCCTTCAAAAAGAGGTTGTTCGCCGGCCACAGCGACGTCGTTAGGAAGGTAAGTTGGTATGACGCTTACCGGCGATATTGTTCACCACGGGCAGCGATTTGCACATGATGCACAAACGATGGGGGTGGGTGCTATCGCTAGCAATGTTGCTGCGTGTAAAGCAGCCTTTACTCGAGTTGTGCCCGTCAGAGCATCCAACCTGCTTAACTCGAGTAAAAATTACTCGAGCATTCTAGTGCTCACTCATCATTAGTCTTTACCAAGATGAGTAATAATGCAGAGCAGTCTAAAGACATAACTTTGGCATCAAATAAAAAGGCCTATATCTCTGTAACTGTATGGAGAACTCAAAAAACATAAAAAAAAAAACCTGCATACTCTGGGAATAAAAGAAAAGCAAATATTGTTCACTTTTTATTTGATGACAGATCTTTCTTAAGGTGTCCCAAACTAATAAAGACATGTATGCCTCTTAAAAAATGAACTCTAATTAAGAGTTATTGTGGGTTTGAGGCCTAAAACACACATCCGTGAAAACCATGTCCGTGTAAAACGGGCCGTTTTTCGGGTCTGTTTTCCGTTTTTAGGTCCGTTTTTATGGTATGTGTGGCCTGCGTATGTATCCCGTATGCAACGCACCAGGGCAAATCAGGAAGAGCTGGGTACAGTCCCAGAACTGTCGCATATAATGTATGCGGCAATTCTGGGCGGCTGCTAACTGATAGTTAGGCTGGGGGGCTCCCCATAACGTGGGGCTCCCCATCCTGAGAATACCAGCCTTCAGCTGTATGGCTTTATCTAGCTGGTATTAAAATTGGAGGGGACCGCACGCCGTTTTTTTGTAATTATTTATTTATTTATTTCTATACTCCATAGTGACACGCCCACCGGCTGCTGTGATTGGGTGCAGTGAGACACCTGTCACTCAGCGTGGGGGCGTGTCTCACTGCAACCAATCATAGGCGCCGGTGGGCTTGGTAAGCAGGGAATACAAGATTGTTTAATGAGCGGCCGGCTTTTTCAAAAGAGGAAAAGCCGCCGGAGTTTGGAGAACAGCCGTGCAGCGCCGCGCCGGAGATCGGGGAACGGCAAGTATGAGAGAGGGGGGGAACTGACCGATAGACAGCGAGAGGTACAGATAAGACAGAGAGACCGACCGACAGACATAGAGAGAGACCAACCGACCGACCGACGGACTGAGGGAGAGAACGAAACAGAAAAAGAAAAAAGACCGACATCACATGAAAAAGCACAAATACGTACAGGGAACAAACAGAGATGTGTCCGTGTCACTCGGACGTGCGCACAAACCCATTGACTTTCATTGGGTCCGTGCTGCGTGTTGCGTGCTGAAAACGGACATGCTTCAGTGCAAAACGGAGATACAAACGTAGCACGCACATGGACCCACGGACCTTAATGAAAAACGCACATGTGTCCTCAAACATTAAATAACATTGGTGCACGTTTGGCCGTGTCTCCGGTATATACGGAAACGGACCAAACACGCACGTGTTTCACGGATGTGTGTTTCAGGCCTGAACTAAAATTTTTGCCATTTTTCTGGAATATGTTATGATAAATTTGATGCACTCCTCTTTTTGTTAAGCACTGACCACTTTTTAGAAAACTGAGCAGGGAGGCACAAGAGGGCAAAAAGGCACAAAATCAGGTTTATTTTTATGAATGTTATTAATTCCATATATTTATTTATTTAACTTGTAATGATGGGCAAATAGCACAATGCTCAGTCCACTCCTGCGACTTCTGCTTTAGCTACCAGGCGCCACCATATTCCCGCCATGGACTGTGCTGGTTATAGGAGAGGAGTCGGTGCCAGTGGCTCTGGTGGGCGCAGGCTCCGCCCCATCCACTTAGTTGGGTTTCCCTAGGACCGTCAGTACCACTGGCTGACTGTGGTGGCGTGTGTCTTACAGCTGAAGTTACCACCTTTCAGCTACGGCCAATGGAAAGACATCACACCCTTCTAATTCCCCCTCCTGTCTGCTTGTCCCTGCCAGATATACAGTGCCTACAAGTAGTATTCAACCCCCTGCAGATTTAGCAGGTTTGATAAGATGCAAATAAGTTAGAGCCTGCAAACTTCAAACAAGAGCAGGATTTATTAACAGATGCATAAATCTTACAAACCAACAAGTTATGTTGCTCAGTTAAATTTTAATAAATTTTCAACATAAAAGTGTGGGTCAATTATTATTCAACCCCTAGGTTTAATATTTTGTGGAATAACCCTTGTTTGCAATTACAGCTAATAATCGTCTTTTATAAGACCTGATCAGGCCGGCACAGGTCTCTGGAGTTATCTTGGCCCACTCCTCCATGCAGATCTTCTCCAAGTTATCTAGGTTATTTGGGTGTCTCATGTGGACTTTAATCTTGAGCTCCTTCCACAAGTTTTCAATTGGGTTAAGGTCGGGAGACTGACTAGGCCACTGCAACACCTTGATTTTTTCCCTCTTGAACCAGGCCTTGGTTTTCTTGGCTGTGTGCTTTGGGTCGTTGTCTTGTTGGAAGATGAAATGACGACCCATCTTAAGATCTTTGATGGAGGAGCGGAGGTTCTTGGCCAAAATCTCCAGGTAGGCCGTGCTATCCATCTTCCCATGGATGCGGACCAGATGGCCAGGCCCCTTGGCTGAGAAACAGCGCCACAGCATGATGCTGCCACCACCATGCTTGATTGTAGGGATGGTATTCTTGGGGTCGTATGCAGTGCTATCCAGTCTCCAAACGTCACGTGTGTGGTTGGCACCAAAGATCTCGATCTTGGTCTCATCAGACCAGAGAACCTTGAACCAGTCTGTCTCAGAGTCCTCCAAGTAATCATGAGCAAACTGTAGACGAGCCTTGACATGACGCTTTGAAAGTAAAGGTACCTTACGGGCTCGTCTGGAACGGAGACCATTGCGGTGGAGTACGTTACTTATGGTATTGACTGAAACCAATGTCCCCACTGCCATGAGATCTTCCCGGAGCTCCTTCCTTGTTGTCCTTGGGTTAGCCTTGACTCTTCGGACAAGCCTGGCCTCGGCACGGGTGGAAACGTTTAAAGGCTGTCCAGACCGTGGAAGGCTAACAGTAGTTCCATAAGCCTTCCACTTCCGGATGATGCTCCCAACAGTGGAGACAGGTAGGCCCAACTCCTTGGAAAGAGTTTTGTACCCCTTGCCAGCCTTGTGACCCTCCACGATCTTGTCTCTGATGGCCTTGGAATGCTCCTTTGTCTTTCCCATGTTGACCAAGTATGAGTGCTGTTCACAAGTTTGGGGAGGGTCTTAATTAGTCAGAAAAGGCTGGAAAAAGAGATAATTAATCCAAACATGTGAAGCTCATTGTTCTTTGTGCCTGAAATACTTCTTAATACTTTAGGGGAACCAAACAGAATTCTTGTGGTTTGAGGGGTTGAATAATAAATGACCCTCTGAATAAACTTTTCACAATTTAAAAAAAAAATAAAAAAAGAAATAACATTCTTTTTTGCTGCAGTGTATTTCACACTTCCAGGCTGATCTACAGTCCAAATGTCACAATGCCAAGTTAATTCCGAATGTGTAAACCTGCTAAATCTGCAGGGGGTTGAATACTACTTGTAGGCACTGTAGGTTTGTAGTATTCTTGTCTCTGGTTCTTGCCCTGTTCTGTATATTGATCCCTGTGTTTTGTCCCCTGCCTACTCTCTGACTACTCTCCTGTTGTTACGGTTGCTGCGAGTACTGGACACTATGTCCAGATTTCTTGCTACTGCACATGTGCGAGCGCTGGAGACTAAGTCCAGATTTCTTGCTACTGCACATGTGCGAGCGCTGGAGACTAAGTCCAGATTTCTTGCTACTGCACATGTGCGAGCGCCGGAGACTAAGTCCAATCTTGGAGCCATTGCACATGTGCGGGTGACATCATCGCTGACACGAGGTCACATGTCTCTGACACCTTCTATGCCGATTGGTCGCTGGTCATGTGCTTGTGACGTCTTGCTCGGTGATAGGCCAGCATGACGTCACTCCTGTCGTTCTGGAAGCGGATTGGCTCTGGTGTCCTCCATCTTGGATGAGGCATAGAGTCTATATAAGACCCTGACACACGCCGCATGGTGCTCAGTCCTCTTGGTTCATGCATATGAGTAGACGCTCTGTGCGCGTTCCTCTAGGCATTCCTCTGTCTATGCTAGGTGAGCGCTACCGGCAGGGTAGCGTTCTTATACCTTACAGCTTCGGCTGCTGTCCGTATCCTTACCTCTTAGGGGAGCGGACATAGGCAGGTGCCTGAGGCACATGGTCTGGCTGGGCCTTGTGATTGTACTCGTAGGTGGACGTTGCCGCTAGGGTAACGTTCCTTATACTGCGTCTGGCAGTTGTTCGTATCCTCGCACACTAGGGGAGCGAACAGAGGTAGGAGCTTTGTGCGGCTTACGCTGCTGTTCGTCTCTTTTGCACCACTAGAAGAGCGGACCTAGGCAGGTGCCATATCTAGTGGTTCGTGTCCTCGCACACTAGTGGAGCGAACGCAGGTAGGAGCTTTGTGCGGCTTACGCTGCTGTTCGTCTCTTTTGCACCACTAGAAGAGCGGACCTAGGTAGGTGCCATTTCGCACACATTGCCTTTGTCTCTGTGATTATTAACAGAGATCATTCCACACACCCTCCAAGTAAGGGAGGAATTGCTTTACTTTCTTATTATATCCTTCTGTGAGTTAACAGAGGTATTGCACTCTGCCATAGTCTGCAGCAAAGTCTTTGCACGGTGGACCCTGACTGTCTGATACTCCTTTCGGTTATTATCAGACAGCCCCCCGTAACACCTGTCTTCTGTTTCTGTAGCTCGCTGCCATCTCTGGTTTTCACCTCAGTCTGATTTCCTGACCACACTCTTGTCTGACAATTTTGTCCCTTTTCAGTATCTCCTGGTTTGACCCTGCCTGATGACTACTCTCCGCTGGACTCAGCCTTCCACAGATAGCGATCTCCGGGGCCCTGTAGTAATTCCAAATCCCTGTATAAGGGTTAAAGGGTTTCAGGGTTCTCGGGATCCTGCTTAGTGGGCGGCTTTCCTCTAGCCTGTCCGTGACAGCCATTCTGAGACTGTGGTTCCAGGCAGCCGATACAATTACGATGCTCGAGTACTCGTTACTCAATTCAAGCAGGTAGGACACTTGGACTGGCTCAACTCGAGTAACGAGCATTATGGAAGTCACTGATTGGGCAATTTCACTCTCAAACCACATACAGAAAGCCATAAATTGAGGTTTTCTGAAGGAGGGAGGAAGGGAGGACATATCTTGTTGTTCTAAAAAAAAATATTAAATTAATTATTAATTATATGTATGTTTTAACAACTTTAATATAACACCCCAATTCTTTTTTTTTCATGTCCTTCCCAAGTCACAAGTCAGTGACCTCTGATCTATGATACTGTTAGCTCAGAGCATTAGACCTGGAGTTGGATTGGGACTTTCAATAGTACTACAGGTGCAAAAATAAGTGTAAAACCTACCTAAAGTACTGAGCTGGGTAGACACGTCTTTCCAAATTTGTGCATAGGGAGAGACCTGTCAGTCTAGCAGATCTGGCAGGGTAGGTGGGAGAAATGCCGATAAGCTGGACAGCGGTCATTTCTCTATGATCTGTAGATCGCAGATTCAGAGCACAATATAATTCCCTGCAATGATATAGTCATGGGCAGCATGAAACCGCTGACAGATTCCCTTTGAAACCAAGTTGTTCTTTCCATTATACATTAATGACAAAAAGAAAAAAAATATAATTATCAGCTTCTGCAAAACACAAGAAAGCAAGATGGAAGATTTCATAGGTTCATGATGCAAGATGAATGATCAACTTGGGCACTAGGTTTTTTCTACAGCTGAAGCAGGACACTTACAAGATATAGCATGATAGCTGATGTTTCTTGTACAAAGATCAGTGAGGTTGGGCATAAAGACAACACAAAACCACAGATTTGTATTCATTGAGATGTACTTTCTTCATAACATTCACCTTTAAAGGCCACCCACAGGTTTTAGGTGTTAAACCATGTTTGAAAGCAGATAGAAGAACTAACTTTTATTACTAATATGGTATAGGGAAATACCCAAGAATCAGGTCACTCCAAAATGTGTTAAGTATTTGTAGAGTTCTAAACTGTAGGTCACTGCTTCAAGTGCATGGATGACAGAGAAAGAAAGGGGTACAGGACCTACCCCCCATGGTTCCAGGTTCCCAGAAATCGGTGTCACCATTATCTGCATTACAAATCCCAATCAACACCCCACATCATGGCCTGTCAGACACACCAGTGGGTTGGTCAAGCTGTAATAGGGCCACGCACCAAGGGGTCAGGCAGACTGGTGGGATGGAGGAGGAGAAGTTCAGTGGCAGCCCTCAAAGAGTGAGGAGCTGGAGTGGTATCTCCCAGGGAGCTAGACTGAGGTTGGGTCACAGACGGTGGTCTGGGACCAGAGGAGTCGGGTACCGGTGGCAGTGACATTGGGAAAGGGTGCGATGGACATAGTCTAGGATGACTGTTGGCATCAGAATCTCCAAAAGAACTGACCGGTACCGAGCACAACGGGGTTCAGGATCCTAGGTCAGGAACCAATTAAACGTCCTGATAATTAACCTGGGAGAGAGAGTATCTTCACAAACTTCCCTAAGAGCTCAGAGATTGAAGGCATCAGCACAATGTGGGGGATAGGGTTTTCTAGTAAAGCAGCCCACTGGAATCCCAAGTGCCAGCGATCAAGAGCACAGCTACACTACACATAGTGAGCAAGGCCCCAACAGTTTCAAGCCAAGGGACCACAAACAGACAACTAAATTGTGCACGGAGGCGAGCTCTGGATTATCAAGTGACACCGATGGGAGTGGACACCTGGACGGGCTCCCCGCAGTGACTGTGATACACAGAGACTTTGGTTTACCTGCAGTGTGTGTGTCTACTTTATAAACCTCACCCAGCACCACGACTACCGCAGTGAGTACCCTGAGCCCTGCACCCTGCGCTCCCAAATAACCACCAAACACCCTGAGCACGGGGCTTACCCTACCTGTGGAGAGACTAACATCAGGCTGCTTAACTCCATCTGACCCGGTACTCCTAACAGCAGCGGCGGTACTCCCATTACCGCAACCCACAGGTGGCGTCATAAACTTCTCCCCTGTAAATACCCCCTTTTACTGATCAAAGTGTCCGCCAACCTGGGTCCGGGCCCCTCGAGCCACTACGATCCCGGATCCGAGCAGCCCGACCAACACCGGGGCGGTACACAAACAGGGGGATAAAATTATGGAATCACTCAATTCTGAGGAAAAAATTATGGAATCATGAAAAACAAAGAAACAAAAGAACACTCCAAAACATCACTAGTATTTTGTTACACCACCTCTGGCTTTAATAACAGCTTGCAGTCTCTGAGGCATGGACTTAATGAATGACAAACAGTACTCATCATCAATCTGGCTCCAACTTTCTCTGATTGCTGTTGCCAGATCAGCTTTGCAGGTTGGAGCCTTGTCATGGACCATTTTCTTCAACTTCCACCAAAGATGTTCAACTGGATTGAGATCCGGACTATTTGCAGGCCATGTCATTGACCTTATGTGTCTTCTTTCAAGGAATGTTTTCACAGTTTTTGCTTTATGGCAGGATGCATTAACATCTTGATAAATGATTTCATCATCCCCAAACATCCTTTCAATTGATGGGATAAGAAAAGTGTCCAAAATTTCAATGTAAACTTGGGCATTTATTGAAGATGTAATGACAGCCATCTCCCCAGTCCCTTTACCTGAAATTCAGCTCCATATCATCAATGACTGTAGAAATGTACATGTTCTCTTCAGGCAGTCATCTTTTTATTGTTTAGCTTTTTTGTATGTAAATCCCATTTCCTTTAGGTGGTTTCTTACATTCGGTCACAGACATTAACTCCAGTTTCCTCCCATTTGTTCCTCATTTGTTTTGTTGTGCATTTCCTGTTTTGGGGACATATTGCTTTAAGTTTCCTGTTTTGACGTTTTGATGTCTTCCTTGGTCTACCAGTATGTTTGCCTTTAACAACCTTCCCATGTTGTTTGTATTTGGTCCAGATTTTAGACACAGCTGACTGTGAACAACCAACATCTTTTTAACATTGCGTGATGATTTACCCTCTTTAAAGAGTTTGATAATCCTCTCCTTTGTCTCAATTGACATCTCTCGTATTGGAGCCATGATTCATGTCAGTCCACTTGGTGCAACAGCTCTCCAAGGAGTGATCACTCCTTTTTAGATGCAGACTAACGAACAGATCTTATTTGATGCAGATGTTAGTTTTGGGAATGAAATTTTACAGGGTGCTTCCATACTTTTTTCCTCATAATTGAGTGATTCCATAATTTTTTCCCCTGTTTGGCCTTGAAAAGTAACTATTACTGGCTAGCACATTATGTTTTCCTGATTTTTTTAGTGTTTCTTAAAGCCAGACAGTTGACATTTGAAATGACTTTAGTTTTGTGCCATGTATGTTAACAATTTGGGGGTGCATGCTCATTTAGGGAGCTCAAGAGGGATATTAAATTTTATTAATTAAGGCTTTGTGCAATGTTTCTGAGGGTGGTCATGGCGTGGTTGGTCATTGTTCCAAGAAAAATATGGAATGAGGCTATATATGTGGAAGGGTGAAAGAGTTGAGGATTAGGGTGAACAGAGTGGTGTACTATTAGTGAGGAAAGAAAGGGAAATTTTAAGTGCATCATTTTGAATTGATATCAGGTGATGAGTAAATCTGGAGGTAGGAATAATTTCATATGAATACTATTGGAATCAATATGTGGTGTTTGGCTGTTTAGGTGAACATCGGGCTAGTGTTGAGGATGTGGAGGAATATAAAACTTTAGGGACATACATAGAAATTACAGACCTCATAGCTTAAGCCATAATAGGGCCTCATTCCATCTTTTTTGCCTGTCCTACCCGCAAAAAAAATATTTGTCAGTGTCACAATGAATAGAAGCAGTTATATAATGTCATACCTCCCAACTTTTAACAATTGGAGGGACATACAGTATATAGCAGCACGAACACAGTAATTGTGCACCTTTGCCACTATAAACGTGCCACTATAAAGTATGATGCCCAAAAATGCCCCTCACACACGGTATGATACAATGATACCCTTTAGTGAACTTATTGTATGATGACTTCACATTGCTCCCAGCAAAATATGATGCCCTTACATTTGCCTTGTTATTCTGGTGTGCTGTTCCATTCTGTGCAGGGTGTAGACTTAAGCCTGCTTTACACATTGCAATTTCGCATACGATTTCGTATGCGATTTGCAACGCCCCCATCGTATGTGTAGCACGTTCAATTTGTTGAACGTGCCGCACATACGAGTAACCCCCGTCACATGTACTTACCCGTCCATACGACCTCACTGTGGGCGCCGAACGTCCACTTCCTGGAGTGGGAGGGACATTCGGAATCACATCGACGTCACGCGGCAGCCGGCCAAAAGAAGCGGAGGGGCGGAGCTGAGCGGGACGTAAACATCCCGCCCACCTCCTACCTTCCGCATTGTGGGCCAGGAGCCGCAGGACGTAGGTAAGATCTGTTCATCGTTCCCGGGGTGTCACGCACTGCGATGTGTGCTACCCCAGGTACGATGAATGATCTAACGTGCAATTCTAGAGACAGGTACAATGTGTATGCGATGAACGTTTTAATGTTCAATCGCAATTGCACGTACCTGTCACACACTGCAATGTAACTTACAATGCCGGATGTGCGTCACTTACGACGTGACCCCGCCGACACATTGTAAGATACATTGCAGCGTGTAAAGCGGGCTTCAGGCTCCATTCAGCAGGTGCAATCTAGTGACATCATCATGCTTGCTGTTCTCCCAGATGTACAGGTTGAATGGCTGAACGACCATTGTATTTAACTGTATCTGCATCCTGAGGATTGAAATTGAGAGACAATGAACTAAGTGGAGGTCCTCAAAGTTGGGTGATGTGGTTTATGGTAGATGATTGTAGAGAGCCAGTAAGGTTCTAGACCCCCTCCAAGGTAGGCTTACACATGTGGTATGAGAGCTCCTGCCTTTGCAGGTAAAGAGGCCTATAGGTAGTGGTAATAGTGCCTCTGTTGATGGCAAAGTGGCTGGAGGTAGTATGTACTGAGCAAGTATATCTTGACTGCAATACGTAAAGAGTTTTCAGGATCACCCACTCCATTTTAAATTGGTCGTATAGTTCTGATTTTATACATGAACTGTTAATGGATAGGCTAGCGTGGATTGTTGCTATTTATGTTTGTATGTTTTTAAAGGGAACCTGTCAGGTGCAATATATGTGGCGCCCCTGAGGCTCCAGTCGCCACAGAGTACTGCACCTCGTTTAAGGTGCGGTGTTCGCCTCGAGTAAGGAGGGGGTAAGTCACCTGTGTGCCACATTCACACCTTACATAAAGCTTAGGAGCCTTCTCACTGGGGAGCTGGATTAGGGTAGGCAGGGGGTTGGCCAACACAAAGCTTGGGACTGTCTCAGTCACTAGGACAACCACCAGGGGTCTGGTTCCACTTGGGGTAGAAAAAGGAGCAAACACACAATCACGAGTTAGTTGACCCAGGACACCAGTTCTGGGACACGACACGATCACCACTTCCTTTTCTTCTATTCATGGGGCCTGCGGCTTGGAGCAGAGCGCTCAGACCAGATACCTCACGGCTGGAAGAGCAGCTCTGAAAAAAGAGTTTCTTCGTTCAAACACCGGTGACTTCTTCTAACTTATCTGAGGTCGACAGGGCACCTCACAGCGGGTGACCAGTACTACCTGGGTGATCGGCACAAAGAATGAGTAAAGACACCTGGAACTGGACTCTTATTACTGGCGCCGCTGTCCCGCACCTCGGCGCCAAAGGCCATCACCATCACTACGCCCCTCAACATCCTTCCCGGGGCCCGCTCCACCTGTGGGGAGCGATACTATCTTCGGCTGCTATTACCATCCACCCTGGAGGACAGCGACAGCAGCGGTGGCTAGTCTCTGACCGTGTACTACAGGTGGCATCACGACAATCATCCTACTACAACCCCCAGCATCCTCCCTCCTTTGAAGCACGAAAATGGGCAGGCCACCACGACATTCCAGACCACCACACCGGCCCAGTGATGAGTAACTCAGCTACGGGACCCCATGCTTGACTCCCCCCTGCCCCCTGGGTGTTACATTTTGGCATCTCGAACAGGATATCGTGCCCAGGCCAGAAACCTGGGTACTGTGCGCCTTACTGGACTGTGTTTAACATTTAGCTTAAAAAGGACAGTTGCCCTTATTATTATTATTATTATTTATTATTATAGCGACATTTATTCCATGACGCTTTACAAGCGAAGGAGGGTATACGTACAACAATCATTAACAGTACAAAATAGACTGGTATAGGAGGAGAGAGGACCCTGCCCGCGAGGGCTCACAGTCTACAGGGAATGGGTGATCGTACAATAGGTGAGGGCAGAGCTGGTTGCGCAGTGGTGCACTGGACTGAGGGTTATTGCAGGTTGTAGGCTTGTTGGAGGAGATGGGTCTTGAGGTTCCTCTTGAAGCTTTCCACAGTAGGGGAGAGTCTGATATGCTGATGTAGAGCATTCCAGAGTATGGGGGAGGCACGGGAGAAATCTTGTACGCGATTGTGGGAAGAGGAGATAAGAGAGGAGTAGAGAAGGAGATCTTGTGAGGATGTGAGGTTGCGTGCAGGTAGGTACCGTGAGACTAGGTCACAGATGTAGGGAGGAGACAGGTTGTGGGTGGCTTTGTATGTCATGGTTAATGTTTTGAACTGGAGTCGTTGGGCGATGGGAAGCCAGTGAAGGGATTGGCAGAGTGGCGAGGCTGGGGAATAGCGAGGGGAGAGGTGGATTAAGTGGGCCGCAGAGTTTAGGATAGATTGGAGGGGTGCAAGAGTGTTGGAAGGGAGGCCAGAGAGCAGGAGGTTGCAGTAGTCGAGGCGGGAGATGATGAGGGCATGCACTAATGTTTTTGCTGATGCTTGGTTAAGGAAAGCACGGATCCGGGAGACATTTTTGAGTTGTAGTCTGCATGAGGTGAAGAGGGCTTGGATGTGTGGCTTGAAGGATAGAGCAGAGTCGAGGGTTACTCCAAGGCAACGAGCTTGTGAGACTGGGGAGAGTGAGCAACCATCAAGTTTAATGGAAAGGCTTGTTGGAGGAGATGAGTGAGGAGGAGGAAAGACAATGAACTCTGTTTTGTCCATGTTAAGCTTTAGGAATCGCGCAGAGAAGAAGGATGAAATCGCAGACAGACATTGTGGAATTTTGGTTAGTAGAGAGGTAATGTCAGGTCCAGAGAGGTAGATCTGTGTGTCATCGGCATAGAGATGATACTGGAAGTTGTGGGACTCTATGAGCTGTCCCAGGCTGAAGGTGTAGATGGAGAGCAGCAGGGGTCCAAGAAATGAGCCTTTGGGGACACCGACAGATAGGGGGCGAGATGAGGAAGGGGTGTGAGAATGGGAGACGTTGAAAGTTCGGTCGGTTAGGTATGAGGAGATCCAAGATAGGGCCAAGTCTGTGATGCCCAGAGATGAGAGAATCTGTAGTAGGAGGGAACAGTCTACTGTGTCGAAGGCAGAGGACAGGTCCAGGAGGAGGAGGATAGAGTAGTGTCGCTTGGCTTTGGAGGTTAGTAGATCATTGGGGACTTTGGTTAGGGCAGTTTCAGTAGAGTGATGTGGTCGTAAGCCAGATTGTAGCTGGTCAAAGAGGGAGCAGGAGGAGAGGTATGAGGACAATTCAAGATGGACATGCTGTTCCAGTAGTTTTGAGGCATAGGGGAGAAGGGATATGGGGCAATAGTTTGACACAGAGGATGGGTCAAGGGGGGGGGGTTGAGGATGGGTGTAATGGAGGCATGTTTAAAGCATGAAGGGAATACATCACTTGTTAGTGATAGGTTGAAGAGATGGGTTAGGGCTAGGATGAGGACTGCAGTGATGTTGGGGATGAGGTGCGATGGGAGCGGGTCCAGTGCACAGGTGGTTAGATGTGATCTTGAAAGTAGAGTGGAAAGATTGTTTTCTGTCATGTTGGAGAAGCTGGATTTGGAGTAAGAAGGCTGAGTAGCTATGATGAGGGGCCATGGTGATTGTGGGCCAAAGATTTCTCTGATGTTGTCAATCTTCTGCTTGAAGAAAGAGGCAAAGTCTTCAGCTGAGATGAGAGGAGAGGGAGGTGGTGCTGGAGGACGGAGGAGAGATTTGAAAGTGTTGAATAGCTGTTTAGGGTTGTGAGAGAGAGAGAGGATATGAGGGATGAGCAGTAGGTTTGTTTTGCAGCAGTGAGTGTGGACTTGAAGGTGGTGAGGGACTCTTTATATGCAATGAAGTGCTCAGTGGAATGAGACTTCTTCCATCTGCGCTCAGCAATTCTGGAAGTCTGTCTCAGTTCTTTAGTCTGACTCGTGTGCAAGGATTGCCTGTTGATTGTGCGGGTTTTGGTGTGAGTGAGGGGGGCAGCTGATTCGAGAGCTGCAGAGATTATAGTGTTGTATAAAGTTGCAGCAGCATCTGCATCGTTTAAAAAAGCAATGTCTGTGAGAGCTAGAAGGGACTGAGAAAGTGCGTGTAAATCAAGGTGTTTGATATTCCTGTGAGGGTGTGAAAGTTTGTGCAGTGGGGTTGCTTGGAGAAGAGAGAGAAGAGAATGTGAGTAGGTTGTGGTCAGACAGGGGGAGAGGTGAGTTAGACAGGTTAGCTAGGGAACAGAGGCGAGTGAAGATGAGGTCCAGCGTGTGGCCATCTTTGTGAGTAGCTGCAGAAGACCATTTGGTGAGGCCGAAAGAGGAAGTGAGTGTTAGAAGTTTGGAGACAGATGAGTGGGAAGTGTCAATGGGGATGTTGAAAACACCCATGATGATGGTGGGGATGTCGGTGGAAAGGAAGTGTAGTAGCCAGGTGGTGAAATGGTCAAAAAAGGCAGTGGCTGGCCTTGGAGGGCGGAAAATGACAGCCAGTTGAAGGTTGGAGGGGGCGTAGATGCGTACGGAGTGCACCTCAAAAGATGGGTGATTAACAGAGGGTGGTAGTGGAATTGGTGTAAAGGAGCATTGGTCGGACAGGAGCAAACCAACTCCTCCACCATGCTTGTTACTGGGGTGGGGGATGTGAGAGAGTTGGAGACCGCCATAAGAAAGTGCAACAGGAGAGGCTGTGTCAGGGGGTGAGCCAGGTTTCTGTGATGGCGAAGAAGGAAAGTTTATTAATGATGAAAAGATCATGAATGTAGGATAGTTTGTTGCAGACAGAGCGAGCATTCCATAGAGCTCCTGTTAGTGGGACTGGGGGAGCGGGGGCTGGGTGGATGGGTATGAGGTTAGAGAGGTTGCGAAAATTTGTTATAGGTTGTGGATGAGGGTTTGAAGTGACAATAGGGATGTGGTGAGAAGAACCAGGTGTCAGAGTTCCGGGTTTTCCAGTTTTCTTTTGAAAGAGCTTGCCCTTTGTTAACATGGAGTTTTCTGTTCTGTTGCCCTACTTCCTGTCCATCTGCTTAAAAGCCGCCCCTAAAGCTTAGTCCAGTGCCTGAGTATACTGTTTCCTGTGTGCTCCTGCCCTGCTGCTCTTGCTGCCTGATTGTTATTTGGATCCTCTTGAAAAACAACCGACACCGACTCTGGACTTCATCTGGTCTCATCGAGCTGTGCCCGGACTCCGTTTGCTGTCTTTGGTCGGCACTTCTGCCCGGTTCCTTCTGTTTCATAACCGCTCTGGACTCATACCGTACGGACATTTTTGGACTTACTTATTGCCCTTTTGTGTCCCGGCTGCTGCGCATTTAGGCCTTCTGGGGTGATTGCCAGACAGTCCCTGTATAGGGGTTCGCTCTTGGTGGTCTCCCTGGGGGAGTCCGGTGCGCGGTCCCGGGAATTCCCTTTCGCTCCGACCCTGGAAGGTATTTCCTGTATGTATGTTCTATTGTGTTTTTGTTCTGTTTATGTACGTATTGCTGGTTGCATATTATAAACGTCTTGCACCAAGAACTCGTCTCTGGTTGTCATTGCCCTAACGCAATCGAAATCCTCAGTACATACAATAGTATTACACCAGGATTAGGAGAGATATCTCCAGAAGTGAGGAGAAGCAGTGAGAGTGTTAGTAGGTGGGATTAGACATTCCACGCAGGAAGAAAAGAGGACATGCCATCGTGGGTCCCCCCCTGCCCCCTGGGTGCTACATATACACCCAGAACAACAATTTCTGGGTGCATACTGCTAATAGTATAACAGCAGGTCTGCTAAGCAGAAAATGTAATGCCCTATAGTCCAAAAAGTAACAGAAATACAGCAGGGACTAAAACTTAGCTTTTACTGGTACATAGATAAAATCAGTAATAACCATTTGCCTAGCACACATAGGTCCATCACCTTGTTGGCCTGTGCTGATTCCTGGCACTGCAGGTTGATCTCTCCCAATGTTTTCCTCCGTCTCCCCTGAGGAACTCTCATTACTGAGAGGGAAACGCGTCGGGAGGAATTGTTTGTTTTTTGGTTGTGGGGCAGACATTCTACTTGGGTGCTTCCCTTGTCAGGGCGGAAGTTCATTCACGGGGCACAACAGGGTTTGTAGTATACCTGTCTACCTGATCCTTCTGGCCTGTGACCTCTCACCTTGGGACCGATGTGCAGTCCAGCCCATGGATGAAGCTTGGGTGAGATCAAGCCTATGCGCTGCCATGTGGCATTTTGCTGTTGTTTGCACAATTTATGCACAAGCACCTTATTATTATTGTTATTACTGATTTTATCTACGTACTAGTAAAAGCTAAGTTTTTGTCCCGGCTGTATTTCTGCATACTGCTAATCCCTGCCTAACCGTCCCTGTGTACACTAGTATAGATAAACAGGTCTTTAGAAAAAGTATTTCCAAAGATCTTTTATCTCATGTTAATGAGCGCGGTGACTAGTCCCAAAGGTGTTATATTGCCCAACTAGTTGGCCCTCTTAGCATGTTAGAACACCCACAGGGACGAAAGGGGCATGCTAACATGGTACTCAATGCAGTATTACCAGCGGTGATGCACGTACCTGTGTTCTCTGTGACCGCGCTTCTGAATACTGGGCACTTCCAGTCATGCGCAGTAGACCTCTCTTAAACTGGGACACGTACACCCGGCTTCATACTGTGCATGACCGGAAGTTCCCGGCATTCAGAAGTGCGGTTACAGCAAACACAGGTACACGCGGCACCGCTGGTGATGCTGAATTGAAGAGTATGTTAGTACACCCCTGTGGGTGCGCTAAGATGGTGGCTAGTCTGGGGATATAACGCCCTTGGGACTTGTCCTCGCACTCATTAGCATAAGATAAAAGATCTTTAGGAATACTTTTTTCTAAAGATCTCTTTATCTATGCTAGTCTATACTGGGACGGTTAGGCAAGGATTAGCAATATGCACCCAGAACAGCTCATGGGTCTGGGTGCATATTGGACCTGACTGGTTCCCTTTAATAAATGCTGCTGTGGCCAATTCATTCCATCCTAGTGTGTAGCCTCTTTATTTTGGAAGGCATTGGATGGTGAACATAGTGACTCAGTCACTAGCATCCATGTCAAAGAATAGTAATCAGCGCTGTGGATGTATTTTCTGAACAAGTGAGGAAAGTGGCACAGACTGTTGCAGTGTAAAAATGGTGCTGCTGAGGAAATTGCCAAGAGACCAGTGCACGTGTTAGCAAGCTGTAGCAAGTCCCAATTGTCTACCATTGTTTAAGTAACTGTGACGTCCCTGGACTATCAGGTCGTCACAGGGTACTGCACAAACTGCCCTTCTATGCAGTATCCGTGTCCTTCATGGTTCTGGGTCCCCATCTTACAGTGTTGCCTCCAACAGCAAATCAAATCCTAGATACACACTGCACCACACCCACCAGGCACACCAGGGGACGGCTTGAGCGGAATAGAGTCGCCCACCTGGGGGGTCAGGAAGGGGAGGTGAGTAGTGTAGACGATGTAGTGAAGAGAGAAGTGAATTAGCCCTCGAGCGGAGAGGAGCTTTGAGGAGGTTGGGAGTTGTGGCTCCCAGGAGAAGCTGTCTAGGTTGCAGACGGTGGTCTGGACCTAGAGGAGTCGGACCCCCGGTCGCAGGGGATTGCGGCTAGGTGCCTGGACCTGTCAAGGAGGACGGTCAGCAGCCTGGTCCTATCACCGGTCCGGGACCAAAGGCACAGCGTGGTACACGGAGGCTAGGTCAGGGAGAAGCTTCAGGCAACCCAGCAATTAACCTGAGGAGAACGGAGCCTTTATGATCTGTTCCCACCCACTCCAGATTTGGGGCACTAGCGCACGAGGGGGATAGGGATTTCCATGCAAGCAGCCCAAAAAAATCCCAAGTGTGAGCCCTCAGAGCAAGCTCCCACACTTAGCCACAGTGAGGAGCGGGGCCCAGAAAGTTTCAGACTACTGGCCCACTACGTTGAAGTTAAACTTTGTGCCAGGAGGCAGGTCATGGATCACCAGGCAACACTGTAGGGGACATGACCCGGACGAGCTCCCTTTTGAGAGACAACAGCAGTCAGAGACTTGGTTTACCCGGTTGTCAGCATCTGCTTAATGACTGAGTGAGTACCTGAGTGGTCCCTGCATCCCACGGCACCCCCACTGAGTCCCAGGGCCTTCCCCTACCCGTGAAGGGCAACGACACCTTGCTGCCCCACTCCATCACCCCGGGTACTCCCATCGGCAGCGGCAGTACCCCTTCCTTACTGTACACCACGGGTGGCATCACAAACTATATCAATGTCCCCTGTAAATACAGTCAGGGCCAGAAATATTTGGACAGTGACACAAGTTTTGTTATTTTAGCTGTTTACAAAAACATGTTCAGAAATACAATTATATATATATATAATATGGGCTGAAAGTGCACACTCCCAGCTGCAATAGGAGAGTTTTCACATCCAAATTGGAGAAAGGGTTTAGGAATCATAGCTCTATAATGCATAGCCTCCTCTTTTTCAAGGGACCAAAAGTAATTGGACAAGGGACTCTAAGGGCTACAATTAACTCTGAAGGCGTCTCCCTCGTTAACCTGTAATCAATGAAGTAGTAAAAAGGTCTGGGGTTGATTACAGGTGTGTGGTTTTGCATTTAGAAGCTGTTGCTGTGACCAGACAACATGCGGTCTAAGGAACTCTCAATTGAGGTGAAGCAGAACATCCTGAGGCTGAAAAAAAAGAAAAAATCCATCAGAGAGATAGCAGACATGCTTGTAGTAGCAAAATCAACAGTCGGGTACATTCTGAGAAAAAAGGAATTGACTGGTGAGCTTGGGAACTCAAAAAGGCCTGGGCGTCCACGGATGACAACAGTGGTGGATGATCGCCGCATACTTTCTTTGGTGAAGAAGAACCCGTTCACAACATCAACTGAAGTCCAGAACACTCTCAGTGAAGTAGGTGTATCTGTCTCTAAGTCAACAGTAAAGAGAAGACTCCATGAAAGTAAATACAAAGGGTTCACATCTAGAGGCAAACCATTCATCAATTCCAAAAATAGACAGGCCAGAGTTAAATATGCTGAAAAACACCTCATGAAGCCAGCTCAGTTCTGGAAAAGTATTCTATGGACAGATGAGACAAAGATCAACCTGTACCAGAATAATGGGAAGAAAAAAGTTTGGAGAAGAAAGGGAACGGCACATGATCCAAGGCACACCACATCCTCTGTAAAACATGGTGGAGGCAACGTGATGGCATGGGCATGCATGGCTTTCAATGGCACTGGGTCACTTGTGTTTATTGATGACATAACGGCAGACAAGAGTAGCCGGATGAATTCTGAAGTGTACAGGGATATACTTTCAGCCCAGATTCAGCCAAATGCCGCAAAGTTGATCGGACGGCACTTCATAGTACAGATGGACAATGACCCCAAGCATACAGCCAAAGCTACCCAGGAGTTCATGAGTGCAAAAAAGTGGAACATTCTGCAATGGCCAAATCAATTACCAGATCTTAACCCAATTGAGCATGCATTTCAGTTGCTCAAATCCAGACTTAAGACGGAAAGACCCACAAACAAGCAAGACCTGAAGGCTGCGGCTGTAAAGGCCTGGCAAAGCATTAAGAAGGAGGAAACCCAGCGTTTGGTGATGTCCATGGGTTCCAGACTTAAGGCAGTGATTGCCTCCAAAGGATTCGCAACAAAATATTGAAAATAAAAATATTTTGTTTGGGTTTGGTTTATTTGTCCAATTACTTTTGACCTCCTAAAATGTGGAGTGTTTGTAAAGAAATGTGTACAATTCCTACAATTTCTATCAGATATTTTTGTGCAAACCTTCAAATTAAACGTTACAATCTGCACTTGAATTCTGTTGTAGAGCTTTCATTTCAAATCCAATGTGGTGGCATGCAGAGCCCAACTCGCGAAAATTGTGTCACTGTCCAAATATTTCTGGACCTAACTGTACTACCTTTTATTTTAGAGCTTGGCCCCTAAGCCCCCGGGTCCGGAGACCCTTGAGCCACAGGATCCGAGCGGTTCGATCCGCTGCTGGGGTGGCACATAACCAGTTGCCTCTTGTATGACTATTAAAATATCAAGATCATTGTCTTATATGAGATTGTGTAACCATCAAGCTTGTTGCCTTATCATGGGTAAGGATTTTAAACTAGCATCACTGCACTATATCTTTCTTCTGCCATCCCTACTTTTTCTAAGAACTCAAAAGGCCTTTTTTTTCTCAAATATATTTCACAAATTTGTCTACACTGTGTGTAGAATTATTAGCCAATTGAGTATTTTGATCACATGATAATTTTTATACATGTTGTCCTACTCCAAGCTGTATAGGTTTTAGAGCCAACTACCAATTAAGTAAATCAGGTGATGTGCATCTCTGTAATGAGGAGGGATGTGGTGTAATGGCATCAACAACACCCTATATAAGGTGTGCTTAATTATTAGACAACTTCCTTTCCTTTGGCAAAATGGGTCATAAGAGAGATTTGATGAGATCTGAAAAGTCCAAAATTGGGAGATGTCTTGCAGAGGGATGCAGCAGTCTTGAAATTACCAAACTTATGAAGCGAGATCACCAAACAATCAAGCGTTTCATGGCAAATAGCCAATAGGGTCGCAAGCGTGTTGGGCAAAAAAGGCGCAAAATAACTGCCCATGAATTGAGGAAAATCAAGCGTCAAGCTGCCAAGATGCCATTTGCCACAAGTTTGACCATATTTCAGAGCTGCAACGTTACTGGACTATCAAAAAGCACAAGGTGTGCCATAGTCAGGGATATGTCCAAGGTAAGGAAGGCTGAAAAACGACCACCTTTGAACAAGAAACATAAGATAAAACGTTAAGACTGGGCCATGAAATATCTTAAGACTGATTTTTCAAAGGTTTTATAGACTGATGAAATGAGAGTGACTCTTGATGGGCCAGATGGATGGGCCAGAGGCTGGATCAGTAAAGGGCAGAGAGCTCCACTCCGACTCAGACGCCAGCAAGGTGGAGGTTGGGTACTGGTATCATCAAAGATGAACTTGTGGGATCTTTTCGGGTTGAGGATGGAGTGAAGCTAAACTCCCAGACTTACTGCCAGTTTCTGGAAGACAACTTCTTCAAGCAGTGGTGCAGGAAGAAGTCAATATCGTTCAAGAAAAACATGATTTTCATGCAGGACAATGCTCCATCACATGCATCCAACTACTCCACAGTGTGGCTGGCCAGTAAAGGTCTAAAAGATGAAAAAATAATGACATGGCCCCTTGTTCACCTGATCTGAACCCCACAGAGAACCTGTGGACCCTCATAAAATGTATGATCTACAGGGAGGGAAAACAGTACAGCTCTCGGAACAGTGTCTAGGAGGCTGTGGTGGCTGCTGCACGCAATGTTGATCGTAAACAGATCAAGCAAATGACAGAATCTATGAAGGATAGGCTATTGAGTGTCATAATAAAGAAATGTGGCTATATTGGTCACTGATTTTTGGGGGGTTGTTTTTGCATGTCATAAATGTTTATTTCTAAATTTTGTGCAGTTATAGTGGTTTACCTGTTGAAAATAAACAAGTGAGATGGGAATATATTTGGTTTTTATTAAGTTGCCTAATAATTCTGCATAGTAATAGTTACCTGCACAAACAGATATCCTCCTAAGATAGCTAAATTTAAAAAAAAACACTCCAATTTCCAAAAATATTCAGCTGTGATATTTATGAGTCTTTTGGGTTTATTGAAAACATAGTTGTTGATCAATAATAAAAAAAAATCCTCTAAAATACAACTTGCCTAATAATTCTGCACACAGTGTAAAACTGTGTTAGTGAGCACTTCTACTTGCAGAGATAATCCACCTCACAGGTGTGGCATATTAGAGTACACAGAGTGTTTATTGCACAGGTGTGCCTTAGGGTACTAACATTAAGGAATAACGTTTGGAACTCCATTCTATGACTTTGGCGTAGTGTTGGGGCTCTTCTGCATTGATCAATTCAGTAGCTAAATTTCTCTTTATTCATATATTCATGGCAGTAATGCAGGTTCCATTTTTCACATTTCATTCTTACAAATAGTTATTGAATTTTTCATGTCAGTATTCACACAGCAGTTTCTGCTATTCCATGTATTCCCCTTCCATAGTCACTGGTGTGCATACCTTATCTCCCCATAGTGATGTTTTTTAGGTTTTTTGCACCCAGTTCAGACATAGAATGGAGTTCCAAACGTTATTCCTTAATGTTAGTAGTTTTTCGTTTGTGAACCCTCCCCATACACACCTATTGCCAATCCACATTATACGCATATATAGCCTGGGTCTCAGCGTCCCATACACGGTAAGTTTTTTAACTGCATGAGAGGACACACACAAGCTAGGGACCCCAACGTAGAGAAATACTTTGGCGTAGTGTTGGGGCTCTTCTGCATTGATCAATTCAGTAGCTAAATTTCTCTTTATTCATATATTCATGGCAGTAATGCAGGTTCCATTTTTCACATTTCATTCTTACAAATAGTTATTGAATTTTTCATGTCAGTATTCACACAGCAGTTTCTGCTATTCCATGTATTCCCCTTCCATAGTCACTGGTGTGCATACCTTATCTCCCCATAGTGATGTTTTTTAGGTTTTTTGCACCCAGTTCAGACATAGAATGGAGTTCCAAACGTTATTCCTTAATGTTAGTAGTTTTTCGTTTGTGAACCCTCCCCATACACACCTATTGCCAATCCACATTATACGCATATATAGCCTGGGTCTCAGCGTCCCATACACGGTAAGTTTTTTAACTGCATGAGAGGACACACACAAGCTAGGGACCCCAACGTAGAGAAATACTTTGGCGTAGTGTTGGGGCTCTTCTGCATTGATCAATTCAGTAGCTAAATTTCTCTTTATTCATATATTCATGGCAGTAATGCAGGTTCCATTTTTCACATTTCATTCTTACAAATAGTTATTGAATTTTTCATGTCAGTATTCACACAGCAGTTTCTGCTATTCCATGTATTCCCCTTCCATAGTCACTGGTGTGCATACCTTATCTCCCCATAGTGATGTTTTTTAGGTTTTTTGCACCCAGTTCAGACATAGAATGGAGTTCCAAACGTTATTCCTTAATGTTAGTAGTTTTTCGTTTGTGAACCCTCCCCATACACACCTATTGCCAATCCACATTATACGCATATATAGCCTGGGTCTCAGCGTCCCATACACGGTAAGTTTTTTAACTGCATGAGAGGACACACACAAGCTAGGGACCCCAACGTAGAGAAATACTTTGGCGTAGTGTTGGGGCTCTTCTGCATTGATCAATTCAGTAGCTAAATTTCTCTTTATTCATATATTCATGGCAGTAATGCAGGTTCCATTTTTCACATTTCATTCTTACAAATAGTTATTGAATTTTTCATGTCAGTATTCACACAGCAGTTTCTGCTATTCCATGTATTCCCCTTCCATAGTCACTGGTGTGCATACCTTATCTCCCCATAGTGATGTTTTTTAGGTTTTTTGCACCCAGTTCAGACATAGAATGGAGTTCCAAACGTTATTCCTTAATGTTAGTAGTTTTTCGTTTGTGAACCCTCCCCATACACACCTATTGCCAATCCACATTATACGCATATATAGCCTGGGTCTCAGCGTCCCATACACGGTAAGTTTTTTAACTGCATGAGAGGACACACACAAGCTAGGGACCCCAACGTAGAGAAATACTTTGGCGTAGTGTTGGGGCTCTTCTGCATTGATCAATTCAGTAGCTAAATTTCTCTTTATTCATATATTCATGGCAGTAATGCAGGTTCCATTTTTCACATTTCATTCTTACAAATAGTTATTGAATTTTTCATGTCAGTATTCACACAGCAGTTTCTGCTATTCCATGTATTCCCCTTCCATAGTCACTGGTGTGCATACCTTATCTCCCCATAGTGCCTTAGGGTACTGTCTCACTAAATGAGGTACCAACGATTCCGACCACGATATGACCTAGTCAGGATCGCTGGTGCGTCGCTACATGGTTGCTGGTGAGCTGTCAATCAGGCAGATCTCACCAGCGACCAGTGACCAGCCCCCAGCGATGCGTGGAAGCGATGCTGCGCTTGGTATCTAAGGTAAATATCGGGTAACTATACAAAATGCTTTGCTTGGTTACCCGATATTTACCGTGCTTACCAGCGCACCCTGCTTAGTGCTGGCTCCCTGCACTCGTAGCCAGGGTACACATCAGGTTAATAAGCAAACCGCTTTGCTTATTTACCTGATGTGTACTCTGGCTACATGTGCAGGGAGCCAGCACTGGCAGCCTGAGAGCGGCATACGCTAGTATCCAAGGTAACTATCGGGTAACCAAGCAAAGTGCTTCGCTTAGTTACCCGATGTTTACCTTGCTTACCAGCGTCCGCAGCTTCCAGACGCTGGCTTCCTGCTCCCTGCACATTTAAATCGTTGCTCTCTCGCTGTCAAATACAGCGATGTGTGCTTCACAGCGGGAGAGCAACGAGTAAAAAATGAACCAGCACTGTGTGTAACGATCAGCGATCTCACAGCAGGGGCTATGTCGCTGCTCAGTGTCACACACAGCGAGATCGCTGATGAGGTCACTGGTGTGTCACAAAAACCGTGACTCAGCAGCGAACTCGCTGTGTGAGAAGTACCCCTTAGGCTGGCCGCAATAAAAGGCCACTCTAAAATGTGCAGTTTTATCACACAGAACAATGCAACAGATATCGCAAGTTTTAAGGGAGTATGCAATTGGCATGCTGACTACAGGAATGTCCACCAGAGCTGTTGCCCGTGAATTGAATGTTAATTTCTGTACCCTAAGCCGTCTTCAATGGTGTTTCAGAGAATTTTCAAAAAATGGTTGCTGAAACTATCATCTTGTCCCACAAAAAATAAGCTGCCAAACAGCATAATTAGCAAAGAAGATAAAAAAAGTTTCAGCTCTCAGAATAGAGCCATGCAAAAACATTTTTTTTTCCTGTAAAATTGTTTTATTGCGTAAAAGCTGCAAACCATTAAAACAAAAATATAAATGGGGAATTGCTGTAATATTACTAAGCTGAAAAATAAAGTTGTCTTATCACTATAGCGGACAAGAGTAGGCACCCCTGCTCTACCAATGTGATATGGCATCCGCAAACCATAACTACAAAATCTATTTTTAAAATGGGGTCACTTGTGGGGGGTTTCTGTTGTCTTGGCATGTCAGGGGCTTTTCATATGTGACATGTCATCTGCAATCTATTCCAGCCAAAATGGCACTCCAAAATTCAATGACTATTCCTTCCCTTCCAAGCCTTGCCATGTGCCTAAACAGTAGCTTTACTCGCCATATGGGATATTCTTGTACTTTCATTTTCACGGTTCAACCTTATAAAATTCTGTGAAGCGCCTGTGGTCTCTTAAGGTGCTCATTCCACCTTTGATAAATTTGTTGACCTGGTGTAGTTTCCAAAATGGAGTCACCTTTGGAGGGTTTCTACTGTTTAGGCATCTCAGGGACTCTCCAAATGCGACATAGTGTCCACTATTCAAGACAATTTTGTACTTCCAAAAGTCAAATAGCGCTCCTTCCCTTCCAAGTCCTACTTTTCATCCAAACAGTAGTTTTCACCCACATATGGGGTATCCCTGTTTTCAGGACAAATTGCACAACAATTTTACAGTCCAAAAAAGCTGAGAATTGTGATTATTGCAAGGGTGGTTTTTTTGTTGCATTTAAGAAACTTAGAGTGTTTTCCTTTTTGTGTCTTCTTCCCTCTGTCTGTCTTCCTTACTTTTTGTGGTATTATTGTAGTGGTGAGACTAGTGCTTTCGCCTGACTTCTCATTAGCCAGGGTGAGTTCAAGGCAAGCGAGAACCTAGACATGTGACAGCGATGGGGGTAAGGACCCATATAGGGATGTTAGGGAGCTTAGGGTACAAACTCAGGTGAGTTACAGAAGGTGTCCTCTCTCTCTCTATCTCTCTCGCTCTCTCTCTCTGTCCCTATCACCAGGGCCTTTTTCCTATACTATCCCCATTGTCACTCTTGTGCTGCACTGCACGCTGAGGGTCTGTACGCTCTGGAATGACAGTTTCTGGTTTTCTACTTCTCTACAAGCTTTTTAAAAGACCATAAAAAAAAATGTACCGCATAAAAAAGTAACAATTTTTAGTCCTATAATGAAAAAAAATTGATATGATCTAGAACAGAAGTCCAATACCTGTGGCTCTCAGGTTCATGATGTGTGGAATAAGCACCAAGTCCTGCAAACAACTATGAATAGCAGTTCTCCAGGTAGTGACTTTTGTGAATAACCTCAAATAGAAGTGTAAATCTGAATGGGGGTGAGGTAGGAATCTTGGATCTTGGTGTACTGCCTCAGTGTGATTTCTGTGGAAAAACTTTGTCATTATACCGATAATAGGCACTCTAAATGTCAATACTGTGAAGGAGCTGGACCCTCTATCAGAGCTGAATGTGGCACTCAAAGTCAGAATGGTTGGGGACTTCTGATCTAGAATAATATTACAATACATCCAGTTTATTTGATAATACAGTATATGCATAGCTCCCAACCGTTCTGGATTCAGCAGGACTGTCCCATCATTAACTGCTCTTGTATCTGTGCCTCCTCCTCTCAGTGCAGTGCATAAATTCACTCTCTGTGCAGTAATTATACTTTCCTCTGGCTTGGTCCCCCTGGGACAAGAACATGTGAACTCTCTATCCATAAGCACCAATACTAGCATTGAGCCACTGCAGGGAACCCAGAAGCAAATTATTCAAGATTACCAAATCCTCGTTAATTTCTTAGTATAGGCAGTAGATACTGTATATACTAGAGTTGAAGATTCAGGGGCGAACCCCCAATGTTCGTGTTCGGGAGACTCGTCCGAACATTTTGTAAAGTTCGGTTTCGGGTTCTGAGATAACACAAACTTGTGTCCGATCACCGATCTTGGACTTTACAGTTATGTGATGGGGCGGGGGGGAGGGGGCTGTAAAATATAGAATATAGTTAATAATAAACATTGTCATTATACATACTGCTCCCGCGACGCGTCCTGCAGACTTTGTCTCCCGACCGCTTCTGCTTCCGGGTCCGATCATTGCTGTGCCCCCGGGTAACCACTACTGACTACAGGACCTTCCATGACGTCATAGCCATGTGACCAGTCTGGTGTGAATGTTGTATTACCTCGTGGGTTACATACTGGTCACATGGCTATGACAGCAAGGAAGGTTCTGTAGTCATAGTATCATAGTATCATAGTTTTTAAGGTTGAAGGGAGACTCTAAGTCCATCTAGTTCAACCCGTAGCCTAACATGTTGATCCAGAGGAAGGCAAAAAAAACCCCAATGTGGCAAACAAGTTCCAATGGGGAAAAAATTTCCTTCCTGACTCCACATCCAGCAATCAGACTAGTTCCCTGGATCAATACCCTGTCATAAAATCTAATATACATAACTGGTAATATTACATTTTTCAAGAAAGGCATCCAGGCTCTGCTTAAATGTTAGTAGTGAATCACTCATTACAACATCATGCGGAGAAAGAGTTCCATAGTCTCACTGCTCGTACAGTAAAGAATCCTCGTCTGTGATTATGATTAAACCTTCTTTCCTCAAGATGTAGCGGATGCCCCCGTGTTCCAGTCGCAGGCCTAGGTGTATAAAGATCTTTGGAAAGGTCTCTGTACTGCCCCCTCATATATTTATACATTGTGATAAGATCCCCCCTAAGCCTTCGTTTTTCCAAACTAAATAACCCCAAGTTTAATAACCTGTCTTGGTATTGCAGCCCACCCATTCCTCTAATAATCTTGGTGGCTCTTCTCTGCACCCTCTCCAGTTCAGCTATGTCCTTCTTATATATCGGTGACCAGAATTGTACACAGTATTCTAAGTGCGGTCGCACTAGTGACTTGTACAGAGGTAGAACTATATTTTTTTCATGAACACTTATACCTCTTTTAATACATCCCATTATTTTATTAGCCCTGGCAGCAGCTGCCTGACACTGTCCACTAAAGTTAAGTTTACCATCCACCCATACACCCAAGTCTTTTTCTGTGTCTGTTTTACCCAGTGTTCTACAATTAAGTACATAATCATAAATGTTATTTCCTCTACCCAAGTGCATGACCTTACATTTATCTACATTAAACTTCAATTGCCACTTCTCAGCCCAATCCTCCAATTTACATAAATCTCCCTGTAATATAAAATTATCCTCCTCTGTATTGATTACCCAGCAGAGTTTAGTATCATCTGCAAATATTGAAATTCTACTCCGCATGCCCCCAACAAGGTCATTTATAAATATGTTGAAAAGAAGCGGGCCCAATACTGACCCCTGTGGTACCCCACTATGAACTGAGACCCAGTCCGAGTACGTACCATTAATAACCACCCTTTGTTTCCTATCACTGAGCCAGTTTTTAACCCATTTACACATATTTTCCCCTATCCCCATTATTCTCATTTTATGTACCAACCTTTTGTGTGGCACCGTATCAAAAGCTTTTGAAAAGTCCATATACACAACATCCACTGCATTTCCCTGGTCCAGGCTTGAACTTACCTCTTCATAGAAGCTGATCAAATTAGTTTGACAGGATCGATCCCTCATAAACCCATGTTGATACTCTGTCATAAGGTTATTTTTCTTGAGATACTCCAGTATAGCATCTCTCAAGAAACCCTCAAGGATTTTACCAACCGTAGAGGTTAAACTTACCGGCTTATAATTTCCCGGCTCAGTTTTTGTCCCCTTTTTGAATATTGGCACCACATTTGCTATGCGCCAGTCCTGCGGTAGCGACCCTGTTATTAAGGAATCTGAGAAGATTAAAAATAATGGTCTATCTAGCACAGAACTCAATTCCTGTAGTACTCTGGGGTGTATGCCATCCGGGCCCGGAGATTTGTCAACCTTAGTGATTTCGAGACGGCGGCATACTTCCTGCTGGGTTAAGCAGGTAATATTCAAGGGTGAATTTATGGTATCACTGGTCATGTCATCTGCCATGGCATTTTCTTGTATAAAAACCGTAGAAAAAAAGTCATTCAGCAGGTTGGCTTTACCCTCATCCCCTTCCACCTTTTCACCAAGACTATTTTTAAGGGGGCCAACACTATCGCTTTTCAGTTTTTTACTGTTTATGTAGTTAAAGAATATATTAGGATTATTTTTACTTTCTCTCGCAATGAGTCTCTCTGTCTCAAACTTAGCTAACTTAATTTGCTTTTTACATATTTTATTTAATTTTCTATAATTATATAATGCCTCATCACTACCTACCCTATTTAATTCTTTTAAGGCTTTCTGTTTTTCTTTTATTGCTTCCCTTACAGCTCTATTTAGCCATAGGGGTTTCCTCCTATTTCTAGCATGTTTGTTCCCATAGGGTATATTTTCTGCACAAACCCTATTCAGGATGCTCATAATAGTCTCCCATTTGCTTTGTGTACTTTTATTACTTAGTACATCATCCCAGTTTATTGCACTAAGATCATCTCTCAACCGTTTAAAATTTGCTTTCCTGAAGTTTAGTGTCCTTGTAGCCCCTCTACTAGACATCTTACTAAAGAATACATGAAAACTTATTATTTTGTGATCACTATTCCCCAAGTAACCCCCAACTTGTATATTTGATATGCGGTCTGGCCTATTGGTTAGTACAAGGTCTAGTAGTGCTCCCCCTCTTGTGGGGTCCTGTACCATTTGTGAAAGGTAATTATCTTTCATTGTTATCAAAAATCTATTTCCTTTGCTGGAACTGCAAGTTTCTGTTCCCCAATTTATATCAGGATAGTTAAAGTCCACCATAATAATTACCTCTCCGAGACTCGTTGCTTTATCAATTTGCTTTATGAGGAGATTCTCTACCTCTTCCATAATATTCGGCGTCTTATAACACACCCCTATCAGTATTTTATTATTCATTCTCCCCCCCCTTATCTCCACCCATAGGGACTCTACATTCTCAGTACCCTCACATATGTTGTCACGCAGGATGGGTTTTAAGGATGATTTTACATATAGACACACACCTCCCCCTCGCTTATTTGTACGGTCATCCCTGAATAGGCTATAACCCTGTAAATTAACAGCCCAGTCATAGCTCTCATCCAGCCATGTCTCTGATATCCCCACTATATCATAATTTTCTTCCAACAATATTAATTCTAATTCCTCCACCTTATTTGTGAGGCTTCGGGCATTAGTGTACATGCACGTTACGTATGACTCTGTACCTCTATTCCTGCTTACTGTATCGACTGTCCTAACCCTTCCCCCTGTATCACCCCCAATTTCATTACTTGTGCCCTGGTCACTATCTGCACTACATTCCTCTTCTATAAAGTGAATACCCTCGCCCCCCATTCCTAGTTTAAACACTCCTCCAACCTTCTAGCCATTTTCTGCCCCAGCAGAGCTGAACCCTCCCCATTAAGATGCAGCCCATCCCTAGCATAGAATCTGTAGCCAACTGAAAAGTCGGCCCAATTCTCCAGGAACCCAAAACCCTCTTTCCTACACCAATTCCTGAGCCACCTGTTAACCTCCCTGATCTCTCTTTGCCTCTCTGGTGTGGCTCGTGGCACAGGTAGTATTTCCGAAAATACCACCTTTGAGGTCCATGCTTTAAGCTTACAACCTAATTCCCTGAAATCATCTTTAAGGACCTTCCACCTACCTCTAACTTTGTCATTTGTGCCAATGTGTACAATGACCGCTGGGTCCTCCCCAGCCCCTCCCAGTAATCTGTCAACCCGATCAGCGATGTGCCGAACTCGAGTGCCAGGAAGACAACACACTGTTCGGCGATCCCTGTCTTTGTGACAGATTGCCCTATCTGTCCCCCTAATAATTGAGTCCCCCACTACCAGTACCTTTCTTGCCTGCCCTGCACTCCTATTCCCCCCCTTACTGGAGCAGACACTCCTCTGGCATTCAGAGGTCATGCCTTGCTGCAGCAATGCTACCCCTGTAATGGCATACCCCTCATCTGCCAAGTTTGCAAACCTATTGGGGTGTGTCAGTTCAGGACTAGCCTTCCTAGCACTTTTCCCTTTACCCCCCTTTCTAACTGTCACCCAGCTACCTACCTCAACGTCCTGCCGCTCCCTACTACGATCCTCCCCCACATCTGACCCAGCAAGCTGCTGCTCAGTGAGCAGCAGTCTCCTTTCCATATTGCTAATGCATCTCAGAGTTGCCAACTGCTCATTTAGATCCAGTATCTGGGCTTCCAAACGTGCAACTTGCGCACATCTCGAACAACAGTATGCACCCTCGAACGGCTTTTCAAGGACTGCATACATGAGATAAGATGTACACTGGATCGCATTAGCAATAGTGGAGCACATTTTCTAATGGGGATAGCACTAAACAAATGTTAAGTAATTAAACAACTAAATACAAACAATTCTACTCACACTTACTTTTGCTCACTCACGCTCACAATGAAGAAGACTTTCAGAAGTCTTCCTTCCGGCTGTAACGGCCAAATCCCGGTTCTCCTTGAGCTCGCGGTGACTCTTCACTTATCCCAGAAGGCACTGGGAATATGCAAATTATCCTCGCAAGACTCCTTCCCTGGCTAGTCACTGCTGGTTACCCGGGGGCACAGCTGACCGGCCACTGCTATGCACTCGGGTGTAGTCTCTGACTGCTCTCAGCTGAGTCTGTGTGAGTAGACCTCTGTTTGTCTCTTCGCACAGATGTAGCAGTGCTGAAGATGCTCGCCTGCCTATGGACTATGTTGGAGGGTTTTTTGAGTAATAAAGATGGAGTCCTAAATGTCTTCTGTTTTATTTCTAATAAAATATTTTTTTCTTGTGTTGTTGCTATATTTTACTGTTAAAATAACAGACAATCACAGATGCTGTCATAGAGTGGGTGTCTGTGATTGGATGCTGGAGTAACCTGAAAACAGCCCATACATTCTAGAATCTAGAATGCATGGGCAAATTCAAGGTTACTCCAACAGCCAATCATAGATGCCCATTCTGCGTAACAGCATCTGAGACTGGCTGTTGGGTCCCTCACACATATAGTAGTGTAAAAATAAAAAATATAATAAACAAAATGACATAGCGCGCCTCTGTATTTTTGTTTCTCAGCGCAGAGAAGTCGGACGGCTACAGGCTGCATCAGCCTAGCTTTACCTTGGCTGGCAATCAAAATACAAGAGGCCAATTCATTTTTTTATAATTATTTAAAAAAATAATTAAAAAAAAAATGTGTGAGCTCCCACAGTATTTTGATTGCCAGTCAGGTAAAAACAGGCAGCTAGGGGCTGGGATTCTCAGTGTGGTAAGGCCTAACCGTTCTGACCCCCATGCTAAACACCGCAGCCCGCAGCCACCCCTGGAAATGGTGCATTGTTTCTTAGCGCCATTTCCAGGCGCTTTACCCGGCTCGTCCATTGGCCCTAATGGCGGTGGCACGCTGAGTAATAAATGGGGTAATACCAGCTTTGTATTATCAGCTGGTACTAAAACCAAAATTCATTGTGTCACGCCAAATTAGAGATGGCCACCATGAATTTCTAGTAAACAGTAAAAAAAAAACCACAACACATGGAAAAATGTTATTATTAGAAATAAAACAAAGAAAACATTTAGAGACTCCATCTTTATTACAAAAAAAATCCTTAGTCCAATGTAGTCCACAGTTAGAGCATTGTCAGCTCTGCTTCATCGCTGTGTACAGACAAGTGTCTATACAAAGCGAGAAGCAAGGAGAGCATGGTCAGCTCTGCTTCCTCGCTCTGTATAGACAAGCGTCTCTACAGACAAAGAAGCAGGCTGACACTGAGGCTGGAGTTCCACTTGCGTATGACTCGTACGAGTCTCGCATCGATATCACCCGGCACAGCCGCACACAATCCGGACAGGGGAGGCTTAGCTGCATGGAAATACATGCAGCTGACCCACTCCTGTCAGGAGAGTGTGCACTATGCTAGGTGATACCAATGCGAGACTCACACACTGACAGTCAAAGTTCAATGAAGTCCATGGCAGCCATGGACTCGGGTGAACCTTGACGTCACCACAGACATAGACAAAAACAGCCGAAAATTACCGAGTGACGAGCAGTGCAGTGAATACCCTCGGAAGTTAACAGGACCTGCCATGACGTCAAAGCCATGTGACCAGTCTGTAACCCACGAGGTAATACAACATTCATACCAGACTGGTCACATGGCTATGACGTCATGGAAGGTCCTGTAGTCAGTGGTGGTTACCCAGGGGCACAACAATGATCAGACTCGCAAGCAGAAGTGGCCGGGAGACAGAGTCTGTAGGACGCGTCGCGGGACCTGTAAGTATAATCATAATGTTTTTTTAATAATGTGCTTTTTTTTACAGCTCCTGGAACTGAATTGGACCCGAATTGTAACATGAGCTTTCCAGTAAGGCCTAAGACACATGGCATGAAAATCAAAGCAAGTGGAATGCGATAAAACATCGCATTCCACTTGGACCAATATTATCCAATATGCCAGCACCCATGAGCGATTATTTTCTCAGCCCTAATCGGACCAGGAAAATAGTCGCAGCATACTGCGCGTGCAATGCGATCCTTGTTTCTCTCACACCCATTAAAGTCTATGGGGTGAGAGCACAATCGCACTGCACTCACAGTACATCGGTGTACTGTGAGTGCAGGCGAGAATGGCAATAGCCAGCAATGGAGCAGAGAGGGAGATAAATCCCTCCCTCCCCTCCGCAGCGCCGGCCAACCCCTCCTCAGAGCCAGCCCACCCCCCACAGCTGTGGTCCGATCGCATGATCGGACCTCAGTCGCAGTCACACTCGGCTCCCGCTGTGCTGCCAGCGTGAGCCGAGTATCACAGCGAGGATCGCAGTAGTCCCCCGTGTGGCCACGGCTTTCAAAACTCGTGTTCGATCACTATGTGTTCAGTACGAACCCTGAACTTTACAGTTCGGGTTCGCCCATCACTAGTGAAGAAGTCAGATTTTTGTGTTCCTATAAAACAATTAATCCCTTCCTGGAACTTAAACCAAAAACTTTGAAACATTTCAGCAGGAGACCTAGTCTTTGAGCCACAGATTCTGGTGATATTAACCCCTTCACCCCGGCGATTGTCTGTTTTTCCATTTTGTTTCATTCCCCTTTTCCAAAAGACGTAACTTTTTTATTTTTCTGTCAATCTTGCCATATAAGGCCTTATTTTTTGCGGGATGAGTTCTACTCATAAGTTTCATGAGAATAGCAGGGACTAAAACTTAACTTTTAATTTATCAATAAAATTGATATAAATATACTTAAATTGTGCAGTAAAAGAAGTGCCAAATGGCTACATATAAGAAGGATCTCACCCAGATCTTTTCCAGGGGTAAGAAGACACACCGATCCAGAAGTGGTCACAGGCTGGAAGAACCGGGGTAAAGCGTTGGGAGATGGTATAATAACCCCTGTCGTGCCCCGTGATTGTGCTTCCACCCTGACAAGGGCAGCACCCAAGTAAGTTGTCTGCCCCACAACCATACAAACAAACAAAGAACGTCCTCCCGACGCATTTCCCTCTTAATGGCAAGAGTTCCTCAGGGGAGACCAAAAAAGGATGATCAGCCTGCAATGGCAGGGACCACAAAAATGATCAACCTGCAGTGGCAGGGACCAAAAAGGTAAATAAACCTATCTGTCCAGGTAAATGGTGGTCTACTCATAAGTTTCACCATATAGTATACTGGAAAACGGCAAAAAAATTTAAAACGCAAAATAATTGCAAAAAAAGTGCAATTGCATGATAGTTTTTTGAATAGTTTATTCACTGTGTTCACTGTATGGTAAAACTGATGTGTGGGTGTGATGCATCAGGTTGGTACAAGTTTGTCGATACCAAACATGTATAGATTTACTTTTATCTAAGAGGATAAAAAAAATTCAGAAGTTTGTCCTAAAAAATGGTGCACTTTTTGCGCCATTTTCCGTGATCCGTGGTGACTCATTTTTTGGGATCTACGGCTCTGTTACAGCTTATTTTTTGTCTCTTGAACTGACATTTTTAACGGAAGCAATTTTGCGCAGATGCTAAGTTTTGATCGCCTGTTATTGCATTTTGCAAAAAATTCGCAGCAACGAAAAAATGTAATTTTGGCGTTTGGAATTTTTTTGCCTCTACGCTGTTTACTGATCAAATTAATTGATTTTATATTTTGATAGATTGGGCATTTCTGAACATGGCGATACCAAATATGGGTATATGTTTTATTATTTTAACCTTTTAATTTTTAGTGAGGCGAATGGGGAGTGATTTGAAGTTTAAGGTTGTTTGGGTTTTTTTTAAATTTTTTAAAACTTTTTTTTAAACTTTTTTTTTATTTTACTAGTACCCCTAGGGGACTATAACAATCAGCAATCTGATCGCTCGTTCTTTTTTGTAGATCATAGCAGCATTGCTCTGATCTGCAGAAAAGCAGGTCTCCTCTCATACACGGCCCTCTGACGGCTGTAAGAGGAGCTGACTCATGATAGCTACATGAGTCATCATCACATGACCCTGTGCTACCATGGCAACCATCGGCTCCATGTAATCACATCACGTGACTTCCGATGGAGTCGGGTAAGTGAATGCTTACCGCGGCCCACTGTTACATTGCGCTGACATTTTCACAGCGAGCTGTAAGGGGTTAACAGGCACATGTCAGCTGCTCAAATCAGGCGGCAGCAGGCAGGGATTAACCTGACACGATCCATGACATACCCAGTACGTCATATGTCGTGAAGAGGTTAAAGAGAATTTTCTCTTGCAACCTCCGACTCCACAGGCAGATTTTACTGAACATAAAGATGCATTGAACAGAGCAGTGCATCTCTATCTACTTGTAGTCTATAGGGAGAATAAAAGAGATTTTTTTTCTTCTAATAAAATTACTAAAAATACTAAAAAGAAATTAGAATAACGTAACTTTAAATGCATTTAAAAAAAAAATTATTGGGATTGGAAAATGGTGTAAAATCCTGGTGTGGTTGATTATTTTTCTCTATTAGGCCCGTTTCACACGTCAGTGAAAAACACTGACGTTTTTCACTGGCGTGTAAAACACGCACATGTCCCTCCGTGTGCCGTGAATTACAGCACACGTGGATTGTCTAAGTGCAATACGGGCTCCGTTCTCCGTGGCCCGTGATTGCACTTAGAAATCAACTCACCTGTGCCCGCTCCCGCTCTCCATGGTGCTGAACGCTCCCGCGGTGCAGCATGCGGCCGGTGCTGACCCCCGCAGCAGCTGCTTCCAGGTCGGCTGTGTCGTGCATCATGAATATGACATGACAGTAATGAGCCGTCTCAGAAGCAGCAAGCTGCACGGGCTGCAGAGAGCGTCGCTGAAGTCGGGTGAGTAAAAATGTTTTTTTATTTTAAAAGCACGTTTTTTTCTGGCACGTGTTTCACGGATTACACCACTGCGTGGTCCGTGGGACATCAGTGATGCCAGAAAAAAATGGACATGTCTCCGTGCGGCAATCACGGACACGCGGGTACCCCGCACGGAGACATGGTCAGTGAAACATCACTGGTGTGTGAGCAGACCCATTCATTATAATGGGTCTGTGTATGTCAGTGATTCTGGTACGTTAAGCACAAACGTACCAGAATCACTGACGTGTGAAACAGGCCTTAAGCCCATAAAAAAATGTAATAAAAATGTAACTGAAGCCGTGTTCACACATAGCGTACATGTTGCAATTTTTTTCTCCAGGTTTCCGCACCACACAACACAATAACAATCCTCTCTGATTATTGTGTGTTTGCTACTGTTTTATGCATGTTGGATACATGTTTGCTGCAGATGTGAATCCTGGCTTTTAATACTACAGAAAAACTAGTAGTTTAAATGCTGTTTTTTTCTGCTGTTTTTTTGCACATAACTTCTGTTGTGTTTATCTGTCCAAGCAAAGTAGATGTGATTTCATGAAAAGACGTCACTGAACTCTGCGGTTTTGGTGCTTTTTTATTTTTCTCTAGAAGCTTTTATGTGGAGCTTTAAAAAAACAAAAAGGCATGGAGAAAACTGAAGTTACTTTTTTAAGTGCAGAATCAAAGCTTTTCTGTACTATAAAAACACTTGCAGATTCACATCAGCACCAAAAACACATGACAAAATGGGGGGGGGGGAAAGCAGCAAAAATGCAATAATCAGAGAAGATAGTTATTGTGTAGTTTGGTGCAGACACCTGCAGAAAACAAAAAACAGGATTTATGCAACACGTGAACAGGCTATGTGCCCACGTTGCGTTTTTACATGTTTTTTTTAAAGCCAAAAGCATTGTCCTTTCTGCCAGAGGATGCTTTTTGAACTGCAACTACCTTGACGCAATGTGGGCACATAGCCTTAAGGGGGCTTTACACGCTACGATATCGTTAATGTTTTGTCGTCGGGGTCAAGTTGTTAGTGACGCACATACGGCGTCATTAAAGATATCGCAGCGTGTGACACTGACCAGCGACCTTAAGTGACCTCAAAAATGGTGAAAATCGTTCACCATGGAGAGGTCATCCCAAAGTCAAAAATCGGTAAGTGTTGTTTATCCAGGTGGTTCATCGCTCATGCAGCAGCACACATCGCTATGTGTGACACCGCAGGAGCGAGGAACGGCTCCTTACCTGCCGCCGGCCGCAATGCGGAAGGAAGGAGGTGGGCGGGATGTTACATCCTGCTCATCCCCGCCCCTCAGCTTTGATTGGCCGGCCGCTTAGTGACGTTGCGGTGACGTCGCTGTGATGCCGAACGTCCCTCCCCCTTGAAGGAGGGATTGTTCGGCAGTCACAGCGACGCCGCCGACCAGGTAAGTATGTGTGACGCTGCCGTAGCGATAATGTTCGCTACGGCAGCGATCACAAACAATCGCATGCGCAACGGGGGCGGATACTTACACGCTCGCTATCGCTACAAATTGCTAGCGATATCGCTACCATGTAAAGCCCCCTTTAGGCTATGTGCGCACTAGAAAGTGACTATTTCTTAAGAAAAAAACAGACCCTCCTAAAGAATCCCTCACCTGCGGTAAAAAAAAACGCACCACAACTGCAGCAAAATTTGCATGGGGTTTTACTGCGGTTTGCCGCGGATTTACCGTGAATTTTCCGCAAGTTGTTCCCGGCGGATTTTCACCATTATCTGTGGCAAAAAACGCAGGTACCTACAGATAAGAAGTGACATGCTCATTAATTCTGCAGCGGAAAATCTGGGGGTAAATCCGCGGGTATAAAAAACGCAGTGTGCACACAGCATTTTTTAAAACCCATAGGATTTGCTGGGGAATGACTGCAGCAATGTTAGACACATTTTCTGCAGCAAATCCGCGGCAAATCCGCGGCAAAATCCGCGGTAAATCTGCAGCGTGCTTATATAAATATGAGAAAGTTCTGGCTGATGTGACTATGAATGAACAGTCCGGGGCATCTCCTGAATGTCCCTCACTGCCAAATGGGTGTGGCTTGGGGTGTGGCTAGCTGCGTGGTCAAAATTTGCCTCAGTGTGCCACATAATTTGTCCTTTCTTTTCTTCAAAGTTGGGACGTATGGTGTATGCCTTCTAGTGTCTGATCCATATGTCACCAACAGGGTTAGGTTGTTCAACTACCACAACGCAAAATAATATAAAAAATATTCATTTATTCAGTCTCTATTAGAGTTGAGCGCGGTTCGCGGTTCGAGGTTCTCCAGTTCTAAGCTCGAGTGATTTTGGGGGCTGTTCGAGATCGAACTAGAACTCGAGCTTTTTGCAAAAGCTCGATAGTTCTAGATACGTTCGAGAACGGTTCTAGCAGCAAAAAGCAGGGCTTTTTACAGCTAGAGTGTGCAGGAGCCATCGCTGGCAGCCTGCCACAAGCTGGTAACCAAGATAAACATCGGGTATCCAAGCAAAGCGCTTTGGTTAGTAACCCGATGTTTATCTTAGTTACGTGCAGGAAGCCCACACTTTCCCGCTCAGCTCACTCCGCCCCCTCCTGCCCGCGGCATGTACACATACATACACACACACACACACACACACACACACATGGTCCCGCTCGGCTTACCTGCGGTGATGAAGTCCCGCCATCCCGACCTCAGCGCTGTCACTGTCCTTCATGGCCGCCGCTTGTCACATCACCTCTCGCTTCCGACCCGAGACTGACTAGCGGTGACGTCACGGACCTCTCGCGATACTTGATGTGAAGGCGCCGGTCATTGACCTCAGTGACAGGGGCTGTCGGCAGTGCTGGAGATCAGCGCAGGTAATGTACCTCGCTGACAGCAGCACTTGTCATGCCCTGCAGTGACCTGGGCTGACCCATTGATGTTAGCTCAGGTCACTGCACTGCTCTCCCAGCCAATGGGGAACATCCTGCTCTTCATTGACTGGGACAGTGTGGATCGTCATGGCAACCCCTTGGATTACACCAGACCTGGATTTGTTTTTCATTCTAATAAATTGGTTAAAGAGGGAATGTTTTGGGGAGTGTTTTTTCAAATAAAAATGTGGTTGTCGTCTATTTTTTTTTATTACTGACTGGGTTGGTGATGTCGGGTATCTGATAGACGCCTGACCTCACCAACCCCAGGGCTTGATGCCAGGTGACATTACACATCTGGTATTAACCCCATATATTACCCCGTTTGCCACCGCACTTGGGCGCGGGATGAGCTAGGGCGAAGCACCAGGATTGGCGCATCTAATGGATGCGCCACTTCTGGGGCGGCTGCGGCCTGCTATTTTTAGGCTGGAGAGAGTCCAATAACCATGGACCTCCCTAGTCTGAGAATATCAGGCCCCAGCTGTCTGCTTTACCTTGGCTGGTGATCCAATTTTGGGGGACCCCTACGTGTTTTTTTTTTTAATTATTTATTTAATTTAAAATAACAGCGTGGGGTGCCCTCAGTTTTGGATTACCAGCCAAGGTGAGGTTGCCAGCTGTGGTCTGCAGGCTGCAGCCGTCTGCTTTACCCTAGCTGGCTACAAAACTAGGAGGAACCCTACGTCATTTTTTTTTCATTTTTTTGGCTAAATACAAAGCTAAGCACCCCTTAGTGCCACATGAAAGGTACCAAAGGGTGCTCCACTTTTTCTCCATTTTTTTCTCCACTTTTTCTCCACTTTTTCTCCACTTTTTCTCCACTTTTTCTCCACTTTTTCTCCTCTTTTTCTCCACTTTTTCTCCACTTTTTCTCCTTTTTTTTCTCCACTTTTTCTCCATTTTTTTCTCCACTTTTTCTCCACTTTTTCTCCACTTGTTCTCCACTTTTTCTCCACTTTTTCTCCACTTATTCTCCACTTATTCTCCACTTTTTCTCCACTTTTTCACCGTTCTTTTTCTATGGTCGGTCTACCCATTAGCTCTGCCATGCATACTGTAGCTCTACACCTACTGCACATGTTACTTTATGATTGACATCTCTTTCGTACCAGAGCTGTCTAAGTCTACTCTGACCCCATATTTGTCATTACTATATTGTCCTTGTACTGTATTATGACATTTGTATCATGTGTTTCATTTCTTGCTGTGTTGTAATTTTTTTGCTGCATCCCAATTGTACCTCTACATTGTTCGAGTTTATGTTATTGTTCTCTCACTCTTATGTGATACTGATTATTGTCATTTTTCATGATTACATGCAGATAAGTCCAATCTGACGAAGGCTCAGGCCGAAACGTCATTTGTAACTTGTTTTGGACAAAAACATATATGCTTATGAAAAAAATTTTTTTCTTAATACGGACCAATAAAGAGTGATTTTGCATTACTATCCGTTGTGACTTACTGACTTAGTCTGGGAGATTTAGAGTGCCGAGGTTACTCACTAATTTTATCTATTATTACCTCTGAGCACCTATATACCAGTGAGCAGAGCTTCCTCTACAGTAGTTCTCCTGATTAGGCATGCCCTTACCTCATGAGCAGGGCATTGCAGCTTTGGTAGCAACCATTACGACATGGACTCTGCTGCTGTGGACCCGGGGAGAGTGAGTGCAGATTCATTGCACCCACACTCCTCACATGAAGGGCCCGCACTCCTAGAAAATGGGGGATACGTTCCCTGAGTGTCTCCCCCCCATATTCTAGACGGTCCAGAGTCGTCGTGGGACCCCTTTATTTTTTTTCTTACAATAAATTGGTGAAAGAGGAAATGTTTTGGGGACTGTTTTTTCAAATAAATTTCTTTTGTCAATTTTTTGTTTTTGTTAGTACTGACAGTTTATGATGTTGGGTATCTAATAGACGCCATGACATCATAAACTGCTGGGCTTGATCTCAGGTGACTTTACAGCTAGTATCCACCCGATTTATTACCCCGTTTGCCACTGCACCAGGGCACGGGATGAGCTGGGGTGAAGCGCCAGGATTGGCGCATCTAGTGGATGCGCCACGTCTGGGGTGCCTGCGGCCTGCTATTTTTAGGCTGTGAAGGCCCAATAACTATGGACCTTTCCACCCTGAGAATACCAGACCACAGCTGTCCGCTTTACCTTGGCTGGTGATCCAATTTGGGGGGGACCCTACTTTTATTGTGTAATTATTAATATTTATAAAATAATTATAAAAAAGAGCCTGAGGGGACCTCCACATTGGATCCCCAACCACGGTAAAGCTGCCAGCTGTGGTTTTCAGGCTACAGCCATCTGCTTTACCCTAGCTGGCTATCAAAAATGGGGGGACCCAACGTCATTTTTTTTTTTAACTATTTTTTAAATAGAAAAAATTAATGGGCTTCCCTGTATTTTGATTGCCAACCAAGGTAACGGCAAGCAGATGGGGGTGGCAACCCATAGCTGTCTGCTTTATCTGCGCTGAGAATCAAAAATACCGCGGAGCGCTACGTCATTTTTTTAAAGATTTATTTTTACAGCACTGTGATGTCCAGCAATCAAAATACAGGGAAGCCCATTTTATTTTTAGTTATTTAAATAAATAATTAAAAAAAATATATATGGGCTCCCGCTGCATTTTTTGTATTGCTAGCTAAGGGTAATCCAAGCAGCTACTGGCTGCTAACCCCCACTGCTTGGTGTTACCTTCACTGGCAATGGAAAATCCAGGGAAGCATTTTTTATTTTTTTTGCCAAAAAACTACAAAAAAAAGGACGTGAGCTTCGCCATATTTTTGTATGCTAGCCAGGTACAGCAGCCAGCCACGGGCTGCCTCCAACCCCCAGTTGCCTATTTGTACCCGGCTGGGAACCAAAAATATAGGGAAGCCCGTTTTTTTTTAATTATTTCACTTATTTCATGAAATAATTAAAAAACAAATGACGTGGGCTTCGCCCCATTTTTGTGTCCAGCCGGGTACAACTAGGCAGCTGGGGATTGGAATCCGCAGCACAGGTTAGCCCGAGGTTTCTGGGCGCCTCTACTGCGGATTTCAGTCCGCAGCCGTCCCAGAAAATGGCGCTCTCATAGAAGCGCCATCATCTGGCGCTGTATCCAACTCTTCTAACAGCCCTGGAGCCGGGTGGCTTGTTGGGTAATCATGAGTTAATACTGGCTTTGTTTTACTAGCCAGTATTAAGCCAGAGATTCTTAATGTCAGGCACGTTTGACCTGGCCATTAAGAATCTCCAATAAAGGGTTAAAAAAACACCACACAGAGAAAAAATACTTTAATAGAAATAAATACACAGACACATTAGAGACTCCATCTTTATTACCCCCTGTCAGCCCTCCACGATCCTGCTCTTCTGTCTTCTTTCTTTCTAGTGTAGTAGTAGTGACGATTGTAGTGAGGAAGGATGAGATTCACCAGCTCATCACTTGGGGCTGGGGAACCTCCATCCTCACTACAATCCTCACTACAATCGGGAAGCAGCGTGCAGCCTTCACTCCATGAGTGATCAGTGCTGGCTGTCAGCGGTAACAGCGGTAACGCTGACAGACGCGTTACCATAGCAACGGTGCTCTCGGAGCCGCGGTTAGCGGTGACATCACCGCTAACTGCGTTGCTATGGCAACGGTGATCTCCGTTAATGACCGGCTGTGTCAGCCGGTCCCTAACGGAACGGGGAGTCGACCGTGTGCTAGAGCATGTCGCCGGTACACGGCGATACACATATGTGCACCGTGTACCGGAGAGATGCACTCGCAGGTCCTACATGACGTGTCATAGTCATGTGACCAGTCTGTAGCCAATGAGATAATAGCCACGTGACTGGTCACATGGCTATTTTGACGTCACGATAGGTCCTGCATCTCTGCTGGCAGTGCAGGTCACCGGGAGGATTCAGCGATCATCGGATGGAATAGCGGCAGGAGACAGAGTGCAGAAGGGATCGCGAGGACCGGTAAGTGTTATGGCAATGTTTATTAACTGTTTGTGTACATTTATCATGCATTTTTATGTGTTTGTGATTGCCTCCCATTCTAGCCTATACGTTCCAGTTCGGTTCGTCGAACGTTCGACGAACCAAACTCGAACGGGACCCCCGTTCGGCGAGCCGACCTCGAGCCGAACCGGGACCGGTTCGCTCATCTCTAGTCTCTATTCACACTACCATTAATGGCTTCAGGTTATAACACAACCATAACACTAACAGATTCAAGATCAGATTTTATCAAACTTAGCAAATCCTGACTGGAAGCCTGCACTGTCCTGGTTTCAAGTACTGCTCTTACATTTCTACCAGCGAAGAAATAGTGAGACACCAAGGGGACACATGCAGAATTTATCATCTTGTTTCCTTTGAATGAAAGGTATGTAAGAAAATAAATGAGTAAAAATATGATGTGCGCATACCAGCTGTACAAGTGGTAAGCATTCCAGGGAGCTTCTCCATTAATGGCACACTTTTTATTTTCATACTTATTTTTTAATCAAAAATAAATTTATTTAGTATTTATTGCTTACCGTGATTAAGCCTTTAGGGCTCATTCTGATGAGCATAATCAGTCCATAAGCTGACTGTGTGCACCATCAACCGCATAGGGAGATCACATTGACCAATTATAGGGGTATAGAACCTGTCAACGGCCATCATTCCATTGATGGAGCGCTGTTTTGCAGTTCGGTAAATCAGCACATGATCCGGCCGCCATTGGCACAGGGAATATCTGATCGGCAGGGTGTCGGATGTCTTATCCCCACTGATCAGATATTGATCACCAATCTAAAAGATAGGCCATCAATACAAAAGTCCCAGACTACCTCTTTACGTTACTTATGACCCAATGTCTATGGGAAAAATAGTTACTTTATAGGGAAAAGAAAGTCCACTTGCACAAAGGTGTTTTCCCTAAATATCTTAGAACCATATAAATAAAATTTGACTTAAGGACTTAACGTGACTGTGTAGGCAATCTAATAGCAAAAGTCTGACTTTTGTGGTTATGCATTGGATTAAAAATAACATGAAAGTTAGTGTGGGGGATATGATTTGTAGGTTACGCTAAATATCACAGCTTCAAAACAGTTGTTATGAAAGTGATAATTTCTTGACTGAACGCCCTAAAATATCTATTATACAAAGCCTATAGGTTAGTGCCACCCTGGCCAGACTGGCAATACTGGGTACAGTGACTAATTCAGTACAGTTAACTTGTAGCACTCGGGTCCTAGGATTGGATCTGACTATGTCCAACATCTGCAGGGGCCTATGTAGCCATGATAAGGCTCTGTCACCTGCCATTACTGCCCCTTTTTCTTCCTCCAAAAAACTAGTAGAAAGTCATTAGTAGAGGCAGACACACTGCATGTTTTATCTGGTGCAGCTGCCAAGTGGGCTCAACTCATCCGTGGTAATTGCACACTGTGTGCAGAATTATTAGGCAAGTTGTATTTTAGAGGATTTTTTTATTATTGATCTACAACTATGTTCTCAATCAACCCAGAAGACTCATAAATATCAAATATTTTTGGAAGTTGGAGTGTTTTTTTTTTAGATTTGGCTATCTTAGGAGGATATCTGTTTGTGCAGGTAACTACTACTGTGCAGAATTATTAGGCAACTTAATAAAAAAAACAAATATATTCCCATCTCACTAGTGTATTTTCACCAGGTAAACCAATATAACGGCACAAAAATTAGAAAGAAACATTTCTAACAAGCAAAAACAAAGGGGCCATGTCATTATTTTTTCATCTTTTAGACCTTTACTGGCCAGCCACGCTGTGGAGTAGTTGGATGCATGTGATGGAGCATTGTCCTGCATGAAAATTATGGTTTTCTTGAACGATACCGACTTCTTCCTGTACCACTGCTTGACGAAGTTGTCTTCAAGAAACTGGCAGTAGGTCTGGGAGTAGAGCTTCACGCCATCCTCAACCCGAAAAGGTCCCCTAAGTTCATCTTTGATGATACCAGCCCATACCAGTACCCCATCTCTACCTTGCTGGCGTCTGAGTCAGAGTGGAGCTCTCTGCCCTTTACTGATCCAGCCTCTGGCCCATCCATCTGGCTCATCAAGAGTCACTCTCATTTCATCAGTCCATTAAACCTTTGAAAAATCAGTCTTAACATATTTCTTGGCCCAGTCTTGACGTTTTATCTCATGTTTCTTGTTCAAATGTGGTCGTTTTTCAGTTTTCTTTACCTTGGCCATGTCCCTGAGTATGGCACATCTTGTGCTTTTTGATACTCCAGTAACGTTGCAGCTCTGAAATATGGTCAAACTGGTGGCAAATGGCATCTTAGCAGCTTTACGATTGATTTTCCTCAATTTATGGACAGTTATTTTGCGCCTTTTTTGCCCAAGACGCTTCTTGCGACCCTGTTGACTATTTGCCATGAAACGCTTGATTGTCCGGTAATCACGCTTCAAAAGTTTGGCAATTTCAAGACTGCTGCATCCCTCTTCAAGACATCTCACAATTTTGGACTTTTCAGAGCCCATCAAATCTCTCTTATGACCCATTTTGCCAAAGGAAAGAAAGTTGCCTAATAATTAAGCACACCTTATATAGGGTGTTGATGTCATTACACCACACCCCTTCTCATTACAGAGATGCACATCACCTGATTTACTTAATTGGTAGTTGGCTCTCAGCCTATACAGCTTGGAGTAGGACAACATGTATAAAAAGTATCATGTGATCAAAATACTCATTTGCCTAATAATTTGGCACACAGTGTATACTGTTTCAAAGCAATTACAGGTCACCATCCTCTCAGCTGTGTATATTCTGTCTTCTCACTTCTACAGTGACACAGGACATTGGGAGAGGGTCCTTTTCTGGTTTAAGAAACTATTATCTGCCTAAAGATCTAAACAGTGTTCTTTTTAGAAACATTCTCCTGGTATACAGAGATACATTTAAATGTACCAATATATCTCTCCATACTTTTATATTACAGGTAAGAAAAGAAAAGCTGAAAAGTAATAGCCAGAGATTTTTCTTTAAATAAAGCTACTGAAAGTTATGTCACAAATGATCAGAAAATCACATTTTTAAATAAACAAAAAACAGTAAAGAACGTAGACAAATAGGTGATCCCTGTAATATCCCATACAATACATTATTTATGGTAATTGGTAGATGGTGTAACATTTTCTGTCAATTTAATCTATAACCAAAATTAATCTAAATGTCATACATACATATTTGTAGAACATATTCTTCTGTCCTTCTGAACAAGTGCCCTGCACACACACACATATGTATATATATATATATATATATATATATATATACATATATATATATACAGTTAGGTTCAGAAATATTTGGACAGTGACACAAGTTTTGTTATTTTAGCTGTTTACAAAAACATGTTCAGAAATACAATTATATATATAATATGGGCTGAAAGTGCACACTCCCAGCTGCAATATGAGAGTTTTCACATCCAAATCGGAGAAAGGGTTTAGGAATCATAGCTCTGTAATGCATAGACTCCTCTTTTTCAAGGGACCAAAAGTAATTGGACAAGGGACTCTAAGGGCTGCATTTAACTCTGCAGGCATCTCCCTCGTTAACCTGTAATCAATGAAGTAGTTAAAAGGTCTGGGGTTGATTACAGGTGTGTGGTTTTGCATTTGGAAGCTGTTGCTGTGACCAGACAACATGCGGTCTAAGGAACTCTCAATTGAGGTGAAGCAGAACATCCTGAGGCTGAAAAAAAAGAAAAAATCCATCAGAGAGATAGCAGACATGCTTGGAGTAGCAAAATCAACAGTCGGGTACATTCTGAGAAAAAAGGAATTGACTGGTGAGCTTGGGAACTCAAAAAGGCCTGGGCGTCCACGGATGACAACAGTGGTTGTGGTTTTGCATTTGGAAGCTGTTGCTGTGACCAGACAACATGCGGTCTAAGGAACTCTCAATTGAGGTGAAGCAGAACATCCTGAGGCTGAAAAAAAAGAAAAAATCCATAAGAGAGATAGCAGACATGCTTGGAGTAGCAAAATCAACAGTCGGGTACATTCTGAGAAAAAAGGAATTGACTGGTGAGCTTGGGAACTCAAAAAGGCCTGGGCGTCCACGGATGACAACAGTGGTGGATGATCGCCGCATACTTTCTTTGGTGAAGAAGAACCCGTTCACAACATCAACTGAAGTCCAGAACACTCTCAGTGAAGTAGGTGTATCTGTCTCTGAGTAAACAGTAAAGAGAAGACTCCATGAAAGTAAATACAAAGGGATCATATCTAGATGCAAACCATTCATCAATTCCAAAAATAGACAGGCCAGAGTTAAATTTTCTGAAAAACACCTCATGAAGCCAGCTCAGTTCTGGAAAAGTATTCTATGGACAGATGAGACAAAGATCAACCTGTACCAGAATGATGGGAAGAAAAAAGTTTGGAGAAGAAAGGGAACGGCACATGATCCAAGGCACACCACATCCTCTGTAAAACATGGTGGAGGCAACGTGATGGCATGGGCATGCATGGCTTTCAATGGCACTGGGTCACTTGTGTTTATTGATGATATAACAGCAGACAAGAGTAGCCGGATGAATTCTGAAGTGTACCGGGATATACTTTCAGCCCAGATTCAGCCAAATGCCGCAAAGTTGATCGGACGGCGCTTCATAGTACAGATAGACAATGACCCCAAGCATACAGCCAAAGCTACCCAGGAGTTCATGACTCGAGTGCAAAAAAGTGGAACATTCTGCAATGGCCAAGTCAATCACCAGATCTTAACCCAATTGAGCATGCATTTCACTTGCTCAAATCCAGACTTAAGACAGAAAGACCCACAAACAAGCAAGACCTGAAGGCTGCGGCTGTAAAGGCCTGGCAAAGCATTAAGAAGGAGGAAACCCAGCGTTTGGTGATGTCCAAGGGTTCCAGACTTAAGGCCGTAATTGCCTCCAAAGGATTCGCAACAAAATATTGAAAATAAAAATATTTTGTTTGGGTTTGGTTTATTTGTCCAATTACTTTTGACCTCCTAAAATGTGGAGTGTTTGTAAAGAAATGTGTACAATTCCTACAATTTCTATCAGATATTTTTGTTCAAACCTTCAAATTAAACGTTACAATCTGCACTTGAATTCTGTTGTAGAGATTTCATTTCAAATCCAATGTGGTGGCATGCAGAGCCCAACTCGCGAAAATTGTGTCACTGTCCAAATATTTCTGGACCTAACTGTATATATACATATATATATATATATATATACTAAAAGGTGGCCCGATTCTAACGCATCGGGTATTCTAGAATTTACGTATTGTGTAGTTAATGTATGATTTTTGTTTTATATGGATGCTGTTGTGTGTAGTTGCCAAGTGTTTGTGTAGGGCAGTGTAAATGTTCTGGGTGTTGTCTGGGTGGGGGGGGGTGAGAGAGTTGTTGTTTGTGTGTTGCGTTGTGTGTGTTGCGTTGTTTGTGGAGCGCTGTGTGTCTGCAGTATTGTGTGTGTGTGTGGTGCTGTGTGTGTTGCGTGGTTTGTGTGGGTGTGGGGTGCGTGTATGTGTTTTGGAGGGAGGTATGTTTTGTGCAATGTGTGTGTGTTGCGCGGTATGTGCGTATATTTGTGTATGCCGCGGTGTTTGTGTGTTGGGTGTTGTGTGTGTGCGGCGTTGTCTGTGTGTGTGTGTGTGGGTGTCTGTGTAGGGCGGTGTTTGTGGTTCCCAGTGTGTGTGTGGTGTGTTGTGCGGTGCGCGTGTGGCGGCGTGTGTGTGTTTAGGGGGGAGGTGTGCACCCCCATCGTGCTCCATCCCCCATGCTGCGCACCCCCCATCGTGCTCCTTCCCCCATGCTGCGCATCCCAATCGTGCTCCATCCCCCATGCTGCGCACCCCCCATTGTGCTCCATCCCCCATGCAGCGCACCCCCCATTGTGTTCCATCTCCCATGCTGCACACCCCCCATCGACGCTCCATCCCCCATGCTGGGCACCCCCCATCGTGCTCCATCCCCCATGCTGTGCACCCCCCCATCGTGCTCCATCCCCCATGCTGCGCACCCCCTATTGTGCTCCATCCCCCATGCTGCGCACCCCCCATCGTGCTCCATCCCCCATGCTGCGCACCCCCCATCATGCTCCATCCCGCATGCTGCACCCCCCATCGTGCTCCATCCTCCATGCTGCACACCCCCCATCGTGCTCCATCTTCCATGCTGCGCACTCTCCATTGTGCTCCATCCCCCATGCTGCGCACCCCCCATCGTGCTCCATCCCCCATGCTGCACACCCCCCATCGTGCTCCATCTCCCATGATGCGCACCCCCCATCCTCCATGCTGCACACCCCTCATTGTGCCCCATGCTGCACACTCCCCATTGTGCTCCATCCCCCATGCTATAATAGTCCTCCTATTATACTCAGAGAGGAGTATTATAGGAGGACTATAATAGGAGGAGTAGTCCTGGGGAAAGAGGAGTATAATGGGAGGAGTGGTCCTGGGGAAAGAGGAGTATAATGGGAGGAGTAGTTCTGGGGGGGAGGTGTATAGATGCCCAACGTGTGCTGGGGCGGGGCCGAGCGGGCTAACGTGTGCCGGGGACTGGGCCGAGCAGGCCACCGGAGGCGGGGCCGAGCGGGTCGCCGGGTGCGGGTCCGAGCGGGTCGCCGGGGGCGGGGCCGAGCGGGCCAACGTGTGCTGGGGGCAGGACCAAGCGGGCCAACGTGTGCCAGGGGCGGGGCCAAGCGGGCCGCCGGGGCGGGGCCGAGCATGCCAACGTGTGCCGGGGGCGGGGCCGAGCGGTCGAAGCGTCAGCCGGCTCCCTGCACGTGTACTGGGAGCCGGTGTGTGCTGGTAACCATGATACACATCGGGTAACTAAGGGAAGCGCTTCCTATAGTTACCCGATGTGTATCATGCTTACCAGCGTACACCGGCTCCGTCACGATCCCAGCATCGCAAGGTTATGTCCGTCGGGGGCGGGGCCGAGCGTGCCACGTGTGCCGGGGGCGGGGCCGAGCGGGCGAGGTGTCAGCGTATGCCGGCTCTCTGCACATGTGTACCGGGAGCCAGTGTACGCTGGAGCGGGCGATGCGTGCGGATGGCCGGGGCAAGCGGCCAATCCATGCGGGGGGCGGGGCCAGGCCCAGGCGAGCGGCCAATCTGTGGGGGGCGGGGCCAGGCCAATCCGACAGTTGTCACTGTAACGACACTGTCACTGTAACGACACAATTTTGGAGCAAGGCAGACAGACAGACAGACAGACAGACAGAATAAGGCAATTATATATATAGATATTCATGTATATAGCGCTATTAATTCCACAGTGCTTTACATACATTGTCAACACTGTCCCCATTGGGGCTCACAATCTAGAGTCCCTATCAGTCTTTGGAGTATGGGAGGAAAACATACAACCTGGAGGAAACCCACGCAAACACAGGGAGAACAGCCTTTAAGGGGGCTTTCACAGTAGCGCGTTTTCCCCCTGGAGCACGCACTGGTTTGGTCATTGCTGCATTGAAAAGCTTTGGCTGTTCCTTCAGATATTTTTTTTTTTAAAACTCTCATGTTCTATTTTTCAGTGCTAATCGCTGCTGGAAACGTGCGGTGACTAGCGCTGAAAAAAGTGCTAGTGTGAAACTGGCCTTAGCCTGCTTTCACAGCAGCGCTTTTGAAAGTGCTTTTTACAGGCGCTTTTACAGTGCCTGAAAAAAGCGCTCAGGAACAGAACAGTGTTTATGTGAATGTGGCCTTCACAGGAACTAAAGCAATGTGGAATGAAAAAAAATAAAATTATCATTTTACCTAATAATGTTGTTCTGGACCCAATTTATTCAGTTTTAGAAGAAATAACCCATCAAAATGGACCCCGATATTTGTTCCCTAGTTTCTCCTGAGGGCGCTGATGTCCCACATGTGGTCAAGCACCTTTGTTTAGACAAAGGGGAAAGCTCGGAACAGAAGGAGCAATATTTGAATTTTGGAAAGTAAATTTGTCTGAAATAGATTGCAAGAACCATGTTGCATTTGTAGGGCCCCTAAGGTACCGAAACAGCAGAAACCTTCCACAAGTGACTATATTCTGGAAACTAGACGGCCTCAAGGCTTTTATCTAGGTGTATAGTGAGCATTTTGATCCCACAGGTACTTCACAGAATTTGATAATCTTAGGTCGTCATATTGAAAATTTTCATTTTTTTCCACAGGAAAGTTGATTTAGCACCAAATTTCTCACTTTTTCAAGAGGCAACACCAAAAACTAGACCCCACAGTTTATCTAATTTCTTATGAGCGCAGGGATACCCCACATGTGGCCAAATACCTCTGTTTGGATAAATGGGAGGGCTTGGAATGGAAGGAGCACCATTTGAATTTTGGAAAAGTTGAAATAAAGTGCAGACACCATGTCACATTTGAAGGGCCCCTAGGGTACCTATACAGCAGAAACCCCCACAAGTGATCCCATTTTGGAAACTAGACCCTTCAAGGATTTTATTCAGGGGGATAGTGAGAATTTGGAATCTACAGGTACTTCACAAAAATGTTGCTGTAGTGCCAAATTTATTACTTTTAATCCATGTGCCCATGATCTGGTGCTACTGCATCTAGGACACAGTGCCAGCCCTCCTGCAGAAATGTGAGTGTTGTCCATGGGAGAACATAGCTGCGCCTGCCACCGATCAGGGTTTGAGCCGCTGCGGAGAACACTCTTATCTCCACAGCAAACAACGGAAATGCTGCGGCTCGGGAAGCCACGCCACAGGTCAGTTTATGCTGCAGAGAAATTAAGCACATTGGGCAGGAGATTTCTAAAAAAATCCTTCCACTGCGCTTGTACTGCACAACGCAGCGTTATGGACGCAGTGAAAACACAGCATCCAAAGTGCTGCAAACCCTGATTGTGGGCATGCAGCCTAAAAAGCTAGGATGGATAGATGGATGGATGGATAGACAGACAGAGGTAAACCACATATATAATATCCCACCCCATACATATTCCAAGCTGGCACCCTTTAGTGACTTTCATGTGGCACTAAAGGGTGTTTAGCCAAAAAATAATTTATAATAAAAAAAAAACCGATGATAGATAGAACCAGGGATGGAACAGAAGAGATTGAGTACCAGCCGGTTTGGTTATTCTTATATGCCTCTTAGTATTTAGGGCTCACTTTGCTGAAAGTGAATATTCCCTTTAATGCTATTTCAAAATTGTATTCCTTTTGAAATTGACAAGAATTTAAATGATATAAAATAATATATAAAGGCTTAAAGGAGTTTCCGAAGAATAAAGTTAATTTTAAAGTTGATTTTAATCAATAGATATTGGAATAAAAATGATTTCCACAATTGGATGTGTTTAAAAAAATGTTCCTGTGCTGAGGTAATCTTATAAATGTGTCTCTATGTACTGTGATTGATTGCTCTCAGTGAGAGAAACAAAATTAAAATTTTGTAGTTGTGATACCTTTTAATGGCTAACTAAAATAAAAATAAAATATGATGTTATAAAGCAAGCTTTCGAGACATCTCAGGTCTCTTCCTCAGGCATGGTATGACAAAATAGGTGAAGAAACACAAATATATGCACAAAACAGGGCAGAGCAATGTACACAAAACAGGGCAGAGCGATGTACACAAAACAGGGCAGAGCGATGTACACAAAACAGGGCAGAGCGATGTACACAAAACAGGGCAGAGCGATGTACACAAAACAGGGCAGAGCGATGTACACAAAACAGGGCAGAGCGATGTACACAAAACAGGGCAGAGCAATGTACACAAAACAGGGCAGAGCGATGTACACAAAACAGGGCAGAGCGATGTACACAAAACAGGGCAGAGCGATTAAAAGGTATCACAAATACAAAATTTTAATTTTGTTTCTCCCACTGAGAGCAAGCAATCATTTTTCAACTGGCTAACACGGTACCAAAACCTTTTTCTTTTAACTCTATGTACTGTGTAATGAAGGTGTCTGATTGTACAGGGATATGGTCTGATCATACCACATCTCCTTGGTAGGGAAGAACAGAAAGGAGAGTATACATGTAGCACAGCATGGGATCAGAGCTGGTTCTACTTATGAGGTAAAACATTTCCTTGCCTGTTTTTAAGAGATCTTTTACCTCAAAGAAAGAATTATTCACTATTCAGAGCATATGTATACTTTGTTACTTACTTTCCTGCCCAGGAGATGTGGTATGATCCGACCATGTCCCTGTACGGTCAGACATGGCCATTACACAGTACTTTACAGTTACATTACACAGTACTTTGCAGGAGCACATATACATTATAAGATTATCTCAGGAACATTTTCTTTAAATACATCCAAAATTATGGAACTTACTATTTTACCAAGATCTAAGGATTACAACTAACTTTGTTTGTGGGAAAACCCCTTTAAGGCACAACACATAGCATATCATATGTACCTTCCTGTGGACCATGGTTTACTGAGAGCCTTAGGTAACACAAGGGAAGGCGCGGAGCATCTTCGCTGAGCCAGAGACTTGTGCTAAAAGTAAAAAAATACAAAACAAAAACAAAATATGAGTCTGTTGCACTTTGTTAGTGGCATCATGCATGAAAAGTACTAATATAAATCTATGGGTCTGTGAAAATCACGGACAATGCAGATAGCTTCAATGTGCAGGCCATGATTAACATTGTAAAGTATAGGACAAGACTTGTCATTTTGGGTTGGTTTTTTTTTTTATTTAATTCATGAAAATACATAAAATACATGACATGACATCAATATATGAAATACATGACATCAATCAATACATGAAAATCACTGATGAAACGCTGATGATAAAAACTGACCAAACACTGATGAAATTCAGATCCAAAACAAAGATGACACATACACCATTTTTTGGGGGGGCATATTTAAAGAAATGTCTGAATGAGGCCTAATATCTTGCATAGATTCTAGCCCAGGGGTGGGCAATTAATTTTTAACAAAGGGCCACATGAGAGACTGTGGAGGCCGAACCAATAGGCTGAAATTAAACCTGCTCAATATGAATATTAACATATTAATTATAGTTATTTTATATAATAAACTTCTTGAATGTGATTTTGAGCACTTTGAGGGGTGCAGTTTTTAGAATGGAGTCATTTTTGGGTATTTTCTGTCACGTAGGCCTCTCAAAGACACTTCAAATGTGATGTGGTCTCTAAAATAATGGTTTTGTAAATTTTGTTGGAAAAATTAGAAATTGCTGATGAACTTTAAACCCTTCTAACTTCCTAACAAAAAAATTATGCTTCAGAAATTGCGCTGATGTAAAGTAGACAAGTGGGAAATGTTATTTAGTAACTATTTTTTGTGACATAACTCTCTGGTTTAAGGGTATAAAAATTAAAAGTTGCAAAATTTTCCACATATCCATCAAATTTCCAATATTTGCACAAATCAACGCAAAATATATCATCTTAATTTTACCCCTATCATGAAGTACAATATGTCACGAAATAACTATCCCAGAATCACTGAGATCCATTGAAGCGTTCCAGAGATATAACCTGTCAAAGTGACACTGGTCAGAAATGAAAAAATTGGCCCGGTCACGAAGACAAAAACAGGCTCTGGACGAAAAGGGTTAATGGATAGCTCTTTTATTTGCTGCTGATACCCAGCTTTTTGGGCAACAGCTCTTTGAATCATGTTTCCCATCAGATGTTGTTTTACCAGTTCTTAATGACAGAAATCATTCATTATAAGAAGATGTTTAATACAAGTTGTTTGCATTTACCATTATGTTTCGTTAGAAATTATCAGAGAGTGACTAAGTCACTTTCTTAGGTCTCTGCGTTGTTAGTCTCCTACACAATGTTCCCAGCAGCGTAGGTAGCAGCAGAATATGTGGAAATGCTGCTGAATGTAATTACTGGCTGTTACTTTATTATCTGTACACACTAATGCGATGCTAATTTCAGTATTAATTATCATACGACAGGTATAGAAGATAGACTAAATCTTGTGGCAATTGTAGCATAGCCATATTAAATACAAGGGGTACACATACAACTCCCCAGGGACTAGATACAATTATGAGACCTGCTCTACTCTTTATTTTATTTCACTAATAAGAAAACAACATAGGACAAGGAATTGTGAGTCCCACATAAACCTAGAATGAGTACAGGCTATCCTCTAAGACAGCTCATTGGCCTTCATGATTGCCCCGGGCCAAAACATCCTGGGCAGCCATGGTGCAGCTGGTGGTAAACGTGTAAGCTGTAGTCCACCACCACACCTCTCTTAGCTGGGGACAACACCTACATAACACAAATTACAGTACACTGAGAGGGATGTGTGACACCCCTGGACTATCAGGTGGTCACAGGGTACTGCACAAACTTCCCTTCCGTGCAGTATTCCAAGTCCCTCATGGTTCTGGGTCCCTATCTTATGGTGTTGCTTCCAACAGCAAATCAAATCCTAGATACACACTGCACCACACCCACCAGGCACACCAGTAGATGGCTTGAGTGGAATAGAGTCGCCCACTTGGGGGGTCAGGGAGGGGAGGTGAGGAGTGTAGTCAGTCAGTTAGTAGTCAGTGGAGAGTTGGGAAGTAGCCCTCGAGCTGTGAGGAGCTCAGAAGAGGTTGGGAGTGGTGGTTCCCAAGAGAAGCTGTCTAGGTTGTAGACGGTGGTCTGGACCTAGAGGAGTCGGACCCCCGGTAGCAGGGGATTGTGGCTAGGTGCCTGGACCTGTCAAGTAGGACGGTCAGCAGCCTGGTCCTATCATCGGTCCGGGACCGAAGGCACGGCAAGGTACACGGACCGTAAGTCGGGGAGAAGTTTCAGGCAACCTGGCAATAAACCTGAGGAGAATGGAGCCTTTATGATCTGTTCCCACCCGCTCCAGAATCGCGGCACTAGCACAACGCGGGGGATAGTGCCTTCCATACAAGCAGCCAAAGAAAGTCCCAAGCGTGAGCCCTGAGAGCAGGCTCCCACACTTAGCCACAGTGGGGAGCGGGGCCAGGCAAGCTTCAGACTACTGGGCCACCATGTTGAAGTTAAACTTAGTGCCAGGAGGCAGGTCATGGATCACCAGGCAACACTATAGGGGACGGGACCCGGACGTGCTCCCCTCAAGCGGCAACGATACCCCGAGATTTGGTGTACCCGGTTGTCAGCGTCTGCTTATTGACTGAGAGTGTACCTGAGTGACCCCCTGCATTCCACGGCATCCCACCGAGTCCCGGGGCCTTCCCCTACCCATGGAGGGTGATGACATCTAGCTGCCCCACTCCATCACCCCGGGTACTCCCAACGGCAGCGGCGGTACTCCCAACTACCGTACACCACGGGTGGCGTCACAAACTATATCTTCCCTTTAAATACCCCCCCTCTTCTTTTGAGTGTGGCCCCTAGCCCCCGGGTCCGGAGACCCTTGAGCCACGAATAATCACCCCCAGATCCGAACCGTTTGACCGCTGCAGGGGCAGCACAAATGCATGAGCCTATGCCTCTTCTAGGTAAGGAATGTCCTATCACTACTTGAACCATCATTTAACATTTTTGTTTTTTTCCTCTCCTTCTTGGAGCAACAATTTTTTATCTTTATGTTGATATGGAATATGAGAAATTGTTTATTTGTGGGATGATCTGTAGTTTTGAATGACACCATTGTCTTTACAATATAAAGGAGGGAGAGCAAGCTGTTGATAGTCGTGATTGGCGCGTGCAGCTCCAACCCGAGTGGGCGCTGTGTAAGCACAGGGCTAAGAGAAGTTGTGTGCACACTGAAAAGCTTCGGGATGCAAAGAAATAGCAGGAAGTGATCAGCAGTGCCTGGGCTGTGATTAAGGGTATGTGCGCACGTTGCTTTTTACCTGCTTTTTACCTGCTTTTTTGCTGCTTTTTCTTCTGCGCTGTTTAATGCCAAAATGGATGTGTTCTTCTATTCAAGCAAAGTCTATAGGAATTTGGGTTTCTTGTTCACACTATGTTGTTCAAAATGCTGCCTTTTTGTGGCAGAACTTTGGTCAAAAACTCAGCTTTGCAGTGCAAAACCCAAATGGCAAAAACAATTGACATGTTGCTTCTTTGAAAAGCTGAGTTTTTGACCAAAGTTCTGCCACAAAAAGGCAGCATTTTGAACAACATAGTGTGAACAAGAAACCCAAATTCCCATAGACTTTGCTTGAATAGAAGAACACATCCATTTTGGCATTAAACAGCGCAGAAGAAAAAGCAGCAAAAAAGCAGGTAAAAAGCAGGTAAAAAGCAACGTGCGCACATACCCTTATGGTGTAGGTGACATAGTCCCTGTGTGACGCCCCCGGAACTATCAGGTCGTCACAGGGTATTGTACAATCTGCCCTCCTGTGCAATTGTGATGCCCTGGACTAGCCAGGTTGTCACAGACATTGTTGAACAGAGAGAAAGACATTGCACATAATTGAGCACAACCCAATATGAGAAAATAACAAAACCTTTATTGAACAAAAATTAAAAACAATTAAAAGACAAGGCTGCACAACCAGTGACCAGAAATATCCAGTAACCCCATATTGTTATAGTACATGATTATTTAGATACAGCCAACACTAACAATAATGAGGTACCCTGCACAAATAAATATATATATATACACACAGGAAAAAAAAAACACAATAGTCATTTCTATAAGAGTAGCAAAAGCAAGGGAGACACTCACCAGTAGAAATGCCTTATCCTGACCACTATATAAGAGATATATACAGGCACTCTAAAATGCGTCTTTCTCTCTGTTCTACATTGTTCTTGTGTTGCACTTATAGCACCCCTGCTGGTGATACTTCTCCATTGTGGTGCGCTCCTGATTTATATTATATCAGGTTGTCACAGACATAACATCACACACACCCCCTCCCCTGGACAGTTCACAACAGTCAAACAAAAACCCTTGTTGCCTCCCTCCAGGGTCTGATGTCCACACCAGGTGGGGCGGAGCCAGGCGGTTGGCTCCACCCACCGAGGAGTTCACAGGCCTGGAGGCGGGAAAAGTGACAGATTGAGTTTGGAGGTGAAAGGGAGAGGACAGAACCTGTTAGTGTCTGGGTAGGAGCCCAGGCACTGTCAGCAAGGTTGGCAGACGGTGGTGGCCGTCTGCAGGAGTTAGTGGATCTCTGCGGAACTGTAGCACCAGGGTCGGGCGGTGGCCCGCCGGTACCGAGCCGGGGAGCGGAATGAAGCTAAGCACAAAGGCAGGGCCATCGGACCCCGACTAGGCTTGGAGCCGCCGACAACGGTCAAATCCGAAAGTGACCGGAACCCCAGGGGTTTCCTAACAACCAAGACCCGACAGAAAGCAACAGTCCACACTGTGAGGATACACAGCCACCGCCATAGGCTAGAAATCTAAGGGCCAGCGCCTGCGGGCAAAACGGGCTCCTTCAGTACCTATACGCCAGGGAGCGGACTACCGGTGGGCAATCACAGGAATCAGAACATTCTAACAAGGTGCAGGGAAAGACAGCCACCATCACCCTGTCCGGGGAGAGCACAAACACTGCAGCCAGCTGCGGGACTCGTCCATCGGCCGTTTGGTTTACCAGAGACTCTGTGCATCTGTGTCTGAGTGAGTACAACAGTGCCATCCGGCACCGCGCCGCGCTGCCCCTGTAAACCTGCACCCCAGCCATTCAGCCTCCCCGTACCACCACCGGGCCCCAGGATCACCAACCCCTACCCACGGAGGGGACAACATCCTAGCTGCTCCCTACCATCGCTCCCGGAATCCCCGTCATCAGCAGCGGTGGTGCCCATCATCACCACGACCCGTGGGTGGTGTCACGAACTATCTCCCAAAATAAACCACCCCCTTTTCACTCGTGGCCGAGGAGTGCTGCTCGAGTCCCCGGGTCCAGCCCACTGCTCGAGCCACCGAGCAGCAGCAGAAGCCCCAAACCCGAGCGTGGTAAGCGCGTCCCCTCCGCCCGCGACACAATATCCAAATCCTTCTTGGTTATGGGTCCCCAACTACATGGTGTTGCCTACAACAGCTAGTTCAAATCCTAAGTATACTCTGCACCACACCCTCCAGACACACCAGTGGATGACCTGAGTGGAATAGGGACGCCCACTTGGGGGGTTGGTTAGGGGAGATCAGGAGTGTCAGGAGAGTCAGTCAAGAGAAGTGTTTTGAAAGTGAAGGAGAGAGGAGGTCAGGAGCCAGGCTCCTAGGAAGCCATCTAGGTAGCAGACGGTGGTCTGGGCCTAGAAGGAACAGGAGATCATGGCAAGGAGCACAGAACTGTCGAGGAGGACAGCCGGCGGCCTTGCACCATCACTGGGCTGGGACCAGGGCACGACGGGGTACGTGGACCCTAGGTCAGGGAGTAGCTTCAGGCAACCTGACAATTTACCCGACAAGAACGGCGCCTTCAAGATCCACTCTCTACCCGCTCAAAAATCTGGGTACTAGCGCAACGAGGGGGATAGGACTTTCCACTCAAACGGTCCAGGAAATCCCAAGCGTGAACCCTGAGAGCAAGCTCCCACACTTAGTGGGGAGCAGGACCCAACTAGTTCCATACTACCAGCACCAACAGAGAAGTAAACTTAGTGCCAGGAGGCAGGTCACGGATCACCAGGCTGCACCATTGGGAACGGGACCTGAACTAGCTCCCTCAGCGGCAGTGGTATCTAGAACTTTGGTTTATCCAGTTGTCGGTATCAGCTTAATGGGCTGAGTGAGTACGAAAGTGACCCCTTCGCACTCAACGGCACTCCCCAAACACCATCACCGAGTCCCGGGGCATTCCCCCTACCCGTGGAGGGTTCTAATACCTGGCTGCCCCACTCCATCGCCCCCGGGTACTCCCAACTGCAGTGGTGGTACTCCACATTACCACACACTATGGGTGGTGTCACGAACTTTAAACACAATCCCCTGTAAATACCCCCTCATTTGAGTGGCTGCACGACCCCCGGGTCAGGACACCTCTCGAGCCACCGCGGATCCAGATCTGAGCAGCCCGGCTGCTGGCACGGGGGCGACACACCTGCCTCCATAACAGGAGCGGACACTGGCAGCTTGGGGCCCCTGTGCAAGAAATGTGTCTGGGTCCCCCTCCTTTTATGGCGACAATGCTACAGACTATATTTATGAACGTGTGTATATAATTGTCTGCGTTTCAGTTATTACTTATGGGAAAATGTCCTTTGAATTAAGAGTAACTTGCATACTAGCATAATTTAATGTTAGCAGTATAATCTACACACACTATTATATTTCAAATATATTTTAAAAAATATTATATATAAATATAAGTTTTATAAATTATAATAGTAAAGCAGGCAAGTTGTGTTTAAAGCTAGTCATATAATTAATGTCCACTAGGTGGCACCAAAGTACTGCAATAATTCTATGCCTGTTCTATATGTGCTACAGGCTTAATTTTATTGCAGTACTTTGTTGCCATCTGATGGACATTAATTATATGACTAGCTTTAAACACAACTTGCCTGCTTTATTATTATAATATACAGTATATTTGAAATATAACAATTCTTTGCATGAGTCACCTTACAGAATACTATTGCATGAGATACCTGATATATTGACTTTATGTATTTTGTCACCCTTATACATTTACTATACTTAGTATCAACACTATATATGTGTATACAGATATAATTCTCATTTAAAAGGTATTTATTTTTTTTATAAGCAAAAAATCTATTGCACTGCATCACTTTACCTTTTATGACTCTGTATGTGTTGTTTGCGCTTTAAAGGGGATTACCACTGGAATTTTTTTGTCGCTAAGAACTCTGTTTGCTAATTTGTTTATATATAGTAGTCAGAATTGTTATGTTCTATGGTCCCTCAATTCTTTTCTACAACATTCTCTCTTTTTTAATTTATATCAATAAACATTAATTATTTTACATTGGGCTTTGTTCTTTTATTTAGAGGGTTTCACTATAATTCTCTGATATATTTACATAAAGATGGCCTAAAACTGAGCTGCAGCACAGTGGCCAAAACCATACAGCAGTTTTTAACAAGTCAGGTTCCACTTAGAACAGGCCTCGCCATGGTCGACCATACATACTGCATGGCATTGTTCTACATGGCTGTCATCCCAGAAGGAAGCCTTTTCTAAAGATGATGCACAAGAAAGCATGTGAACAGTTTGCTGAAGACAAGTAGAATAAGGACAAGGATTACTGGAACCATGTTCTGTGGTGTGAAGAGACTAAGATAAACTTATTTGGTTCAGTTGGTGTTAAGCATCTAAAGATTTTGGGGGTGAGTGTAGAGCCATTATACAGATTGAGGACTCATGTGCGGTCATTATAGACTTTGGGGACTAATGTGGGGCCATTATAGAGTTCGGAGACTAATTTGGGGGGACATAATACAGTGTGAGAGCTGATTGGGGGCCATCATACACTGTGTGCAGAATTATTAGTCAAATGATTATTTTGATCACCTGATACTTTTTATACATGTTGTCCTACTCCAAGCTGTATAGGCTTGAGAGCCAACTACCAATTAAGTAAATCAGGTGATGTGCATCTCTGTAATGAGGAGGGGTGTGGTGTAATGACATAAACTCCCTATATAAGGTGTGCTTAATTATTAGGCAACTTCCTTTCCTTTGGGAAAATGGGTCAGAAGAGAGATTTGACGGGCTCTGAAAAGTCCAAAATTGTGAGATGTCTTGCAGAGGGATGCAGCAGTCTTGAAATTGCCAAATTTTTGAAGCGTGATTACCGAACAATCAAGCGTTTCATGGCAAATAGCTAACAGGGTCGCAAGAAGCGTCTTGGGCAAAAAAAGGCGCAAAATAACTGCCCATGAATTGAGGAAAATCAAGCGTGAAGCTGCCAAGATGCCATTTGCCACAAGTTTGGCCATATTTCAGAGCTGAAACGTTACTGGACTATCAAAAAGCACAAGGTGTGCCATATTCAGGGACATGGCCAAGGTAAGGAAGGCTGAAAAATGACCACCTTTGAACAAGAAACATAAGATAAAACGTCAACACGGGGCCTAGAAATATCTTAAGACTGATTTTTCAAAGGTTTTATGGACTGATGAAATGAGAGTGACTCTTGATAGGCCAGATGGATGGGCCAAAGGATGGATAAGTAAAGGGCAGAGAGCTCCACTCCAACTCAGACGCCAGCAAGGTGGAGGTGGGGTACTGGTATGGGCTGGTATCATGAAAGATGAACTTGTGGGACCTTTTTGGGTGGAGGATGGAGTGAAGCTCAACTCCCAGACCTACTGCCAGTTTCTGGAAGACAACTTCTTCCAGCAGTGGTACAGGAAGAAGTCGGTATCATTCAAGAAAAACATGATTTACATGCAGAACAATGCTCCATCACATGCATCCAACTACTCCATAGCGTGGCTGGCCAGTAAAGGTCTAAAAGATGAAAAAATAATGACATGGCCCCCTTGTTCACCTGATCTGAACCCCATAGAAAACCTGTGGTCCCTCATAAAATGTGAGATCTACATGGAGGGAAAACAGTACACCTCTCGGAACAGTGTCTAGGAGGCTGTGGTGGCTGCTGAACGCCATGTTGAGCGTAAACAGATCAAGCAACTGACAGAACCTATGGATGGTAGGCTGTTGAGTGTCATCATAAAGAAAAGTGGCTATATTGGTCACTAATTTTTTGGATTCTGTTTTTGCATGTCAGAAATGTTTATTTCTAAATTTTATGCAGTTATATTGGTTTACCTGGTGAAAATAAACAAGTGAGATGGGAATATATTTGGTTTTTATTAAGTTGCCTAATAATTCTGCACAGTAATAGTTACCTGCACTAACAGATATCCTCCTAAGATAGCCAAATCTAAAAAAAAAACACTTCAACTTCCAAAAATATTAAACTTTGAAATGTATGAGTCTTTTGGGTTGATTGAGAACATACACTATAGTTCAAAAGTTTGGGGTCACCCAGACCATTTTGTCTTTTCCATGAAAAATCATACTTTTATTTATCAAATGAGTTGCATAATGAATAGAAAATATAGTCCAGAGATTGACTAGATTAGAAATAATGATTTTTACTTGAAATAATAATTTTCTCCTTCAAACTTTGCTTTTGTCACAGAATGCTCCTTTGCAGCAATTCCATCTTTGCAGACCTTTGGCATTCTAGCTGTTAATTTGATGATATATTCAGGAGATATTTCACCTCATGCTTCCAGAAACCCCTCCCACAAGTTGAATTGGCTTGATGGGCATTTTTTGCGTACCATACGGTCAAGCTGCTCCCACAACAGCTCCATAGGCTTGGGATCTGGTGACTGGGCTGGCCACTCCATTACAGAGAGAATACCAGCTGCCTGCTTCTTCCCTAAATAGTTCATGCATGATTTGGAGGTGTGCTTTGAGTCATTGTCCTGTTGTAGGATGAAATTGGCTCCAATCAAGCACTGTCCACAGGGTATGGCATGGCGTTGCAAAATGAAGTCATAGCCTTCCTTATTCAAAATCCCTTTTACCTTGTACAAATCTCCCACTTTACCAGCACCAAAGCAACCCCAGACCATCACATTACCTCCACCATGCTTGACAGATGGCGTCAGGAACTCTTTCAGCATCTTTTCAGCTTTTCTGCATCTCACAAATGTTCTTTTGTGTGATCCAAACATCTCAAACTTCAATTCGTATGTCCATAACACTTTTTTATAATCTTCCTCTGTCCAATGTCTGTGTTGTTTTGCCCATATTAATCTTTTCCTTTTATTAGCCAATCTCAGATATGGCTTTTTCTTTGACACTCTGCCCTGAAGGCCAGCATTCCGGAGTCTCCTCTTCACTGTAGACGTTGACCCTGTGTTTTGCGGGTACTATTTAAAGAAGTTGCCAGTTGAGGACTTGTGAGGCTTTCATTTTTCTAACTAGAGACTCTAATGTACTTGTCTTGTTACTCAGTTGTGCAGCGGGGCCTCCCACTTCTCTTTCTACTCTGGTTAGAGCCTGTTTGTGCTCTCCTCTGAAGGGAGTAGTACACACCGTTGTAGGAAATCTTCAGTTTCTTGGCAATTTCTCTCATAGAGTGTGGGTGCCCTCATAGAGTGTGGGACTGCCCATATTCAGTGTGAGTGTGTCCTTCAAACATTGTAGGGTCATCTGTGGGGGTCCTCAAAATGTGGGGCTATTATATAGCATTGGAATTCATGTGGGAGGCCATTATACAGTTTAAGAGCTACTGTTAGGGCCATCAAAAAGTGTAGGGGCCTTTATATAGTGTTTTAGGTGAGCTCTGGGCTCATTATGCTGTGTATAGGGATGGTGTAGGTGCATCCCACTGTGTATAGGGGATGTGTATGTTTTTAAGACACAAGGGACATAATTAAATGTTAAATGGGCACATGAGAAACATTATTGTTATAGGGATAGTCAGGGTATTAGAGTTTGTGCAGGTTGGAAATAGATGGGAATGGTATGTAAACCCACCGGGAAACCGGATGATGCTTTGGTCCTCGGTGGGCCCCCCAACCAGACATAGAGGTGGGCCACCGGTAACTGTTGCTCATTCAATATTACAGGAATAATGGCTTACAGATATTTGCATATAGCTCTAGTGCAGGCGCCTAGAGTAAATTCCCCAGACACTCCTGTCCGACCCCGGTGACAGTGCTGGAAATTTGAGAAGTCAAATATGTCTTTGTTGTAATCTGTGCAGACAAGTCATTGCTGGAAGTTCTTGACGCCATCTGTCCACCTTATACATGGACTATAGGGGTGTATTATACATGGAGGTCTATGGGGCTGCATTATACTTGAGGTCTATGGGGCTGCATTATACATGGAGGTCTATGGGGATGCATTATACAATATGAAGGACACCTTATAAATGGACAAGGGGTGCATTACACATGGAGGTCTATGGGGATGCATTATACATGGAGGTCTATGGGGATGCATTACACATGAAGGTCTATGGGGCTGCATAATACAAAATGAAGGACACCTTATACATGGAATATAGGGGGCATTATACATGGAGGAATATGGGGCTGCATAATACAATATGAAGTTTTATGGGGTTGCGTTATAATACATCTAGGACTATGGGGGCTACATTATAATACATGGAGGACTATGGAGCCTACCTTATAAATGGACTATGGGGGTGCATTATAAAACATGGAGGACTATGTGGTGCATTATAATGTATGGAGTACTATGGGGCGAATTATAATATATGGAGTACTATGGGATGAATTATAATACATGGAGAACGATGAGAAATTCATTATAATTAGAGGGCTACTTTATACATGGAGGACTATAGGGGTGCAGTATAATATATGCAGGACTTTGGGGTGAATTATAATACATGGAGGACTATGGGAAATGCATTATAATACATGGAGGACTATGGAGGTGCATTGTTATATATGAAGGGTTATGTGGGACCCTTTATACTATATGGAAGGCTAAGTGGGGGCCATTATAGTATTTGGAGAACTATATACAAGTGGGGACAAAGATAGAAGCAGGGGATGGGAACGTTTTGTGCTGAGGGAAAAAGGCTCTTTCCCGCAGCACCCAGCTTTCCCATGCTTTGTTATACATCTTCTCTCAGCACCCAGCTTTCCCATGCTCTGATATGGGAAAGCTGGGTGCTGAGGGAAACATGTATAGCAGAGCATGGGGAAGCTGGGTGCCGAGGACAAGATGGATATCAGAACATAGGAAAGCTGGGTGCTAATAGAGGGATTTCAGATCATGGGAAACCTGGGTGCTGTGGGTAAGAGAAAAGTGTCAGCATCATTATCTTGTACCCCGAGTGTGAGTGTCATTATCCCGTACCCCAAGTGTCCGTGTACATGAAGGGGGGGGCCCCAGGTCTGAACTTTGCACCGGGTCCCATCAAACTCTAGTAACGCCACTGCAGGAAATTTAGCTACCATGTTTTATTTAGAGGATAGAGCTGGCCGCTGGACTCACGGGCGCCGCTCTCCTTCACTAAGGCGGGCTTTGCACGTTGCAACATCGCAAGCCGATGCTGCGATGTCGCACGCGATAGTCCCCGCCGCAGGTACAATAACTTGTGATAGCTGGCGTAGCGAAAATTATCGCTATGCCAGCTTCACATGCACTCACCTGCCCTGCGACCGTCGCTCTGGCCGGCGACCCGCCTCCTTCCTAAGAGGGCGGGTCGTGCGGCGTCATAGCGACGTCACACGGCAGGCGGCCAATAGCGTCGGAGGGGCGGAGATGAGCAGGATGTAAACATCCCGCCCACCTCCTTCCTTCCGTAGAGCCACCGGCGACAGGTAAGGTGAAGTTCCTTGCTCCTGCGGCGTAACACACAGCGATGTGTGCTGCCGCAGGAACGAGGAACAGCTTCGCACCTGTCGCGGCAGCATAATTATGGAAAAGTCGGAGCCTGCACCGATGATACGATAACGACGCTTTTGCGCTCATTAATCGTATCATCTAGAATTTACACACAACGATGTTGAAAGTGACGTCGGATGTGCATCATTTTCGATTTGACCCCACCGACATTGCACGTGCGATGTTGCAACATGCAAAGCCGCCCTAAGGAGACTCCGTGTGCAGATGTGACTGTGAAGCCCCACAGGTGTTGTGTCGGTGCATTACCTTCAGGGACTCCACTCGGCTGGATCTTGTCACAGGTAGGAGATCTTCTTCTTGTCGTGACGCCACTCTCAGTATTGCGGTCAGTGGGGACCGCCACTGCAGGTTGAGGGACGCCTGGGGCTGATGGTGAGTGCAGTTAGTTGGAATAGCCTCCTGAGAGTGAGGCAAGCCCCAGGGCCCTGTGTAGGTGCGTAGTACCACAAGGCGCAGAATAACTCCACACACGCAGAATGTCTTTCAGGGGTTTTACTCACTTCAGATGGCAGGGTGAGTAACCCGGGTGTAGCTGGGATGAACCAGGCGGGAACCAGGTATCCTTCAGGCTGACTTCTGATGGTGACTACCAACTCGCCTTCCTTAGCCCTTGGTGGTTTGGGGTAACCCCGACTTTTAGTCCCTATGGGGGTCACCCAGGGAAGTTGCTGAAGCCTCTCTCCCCTTCGATTGCCGTTTGCTTGTTGCCTGGGCCAGATCACTCCAGCTGCTTGCCTCCTGTGAACTGTGGGCCCTAACTGTGGCTACGTGGCTGCGGCTTTTAGGTGTTGTGGTGTGGGCTTTGAGGGCCCCACACCGGCAGGTTTAGCAGGGAAAGGTGGATCTATCCCCGCTCCGGGATCTGCCGCCCGTTTGGGCCTGGTTCTCCCTAGCAGTCTCCTTACTTCCCACTCTGTGCTCTCTCTCTAGCTGGAGATGGGTTTCGGGTAGCACTCCTAGGTGACCGTTCTCCCCCGTCGGTAGCCACTGCGCGGACGCTGTCAGACTACAGCAGCCCAGGGGAAGGGGTCAGCTCTCCTCGGAGCTCCCTGGACTCTGCTCTGAACCGGCTCACATCTGGGACCTTCACTGCTGCTCCTGTCAGAGCTTCACTTTCCTGCTCCTCACTCCTCCACACTCTGCTGCAGACTGTTTACTCCTACTTCTCTTTTCCCTTTTGTGCCTGCCTACGCCACCTAGCAACCAGACTCTCTTACCACACCCCTTGAGAGGAGATGGAGGCTTTTGGCCCCCTCCACTATTCCAGTGGAGGTGAAGGCTTTTCCCCCTCCTGGGATCCCCAGGGGTCCTCTCAAAGGTACATGTGTGAGACCTGATCACTATGCGCCTGTGTAGTCACACCTCGGTCAGCCTTCTGGATTACCTGTATTGTACTGTCCCCAGCATGGGTGCAGTACTCAGTGGTGCCTGACCAGGTCAGGGGCGCCACATGACTTTGGGCCAAGTGCATGATACTTATTTGCTACTCATCACTCCTGCTGTCAGTCGTTGATGTCATCGAGTAGTATGACACGCAACACCAGAGGTCACTTGGTAAACCAGTTTTGTTTACTTTTATTCTTCACACAATTATGACAGACATGGCCTTCCTGTCACTCTCTGTGGGGTACTACGTTTTGTTCTGTATACCGCTATCTCGGACCTCGTCCTCTATACTCCAGGGACTGTGCATCCTGCCACCTAATACCACACACCTTTATTCGCATCTGGGCCCGATGGTTTCTCTAGCTGGACAACTCTCTAAGTCCGCCGGGGTGAGCCTTAGGCACCAGACCTCCATAGGTTACCTTGGGGTTCCCTGACGTGCCCTAATATCGAAGCCACTTGTCATGATTGACTCCTGGCTCAGCTGGAGCTGAGCCTTTTTTTTAGTTTCACTTCTGATGCAAGTCACGTTAGGGGTTAATACTTTCTGCCTCGTTCTAGAGGTCAGGCTGCTTTATTAGGGCACTGTTTCTCTTGGACTTCGCCAGTGATACTTCTGGCTCTGCTGTGTTCTGCTCTTGAGTGACCTGTTGTCTGCCCTGCCCCCTCCTGACCTCCGTGTTCACCTGACCTGTTAACCTCCTCTGTTGTCTGTTTCCATCAGTGTCTCTCCCGCTGTCTCCCTGTTCGTTCCTTATCTGTTTACCTTAATTCTGTCTTGTCTTCCCACTCCCCCTCGCTTATAGGCTCTGATTTCCCGGCTACTGACTATTTGCTTCCCTCTGACCACGTTTAGACTTTGCCCTTGTGTACTTACAAGACCTCATGTTGTGAAACGGCTTTCTGACGATTCTACTGCCATCTGGTGGGCTTGACTAGTATTACCTCTGCTAGGGAATTCCCTGCTCATACGTTTCCTCCACTTTTACGCCCCCTAGTGGTACACCAGCTAACTACCTTCTCAGATAGTTTCAGGAATCCTCTCAGTCCCACATTACTGCGCTGTACTGCTACTGTACATCTTAGAGTACAGCGTGACACCACTTTTCACTTTGATCCCACAGCTCAACTGACTTCCCCTGGAGCTCCCTCTCCTAACCATACACCCTGTCATTCGTCACTCCTCCCTTTTACTACTTTAACCCTATCTTATCTAACATCTCTTCTAAAACTAGCTCTACCAGCAACATGAGCGCTAGATGACGGCATGTGTGACCTGATAAACAGTCCTAACTGTACTACCGTGTTTTTCCAAAAATAAGACACTGTCTTGTACTTTTTTTGCCCCCCAAAAAAGCACTAGGGCTTATTTTTGGAGGACAGAAAATAGAAAAAGTAGTTCAGCTCACCCTTCCTAAAGTCCAGGTCAGGATCGGTGTTGGTGCACGGAGCTGCCCTGGCCTCAGGCAGAACACAGACAAGGAAACTAGAGTATGATCTCCAGCACTTCAAAGAAGGTTAAAAATATTTATTGAGGTTCTATTAAAAAAGATCCATCGATCATGAAAACAGTGAGGGGGGACACATTAAGAGAAATCCAACATGTTTCAGCTAGTAGAGCCTTATTCAAGGATTGCACTTACATGTCTAATGTGCACACAGATATACTGAAAAGTCTCACTTGGAATGGAAAGGAACCTGGAAACAATTTCCAGTAATTGCTAGTAGAAAAGTCTCTATAGCAGGCACCTGAAAAAATGCATGTATGAAACACCCAAGTAAAGTGAACAGGTGCATATAGGTGCGTGCACAGATAGACAAGAAAAAGGATATACATAAGATAAAAAATACCAAAAATTAGTACAGATAAAAACGAAACATATATATAATACAATACAAAAAATAACATTCAGTTATATTGCAAAATGAGATCCTGCCGAACATTAAGACCTAGGGGTTGGCGTGTAGCTAGTTTAAAAATCCAGTAAGATTCACGATTTAGTATAGTTCTATGATAATCTCCACCTCTGGCTGATTTGAAAACTCTTTCAATACCTTGAAATTTAAAGGCAGAAATATCACCCTTGTGTACATTAATGAAATGTCTTGATACTGCTGATACATTAACAGCTTGCAGATTACAGGCATCAGATAAATGCCTTCTGATGCGCTGTTTTAGTGGACAAATAGTACAACCTACATATTGAATGTTACATTGTATACATTGTATCAGGTAAATGACTCCTGCAGTGTTACAATTAATGTAACTTTTCATAGAAAAATTCTCTTGTGTTACACAGGAATGAAATGTTTTGGATTTGGTCACATATTTACAAGAGAGACATATACTGTGTCCACAATTAAAAAAACCTATACAATTGAGCCATGTAGGTCTTTTGGGAGAAATTTCATTTACCATGCTTGGTGCTAGTAAATTGGATAGTGTAACTGCCTTTTTGGCCACACATTTAATTGTATGAGTTTGTAAAATTTGATTCAGTTTATTGTCTTGCTGTAATAAAGGTGTGTATTTATTAATAATACCGGTTATGAATTTGTATTGTGGAGAATATGCAGTGGAGAAAACAATATTATGTGTAGTAGATGTATACTTGGATTTATCCAGTAAAAGAGTTGGTCTATCTATTTTGTCAGTAATTGCTATAGCCCTGTTCAGACTCCACTCAGGATATTATCTTTTTCGGAGTCTATTTTTGATGTTATATGTCTCTTTAATGAAATGTGTTGCATCAGAGCAGTTTCGTTTTGCCCTTATTATCTCTCCTACTGGAATATTTCTTACTACATGGGGAGGATGACAAGATGTAGCCTCTAAAATTGAATTAGCATCAGTATTTTTTCTATATGTTGTTACCTCTATTTTCCCTTTATTGGCTGTAAAATTAATATCCAAAAAATTAATTTGGGTATTATGACTAGTGTATGTAAACTGTAGATTGGATACATTATTATTTAGATGATTAACAAATGCTTCTGCTTCTAGGACAGTGCCTTTCCAAATAAAGATACAGTCATCAATATAACGCCCACTGATAAAATAATTTTTTTTGGGCGTTATATTGATGACTGTATCTTTATTTGGAAAGGCACTGTCCTAGAAGCAGAAGCATTTGTTAATCATCTAAATAATAATGTATCCAATCTACAGTTTACATACACTAGTCATAATACCCAAATTAATTTTTTGGATATTAATTTTACAGCCAATAAAGGGAAAATAGAGGTAACAACATATAGAAAAAATACTGATGCTAATTCAATTTTAGAGGCTACATCTTGTCATCCTCCCCATGTAGTAAGAAATATTCCAGTAGGAGAGATAATAAGGGCAAAACGAAACTGCTCTGATGCAACACATTTCATTAAAGAGACATATAACATCAAAAATAGACTCCGAAAAAGAAAATATCCTGAGTGGAGTCTGAACAGGGCTATAGCAATTACTGACAAAATAGATAGACCAACTCTTTTACTGGATAAATCCAAGTATACATCTACTACACATAATATTGTTTTCTCCACTGCATATTCTCCACAATACAAATTCATAACCGGTATTATTAATAAATACACACCTTTATTACAGCAAGACAATAAACTGAATCAAATTTTACAAACTCATACAATTAAATGTGTGGCCAAAAAGGCAGTTACACTATCCAATTTACTAGCACCAAGCATGGTAAATGAAATTTCTCCCAAAAGACCTACATGGCTCAATTGTATAGGTTTTTTTAATTGTGGACACAGTATATGTCTCTCTTGTAAATATGTGACCAAATCCAAAACATTTCATTCCTGTGTAACACAAGAGAATTTTTCTATGAAAAGTTACATTAATTGTAACACTGCAGGAGTCATTTACCTGATACAATGTATACAATGTAACATTCAATATGTAGGTTGTACTATTTGTCCACTAAAACAGCGCATCAGAAGGCATTTATCTGATGCCTGTAATCTGCAAGCTGTTAATGTATCAGCAGTATCAAGACATTTCATTAATGTACACAAGGGTGATATTTCTGCCTTTAAATTTCAAGGTATTGAAAGAGTTTTCAAATCAGCCAGAGGTGGAGATTATCATAGAACTATACTAAATCGTGAATCTTACTGGATTTTTAAACTAGCTACACGCCAACCCCTAGGTCTTAATGTTCGGCAGGATCTCATTTTGCAATATAACTGAATGTTATTTTTTGTATTGTATTATATATATGTTTCGTTTTTATCTGTACTAATTTTTGGTATTTTTTATCTTATGTATATCCTTTTTCTTGTCTATCTGTGCACGCACCTATATGCACCTGTTCACTTTACTTGGGTGTTTCATACATGCATTTTTTCAGGTGCCTGCTATAGAGACTTTTCTACTAGCAATTACTGGAAATTGTTTCCAGGTTCCTTTCCATTCCAAGTGAGACTTTTCAGTATATCTGTGTGCACATTAGACATGTAAGTGCAATCCTTGAATAAGGCTCTACTAGCTGAAACATGTTGGATTTCTCTTAATGTGTCCCCCCTCACTGTTTTCATGATCGATGGATCTTTTTTAATAGAACCTCAATAAATATTTTTAATAGTGATGAGCGAGCATGCTTGTCACTACTCGGTACTCGCACGAGTATCACTGTACTCGGGCTGCTCGGCGGGGACCGAGTAATCTCGCGATACTCGTGCTTTACTCGTGGTCTTCATTTCTGCATGTTGGCGCTCTTTTGAGAGCCAGCCCTCATGCAGGGATTGGCTGGCAGACCACTGCAATGCCACAGCCCTGTTAGTTGTGGAATTGCAGTGATTGGCCGGCCTGCACAGCGTCACCGAGCCTTTATATCGGCCGGCGCGCTGTGCTCTGCTCACAGCTATTCTGACAGTGAGTGTAGGGAGAGTGTCGCTGATTCAGGGAAAGCTTTGCGGCCCTTTATAGCTTTTTCAGTTGCAGGGCTGCAAACAGTGTGACCAAAAGTCCTTCTCAGGACTATTCTAGTTGTATACAGGCAGGCAGGGTATAGCCAGGTCGGAGTACAGTAGCAGAGTCCTTCTCAGGACTATTGTTGCTATATACAGGCAGGGTATAGCCAGGTCTGAATACAGGCTAGTGACCAAAAGAGTCCTTGTCAGGACTATTGTAGCAGTATACAGGCAGGCAGGCAGGCAGGGTAGTGGTGACCGTATACCAGCCTTCATATCTGGGGCTGGTGTACACAGTGTAAAACAGTCCAGATAGTGTCTGACTTGTCTGTACTGTAATTGTCGCTCCCCAAAAAAACCTGTTAGTAGGTTATTATTGCGTCCGTGCTTGGTTTTTAAAACCGCACGTGTGTGCCTGTTGGTGGCAGCGTACAGGTGCACTGGTGTGCGTTTACCAAACTATTATATAACGCACAAGTGTAGTGTATAATACACGTCAGTCAGCAGTGGCTGATAGTGTCAGAGTTCTTAATTTTTGCTCCTAAAACCTGTGTTAGGTTATTATTGCGTCCGTGCTTGGTTTTTAAAACCGCACGTGTGTGCCTGTTGGTGGCAGCGTACAGGTGCACTGGTGTGCGTTTACCAAACTATTATATAACGCACAAGTGTAGTGTATAATACACGTCAGTCAGCAGTGGCTGATAGTGTCAGAGTTCTTAATTTTTGCTCCTAAAACCTGTGTTAGGTTATTATTGCGTCCGTGCTTGGTTTTTAAAACCGCACGTGTGTGCCTGTTGGTGGCAGCGTACAGGTGCACTGGTGTGCAATTTCCAGAAACTTTGATATAACGCACAAGTAGTGAATATACACGTCAGCAGTGCACAGCATTGCAAAATGCGCAAGGGCATTGGCAAGGAACAAGGAAGTGGACGTGATGGTGGTGCAGGCAGAGGCCGAGGTCGTGGGCAAGCTCTAATTTCGCCACAACAAAGGGCCACATCTAGTCGCTCGCACGTCCTGTCCCAAATTCTTGGGGACCGCAGCAGTACACCGCTCTTGAACCAAGACCAGTGTCAACAGGTTGTTAGTTGGATAGCGGATAATGCTTCCAGTCAGATTGGCACCACCACAAACACTCTGTCTTCCACACGGTCAAGTGTCAGTAGCCGTGATACTGCACCGCACATTTCTGAACCTGATCCTCCTTCCTACCACCAGGCTGAGTACACGTCCTCCTCGGACATTAATGATCCCACACTTGGACACTCGGAAGAGCTGTTCACGTTTCCATTCACACATTCTGGCCTCTCGCCAGCTCATATTGAAGTGGGTCATGAGGAGATCGTCTGTACAGATAGCCAAATATTTGAGCAGCCACGTTCTCACGAAGTTGGCAACGTGTCTCAACAAGTGGTGGACGATGATGAGACACAATTGTCAGCAAGTCAGGAGGAGGAGCAGGGTGCGGAAGAGGAAGACGACGTGGTGGATGATCCAGTAACTGACCCAACCTGGCAGGAGGATATGCAGAGCGAGGACAGCAGTGCACAGGGGGAGGGAGGCGTAGCATCACAACAGGCAGTAAGAAGCAGGGTGGTGGTCCCAGGCAGAAGTCAGGCAACCGTTCCCCGTAACAACACGACGACACAAGGTGCCTGTACAAATGTTAGGTCTTCACGAGTCTGGCAGTTTTTTAAGTTGGATCCAGATGATTCAAAAAAGGCCATTTGCAACACCTGCCGTGCCAGCATCAGCAGGGGTACCAAAACTAGCAGCCTGACCACCACCAGCATGATCAGGCACATGTCAGCCAAGCACCCGACTTTGTGGGAAGTACAACAGAGTCGAGGAGCAGTGCTTGCTGATGTCACTGCTACGTCTTCGCTGGTTGTGCATGCGAGCCAATCCTCTGTCCATGCTGCCTGCGAACAAGCCTCCTCCACTCCTGCACCTGCAGTTGCCTACGCAGAAAGAACACCATCATCAAGCACGTCCTTGTCCCAGCGCAGCGTTCAGTTATCCATTCAGCAAACCTTTGAACGCAGGCGCAAATACACTGCCAACACCCCACATGCCACAGTTCTAAATGCTAACATTTCGCGACTGCTTGCGCTGGAAATGTTGCCTTTTAGGCTGGTGGAGACAGAAGCATTCCGTGACCTGATGGCGGCAGCTGTCCCACGTTACTCGGTCCCCAGCCGCCACTATTTCTCCCGGTGTGCCGTCCCCGCGTTGCATAACCACGTGTCACAAAACATCACACGTGCCCTGAACAACGCTGTTTCACCCAAAGTCCACCTAACCACAGACACGTGGACAAGTGCTTGTGGGCAAGGCCGCTACATCTCGTTGACGGCACACTGGGTTAATATTGTGGAAGCTGGGACCCAGTCTGAGCGAGGGACGGAACACGTCCTTCCCACACCAAGGTTTGCAGGCCCTACCTCAGTCAGTGTTTCACCCACACTCTACAGCTCCGGAATGTCATGCTCTTCAGCCTCCTCCTCCTCCTGCGCATCCTCATCCACTGTGCCCTCCACACCAGTCACAAGCTGGAAGCACTGCAGCACTGCCTCGGCGAAGCGGCAACAGGCTGTGCTGAAGCTAATCTGCATAGGTGACAAACCCCACAATGCAGAAGAGCTGTGGACAGCTCTGAAACAGCAGGCAGATCACTGGCTCACACCTCTGAACCTAAAGCCAGGAAAGGTCGTTTGTGACAATGGCCGGAACCTGGTGGCGGCTTTGAGGCGAGGCCAGCTGACACATGTTCCATGCGTGGCCCATGTGCTCAACCTCGTGGTTCAGCGGTTTATAAAGTCATACCCAGAGCTGTCTGATCTGCTGGTAAAAGTTCGCCGCCTGTCTGCACATTTTCGAAAGTCACCTACTGCTTCAGCCGGCCTTGCCGGCTTTCAGCGCCGTTTGCATCTTCCGGCTCACAGACTGGTGTGTGATGTCCCCACGCGTTGGAATTCAACTCTGCACATGTTGGTCAGGATATGTGAGCAGAAGAGGGCAGTTGTTGAGTACCTGCATCACCTAAGCCGTCGGGAAATGGGTCAAACTCCACACATAACACCTGAGGAGTGGAGATGGATGTCAGACCTATGTACCATCCTCCAAAACTTTGAGGACTCCACCAAGATGGTGAGTGGTGATGACGCCATTATTAGCGTCACCATACCGCTACTCTGCCTTCTAAAACGGTCCCTTTTGAAAAACAAACATGATGCATTGCAGGCGGAGCGCGATGAGTTGCAGCAAGAAACAGTAGTGGGTGTGGGTGATAACACACAGCCCAGCCTCGTCTCATCACAACGTGCAGTGGAGGACTATGACGAGGAGGAGGATGAAGACATGGAGCAACTCTCCGGCCAAATTGAGGATATGACATGCACACCAGTCATATCCTCGATTCAGCGTGGCTGGCCAGAGGACAGGGTAGATGAGGAGGAGGAGGAGGAGGAGGAGGAGGAGGACAGCATGTTCAGTCATCTTGTTGGTCAGGCTACTGAAGTCCTGGCTGTTAAGAGTCTGGCGCACATGGCTGACTTTATGGTAAGCTGCCTGTCTCGTGACCCTCGCGTTAAGAACATCTTGGCCGACAATCATTACTGGTTGGTAACACTGTTAGACCCACGCTACAAGGAGAACTTTTTGTCTCTTATTCCCGTGGATGAGAGGTCAACCAAAATGCAGCAGTTTCGGAAGGCCATACTCACGGAAGTAGGCAAAGCATTCCCCTCACAAAACGCTAGCGGCATAGGTCAGGAATCAGTGGACAACCGAGGCGTACAGCCGAGAGAGGCACAAGTCCAATCCGCCAGAGGTAGGGGAACAGTCTTTAAGATGTGGGACAGTTTTCTCAGCCCCTCACGTACCACAGCCCCTGAGGTGCGGGGTAGTGCCACAAGAAATCCTAAGTTTGCCCAGATGCTGAAGGAGTACCTTGCAGATCGAACAACTGTACTCCGACATTCCTCTGTGCCTTACAATTATTGGGTATCCAAGCTGGACACGTGGCATGAATTGGCTCTCTACGCCTTGGAAGTCCTGGCCTGCCCTGCTGCTAGCGTTTTGTCAGAGCGTGTTTTTAGTGCCGCAGGTGGAATCATTACAGATAAACGCACCCGCCTGTCAACTGAAAATGCTGACAGGCTGACTCTGATAAAGATGAACAAGGGTTGGATTGGGCCAGACTTCACCACACCACCAGCAAATGAGAGCGGAATTTAAAGTTTGCCATGTACCTCCACTCACCCATGGGTACACTTCTCGACTTTGGATAATCGCTGGACTGCTCCTCCTTCTCCTCATGCGCCATCATGATGACCGTTACAATAGTTAGGTCTTTGTTTCAGGTATACCCCCAGTGGTAAATTTTTTCGCCCATTCTTTGCAGAATGGACATTACAACGACAGGAGACCCGCTCCTTTGCAATGGGAACAATGTTTTGAGGCCCTCATGCACGTCTCTACCCAGGGACAACGTGGAGCCTCCCAATTTTTGGCTGCCCTGCCTAAGGGCTATACTGAAATACACCCACTTCCTTAAAATGGACACTTAATGTTTTGAGGCCCTCATGCACGTCTCTACCCAGGGACAATGTGGAGCCTCCCAATTTTTGGCTGCCCTGGCAAAGGGCTATACTGAAATAGACCCACTTCCTTACAATGGGCACTTCAGGTTTAAAGGCCATCATGCACGTCTCTACCCAGGGACAATGTGGAGCCTCCCAATTTTTGGCTGCCCTGCCTAAGGGCTATACTATAATACACCCACTTCCTGACAATGGACACTTAATGTTTTGAGGCCCTCATGCACGTCTCTACCCAGGGACAATGTGGAGCCTCCCAATTTTTGGCTGCCCTGGCAAAGGGCTATACTGAAATAGACCCACTTCCTTACAATGGGCACTTCAGGTTTAAAGGCCATCATGCACGTCTCTACCCAGGGACAATGTGGAGCCTCCCAATTTTTGGCTGCCCTGCCTAAGGGCTATACTATAATACACCCACTTCCTGACAATGGACACTTAATGTTTTGAGGCCCTCATGCACGTCTCTACCCAGGGACAATGTGGAGCCTCCCAATTTTTGGCTGCCCTGGCAAAGGGCTATACTGAAATAGACCCACTTCCTTACAATGGGCACTTCAGGTTTAAAGGCCATCATGCACGTCTCTACCCAGGGACAATGTGGAGCCTCCCAATTTTTGGCTGCCCTGCCTAAGGGCTATACTATAATACACCCACTTCCTGACAATGGACACTTAATGTTTTGAGGCCCTCATGCACGTCTCTACCCAGGGACAATGTGGAGCCTCCCAATTTTTGGCTGCCCTGGCAAAGGGCTATACTGAAATAGACCCACTTCCTTACAATGGGCACTTCAGGTTTAAAGGCCATCATGCACGTCTCTACCCAGGGACAATGTGGAGCCTCCCAATTTTTGGCTGCCCTGCCTAAGGGCTATACTATAATACACCCACTTCCTGACAATGGACACTTAATGTTTTGAGGCCCTCATGCACGTCTCTACCCAGGGACAATGTGGAGCCTCCCAATTTTTGGCTGCCCTGGCAAAGGGCTATACTGAAATAGACCCACTTCCTTACAATGGGCACTTCAGGTTTAAAGGCCATCATGCACGTCTCTACCCAGGGACAATGTGGAGCCTCCCAATTTTTGGCTGCCCTGCCTAAGGGCTATACTATAATACACCCACTTCCTGACAATGGACACTTAATGTTTTGAGGCCCTCATGCACGTCTCTACCCAGGGACAATGTGGAGCCTCCCAATTTTTGGCTGCCCTGGCAAAGGGCTATACTGAAATAGACCCACTTCCTTACAATGGGCACTTCAGGTTTAAAGGCCATCATGCACGTCTCTACCCAGGGACAATGTGGAGCCTCCCAATTTTTGGCTGCCCTGCCTAAGGGCTATACTATAATACACCCACTTCCTGACAATGGACACTTAATGTTTTGAGGCCCTCATGCACGTCTCTACCCAGGGACAATGTGGAGCCTCCCAATTTTTGGCTGCCCTGGCAAAGGGCTATACTGAAATAGACCCACTTCCTTACAATGGGCACTTCAGGTTTAAAGGCCATCATGCACGTCTCTACCCAGGGACAATGTGGAGCCTCCCAATTTTTGGCTGCCCTGCCTAAGGGCTATACTATAATACACCCACTTCCTGACAATGGACACTTAATGTTTTGAGGCCCTCATGCACGTCTCTACCCAGGGACAATGTGGAGCCTCCCAATTTTTGGCTGCCCTGGCAAAGGGCTATACTGAAATAGACCCACTTCCTTACAATGGGCACTTCAGGTTTAAAGGCCATCATGCACGTCTCTACCCAGGGACAATGTGGAGCCTCCCAATTTTTGGCTGCCCTGCCTAAGGGCTATACTATAATACACCCACTTCCTGACAATGGACACTTAATGTTTTGAGGCCCTCATGCACGTCTCTACCCAGGGACAATGTGGAGCCTCCCAATTTTTGGCTGCCCTGGCAAAGGGCTATACTGAAATAGACCCACTTCCTTACAATGGGCACTTCAGGTTTAAAGGCCATCATGCACGTCTCTACCCAGGGACAATGTGGAGCCTCCCAATTTTTGGCTGCCCTGCCTAAGGGCTATACTATAATACACCCACTTCCTGACAATGGACACTTAATGTTTTGAGGCCCTCATGCACGTCTCTACCCAGGGACAATGTGGAGCCTCCCAATTTTTGGCTGCCCTGGCAAAGGGCTATACTGAAATAGACCCACTTCCTTACAATGGGCACTTCAGGTTTAAAGGCCATCATGCACGTCTCTACCCAGGGACAATGTGGAGCCTCCCAATTTTTGGCTGCCCTGCCTAAGGGCTATACTATAATACACCCACTTCCTGACAATGGACACTTAATGTTTTGAGGCCCTCATGCACGTCTCTACCCAGGGACAATGTGGAGCCTCCCAATTTTTGGCTGCCCTGGCAAAGGGCTATACTGAAATAGACCCACTTCCTTACAATGGGCACTTCAGGTTTAAAGGCCATCATGCACGTCTCTACCCAGGGACAATGTGGAGCCTCCCAATTTTTGGCTGCCCTGCCTAAGGGCTATACTATAATACACCCACTTCCTGACAATGGACACTTAATGTTTTGAGGCCCTCATGCACGTCTCTACCCAGGGACAATGTGGAGCCTCCCAATTTTTGGCTGCCCTGGCAAAGGGCTATACTGAAATAGACCCACTTCCTTACAATGGGCACTTCAGGTTTAAAGGCCATCATGCACGTCTCTACCCAGGGACAATGTGGAGCCTCCCAATTTTTGGCTGCCCTGCCTAAGGGCTATACTATAATACACCCACTTCCTGACAATGGACACTTAATGTTTTGAGGCCCTCATGCACGTCTGTATGCAGGGGCATTGGTGAACCTCACAATTTAGGACTGCCCTGGCAAAGGAAAATACTACAAAGACTCACTTCCTCAAAATGGGCACATTAGACTCAAGAGGCCTTCATGTACGTCTCTTCTCAGGGACATCGGAGTGCCACACAATGTTTTCACGTAAAATCTTTCATGTATTGATCTCAAAAAGTAACATACACCAGATCTATCTCACTATTGGGTATGTGCCCTTAACATTTCCGCCATGAAAAATCATTTTGGGGTCATTTTGGAAGGTTTTCTGGTGAGTCCGTAAAAATGGCGTAAAACGCGGACAAAATTGTTCACAGCTGTGACTTTTGAGTGATAAATGCTTCAAGGGGTCTTCCCCATGCTGTTGCCATGTCATTTGAGCACTCTTCTGAGACTTTTGTGACATTTTTAGGGTTTCTCCATGCTGCCGGGAGGTCATTTCACAAAAATACTCGGGTCTCCCATAGGATAACATTGGGCTCGTTGCTCGGGCCGAGTACACGAGTATCTTGGGAGGCTCGGCCCGAGCTTCGAGCACCCGAGCTTTTTAGTACTCGCTCATCACTAATTTTTAACCTTCTTTGAAGTGCTGGAGATCATACTCTAGTTTCCTTATTTTTGGAGGAGGTCTTATTTTTGGAAAAACACGGTTGGGGGGGTAAGTTTACCCCCAAAAAAGCAGACCCTCCCACTTCCCAGTAGACTCATACTTACCACACCCGGACAGCTGCGTGGCTCCCATGTCCTCCCTACCTCCCTCCGGTTGGTGCTGTATGCCTTCTTCCCCTGCTTAAGGCTGACACGCTGACACACAGCAGATCGCTGACACACTCACACACAGCAGATCTCTCATACACACACATCACATCACATTCAGCATTAAAGAATTCTTCCGACTGCAGGGAATGATGGGAGGAAGTCACGTGTGTTCGCAGGTTCTGTTGCGGCAGGTCCTTGCGCTCCAGTGCACAGCCTCTCAGGATTCTGCCAGCGAGAAGAGATCGGTGTCGCTGGATGTGGTGAGTATGTCTGCGATCCGATGCATGGGCGTACCCAGGATCTTAGGGGGGGGCAAGCCATGGTCGTTCAGGTTGTAAAATATTAGACAGAAAAGGTGAATGAAACGAAAATTTTAAGAGAATTAAATGTAATTATAGCAGTGCTTTATTAGTTATTACAATTATTTGCTTGCAAATAAATTTAGATTTTTATTCTGATTACATGTCTTATACTAATATGTTTTCTTGGGTTTGAACTTTTGTTTCAATCCAGTCCTGATTTTCCTTGAAAAATTTCCAATGGACGCTCATCAAGCACAACCCAGTCAGTCTGTCCTCTCCCATTGTACTTCTGAGCCAGGTCTTTACCCTTCGAAGGATACTAAAAGATCGTTCAACAGTAGCTGTCTCTCATATACATCTCATATACAGCCCCCCATAGGACTCCCATCTCATATACAGCCCCCCATAGGACTCTCATCTTATATACAGCACCCAAATAGGGCTCCTATGTCATATACAGCCCCTCATAGGGCTCCCATATCATATACAGCCCCTCCATAGGGCTCACATGATAGGAGCCCTATGGGGAGCTGTATCTCATATAAGGCCCCCATAGGGCTCCCATATTCAGCCCGCCCCCATCATATACAACAGCTCCCCAGACCCCCAGACTGTCTGATTTAATATTTACATTTTTTTTTACTTGTGGCAGCAGCTCAGCCCCCCAGCAGTCTCCCCAGCTTGTGACTGTGCCGGCCGCTCTGCACTGCAGGACTTGACACAACGGGGTGCAGAGTGATGATGTCAATATCATCACTCCAGTCCAGTCCCCGCTGTGCTGATTTGCAGTGCAGAGCGGCCGGCAGGCACTGAGGACGGGTTTTTACAGCTCCTACTAGGAACGGCTGCGGTAGCAGCATTCAGCCTGCCCTGCGGTACTAGTGGGTGGCGGGTGCCGATGCACCATGCCGCACTGTCCTCTCCTCACCACCCGTGCTGCCTGACGCACCCGCTACCTAACAGAGACAGGTCATAATAGGTGCGTGCCCCTTCTTCTAGGGGGGAGGCAGCTGCCCCCCCGCCCCTTGCTGGGTACGCCCATGATCCGATGTGTGTATGATCCGATGTTTGCGATCTGATTATGTGTGTGATTTGATTATGTGTGTGATCTGAATGTGTGTGCGATTCGATGTTTGTGTGTTTGTGTGTGTGTGTGAGTGTGTGTGTGTGTGTGTGTGTGTGATCGGATGTGTGTGTGTGTGTGTGTGTGTGAGATCGGAGGTGTGCAGGGGTGAGATCACTGCGGGTCCTTGCCCGGCGTCTGGGGAGTGTGATTGCGGGGTGCCTGCTTTCTATAATGAAGTGTTCTGCAGTATCTTTAACTTTTTTAGCTGCACGGACACTTCATTATTGCACCGCGACTAGGGCTTATTTTTAGGGGAGGGCTTATTTTTGGAAAAACACGGTACATCCGGAACCTATTCTTCTCTAAAACACTTAAATATCAAAATATCAACACATACATTTATAATATTTAACAGTAGGGTTAAGGGTAAATACATTAGATATAGCTCAGTTACATCATGGGGCACTGCCCACCTATTTATATAGTCAAAGTATAAAAGCTCTATAAACAGGACCAGTAAACTTGATGCTCAGGGGAGGATAAATGGGTGAAAAAAAACTCCAAACATTTCCCATATAATTAGAGCTCCCTATAGTGGTTGCTTCAGACAGACAAAATTTGATAAAATAACTGACTATTGCACGTTAGTTTACTGTTCTAATATTCCTGTATTGCTGTATTACTATATTAGCGTGCAGCATAATTTAGTGTTAAAAAACAAAAAGCCAGCACTAAATGTGCACTTCAGCACTAAAAATTCCAAACTGTAAAAATTGCAATTTCTTGAGCCACCTCGCCACGTCACGGCATATCTCATTTGAGGCAGTCCTACACTAAAATATTTTTATAAAATGTGCCATACGGCCTCACATATGAATAGTAGAACTGCTCTTTTTTTTCATAATTTAGTGTTAGCAGTATAATCTACACACACTATTAAATTTCAAATATATTTTAAAGTATATTATATATAAATATAAGAATTATAATAATAAAGCAGGCAAGTTGTGTTTAAAGCTAGTCATATAATTAATGTCCACTAGGTGGCACCAAAGTACTGCAATAATTCTATGCCCGCTCTTTATGTGCTACAGGCTTAATTTTATTGCAGTACTTTGGCGCCATCTGATGGACATTAATTATATGAGTAGCTTTAAACACAACTTGCCTGCTTTATTATTATAATATACAGTATATTTGAAATATAACAATTCTTTGCATGAGTCACCTTACAGAATACTATTGCACGAGATACCTGATATATTGACTTTATTTATTTTGTCACCCTTATAGATTTACTATACTTAAGCTGGTGTCACACATAACGACGACGACAACGACGTCGCTGCTACGTCACCATTTTCTGTGACGTTGCAGCGACGTCCCGTCGCTGTCACTGTGTGTGACATCCAGCAACGACCTGGCCCCTGCTGTGAGGTCGCCGGTCGTTGCTGAATGTCCAGCTTCATTTTTTGGTCGTCACTCTCCCGCTGTGACACACACATCGCTGTGTGTGACAGCGAGAGAGCGACGAAATGAAGCGATCAGGAGCCGGCACTGGCAGCTGCGGTAAGCTGTAACCAGCGTAAACATCGGGTAACCAAGGGAAGACCTTTCCCTAGTTACCCGATGTTTACGCTGGTTACCGGCCTCCGCTCTTGCTGCCAGTGCCGGCTCCTGCACTGTGACATGTGGCTGCAGTATGCATCGGGTAATTAACCCGATGTATACTGTAGCAAGGAGAGCAAGGAGCCAGCGCTAAGCAGTGCGCGCGGCTCCTTGCTCTCTGCACTGTGACATGTAGCTGCAGCACACATCGGGTTAATTAACCCGATGTGTACTGTACCTAGGAGAGCAAGGAGCCAGCGCTAAGCGCGGCTCCCTGCTCTCTGCACATGTAGCACAGCGACGTTATGATCGCTGCTTCTGCTGTGTTTGACAGCTAAGCAGCGATCATAACAGCAACTTACAAGGTCGCTGTTACGTCACCGAAAATGGTGACGTAACAGCGACGTCGTTGTCGCTGTCGCTTAGTGTGACATCAGCTTTAGTATCAACACTATACAGTTAGGTCCAGAAATATTTGGACAGTGACACAAGTTTTGTTATTTTAGCTGTTTACAAAAACATGTTCAGAAATACAATTATATATATAATATGGGCTGAAAGTGCACACTCCCAGCTGCAATATGAGAGTTTTCACATCCAAATCGGAGAAAGGGTTTAGGAATCATAGCTCTGTAATGCATAGACTCCTCTTTTTCAAGGGACCAAAAGTAATTGAACAAGGGACTCTAAGGGCTGCAATTAACTCTGAAGGCGTCTCCCTCGTTAACCTGTAATCGATGAAGTAGTTAAAAGGCCTGGGGTTGATTACAGGTGTGTGGTTTTGCATTTGGAAGTTGTTGCTGTTACCAGACAACATGCGGTCTAAGGAACTCTCAAATGAGGTGAAGCAGAACATCCTGAGGCTGAAAAAAAAGAAAAAAATCCATCAGAGAGATAGCAGACATGCTTGGAGTAAAAAAATCAACAGTCGGGTATGTCATGATGTATTTTACCTTCTCACTGTATTTGCTGTAATACTATGTCAGGATGTGATGTCACTTTCCTTTGGTTGTACTTACTGAACACTTTGAAATGTCTTGGGATGTAAGTAACCATACCTTCCCCCCATCTCCTGTGTCTCTGGGCCCATAATGCAATTATCTCTTGTCCACACAGCCAGGGGAACTTCTCATTGTTTCGTAAGCAGTGGATAACGCCAACTACACAAACCTGTAGACATCTCGGAGCCAACCTTCTAGAATCTTCTAGTGGGCCCAACCATTGCATAGACCCCTACCCTTGAGGGGCGGGCCCACGAGCTCAAACAATTCACTCCTGTTTCTAAATGCAGTTGGGAGTTGAGTTTTTGAAGAGGAAGGGAGCGAGATCTGAATCTGCGGACAGACCTCGCCGTCCAGTGGATTGTGTGGGATTTCTGGGACTCTGAAAAGGACTATTACGTTGTGATCTGGCACTTTGGATTATCGGGAGGTGCCCCCGAATCTGTTTTATTTGGACTTGTCGTGTGCTGTTCCTGTATTCCTGTTAGTAAACCTGTTGGATCATCCTCGGCCTGTTGTCTCTCTTTGCTCTGATGTACACCCCGTCACAAACTGGTGGCAGCGGCGGGATCAGAGCAGAAGAAATGGAGGACAACAGCCAATCGACGTCTGAAACCAGAACCTCAGGATACAGGAACTGGACTGTGGCGAGTCTACAAACAAAGGCCCGTGAATTAGGTGTCGGCTACAAAGGACTCTCTAAGGAGCAACTAATTGAGGCATTGGAACACGCTTGCCTGCAAGATGGCACCGAGGAACAATTTCCACAGCAAGGGGAGCAAAGACAGGAGCCGGAGGTGAATACCCAAAAAAGTCAATGGGTTGTGTGGTACAAGGAAAAGATGGCACTGCTTGGAGATGAGGCCACCATAGAAGATAAGAGGGAGGCCATGCGTGGAGCTGAAGAGAAGGAGCGCAGGATGGAGGAGATGGCATTGCTGGATAAGCAGCTCGCTGTGGAAGCCGCGAGAGGTTCCAGACAGACTGTAACCCCAGCACCCATCATGAGGGAACTTCCCAGAGTGTCCCGCAAAGACTTCAAGCAGTTTAATGAGGCTGCTGGTGACATTGAGGGCTTCTTCCAGGACTTTGAGCATCAGTGTCGATTAATGGAAGTCCCAGAAAGGGAGCGCGTCCGGCATCTGGTTGGGCTCTTAGAGGGTGGAGCTGCTGCAGCCTATAGAGCTATGGACCCTCGGTGGAACTGTGAGTATGCGGATATTAAACAGACTATTCTAGAACATTATGCTGTAACGCCAGACACTTACAGGACTCAGTTCCGTACTCTAGCATGTGATGAGGAAGTGTCCTTCAAGATGTATGCCCACAAACTCAAACATCTGTGGCATCGTTGGTTGGAGGCAGAGGAGGCCTTAACCTTGGAGACCGTCCTCCAGGTCCTCCTAAAAGAGCAGTTTTACTTCAAGTGCCCCGCTGAGATCCGGGAATGGGTGCGTGAAAGGAGACCAGCCACTGTGGAGGAAGCTGCAGCTCTAGCTGATGAGGCTCTCACCATCAAGCCTCAGTGGAAAAAACTACTACCCAGTGAGAAAAAAAACACCAACCCCCCAACGCTGGTGGCCCCTGGTCCTTCTGGCCCCAATGTTCACCATCACCCTAGACCGTCAACTCATGGGGACCTTCGTGTGACTGTGCCTCGCATTACTCATGCTCCACCTTTGGGAATACGACGCGGAGGAAGAATCCCAGAGCGCAGATGTTATGGATGTGGGCAGCCTGGGCACATGCAATTCCAATGTCCAGGTGTTCGTAGACAGAACAGCTACAGACCGCCTTTGCCTGTTCATTACCTACAGACACCTTCACCAGGAGAAGAGCTGGATTCTGTGCCTGATGACTTGCCAAGTGACTCAGATATCCTGGCTCCCCTACCCGGAGTCTATGGGGTGCGAGCTCCAGCCACCTGTTCTTCTGATCTTCAGGACAAACATCTACAGGAGGTCGTGCTGGATGGCCAAAAAGTTGTTGGCTTCCGTGACACTGGGGCTTTCCTCACCATAGCCGATCCCCGAGTAATTCAACCACAAGCAATTCAAAAGGGACCAGGAATTGCCATTGAACTGGCAGGAGGTACCCAGAGATATATTCCAAGAGCGAGTGTGACCCTGGATTATGGCTTTGGGGCAAAACAATGTGTGGTCGGTGTGATGAGCGGCCTCCCTGCAGACGTTCTTCTAGGAAATGATGTGGGGAATCTTCATTGCCACTTTGTCGGTGCGGTAACCAGAAGTCAAGCCAAGAGAGCAGCCCATGTGGACGTGTACAACCCATCCATGGAACTGAGGCCACCAGAACTGCCATTACAGCCGGTGAGTGATTCTTCTTGTGGGGATAATATGAATGTTACTTGGGATAAAGTTCAGTTTAGACAAGAAGTAGAGACTGACCCCACCCTTGCTAGTTTTAGAACTCGGGCTGAAATAGGGCACCTAGGGGAAAACGGAGAAAGAATTATCAGAGAAAATTGACTTCTGTATCGGGTTGCCAATGCCGACTCCCTAGATAAGCCCTGGACTTATAGCAAACAGCTGATTGTTCCTCAGAAGTACAGAATTCCCCTATTACACCTGGCTCATGACATTCCTACGGCTGGCCATCAAGGCAAAACCCGCACCGAGAGACGATTGACTCAAACTTTTTATTGGCCGGGGATTTCCCAAGCAGTGGCGCATTTCTGCCGAACTTGTGACATATGTCAGCGTAGAGGGCGACCCGGAGATCACCCAAAGGCACCCCTGCAACCGCTCCCTATAATAGAAGAACCCTTTCAAAGAGTAGCTGTTGATATCATTGGACCTCTGGCTAAACCAAGTAAATCTGGAAAGCAGTACATTCTCACTGTTGTGGACTACGCCACCCGATATCCAGAAGCCGTGGCCTTGTCAAGTATCTCTGCAGCCAAGGTGGCCGAGGCCTTGGTTATTATTTTTACCAGAGTAGGATTCCCCAGTGAGATCTTGTCGGACCAAGGCTCCCAGTTTATGTCAGAGTTGGTCCAGTGTCTGTGGCGCACCTGTGGAGTACGAGCGATCCGAACGACCCCGTATCATCCCCAAACAAATGGACTTTGTGAACGATTCAACGGCACTCTGAAGAATATGCTGAGGGCCTTCACGGACCGAGATTCAGACTGGGAGAAGTACCTACCCCATCTCTTGTTTGCCTATCGGGAAGTTCCCCAGGAGTCCACTGGGTTCTCCCCCTTTGAACTACTCTATGGAAGAAAGGTCCGAGGACCCTTAACCCTGCTCAAGGAATACTGGGAGGGGCAAGTTGAAGATACAGGAACCCCTGTTGTCCCTTATGTCCTAAAGCTGCGAGAAACCTTGGCCCAACTTGCTAGTTTTGCACAGAGTCATTTGCGTATGGCTCAAACCAGACAGAAGACATGGTATGACCGTAACGCACGCTATCGGGAGTTTGTAGAAGGACAACAAGTCTTAATGATTGTTCCCCATCGGCAGAATAAACTGCAGACCACATGGGAGGGTCCCTTCCGGGTTCTCAGAAAACTGAATGATACCAATTACCTTCTTGCTTTAGATGATCAGGGGCTAAGGCAAAAGACTGTCCATGTGAATATGATTAAGGAGTACCATGACCGGAACATTCCAATGATAGCAAGCTGTCGGTTGGCTTCAGAAGATGGTCAAGAGGATGAGGACTCTCTACCTGATCTCGTGGAAGCAGCGAGAGCCCCATCCACTGTGGAACAGGTTCCCCTGGGAGATTACCTGGACTCCTTACAGAAAATCCAGATGCTGGAAGTGCTTCAACAGAGACGGGCTGCTTTCTCATCCCAACCAGGTCGAACCACCGTCACCCAACATCATGTGGACACTCAGGGCATCCGTCCCATACAACTGGCTCCTTACCGGGTACCTGAATCAGTTCGAAACACCATGCAGCACGAACTGGAGGAGATGTTACAGCTTGGGGTAATCCAGGCCTCCCATAGCCCTTGGGCCTCCCCTGTGGTGTTAGTACCCAAGAAGGATGGGAGTACTCGATTTTGTGTGGACTATCGGCGACTAAACGACCATACCGTCAGCGATCCTTACCCAATGCCTCGTATTGACGAACTTCTAGACCGACTGGCTGGGTCCCGATATGTCACTACCTTGGATCTCAGTAAGGGATACTGGCAGATCCCTCTAACGGATGAAGGGAGAGAACGGTCCGCTTTTATAACCCCCTTTGGTCTGTATGAATTTCTAAGCATGCCTTTTGGAATGAAAAATGCCCCGGCCACCTTCCAGAGAATGGTGGATCAGATCCTCCGGGGATGTGATGACTTTGCTTGTGCCTACTTGGATGATATCGCCGTCTTCAGCCACACATGGGAGGAACATCTGAATCAAGTAGCCATTATTTTGGACCTGATTCTTGCAGCCGGCCTAACTATTCGACCCGATAAATGCCAATTGGGGATGGGGGAAGTCCAGTACCTAGGACATAGAGTGGGAGGAGGGAAGCTCCGACCTGAGCCTGCCAAAATCCAGGCTATTAGAGACTGGCCTGTACCCCAAACTAAGAAACAAGTTATGGCTTTTCTGGGCACTGCCAGTTATTACCGAAAATTTGTTTCTCATTTCAGTACTGTGGCCAAGCCTCTTACCGACCTGACCAAGAAAACAATGCCCCGGCTGGTGATCTGGACTCCAGCCTGTGATGAGGCTTTTAACCGGCTGAAGGATGCTTTGATCTGCGATCCTGTCCCGGCTGCTCCAGACTACAAGAGGAGATTCATTGTGCAAACGGATGCCTCTGCTTATGGACTGGGAGCTGTCCTCAGCCAGGTGAATGCAGCTGGGGATGAGCACCCCATCGCCTATCTCAGCCGGAAACTGCTGGACCGAGAAGTGGCCTATGCAACTGTTGAGAAGGAATCTCTGGCTGTAGTGTGGGCCCTTAAGAAACTACGGCCGTATCTGTATGGACGGGAATTCACTGTGGTTACTGATCACAATCCCCTCACCTGGCTGAACAGAGTCTCTGGGGACAATGGACGCTTACTGCGATGGAGCCTGGCTCTGCAGCCCTATAACTTTGCCATACAATATAGAAGGGGCAGCCAACACCAAAATGCAGATGGACTGTCCAGGCAAGAGGAGCCTTGAGTCCTGTCAGCCATGCCTGCGTGTACTTAACCAGCGACCTGTAGAGGTCCCTAGTACGTACACAAGTTGGGAGGGGAAGGAATTGTCATGATGTATTTTACCTTCTCACTGTATTTGCTGTAATACTATGTCAGGATGTGATGTCACTTTCCTTTGGTTGTACTTACTGAACACTTTGAAATGTCTTGGGATGTAAGTAACCATACCTTCCCCCCATCTCCTGTGTCTCTGGGCCCATAATGCAATTATCTCTTGTCCACACAGCCAGGGGAACTTCTCATTGTTTCGTAAGCAGTGGATAACGCCAACTACACAAACCTGTAGACATCTCGGAGCCAACCTTCTAGAATCTTCTAGTGGGCCCAACCATTGCATAGACCCCTACCCTTGAGGGGCGGGCCCACGAGCTCAAACAATTCACTCCTGTTTCTAAATGCAGTTGGGAGTTGAGTTTTTGAAGAGGAAGGGAGCGAGATCTGAATCTGCGGACAGACCTCGCCGTCCAGTGGATTGTGTGGGATTTCTGGGACTCTGAAAAGGACTATTACGTTGTGATCTGGCACTTTGGATTATCGGGAGGTGCCCCCGAATCTGTTTTATTTGGACTTGTCGTGTGCTGTTCCTGTATTCCTGTTAGTAAACCTGTTGGATCATCCTCGGCCTGTTGTCTCTCTTTGCTCTGATGTACACCCCGTCACAGGGTACATTCTGAGAAAAAAGGAATTGACTGGTGAGCTTGGGAACTCAAAAAGGCCTGGGCGTCCACGGATGACAACAGTGGTGGATAATCGCCACATACTTTCTTTGGTAAAGAAGAACCCGTTCACAACATCAACTGAAGTCCAGAACACTCTCAGTGAAGTAGGTGTATCTGTCTCTAAGTCAACAGTAAAGAGAAGACTCCATGAAAGTAAATACAAAGGGTTCACATCTAGATGCAAACCATTCATCAATTCCAAAAATAGACAGGCCAGAGTTAAATTTGCTGAAAAACACCTCATGAAGCCAGCTCAGTTCTGGAAAAGTATTCTATGGACAGATGAGACAAAGATCAACCTGTACCAGAATCATGGGAAGAAAAAAGTTTGGAGAAGAAAGGGAATGGCGCATGATCCAAGGCACACCACATCCTCTGTAAAACATGGTGGAGGCAACGTGATGGCATGGGCATGCATGGCTTTCAATGGCAATGGGTCACTTGTGTTTATTGATGACATAACAGCAGACAAGAGTAGCCGGATGAATTCTGAAGTGTACCGGGATATACTTTCAGCCCAGATTCAGCCAAATGCCGCAAAGTTGATCGGACGGCGCTTCATAGTACAGATAGACAATGACCCCAAGCATACAGCCAAAGCTACCCAGGAGTTCATGAGTGCAAAAAAGTGGAACATTCTGCAATGGCCAAGTCAATCACCAGATCTTAACTCAATCGAGCATGCATTTCACTTGCTCAAATCCAGACTTAAGACGGAAAGACCCACAAACAAGCAAGACCTGAAGGCTGCGGCTGTAAAGGCCTGGTAAAGCATTAAGAAGGAGGAAACCCAGCGTTTGGTGATGTCCTTGGGTTCCAGACTTAAGGCAGTGATTGCCTCCGAAGGATTCGCAACAAAATATTGAAAATAAAAATATTTTGTTTGGGTTTGGTTTGTCCAATTACTTTTGACCTCCTAAAATGTGGAGTGTTTGTAAAGAAATGTGTACAATTCCTACAATTTCTATCAGATATTTTTGTTCAAACCTTCAAATTAAACGTTACAATCTGCACTTGAATTCTGTTGTAGAGGTTTCATTTCAAATCCAATGTGGCGGCATGGAGAGCCCAACTCGCGAAAATTGTGTCACTGTCCAAATATTTCTGGACCTAACTGTATATGTGTATACAGATATAATTCTCATTTAAAAGGAATTTATTTTTTTATAAGCAAATAATCTATTGCACTGCATCACTTTTCCTTTTATGACTCTGTATGTGTTGTTTGCGCTTTAAAGGGGATTACTACTGGAATTTTTTTGGTCACTATAAAGGTGCTTTCTGCTAAGAACTCTGTTTGCTAATTTGTTTATATATAGTAGTCAGAATTGTTATGTTCTATGGTCCCTCAATTCTTTTCTACAACATTCTCTCTTTTTTAATTTATATCAATAAACATTAATTATTTTACATTGGGCTTTGTTCTTTTAATTTAGAGGGTTTCACTATAATTCAATGATATATCTACATAAAGATGGCCTAAAACTGAGCTGCAGCACGGTGGCCAAAACCATACAGCAGTTTTTAACAAGCCAGGTTCCACTTAGAACAGGCCTCGCCATGGTCGATCATACATACTGCATGAAATTGTTCTGCATGGCTGTCATCCCAGAAGGAAGCCTTTTCCAAAGATGATGCACAAGAAAGCACGTGAACAGTTTGCTGAAGACAAGTAGACTAAGGACAAGGATTACTGGAACCATGTTCTGTGGTGTGAAGAGACTAAGATAAACTTATTTGGTTCAGTTGGTGTTAAGCATCTAAAGATTTTGGGGGGGAGGGTAGAGCCATTATACAGATTGAGGACTCATGTGCAGTCATTATAGACTTTGGGGACTAATGTGGGGCCATTATAGAGTTTGGAGACTAATTTGGGGGGACATTATACAGTGTGAGAGCTGATTGGGGGCCATCATACACTGTGTGCAGAATTATTAGTCAAATGAGTATTTTGATCACATGATACTTTTTATACATGTTGTCCTATTCTAAGCTGTATAGGCTTGAGAGCCAACTACCAATTAAGTCAATCAGGTGATGTGCATCTGTGTAATGGGGGTGTGTGGTGTAATGACATCAACACCCTATATAAGGTGTGCTTAATTATTAGGCAACTTCCTTTCCTTTGGGAAAATGGGTCAAAATAACTTCCCATGAATTGAGGAAAATCAAGCGTGAAGCTGCCAAGATGCCATTTGCCACCAGTTTGTCCATATTTCAGAGCTGCAACGTTACTGGATTATCAAAAAGCACAAGATGTGCCATACTCAGGGACATGGCCAAGGTAAGGAAGGCTGAAAAATGACCACCTTTGAACAAGAAACATAAGATAAAACGTCAAGACTGGGCCAAGAAATATCTTAAGACTGATTTTTCAAAGGTTTTATGGAATGATGAAATGAGAGTGTCTCTTGATGGGCCAGATGGATGAGCCAGAGGCTGGATCAGTAAAGGGCAGAGAGCTCCACTTCGACTCAGACGCCAGCAAGATGGAGGTGGGGTACTGGTATGGGCTGGTATCATCAAAGATGAACTTGTGGGACCTTTTTGGGTGGAGGATGGAGTGAAGCTCAACTTCCAGACCTACTGCCAGTTTCTGGAAGACAACTTCTTCAAGCAGTGGTACAGGAAGAAGTTGGTATCGTACAAGAAAAACATGATTTACATGCACGACAATGCTCCATCACTTGCATCCAACTACTCTATAGCGTGGCTGGCCAGTAAAGGTCTAAAAGATGAAAAAATAATGACATGGCCCCCTTGTTCAATTGATCTGAACCCCATAGAAAACCTGTGGTCCCTCATAAAATGTGAGATCTACATGGAGGGAAAACAGTGCACCTCTCGGAACAGTGTTTAGGAGGCTGTGGTGGCTGCTGTACGTAATGTTGAGCGTAAACAGATCAAGCAACTGACAGAACCTATGGATGGTAGGCTGTTGAGTGTCATCATAAAGAAAAGTGGCTATATTGGTCACTAATTTTTTGGATTCTGTTTTTGCATGTCAGAAATGTTTATTTCTAAATTTTATGCAGTTATATTGGTTTACCTGGTGAAAATAAACAAGTGAGATGGGAATATATTTGGTTTTGATTAAGTTGCCTAATAATTCTGCACAGTAATAGTTACCTGCACTAACAGATATCCTCCTAAGATAGCCAAATCTAAAAAAAAAACACTCCAACTTCCAAAAATATTAAACTTTGAAATGTATGAGTCTTTTGGGTTGATTGAGAACATACACTATAGTTCAAAACTTTGGGGTCACCCAGACCATCTTGTCTTTTCCATGAAAAATCATACTTTTATTTATCAAATGAGTTGCATAATGAATAGAAAATATAGTCCAGAGATTGACGAGATTAGAAATAATGATTTTTACTTGAAATAATAATTTTCTCCTTCAAACTTTGCTTTCGTCACAGAATGCTCCTTTGCAGCAATTCCATCTTTGCAGACCTTTGGCATTCTAGCTGTTAATTTGATGATATATTCAGGAGATATTTCAACTCATGCTTCCAGAAACCCCTCCCACAAGCTGGATTGGCTTGATGGGCACTTTTTGCGTACCATACGGTCAAGCTGCTCCCACAACAGCTCCATAGGGTTGAGATCTGGTGACTGGGCTGGCCACTCCATTACAGAGAGAATACCAGCTGCCTGCTTCTTTCCTAAATAGTTCATGCATAATTTGGAGGTGTGCTTTGGGTCATTGTCCTGTTGTAGGATGAAATTGGCTCCAATCAAGCACTGTCCACAGGGTATGGCATGGCGTTGCAAAATGAAGTCATAGCCTTCCTTATTCAAAATCCCTTTTACCTTGTACAAATCTCCCACTTTACCATCACCAAAGCAACCCCAGACCATCACATTACCTCCACCATGCTTGACAGATGGCGTCAGAAACTCTTTCAGCATCTTTTCAGCTTTTCTGCATCTCACAAATGTTCTTTTGTGTGATCCAAACATCTCAAACTTCAATTTGTCTGTCCATAACACTTTTTTATAATCTTCCTTTGTCCAATGTCTGTGTTGTTTTGCCCATATTAATCTTTTCCTTTTATTAGCCAATCTCAGATATGGCTTTTTCTTTGACACTCTGCCCTGAAGGCCAGCATTCCGGAGTCTCCTCTTCACTGTAGACGTTGACCCTGTGTTTTGCGGGTACTATTTAAAGAAGTTGCCAGTTGAGGACTTGTGAGGCTTTCATTTTTCTAACTAGAGACTCTAATGTACTTGTCTTGTTACTCAGTTGTGCAGCGGGGCCTCCCACTTCTCTTTCTACTCTGGTTAGAGCCTGTTTGTGCTCTCCTCTGAAGGGAGTAGTACACACCGTTGTAGGAAATCTTCAGTTTCTTGGCAATTTCTCTCATAGAGTGTGGGTGCCCTCATAGAGTGTGGGACTGCCCATATTCAGTGTGAGTGTGTCCTTCAAACATTGTAGGGTCATCTGTGGGGGTCCTCAAAATGTGGGGCTATTATATAGCATTGGAATTCATGTGGGAGGCCATTATACAGTTTAAGAGCTACTGTTAGGGCCATCAAAAAGTGTAGGGGCCTTTATATAGTGTTTTAGGTGAGCTCTGGGCTCATTATGCTGTGTATAGGGATGGTGTAGGAGCATCCCACTGTGTATAGGGGATGTGTATGTTTTTAAGACACAAGGGACATAATTAAATGTTAAATGGGCACATGAGAAACATTATTGTTATAGGGATAGTCAGGGTATTGGAATTTGTGCAGGTTGGAAATAGATGGAAATGGTATGTGTTGCTGAAACCCACCGGGAAACCGGATGATGCTTTGGTCCTCGGTGGGCCCCCCAACCAGACATAGAGGTGGGCCACCGGTAACTGTTGCTCATTCAATATTACAGGAATAATGGCTTACAGATATTTGCATATAGCTCTAGTGCAGGCGCCTAGAGTAAATTCCCCAGACACTCCTGTCCGACCCCGGTGACAGTGCTGGAAATTTGAGAAGTCAAATATGTCTTTGTTGTAATCTGTGCAGACAAGTCATTGCTGGAAGTTCTTGACGCCATCTGTCCACCTTATACATGGACTATAGGGGTGTATTATACATGGAGGTCTATGGGGCTGCATTATACTTGAGGTCTATGGGGCTGCATTATACATGTCACTATATAGGTGCTTGCTGCTAAGAACTCTGTTTGCTAATTTGTTTATATATAGTAGTCAGAATTGTTATGTTCTATGGTCCCTCAATTCTTTTCTACAACATTCTCTCTTTTTTAATTTATATCAATAAACATTAATTATTTTACATTGGGCTTTGTTCTTTTAATTTAGAGGGTTTCACTATAATTCTCTGATATATCTACATAAAGATGGCCTAAAACTGAGCTGCAGCACGGTGGCCAAAACCATACAGCAGTTTTTAACAAGCCAGGTTCCACTTCGAACAGGCCTTGCCATGGTCGATCATACATACTGCATGAAATTGTTCTGCATGGCTGTCATCCCAGAAGGAAGCCTTTTCCAAAGATGATGCACAAGAAAGCACGTGAACAGTTTGCTGAAGACAAGCAGACTAAGGACAAGGATTACTGGAACCATGTTCTGTGGTGTGAAGAGACTAAGATAAACTTATTTGGTTCAGTTGGTGTTAAGCATCTAAAGATTTTGGGGGTGAGTGTAGAGCCATTATACAGATTGAGGACTCATGTGCGGTCATTATAGACTTTGGGGACTAATGTGGGCCATTATAGAGTTTGGAGACTAATTTGGGGGGACATTATACAGTGTGAGAGCTGATTGGGGGCCATCATACACTGTTTGCAGAATTATTAGTCAAATGAGTATTTTGATCACATGATACTTTTTATACATGTTGTCATACTCCAAGCTGTATAGGCTTGAGAGCCAACTACCAATAAAGTAAATCAGGTGATGTGCATCTGTGTAATAAGGAGGGGTGTGGTGTAATGACATAAACTCCCTATATAAGGTGTGCTTAATTATCAGGCAACTTCCTTTCCTTTGGGAAAATGGGTCAAAATAACTTCCCATGAATTGAGGAAAATCAAGCGTGAAGCTGCCAAGATGCCATTTGCCACCAGTTTGTCCATATTTCAGAGCTGCAATGTTACTGTATTATCAAAAAGTACAAGTTGTGCCATACTCAGGGACATGGCCAAGGTAAGGAAGGCTGAAAAATGACCACCTTTGAACAAGAAACATAAGATAAAACGTCAAGATGGGGCCAAGAAATATCTTAAGACTGATTTTTCAAAGGTTTTATGGAATGATGAAATGAGAGTGACTCTTGATGGGCCAGATGGATGAGCCAGAGACTGGATTAGTAAAGGGCAGAGAGCTCCACTCCAACTCAGACGCCAGCAAGGTGGAGGTGGGGTACTGGTATGGGCTGGTATCATCAAAGATGAACTTGTGGGACCTTTTTGGGTGGAGGATGGAGTGAAGTTCAACTTCCAGACCTACTGCCAGTTTCTGGAAGACAACTTCTTCAAGCAGTGGTACAGGAAGAAGTCGGTATCGTACAAGAAAAACATGATTTACATGCAGGACAATGCTCCATCACTTGCATCCAACTACTCTATAGCATGGCTGGCCAGTAAAGGTCTAAAAGATGAAAAAATAATGACATGGCCCCCTTGTTCACCTGATCTGAACCCTATAGAAAACCTGTGGTCCCTCATAAAATGGGAGATCTACATGGAGGGAAAACAGTCCACCTCTCAGAGCAGTGTCTAGGAGGCTGTGGTGGCTGCTGTACGTAATGTTGAGCGAAAACAGATCAAGCAACTGACAGAACCTATGGATGGTAGGCTGTTGAGTGTCATCATAAAGAAAAGTGGCTATATTGGTCACTAATTTTTTGGATTCTGTTTTTGCATGTCAAAAATGTTTATTTCTAAATTTTATGCAGTTATATTGGTTTACCTGGTGAAAATAAACAAGTGAGATGGGAATATATTTGGTTTTTATTAAGTTGCCTAATAATTCTGCACAGTAATAGTTACCTGCACAAACAGATTGACTAGATTAGAAATAATGATTTTTACTTGAAATAATAATTTTCTCCTTCAAACTTTGCTTTCGTCACAGAATGCTCCTTTGCAGCAATTCCAGCTTTGCAGACCTTTGGCATTCTAGCTGTTAATTTGATGATATAATCTGGAGATATTTCACCTCATGCTTCCAGAAACCCCTCCCACAAGTTGGATTGGCTTGATGGGCACTTTTGCGTACCATACGGTCAAGCTGCTCCCACAACAGCTCCATAGGGTTGAAATCTGGTGACTGGGCTGGCATGGATACCGACTGAAGCAGCGGGGGAACGGAGGATAGAGGTGAGGACAGCAGCAGTGGAAGAGGAGAGCAGTGAGGACAGCAGTGGTGGAAAGAGGAGACAGGTGAGTATTTGTTGTTATTTTTACATAAGTTAGTGAGTACACGTTGGCCAGAGGCCTGGGGAGGCTGCATTAAACATGGAGGCCTGGGGAGGCTGGCTGCATAAGTATACATGGAGGCCTGGAGAGGCTGGCTGCATTACTATACATGAAGGCCTGGGGAGGCTGGCTGCTATATTATTCATGGAGGCCTGGGGAGGCTGGCTGCATTATTATACATGGAGGCCTGGGGAGGCTGGCTGCATTAGTATACATGGAGGCCTGGGGAGGTTGGTTGCATTATTATACATGGAGGCCCGTGGAGGCTGGCTGCATTATTATACATGGAGGGCTGGGGAGGCTGGCTGCATTATTATACATGGAGGCCTGGGGAGGCTGGCTGCATTATTATATATGAAGGCCTGGGGGCTGCATAATAAACATGAAGGACACCTTATACATGGACTATAGGAGTGTATTATACATGGAGGTTTATGGGGCTGCATTATACTGGAGGTCTATGAGGCTGCATTATACATGGAGGTCTATGGGGATGCATTATACAATATGAAGGACACCTTATATATGGACAAGGGGTGCATTACACATGGAGGTCTATGGGGATGCATTACACTTGAAGGTCTATGGGGCTGCATAATACAAAATGAAGGACACCTTATACATGGAATATAGGGGGCATTATATATGGAGGAATATGGGGCTGCATAATACAATATGAAGTTTTATAGGGTTGCGTTATGATACATCTAGGACTATGGGGGCTACATTATAATATATGGAGGACTAAGGAGCCTACCATATACATGCACAATGGGGGTGCATTATAAAACATGGAGGACTATGTGGTGCAGTATAATATATGGAGTACTATGGGGTGAATAATAATATATGGAGAGCTATGAAAAATTCATTATAATTAGAGGGCTACTTTATACATGGAGGACTATAGGGGTGCAGTACAATATATGCAGGACTTTGGGGTGAATTATAATACATGGAGGACTATGGGAAATGCATTATAATACATGGAGGACTATGGAGTTGCATTGTTATATATGAAGGGTTATGTGGGACCCTTTATACTATATGGAAGGCTAAGTGGGGGCCATTATAGTATTTGGAGAACTATGTACAAGTGGGGACAAAGATAGAAGCAGGGGATGGGAACGTTTTGTGCTGAGGGAAAAAGGCTCTTTCCCTCAGCACCCAGCTTTCCCATGCTTTGTTATACATCTTCTCTCAGCACCCAGCTTTCCCATGCTCTGATATGGGAAAGCTGGGTGCTGAGGGAAACATGTATAGCAGAGCATGGGGAAGCTGGGTACCGACGACAAGATGGATATCAGAACATAGGAAAGCTGGGTGCTAATAGAGGGATTTCAGATCATGGGAAACCTGGGTGCTGTGGGTAAGAGAAACGTGTCAGCATCATTATCTTGTACCCCGAGTGGGAGTGTCATTATCCCGTACCCCAAGTGTCGGTGTACATTGAGGGGGGGACCCAGGTCTGAACTTTGCACCGGGTCCCATCAAACTCTAGTTATGCCACTGCAGGCAATGTAGCTACCATGTTTTATTTAGAGGATAGAGCTGGCCCCTGGACTCACGGGCGCTGCTCTCCTTCACTAAGGAGACTCTGTGTGCAGATGTGGCTTTGGGCCAAGTGCATGATACTTATTTGCTACTCATCACTTCTGCTGTCAGTTGCTGATGTCATCGAGTAGTAAGACACGCAACACCAAAGGTCACTTGGCCAACCAGTTTTGTTTACTTTTTTTCTTCACACTATTATGACAGACATGGCCTTCCTGTCACTCTCTGTGGGGTACTACGTTTTGTTCTGTATACCGCTATCTCGGACCTCGTCCTCTATACTCCAGGGGCTGTGCATCCTGCCACCTAATACCACACACCTTTATTCGCATCTGGGCCTGATGGCTTCTCTAGCTAGACAACTCTCTAAGTCCGCCGGGGTGAGCCTTAGGCACCAGACCTCCATAGGTTACCTTGGGGTTCTCTGACGTGCCCTAATATCGAGGCCACTTTTCACTTTGATCCCACAGCTCAACTGACTTCCCCTGGAGCTCCCTCTCCTAACCATACACCCTGTCATCCATCACTCCTCCCTTTTACTACTTTAACCCTATCTTATCTAACATCTCTTTTAAAACTAGCTCTACCAGCAACATAAGCGCTAGATGTCGGCATGTGTAACCTGATAAACAGTCTTAACTGTGCTACCGTGTTTTTCCAAAAATAAGACACAGTTTTGTACTTTTTTTGTCCCCCAAAAAAGCACTAGGGCTTATTTTTGGAGGTCTTATTTTTAGAGAAACACGGTTGGGGGGTAAGTTTACCCCCAAAAAAGCAGACCCCCCCACCACCACTTCCCAGGAGACTCATACTTACCAGCTGCGTGGCTCCCAGGTCCTCCCTACCTCCCTCCGGTTGGTGCTGTATGCCTTCTTCCCCTGCTTAAGGCTGACACGCTGACACACAGCAGATCGCTGACACACAGCAGATCGCTGACACACTCACACACAGCAGATCTCTTTCTCACACACACACACACACACACATCACATCACATTCAGCGTTAAAGAATTCTTCCGGCTGGAGGGAATGATGGGAGGAAGTCACGTGTGTTCGCAGGTCCTGTTGTGGCAGATCCTTGAGCTCCACTGCACAGCCTCTCAGGATTCTGCCAGTGAGAAGAGATCGGTGTCGCTGGATGTGGTGAGTATGTCTGCGATCCGATGCATGGGCGTACCCAGGATCTTAGGGGGGGGCAAGCCATGGTCGTTCAGGTTGTAAAATATTAGACAAAAAAGGTGAATGAAACGAAAATTTTTAGAGAATTAAATGTAATTATAGCAGAGCTTTATTAGTTATTACAATTATTTGCTTGCAAATAAATTTAGATTTTTATTCTGATTACATGTCTTATACTAATATAATTTTTCTTGGGTTTGAAGAAAACTTGTTCAAAACTTTTGTTTCAATCCAGTCCCGATTTTCATTGAAGAATTTCCGATGGACGCTCATCAAGCACAACCCAGTCAGTCTGTCCTCTCCCATTGTACTTCTGAGCCAGGTCTTTACCCTTCAAAGGGTACTAAAAGATCGTTCAACAGTAGCTGTCTTTCATATACATCTCATATACAGCCCCCCATAGGACTCCCATCTCATATACAGCCCCCCATAGGACTCTCATCTCATATACAGCCCCTCATAGGGCTCCCATTCCATATACAGCCCCTCATAGGGCTCCCATATCATATACAGCCCCTCCATAGGGCTCACATGATAGGAGCCCAATGGGGGGCTGTATCTCATATAAGGCCCCCCATAGGGCTCCCTTATTCAGCCCCCCCATCATATACAACAGCTCCCCAGACCCCCAGACTGTCTGATTTAATATTTCCTTTTTTTTTTACTTGTGGCAGCAGCTCTGTTCCCCAGCAGTCTCCCCAGCTTGTGACTGTGCCGGCCGCTCTGCACTGCACAAGTCGACACAACGGGGTGCAGAGTGATGATGTCAATGTCATCACTCCAATCCAGTCCCCGTTGTGCTGATTTGCAGTGCAGAGCGGCCGGCAGGCACTGAGGACGGGATTTTACAGCTCTTACTAGGAGCGGCCGCGGTAGCAGCGTTCAGCCTGCCCTGCGGTACTAGTGGGTGGCGGGTGCCGATGCACCATGCCGCACTGTCCTCTCCTCACCACCCGCGCTGCCTGACGCACTCGCTACCTGACAGAGACAGGTCATAATAGGTGCGTGCCCCTGCTTCTAGGGGGGGGCAGCTCCCCCCCCCACCCCTCGCTGGGTACGCCCATGATCCGATGTGTGTAGGATCCGATGTGTGTGTGTGCAATCTGATTATGTGTGTGATTTGATTATGTGTGTGATCTGACTGTGTGTGCGATCCGATGTTTGTGTGTGTGTGTGTGTGTGAGATCGGAGGTGTGCAGGGGTGAGATCACTGCGGGTCCTTGCCCGTCGTCTGGGGAGTGTGATTGCGGGGTGCCTGCTTTCTATAATGAAGTGTTCTGCAGTATCTTTAACTTTTTTAGCTGCACGGACACTTCATTATTGCACCGCGACTAGGGCTTATTTTTAGGGGAGGGCTTATTTTTGGAAAAACACGGTACATCCGGAACCTATTCTTCTCTAAAACACTTAAATATCAACACATACATTTATAATATTTAACAGTAGGGTTAAGGGTAAATACATTAGATATAGCTCAGTTACATCATGTGGCACTGCCCACCTATTTATATAGTCAAAGTATAAAAGCTCTATAAACAGGACCAGTAAACTTGATGCTCAGGGGAGGATAAAGGGGTGAAAAAAAAACCCAAACATTTCCCATATAATTAGAGCTCCCTATAGTGGTTGCTTCAGACAGACAAAATTTGATAAAATAACTGACTATTGCATGTTTCTTTACTGTTCTAATATACCTGTATTACTGTATTACTATATTAGCGTGCAGCATAATTTAGTGTTAGCAGTATAATCTACACACACTATTATATTTCAAATATATTTTAAAGTATATTATATATAAATATAAGAATTATAATAATAAAGCAGGCAAGTTGTGTTTAAAGCTAGTCATATAATTAATGTCCACTAGGTGGCACCAAAGTACTGCAATAATTTTATGCCCGTTCTATATGTGCTACAGGCTTAATATTATTGCAGTACTTTGGCGCCATCTGATGGACATTAAATATATGACTAGCATTAAACACAACTTGCCTGCTTTATTATTATTATAATATACAGTATATTTGAAATATAACAATTCTTTGCATGAGTCACCTTACAGAATACTATTGCACGAGATACCTGATATATTGACTTTATGTATTTTGTCACCCTTATACATTTACTATACTTAGTATCAACACTATATATGTGTATACAGATATAATTCTTATTTAAAGGTATTTATTTTTTTATAAGCAAATAATCTATTGCACTGCATCACTTTACCTTTTATGACTCTGTATGTGTTGTTTGCGCTTTAAAGGGGATTACCACTGGAATTTTTTTGTCACTATATAGGTGCTTGCTGCTAAAGGGGGCTTTACACGGTAGCGATATCGCTAGCAATTTCTAGCGATAGCGACCGTGTAAGTACCCGCCCCCGTCGCGCATGCGTTTGTTTGTGATCGCTGCCGTAGCAAACATTATCGCTACGCAGCATCACACATACTTACCTGGTCGGCAGCGTCGCTGTGACTGCCAAACAATCCCTCCTTCAAGGGGGAGGGACGTTTGGCATCACAGCGACGTCACCGCAACGCCACTAAGCGGCCGGCCAATCAAAGCGGAGGGGCGGAGATGAGCAGGACGTAACATCCCGCCCACCTCTTCCTTCCGCATTGGGGCCGGCGGCAGGTAAGGAGACATTCCTCGCTCATGCGGTGTCACACATAGCGATGTGTGCTACCGCATGAGCGATGAACCACAACGCTAAACAACCCTTACCGATTTTTGACTTTGGGACGACCTCTCCATGGTGAACGATTTTCACCATTTTTGAGGTCGCCTAAGGTCGCTGGTAAGTATTACACGCTGCGATATCGTTAATGATGCCGGATGTGCGTCACTAACAACTTGACCCCGGCGACCAAACATTAACAATATCGTAGCGTGTAAAGCCCCCTTAAGAACTCTGTTTGCTAATTTGTTTATATATAGTAGTCAGAATTGCTATGTTCTATGGTCCCTCAATTCTTTTCTACAATATTCTCTCTTTTTTAATTTATATCAATAAACATTAATTATTTAACATTGGGCTTTGTTCTTTTAATTTAGAGAGTTTCACTATAATTCTCTGATATATTTACATAAAGATGGCCTAAAACTGAGCTGCAGCACGGTGGCCAAAACCATACAGCAGTTTTTTACAAGCCAGGTTCCACTTACAACAGGCCTCGCCATGGTCGACCATACATACTGCATGGCATTGTTCTGCATGGCTGTCATCCCAGAAGGAAGCCTTTTCTAAAGATGATGCACAAGAAAGCACGTGAACAGTTTGCTGAAGACAAGCAGACTAAGGACAAGGATTACTGGAACCATGTTCTGTGGTGTGAAGAGACTAAGATAAGCTTATTTGGTTCAGTTGGTGTTAAGCATCTAAAGATTTTGGGGGTGAGTGTAGAGCCATTATACAGATTGAGGACTCATGTGATGTCATTATAGACTTTGGGGACTAATGTGGGGCCATTATAGAGTTTGGAGACTAATTTGGGGGGACATAATACAGTGTGAGAGCTGATTGGGGGCCATCATACACTGTGTGCAGAATTATTAGTCAAATGAGTGTTTTGATCACCTGATACTTTTTATACATGTTGTCCTACTCCAAGCTGTATAGGCTTGAGAGCCAACTACCAATTAAGTAAATCAGGTGATGTGCATCTGTGTAATGGGGGGGTGTGGTGTAATGACATCAACACCCTATATAAGGTGTGCTTAATTATTAGGCAACTTCCTTTCCTTTGGGAAAATGGGTCAGAAGAGAGATTTGACGGGCTCTGAAAAGTCTAAAATTGGGAAATGTCTTGCAGAGAGATGCAGCAGTCTTGAAATTGCCAAATTTTTGAAGCGTGATTACCGAACAATCAAGCGTTTCATGGCAAATAGCCAACAGGGTCTCAAGAAACGTGTTGGGCTAAAAAGGCGCAAAATAATTGCCCATGTATTGAGGAAAATCAAGCGTGAAGCTGCCAAGATGCCATTTGCCACAAGTGTGGCCATATTTCAGAGCTGCAACGTTACTGGACTATCAAAAAGCACAAGGTGTGCCATACTCAGGGACATGGCCAAGTTAAGGAAGGCTGAAAAATGACCACCTTTGAACAAGAAACATAAGATAAAACGTCAAGACTGGGCCTAGAAAAATCTTAAGACTGATTTTTCAAAGGTTTTATGGAATGATGAAATGAGAATGACTCTTGATGGGCCAGATGGATGGGCCAAAGGATGGATAAGTAAAGGGCAGAGAGCTCCACTCCGACTCAGACGCCAGCAAGGTGGAGGTGGGGTACTGGTATGGACTGGTATCATCAAAGATGAACTTGTGGGACCTTTTTGGGTGGAGGATGGAGTGAAGCTAAACTCCCAGACCTACTGCCAGTTTCTGGAAGACAACTTCTTCAAGCAGTGGTACAGGAAGAAGTCGGTATCATTCAAGAAAAACATGATTTACATGCAGAACAATGCTCCATCACATGCATCCAACTACTCCATAGCGTTGCTGGCCAGTAAAGGTCTAAAAGATGAAAAAATAATGACATGGCCCCCTTGTTCACCTGATCTGAACCCAATAGAAAACCTGTGGTCCCTCATAAAATGTGAGATCTACTTGGAGGGAAAACAGTGCACCTCTCGGAACAGTGTTTAGGAGGCTGTGGTGGCTGCTGCACGCAATGTTGAGCGTAAACAGATCAAGCAACTGACAGAACCTATGGATGGTAGGCTGTTGAGTGTCATCATAAAGAAAAGTGGCTATATTGGTCACTAATTTTTTGGGTTCTGTTTTTGCATGTCAGAAATGTTTATTTCTAAATTTTATGCAGTTATATTGGTTTACCTGGTGAAAGTAAACAAGTGAGATGGGAAAATATTTGGTTTTTATTAAGTTGCCTAATAATTCTGCACAGTAATAGTTACCGGCACAAACAGATATCCTCCTAAGATAGCAGAATCCAAAAAAAAAAAAACACTTCAACTTCCAAAAATATTAAGCTTTGATATTTATGAGTCTTTTGGGTTGATTGAGAACATACACTATAGTTCAAAAGTTTGGGGTCACCCAGACCATTTTGTCTTTTCCATGAAAAATCATACTTTTATTTATCAAATGAGTTGCATAATGATTAGAAAATATAGTCCAGAGATTGACTAGATTAGAAATAATGATTTTTACTTGAAATAATAATTTTCTCCTTCAAACTTTGCTTTCGTCACAGAATGCTCCTTTGCAGCAATTCCAGCTTTGCAGGCCTTTGGCATTCTAGCTGTTAATTTTCTGAGGAAATCTGGAGATATTTCACCCCATGCTTCCCCCCCCCCCACAAGTCGAATTGTCTTGATGGGCACTTTTTGCGTACCATACGATCAAGCTGCTCCCACAACAGCTCCATAGGGTTGAGATCTGGTGACTGCGCTGGCCACTCCATTACAGAGAGAATACCAGCTGCCTGCTTCTTCCCTAAATAGTTCATGCATGATTTGGAGGTGTGCTTTGAGTCATTGTCCTGTTGTAGGATGAAATTAGCTCCAATCAAGCGCTGTCCACAGGGTATGGCATGACGTTGCAAAATGGAGTAGTAGCCTTCCTTATTCAAAATCCCTTTACCAGCACCAAAGCAACCCCAGGCCATCATTTTACCTCCCCATGTTTGACAGATGGCGTCAGGCACTCTTCCAGCATCTTTTCAGTTGTTCTGCATCTCCCAATGATCTTTTGTGTGATCCAAACATCTCAAACTTCCATTCGTCTGTCCATAGCACTTTTTTATAATCTTCCTCTGTCCAATGTCTGTGTTCTTTTGCCCATATTAATCTTTTCCTTTTATTAGCCAGTCTCAGATATGGCTTTTTCTTTGACACTCTGCCCTAAAGGCCAGCATTCCCGAGTCTCCTCTTCACTGTAGACGTTGACCCTGTGTTTTGCGGGTACTATTTAAAGAAGCTGCCAGTTGAGGACTTGTGAGGTGTTGATTTCTCAAACTAGAGACTCTAATGTACTTGTCTTGTTACTCAGTTGTGCAGCGCGGCCTCCCACTTCTTTTTCTACTCTGGTTAGAGCCTGTTGTGCGCTCCTCTGAAGGGAGTAGTACACACCGTTGTAGGAAATCTTCAGTTTCTTGGCAATTTCTCTCATGGAATATCTTTATTTTCTAAGAACAAGTATAGACTGTCGAGTTTCACATGAAACTTCTCTTTTTCTGGCCATTTTGAGAGTTTAATGGAACCAACAAATGTAATGCTCCAGATTCTCAACTAGCTCAATGGAAGGTAAGTTTTCTGGCTTCTCTAATCAACAAAACTGTTTTCAGCTGTGCTAATATACTTGCTCAAGGGTTTTCAAGGGATTGTTAAACATTCATTAGCCTTCTAACACATTAACCAAACACAATGTACCATTAGAACACTGGAGTGGTGGTTGTTGGAAATGGGCCTCTATACACCTATGTAGATATTGCATTAAAACCCAGACGTTTGCAGCTAGAATAGTCATTTACCACATTAGCAATGTATAGATTGTATTTCTGTTTCATTTAATGTTAGCCTCGTTGAAAAAATATGTGCTTTTCTTTCAATAATAAGGAAATATCTAAGTGACCCTAAACTTTTGAACTGTAGTGTAGTTGTTGATCAATAATAAAAAAAATCCTCTTATATATAACTTGCCTAATAATTCTGCACACAGTATACAGTGTGGGTGCGCTCATAGAGTGTGGGACTGCCCACATACAGTGTGGGTGGGTCCTTCAAACATTGTAGGGTCATATGTGGGGGTCCTCAAAGTGTGAGGCCATTATATAGCATTGGAATTCATGTGGGAGGCCATTATACAGCTTAAGAGCTACTGTTAGGGCCATCAAAAAGTGTAGGGGCCTTTATATAGTGTTTTAGGGGAGCTCTGGGCTCATTATGCTGTGTATAGGGACGATGTAGGTGCATCCAACTGTGTATAGGGGATCTGTATATTTTTCAGACACAAGGGACATAATTAAACGTTAAGTGGGCACATGAGAAACATTATTGTTATAGGGATAGTCAGGGTATTGGAGTTTGTGCAGGTTGGAAATAGATGGGAATGGTATGTGTTGCTGAAACCCACCGGGAAACCGGATGATGCTTTGGTCCTCAGTGGGCCCCCGAACCAGACATAGAGGAGGGCCACCGGTAACTGTTGCTCATTCAATATTACAGGAATGATGGCTTACAGGTATTTGCATATAGGTCTAGTGCAGGCCCCTAGAGCAAATTCCCCAGACACTCCTGTCCGACCCCGGTGACAGTGCTGGAAATTTGAGAAGTCAAATATGTCTTTGTTGTAATCTGTGCAGACAAGTCATTGCTGGAAGATGTCATGTCGATCTGAGTCAGATAAAAGGTAAAAGTGATCAACTCCATCAGAAAGAATGTCACCAGTAAGTCACTATCTATAACCATACTGTAATCTCTAACATGTTCTGTGTTGCTCCCCTGTGGAAGCAGCCGAGCTGCTCGGATCCGGGTTCGCTGTGGCTCGAGGGTCTCCGGACCCAGGGATCGTGCGGCCACTCAAATGAAAGGGGGTATTAACAGGGGAGTTGATGTATAGTTCGTGACGCCACCCATGGTGTTCGGTAATTTGGGAGTACCGCTGCTGCCGTTGGGAGTACCTGGGGTGATGAAGTGGAGCAGCAAGGTGACGTTGACCTCCACGGGTAGGGGAATGCCCTGTGACTCGATGTGGGGTGCCGTGGGGTGCAGGGGTCACTGTCGTACTGAGGGGAGCTCGTCCGGGTCCCGTCCCCTATAGTGTTGCCTGGTGATCTGTGACCTGCCTCCTGGCACTAAGTTTAACTTCAACGTGGTGACCAAGTAGTATGGAACTTGCCGGGTCCCGCTCCCCACTGTGGCGAAGTGTGGGAGCTTGCTCTCAGGGCTCACGCTTGGGATTTTCTGGACCGTTTTGGGTTGGAAAGTCCTATCCCCCTCATTGCGCTAATGCCCCGATTCTGGAGTGGGTGGGAATGCATCATAAAGGCTACGTTCTCCTCAGGTAAATTGTCGGGTTGCCTGAAGCTACTCCCCGACCTAGGGTCCGTGTACCTCGTCATGCCTTCGGTCCCGGACTGGTGACAGTGCTAGGCTGCCAGCTGTCCTCCTCGACAGGTCCAGACACCTTGCCACAATCCCCTGCGACCGGGGGTCCGACTCCTCTAGGCCCAGACAACCATCTGTAATATAGACAGCTTCTCTAGGAACCACCGCTCCCGACCTCCTCTGAGCTCCTCACCGCTCGAGGGTTACTACCCAATTTTCTACTGACTACACACCTCACCTCCCCTCCCTGACCCCCCAGGTGGGCGACTATTCCACTGAAGCCATCCACTGGTGTGCCTGGTGGGTGTGGTGCAGGGTGAATCTAGGATTTGATTTGCTGTTGGAGGAAACACTATTAGATAGGGACCCAGAACCAAGAGGGAGGTGAAACACTGTACGGAAGGGCAGCTTGTGCAGTACCCTGTGACGACCTGATAGTCCAGGGGCGTCACATTCTGCATGATTGGAACCAACCACTATGCGGTGTTAGTCATTGTGTAGATATTTTATTTTCTGTAACAGGACGGTCATCTGTTGAGGTTCCCCTAAGCCTATATCAGGGTGCGCCACCATAGTTGTAATCAGGGTTACTGGTTAGGGGCCCACTGAAATGTTTTGCCTTCTCCTCAAGCTAAACCCCTGGCTATGCCTCTACTTAACCCATACATTGTATGTGCTTAAAAAAATATTGGACTAAGACCACTACATGAACCTCCTATTGTCTTGACAAGTTCAATAGCAATACAGGACGTCACCAGCTAGGAAATTAAAAACAAGTCCAAGTATAAAAAGTAATCCTCAGCTTTACATTCTCATCTGTTCTAACATCAGAGAAGAACAGTGACAAGAGCTAATTTTAAGAGGATTTGACTAGCTTTTGCTGGAAAAAAAAAGGTTGTTTTTTTATTTGGGGGCAACAAGTTAATTTCCTTCCCCTGATGTGTCTACTGGTGCATGAAGCTTTTCTCATTTTACAATCTCTACTCTGTCACAAATGAAAAATGTCAACAATGGAGCCATTGACTGCCTAAGTAGAAACAATAGGACCACCGAGCCAAATCAAGCTGTTGCTCTGATTTCACACAATTTAGAGATTTTCTGTAATTACTCTGTGAAAGTTAATAACCATATAAAGAGCATGCTGAGGTCCCCAATAAACCAAGGCTCTATATTCTCCAGACAGATCCCAGCAGTCTATGACGACATCCTATAGGTGTTTTTGCTTTTTCAAATACTCCAAAAGTATACTGGTAAGTTAAATAGCTTCTTATTGAATTACTAGAAGGTGGTCCGATTCTACGCATCGGGTATTCTAGAATTTACATATTGTGTAGTTCATGTATGATTTTTGTTATATATATAGATATATATATATATATATATATATATATATATATATATATATATATATATAGATGTTGTTGTGTGTAGTTACCAAGTGTTTGTGTAGGGCGCTGTACATGTTCTGGGTGTTGTCTGGGTGTGGCGGGGGATGGGAGCGGTGTTGTATGTGTTGCGTTGTTTGTGGAGCGCTGTGTGTCTGTCGCGTTGTGTGTGTGTGTGTGTTGCGCGGTTTGTGTGGGTGTGGTGTGTTTTGGGGGGAGGTATGTTTTGTGCAATGTGTGTGTTGTGCGGTATGTGCGTATATTTATGTATGCCGCGGTGTTTGTGTGTTGGGTGTTGTGTATGTGTAGCGTTGTCCGTGTGTGTGGGTGTCTGTGTATGGCGGTGTTTGTGGTTCCCTGTGTGTGTGTGTGTGTGTGTTGGGGGGAGGTGTGCACCTCCCATCGTGCTCCATCCCCCATGCTGCGCACCCCCCATCATGCCCCATCCCCTATGCTGCGCATTCCCCATCGTTCTCCATCCCCCATGCTGCGCACACCCCATCATGCTCCATCCTCCATGCTGCGCACTCCCCATCGTGCTCCATCCTCCATGCTGCGCACTCCCCATCATGCTCCATCCCCCATGCTGCGCACCCCCCATCGTGCTACATCCCCCATGCTGCGCACCCCCCATCGTGCTACATCCCCCTTGCTGCGCACTCCCCATCGTGCTACATCCCCCATGCTGCGCACTCCCCATCGCGCTACATCCCCCATGCAAGCACCCCCCATTGTGCTACATCCCCCATCGTGCTACATCCCCCATCGTGCTACATCCCCCATGCTGCGCACTCCCCTTCGTGCTACATCCCCCATGCTGCGCACCCGCCATCGTGCTCCATCCGCCATGCTGCGCACTCCCCATCGTGCTACATCTGCCATGCTGCGCACTCCCCATCGTGCTACATCCCCCATGCTGCGCACTCCCCATCGTGCTACATCCCCAATGATGCGCACTCCCCATCGTGCTACATCCCCCATGCTGCTTACTCCCCATCGTGCTACATCCCCCATGCTGCGCACCCCCCATCGTGCTACATCCCCCATCGTGCTACATCCCCCATCGTGCTACATCCCCCATGCTGCGCACTCCCCATCGTGCTACATCCCCCATGCTGCGCACCCCCCATCGTGCTACATCCCCCATCGTGCTACATCCCCCATCGTGCTACATCCCCCATGCTGCGCACTCCCCATCGTGCTACATCCCCCATGCTGCGCACCCGCCATCGTGCTCCATCCGCCATGCTGCGCACTCCCCATCGTGCTACATCCCCCATGCTGCGCACTCCCCATCGTGCTACATCCCCCATGCTGCGCACCTCCCCATCGTGCTACATCCCCCATGCTGCGCACTCCCCATCCTGCTACATCCCCCATGCTGCGCACTCCCCATCGTGCTACATCCCCCATGCTGCACACTCCCCATCGTGCTACATCCCCCATGCTGCACACTCCCCATCGTGCTACATCCCCCATGCTGCACACTCCCCATCGTGCTACATCCCCCATGCTGCGCACTCCCCATCGTGCTACATCCCCCATGCTGCGCACTCCCCATCGTGCTACATCCCCCATGCTGCGCACCTCCCCATCGTGCTACATCCCCCATGCTGCGCACTCCCCATCGTGCTACATCCCCCATGCTGCGCACTCCCCATCGTGCTACATCCCCCATGCTGCGCACCCCATCGTGCTACATCCCCCATGCTGCGCACTCCCCATCGTGCTACATCCCCCATGCTGCGCACTCCCCATCGTGCTACATCCCCCATGCTGCGCACCCCATCGTGCTACATCCCCCATGCTGCGCACCCCCCATCGTGCTACATCCCCCATGCTATAATAGTTCTCCTATTATACTCAGAGAGGAGTATAATAGGAGGACTGTAATAGGAGGAGTAGTCCTGGGGGGAGAGGAGTATAATGCCGGCTCCCTGCACATGTGTACCGGGAGCCGGTGTACACTGGTAACTATGATACACATCGGGTAACTAAGGGACCTTAGTTACCCGATGTGTATAATGGTTACCAGCGTTCACGGGCTCCGTCAAGATCCCAGCATCGCAAGGTTATGTCTGGCGCTGCTGGGATCCTGACGGAGCCGGTGTACACTGGTAACTATGATACACATCGGGTAACCAAGGGACCTTAGTTACCCGATGTGTATAATGGTTACCAGCGTTCACGGGCTCCGTCAAGATCCCAGCATCGCAAGGTTATGTCTGGCGCTGCTGGGATCGTGACGGAGCCGGTGTAGAAGCAAGCGATATCCCAGGATGTTGTGAGTGTGTGGATGTGATGTGTGAGGTGTGTGTGAGAGTGAGTGTGATCTGATGTGTGTGTGTGTGTGTACTCACCTGGGAGTCGGAGCTCCGTGTCAGTTGGGCCAGAGTGAGCGTGCATTGCGTGAGGGGGGCGGGGCCTGCAGAGAGCCGGGGCGAGAGGCCAATCCATGTGGGGGGGCGGGGCCATGGCGAGCCCAGCGGCCAATCAGCTTTGTGTCACCGTAAGGACACAATTTTGGAGCATGACAGACAGACAGACAGACAGACAGACAGACAGAATACGGCAATTATATATATATAGATTGCTTAGGTGTAATAAATAATAATAGTAAAATAAAAACCTAAGGATAATATGAGGGACTATTGGGAACAAAGGCTGTTGTGGAACATGTTAGTGCTGAATAGGAAGCAGTAATGGGTCACATAGTACCAGCTCATTGAGTGTCTGCTTAGTTATAAACAAGTCATTAAATACCTAGTTAATATTGCTATATAAAAATACATTTCTAAAGGCCAATTATTTTCTTATTATCGATGATGATTGTTTTTTGTGGGATGGCACTCAGCATGATCTTAACATGTTTATGTCCAATTTAAATACAAATGATTGTAACATCAGGCTCACATACCAATATGGGAGGCAGCTGCAATCTCTGGACATCAAAATTATGATATCAGAGAATGGGGACACCAATACAGACATGTTTTGCAAACCGACAGCCACAAACTCATTGTTGCATGCATCCTCGTCACATCCTCCCTCTTCAATCCGTGGGATTCCTGTTGGTCATTTTTTAAGGGCCAAGAGAATATGTTCTCACAATGATATGTTTCAAGTTCAATCCCAAGATTTCACACACAGATTTGAGGAGCGTGGATATAGTAATATTAGAAAGGGATATCGGAGGGCAATATAGGGACACTCTTCTTTTTGAACCTAAAACCCGACGTGATGATATCTCCAATGTTACACACATTGTGACTACATATAATTCTCAATGGGATGATCTCAGATCAGCCATCAATAAACATTGGAATGTCCTTCTGACAGACCCCATTTTGAAGAAATTTTTGCCATCAAAACCATCCATTGTTGCCAGACATTCCCACAATCTTCGCAACATTCTTGTTCATAGCCACAATGAGAATAACTCTATTCCGGATCACTTAATGATTTTTACCCTTGTGGAAGGTGCAAGGCTTGTAAAAACCTTGTTAAAACAAAAATCTTTAAAAACAACAATGGATCTAGAACTTTTGAAATTCAGAAATTTCTAAATTGCTCATCCTCAGGTATGATCTACAAGGCTGAATGCCCATGTGCCAAGATCTATATAGGCCTCAACACTCGAGAGTTCAGAATACGGGTCCAAGAGCATATCAGAGACATAATAAATGCCAAGGTGGTTGAGGATGTTTCAACGCTTAAAACTATACCAAAACATTTCAGATTATTTCACAACTGCAACCCTAATGAACTAAAATTCAGAGCTATCAATCAGGTAAGTTTGGCCTCAAGAGGGGGGGACCTGGGTAGGGTTTTAGACCAAGTAGAGAGTAAAGCGGGCTTTACACGCTACGATATATCTAACGAGATGTCGGCGGGGTCACGTCGTAAGTGACGCACATCCGGCATCGTTAGTGATATCGTAGCATGTGACAGCTGTGAACGAGCAGAAATACTCAACTTCTCGTTCATCGTTGACACGTCGCTCATTTTCTATAAATCGAACGTCCTGTTGTTCATTGTTCCCGAGGCAGCACACATCGCTCCGTGTGACCCCTCGGGAACGATGAACTGCAGCTTGCCTGCGGCCGCCGGCAATGCTGAAGGAGGTGGGCGGGATGTTACGTCCCGCTCATCTCCGCCCCTCAACTTCTATTGGCCGGTTGCTGTGTGACACCGTTGTGACGCCGAATGTCCCTCCCCCTTCAGTAAGTGGAGGTTGTTAGGAAGGTAAGTACATGTGACGGGGGGGTTACAACATTGTGCGACACGGGCAAGAAATTGCCCGTGCCGCACAAACAATGGGGGCGGGTGCGATCGCAAATGCGATCTCGCGATTAATTGTAACGTGTAAAGCAGGCTTAAGTGGCTTTATCGTCTTGGAGTGTCACAGACGGGTGCCTGCTCCGCTGTGGCAACCGGGGCTGCTCGAGTGGCGCTCGGGTTCGGGATCGTGTCCTGGGCTCGAGTGGTGACCGGACCCGGGGCTTGTGCAACCGCCCGTCCATGCACACAGTGAAAGAGGGGGGTATTAACAGGGGAGATTGTCTGTGATGCCACCCGTGGCTTGCGGTGATGGGATGGTGGCACCGCCGCTGCCTCTCGGGCCCGGCGTCCGGAACCGATGATGTCAAGGCAGCAAGGTGGTATCCCCTCCACGGGTAGGGGAAAGGTGTAGTTCCGGGGCCCAGGTGTAAGTAAGGAGCAGGGATGGGGTGCTGTCGGCAGGTTGGACCGGATGACACCGGTTTTCTCACAATTAGGAAGAAATCACACCAAGTCTGTATTGTAAACCAATATTAAGGAATAACGTTTGGAACTCCATTCTATGTCTGAACTGGGTGCAAAAAACCTAAAAAACATCACTATGGGGAGATAAGGTATGCACACCAGTGACTATGGAAGGGGAATACATGGAATAGCAGAAACTGCTGTGTGAATACTGACATGAAAAATTCAATAGCTATTTGTGAGAATGAAATGTGAAAAATGGAACCTGCATTACTGCCATGAATATATGAATAAAGAGAAATTTAGCTACTGAATTGATCAATGCAATAGAGCCCCAACACTACGCCAAAGTATTTCTCTACGTTGGGGTCCCTAGCTTGTGTGTGTCCTCTCATGCAGTTAAAAAACTTACCGTGTATGGGACGCTGAGACCCAGGCTATATATGCGTATAATGTGGATTGGCAATAGGTGTGTATGGGGAGGGTTCACAAACGAAAAACTACTAACATTAAGGAATAACGTTTGGAACTCCATTCTATGTCTGAACTGGGTGCAAAAAACCTAAAAAACATCACTATGGGGAGATAAGGTATGCACACCAGTGACTATGGAAGGGGAATACATGGAATAGCAGAAACTGCTGTGTGAATACTGACATGAAAAATTCAATAGCTATTTGTAAGAATGAAATGTGAAAAATGGAACCTGCATTACTGCCATGAATATATGAATAAAGAGAAATTTAGCTACTGAATTGATCAATGCAGAAGAGCCCCAACACTACGCCAAAGTATTTCTCTACGTTGGGGTCCCTAGCTTGTGTGTGTCCTCTCATGCAGTTAAAAAACTTACCGTGTATGGGACGCTGAGACCCAGGCTATATATGCGTATAATGTGGATTGGCAATAGGTGTGTATGGGGAGGGTTCACAAACGAAAAACTACTAACATTAAGGAATAACGTTTGGAACTCCATTCTATGTCTGAACTGGGTGCAAAAAACCTAAAAAACATCACTATGGGGAGATAAGGTATGCACACCAGTGACTATGGAAGGGGAATACATGGAATAGCAGAAACTGCTGTGTGAATACTGACATGAAAAATTCAATAGCTATTTGTAAGAATGAAATGTGAAAAATGGAACCTGCATTACTGCCATGAATATATGAATAAAGAGAAATTTAGCTACTGAATTGATCAATGCAGAAGAGCCCCAACACTACGCCAAAGTATTTCTCTACGTTGGGGTCCCTAGCTTGTGTGTGTCCTCTCATGCAGTTAAAAAACTTACCGTGTATGGGACGCTGAGACCCAGGCTATATATGCGTATAATGTGGATTGGCAATAGGTGTGTATGGGGAGGGTTCACAAACGAAAAACTACTAACATTAAGGAATAACGTTTGGAACTCCATTCTATGTCTGAACTGGGTGCAAAAAACCTAAAAAACATCACTATGGGGAGATAAGGTATGCACACCAGTGACTATGGAAGGGGAATACATGGAATAGCAGAAACTGCTGTGTGAATACTGACATGAAAAATTCAATAGCTATTTGTAAGAATGAAATGTGAAAAATGGAACCTGCATTACTGCCATGAATATATGAATAAAGATTCATGGCAGTAATGCAGGTTCCATTTTTCACATTTCATTCTTACAAATAGCTATTGAATTTTTCATGTCAGTATTCACACAGCAGTTTCTGCTATTCCATGTATTCCCCTTCCATAGTCACTGGTGTGCATACCTTATCTCCCCATAGTGATGTTTTTTAGGTTTTTTGCACCCAGTTCAGACATAGAATGGAGTTCCAAACGTTATTCCTTAATGTTAGTAGTTTTTCGTTTGTGAACCCTCCCCATACACACCTATTGCCAATCCACATTATACGCATATATAGCCTGGGTCTCAGCGTCCCATACACGGTAAGTTTTTTAACTGCATGAGAGGACACACACAAGCTAGGGACCCCAACGTAGAGAAATACTTTGGCGTAGTGTTGGGGCTCTTCTGCATTGATCAATTCAGTAGCTAAATTTCTCTTTATTCATATATTCATGGCAGTAATGCAGGTTCCATTTTTCACATTTCATTCTTACAAATAGCTATTGAATTTTTCATGTCAGTATTCACACAGCAGTTTCTGCTATTCCATGTATTCCCCTTCCATAGTCACTGGTGTGCATACCTTATCTCCCCATTGTATTGTAAACCAAGGCCGGATGCCGGTTGCCTCTGGAGGGGTGTGCTGGTCCCGCACACGGGTTGGCAGTGTAGGGGCCCTTCCTCCTGCACTCGTGTTTAGTGGTGTATGGATTAACCCCGTGTGGAATGGGAGAAATCCGCTCCCCTGCAGTTTTGGACGCAGAGGGAGCCATTGCCTGCAGATGCTGACCCGTGGGACTTCAATGGGTTCTTGGCGGACACCCTGTCCCCCGCGTTGGACTGCCGGTCTGCTCTATCTGGGCTTCTCTCTTCGGGAACAAGGCCTGGTACTTTGTCCCACTAGTCAATTAACAAGGGACTTGAAGCTTGCCTCGTCCTAGGGTCCAGGTACCCCACCTGTGCACGGCCTCCAGACCGGATTCCCGTCGTCGGTACCGGCGGGCTACAATCCTGCCCCGGTCCACTTCAGGTCTCCCACGACCGGATCTCCGTCGCCTGTGGCCCTACAAAGCTGTCTGCCACCTAGTCGGTCCTCCCGTGGTCCAAAGGCTCCAACCCTGACCACACTGCACTTCAGCTCCTCACCGACTCCAACTTCAACTCCTACTCCACCTCTGCTCAAACTCAACTGACACTGAAAACTGCCTGGTTCCCGACCCTTGTCACCTCAAGAACCCTAGGTGGGCGTTCCCATCCGCCTGGTCCCGCCCACTGGTGTGTCCTGGCTGTCACGGGGGGGGCGACTAGGATTTGTGGCTGATGTTCCTGTGTGTGGGGTGTGTGCTGTTAATTCCCAAGGAGGAGGCGATTCCTGTACCCTTGGTGGGGGGTACAGTCATCTGTGACTACCTGGTTTTGCCAGGGCGTCACAGGAGCTCTTTTCATTGACCCCCATGGGGTCAATGAAAATTGTGGTTTTATAATAATGTATCTGTATCTGTATTTTCTGGTCATTTGTATTGTTATATAACATTGTCATGAGGTTTTATTACCACTAGAAGTCCCAGAGAGGGGTCATTTAACATTTCTACCTTTGGAACCCAGAGACGGGTCGAATGACCTGAAGGATTTTAGCTAACATCCTATAATCACCGTCTTTTGTTCTGTAATTAAGGCCATTACTGTCGCACCACAAGAGGTTGTTGTTTTCCATTGAGTTTAGCCATTTAGTTTCTAGTTAGTTCTATTCAGTTTATTGTATTTGGTCATTTGACCCTCTTTCGGGACTTCAGGGGGGAGCTTGAAATTTCTGGGACTTCTAGTGTGAATGGGTGAGTTAGGATTAGTTGTCTTTGTATTTCAATAATTTTAACATATGCTATTTGTTCCTTGTTTTAGAATTTGTGCTCCAAAGGTGCCTTTGAGGGTGTTAATTCAGTGGGGTCTCGGCTTTGCCATTATTTGAAGGTCATAATCCTCTGTTAGTGAGAAGACAAGAGAAGAAGAGAGAAAAAAGAACTTGCTCCACCTATATAACAATAATAAAAATAATAATAATCTTTATTTCTATAGCGCCAACATATTCCGCATAGCTTTACAATTCAGGAGGATCATATACAAACAAGTAACAGTTATAGAAAATACAATATTTAGAGGGAAAAAAAGATAATCCTGCTTGTGAGAGCTTACAATCTACAATGAGATAGGGGGGGGGGGGCACGGTACAAGTGCTTATTTACAATGACAATCTAGTCACCTCAAGGAAATGGGGGATAGATAATGGCTTCTTGGACCAATTGGCCAGAACCTTGAGATGCATTTGGGTGCCATGGAGTTTGACGTGGGGTTATGTTGTGAGAAGTTGTAGAGGGACTATGTGAATTGGATTTGATTAGGGAGTGTGATAGGCCTCTCTAAAAAGATGCGTTTTTTAGGGTGCGTCTGAAGCTGAGTAAGTTGTGATTCGTCCTAACTTCTTGGGGTAGAGCGTTCCAGAGGATTGGTGCAGCACGGAAAAAGTCTTGGATCCGGGTGTGGCAGGTTCGAATTAGTGTGGATGTTAGTCGAAAGTCATTTGCAGAGCGTAGAGAACGGGTGGGGTGATCGACAGAGAGGAGGGTGGAGATGTAGGGGGGTGCCGCACTGTGGAGACCTTTGTGGGTGAGAACAAGCAGTTTGAATTGGATCCTGTGATATATGGGCAGCCAGTGTAATGACTGGTACAGAGCAGAGGCATCTGAATAGCAGTTAGCCAGATAGGTGACCCTGGCTGCTGCATTAAGGATGGACTGTAGAGAAGAGAGTCTAGTTAGGGGGAGGCCAATTAATAGAGAGTTACAGTAGTCAAGGCGAGAGTGGATCAAGGCCACGGTGAGGTTTTTTTTCATTTCCATTGTGAGAAAAGGGTGGATTCTAGAGATGTTCTTGAGGTGCAAGCGGCAGGTGCGGGCAAGAGATTGTATGTGGGAGGTGAAGGAGAGATCAATGTCAAGTATAACACCCAGACAGCGGGCTTGCCGCCTAGGACTTATCCTTGTGCCACACACAGAGAGGGAGATGTCAGGTTTAGGAAGGCAGGAAGATGGAGGGAAAAGAAGAAGTTCAGTTTTGGAATGGTTAAGTTTCAGATAGAGAGCAGACATGACATTGCAAACTGCAGTCAGGCAATCACTTGTGTTCTGTAGTACAGCGGGGGTGAGCTCAGGGGATGAGGTGTAAAGCTGTGTGTCATCAGCATAAAGATGGTACCGAAAGCCAAATCTGCTGATGGTCATTCCAATTGGGGCAGTGTAGAGGGAGAAAAGAAGAGGGCCAAGGACTGAACCTTGAGGGACCCCAACAGTGAGAGGAAGAGGAGAAGATGTGGAGCCAGCAAATGATACTCTGAATGAACGGCCAGAAAGATAGGAAGAGAACCAGGAAAGCACAGTGTCCTTTAGGCCAACAGAGTGGAGCATAGAGATAAGGAGATGGTGGTCAACATGACTCCAGAATGTCTGACTAAAGGCCTTACCATTAACCAACCGTCCCCCACCCACTAGGATTCTTATCTAAAACAAACACAAATACTGCGTGACATTGGATATAAAGGTCACAGCAGCCCCATTTATTAATAAAAAAACATAATAAATATAACATTTCAAATCTTCGTTGAAGAACACCCAAAGGAGGGGGGGGTATCTGAAAGTTGACAAAAAAACTGTTCAGTGCAACATCGGCCGACCTTTTGCCCTCAGCCGCACCACATCGACTCAAGAGCACCTGGTCAGATGTTGCCCACCCCATGTCCCGCTGAGACTCAACCCAGCAAGGACCAGTCTCCCCAAACACTTGCACCACTAGAGGTATCCCGCTCCTGCACTGGGTTCCGTCCTCTCTTCTGTGCAACCCCCACCTTCAGACACCCCCTCCTTTCCACCGCTGCAAAAAATCACGATCTTCCTCCTCTTCATCGCCAGTTGTTGAATCTACCAACAGGGCGGGGCGGGCGGGAACGATTCAGGATACATTCCAAGGTAAGAATGCCCACCCTCACCCCTGACCTGACCTATATAAGACCCCTCTCTAGCACCATCCCCTTACCAATCAAACTGACCCTTGATCCTAACTGCCTCCCGAGTTCCTCCCCTAGCTTTCTCACACAGCCTGCAATTTACACTTAATCCTCTTATAACCAATCTCACCAAACACTTGCACCACTAGAGGTAACCCACTCCTGCAATGGGTTCCGTCCTCTCTTCTGTGCAACCTCCACCTTCAGACATCCCCTCCTTTCCGCCACCACGATCGTGCATGACCCCTTGTGCGCACGAGTCCTCTCAACGCCAAAGCCTTCTCCACCCCATCCATAAGCCCCAAGGCCTAGATATCACTGCCGACCGAATTCAGATGGATACCGTCCCGACGCAAAAATTCATCGGACGAAGATTCCAACTCCTGGTGCCGCACCCCGACACCCCCCACACGAGAAACAAAATGCGAGCGTTTGCAATTAACCTTAAACCACGCTGTGTTGACACCCTCGATCAATCTGGCACGTCGCCATACCCGCCGTGCCACAATGTCGGACCACACAATCACTAGACCCGGGTGGGATGACAGGAGCCGAAGGCAGTCACACTTTATGTCCTGAATCAGGTCCCTAGACGCCCAAAGACTCAAGTCATTCCCACCCGCGTGTAGCACCAACACATCCAGTGGCCTGTCCAACTCCGAATGATAGCGCCAGGTAGGCAAAACTTCGCTCCACATCATGCCTCTAACACCGATCTATCGCACCGTCGCCTTATCTCTGGGGACCAACAACTGATGGCCATTGGGTCTGACGCCCGCACGAAAAGTGCCCCAGTAGACATGAGTGACCTAGCACCCACACCAACAATGGTAAACCTATGAGACAAAACGTGACAACATGGGGGGGGACATGAGGGAGGGAAATGGTAATCAGGACCAGGCAAAATTCAACCAGAGACCCTCCTCTACCCTGAACACCTTACAACAGGGCAGGCCGAACATAAGATTTATACCTAGCCGATTCCCAGCGTCCAATCCTACGGACAGCCTGCGCGCTCAGGCCCCAACGAGTTGCCTGAGTCACTGCCCCAATCCGGAAGGAATGGGACGCGAACTCTGCCTCGTTGACACCGCAACACTGCAGGCACCTCCGAAAGATGCAGAAAAACTGGTATCCGGACAAGGCTGACCCGTCTTGATGAGACAAAAAGGACCCCGCGCGGGTTCCCCTCACCTCCAAAAACGACGACACCTGTCTGACTGGACACTCCACTAAACCTAGTACACCCCACAGTTCCAGCACGCGGCCTCGACCCAGCTGATCCGTTTTGGTCCGTTTCAAACAACACCATACCGCATCCACCTCACATTCCACATCCTCCAACAACAAACCTCCGTGACTCTTTGTGTTCCTACTAACCAGCTCATAATCCTAAAAGCACCAAAGAAGGCCAAAACAAACGCGGCCCCAAACAAACGACATTCATACTCCGAAAAACACACCTGAGGCAACACAGAAAGCAAATTACCTAGCAGTTCAAAAGACACAGGTCGCCTAAGGTCCTGACGCACCCCTGTCTTACGGTAGCCCTTCAACGCCTGATGCACCATGAAATTTTTAGTGACGTCCTTCCAGCCCAGAAATTTAAAAAGAAAGCCATTCCAGCCAGCCTGCCAGCAACCGTCGACCATGACAATCCTTCTTCCCTCGCTCTGCAAAACATGAACAACACTAAATAAACCCTGTCACCTTCAGATACATCACCCCCAACCTTGTCAACCAACTTGAGCCAATAATCCCACGCTACAGTATAGCTCCGGCAAGTACTGGACGCCACCGACTTTTGAATCAATTCCCAGGCTGGTCGCAAACCAGGTCACACAACCAGACGGGCCATACGGTCTCCTGCTGCTCCGCGTGAGACGCTAGCACTAGAAAACCGTCCCACAGGAAGCGAGATAAAGCGTCAGCCACGGAATTGAATACCCCCGACACATGTACTGCACAAATCCACAGATTAAGCTCCCAACATTGCCACACCATGTGCCTCAAAAGATCCACCACTGGAGGGGAATCCAATGTCAGCTTATTGACACACTGAACTACCCCCAGGTTGTCACACATAAAATGGACCTTTCTGTCTCTCAAGTGTTGTCCCCAAACCTCTACAGCCACAACAATAGGAAAAAGTTCCAACAAGGCCAAATTCCTAGTCAAACCGGAAACCCACCAAGATTCAGGCCACTTGCTGACGCCCCATCTTCCCCCAAATTATGCCCCAAAGCCACTGGACCCAGCCGCGTCCGTATAAAGGACCAACTCCTCATTCGACACCACTTCCCGAATCCACAAGTACCGGCCATTATACTTCTGTAAAAATGGGACCACACTCTAAGGTCTGCCTTGTGCTCGGCCTTCAGACGTATAAAGTGCAAAGGGTGTGACACACCGGCACTGGCTTGGGCCAAACGACGAAAAAAACTCTTCCCATTGGCAAAATCTTACAAGCGAAATTAAGCTTTCCCAGAAGGGACTGCAAATTCCACAAGCGAAGTTTTTTGGCTTACAAGGCCCTTTGAATACAAGACCTCAAATCCAACAACTTGTCCTCCGGCAAGCGGCACTCCATGGCAACCATATCCAACTCAATTCCCAAAAACTTCAAAACCGTAACCGGACCCTCCGTCTTCTCAGGTGCCAACGGAACACCAAAGCGGCGAGCAACCTGCTCCACTGTCCGAATTAAAAGGGCACACTGCGAACATCCAGCAGGCCCCATACACAAAAAATCATCCAAGTAATGCAACACTGAATCCAAGCCCCCCTCCTCCTTAATTACCCACTCCAAAAAACAACTAAACTTCTCAAAATAGGAACATGAAATTGAACAGCCCATAGGCAGACAACAATCTACGTAAAGCTTGTTCTCCCACCAACACCCCAAAAGGTGAAAACTTTCTGGGTGCACAGGTAAAAGGTGGAAGGCGGCCTCCTTGTCTGTCTTTGCCAAAAGGGAACCCCGGCCCAACTTCCTCAGCCATTCAACCGCCCTATCAAAACGAACATACAATACCGATACTAACTCAGGATCAATGCTGTCATTCACCGACCTACCGGTAGGATAAGACAAGTGATGAATCAGCCGAAACTTATTAGGTTCCTTTTTTGGAACCAAGCCCAACGGGGACACCACCAAGTCAGGCAATGGAGGAGCATCATATGTAGCCGCCATCCGTCCTAATTCCACCTCCTTGTGCAACTTCTCTGAAACGATCTCTCCATGTAAGCGAGTCGACTGAAAATTATTCAAACGAATCTCGCCAGGATCAACAACTGACGGTATTTTAAAACCGAAAGTAAAACCCTCACGCAACAATTCTGCCGCCTCCTGATCTGGGTATCTACTTAAAAATGGCACCATCCGATCTACCCTCACCGGGGTCCTCCCTTTTTGCCGAAGACTCTGCGGCCTTCCCTTTTCCTTTCCTAAAGCACTTGAGGTAACTGTGGTTGCAGCCACAGCCCGAACACTCGTGCTTGAACCGGCAGTTGGACCCAAATCAGCATTCCTTTTCATTGAACTGCCCCCCCCGCTGGAACTCCCTGGAAAGGACTGCGAGGTTGAACTCGGCGCAGCCATCAGCCGCATCCATAAACTAATGTCTTTGTGATCCCACCACAGACTGGGTCTAACCGCTTTCCGCTGACGAAACTACGCGTCATAACGTAGCCAAGCAGTCCCCCCATAAGTCCTGTACGCCTCACTTATTGAGGCCAGATAACAAAAAAGGGCCCGAACAATTGTCCGGAGCCTTTTCCCCTACCACGCTGGCCAATATCACAAACGCTTGCAACCAATTCTGAAAAGTGCGAGGAATAAGGCGATAACGCCGCCGTTCCTCCTCATCTTTTCTACTCTCATCCGGTTTAACCCGATCAAGGTTAAACTTCTCCAAAGGAAGGAAGAAAATATTTTCACGTACTCGTCTTTCCATATTTTCTCCCTAACCTCCTGTTTCAGATGCGCCCCCAATGGCCCATCGAAGCATACATACACCTCCCCTCTCGCCTTGTCGTCCAACCAGACTGCATCTACTGTAGCCGCTGACAAGGTCACTGGAGCCGCAACGCCCGGCACACTAACACCACTTCTGCAAGCTACCGCACCAGCTGTGGAGCCCAAATTATCGTGTACCGCCACGCCAGACGCACCCTGCCAGACCGTGCTAGGGCCCCCCACAGGGGCGAATAGACCCCTAACTAACCGCAACAATTCGGGACGCCAGACTGCCGTCACCAGGCACCACATTCAGACCCTGACCACCACTCGGGCCACCAGGCAAACCACCCATACCACCAGAGACCACATTCAAACCCTGCACGCACTCATCCCACCAGACTCACCACCAACCGCAAAACCAGACACACTAGTAATAGGAAAAACCGTGGTCTTACCAGGCTAACTCCGAGAGGACACCGAAACAGCCGTCACGTGTCCTCCGCGTCGCGCTCCAACCGGTTTGTCGCCGCCAGTGATGTCATCCACGATGCCATCCTCTGCGATGTCATCCTTCTCACTAGACCCTGGTCCAGGGAGCCCACCGTCCGGCAGGCTCGACCTGTAACCCGATCCGCCCGAAAATCCAATGGCATGCCGCGCCGTCCCCGGCGCTCCATGCGCTGACCATCCTGGTGTACTTCTGCTTGAGGCATGCCTGAAGGCATCCCCGCGCAGTTCTTCTGCCACCGATACCGCCATGCTGCCTCCATGCTCCTCCCCCACTGGCCTGACCCTGCTGATACTGGCCGCCTCCTTAAAGCTGGTGCTGCCGCCGCTGCCACCAGAGCCCTGTGCTCCTGTACAGGCCTCGTTCGCCGATCTTCTGAAGGCTGCCAACTTCTGCCCGTCCACCGGCGGCTGCTGCAAGGTGCCGCGCTGACACTTCCGGCACTGAGGCACGTGACTGCGACGCCAGACCTTGTGACCGCGCCGGGTCACGTGGCCGCGACGCGTGCGTCACCACTTTGCGCCGCAGCCCGGAAGTGGAGGAGGGGCCGACCACGTCACTCACTGCCCTGCTGCCTTGATGCCTGTGGCCCGACTTCCTCTTCAGGCCCTGTGATGCCATCTCTCCAGTATCCGCCGCCGCCGAGGGTCTTCCGCTGGGGCTCCTCCTCCGCTGCCGACTCCGTGGTGTAATCTCCGGGCTGAGACGCACAGGAGGCCGAGATCTTCGCTGCCGCTTTGGAGGCAGAGGGGTCCCATCTTCCGCATCGCCGCCGTCATCGGACCATCGCTGCAGCTGATCCACCATCCACTGTTGGCCATGCTGCTCGACCATCCTCTTCATCTGTTCCACGAGGGCCTCCATCTTCGGGATCCAATGACCACGGTGCAGGAATGATTCAGGACGCCGTCCAAGGTAAGAATGCCCATCCTCACCCTTGACCTGACCTATATACGACCCCTCTCTAGCACCACCCCCTAACCAATCAAACTGACCCCTGATCCTAACTGCCTCCCGAGTTCCTCTCCTAGCTTTCTCATACAGCCTGCAATTTACACTTAATCCTTTTATAACCCTATGGTCTTGCATCCCTCCTAGTCATGCTGCCTTCCCTTGAGCCCCTTCGGGGCAGCAGTCCGGGCTATTCCTGTGTCGAAGGTAGCAGATAGGTCAAGAATGATAAGCAGAGAGTGGGCACCGTTACGTTTTGCTGTCAACAGGTCATTGGTCACTTTGACAAGAGCAGTTTTTGTTGAGTGTAAAGGGCGGAAGCCAGACTGTGAAGGATCTAGAAGAGAGTGAGTGGAAAGGTAGCGGGTGAGGCGAGAGTAGACGAGGCGCTCCAAGAGTTTGGAGATGAAGGGGAAATTGGAGACTGGTCTGTAGTTGCTTGTGCAGGACGGATCAAGGGAAGGTTTTTTTAATAATGGAGTAATGATAGAGTGTTTGAGGGAGGAGGGGAAGATACCAGAAGAGAGAGAGAGAGATTGAAGATTTTAGTTAGGTGAGTGGTGACAACCGGAGAGAGGGACAGGAGTAGGTGTGAGGGAAAGGGATCAGTAGGGCAAGTGGTAGGACGAGAAGAAGAGAGGAGCCTGGAGACTTCCTCCTCTGTGACATGGTCAAATGTGGAAAGTGAGCTGGATGAGATATGGGGAGGGATGGGATTCACAACGCTTGGTGGCTGGGAGCTGATCTCTCGGCAGATGTTTTCTATTTTCTCTGTAAAGTACGAGGCCAGGTCATCAGCATGAAGGACTGTGATGGGGGTCTGTACTTTGGGATTGAGGAGGGAGTGAAAGGTGTCAAAGAGCTTTTTTGGATTGTTGGATAGTGAGGAAATAAGGGTGGTGAAGTAGGTCTCTTTGGCGAGATGAAGGGAAGAGTTGTAGGTCCTTAAGATGAACTTGTAGTGGATGAAGTTTTCTGGTGTGGGTTTTCCTCCATAGGTGTTCGGCACTCCTAGAGCATCGCTGGAGAAATCGAGTTTGGGCTGTGGGCCAAGGCTGTTTTACTCTGTGTTTGGAGGTTCTGAGGGTGAGGGGTGCTGCTTGGTCTAGGGTACTTCTGAGTGTGTCATTGTAGTGCTTTACAGCCAGGTCAGGACAGGAAAATGAGGAGATAGGGGACAGTGATGAGTGTAAAGAGTCTGTAAGGGTCTGATAATCAATGGCCTGTAGGTTTCTGAATGTGTGATAGGTGGGAGTGTGCTGGGGTGGACAAGGGATTGTGAGCTTGAAGGAGAGGATGTTGTGGTCAGGGAGGGGAAGAGGCGAGTTGTCAAAGTGAGAGATTGAGCAGAGAAGGATAAAGACCAGTCACCGCAGTGTGTATCAACAGCGTCAGCTGTAATCACACTCCCAGACTGACTGACAGCAGGTTATAATGCTGAGCAGCTGTTAGGGGGGGTTAGTGAGGGGGGTGCTTTTACAGCCACCGCTCTCAATACACAGAGCGGCGTCTGAACCCGCATCAGTGCCACCCCTGTGACTGAAAACCGAACGCACATATGTCCTGGGCCCCTTCCCTTCATACCTCACAACTTTTGAAGAACAGAAAGTGGGACAAAGTATGCGTAGCTCGTCGTGGCAAATTTTGACCATGTCCCTAGCCACACCCATGTGGCAGTGAGGGACATTCAGGAGATGTACTGGACTGTTCATTCATTTATAGTTGTATAAGCCAGAACATTATTATATTTATATAAGCTTCATTATATGACATCTGGCTTTTTGTGTCTGTAGGGCCATGTTCACACGTTGTAGAAATGTGGTGTCCCTTGTTTTCTGCAAGTGTCTGCTCTACACAATTGAAGCAGATCAGGAACAAAGTAGATGTTGAACTGTTACTGCGCTGCTGAAGATATGACATAAATCCAGGAAAATTGAATGAAGGTGGTTTTATTCAACGCGTTTCGAAACTGGATTGATGTCATATCTTCAGCAGAGCAGTAAAGGCCCCGTCACACGCGACGATATATCGTGCGATCGTAACATCCCGCCCACCTCCTTCCTTCCGCATTGCCGGCAGGACGCAGGTAAGCTGCAGGTTGTCGTTCCCGAGGTGTCACACGTAGCAATGTGTGCTGCCTCAGGAACGACGAACAACCTGCGTCCTCTACAATGAACAATATTTTAAAAAGGAACGTGTCAACGATGGACGATAAGGTGAGTATTTTCCATCATTAACGGTTGTTCCTTGCTGTCACATGCAACGACGTCGCTAACGGTGCCGGATGTGCATCACGGAATCCGCGACCCCGGCAATATATCGTTAGATCCATTGTTGTGTGTGACGCCGCCTTAACAGTTCCACATCTACTTTGTTCCTGCTCTGCTTTGGCTTTTAAAGCACTTGGACTCTGCAGCAGCTGATTACATGCTTTATCTCTGGTTGTGTGACACACAACCCTATAAGGTGAGCACATTCCCTTATTACTCTTATATGTACTCTTATATGTCCGTTCGGTAAGACCCTTTTGCGCTTTTTCCCTTCAGCTTTTATCTAAATTACACAATAACAATCTACTCTGATTATTTTATTTTTGCTGCAATTCTTATGCCTTTACCCCACTATTTCATGTGTTTTAAGTGCAGATGTGAAGCCGCGTTTTGATGTGGTTTTTTATAGTACAGAAAATCTTTGATTCTGCACTTAGAAAAGTAACTGCAGTTTTCTCCATGCGTTTCTTTATGCTCCACATAGAAGCCTCTAGAGAAAAAAGCACCAAAACCCCAGAGTTCAGCGGCGTCTTTTCATGAAATTACATCTACTTTGCTTGCTGTAACGCCTACCTGGATCAACAAACTCAGGTGGGATGTAATGTACAGACTAGAGGGAAGCCACTGACCAAGCAGGACCCCCAGAACCCTGAAACCCTTTAACCCCTATACAGGGATTTGGACTTACACAGGGCCCTGGAGATCACTACCTGTGGAAGGCTGCAGTCCGAAGAGAGTAGTGGTCAGGCAGGGTCAAACCAGGAATAGCAGAACAGGGACAGAATCGGCAGGCAGTGACGTAGTCAGCAAACGTAGCAGAGGCCAAATCCGGATCGGGCAGCGAGGTACAAAAACAGCAGGCAGAAGGGTAGTCAGAAAACACGCAGAAGTCAGCACACAAGAATCACAAAACAGAATAGGGCAGATCAGGAGCCAGGAAATCAGAACTATCTCTGGCAGAGGTCAGCAGACAGGAGGGGAGCTAAGAAGGGTGTGGTGTCTTCCCATTGGCTGTAGCTGAACGTTGGAAACTTCAGCTGACTTCAGCTGGAAGACACACGCCACCCACAGTCAGCCAGTGGTACTACAGATCCCAAGATAACCCAGCCCAGTGTATGATCGGAGCCTGCACCCACCGGTGCCGCTGGCATCGACTCCTCTCCCATCACCAGCACCATCCACGGCAGGAACACGGAGTCGCCTGGTGATCAGGGCAGAAGTCGCTGGAGTGGACTCCGATGGTGACGTAACACTTGGACAGTTAAGAAGAGCAGAATTTAAGTACAAAAAAGCAGCAGAAAAAAACAGCATTTACGCTACATGTGAACACGGACTAAATGCCGAAGCAAAGTAAAATCTCCACCCTCAGGGCGTCTAAAGACGATGCTAACCTACGCACTTTTGGTGTTTCTTTTCCTCTATAGGCTTCTTTGTGGAGCCTGAAGAAACTGCAGACAAAAAAATGCCGTTGTATTTTTAAATGCAGAATCAAAACTTTTCTATAGTATTAAAATACATTAAAACACGGATTCACATCTGCAGGAAACATGTATCAAATATGGGGAAAATGCATAAAAACGCAGCAAACACGCAATAATCAAAGAAGATTATTTTTGTGTTGTGTGGTGCGGACAACCTAGAAAAAATACGCAGCATTTACGCTATGTATGAACACGGCCTCAGCGTTATATATTTTTATTACATTTTTTTATGGGTTCAGTAATGAAAAATATCAAGTCAAGTCAATTGTGACTTTTTTTTACGCCATTTACTGATCCCCATAAATAATATGATTGATATGTAGTGCGGGTTATTATGATTACAGGGACACCAAATATGTCCATGTTATTTGCTGATTATACTTATTTTAAAAAAAGTTAATAAATATTACATTATTCTATTTTTTTATTATTTTAGGAATTTATTAGAAGAAAAATCTTTTACTCTCCTTCTAGAATATAGGACATAGAGATGCTCTGCTCTGTACAATGTACAGTCATATGAAAAAGTTTGGGCACCCCTATTAATGTTAACCTTTTTTCTTAATAACAATTTGGGTTTTGCAACAGCTATTTCAGTTTCATATATCTAATAACTGATGGACTGAGTAATATTTCTGGATTGAAATGAGGTTTATTGTACTAACAGAAAATGTGCAATCCGCATTTAAACAAAATTTGACCGGTGCAAAAGTATGGGCACCTCAACATAAAAGTGACATTAATATTTTGTAGATCCTCCTTTTGCAAAAATAACAGCCTTTAGTCGCTTCCTGTAACTTTTAATGAGTTCTGGGATCCTGAATGAAGGTATATTTGACCATTCCTGTTTACAAAACAATTTCAGTTCAGTTATGTTTGATGGTCGCCGAGCATGGACAGCACGCTTCAAATCATCCCACAGATTTTCAATGATATTCAGGTCTGGGGAATGGATGGCCATTCCAGAACATTGTAATTGTTCCTCTGCATGAATGCCTGGTAGATTTGGAGAGGTGTTTTGGATCATTGTCTTGCTGAAATATCCATCCCCTGCGTAACTTCAACTTCGTCACTGATTCTTTCACATTATTGTCAAGAATCTGCTGATACTGAGTTGAATCCATGCAATCCTCAACTTTAACAAGATTCCCGGTGCCGGCATTGGCCACACAGCCCCAAAGCATGATGGAACCGCCACCAAATTTTACTGTGGGTAGCAAGTGCTTTTCTTGGAATGCCATGGTTTTTTGCCTCCATGCATAATGCCTTTTTCTATGACCAAACAACTCAATCTTTGTTTCATCAGTCCACAGGACCTTCTTCCAAAATGTAACTGGCTTGTCCAAATGTGCTTTTGCATACCTCAAGCGACTCTGTTTGTGGCGTGCTTGCAGAAACGGCTTCTTTCACATCACTCTCCCATACAGCTTCTCCTTGTGCAACGTGCGCTGTATTGTTGACCGATGCACATTGACACCATCTGCAGCAAGATGATGCTGCAGGTCTTTGGAGGTGGTCTTTGGATTGTCCTTGACTGTTCTCACCATTCTTCTTCTCTGCCTTTCTGATATTTTTCTTGGCCTGCCACTTCTGGGCTTAACAAGAACTGTACCTGTGTTCTTCCATTTCCTTACTATGTTCCTCACAGTGGAAACTGACAGTTTAAATCTCTGAGACAACTTTTTGTATCCGTCCCCTGAACAACTATGTTGAATAATCTTTGTTTTCAGATCATTTGAGAGTTGTTTTGAGGAGCCCATGATGCCACTCTTCATAGGAGATTCAAACAGGAGAACAACTTCCAAGTGGCCACCTTAAATACCTTTTCTCATGATTGGATACACCTGTCTATGAAGTTCAAAGCTCAATGAGGTTACAAAACCAATTTAGTGCTTTAGTAAGTCAGTGAAAAGTAGTTAGGAGTGTTCAAATCAAGAAATTGATAAGGGTGCCAATACATTTGCACCGGTCAAATTTTGTTTAAATGCACATTTTCTGTTAGTACAATAAACCTCATTTCAATCCAGAAATATTACTGAGTCCATCAGTTATTAGATAAATGAAACTGAAATAGCTGTTGCAAAAACCCAAATTGTTATAAAGAAAAAAGGTTAACATTAATAGAGGTGCCCAAACTTTTTCATATGACTGTAATTGTATGTCCAGTGTAATCTGCTATGAAGTCAGAGGTTACAATGCAGGTTCAACTATATAAAATCCTCCCACTGACTTAAGTTGAGCTTGTGGCTCAACAGCTAAGCCTGTGTAACATGTTTAAGGGCTCATGCGCACGTTACGTAATTTCATGCGTTTACGCAGTGTTTAGTACTGCAGCCTAAGCGCATACGTCCTGCATTCCCACCACAATCTATGAAGATTGTGCATAATCCGGGGGCACAATGCTTTTTTGAACGCAGCAATTTGAGTGTCAAAAATTTGACAACATCACTGCGTTTAAAAATGCAGCATGTCAATTATTCCGTGCGCTTTGGATGCAGCTCCCACTCTGTCTATGGGAGAGGCAGCATCCCGAGCGTATGAAATCGGCATTTTTTCTGCAGAAACACTTCATCCATTATGCAGTGTTTCTGCAGCTGCAGAATTTTCTGCAGTGACACAATGCAATGTGCGCACGAGCCCTAAAAGCTGTTGGTTTAATTTCCAAGAGAAATGAAAAAAAAGTTGTAATTTTTCTCTTATTTCTTTATAGTTGTTTTATAGGAACAAAAGAATCTGACTTTTCCCTTTACCTACATAGAAATACAGTATATATCTATCCTATACATGTCGTTGAGGATCCAACACCCAGAACCAGGGGCGTATCGAGGTGGCAGGAGCCTGACAACCCCAGTGAGTGCTTCAGCTGGATGTGCGTTCAAGAGTGCACATCCAGCTGAAATGTATAGCAGCACAAAGACCTCTCGGGTCGCTGCATTTCAATCAGTAGTGTAGCTAATGGGGGGTGGGGGCAGAGGGTGCGGTTACCCCAAGCATTGCACTTGGAGCGGTGCACCTGGAGTGTTACCGCTACCCTTAACTATATCATCTATTAGTTAAGCTGTGCAGTAGATCAGACAGGTATGATCTCCCTGCACTACTGCTCTGTTCTCTAGACCGAAGTGCACTTTAAGCCTGCAGTTTATAGGCAGGAGATGTGTCGCGGGCGGGGAGGAGGGTGTGTCGGCACACTACGCTCACCCCCTTCTGCTCGGGTCCGGCGGCTGCTGCTCAGTGGTGGCTCGAGCGGTGGGCCGGATCCCGGGGGCTTCCCGAGCGACACTCCTCGCCCGTGAGTGAAAAGGGGATTTTGGTTGGGGAGATTGTTTATTGTCCGTGACGCCACCCATGGTTGTGGTGATTGAGTGTACACCACCGCTGCTCTATATGGGGATCCCGGGGATGGTGAGGCGGAGCAGCCAGTTGTTGTGTTGTCCCTCCGTGGGTAGGGGTTGGTGATCCCGGGGCCCAGTGGGGTGCAGGGGCGCAGGGGCAGCGCTGTGCCTTGCGGCACTGAGGTACTCACTCAGCCAGTAAACACGACACAGTTCTCGGTAAACAAACGGCTGGTTGGACGGGTCCCTCGGACGGTTCACGGTGCTGCGGTTCCCTGCAGTTAGCGGTGACGGTCTCTTCCCTGCACCTTTGAAATGTCTGTTTGGTAGCGATGGATTCCCACCGGTTACCCACTCCCCGACTACAATCTGAGCCGGAGGAGCTCCACACTTTGCCCGCAGGCGCCGGCCCTGGGAAACTGGTGCCTTGGCGGTGGCGGTGTTTCCCCGTTGTGGTTGGACCTTTGCCGTCAATCAGGACTTGCTTGTTGGGGGATCTACGTCGCCTTCACTAACGGATTTGGCAATTTACGGCGACTCCAAGCCTTGCCGGGATCCGAAAAGCCCCTGCCTTGGTGCTGACTGCCCTTTGTATACTGCTCCAGACCCCCGGGCACACAGCCTCCGTGGTCCTTCCAGCAACCTCCAGACAGTCCCACTGCAGACCTTCACCACCGTCTGCTGACCTTGCTGACTCCGTCTGGGCACACAGCCACAGACCAACTTCAGGCTGTCACTTCCACCGATGTTTCACTTCACTCTAGCTCCCTCCTGAGCTACACTCTGTTCACCTCCTACTCCTTCCTCTCCCTGGCTGAACTCCTCACACAAGCCCTGCCTGGGCTAAACTTCTGTTTACTCCTTCATGTCCCTCACTGGACTCTCTGGTTTCTCCCACCTCCAGAGCTGTGACCTCCTCGGTGGGCGGAGCCAACCGCCTGGCCCACCCCCTGGTGTGAATCATCAGCCTCTGGAGGAAGGCAACAAGGATTTTTGGTTAGCTGGTGTACCTGCAAGGAATGTGGGGTGTGTGTTGCTGTGACCTGTGTCCCCTGGCTTGCCCAGGGCGACACAGATGCAGTAGCCAAGACACTGCCGCACACAAAGGGCATCAGAGTCACGGCGCAGTGGCATCATCACTGGACTTTGATGTCTTGTGCATTCATTGGCTATGACAGCGCATTGCCTACAGATGGACTCGTCAGGATCCTGGATTAGGTTAGTATATAATGTTTTTTATTTTAACAAAAACTTCTGCTGGACTGTGGGGGCATACAAAATAATAAGGGACCAATATGCAGTGTGGGGACCCTAAAACGTGTGGGGGAGGCCTTCATACTGTACATTATAGGGACTAGAGATGAGCGAACCGGTCGTGGTTCGGCTCGAGTTCGGTTCGTCGAACGGAGGTCTCGTTCGAGTTCGGTTCGTCGAACGTTCGACGAACCGCATAGGAAACAATGGCAGGCATTCACAAACACATAAAAACACCTAGAAAACACCCTCAAAGGTGTCCAAAAGGTGACAAACAACTCACAACACAACACAAACACATGGGAAAGTGACAAGGACATATACTCATGCGAAAACAAAAGAGCTGGACAAGGAAAAAGAGGAGGAGACACAGATATAGGCATGTCACGCCCTTCTAAAATCATGTAAAACACCGCAAGGTGACTCCAAGCGGAGTCTCCCTTTTTTCAAAAAATTGGGCCACACACACACCCCATCAGTGGCAGCAGTTGTGCCCCAGTTGTACACTTCACAGCTAGATTTGCATCAAGCACATTCAAAAATACGCCATACTTAACCGTCCCCAGGATGACCCCGGGGTAGGTAGCAAAGTCTTTCCTGATCCCAGCTCTGTTCATCTTGGCTCCTTTTTAAAAACACTGTAAGCAAGGGTTACTCCAAGCGGAGTCAACCTTTTTTCCAAAAATTGGGCCCCACAGACACACCCACCCCTTCAGTGGCAGCAGTTGTGCCCCAGTTGTACACTTCACAGCTAGATTTGCATTAAGCACATTCAAAAATACGCTATTCTTAACCGTCCCCAGGATGACACCGGGGTAGGTAGATAAAGTCTTTGCTGAACCATGACTTGTTCATCTTGGATCATTTTAAAAAACAATGTAAGCAAGGGTTACTCCAAGCGGAGTCTCCCTTTTTTCCAAAAATTGGGCCACACAGACACCCCATCAGTGGCAGCACTTGTGCCCTAGTTGCAAACAGGATGTTTTGATTTGCATCAAGCACATTCCAAATCCACAAGCATTTACTCTCCCCAGGATGACACAGGGGTAGTAAATTCCTTGTGGATCCATGACTTGTTCATTTTGATGAACGTTAGTCTGTCCACATTGTCACTGGACAGACGCGTGCGCTTATCTGTCAGCACACACCCAGCAGCACTGAAGACACGTTCAGAGACAACGCTGGCAGCTGGACACGACAAAATCTTCAAGGCGTAACTGGAGAGCTCTGGCCATTTTTCAAGATTTGAAGCCCAAAATGAGCAAGGCTCCATTTGCAAAGTCATGGCATCAAAGTTCATTTGGAGATACTCCTGTATCATCCTCTCCAGCCGTTGACTATGTGTCAGACTTGTTGTCTCTGGTGGCCTTGCAAAGGACGGTCTAAAAAAATTATGAAAAGATTCCATAAAATTGCTGTTACCAGCACCAGATACGGTGCTACTGGTACGGGTAGACTGTTGAAGATGACGAGACCGTCCCATGTTTGTCAAATTACAACTGGGAGATTCACTTCCTGCACCTGCACGGTTGTTTGGTGGAAAAGCCGAGCTAAGATCGAGTAACAGCTTCTGCTGATACTCCTGCATACGTGCGTCCCTTTCTATGGCTGGAATTATGTCACAAAATTTGGACTTGTACCAGGGATCTTATAGTGTGGCAAGCCAGTAGTCATCATCACTTCTAATTTTGACAATACGAGGGTCATGTTGGAGGTAGTGCAGCAAGAAGGCGCTCATGTGTCTTGCGCAGCCATGCGGACCAAGTCCACGCTGTGTTTGTGGCATAGAGGTGCTAACCATTCTTTCTTCCTCTGACATCTCCCCCCAACCCCTTTCAACTGAAATTTGACCAAGGTCTTCCTCATCCGCTGAGTCTTCCATGTCCATGGACAGTTCGTCATCCTTTTCTTCATGTTCTCCTGCACCTTCCTCAACATTTCGCCTGCTACCATGCGCCCTTGTTGATCCCTGTCCCCCATGGTCCCATGCCTGCCACGTTGGTGATGATGAACGTCTGGACCTTGGTGATGTTGTTGTCCCTTGCGCATATGAATCCTCCTGTAGTTCCTGGCCTTCCTGTTGTCCCACCCCCTGACTCCGAATAGTGTTTAGCGTGTGCTCCAGCATGTAAATGACTGGAATTGTCATGCTGATAATGGCATTGTCAGCGCTAAACATATTCGTCGCCATGTCGAAACTGTGCAGAAGGGTGCATAGGTCCTTGATCTGAGACCACTCCATCAGGGTGATCTGCCCCACCTCTGCATCTCGCTGGCACAAGCTATACGTCATGACGTATTGCACCAGGGCTCGGCGGTGCTGCCACAGTCGCTGTAACATGTGGAGAGTCGAATTCCAGCGTGTCGCCACATCACATTTCAGGCGATGAACCGGCAGGCCGAAAGACTTCTGGAGCGATGCAAGTCGCTCAGCTGCGGCGGTTGAACGGCGGAAGTGAGCAGACAGTTTTCGTGCCCTGGTCAGAAGGCCATCTAGGCCGGGATAGTGTGTTAAAAATTGCTGGACAACAAGGTTCAACACGTGAGCCATACAAGGCACGTGTGTCACCTTGCCCAGGCGAAGGGCCGCACCCAGGTTTGCAGCATTGTCGCACACGGCCTTACCAGGCTGCAGGTTGAGTGGAGACAGCCATTTATTAAACTCGGACCACAGAGCTGACCACAACTCCTCAGCTGTGTGACTCTTATTCCCAAGACATGTCAAGCTAAAGACCGCCTGATGCCGTTGCGCTCTGCTGCCAGCATAGTAATGAGGGGTGCGTGATTCCTTCTGCACAGTGAGAACGCTGATGGCCTGACCAGGAAGGCTTGGGGCGGAGGTGGAGGACCCAGATGAGGTGGAGGATGCAGAAGCAGTGGCGGAACTTGGACAGACAGACAGAGGATTGACACACAAGTCGTGGGGACGGCAAGACTTGTGCAGCAGACCCTTCACCATCTATCACCATAGTTACCCAGTGCCCAGTCAGGCCCTGTGATGCCATCTCTCCAGTATCCGCCGCCGCCGAGGGTCTTCCGCTGGGGCTCCTCCTCCGCTGCCGACTCCGTGGTGTAATCTCCGGGCTGAGACGCACAGGAGGCCGAGATCTTCGCTGCCGCTTTGGAGGCAGAGGGGTCCCATCTTCCGCATCGCCGCCGTCATCGGACCATCGCTGCAGCTGATCCACCATCCACTGTTGGCCATGCTGCTCGACCATCCTCTTCATCTGTTCCACGAGGGCCTCCATCTTCGGGATCCAATGACCACGGTGCAGGAATGATTCAGGACGCCGTCCAAGGTAAGAATGCCCATCCTCACCCTTGACCTGACCTATATACGACCCCTCTCTAGCACCACCCCCTAACCAATCAAACTGACCCCTGATCCTAACTGCCTCCCGAGTTCCTCTCCTAGCTTTCTCATACAGCCTGCAATTTACACTTAATCCTTTTATAACCCTATGGTCTTGCATCCCTCCTAGTCATGCTGCCTTCCCTTGAGCCCCTTCGGGGCAGCAGTCCGGGCTATTCCTGTGTCGAAGGTAGCAGATAGGTCAAGAATGATAAGCAGAGAGTGGGCACCGTTACGTTTTGCTGTCAACAGGTCATTGGTCACTTTGACAAGAGCAGTTTTTGTTGAGTGTAAAGGGCGGAAGCCAGACTGTGAAGGATCTAGAAGAGAGTGAGTGGAAAGGTAGCGGGTGAGGCGAGAGTAGACGAGGCGCTCCAAGAGTTTGGAGATGAAGGGGAAATTGGAGACTGGTCTGTAGTTGCTTGTGCAGGACGGATCAAGGGAAGGTTTTTTTAATAATGGAGTAATGATAGAGTGTTTGAGGGAGGAGGGGAAGATACCAGAAGAGAGAGAGAGAGATTGAAGATTTTAGTTAGGTGAGTGGTGACAACCGGAGAGAGGGACAGGAGTAGGTGTGAGGGAAAGGGATCAGTAGGGCAAGTGGTAGGACGAGAAGAAGAGAGGAGCCTGGAGACTTCCTCCTCTGTGACATGGTCAAATGTGGAAAGTGAGCTGGATGAGATATGGGGAGGGATGGGATTCACAACGCTTGGTGGCTGGGAGCTGATCTCTCGGCAGATGTTTTCTATTTTCTCTGTAAAGTACGAGGCCAGGTCATCAGCATGAAGGACTGTGATGGGGGTCTGTACTTTGGGATTGAGGAGGGAGTGAAAGGTGTCAAAGAGCTTTTTTGGATTGTTGGATAGTGAGGAAATAAGGGTGGTGAAGTAGGTCTCTTTGGCGAGATGAAGGGAAGAGTTGTAGGTCCTTAAGATGAACTTGTAGTGGATGAAGTTTTCTGGTGTGGGTTTTCCTCCATAGGTGTTCGGCACTCCTAGAGCATCGCTGGAGAAATCGAGTTTGGGCTGTGGGCCAAGGCTGTTTTACTCTGTGTTTGGAGGTTCTGAGGGTGAGGGGTGCTGCTTGGTCTAGGGTACTTCTGAGTGTGTCATTGTAGTGCTTTACAGCCAGGTCAGGACAGGAAAATGAGGAGATAGGGGACAGTGATGAGTGTAAAGAGTCTGTAAGGGTCTGATAATCAATGGCCTGTAGGTTTCTGAATGTGTGATAGGTGGGAGTGTGCTGGGGTGGACAAGGGATTGTGAGCTTGAAGGAGAGGATGTTGTGGTCAGGGAGGGGAAGAGGCGAGTTGTCAAAGTGAGAGATTGAGCAGAGAAGGATAAAGACCAGTCACCGCAGTGTGTATCAACAGCGTCAGCTGTAATCACACTCCCAGACTGACTGACAGCAGGTTATAATGCTGAGCAGCTGTTAGGGGGGGTTAGTGAGGGGGGTGCTTTTACAGCCACCGCTCTCAATACACAGAGCGGCGTCTGAACCCGCATCAGTGCCACCCCTGTGACTGAAAACCGAACGCACATATGTCCTGGGCCCCTTCCCTTCATACCTCACAACTTTTGAAGAACAGAAAGTGGGACAAAGTATGCGTAGCTCGTCGTGGCAAATTTTGACCATGTCCCTAGCCACACCCATGTGGCAGTGAGGGACATTCAGGAGATGTACTGGACTGTTCATTCATTTATAGTTGTATAAGCCAGAACATTATTATATTTATATAAGCTTCATTATATGACATCTGGCTTTTTGTGTCTGTAGGGCCATGTTCACACGTTGTAGAAATGTGGTGTCCCTTGTTTTCTGCAAGTGTCTGCTCTACACAATTGAAGCAGATCAGGAACAAAGTAGATGTTGAACTGTTACTGCGCTGCTGAAGATATGACATAAATCCAGGAAAATTGAATGAAGGTGGTTTTATTCAACGCGTTTCGAAACTGGATTGATGTCATATCTTCAGCAGAGCAGTAAAGGCCCCGTCACACGCGACGATATATCGTGCGATCGTAACATCCCGCCCACCTCCTTCCTTCCGCATTGCCGGCAGGACGCAGGTAAGCTGCAGGTTGTCGTTCCCGAGGTGTCACGTAGCAATGTGTGCTGCCTCAGGAACGACGAACAACCTGCGTCCTCTACAATGAACAATATTTTAAAAAGGAACGTGTCAACGATGGACGATAAGGTGAGTATTTTCCATCATTAACGGTTGTTCCTTGCTGTCACATGCAACGACGTCGCTAACGGTGCCGGATGTGCATCACGGAATCCGCGACCCCGGCAATATATCGTTAGATCCATTGTTGTGTGTGACGCCGCCTTAACAGTTCCACATCTACTTTGTTCCTGCTCTGCTTTGGCTTTTAAAGCACTTGGACTCTGCAGCAGCTGATTACATGCTTTATCTCTGGTTGTGTGACACACAACCCTATAAGGTGAGCACATTCCCTTATTACTCTTATATGTACTCTTATATGTCCGTTCGGTAAGACCCTTTTGCGCTTTTTCCCTTCAGCTTTTATCTAAATTACACAATAACAATCTACTCTGATTATTTTATTTTTGCTGCAATTCTTATGCCTTTACCCCACTATTTCATGTGTTTTAAGTGCAGATGTGAAGCCGCGTTTTGATGTGGTTTTTTATAGTACAGAAAATCTTTGATTCTGCACTTAGAAAAGTAACTGCAGTTTTCTCCATGCGTTTCTTTATGCTCCACATAGAAGCCTCTAGAGAAAAAAGCACCAAAACCCCAGAGTTCAGCGGCGTCTTTTCATGAAATTACATCTACTTTGCTTGCTGTAACGCCTACCTGGATCAACAAACTCAGGTGGGATGTAATGTACAGACTAGAGGGAAGCCACTGACCAAGCAGGACCCCCAGAACCCTGAAACCCTTTAACCCCTATACAGGGATTTGGACTTACACAGGGCCCTGGAGATCACTACCTGTGGAAGGCTGCAGTCCGAAGAGAGTAGTGGTCAGGCAGGGTCAAACCAGGAATAGCAGAACAGGGACAGAATCGGCAGGCAGTGACGTAGTCAGCAAACGTAGCAGAGGCCAAATCCGGATCGGGCAGCGAGGTACAAAAACAGCAGGCAGAAGGGTAGTCAGAAAACACGCAGAAGTCAGCACACAAGAATCACAAAACAGAATAGGGCAGATCAGGAGCCAGGAAATCAGAACTATCTCTGGCAGAGGTCAGCAGACAGGAGGGGAGCTAAGAAGGGTGTGGTGTCTTCCCATTGGCTGTAGCTGAACGTTGGAAACTTCAGCTGGAAGACACACGCCACCCACAGTCAGCCAGTGGTACTACAGATCCCAAGATAACCCAGCCCAGTGTATGATCGGAGCCTGCACCCACCGGTGCCGCTGGCATCGACTCCTCTCCCATCACCAGCACCATCCACGGCAGGAACACGGAGTCGCCTGGTGATCAGGGCAGAAGTCGCTGGAGTGGACTCCGATGGTGACGTAACACTTGGACAGTTAAGAAGAGCAGAATTTAAGTACAAAAAAGCAGCAGAAAAAAACAGCATTTACGCTACATGTGAACACGGACTAAATGCCGAAGCAAAGTAAAATCTCCACCCTCAGGGCGTCTAAAGACGATGCTAACCTACGCACTTTTGGTGTTTCTTTTCCTCTATAGGCTTCTTTGTGGAGCCTGAAGAAACTGCAGACAAAAAAATGCCGTTGTATTTTTAAATGCAGAATCAAAACTTTTCTATAGTATTAAAATACATTAAAACACGGATTCACATCTGCAGGAAACATGTATCAAATATGGGGAAAATGCATAAAAACGCAGCAAACACGCAATAATCAAAGAAGATTATTTTTGTGTTGTGTGGTGCGGACAACCTAGAAAAAATACGCAGCATTTACGCTATGTATGAACACGGCCTCAGCGTTATATATTTTTATTACATTTTTTTATGGGTTCAGTAATGAAAAATAATCAAGTCAAGTCAATTGTGACTTTTTTTTACGCCATTTACTGATCCCCATAAATAATATGATTGATATGTAGTGCGGGTTATTATGATTACAGGGACACCAAATATGTCCATGTTATTTGCTGATTTATACTTATTTTTAAAAAAAGTTTAATAAATATTACATTATTCTATTTTTTTTATTATTTTTAGGAATTTTATTAGAAGAAAAATCTTTTACTCTCCTTCTAGAATATAGGACATAGAGATGCTCTGCTCTGTACAATGTACAGTCATATGAAAAAGTTTGGGCACCCCTATTAATGTTAACCTTTTTTCTTAATAACAATTTGGGTTTTTGCAACAGCTATTTCAGTTTCATATATCTAATAACTGATGGACTGAGTAATATTTCTGGATTGAAATGAGGTTTATTGTACTAACAGAAAATGTGCAATCCGCATTTAAACAAAATTTGACCGGTGCAAAAGTATGGGCACCTCAACATAAAAGTGACATTAATATTTTGTAGATCCTCCTTTTGCAAAAATAACAGCCTTTAGTCGCTTCCTGTAACTTTTAATGAGTTCTGGGATCCTGAATGAAGGTATATTTGACCATTCCTGTTTACAAAACAATTTCAGTTCAGTTATGTTTGATGGTCGCCGAGCATGGACAGCACGCTTCAAATCATCCCACAGATTTTCAATGATATTCAGGTCTGGGGAATGGGATGGCCATTCCAGAACATTGTAATTGTTCCTCTGCATGAATGCCTGGGTAGATTTGGAGAGGTGTTTTGGATCATTGTCTTGCTGAAATATCCATCCCCTGCGTAACTTCAACTTCGTCACTGATTCTTTCACATTATTGTCAAGAATCTGCTGATACTGAGTTGAATCCATGCAATCCTCAACTTTAACAAGATTCCCGGTGCCGGCATTGGCCACACAGCCCCAAAGCATGATGGAACCGCCACCAAATTTTACTGTGGGTAGCAAGTGCTTTTCTTGGAATGCCATGGTTTTTTGCCTCCATGCATAATGCCTTTTTCTATGACCAAACAACTCAATCTTTGTTTCATCAGTCCACAGGACCTTCTTCCAAAATGTAACTGGCTTGTCCAAATGTGCTTTTGCATACCTCAAGCGACTCTGTTTGTGGCGTGCTTGCAGAAACAGCTTCTTTCACATCACTCTCCCATACAGCTTCTCCTTGTGCAACGTGCGCTGTATTGTTGACCGATGCACATTGACACCATCTGCAGCAAGATGATGCTGCAGGTCTTTGGAGGTGGTCTTTGGATTGTCCTTGACTGTTCTCACCATTCTTCTTCTCTGCCTTTCTGATATTTTTCTTGGCCTGCCACTTCTGGGCTTAACAAGAACTGTACCTGTGTTCTTCCATTTCCTTACTATGTTCCTCACAGTGGAAACTGACAGTTTAAATCTCTGAGACAACTTTTTGTATCCGTCCCCTGAACAACTATGTTGAATAATCTTTGTTTTCAGATCATTTGAGAGTTGTTTTGAGGAGCCCATGATGCCACTCTTCATAGGAGATTCAAACAGGAGAACAACTTCCAAGTGGCCACCTTAAATACCTTTTCTCATGATTGGATACACCTGTCTATGAAGTTCAAAGCTCAATGAGGTTACAAAACCAATTTAGTGCTTTAGTAAGTCAGTGAAAAGTAGTTAGGAGTGTTCAAATCAAGAAATTGATAAGGGTGCCAATACATTTGCACCGGTCAAATTTTGTTTAAATGCACATTTTCTGTTAGTACAATAAACCTCATTTCAATCCAGAAATATTACTGAGTCCATCAGTTATTAGATAAATGAAACTGAAATAGCTGTTGCAAAAACCCAAATTGTTATAAAGAAAAAAGGTTAACATTAATAGAGGTGCCCAAACTTTTTCATATGACTGTAATTGTATGTCCAGTGTAATCTGCTATGAAGTCAGAGGTTACAATGCAGGTTCAACTATATAAAATCCTCCCACTGACTTAAGTTGAGCTTGTGGCTCAACAGCTAAGCCTGTGTAACATGTTTAAGGGCTCATGCGCACGTTACGTAATTTCATGCGTTTACGCAGTGTTTAGTACTGCAGCCTAAGCGCATACGTCCTGCATTCCCACCACAATCTATGAAGATTGTGCATAATCCGGGGGCACAATGCTTTTTTGAACGCAGCAATTTGAGTGTCAAAAATTTGACAACATCACTGCGTTTAAAAATGCAGCATGTCAATTATTCCGTGCGCTTTGGATGCAGCTCCCACTCTGTCTATGGGAGAGGCAGCATCCCGAGCGTATGAAATCGGCATTTTTTCTGCAGAAACACTTCATCCATTATGCAGTGTTTCTGCAGCTGCAGAATTTTCTGCAGTGACACAATGCAATGTGCGCACGAGCCCTAAAAGCTGTTGGTTTAATTTCCAAGAGAAATGAAAAAAAAGTTGTAATTTTTTTCTTATTTCTTTATAGTTGTTTTATAGGAACAAAAGAATCTGACTTTTCCCTTTACCTACATAGAAATACAGTATATATCTATCCTATACATGTCGTTGAGGATCCAACACCCAGAACCAGGGGCGTATCGAGGTGGCAGGAGCCTGACAACCCCAGTGAGTGCTTCAGCTGGATGTGCGTTCAAGAGTGCACATCCAGCTGAAATGTATAGCAGCACAAAGACCTCTCGGGTCGCTGCATTTCAATCAGTAGTGTAGCTAATGGGGGGTGGGGGCAGAGGGTGCGGTTACCCCAAGCATTGCACTTGGAGCGGTGCACCTGGAGTGTTACCGCTACCCTTAACTATATCATCTATTAGTTAAGCTGTGCAGTAGATCAGACAGGTATGATCTCCCTGCACTACTGCTCTGTTCTCTAGACCGAAGTGCACTTTAAGCCTGCAGTTTATAGGCAGGAGATGTGTCGCGGGCGGGGAGGAGGGTGTGTCGGCACACTACGCTCACCCCCTTCTGCTCGGGTCCGGCGGCTGCTGCTCAGTGGTGGCTCGAGCGGTGGGCCGGATCCCGGGGGCTTCCCGAGCGACACTCCTCGCCCGTGAGTGAAAAGGGGATTTTGGTTGGGGAGATTGTTTATTGTCCGTGACGCCACCCATGGTTGTGGTGATTGAGTGTACACCACCGCTGCTCTATATGGGGATCCCGGGGATGGTGAGGCGGAGCAGCCAGTTGTTGTGTTGTCCCTCCGTGGGTAGGGGTTGGTGATCCCGGGGCCCAGTGGGGTGCAGGGGCGCAGGGGCAGCGCTGTGCCTTGCGGCACTGAGGTACTCACTCAGCCAGTAAACACGACACAGTTCTCGGTAAACAAACGGCTGGTTGGACGGGTCCCTCGGACGGTTCACGGTGCTGCGGTTCCCTGCAGTTAGCGGTGACGGTCTCTTCCCTGCACCTTTGAAATGTCTGTTTGGTAGCGATGGATTCCCACCGGTTACCCACTCCCCGACTACAATCTGAGCCGGAGGAGCTCCACACTTTGCCCGCAGGCGCCGGCCCTGGGAAACTGGTGCCTTGGCGGTGGCGGTGTTTCCCCGTTGTGGTTGGACCTTTGCCGTCAATCAGGACTTGCTTGTTGGGGGATCTACGTCGCCTTCACTAACGGATTTGGCAATTTACGGCGACTCCAAGCCTTGCCGGGATCCGAAAAGCCCCTGCCTTGGTGCTGACTGCCCTTTGTATACTGCTCCAGACCCCCGGGCACACAGCCTCCGTGGTCCTTCCAGCAACCTCCAGACAGTCCCACTGCAGACCTTCACCACCGTCTGCTGACCTTGCTGACTCCGTCTGGGCACACAGCCACAGACCAACTTCAGGCTGTCACTTCCACCGATGTTTCACTTCACTCTAGCTCCCTCCTGAGCTACACTCTGTTCACCTCCTACTCCTTCCTCTCCCTGGCTGAACTCCTCACACAAGCCCTGCCTGGGCTAAACTTCTGTTTACTCCTTCATGTCCCTCACTGGACTCTCTGGTTTCTCCCACCTCCAGAGCTGTGACCTCCTCGGTGGGCGGAGCCAACCGCCTGGCCCACCCCCTGGTGTGAATCATCAGCCTCTGGAGGAAGGCAACAAGGATTTTTGGTTAGCTGGTGTACCTGCAAGGAATGTGGGGTGTGTGTTGCTGTGACCTGTGTCCCCTGGCTTGCCCAGGGCGACACAGATGCAGTAGCCAAGACACTGCCGCACACAAAGGGCATCAGAGTCACGGCGCAGTGGCATCATCACTGGACTTTGATGTCTTGTGCATTCATTGGCTATGACAGCGCATTGCCTACAGATGGACTCGTCAGGATCCTGGATTAGGTTAGTATATAATGTTTTTTATTTTAACAAAAACTTCTGCTGGACTGTGGGGGCATACAAAATAATAAGGGACCAATATGCAGTGTGGGGACCCTAAAACGTGTGGGGGAGGCCTTCATACTGTACATTATAGGGACTAGAGATGAGCGAACCGGTCGTGGTTCGGCTCGAGTTCGGTTCGTCGAACGGAGGTCTCGTTCGAGTTCGGTTCGTCGAACGTTCGACGAACCGCATAGGAAACAATGGCAGGCATTCACAAACACATAAAAACACCTAGAAAACACCCTCAAAGGTGTCCAAAAGGTGACAAACAACTCACAACACAACACAAACACATGGGAAAGTGACAAGGACATATACTCATGCGAAAACAAAAGAGCTGGACAAGGAAAAAGAGGAGGAGACACAGATATAGGCATGTCACGCCCTTCTAAAATCATGTAAAACACCGCAAGGTGACTCCAAGCGGAGTCTCCCTTTTTTCAAAAAATTGGGCCACACACACACCCCATCAGTGGCAGCAGTTGTGCCCCAGTTGTACACTTCACAGCTAGATTTGCATCAAGCACATTCAAAAATACGCCATACTTAACCGTCCCCAGGATGACCCCGGGGTAGGTAGCAAAGTCTTTCCTGATCCCAGCTCTGTTCATCTTGGCTCCTTTTTAAAAACACTGTAAGCAAGGGTTACTCCAAGCGGAGTCAACCTTTTTTCCAAAAATTGGGCCCCACAGACACACCCACCCCTTCAGTGGCAGCAGTTGTGCCCCAGTTGTACACTTCACAGCTAGATTTGCATTAAGCACATTCAAAAATACGCTATTCTTAACCGTCCCCAGGATGACACCGGGGTAGGTAGATAAAGTCTTTGCTGAACCATGACTTGTTCATCTTGGATCATTTTAAAAAACAATGTAAGCAAGGGTTACTCCAAGCGGAGTCTCCCTTTTTTCCAAAAATTGGGCCACACAGACACCCCATCAGTGGCAGCACTTGTGCCCTAGTTGCAAACAGGATGTTTTGATTTGCATCAAGCACATTCCAAATCCACAAGCATTTACTCTCCCCAGGATGACACAGGGGTAGTAAATTCCTTGTGGATCCATGACTTGTTCATTTTGATGAACGTTAGTCTGTCCACATTGTCACTGGACAGACGCGTGCGCTTATCTGTCAGCACACACCCAGCAGCACTGAAGACACGTTCAGAGACAACGCTGGCAGCTGGACACGACAAAATCTTCAAGGCGTAACTGGAGAGCTCTGGCCATTTTTCAAGATTTGAAGCCCAAAATGAGCAAGGCTCCATTTGCAAAGTCATGGCATCAAAGTTCATTTGGAGATACTCCTGTATCATCCTCTCCAGCCGTTGACTATGTGTCAGACTTGTTGTCTCTGGTGGCCTTGCAAAGGACGGTCTAAAAAAATTATGAAAAGATTCCATAAAATTGCTGTTACCAGCACCAGATACGGTGCTACTGGTACGGGTAGACTGTTGAAGATGACGAGACCGTCCCATGTTTGTCAAATTACAACTGGGAGATTCACTTCCTGCACCTGCACGGTTGTTTGGTGGAAAAGCCGAGCTAAGATCGAGTAACAGCTTCTGCTGATACTCCTGCATACGTGCGTCCCTTTCTATGGCTGGAATTATGTCACAAAATTTGGACTTGTACCGGGGATCTTATAGTGTGGCAAGCCAGTAGTCATCATCACTTCTAATTTTGACAATACGAGGGTCATGTTGGAGGTAGTGCAGCAAGAAGGCGCTCATGTGTCTTGCGCAGCCATGCGGACCAAGTCCACGCTGTGTTTGTGGCATAGAGGTGCTAACCATTCTTTCTTCCTCTGACATCTCCCCCCAACCCCTTTCAACTGAAATTTGACCAAGGTCTTCCTCATCCGCTGAGTCTTCCATGTCCATGGACAGTTCGTCATCCTTTTCTTCATGTTCTCCTGCACCTTCCTCAACATTTCGCCTGCTACCATGCGCCCTTGTTGATCCCTGTCCCCCATGGTCCCATGCCTGCCACGTTGGTGATGATGAACGTCTGGACCTTGGTGATGTTGTTGTCCCTTGCGCATATGAATCCTCCTGTAGTTCCTGGCCTTCCTGTTGTCCCACCCCCTGACTCCGAATAGTGTTTAGCGTGTGCTCCAGCATGTAAATGACTGGAATTGTCATGCTGATAATGGCATTGTCAGCGCTAAACATATTCGTCGCCATGTCGAAACTGTGCAGAAGGGTGCATAGGTCCTTGATCTGAGACCACTCCATCAGGGTGATCTGCCCCACCTCTGCATCTCGCTGGCACAAGCTATACGTCATGACGTATTGCACCAGGGCTCGGCGGTGCTGCCACAGTCGCTGTAACATGTGGAGAGTCGAATTCCAGCGTGTCGCCACATCACATTTCAGGCGATGAACCGGCAGGCCGAAAGACTTCTGGAGCGATGCAAGTCGCTCAGCTGCGGCGGTTGAACGGCGGAAGTGAGCAGACAGTTTTCGTGCCCTGGTCAGAAGGCCATCTAGGCCGGGATAGTGTGTTAAAAATTGCTGGACAACAAGGTTCAACACGTGAGCCATACAAGGCACGTGTGTCACCTTGCCCAGGCGAAGGGCCGCACCCAGGTTTGCAGCATTGTCGCACACGGCCTTACCAGGCTGCAGGTTGAGTGGAGACAGCCATTTATTAAACTCGGACCACAGAGCTGACCACAACTCCTCAGCTGTGTGACTCTTATTCCCAAGACATGTCAAGCTAAAGACCGCCTGATGCCGTTGCGCTCTGCTGCCAGCATAGTAATGAGGGGTGCGTGATTCCTTCTGCACAGTGAGAACGCTGATGGCCTGACCAGGAAGGCTTGGGGCGGAGGTGGAGGACCCAGATGAGGTGGAGGATGCAGAAGCAGTGGCGGAACTTGGACAGACAGACAGAGGATTGACACACAAGTCGTGGGGACGGCAAGACTTGTGCAGCAGACCCTTCACCATCTATCACCATAGTTACCCAGTGCCCAGTCAGGCCCTGTGATGCCATCTCTCCAGTATCCGCCGCCGCCGAGGGTCTTCCGCTGGGGCTCCTCCTCCGCTGCCGACTCCGTGGTGTAATCTCCGGGCTGAGACGCACAGGAGGCCGAGATCTTCGCTGCCGCTTTGGAGGCAGAGGGGTCCCATCTTCCGCATCGCCGCCGTCATCGGACCATCGCTGCAGCTGATCCACCATCCACTGTTGGCCATGCTGCTCGACCATCCTCTTCATCTGTTCCACGAGGGCCTCCATCTTCGGGATCCAATGACCACGGTGCAGGAATGATTCAGGACGCCGTCCAAGGTAAGAATGCCCATCCTCACCCTTGACCTGACCTATATACGACCCCTCTCTAGCACCACCCCCTAACCAATCAAACTGACCCCTGATCCTAACTGCCTCCCGAGTTCCTCTCCTAGCTTTCTCATACAGCCTGCAATTTACACTTAATCCTTTTATAACCCTATGGTCTTGCATCCCTCCTAGTCATGCTGCCTTCCCTTGAGCCCCTTCGGGGCAGCAGTCCGGGCTATTCCTGTGTCGAAGGTAGCAGATAGGTCAAGAATGATAAGCAGAGAGTGGGCACCGTTACGTTTTGCTGTCAACAGGTCATTGGTCACTTTGACAAGAGCAGTTTTTGTTGAGTGTAAAGGGCGGAAGCCAGACTGTGAAGGATCTAGAAGAGAGTGAGTGGAAAGGTAGCGGGTGAGGCGAGAGTAGACGAGGCGCTCCAAGAGTTTGGAGATGAAGGGGAAATTGGAGACTGGTCTGTAGTTGCTTGTGCAGGACGGATCAAGGGAAGGTTTTTTTAATAATGGAGTAATGATAGAGTGTTTGAGGGAGGAGGGGAAGATACCAGAAGAGAGAGAGAGAGATTGAAGATTTTAGTTAGGTGAGTGGTGACAACCGGAGAGAGGGACAGGAGTAGGTGTGAGGGAAAGGGATCAGTAGGGCAAGTGGTAGGACGAGAAGAAGAGAGGAGCCTGGAGACTTCCTCCTCTGTGACATGGTCAAATGTGGAAAGTGAGCTGGATGAGATATGGGGAGGGATGGGATTCACAACGCTTGGTGGCTGGGAGCTGATCTCTCGGCAGATGTTTTCTATTTTCTCTGTAAAGTACGAGGCCAGGTCATCAGCATGAAGGACTGTGATGGGGGTCTGTACTTTGGGATTGAGGAGGGAGTGAAAGGTGTCAAAGAGCTTTTTTGGATTGTTGGATAGTGAGGAAATAAGGGTGGTGAAGTAGGTCTCTTTGGCGAGATGAAGGGAAGAGTTGTAGGTCCTTAAGATGAACTTGTAGTGGATGAAGTTTTCTGGTGTGGGTTTTCCTCCATAGGTGTTCGGCACTCCTAGAGCATCGCTGGAGAAATCGAGTTTGGGCTGTGGGCCAAGGCTGTTTTACTCTGTGTTTGGAGGTTCTGAGGGTGAGGGGTGCTGCTTGGTCTAGGGTACTTCTGAGTGTGTCATTGTAGTGCTTTACAGCCAGGTCAGGACAGGAAAATGAGGAGATAGGGGACAGTGATGAGTGTAAAGAGTCTGTAAGGGTCTGATAATCAATGGCCTGTAGGTTTCTGAATGTGTGATAGGTGGGAGTGTGCTGGGGTGGACAAGGGATTGTGAGCTTGAAGGAGAGGATGTTGTGGTCAGGGAGGGGAAGAGGCGAGTTGTCAAAGTGAGAGATTGAGCAGAGAAGGATAAAGACCAGTCACCGCAGTGTGTATCAACAGCGTCAGCTGTAATCACACTCCCAGACTGACTGACAGCAGGTTATAATGCTGAGCAGCTGTTAGGGGGGGTTAGTGAGGGGGGTGCTTTTACAGCCACCGCTCTCAATACACAGAGCGGCGTCTGAACCCGCATCAGTGCCACCCCTGTGACTGAAAACCGAACGCACATATGTCCTGGGCCCCTTCCCTTCATACCTCACAACTTTTGAAGAACAGAAAGTGGGACAAAGTATGCGTAGCTCGTCGTGGCAAATTTTGACCATGTCCCTAGCCACACCCATGTGGCAGTGAGGGACATTCAGGAGATGTACTGGACTGTTCATTCATTTATAGTTGTATAAGCCAGAACATTATTATATTTATATAAGCTTCATTATATGACATCTGGCTTTTTGTGTCTGTAGGGCCATGTTCACACGTTGTAGAAATGTGGTGTCCCTTGTTTTCTGCAAGTGTCTGCTCTACACAATTGAAGCAGATCAGGAACAAAGTAGATGTTGAACTGTTACTGCGCTGCTGAAGATATGACATAAATCCAGGAAAATTGAATGAAGGTGGTTTTATTCAACGCGTTTCGAAACTGGATTGATGTCATATCTTCAGCAGAGCAGTAAAGGCCCCGTCACACGCGACGATATATCGTGCGATCGTAACATCCCGCCCACCTCCTTCCTTCCGCATTGCCGGCAGGACGCAGGTAAGCTGCAGGTTGTCGTTCCCGAGGTGTCACACGTAGCAATGTGTGCTGCCTCAGGAACGACGAACAACCTGCGTCCTCTACAATGAACAATATTTTAAAAAGGAACGTGTCAACGATGGACGATAAGGTGAGTATTTTCCATCATTAACGGTTGTTCCTTGCTGTCACATGCAACGACGTCGCTAACGGTGCCGGATGTGCATCACGGAATCCGCGACCCCGGCAATATATCGTTAGATCCATTGTTGTGTGTGACGCCGCCTTAACAGTTCCACATCTACTTTGTTCCTGCTCTGCTTTGGCTTTTAAAGCACTTGGACTCTGCAGCAGCTGATTACATGCTTTATCTCTGGTTGTGTGACACACAACCCTATAAGGTGAGCACATTCCCTTATTACTCTTATATGTACTCTTATATGTCCGTTCGGTAAGACCCTTTTGCGCTTTTTCCCTTCAGCTTTTATCTAAATTACACAATAACAATCTACTCTGATTATTTTATTTTTGCTGCAATTCTTATGCCTTTACCCCACTATTTCATGTGTTTTAAGTGCAGATGTGAAGCCGCGTTTTGATGTGGTTTTTTATAGTACAGAAAATCTTTGATTCTGCACTTAGAAAAGTAACTGCAGTTTTCTCCATGCGTTTCTTTATGCTCCACATAGAAGCCTCTAGAGAAAAAAGCACCAAAACCCCAGAGTTCAGCGGCGTCTTTTCATGAAATTACATCTACTTTGCTTGCTGTAACGCCTACCTGGATCAACAAACTCAGGTGGGATGTAATGTACAGACTAGAGGGAAGCCACTGACCAAGCAGGACCCCCAGAACCCTGAAACCCTTTAACCCCTATACAGGGATTTGGACTTACACAGGGCCCTGGAGATCACTACCTGTGGAAGGCTGCAGTCCGAAGAGAGTAGTGGTCAGGCAGGGTCAAACCAGGAATAGCAGAACAGGGACAGAATCGGCAGGCAGTGACGTAGTCAGCAAACGTAGCAGAGGCCAAATCCGGATCGGGCAGCGAGGTACAAAAACAGCAGGCAGAAGGGTAGTCAGAAAACACGCAGAAGTCAGCACACAAGAATCACAAAACAGAATAGGGCAGATCAGGAGCCAGGAAATCAGAACTATCTCTGGCAGAGGTCAGCAGACAGGAGGGGAGCTAAGAAGGGTGTGGTGTCTTCCCATTGGCTGTAGCTGAACGTTGGAAACTTCAGCTGGAAGACACACGCCACCCACAGTCAGCCAGTGGTACTACAGATCCCAAGATAACCCAGCCCAGTGTATGATCGGAGCCTGCACCCACCGGTGCCGCTGGCATCGACTCCTCTCCCATCACCAGCACCATCCACGGCAGGAACACGGAGTCGCCTGGTGATCAGGGCAGAAGTCGCTGGAGTGGACTCCGATGGTGACGTAACACTTGGACAGTTAAGAAGAGCAGAATTTAAGTACAAAAAAGCAGCAGAAAAAAACAGCATTTACGCTACATGTGAACACGGACTAAATGCCGAAGCAAAGTAAAATCTCCACCCTCAGGGCGTCTAAAGACGATGCTAACCTACGCACTTTTGGTGTTTCTTTTCCTCTATAGGCTTCTTTGTGGAGCCTGAAGAAACTGCAGACAAAAAAATGCCGTTGTATTTTTAAATGCAGAATCAAAACTTTTCTATAGTATTAAAATACATTAAAACACGGATTCACATCTGCAGGAAACATGTATCAAATATGGGGAAAATGCATAAAAACGCAGCAAACACGCAATAATCAAAGAAGATTATTTTTGTGTTGTGTGGTGCGGACAACCTAGAAAAAATACGCAGCATTTACGCTATGTATGAACACGGCCTCAGCGTTATATATTTTTATTACATTTTTTTATGGGTTCAGTAATGAAAAATAATCAAGTCAAGTCAATTGTGACTTTTTTTTACGCCATTTACTGATCCCCATAAATAATATGATTGATATGTAGTGCGGGTTATTATGATTACAGGGACACCAAATATGTCCATGTTATTTGCTGATTTATACTTATTTTTAAAAAAAGTTTAATAAATATTACATTATTCTATTTTTTTTATTATTTTTAGGAATTTTATTAGAAGAAAAATCTTTTACTCTCCTTCTAGAATATAGGACATAGAGATGCTCTGCTCTGTACAATGTACAGTCATATGAAAAAGTTTGGGCACCCCTATTAATGTTAACCTTTTTTCTTAATAACAATTTGGGTTTTTGCAACAGCTATTTCAGTTTCATATATCTAATAACTGATGGACTGAGTAATATTTCTGGATTGAAATGAGGTTTATTGTACTAACAGAAAATGTGCAATCCGCATTTAAACAAAATTTGACCGGTGCAAAAGTATGGGCACCTCAACATAAAAGTGACATTAATATTTTGTAGATCCTCCTTTTGCAAAAATAACAGCCTTTAGTCGCTTCCTGTAACTTTTAATGAGTTCTGGGATCCTGAATGAAGGTATATTTGACCATTCCTGTTTACAAAACAATTTCAGTTCAGTTATGTTTGATGGTCGCCGAGCATGGACAGCACGCTTCAAATCATCCCACAGATTTTCAATGATATTCAGGTCTGGGGAATGGGATGGCCATTCCAGAACATTGTAATTGTTCCTCTGCATGAATGCCTGGGTAGATTTGGAGAGGTGTTTTGGATCATTGTCTTGCTGAAATATCCATCCCCTGCGTAACTTCAACTTCGTCACTGATTCTTTCACATTATTGTCAAGAATCTGCTGATACTGAGTTGAATCCATGCAATCCTCAACTTTAACAAGATTCCCGGTGCCGGCATTGGCCACACAGCCCCAAAGCATGATGGAACCGCCACCAAATTTTACTGTGGGTAGCAAGTGCTTTTCTTGGAATGCCATGGTTTTTTGCCTCCATGCATAATGCCTTTTTCTATGACCAAACAACTCAATCTTTGTTTCATCAGTCCACAGGACCTTCTTCCAAAATGTAACTGGCTTGTCCAAATGTGCTTTTGCATACCTCAAGCGACTCTGTTTGTGGCGTGCTTGCAGAAACGGCTTCTTTCACATCACTCTCCCATACAGCTTCTCCTTGTGCAACGTGCGCTGTATTGTTGACCGATGCACATTGACACCATCTGCAGCAAGATGATGCTGCAGGTCTTTGGAGGTGGTCTTTGGATTGTCCTTGACTGTTCTCACCATTCTTCTTCTCTGCCTTTCTGATATTTTTCTTGGCCTGCCACTTCTGGGCTTAACAAGAACTGTACCTGTGTTCTTCCATTTCCTTACTATGTTCCTCACAGTGGAAACTGACAGTTTAAATCTCTGAGACAACTTTTTGTATCCGTCCCCTGAACAACTATGTTGAATAATCTTTGTTTTCAGATCATTTGAGAGTTGTTTTGAGGAGCCCATGATGCCACTCTTCATAGGAGATTCAAACAGGAGAACAACTTCCAAGTGGCCACCTTAAATACCTTTTCTCATGATTGGATACACCTGTCTATGAAGTTCAAAGCTCAATGAGGTTACAAAACCAATTTAGTGCTTTAGTAAGTCAGTGAAAAGTAGTTAGGAGTGTTCAAATCAAGAAATTGATAAGGGTGCCAATACATTTGCACCGGTCAAATTTTGTTTAAATGCACATTTTCTGTTAGTACAATAAACCTCATTTCAATCCAGAAATATTACTGAGTCCATCAGTTATTAGATAAATGAAACTGAAATAGCTGTTGCAAAAACCCAAATTGTTATAAAGAAAAAAGGTTAACATTAATAGAGGTGCCCAAACTTTTTCATATGACTGTAATTGTATGTCCAGTGTAATCTGCTATGAAGTCAGAGGTTACAATGCAGGTTCAACTATATAAAATCCTCCCACTGACTTAAGTTGAGCTTGTGGCTCAACAGCTAAGCCTGTGTAACATGTTTAAGGGCTCATGCGCACGTTACGTAATTTCATGCGTTTACGCAGTGTTTAGTACTGCAGCCTAAGCGCATACGTCCTGCATTCCCACCACAATCTATGAAGATTGTGCATAATCCGGGGGCACAATGCTTTTTTGAACGCAGCAATTTGAGTGTCAAAAATTTGACAACATCACTGCGTTTAAAAATGCAGCATGTCAATTATTCCGTGCGCTTTGGATGCAGCTCCCACTCTGTCTATGGGAGAGGCAGCATCCCGAGCGTATGAAATCGGCATTTTTTCTGCAGAAACACTTCATCCATTATGCAGTGTTTCTGCAGCTGCAGAATTTTCTGCAGTGACACAATGCAATGTGCGCACGAGCCCTAAAAGCTGTTGGTTTAATTTCCAAGAGAAATGAAAAAAAAGTTGTAATTTTTCTCTTATTTCTTTATAGTTGTTTTATAGGAACAAAAGAATCTGACTTTTCCCTTTACCTACATAGAAATACAGTATATATCTATCCTATACATGTCGTTGAGGATCCAACACCCAGAACCAGGGGCGTATCGAGGTGGCAGGAGCCTGACAACCCCAGTGAGTGCTTCAGCTGGATGTGCGTTCAAGAGTGCACATCCAGCTGAAATGTATAGCAGCACAAAGACCTCTCGGGTCGCTGCATTTCAATCAGTAGTGTAGCTAATGGGGGGTGGGGGCAGAGGGTGCGGTTACCCCAAGCATTGCACTTGGAGCGGTGCACCTGGAGTGTTACCGCTACCCTTAACTATATCATCTATTAGTTAAGCTGTGCAGTAGATCAGACAGGTATGATCTCCCTGCACTACTGCTCTGTTCTCTAGACCGAAGTGCACTTTAAGCCTGCAGTTTATAGGCAGGAGATGTGTCGCGGGCGGGGAGGAGGGTGTGTCGGCACACTACGCTCACCCCCTTCTGCTCGGGTCCGGCGGCTGCTGCTCAGTGGTGGCTCGAGCGGTGGGCCGGATCCCGGGGGCTTCCCGAGCGACACTCCTCGCCCGTGAGTGAAAAGGGGATTTTGGTTGGGGAGATTGTTTATTGTCCGTGACGCCACCCATGGTTGTGGTGATTGAGTGTACACCACCGCTGCTCTATATGGGGATCCCGGGGATGGTGAGGCGGAGCAGCCAGTTGTTGTGTTGTCCCTCCGTGGGTAGGGGTTGGTGATCCCGGGGCCCAGTGGGGTGCAGGGGCGCAGGGGCAGCGCTGTGCCTTGCGGCACTGAGGTACTCACTCAGCCAGTAAACACGACACAGTTCTCGGTAAACAAACGGCTGGTTGGACGGGTCCCTCGGACGGTTCACGGTGCTGCGGTTCCCTGCAGTTAGCGGTGACGGTCTCTTCCCTGCACCTTTGAAATGTCTGTTTGGTAGCGATGGATTCCCACCGGTTACCCACTCCCCGACTACAATCTGAGCCGGAGGAGCTCCACACTTTGCCCGCAGGCGCCGGCCCTGGGAAACTGGTGCCTTGGCGGTGGCGGTGTTTCCCCGTTGTTGTTGGACCTTTGCCGTCAATCAGGACTTGCTTGTTGGGGGATCTACGTCGCCTTCACTAACGGATTTGGCAATTTACGGCGACTCCAAGCCTTGCCGGGATCCGAAAAGCCCCTGCCTTGGTGCTGACTGCCCTTTGTATACTGCTCCAGACCCCCGGGCACACAGCCTCCGTGGTCCTTCCAGCAACCTCCAGACAGTCCCACTGCAGACCTTCACCACCGTCTGCTGACCTTGCTGACTCCGTCTGGGCACACAGCCACAGACCAACTTCAGGCTGTCACTTCCACCGATGTTTCACTTCACTCTAGCTCCCTCCTGAGCTACACTCTGTTCACCTCCTACTCCTTCCTCTCCCTGGCTGAACTCCTCACACAAGCCCTGCCTGGGCTAAACTTCTGTTTACTCCTTCATGTCCCTCACTGGACTCTCTGGTTTCTCCCACCTCCAGAGCTGTGACCTCCTCGGTGGGCGGAGCCAACCGCCTGGCCCACCCCCTGGTGTGAATCATCAGCCTCTGGAGGAAGGCAACAAGGATTTTTGGTTAGCTGGTGTACCTGCAAGGAATGTGGGGTGTGTGTTGCTGTGACCTGTGTCCCCTGGCTTGCCCAGGGCGACACAGATGCAGTAGCCAAGACACTGCCGCACACAAAGGGCATCAGAGTCACGGCGCAGTGGCATCATCACTGGACTTTGATGTCTTGTGCATTCATTGGCTATGACAGCGCATTGCCTACAGATGGACTCGTCAGGATCCTGGATTAGGTTAGTATATAATGTTTTTTATTTTAACAAAAACTTCTGCTGGACTGTGGGGGCATACAAAATAATAAGGGACCAATATGCAGTGTGGGGACCCTAAAACGTGTGGGGGAGGCCTTCATACTGTACATTATAGGGACTAGAGATGAGCGAACCGGTCGTGGTTCGGCTCGAGTTCGGTTCGTCGAACGGAGGTCTCGTTCGAGTTCGGTTCGTCGAACGTTCGACGAACCGCATAGGAAACAATGGCAGGCATTCACAAACACATAAAAACACCTAGAAAACACCCTCAAAGGTGTCCAAAAGGTGACAAACAACTCACAACACAACACAAACACATGGGAAAGTGACAAGGACATATACTCATGCGAAAACAAAAGAGCTGGACAAGGAAAAAGAGGAGGAGACACAGATATAGGCATGTCACGCCCTTCTAAAATCATGTAAAACACCGCAAGGTGACTCCAAGCGGAGTCTCCCTTTTTTCAAAAAATTGGGCCACACACACACCCCATCAGTGGCAGCAGTTGTGCCCCAGTTGTACACTTCACAGCTAGATTTGCATCAAGCACATTCAAAAATACGCCATACTTAACCGTCCCCAGGATGACCCCGGGGTAGGTAGCAAAGTCTTTCCTGATCCCAGCTCTGTTCATCTTGGCTCCTTTTTAAAAACACTGTAAGCAAGGGTTACTCCAAGCGGAGTCAACCTTTTTTCCAAAAATTGGGCCCCACAGACACACCCACCCCTTCAGTGGCAGCAGTTGTGCCCCAGTTGTACACTTCACAGCTAGATTTGCATTAAGCACATTCAAAAATACGCTATTCTTAACCGTCCCCAGGATGACACCGGGGTAGGTAGATAAAGTCTTTGCTGAACCATGACTTGTTCATCTTGGATCATTTTAAAAAACAATGTAAGCAAGGGTTACTCCAAGCGGAGTCTCCCTTTTTTCCAAAAATTGGGCCACACAGACACCCCATCAGTGGCAGCACTTGTGCCCTAGTTGCAAACAGGATGTTTTGATTTGCATCAAGCACATTCCAAATCCACAAGCATTTACTCTCCCCAGGATGACACAGGGGTAGTAAATTCCTTGTGGATCCATGACTTGTTCATTTTGATGAACGTTAGTCTGTCCACATTGTCACTGGACAGACGCGTGCGCTTATCTGTCAGCACACACCCAGCAGCACTGAAGACACGTTCAGAGACAACGCTGGCAGCTGGACACGACAAAATCTTCAAGGCGTAACTGGAGAGCTCTGGCCATTTTTCAAGATTTGAAGCCCAAAATGAGCAAGGCTCCATTTGCAAAGTCATGGCATCAAAGTTCATTTGGAGATACTCCTGTATCATCCTCTCCAGCCGTTGACTATGTGTCAGACTTGTTGTCTCTGGTGGCCTTGCAAAGGACGGTCTAAAAAAATTATGAAAAGATTCCATAAAATTGCTGTTACCAGCACCAGATACGGTGCTACTGGTACGGGTAGACTGTTGAAGATGACGAGACCGTCCCATGTTTGTCAAATTACAACTGGGAGATTCACTTCCTGCACCTGCACGGTTGTTTGGTGGAAAAGCCGAGCTAAGATCGAGTAACAGCTTCTGCTGATACTCCTGCATACGTGCGTCCCTTTCTATGGCTGGAATTATGTCACAAAATTTGGACTTGTACCGGGGATCTTATAGTGTGGCAAGCCAGTAGTCATCATCACTTCTAATTTTGACAATACGAGGGTCATGTTGGAGGTAGTGCAGCAAGAAGGCGCTCATGTGTCTTGCGCAGCCATGCGGACCAAGTCCACGCTGTGTTTGTGGCATAGAGGTGCTAACCATTCTTTCTTCCTCTGACATCTCCCCCCAACCCCTTTCAACTGAAATTTGACCAAGGTCTTCCTCATCCGCTGAGTCTTCCATGTCCATGGACAGTTCGTCATCCTTTTCTTCATGTTCTCCTGCACCTTCCTCAACATTTCGCCTGCTACCATGCGCCCTTGTTGATCCCTGTCCCCCATGGTCCCATGCCTGCCACGTTGGTGATGATGAACGTCTGGACCTTGGTGATGTTGTTGTCCCTTGCGCATATGAATCCTCCTGTAGTTCCTGGCCTTCCTGTTGTCCCACCCCCTGACTCCGAATAGTGTTTAGCGTGTGCTCCAGCATGTAAATGACTGGAATTGTCATGCTGATAATGGCATTGTCAGCGCTAAACATATTCGTCGCCATGTCGAAACTGTGCAGAAGGGTGCATAGGTCCTTGATCTGAGACCACTCCATCAGGGTGATCTGCCCCACCTCTGCATCTCGCTGGCACAAGCTATACGTCATGACGTATTGCACCAGGGCTCGGCGGTGCTGCCACAGTCGCTGTAACATGTGGAGAGTCGAATTCCAGCGTGTCGCCACATCACATTTCAGGCGATGAACCGGCAGGCCGAAAGACTTCTGGAGCGATGCAAGTCGCTCAGCTGCGGCGGTTGAACGGCGGAAGTGAGCAGACAGTTTTCGTGCCCTGGTCAGAAGGCCATCTAGGCCGGGATAGTGTGTTAAAAATTGCTGGACAACAAGGTTCAACACGTGAGCCATACAAGGCACGTGTGTCACCTTGCCCAGGCGAAGGGCCGCACCCAGGTTTGCAGCATTGTCGCACACGGCCTTACCAGGCTGCAGGTTGAGTGGAGACAGCCATTTATTAAACTCGGACCACAGAGCTGACCACAACTCCTCAGCTGTGTGACTCTTATTCCCAAGACATGTCAAGCTAAAGACCGCCTGATGCCGTTGCGCTCTGCTGCCAGCATAGTAATGAGGGGTGCGTGATTCCTTCTGCACAGTGAGAACGCTGATGGCCTGACCAGGAAGGCTTGGGGCGGAGGTGGAGGACCCAGATGAGGTGGAGGATGCAGAAGCAGTGGCGGAACTTGGACAGACAGACAGAGGATTGACACACAAGTCGTGGGGACGGCAAGACTTGTGCAGCAGACCCTTCACCATCTATCACCATAGTTACCCAGTGCCCAGTCAGGCCCTGTGATGCCATCTCTCCAGTATCCGCCGCCGCCGAGGGTCTTCCGCTGGGGCTCCTCCTCCGCTGCCGACTCCGTGGTGTAATCTCCGGGCTGAGACGCACAGGAGGCCGAGATCTTCGCTGCCGCTTTGGAGGCAGAGGGGTCCCATCTTCCGCATCGCCGCCGTCATCGGACCATCGCTGCAGCTGATCCACCATCCACTGTTGGCCATGCTGCTCGACCATCCTCTTCATCTGTTCCACGAGGGCCTCCATCTTCGGGATCCAATGACCACGGTGCAGGAATGATTCAGGACGCCGTCCAAGGTAAGAATGCCCATCCTCACCCTTGACCTGACCTATATACGACCCCTCTCTAGCACCACCCCCTAACCAATCAAACTGACCCCTGATCCTAACTGCCTCCCGAGTTCCTCTCCTAGCTTTCTCATACAGCCTGCAATTTACACTTAATCCTTTTATAACCCTATGGTCTTGCATCCCTCCTAGTCATGCTGCCTTCCCTTGAGCCCCTTCGGGGCAGCAGTCCGGGCTATTCCTGTGTCGAAGGTAGCAGATAGGTCAAGAATGATAAGCAGAGAGTGGGCACCGTTACGTTTTGCTGTCAACAGGTCATTGGTCACTTTGACAAGAGCAGTTTTTGTTGAGTGTAAAGGGCGGAAGCCAGACTGTGAAGGATCTAGAAGAGAGTGAGTGGAAAGGTAGCGGGTGAGGCGAGAGTAGACGAGGCGCTCCAAGAGTTTGGAGATGAAGGGGAAATTGGAGACTGGTCTGTAGTTGCTTGTGCAGGACGGATCAAGGGAAGGTTTTTTTAATAATGGAGTAATGATAGAGTGTTTGAGGGAGGAGGGGAAGATACCAGAAGAGAGAGAGAGAGATTGAAGATTTTAGTTAGGTGAGTGGTGACAACCGGAGAGAGGGACAGGAGTAGGTGTGAGGGAAAGGGATCAGTAGGGCAAGTGGTAGGACGAGAAGAAGAGAGGAGCCTGGAGACTTCCTCCTCTGTGACATGGTCAAATGTGGAAAGTGAGCTGGATGAGATATGGGGAGGGATGGGATTCACAACGCTTGGTGGCTGGGAGCTGATCTCTCGGCAGATGTTTTCTATTTTCTCTGTAAAGTACGAGGCCAGGTCATCAGCATGAAGGACTGTGATGGGGGTCTGTACTTTGGGATTGAGGAGGGAGTGAAAGGTGTCAAAGAGCTTTTTTGGATTGTTGGATAGTGAGGAAATAAGGGTGGTGAAGTAGGTCTCTTTGGCGAGATGAAGGGAAGAGTTGTAGGTCCTTAAGATGAACTTGTAGTGGATGAAGTTTTCTGGTGTGGGTTTTCCTCCATAGGTGTTCGGCACTCCTAGAGCATCGCTGGAGAAATCGAGTTTGGGCTGTGGGCCAAGGCTGTTTTACTCTGTGTTTGGAGGTTCTGAGGGTGAGGGGTGCTGCTTGGTCTAGGGTACTTCTGAGTGTGTCATTGTAGTGCTTTACAGCCAGGTCAGGACAGGAAAATGAGGAGATAGGGGACAGTGATGAGTGTAAAGAGTCTGTAAGGGTCTGATAATCAATGGCCTGTAGGTTTCTGAATGTGTGATAGGTGGGAGTGTGCTGGGGTGGACAAGGGATTGTGAGCTTGAAGGAGAGGATGTTGTGGTCAGGGAGGGGAAGAGGCGAGTTGTCAAAGTGAGAGATTGAGCAGAGAAGGATAAAGACCAGTCACCGCAGTGTGTATCAACAGCGTCAGCTGTAATCACACTCCCAGACTGACTGACAGCAGGTTATAATGCTGAGCAGCTGTTAGGGGGGGTTAGTGAGGGGGGTGCTTTTACAGCCACCGCTCTCAATACACAGAGCGGCGTCTGAACCCGCATCAGTGCCACCCCTGTGACTGAAAACCGAACGCACATATGTCCTGGGCCCCTTCCCTTCATACCTCACAACTTTTGAAGAACAGAAAGTGGGACAAAGTATGCGTAGCTCGTCGTGGCAAATTTTGACCATGTCCCTAGCCACACCCATGTGGCAGTGAGGGACATTCAGGAGATGTACTGGACTGTTCATTCATTTATAGTTGTATAAGCCAGAACATTATTATATTTATATAAGCTTCATTATATGACATCTGGCTTTTTGTGTCTGTAGGGCCATGTTCACACGTTGTAGAAATGTGGTGTCCCTTGTTTTCTGCAAGTGTCTGCTCTACACAATTGAAGCAGATCAGGAACAAAGTAGATGTTGAACTGTTACTGCGCTGCTGAAGATATGACATAAATCCAGGAAAATTGAATGAAGGTGGTTTTATTCAACGCGTTTCGAAACTGGATTGATGTCATATCTTCAGCAGAGCAGTAAAGGCCCCGTCACACGCGACGATATATCGTGCGATCGTAACATCCCGCCCACCTCCTTCCTTCCGCATTGCCGGCAGGACGCAGGTAAGCTGCAGGTTGTCGTTCCCGAGGTGTCACACGTAGCAATGTGTGCTGCCTCAGGAACGACGAACAACCTGCGTCCTCTACAATGAACAATATTTTAAAAAGGAACGTGTCAACGATGGACGATAAGGTGAGTATTTTCCATCATTAACGGTTGTTCCTTGCTGTCACATGCAACGACGTCGCTAACGGTGCCGGATGTGCATCACGGAATCCGCGACCCCGGCAATATATCGTTAGATCCATTGTTGTGTGTGACGCCGCCTTAACAGTTCCACATCTACTTTGTTCCTGCTCTGCTTTGGCTTTTAAAGCACTTGGACTCTGCAGCAGCTGATTACATGCTTTATCTCTGGTTGTGTGACACACAACCCTATAAGGTGAGCACATTCCCTTATTACTCTTATATGTACTCTTATATGTCCGTTCGGTAAGACCCTTTTGCGCTTTTTCCCTTCAGCTTTTATCTAAATTACACAATAACAATCTACTCTGATTATTTTATTTTTGCTGCAATTCTTATGCCTTTACCCCACTATTTCATGTGTTTTAAGTGCAGATGTGAAGCCGCGTTTTGATGTGGTTTTTTATAGTACAGAAAATCTTTGATTCTGCACTTAGAAAAGTAACTGCAGTTTTCTCCATGCGTTTCTTTATGCTCCACATAGAAGCCTCTAGAGAAAAAAGCACCAAAACCCCAGAGTTCAGCGGCGTCTTTTCATGAAATTACATCTACTTTGCTTGCTGTAACGCCTACCTGGATCAACAAACTCAGGTGGGATGTAATGTACAGACTAGAGGGAAGCCACTGACCAAGCAGGACCCCCAGAACCCTGAAACCCTTTAACCCCTATACAGGGATTTGGACTTACACAGGGCCCTGGAGATCACTACCTGTGGAAGGCTGCAGTCCGAAGAGAGTAGTGGTCAGGCAGGGTCAAACCAGGAATAGCAGAACAGGGACAGAATCGTCAGGCAGTGACGTAGTCAGCAAACGTAGCAGAGGCCAAATCCGGATCGGGCAGCGAGGTACAAAAACAGCAGGCAGAAGGGTAGTCAGAAAACACGCAGAAGTCAGCACACAAGAATCACAAAACAGAATAGGGCAGATCAGGAGCCAGGAAATCAGAACTATCTCTGGCAGAGGTCAGCAGACAGGAGGGGAGCTAAGAAGGGTGTGGTGTCTTCCCATTGGCTGTAGCTGAACGTTGGAAACTTCAGCTGGAAGACACACGCCACCCACAGTCAGCCAGTGGTACTACAGATCCCAAGATAACCCAGCCCAGTGTATGATCGGAGCCTGCACCCACCGGTGCCGCTGGCATCGACTCCTCTCCCATCACCAGCACCATCCACGGCAGGAACACGGAGTCGCCTGGTGATCAGGGCAGAAGTCGCTGGAGTGGACTCCGATGGTGACGTAACACTTGGACAGTTAAGAAGAGCAGAATTTAAGTACAAAAAAGCAGCAGAAAAAAACAGCATTTACGCTACATGTGAACACGGACTAAATGCCGAAGCAAAGTAAAATCTCCACCCTCAGGGCGTCTAAAGACGATGCTAACCTACGCACTTTTGGTGTTTCTTTTCCTCTATAGGCTTCTTTGTGGAGCCTGAAGAAACTGCAGACAAAAAAATGCCGTTGTATTTTTAAATGCAGAATCAAAACTTTTCTATAGTATTAAAATACATTAAAACACGGATTCACATCTGCAGGAAACATGTATCAAATATGGGGAAAATGCATAAAAACGCAGCAAACACGCAATAATCAAAGAAGATTATTTTTGTGTTGTGTGGTGCGGACAACCTAGAAAAAATACGCAGCATTTACGCTATGTATGAACACGGCCTCAGCGTTATATATTTTTATTACATTTTTTTATGGGTTCAGTAATGAAAAATAATCAAGTCAAGTCAATTGTGACTTTTTTTTACGCCATTTACTGATCCCCATAAATAATATGATTGATATGTAGTGCGGGTTATTATGATTACAGGGACACCAAATATGTCCATGTTATTTGCTGATTTATACTTATTTTTAAAAAAAGTTTAATAAATATTACATTATTCTATTTTTTTTATTATTTTTAGGAATTTTATTAGAAGAAAAATCTTTTACTCTCCTTCTAGAATATAGGACATAGAGATGCTCTGCTCTGTACAATGTACAGTCATATGAAAAAGTTTGGGCACCCCTATTAATGTTAACCTTTTTTCTTAATAACAATTTGGGTTTTTGCAACAGCTATTTCAGTTTCATATATCTAATAACTGATGGACTGAGTAATATTTCTGGATTGAAATGAGGTTTATTGTACTAACAGAAAATGTGCAATCCGCATTTAAACAAAATTTGACCGGTGCAAAAGTATGGGCACCTCAACATAAAAGTGACATTAATATTTTGTAGATCCTCCTTTTGCAAAAATAACAGCCTTTAGTCGCTTCCTGTAACTTTTAATGAGTTCTGGGATCCTGAATGAAGGTATATTTGACCATTCCTGTTTACAAAACAATTTCAGTTCAGTTATGTTTGATGGTCGCCGAGCATGGACAGCACGCTTCAAATCATCCCACAGATTTTCAATGATATTCAGGTCTGGGGAATGGGATGGCCATTCCAGAACATTGTAATTGTTCCTCTGCATGAATGCCTGGGTAGATTTGGAGAGGTGTTTTGGATCATTGTCTTGCTGAAATATCCATCCCCTGCGTAACTTCAACTTCGTCACTGATTCTTTCACATTATTGTCAAGAATCTGCTGATACTGAGTTGAATCCATGCAATCCTCAACTTTAACAAGATTCCCGGTGCCGGCATTGGCCACACAGCCCCAAAGCATGATGGAACCGCCACCAAATTTTACTGTGGGTAGCAAGTGCTTTTCTTGGAATGCCATGGTTTTTTGCCTCCATGCATAATGCCTTTTTCTATGACCAAACAACTCAATCTTTGTTTCATCAGTCCACAGGACCTTCTTCCAAAATGTAACTGGCTTGTCCAAATGTGCTTTTGCATACCTCAAGCGACTCTGTTTGTGGCGTGCTTGCAGAAACAGCTTCTTTCACATCACTCTCCCATACAGCTTCTCCTTGTGCAACGTGCGCTGTATTGTTGACCGATGCACATTGACACCATCTGCAGCAAGATGATGCTGCAGGTCTTTGGAGGTGGTCTTTGGATTGTCCTTGACTGTTCTCACCATTCTTCTTCTCTGCCTTTCTGATATTTTTCTTGGCCTGCCACTTCTGGGCTTAACAAGAACTGTACCTGTGTTCTTCCATTTCCTTACTATGTTCCTCACAGTGGAAACTGACAGTTTAAATCTCTGAGACAACTTTTTGTATCCGTCCCCTGAACAACTATGTTGAATAATCTTTGTTTTCAGATCATTTGAGAGTTGTTTTGAGGAGCCCATGATGCCACTCTTCATAGGAGATTCAAACAGGAGAACAACTTCCAAGTGGCCACCTTAAATACCTTTTCTCATGATTGGATACACCTGTCTATGAAGTTCAAAGCTCAATGAGGTTACAAAACCAATTTAGTGCTTTAGTAAGTCAGTGAAAAGTAGTTAGGAGTGTTCAAATCAAGAAATTGATAAGGGTGCCAATACATTTGCACCGGTCAAATTTTGTTTAAATGCACATTTTCTGTTAGTACAATAAACCTCATTTCAATCCAGAAATATTACTGAGTCCATCAGTTATTAGATAAATGAAACTGAAATAGCTGTTGCAAAAACCCAAATTGTTATAAAGAAAAAAGGTTAACATTAATAGAGGTGCCCAAACTTTTTCATATGACTGTAATTGTATGTCCAGTGTAATCTGCTATGAAGTCAGAGGTTACAATGCAGGTTCAACTATATAAAATCCTCCCACTGACTTAAGTTGAGCTTGTGGCTCAACAGCTAAGCCTGTGTAACATGTTTAAGGGCTCATGCGCACGTTACGTAATTTCATGCGTTTACGCAGTGTTTAGTACTGCAGCCTAAGCGCATACGTCCTGCATTCCCACCACAATCTATGAAGATTGTGCATAATCCGGGGGCACAATGCTTTTTTGAACGCAGCAATTTGAGTGTCAAAAATTTGACAACATCACTGCGTTTAAAAATGCAGCATGTCAATTATTCCGTGCGCTTTGGATGCAGCTCCCACTCTGTCTATGGGAGAGGCAGCATCCCGAGCGTATGAAATCGGCATTTTTTCTGCAGAAACACTTCATCCATTATGCAGTGTTTCTGCAGCTGCAGAATTTTCTGCAGTGACACAATGCAATGTGCGCACGAGCCCTAAAAGCTGTTGGTTTAATTTCCAAGAGAAATGAAAAAAAAGTTGTAATTTTTTTCTTATTTCTTTATAGTTGTTTTATAGGAACAAAAGAATCTGACTTTTCCCTTTACCTACATAGAAATACAGTATATATCTATCCTATACATGTCGTTGAGGATCCAACACCCAGAACCAGGGGCGTATCGAGGTGGCAGGAGCCTGACAACCCCAGTGAGTGCTTCAGCTGGATGTGCGTTCAAGAGTGCACATCCAGCTGAAATGTATAGCAGCACAAAGACCTCTCGGGTCGCTGCATTTCAATCAGTAGTGTAGCTAATGGGGGGTGGGGGCAGAGGGTGCGGTTACCCCAAGCATTGCACTTGGAGCGGTGCACCTGGAGTGTTACCGCTACCCTTAACTATATCATCTATTAGTTAAGCTGTGCAGTAGATCAGACAGGTATGATCTCCCTGCACTACTGCTCTGTTCTCTAGACCGAAGTGCACTTTAAGCCTGCAGTTTATAGGCAGGAGATGTGTCGCGGGCGGGGAGGAGGGTGTGTCGGCACACTACGCTCACCCCCTTCTGCTCGGGTCCGGCGGCTGCTGCTCAGTGGTGGCTCGAGCGGTGGGCCGGATCCCGGGGGCTTCCCGAGCGACACTCCTCGCCCGTGAGTGAAAAGGGGATTTTGGTTGGGGAGATTGTTTATTGTCCGTGACGCCACCCATGGTTGTGGTGATTGAGTGTACACCACCGCTGCTCTATATGGGGATCCCGGGGATGGTGAGGCGGAGCAGCCAGTTGTTGTGTTGTCCCTCCGTGGGTAGGGGTTGGTGATCCCGGGGCCCAGTGGGGTGCAGGGGCGCAGGGGCAGCGCTGTGCCTTGCGGCACTGAGGTACTCACTCAGCCAGTAAACACGACACAGTTCTCGGTAAACAAACGGCTGGTTGGACGGGTCCCTCGGACGGTTCACGGTGCTGCGGTTCCCTGCAGTTAGCGGTGACGGTCTCTTCCCTGCACCTTTGAAATGTCTGTTTGGTAGCGATGGATTCCCACCGGTTACCCACTCCCCGACTACAATCTGAGCCGGAGGAGCTCCACACTTTGCCCGCAGGCGCCGGCCCTGGGAAACTGGTGCCTTGGCGGTGGCGGTGTTTCCCCGTTGTGGTTGGACCTTTGCCGTCAATCAGGACTTGCTTGTTGGGGGATCTACGTCGCCTTCACTAACGGATTTGGCAATTTACGGCGACTCCAAGCCTTGCCGGGATCCGAAAAGCCCCTGCCTTGGTGCTGACTGCCCTTTGTATACTGCTCCAGACCCCCGGGCACACAGCCTCCGTGGTCCTTCCAGCAACCTCCAGACAGTCCCACTGCAGACCTTCACCACCGTCTGCTGACCTTGCTGACTCCGTCTGGGCACACAGCCACAGACCAACTTCAGGCTGTCACTTCCACCGATGTTTCACTTCACTCTAGCTCCCTCCTGAGCTACACTCTGTTCACCTCCTACTCCTTCCTCTCCCTGGCTGAACTCCTCACACAAGCCCTGCCTGGGCTAAACTTCTGTTTACTCCTTCATGTCCCTCACTGGACTCTCTGGTTTCTCCCACCTCCAGAGCTGTGACCTCCTCGGTGGGCGGAGCCAACCGCCTGGCCCACCCCCTGGTGTGAATCATCAGCCTCTGGAGGAAGGCAACAAGGATTTTTGGTTAGCTGGTGTACCTGCAAGGAATGTGGGGTGTGTGTTGCTGTGACCTGTGTCCCCTGGCTTGCCCAGGGCGACACAGATGCAGTAGCCAAGACACTGCCGCACACAAAGGGCATCAGAGTCACGGCGCAGTGGCATCATCACTGGACTTTGATGTCTTGTGCATTCATTGGCTATGACAGCGCATTGCCTACAGATGGACTCGTCAGGATCCTGGATTAGGTTAGTATATAATGTTTTTTATTTTAACAAAAACTTCTGCTGGACTGTGGGGGCATACAAAATAATAAGGGACCAATATGCAGTGTGGGGACCCTAAAACGTGTGGGGGAGGCCTTCATACTGTACATTATAGGGACTAGAGATGAGCGAACCGGTCGTGGTTCGGCTCGAGTTCGGTTCGTCGAACGGAGGTCTCGTTCGAGTTCGGTTCGTCGAACGTTCGACGAACCGCATAGGAAACAATGGCAGGCATTCACAAACACATAAAAACACCTAGAAAACACCCTCAAAGGTGTCCAAAAGGTGACAAACAACTCACAACACAACACAAACACATGGGAAAGTGACAAGGACATATACTCATGCGAAAACAAAAGAGCTGGACAAGGAAAAAGAGGAGGAGACACAGATATAGGCATGTCACGCCCTTCTAAAATCATGTAAAACACCGCAAGGTGACTCCAAGCGGAGTCTCCCTTTTTTCAAAAAATTGGGCCACACACACACCCCATCAGTGGCAGCAGTTGTGCCCCAGTTGTACACTTCACAGCTAGATTTGCATCAAGCACATTCAAAAATACGCCATACTTAACCGTCCCCAGGATGACCCCGGGGTAGGTAGCAAAGTCTTTCCTGATCCCAGCTCTGTTCATCTTGGCTCCTTTTTAAAAACACTGTAAGCAAGGGTTACTCCAAGCGGAGTCAACCTTTTTTCCAAAAATTGGGCCCCACAGACACACCCACCCCTTCAGTGGCAGCAGTTGTGCCCCAGTTGTACACTTCACAGCTAGATTTGCATTAAGCACATTCAAAAATACGCTATTCTTAACCGTCCCCAGGATGACACCGGGGTAGGTAGATAAAGTCTTTGCTGAACCATGACTTGTTCATCTTGGATCATTTTAAAAAACAATGTAAGCAAGGGTTACTCCAAGCGGAGTCTCCCTTTTTTCCAAAAATTGGGCCACACAGACATCAGTGGCAGCACTTGTGCCCTAGTTGCAAACAGGATGTTTTGATTTGCATCAAGCACATTCCAAATCCACAAGCATTTACTCTCCCCAGGATGACACAGGGGTAGTAAATTCCTTGTGGATCCATGACTTGTTCATTTTGATGAACGTTAGTCTGTCCACATTGTCACTGGACAGACGCGTGCGCTTATCTGTCAGCACACACCCAGCAGCACTGAAGACACGTTCAGAGACAACGCTGGCAGCTGGACACGACAAAATCTTCAAGGCGTAACTGGAGAGCTCTGGCCATTTTTCAAGATTTGAAGCCCAAAATGAGCAAGGCTCCATTTGCAAAGTCATGGCATCAAAGTTCATTTGGAGATACTCCTGTATCATCCTCTCCAGCCGTTGACTATGTGTCAGACTTGTTGTCTCTGGTGGCCTTGCAAAGGACGGTCTAAAAAAATTATGAAAAGATTCCATAAAATTGCTGTTACCAGCACCAGATACGGTGCTACTGGTACGGGTAGACTGTTGAAGATGACGAGACCGTCCCATGTTTGTCAAATTACAACTGGGAGATTCACTTCCTGCACCTGCACGGTTGTTTGGTGGAAAAGCCGAGCTAAGATCGAGTAACAGCTTCTGCTGATACTCCTGCATACGTGCGTCCCTTTCTATGGCTGGAATTATGTCACAAAATTTGGACTTGTACCGGGGATCTTATAGTGTGGCAAGCCAGTAGTCATCATCACTTCTAATTTTGACAATACGAGGGTCATGTTGGAGGTAGTGCAGCAAGAAGGCGCTCATGTGTCTTGCGCAGCCATGCGGACCAAGTCCACGCTGTGTTTGTGGCATAGAGGTGCTAACCATTCTTTCTTCCTCTGACATCTCCCCCCAACCCCTTTCAACTGAAATTTGACCAAGGTCTTCCTCATCCGCTGAGTCTTCCATGTCCATGGACAGTTCGTCATCCTTTTCTTCATGTTCTCCTGCACCTTCCTCAACATTTCGCCTGCTACCATGCGCCCTTGTTGATCCCTGTCCCCCATGGTCCCATGCCTGCCACGTTGGTGATGATGAACGTCTGGACCTTGGTGATGTTGTTGTCCCTTGCGCATATGAATCCTCCTGTAGTTCCTGGCCTTCCTGTTGTCCCACCCCCTGACTCCGAATAGTGTTTAGCGTGTGCTCCAGCATGTAAATGACTGGAATTGTCATGCTGATAATGGCATTGTCAGCGCTAAACATATTCGTCGCCATGTCGAAACTGTGCAGAAGGGTGCATAGGTCCTTGATCTGAGACCACTCCATCAGGGTGATCTGCCCCACCTCTGCATCTCGCTGGCACAAGCTATACGTCATGACGTATTGCACCAGGGCTCGGCGGTGCTGCCACAGTCGCTGTAACATGTGGAGAGTCGAATTCCAGCGTGTCGCCACATCACATTTCAGGCGATGAACCGGCAGGCCGAAAGACTTCTGGAGCGATGCAAGTCGCTCAGCTGCGGCGGTTGAACGGCGGAAGTGAGCAGACAGTTTTCGTGCCCTGGTCAGAAGGCCATCTAGGCCGGGATAGTGTGTTAAAAATTGCTGGACAACAAGGTTCAACACGTGAGCCATACAAGGCACGTGTGTCACCTTGCCCAGGCGAAGGGCCGCACCCAGGTTTGCAGCATTGTCGCACACGGCCTTACCAGGCTGCAGGTTGAGTGGAGACAGCCATTTATTAAACTCGGACCACAGAGCTGACCACAACTCCTCAGCTGTGTGACTCTTATTCCCAAGACATGTCAAGCTAAAGACCGCCTGATGCCGTTGCGCTCTGCTGCCAGCATAGTAATGAGGGGTGCGTGATTCCTTCTGCACAGTGAGAACGCTGATGGCCTGACCAGGAAGGCTTGGGGCGGAGGTGGAGGACCCAGATGAGGTGGAGGATGCAGAAGCAGTGGCGGAACTTGGACAGACAGACAGAGGATTGACACACAAGTCGTGGGGACGGCAAGACTTGTGCAGCAGACCCTTCACCATCTATCACCATAGTTACCCAGTGCCCAGTCAGGCCCTGTGATGCCATCTCTCCAGTATCCGCCGCCGCCGAGGGTCTTCCGCTGGGGCTCCTCCTCCGCTGCCGACTCCGTGGTGTAATCTCCGGGCTGAGACGCACAGGAGGCCGAGATCTTCGCTGCCGCTTTGGAGGCAGAGGGGTCCCATCTTCCGCATCGCCGCCGTCATCGGACCATCGCTGCAGCTGATCCACCATCCACTGTTGGCCATGCTGCTCGACCATCCTCTTCATCTGTTCCACGAGGGCCTCCATCTTCGGGATCCAATGACCACGGTGCAGGAATGATTCAGGACGCCGTCCAAGGTAAGAATGCCCATCCTCACCCTTGACCTGACCTATATACGACCCCTCTCTAGCACCACCCCCTAACCAATCAAACTGACCCCTGATCCTAACTGCCTCCCGAGTTCCTCTCCTAGCTTTCTCATACAGCCTGCAATTTACACTTAATCCTTTTATAACCCTATGGTCTTGCATCCCTCCTAGTCATGCTGCCTTCCCTTGAGCCCCTTCGGGGCAGCAGTCCGGGCTATTCCTGTGTCGAAGGTAGCAGATAGGTCAAGAATGATAAGCAGAGAGTGGGCACCGTTACGTTTTGCTGTCAACAGGTCATTGGTCACTTTGACAAGAGCAGTTTTTGTTGAGTGTAAAGGGCGGAAGCCAGACTGTGAAGGATCTAGAAGAGAGTGAGTGGAAAGGTAGCGGGTGAGGCGAGAGTAGACGAGGCGCTCCAAGAGTTTGGAGATGAAGGGGAAATTGGAGACTGGTCTGTAGTTGCTTGTGCAGGACGGATCAAGGGAAGGTTTTTTTAATAATGGAGTAATGATAGAGTGTTTGAGGGAGGAGGGGAAGATACCAGAAGAGAGAGAGAGAGATTGAAGATTTTAGTTAGGTGAGTGGTGACAACCGGAGAGAGGGACAGGAGTAGGTGTGAGGGAAAGGGATCAGTAGGGCAAGTGGTAGGACGAGAAGAAGAGAGGAGCCTGGAGACTTCCTCCTCTGTGACATGGTCAAATGTGGAAAGTGAGCTGGATGAGATATGGGGAGGGATGGGATTCACAACGCTTGGTGGCTGGGAGCTGATCTCTCGGCAGATGTTTTCTATTTTCTCTGTAAAGTACGAGGCCAGGTCATCAGCATGAAGGACTGTGATGGGGGTCTGTACTTTGGGATTGAGGAGGGAGTGAAAGGTGTCAAAGAGCTTTTTTGGATTGTTGGATAGTGAGGAAATAAGGGTGGTGAAGTAGGTCTCTTTGGCGAGATGAAGGGAAGAGTTGTAGGTCCTTAAGATGAACTTGTAGTGGATGAAGTTTTCTGGTGTGGGTTTTCCTCCATAGGTGTTCGGCACTCCTAGAGCATCGCTGGAGAAATCGAGTTTGGGCTGTGGGCCAAGGCTGTTTTACTCTGTGTTTGGAGGTTCTGAGGGTGAGGGGTGCTGCTTGGTCTAGGGTACTTCTGAGTGTGTCATTGTAGTGCTTTACAGCCAGGTCAGGACAGGAAAATGAGGAGATAGGGGACAGTGATGAGTGTAAAGAGTCTGTAAGGGTCTGATAATCAATGGCCTGTAGGTTTCTGAATGTGTGATAGGTGGGAGTGTGCTGGGGTGGACAAGGGATTGTGAGCTTGAAGGAGAGGATGTTGTGGTCAGGGAGGGGAAGAGGCGAGTTGTCAAAGTGAGAGATTGAGCAGAGAAGGATAAAGACCAGTCACCGCAGTGTGTATCAACAGCGTCAGCTGTAATCACACTCCCAGACTGACTGACAGCAGGTTATAATGCTGAGCAGCTGTTAGGGGGGGTTAGTGAGGGGGGTGCTTTTACAGCCACCGCTCTCAATACACAGAGCGGCGTCTGAACCCGCATCAGTGCCACCCCTGTGACTGAAAACCGAACGCACATATGTCCTGGGCCCCTTCCCTTCATACCTCACAACTTTTGAAGAACAGAAAGTGGGACAAAGTATGCGTAGCTCGTCGTGGCAAATTTTGACCATGTCCCTAGCCACACCCATGTGGCAGTGAGGGACATTCAGGAGATGTACTGGACTGTTCATTCATTTATAGTTGTATAAGCCAGAACATTATTATATTTATATAAGCTTCATTATATGACATCTGGCTTTTTGTGTCTGTAGGGCCATGTTCACACGTTGTAGAAATGTGGTGTCCCTTGTTTTCTGCAAGTGTCTGCTCTACACAATTGAAGCAGATCAGGAACAAAGTAGATGTTGAACTGTTACTGCGCTGCTGAAGATATGACATAAATCCAGGAAAATTGAATGAAGGTGGTTTTATTCAACGCGTTTCGAAACTGGATTGATGTCATATCTTCAGCAGAGCAGTAAAGGCCCCGTCACACGCGACGATATATCGTGCGATCGTAACATCCCGCCCACCTCCTTCCTTCCGCATTGCCGGCAGGACGCAGGTAAGCTGCAGGTTGTCGTTCCCGAGGTGTCACACGTAGCAATGTGTGCTGCCTCAGGAACGACGAACAACCTGCGTCCTCTACAATGAACAATATTTTAAAAAGGAACGTGTCAACGATGGACGATAAGGTGAGTATTTTCCATCATTAACGGTTGTTCCTTGCTGTCACATGCAACGACGTCGCTAACGGTGCCGGATGTGCATCACGGAATCCGCGACCCCGGCAATATATCGTTAGATCCATTGTTGTGTGTGACGCCGCCTTAACAGTTCCACATCTACTTTGTTCCTGCTCTGCTTTGGCTTTTAAAGCACTTGGACTCTGCAGCAGCTGATTACATGCTTTATCTCTGGTTGTGTGACACACAACCCTATAAGGTGAGCACATTCCCTTATTACTCTTATATGTACTCTTATATGTCCGTTCGGTAAGACCCTTTTGCGCTTTTTCCCTTCAGCTTTTATCTAAATTACACAATAACAATCTACTCTGATTATTTTATTTTTGCTGCAATTCTTATGCCTTTACCCCACTATTTCATGTGTTTTAAGTGCAGATGTGAAGCCGCGTTTTGATGTGGTTTTTTATAGTACAGAAAATCTTTGATTCTGCACTTAGAAAAGTAACTGCAGTTTTCTCCATGCGTTTCTTTATGCTCCACATAGAAGCCTCTAGAGAAAAAAGCACCAAAACCCCAGAGTTCAGCGGCGTCTTTTCATGAAATTACATCTACTTTGCTTGCTGTAACGCCTACCTGGATCAACAAACTCAGGTGGGATGTAATGTACAGACTAGAGGGAAGCCACTGACCAAGCAGGACCCCCAGAACCCTGAAACCCTTTAACCCCTATACAGGGATTTGGACTTACACAGGGCCCTGGAGATCACTACCTGTGGAAGGCTGCAGTCCGAAGAGAGTAGTGGTCAGGCAGGGTCAAACCAGGAATAGCAGAACAGGGACAGAATCGGCAGGCAGTGACGTAGTCAGCAAACGTAGCAGAGGCCAAATCCGGATCGGGCAGCGAGGTACAAAAACAGCAGGCAGAAGGGTAGTCAGAAAACACGCAGAAGTCAGCACACAAGAATCACAAAACAGAATAGGGCAGATCAGGAGCCAGGAAATCAGAACTATCTCTGGCAGAGGTCAGCAGACAGGAGGGGAGCTAAGAAGGGTGTGGTGTCTTCCCATTGGCTGTAGCTGAACGTTGGAAACTTCAGCTGGAAGACACACGCCACCCACAGTCAGCCAGTGGTACTACAGATCCCAAGATAACCCAGCCCAGTGTATGATCGGAGCCTGCACCCACCGGTGCCGCTGGCATCGACTCCTCTCCCATCACCAGCACCATCCACGGCAGGAACACGGAGTCGCCTGGTGATCAGGGCAGAAGTCGCTGGAGTGGACTCCGATGGTGACGTAACACTTGGACAGTTAAGAAGAGCAGAATTTAAGTACAAAAAAGCAGCAGAAAAAAACAGCATTTACGCTACATGTGAACACGGACTAAATGCCGAAGCAAAGTAAAATCTCCACCCTCAGGGCGTCTAAAGACGATGCTAACCTACGCACTTTTGGTGTTTCTTTTCCTCTATAGGCTTCTTTGTGGAGCCTGAAGAAACTGCAGACAAAAAAATGCCGTTGTATTTTTAAATGCAGAATCAAAACTTTTCTATAGTATTAAAATACATTAAAACACGGATTCACATCTGCAGGAAACATGTATCAAATATGGGGAAAATGCATAAAAACGCAGCAAACACGCAATAATCAAAGAAGATTATTTTTGTGTTGTGTGGTGCGGACAACCTAGAAAAAATACGCAGCATTTACGCTATGTATGAACACGGCCTCAGCGTTATATATTTTTATTACATTTTTTTATGGGTTCAGTAATGAAAAATAATCAAGTCAAGTCAATTGTGACTTTTTTTTACGCCATTTACTGATCCCCATAAATAATATGATTGATATGTAGTGCGGGTTATTATGATTACAGGGACACCAAATATGTCCATGTTATTTGCTGATTTATACTTATTTTTAAAAAAAGTTTAATAAATATTACATTATTCTATTTTTTTTATTATTTTTAGGAATTTTATTAGAAGAAAAATCTTTTACTCTCCTTCTAGAATATAGGACATAGAGATGCTCTGCTCTGTACAATGTACAGTCATATGAAAAAGTTTGGGCACCCCTATTAATGTTAACCTTTTTTCTTAATAACAATTTGGGTTTTTGCAACAGCTATTTCAGTTTCATATATCTAATAACTGATGGACTGAGTAATATTTCTGGATTGAAATGAGGTTTATTGTACTAACAGAAAATGTGCAATCCGCATTTAAACAAAATTTGACCGGTGCAAAAGTATGGGCACCTCAACATAAAAGTGACATTAATATTTTGTAGATCCTCCTTTTGCAAAAATAACAGCCTTTAGTCGCTTCCTGTAACTTTTAATGAGTTCTGGGATCCTGAATGAAGGTATATTTGACCATTCCTGTTTACAAAACAATTTCAGTTCAGTTATGTTTGATGGTCGCCGAGCATGGACAGCACGCTTCAAATCATCCCACAGATTTTCAATGATATTCAGGTCTGGGGAATGGGATGGCCATTCCAGAACATTGTAATTGTTCCTCTGCATGAATGCCTGGGTAGATTTGGAGAGGTGTTTTGGATCATTGTCTTGCTGAAATATCCATCCCCTGCGTAACTTCAACTTCGTCACTGATTCTTTCACATTATTGTCAAGAATCTGCTGATACTGAGTTGAATCCATGCAATCCTCAACTTTAACAAGATTCCCGGTGCCGGCATTGGCCACACAGCCCCAAAGCATGATGGAACCGCCACCAAATTTTACTGTGGGTAGCAAGTGCTTTTCTTGGAATGCCATGGTTTTTTGCCTCCATGCATAATGCCTTTTTCTATGACCAAACAACTCAATCTTTGTTTCATCAGTCCACAGGACCTTCTTCCAAAATGTAACTGGCTTGTCCAAATGTGCTTTTGCATACCTCAAGCGACTCTGTTTGTGGCGTGCTTGCAGAAACAGCTTCTTTCACATCACTCTCCCATACAGCTTCTCCTTGTGCAACGTGCGCTGTATTGTTGACCGATGCACATTGACACCATCTGCAGCAAGATGATGCTGCAGGTCTTTGGAGGTGGTCTTTGGATTGTCCTTGACTGTTCTCACCATTCTTCTTCTCTGCCTTTCTGATATTTTTCTTGGCCTGCCACTTCTGGGCTTAACAAGAACTGTACCTGTGTTCTTCCATTTCCTTACTATGTTCCTCACAGTGGAAACTGACAGTTTAAATCTCTGAGACAACTTTTTGTATCCGTCCCCTGAACAACTATGTTGAATAATCTTTGTTTTCAGATCATTTGAGAGTTGTTTTGAGGAGCCCATGATGCCACTCTTCATAGGAGATTCAAACAGGAGAACAACTTCCAAGTGGCCACCTTAAATACCTTTTCTCATGATTGGATACACCTGTCTATGAAGTTCAAAGCTCAATGAGGTTACAAAACCAATTTAGTGCTTTAGTAAGTCAGTGAAAAGTAGTTAGGAGTGTTCAAATCAAGAAATTGATAAGGGTGCCAATACATTTGCACCGGTCAAATTTTGTTTAAATGCACATTTTCTGTTAGTACAATAAACCTCATTTCAATCCAGAAATATTACTGAGTCCATCAGTTATTAGATAAATGAAACTGAAATAGCTGTTGCAAAAACCCAAATTGTTATAAAGAAAAAAGGTTAACATTAATAGAGGTGCCCAAACTTTTTCATATGACTGTAATTGTATGTCCAGTGTAATCTGCTATGAAGTCAGAGGTTACAATGCAGGTTCAACTATATAAAATCCTCCCACTGACTTAAGTTGAGCTTGTGGCTCAACAGCTAAGCCTGTGTAACATGTTTAAGGGCTCATGCGCACGTTACGTAATTTCATGCGTTTACGCAGTGTTTAGTACTGCAGCCTAAGCGCATACGTCCTGCATTCCCACCACAATCTATGAAGATTGTGCATAATCCGGGGGCACAATGCTTTTTTGAACGCAGCAATTTGAGTGTCAAAAATTTGACAACATCACTGCGTTTAAAAATGCAGCATGTCAATTATTCCGTGCGCTTTGGATGCAGCTCCCACTCTGTCTATGGGAGAGGCAGCATCCCGAGCGTATGAAATCGGCATTTTTTCTGCAGAAACACTTCATCCATTATGCAGTGTTTCTGCAGCTGCAGAATTTTCTGCAGTGACACAATGCAATGTGCGCACGAGCCCTAAAAGCTGTTGGTTTAATTTCCAAGAGAAATGAAAAAAAAGTTGTAATTTTTTTCTTATTTCTTTATAGTTGTTTTATAGGAACAAAAGAATCTGACTTTTCCCTTTACCTACATAGAAATACAGTATATATCTATCCTATACATGTCGTTGAGGATCCAACACCCAGAACCAGGGGCGTATCGAGGTGGCAGGAGCCTGACAACCCCAGTGAGTGCTTCAGCTGGATGTGCGTTCAAGAGTGCACATCCAGCTGAAATGTATAGCAGCACAAAGACCTCTCGGGTCGCTGCATTTCAATCAGTAGTGTAGCTAATGGGGGGTGGGGGCAGAGGGTGCGGTTACCCCAAGCATTGCACTTGGAGCGGTGCACCTGGAGTGTTACCGCTACCCTTAACTATATCATCTATTAGTTAAGCTGTGCAGTAGATCAGACAGGTATGATCTCCCTGCACTACTGCTCTGTTCTCTAGACCGAAGTGCACTTTAAGCCTGCAGTTTATAGGCAGGAGATGTGTCGCGGGCGGGGAGGAGGGTGTGTCGGCACACTACGCTCACCCCCTTCTGCTCGGGTCCGGCGGCTGCTGCTCAGTGGTGGCTCGAGCGGTGGGCCGGATCCCGGGGGCTTCCCGAGCGACACTCCTCGCCCGTGAGTGAAAAGGGGATTTTGGTTGGGGAGATTGTTTATTGTCCGTGACGCCACCCATGGTTGTGGTGATTGAGTGTACACCACCGCTGCTCTATATGGGGATCCCGGGGATGGTGAGGCGGAGCAGCCAGTTGTTGTGTTGTCCCTCCGTGGGTAGGGGTTGGTGATCCCGGGGCCCAGTGGGGTGCAGGGGCGCAGGGGCAGCGCTGTGCCTTGCGGCACTGAGGTACTCACTCAGCCAGTAAACACGACACAGTTCTCGGTAAACAAACGGCTGGTTGGACGGGTCCCTCGGACGGTTCACGGTGCTGCGGTTCCCTGCAGTTAGCGGTGACGGTCTCTTCCCTGCACCTTTGAAATGTCTGTTTGGTAGCGATGGATTCCCACCGGTTACCCACTCCCCGACTACAATCTGAGCCGGAGGAGCTCCACACTTTGCCCGCAGGCGCCGGCCCTGGGAAACTGGTGCCTTGGCGGTGGCGGTGTTTCCCCGTTGTGGTTGGACCTTTGCCGTCAATCAGGACTTGCTTGTTGGGGGATCTACGTCGCCTTCACTAACGGATTTGGCAATTTACGGCGACTCCAAGCCTTGCCGGGATCCGAAAAGCCCCTGCCTTGGTGCTGACTGCCCTTTGTATACTGCTCCAGACCCCCGGGCACACAGCCTCCGTGGTCCTTCCAGCAACCTCCAGACAGTCCCACTGCAGACCTTCACCACCGTCTGCTGACCTTGCTGACTCCGTCTGGGCACACAGCCACAGACCAACTTCAGGCTGTCACTTCCACCGATGTTTCACTTCACTCTAGCTCCCTCCTGAGCTACACTCTGTTCACCTCCTACTCCTTCCTCTCCCTGGCTGAACTCCTCACACAAGCCCTGCCTGGGCTAAACTTCTGTTTACTCCTTCATGTCCCTCACTGGACTCTCTGGTTTCTCCCACCTCCAGAGCTGTGACCTCCTCGGTGGGCGGAGCCAACCGCCTGGCCCACCCCCTGGTGTGAATCATCAGCCTCTGGAGGAAGGCAACAAGGATTTTTGGTTAGCTGGTGTACCTGCAAGGAATGTGGGGTGTGTGTTGCTGTGACCTGTGTCCCCTGGCTTGCCCAGGGCGACACAGATGCAGTAGCCAAGACACTGCCGCACACAAAGGGCATCAGAGTCACGGCGCAGTGGCATCATCACTGGACTTTGATGTCTTGTGCATTCATTGGCTATGACAGCGCATTGCCTACAGATGGACTCGTCAGGATCCTGGATTAGGTTAGTATATAATGTTTTTTATTTTAACAAAAACTTCTGCTGGACTGTGGGGGCATACAAAATAATAAGGGACCAATATGCAGTGTGGGGACCCTAAAACGTGTGGGGGAGGCCTTCATACTGTACATTATAGGGACTAGAGATGAGCGAACCGGTCGTGGTTCGGCTCGAGTTCGGTTCGTCGAACGGAGGTCTCGTTCGAGTTCGGTTCGTCGAACGTTCGACGAACCGCATAGGAAACAATGGCAGGCATTCACAAACACATAAAAACACCTAGAAAACACCCTCAAAGGTGTCCAAAAGGTGACAAACAACTCACAACACAACACAAACACATGGGAAAGTGACAAGGACATATACTCATGCGAAAACAAAAGAGCTGGACAAGGAAAAAGAGGAGGAGACACAGATATAGGCATGTCACGCCCTTCTAAAATCATGTAAAACACCGCAAGGTGACTCCAAGCGGAGTCTCCCTTTTTTCAAAAAATTGGGCCACACACACACCCCATCAGTGGCAGCAGTTGTGCCCCAGTTGTACACTTCACAGCTAGATTTGCATCAAGCACATTCAAAAATACGCCATACTTAACCGTCCCCAGGATGACCCCGGGGTAGGTAGCAAAGTCTTTCCTGATCCCAGCTCTGTTCATCTTGGCTCCTTTTTAAAAACACTGTAAGCAAGGGTTACTCCAAGCGGAGTCAACCTTTTTTCCAAAAATTGGGCCCCACAGACACACCCACCCCTTCAGTGGCAGCAGTTGTGCCCCAGTTGTACACTTCACAGCTAGATTTGCATTAAGCACATTCAAAAATACGCTATTCTTAACCGTCCCCAGGATGACACCGGGGTAGGTAGATAAAGTCTTTGCTGAACCATGACTTGTTCATCTTGGATCATTTTAAAAAACAATGTAAGCAAGGGTTACTCCAAGCGGAGTCTCCCTTTTTTCCAAAAATTGGGCCACACAGACACCCCATCAGTGGCAGCACTTGTGCCCTAGTTGCAAACAGGATGTTTTGATTTGCATCAAGCACATTCCAAATCCACAAGCATTTACTCTCCCCAGGATGACACAGGGGTAGTAAATTCCTTGTGGATCCATGACTTGTTCATTTTGATGAACGTTAGTCTGTCCACATTGTCACTGGACAGACGCGTGCGCTTATCTGTCAGCACACACCCAGCAGCACTGAAGACACGTTCAGAGACAACGCTGGCAGCTGGACACGACAAAATCTTCAAGGCGTAACTGGAGAGCTCTGGCCATTTTTCAAGATTTGAAGCCCAAAATGAGCAAGGCTCCATTTGCAAAGTCATGGCATCAAAGTTCATTTGGAGATACTCCTGTATCATCCTCTCCAGCCGTTGACTATGTGTCAGACTTGTTGTCTCTGGTGGCCTTGCAAAGGACGGTCTAAAAAAATTATGAAAAGATTCCATAAAATTGCTGTTACCAGCACCAGATACGGTGCTACTGGTACGGGTAGACTGTTGAAGATGACGAGACCGTCCCATGTTTGTCAAATTACAACTGGGAGATTCACTTCCTGCACCTGCACGGTTGTTTGGTGGAAAAGCCGAGCTAAGATCGAGTAACAGCTTCTGCTGATACTCCTGCATACGTGCGTCCCTTTCTATGGCTGGAATTATGTCACAAAATTTGGACTTGTACCGGGGATCTTATAGTGTGGCAAGCCAGTAGTCATCATCACTTCTAATTTTGACAATACGAGGGTCATGTTGGAGGTAGTGCAGCAAGAAGGCGCTCATGTGTCTTGCGCAGCCATGCGGACCAAGTCCACGCTGTGTTTGTGGCATAGAGGTGCTAACCATTCTTTCTTCCTCTGACATCTCCCCCCAACCCCTTTCAACTGAAATTTGACCAAGGTCTTCCTCATCCGCTGAGTCTTCCATGTCCATGGACAGTTCGTCATCCTTTTCTTCATGTTCTCCTGCACCTTCCTCAACATTTCGCCTGCTACCATGCGCCCTTGTTGATCCCTGTCCCCCATGGTCCCATGCCTGCCACGTTGGTGATGATGAACGTCTGGACCTTGGTGATGTTGTTGTCCCTTGCGCATATGAATCCTCCTGTAGTTCCTGGCCTTCCTGTTGTCCCACCCCCTGACTCCGAATAGTGTTTAGCGTGTGCTCCAGCATGTAAATGACTGGAATTGTCATGCTGATAATGGCATTGTCAGCGCTAAACATATTCGTCGCCATGTCGAAACTGTGCAGAAGGGTGCATAGGTCCTTGATCTGAGACCACTCCATCAGGGTGATCTGCCCCACCTCTGCATCTCGCTGGCACAAGCTATACGTCATGACGTATTGCACCAGGGCTCGGCGGTGCTGCCACAGTCGCTGTAACATGTGGAGAGTCGAATTCCAGCGTGTCGCCACATCACATTTCAGGCGATGAACCGGCAGGCCGAAAGACTTCTGGAGCGATGCAAGTCGCTCAGCTGCGGCGGTTGAACGGCGGAAGTGAGCAGACAGTTTTCGTGCCCTGGTCAGAAGGCCATCTAGGCCGGGATAGTGTGTTAAAAATTGCTGGACAACAAGGTTCAACACGTGAGCCATACAAGGCACGTGTGTCACCTTGCCCAGGCGAAGGGCCGCACCCAGGTTTGCAGCATTGTCGCACACGGCCTTACCAGGCTGCAGGTTGAGTGGAGACAGCCATTTATTAAACTCGGACCACAGAGCTGACCACAACTCCTCAGCTGTGTGACTCTTATTCCCAAGACATGTCAAGCTAAAGACCGCCTGATGCCGTTGCGCTCTGCTGCCAGCATAGTAATGAGGGGTGCGTGATTCCTTCTGCGCAGTGAGAACGCTGGTGGCCTGACCAGGCAGGCTTGGGGCGGAGGTGGAGGACCCAGATGAGGTGGAGGAGGCAGAAGCAGTGGCGGAACTTGGACAGACAGAGGATTGACACACAAGTCGTGGGGACGGCAAGACTTGTGCAGCAGACCCTTCACCATCTATCACCATAGTTACCCAGTGCCCAGTCAGCGACATGTAACGGCCCTGTCCATGCTTACTGGTCCAAGTATCGGTGGTGAAATGCACCCGTTGACACACAGAGTTTCTCAAGGAAGCGGTGATGTTGTGTGCAACATGCTGGTGTAGCACGGGCACAACTTTCTTAGAGAAGTAGTGGCGACTGGGCATCTGGTACTGGGGCACAGCGACAGACATAAGGTCTCTAAAATCCTGTGTGTCCACCAGGCGGAAAGGCAGCATTTCGGTAGCCAAGAGCTTACAGAGGGATAAAGTCAACCTCTTAGCTTTGTCATGGGTCGCAGGAAATGGCCTTTTATTTGTCCACATCTGAGGGACAGAGATCTAGCTGCTGTGTGTAGACGGTGTTGAGTAGGGTGTTCCTGGAAAAATGCAGCTTTGTGAGGAAAGTGCAGGCATAGACATGTTGCCTTCATCCAACGTTGGTGCTATCAATGAAGAAAAAACAAAAAGCCAGCACCAAATGTGCACTACAGCACTAAACATTCCAAACTGTACTTATTATAAAAAAATTTTTTTTGAGATTTTTGGCAAAAAATTGCAATTTCTTGAGCTGCTTCGCCACGTCACGGCAAATCTCATTTGAAGCAGTCCTACACTAAAATATTTTTATAAAATGTGCCATACGGCCTCACATATGAATAGTAGAACTGCTCTTAGCAGCACTCACCTGGTCTATTTCAATCCCGTACCCATGACTGAGTCATGGCTGTGGGCGGGACAGGTCCAAGCAAATGCTGCATGAAGTAAATAGCCTGTGGACAAAGCCTGATGACTTAATGTGAACAGTCACCAACCGCCAAAATCCAGACAGATGGAATACATCCCAAATTGGGGTGCATAGCAAGGTGGAGGTCAACCACCGACCAATTCAATGAAGAAAAAACAAAAAGCCAGCACCAAATGTGCACTACAGCACTAAACATTCCAAACTGTACTTATTATAAAAAAATTTAAATGGTGCTATCAATGCCTGAGAGAGCTGTACACACGCACTTGTTTCCCCTTCCAAACCAACTGACGACCTACCAAGCAAACTGCCTGTTGCAGTTACAGTGGTGGAAATTGTGCGTGGATAACCAGGTGTGACAGCTGTCCTCACAGTCCTAGAAGATGAAGAGCGCGCGGATGCACTAGAAGGGGCAGGCGGTGGATGGTTCGCTCCGCTAGGCCGCATTGCAGCACTGTGAGCTTCCCACCGGGACATATGATATTTATTCATGTGACGATTCATGGAAGAACTTGTCAAACTGCTGAGGTTTTGACCTCTACTAACAGAATCATGACAAATTTTACAGATCACATAATTTGGGCGATCTTTTGCTATGTCAAAAAAGGACCAGGCTAGGCAAGGCTTAGAGGGCATGCGACTTGCTGATCCACCCCGACTAGTGCTCAGAGGCAGAGTGGTGGCTGAGGATGCAGTTGTAGACATGCTACCAGTACTCCGACTCTGTCCAGGAAGGCGCAAGGTAACTTCGTCGTCAGTAGCATCCTCCTCCACCGCCTCTGTTGACCTCCTCGAGTGCCTGACTGTGGGTTGACAGTAGGTGGGATCTAGAACTTCCTCATCAATTGTTGTGTTTGCACTCCCCTCACCCTCAGACCGAGCCTCTTCTTGCCCTGACCGAATATTTAAGTTGTCATCCCAATCTGGTATCTGCGTCTCATCGTCATCAGTATGTTCCTCATTGTCTATAACAGCAGGTGTTACAGTTGGTGAAAAAGGGTCAACATTATGCTCAGAAACATGGTCCTCATGGCCTGAATCAGAGTCACAAAGGTTCTGGGCATCACTGCAGACCATTTCCTGGTCTGTACTCACTGTTGCTTGGGAGCAGACCTCTGATTCCCAGGCTATAGTGTGACTGAACAGCTCTGCAGACTCAGCCATCTCAGTTCCACCATACTGTGCAGGGCGGATGGAGACTTCAGAGCTGGGAGAAAGCAAGTTTGATTGGGATGACAACTCAGAGGACTGGTGTTTTTTGGATGCGGTAGTTGAGGTGGCGGAGAGGGCACTTGTTGGACCACTTGAGATACATTCAAGCATTTTCCTTTTTTGGCCATCATCTACCTTTGTTCCAGTTGTCCGTGTCCGTAAAAAAGGGAGCACATCGGATTGTCCACGGTAAGTAGTAGACATCTTACTTTTGCAGGAAGATCTATCTTCAGCAGATGTTAATGGAGCTTTGCCACCTTCCCCACGGACAAACCCTTTTTTTCCTTTTCTAACACGCCTCTTCCCCTTTCCACCAGCATCTGTCATTTTTCCACTCATTTTGATTGCGACAAGATTGTGCACTTAAAATGTGGTAGTAAAAATTGAGAGGTGGTGTAGATTGCAGCGGTGATCTATCTTTATTAACAGCAGAATAAACAACAATAATTATCACTGACAATGCAATTACGGCCCTTAAACTGGCAGCAGTGTTTGCTAGTATAATGGCATAGTAACAATGAGTTTGAGTATGCAATGCAGGCAGATGTGCTGCAAATATCTTTGCACTTGTGGGACAATACAGAAGTCCAACAGCCACGTTTAGGATGACACTAAGTTCACTCAGTGTTTGCTAGTATAATGGCTTAGTAACAATGAGTTTGAGTGTGCAATGCAGGCAGACGTGCTGCAAATATCTTTGCACTTGTGGGACAATACAGAATTCCAACAGCCACGTTTAGGATGCCACTAAGTTCACTCAGTGTTTGCTAGTATAATGGCTTAGTAACAATGAGTTTGAGTGTGCAAAGGGCAGGAGGGTACAGTGGCAGGGTTGTGGGTCTGGGTAGAGGAAAGGAAGCTTGCCTTTCTATCCCTCCTAATGGGGAAATGCAGCGAGGAAATCCCTGACCTTAGCTACACAGACGCTGTCATCTTGTGTAGCTGTTAAACTCTGTTTTAAACTCTGTCACCTATGGCTCTGACCCTGCCGGTATGAGCCCTTAAAAGGACTGATAGAAAGTGCTATCCCTATGCTGTACAGCGCTGTGTATGGAGTGTACACAGCAGTATAGGCGATAGGAGCTGCGCCAGTGATGTCTGACACCAAGGACGCAGAGGGCAGATAATGGCGTGCTGGAGGAAAATGTCCGTTTTTATAATGCAGGGACATGTGACATGGACATCCTATCACACATGCCGTTGCTTCTCTGGCTAAAAGTCCACTTACCTGTGTGTGTGTCTGGGATTGGCTGACATGCTGGCCCGCCCCACTACACGCGTGCGCTTAGGGAAGGAAGACAAGGAAAAAAAAAAAAAATGGCGATCGCCATTATCCATACAGCAGTGATCTGAATGCGCTGTTCCCGCACACTATACACTGAAATTTCATAATAGTGTGAGTCACAGAGTGACTTACACTATTACAGCGGAAAGCCAGCTAGTAATTAGCTGGTCTTTTTGCTGCTAGAACCGTTCTCGAACGTATCTAGAACTATCGAGCTTTAGCAAAAAGCTTGAGTTCTAGTTCGATCTAGAACAGCCACCAAAATCACTCGAGCCGCGAACTGGAGAACCTCGAACCGCGCTCAACTCTAATAGGGACTACTGTTGGGGGCCCTCATAAAGTGTGGGGCCTTTATCCAATTTAAGGGGGCTAATGTGGGGCCATTATAGATGTTTATAGGCGAATGTGGGGGCCATTATAAAGTTTGGGGGTTAATATAGGGGCCATTATACAGTTTGGGGGATAATGCTGGTCCATTATAGAGTTTGGGGGCTAATGTGGTTCCATTATACAGTTTGGAGGGTATTGCACGGGCCATTATACAGTTTAGGGGATAAGGTGGAGCCCATTTTACAGTTTGGATGCTAATGTGGTGGTTATTATACAGTTTGGGGGACAATGTGGTGCCATTATACAGTTTGGGTGATAATGTGGGTCCATTAAACAGTTTGGGAGGTATTGCAGGAGCCATTATAAAGTTTGAATGCTAAAGTGAAGGTCATTATACAGTTTGAGGGATAATGTGGAGGCACTTATACAGTTTGGAGGCTAATGTTGGGCCATTGCACAGTGCGGGGGCTAATGTAGGGGTCATTATACAGTTTGGCGGGTATTGCACGGGCCATCATAGAGTTTGGATGCTAATGTGGTGGCTTTTATACAGTTTGGGGGATAATGTGGGGCCATTATACAGTTTGGGTGATTATGTGGGTCCATTAAACAGTTTGGGGGCTAATGTAGGGTCCAGTATACAGTTTGGGAGGTATTGCAGGATCTATTATAAAGTTTTGATGCTAATGTGAGGGTCATTATACAGTATGGTAGATAATGTGGGGGCAATTATACAGTTTGGAGGCTAATGCTGGACCATTGGACAATTTGGGAGCTAATTCAGGGGTCATTATACACTTTGGGGGATATTGTGGGGAGCATGAGAGTGTGTAGGCTAATATAGGTGCCGTTATAGAGTTTGACGGCTTATCTAGGCACCATTATAGAATTTAGGGACTAATATAGGGGCCATTATACACTTTGGGGGATAATGTGGGACCATTATACAGTTTGGGGGATAATGTGAGGCCTTTATACAGTTTGAGTACTACTGTGGAAGTCTCCTCATTTTAACTCCTTGAACTTGTACAAATACCTCCTCTTTATCCCCCATCCCCATTCCATTCCCCCCCATGCACATAAATGTTGTATCTCCTCTACTCCCACCTACTTTTTTGTGCACCACCTCTGCTGAAAGTCCCCATTTTTTGGCATCAGTTGCAGCCCCAATTCAGAAAGAATGCAAGGAGAACCTATCAACTCCAAAGATTCCAAGCACTTACAAAAAACTTCAGCAAACTGATACCGAGACAAAAAAGACCCATCTTTGTATTTTAACAGTGGGCCAAAATGATCCACCTCTAAGCCTAAATATCTTTTAAAACATACCACTGGACACATTAGGGACCAATTCAATACCCCTAAAATAAACTTGTTGCCTCTTCCAGATTGATCCATTTTGAACCGACGTACCCAAATGTCAACAGAATCAACTAATTTGACCACATCCTGACCCAATACTCCACCCCACATTACCAATGATGGAGACACCAACTTCCCTGTTCTCATAGCCCCCAAAAATGCCCATGAAAAAGCAAGCTGAAATAACCTTTCCTCAAATTGAGAGTTGCACCTTAGCCAGCCCCCAGTTCCTCCAAAAGCCTAAAAGAAAATGGCCTACTAGTATCTATCCTGTTGAGCCCTTTCCTAAAACCCTTCAATGATTGACCCACAAGGAAATGCTTTGTGACTTCCACTAATCCCCTAAACTTACAACCAAATACTATTCTTGGCATAAAATGATTAACCTTTGAAATAGACCACATTTTTGCCGACACTCGACTTAACCAACAATGCAAAGCAGCTACGAGGTTCTCCTCTGACTCCATGTCGCTAAATTTTTGCCTTTAATCCTCCCACTTTTTCCAAGCCACCTCGTACACTAACCATGTACTATCTACAAGGGATGCTTTAATCATCAGCCCGAAGCTTGAATACCAGTTCCGAGAGTTCCACTGGCCATTTGCAACTCTTGGACTCCCCGTCTGTCACCAAAATCCGAAAATGGTCCACTGCAATTGAGAGAGAGAATCAGCTATTGAATCCTGGACCCCTTGTACATGAACCACCATTACCCATACATTGAGGCAAACCAACTGCAAAACAAAAAAAGTCTGCAAATGAACCACAGGGGGAGAAGAACCAGATAAAATATTAATTGCCATTACCACTGTCATATTATCACAGTGAAAGTGGAGTTTCTTATTGCTAAATTGCTCACCACAAATTGACATGGCCAATACTGTCAGGTAAAGCTCTAAGAATGTTATTTTCGTTGTGAATCCTGCGGCTTTCCAAGACCCCAGCCACTTGCCTGTGCAACATCTACCCTTGTAATAAGCTCCGAAACCTGTACAACCCGCTGCGTCAGTAGACAACTCACAGTCAAAATCCTCTACCAATTCCATAATCATTAATGACCATTCGTTATACTTGTCCAGAAAGCCTTACCACACTGCCAAGTCATCCCTGAGCTTCCTCGTTAACCGAATATAATGCCTAGGGTATGATACCCTTGTTGTTGACGCCAACTGGCGATGTGAAAAATTACAGCCCATGAGCATAATCAGGCAAGCATAATTTATTTAGGAGACTGTGGGAGCACATGATTTATATAGTGGGCTATATGGGGACTCATATTGTATTTAAGAGACTGTGGGGGCTCATACTGCATAAAGAGGCTATGTGGGGGCTCATACTCTATGTAGAAGGGATGTGTTGGGGCTCACACTGTATATAGAGGAGCCAAGTAGGAGCTTACAATGTACACTGCGTGCAGAATTATTAGGCAAATGACTATTTTGATCACATGATAATTTTTATACATGTTGTCCTACTCCAAGCTGTATAGGCGTAAGAGCCAACTACCAATTAAGTAAATCAGGTGATGTGCATCTCTGTAATGAGGAGGGGTGAGGTGTAATGACATCAACACCCCATATAAGGTGTGCTTAATTATTAGGCGGCTTCCTTTCCTCTGGCAAAATGGATCAGGAGAGAGGTTTGATGGGCTCTGAAAAGTCCAAAATTGTGAGATGTCTTGCAGAGGGATGCAGCAGTCTTGAAATTGCCAAACTTTTGAAGCGTGATCACCGAACAGTCAAGCGTTTCATGGCAAATAGCCAACAGGGTCGCAAGAAGCGTGTTGGGCAAAAAAGGTGCAAAATAACTGCCCATGAATTGAGGAAAATCAAGCGTGAAGCTGCCAAGATGCCATTTGCCACCAGTTTGGCCTATTTCAGAGCTGCAACGTTACTGGAGTATCAAAAAGCACAAGGTGTGCCATACTCAGGGACATGGCCAAGGTAAGGAAGGCTGAAACACCACCACCTCTGAACAAGAAACATAAGATAAAACGTCAAGACTGGGCCAAGAAATATCTTAAGACTGATTTTTCAAAGGTTTTATGGACTGATGAAATGAGAGTGACTCTTGATGGGCCAGATGGATGGGCCAGAGGATGGATCAGTAAAGGGCAGAGAGCTCCACTCCGACTCAGACGCCAGTAAGGTGGAGGTGGGGTACTGGTATGGGCTGGTATCATCAAAGATGAACTTGTGGGACCTTTTCGGGTTGAGGATGGAGTGAAGCTCCACTTCCAGACCTACTGCCAGTTTCTGGAAGACAACTTCTTCAAGCAGTGGTACAGGAAGAAGTCGGTATCGTTCAAGAAAAACATGATTTGCATGCAGGACAATGCTCCATCACATGCATCCAACTACTCCACAGCGTGGCTGGCCAGTAAAGGTCTAAAAGATGAAAAAATAATGACATGGCCCCCTTGTTCACCTGATCTGAACCCCATAGAGAACCTGTGGTCCCTGCACGCAATGTTGAGTGTAAACAGATTGTCATGATTGACTCCAGGCTCAGCTGGAGCTGAGCTTTTTTTTTAGTTTCACTTCTGATGCAAGTCACGTTAGGGGTTAATCCTTTCTGCCTCGTTCTGGAGGTCAGGCTGCTTTATTAGGGCACTGTTTCTCTTGGACTTCGCCAGTGATACTTCTGGCTCTGCTGTGTTCTGCTCTTAAATGACCTGTTGTCTGCCCTGCCCCCTCTATTTGCTTCCCTCTGACTACGTTTAGACTTTGCCCTTGTGTACTTACAAGACCTCATGTTGTGACACGGCTTTCTGACGATTCTACTGCCATCTGGTGGGCTTGACTAGTATTACCTCTGCTAGGGAATTCCCTGCTCATATGTTTCCTCCACTTTTACGCCCCCTAGTGGTTTACCAGCTAACTACCTTCTCAGATAGTTTCAGGAATCCTCTCAGTCCCACATTACTGCGCTGTACTGCTATTGTACATCTTAGAGTACAGCGTGACACAGATCAAGCAAATGACAGAATCTATGGATGGTAGGCTGTTGAGTGTCATCATAAAGAAAGGTGGCTATATTGGTCACTAACAAGTTTTGTTTTTGCATGTCAGAAATGTTTATTTCTAAATTTTGTGCACTAATATTGGTTTATCTGGTGAAAATAAACAAGTGAGATGGGAACATATTTGGTTTTTATTAAGTTGCCTAATACTTTTGCACAGTAAAGGCCCTGTCACACACAGAGATAAATCTGTGGCAGATCTGTGGCAGATCTGTAGCAGATCTGTGGCAGATCTGTGGCAGATCTGTGGCAGATCTGTGGCAGATCTGTGGCAGATCTGTGGCAGATCTGTGGCAGATCTGTGGCAGATCTGTGGCAGATCTGTGGCTGCAGTGAAATTGTGGACAATCAGTGCCAGGTTTGTGGCCGTGTACAAATGGAATAATATGTCCATGATTTCACTGCAACCACAGATCTGCCAAAGATTTATCTTTGTGTGTAACGGGGCCTTTATAGTTACCTGCACAAACAGATATCCTCCTAAGATAGCTACATCTAAAAAAAAAACACGTCAACTTCCAAAAATATTAAGCTTTGATATTTATGAGTCTTTTGGGTTGATTGAGAACATCATTGTTGATCAATAATAAAAAAAATCCTCTAAAATACAACTTCCCTAATAATTCTGCACACGGTGTATATTGAGGGGCTATGTATGAGGCTCACACTGTATATAGGGACTTTGTCGGGGCTATACTATATATAGAAAGGCTATGTACAGGGTTCATAATGTATACTGTATAGAGAGGCGGGGGATTATACTGTATAAAGAGGGCTATGTGAGGGCTTGTATTGTATATAGGGGGTTTGTCAGCATACTTAATTCTGCTCAATATTAAGTAATACAATTAATATAAATAATTATAATTAATATGTTAATATTAACCTTGAGCAAAAATTAATTTCAGCCTATTGGTTCGGCCCTCCACACCAATCATCGTCTCTCATGTGAGCCCTTGGGAAAATACATTGCCCACCTCTGCTCTGTCAGGTTATATGTTACAAGGTAATATGTTTATTTTAATATTTGTTTTGAGGGAACTGTTGGGAAAATAAAGCTAAATCAAATGTAACTATTTCTAATGCGGATTGGGTCACATTTCCTCATAACCCTTTATTAAAGGGGTTGTCCGTCACTGTAACTTTAATGCTTATCCTTAGGATAGGTCATCCATGTGTGATCAGTGAGGGTGCACCACCCGACTTCCAATCAGCTTTTGATGGTGCAACCGCCGGCTGGAAGTACTCAGATGCAGAGCTGCACCGCACAGCTCCGCTAACTGTATAAGGGCCTTGGCTGGTACTGCACATCTGTCCCCTATTCTAATCAATACAGAGCGGATGTGCGGTACCTGGCCGCGTTTACTATTCTGTTGACAGAACTGTGCTGTGGAGCTTTGTAACTAAGTAGCTCCAGGTGGCGACGGCAGCGGGAACATCTGATCGGCAGGGGGCCAGGTGTCACACCCTCACCGATCAGACATTGTTGACCTGTCATAAGGATAGGCCACTAATATTAAAGTCCCTGACAAGCCCTTTAATATAACCCTGTATTAGATCAGGTTGGCTTGGTTATGTATTTCTTTGTCTCCAATATCATTAATAATAAATTCACTATTTCATTAAAATGAATTCGGTGTTATTACCTAGTCTTCTTTCAGTAAACTGCTACCTGATACATTAATGTTTAATACATTGTTGCCAATATTAAAAAAGGTATTTTTGTCAAAAAATAGAAAAGCTTTTCATCATGGGGTAGGAGTTACAAAAGTACATATTGTTCTGGTACCTTGGATAACCCTGGGTGCAGTACAGCTTCCATCATTTTATTCTTATTTACACGGCAGCACAAAAAGAGGATTTACATTTTAAGCACGCCAAACACGATGTATTAAGATGACCCCAACAGCCCTCTACACAGTATGATGGGCCGCCACAAAGTATGATGTTCCCACAGTTCCACATGATATCATGGCTCCCACACATTATGATGGCCCCCACAGCCCACAGCAGCCAGCCCACACATTATGATTGCCCCCACACAGTATGATCACCCCATGCAGTATTATGCCCCAGAACACACCCAAAATAGTATAACATGCCTATTATGCCCCCACATACAGTATGATGCCTACACAGACCCGTACACAATATGATGATTCCAACATAGTATGATTCTCCAACAGCTCTCCACACAGAATTATGGCCCCCACAGGTCCCCCCACACAGTATAATGCCCCCACACAGTATAATGCCCCCATAGTATGATTGCTCCCCTGTAGGATTCAGCCCTAAACAAAGGACTGAGTGACATTATACAGTAGTTTCCAGCCTCTGTGACTTTAAGAGACAATGTTTCCCCTCTTTGAACTTGGACTAGCCCTATGGTTCTGCAGGAGTGTGCATTAGCCTAGAGAAGAGCAGAGCATTGACGGTAGAAGAAGGAGACTGACCTCTGGCATCTTCGCGGATAGAAAAGGACGTCGGTGGGCAGTGAAATTGTCTGGTTATGTGATAGAGGGACATAATACGGTGCCTCTCCAACGCAAGGGTAATTAGGAGGTCTATGCTAGAAGAACGGGACTCAGGCACCATATGGCCAGGTTGCGCAGCAGATCCAAACCAATTTTGTCCCTCCTCCAGTGATTTTCAGCAAAAGAGAGCAAGGGCCGTGTCTCAGTACAAGTGAGTCCCTGCATCAGAAGTGAGACGTTATCTACCTCTAGGAGTGGCAAAGCAGATTTAAGGAGTAACAGCACATCACAGCTCATTTCAGCTCTACTACATCTCTGTGAGGGTGAACCGATGTCAATCTGTGTCAGGTCATAAATCAGGTTTCTTATAGAGCATTGTAGAAACAGGCCCTGCCAGCAGGATCCAGACAAGGCTGTATTGAGTAGAGTTGAGTACACCGTTTGTTATTATTTCTGGTCACCATTGTATATAACTGTTTAACCATAACTGTGTATATCCATTATTTGATATTGCGTTCTGCATCCACCATCCCTTTATACTTATATCAGAATTGTTATTGATTACCTACGGGCGTATCGTCACCACCTTGTTAGTCATATTTCTGGTACTAATATCCCTTAGTTCAATAAAACCAGTATTTGCTTCAACTTCCTCATCTACCACACCATACTTGAGTCCTGCACAGTGGTTACTTTCCCCTTCTATGGCTACAAGTAGCGCTGTGAGCAGGGCATGGTTACGGAGATGGAGGTGGCCAGCAGCAATGTTGATAGTGTTAATGTGAGTACTTCAGGAAATGGTGGAACCCCTACAAGGATCCTCCTTATGGGAACTTTGTTTAACAGCTACCCAAATTTGATGACTAAAACTTGTCAGCGTCCGACTAAGTGACAAGATTGCAAAGCGCTACTATGATTTACAATATTGGCCCCAAACAACAAGTGGAAATCACTCTAACTGCCCTGGTGGGTGACATCCAGAAAAACGTCTTCCTGCAGCCAGAAGCCACACGTAATACTTTGCAAGAAATATACAATGAAATGGCTAGTACGTAGCACCTCTGGGCAAAGTTCTTTTACCATCTTCAACAGGAAGAGGAAAGAGTCTCCCAATATGACACAGCATTACAAGAAGTATTGGCCAAGATACAGAAGAAATAGGCGGGTGTAGTAGGTGGTCTGGGAATCATAGATCGGATACTACGGGAGAAATTTATTCTGAGGCTCTACAGCACCCTCTGAGTCAGGCGCTGCATGACCCTGACTTAAACTTACAGCAAATATTGGCAGAGACTGTGGCCCGAAGCAAAGAAGAAAGTGATGCATCCGGTGTGATACAGACTCAGATTGCAATGCCCCTCGGGGTTGCTAGGAATGAAGAGATTCTGATCAGGGTGGTACAAGACCTGCAGAGCTCCATGAGTACTATGCAAGAGAAGTTGGCTCAAATGGAAAAGCGAATGGAGCTGAGCACTACACCTGAAGACCCTTGCCCGGCACTACAATATCCCCATCGGGCCTCATCGCTATTTCCCACGTCTGAACTTCCCTACTCAAGCTTGCTGCACCCCTATAGACCCCCGCCTGCTACACCTGAGTGTCTCTCATTACCCACCATCGATGCCAGCCAGTCAGGCCCTAGGGACGCCCGCCACAAACAAACAAAGAAAAGCCATCAAGAGACACAGTGTTGGTGGTGTGTAATAAAGGACATCCACCAGGATATCTAAACCTGCTGTTGAACCCTCAGTAGTGAGGCAAACTGCAAGGGAGGTGAAGAGGCAACGCACCCAGCTTACGTCTGAACCTGGTCACAAGGTGACCCATCCAGTACGCCGAATTTGAAGGTATCCCAGTTGACTGCTTAGTAGATACTGGATCACAGCTGATGACCATGTCATACTTCAATCGTTAGTTTATAGAACTGGCCAAAAAGAGAGATTTTGATTCGAGTTAGCAGTTAATCAGCAATCGATCCCCGTCACAGGGGTTAAATGGATGACTGTGTGGCTATGTGGACACAATGTAGGAAGAAAAGGTATCCTGCTGGTCCTGAAGACATTCAAGGAAGATGTGCCAGTGATCATGGACATGAATATTCTGCGAGAACAGGACCAGATCATATTCACTAAATGTTGGCCTGGCTTCTGGAAAGACGCCATGCCGCACAAAGCCTCCCAGAAAGCATTCCAACGGCTGATCCCCATCTGTGGACTGTTCCGGTACACAAGTCTGTGTGAGTTACTCCAGTGCCGGGAAGGGTTACTCTCACCCTCCCTCCTTGTCAGGATACCATCCTGTTACTGCCTGTGGGAACCTTCCACAACCTTGATGGTATGGAGGTGATAATTGAACTGGTGGGCCTAGGAAGGTAGGTCAGAATGCCCTAGAAGCCCGTACATTGGCAGTGGACCATAATAATCAAGTACCCATCAGAACTGTCAATGTAGAACATAGAGAAGTCTCCCTAACGCCAGGAGTGGAACTGGCTCGTGTGTAGCTACATTGGGGCAAAGTGCTGAGTCGGAAAGTAGTGACCCAAGCCCTGGTTGGTGATGCTGTATGGACCCCTGAAGTTACTACTAAAATGTATGAGGCCCCAACCCCAGAATGGAATGGTAGAGCCATCTTGGGCTTAGTGGGGATGATGTGAAGGCTCTAGTTAAGGGGTGCATGCATGCGGGGTGTTGCATGCATGCCATCTCTTGCTAAGTGCCATCATTGCGAAGTGCTGGGCAGTTACCTCAATGGCAGTTAGTCAGGGCAGGAGTCTGCAGGTAAATTACTCTTTGACGCCATCTGTTTTAACCTTAACTATTATCTCACTCTCTATCATCCTATATGCTTTTTCTGTTCACTTTCACCGCCCTGTCCCCCCTCCATCACCACTCATCCACATCAGCCCCTCTCTCCTCCCCTCTCCTATGTACAGCTCCCAGGCTCTTTTCACCTATCTTAATAATCTGACTCAATCAAGCTCCAGGGACTTCCAAAAAAAGCCATGCCACAAGTCCAAAAACCATCTGACCTTTCTCCTTCTACTCCTACTTCTTTCAGGTGATATCTCTCCTAATCCCGGTCCACCCCAGGCTAACTTTACCCCCTCCCCCACCTCCCATAGAAACCCTGATAATATTATTAACATTCCCTGTACACCCTCGCTTCCCTCTTTTAATTGTGCTCTATGGAATCCACGGTCCGTATGTAACAAGCTTCCTTACATCCACAACCTCTTTCTCAATAACTCTCTTAACTTACTAGGCCTAACTGAAACCTGGATTCAGGATTCTGATACTACTTCCCCTGCTGCCATCTCTCATGGTGGCTTACACTTTTCCCATTCACCAAGACCTGGAAACAGACATGGTGGTGGAGTCGGCTTACTCCTGTCCCCACAGTGCACCTTCCAGGTCATCCCCCCAGCTCCATCACTCTCATTCCCATCCTTTGAGGTTCACACCATCAGGCTCTTCCATCCCCTTCCCCTCAGAGTAGCTGTCATATACCGTCCACCAGGCTCACCCACCCAGTTCCTTGACCACTTTTCAGCCTGGCTGTCACACTTCATGTCCTCAGAGTTACCAACCCTGATCCTAGGAGACTTTAACATCCCCATGAACAGCCCCTCCTCCCCTTCTGCATCCCAGCTTCTATCTCTCACCACCTCCCTTGGCCTCTCACAGCTCTCATCCTCTGAGACACATGAAGATGGTAACACCCTTGACCTGGTCTTTATCCGCCTCTGCTCAATCTCTCACTTTGACAACTCACCTCTTCCCCTCTCTGACCACAACATCCTCTCCTTCAAGCTCACAAACCCTCGTCCGCCCCAGCACACTCCCACCAATCACACATTCAGAAACCTACAGGCCATCGATTCTCAGACACTTTCAGACTCTTTACACACATCACTGTCCCCTATATCCTCACTTTCCTGTCCTGATCTGGCTGTAAAGCACTACAATGACACACTCAGGACTACGCTAGACCAAGTAGCGCCCCTCACCCTCAGAAAGACCAAACACAGAGTAAAACAGCCCTGGCTCACATCACAAACTCGATTTCTCCAGCGATGCTCCAGGAGCGCCGAACGCCTATGGAGGAAAACCCGCACACCAGAAAACTTCATCCACTACAAGTTCATGTTAAGGACCTATAACTATTCCCTTCACCTCGCCAAACAGACCTACTTCACCAACCTTGTTTCCTCACTTGCCAACAATCCAAAAAAACTCTTTGACACCTTTCACTCCCTCCTCAGTCCCAAAGTACAGACCCCTGTCACAGCCCTTCATGCTGATGACCTGGCCTCGTATTTCACAGAGAAAATAGAAAACATCCGCCAAGAGATCAGCTCCCAGCCACCAAGCCCTGTGAATCCCATCCCTCCCCATATTCCATCCAGCTCACTTTCCACATTTGACCCAGTCACAGAGGAGGAAGTCTCCAGGCTCCTATCCTCCTCTCGTCCTACAACTTGCCCTACTGATCCCTTCCCCACACCTCTACTCCAGTCCCTCTCTCCGGTTGTCGCCACTCACCTAACTAAAATCTTCAATCTCTCTCTCTCTTCGGGTATCTTCCCCTCCTCCCTCAAACACTCTATCATTACTCCATTATTAAAAAAAACCTTCTCTTGATCCGTCCTGCACAAGCAACTACAGACCAGTCTCCAATCTCTCCTTCATCTCTAAACTCTTGGAGCGCCTGGTCTACTCTCGCCTCACCCGCTACCTCTCCTCTCACTCTCTTCTAGATCCTTTACAGTCTGGCTTCCGCCCTTTACACTCAACAGAAACTGCCCTTGTCAAAGTGACCAATGACCTATTGACAGCAAAACGTAACGGTGACCACTCTCTGCTTATTCTTCTTGACCTTTCTGCTGCCTTTGACACTGTTGACCACCATCTCCTTCTCTCTATGCTCCACTCTATCGGCCTAAAGGACACTGTTCTTTCCTGGTTCTCTTCCTATCTTTCTGGCCGCTCATTCAGTGTATCATTTGCTGGCTCCACATCTTCTCCTCTTCCTCTCACTGTTGGGGTCCCTCAAGGCTCAGTCCTTGGCCCTCTTCTTTTCTCCCTCTACACTGCCCCAATTGGTCAGACCATCAGCAGATTTGGCTTTCAGTACCATCTTTATGCTGATGACACACAGCTATACACCTCCTCCCCTGAGCTCACCCCCGCTGTACTACAGAACACCAGTGACTGCCTGACTGCAGTTTGCAATGTCATGTCTGCTCTCTATCTGAAACTTAACCTTTCCAAAACTGAACTTCTTCTTTTCCCTCCATCTTCCAACTTTCCTCAACCTGACATCTCCCTCTCTGTGTGTGGCACAACGATAAGTCCTAGGCCGCAAGCCCGCTGCCTGGGGGTTATACTTGACACTGATCTTTCCTTCACCTCCCACATACAATCTCTTGCCCGCACCTGCCGCTTGCACCTCAAGAACATCTCTAGAATCCGCCCCTTTCTCACAATGGAAACGACAAAAACCCTCACCGTGGCCCTGATCCACTCTCGCTTGGACTACTGTAACTCTATTAATTGGTCTCCCCCTAACTAGACTCTCTCCTCTACAGTCAATCCTTAATGCAGCAGCCCGGGTCACCTATCTGGCTAACCGCTACTCGGATGCCTCTGCTCTGTGCCAGTCATTGCACTGGCTGCCCATATATCATAGGATCCAATTCAAACTGCTTGTTCTCACCCACAAAGCTCTCCACAGTGCAGCACCCCCCTACATCTCCACCCTCCTCTCTGTCTATCAGTCCACCCGTTCTCTACGCTCTGCAAGCGACTTTCGACTAACATCCACACTAATTCGAACCTCCCACTCCCGGATCCAAGACTTCTTCCGAGCTGCACCAACCCTCTGGAACGCTCTACCCCAAGAAGTTAGGACAAATCACAACTTACTCAGCTTCAGACGCACCCTAAAGACGCATCTTTTTAGGGCGGCCTATCACACTCCCTAATCAGATTCGATTCACATAGTCCCTCTACAACCTCTCACAACATAGCTCCACATCAAACTCCATGGCACCCAAAGGCATCTCAAGGCTCGGGCCCACTGGTCCAGGAAACCATTATCCAGCCCCATTTCCGTGAGATGGTTGGATTGTCATTGTAAATAAGCACTTGAACCTTGCCTCTCCCCCCATCTCATTGTAGATTGTAAGCTCTCACGAGCAGGGTTGTATTTTTTTTTCCCCTCTAAATATTGTATTTCTATAACTGTTACTTGTTTGTATATGATCCTCCTGAATTGTAAAGCGCTACGGAATATGTTGGCGCTATAGAAATAAAGATTATTATTATTATTATTATTCTAGTGGGGATGAGGTGAAGTCCAGATTATATGCAAGCAGTGGAATCATTGCTGTGGGAGAATCAGGCCGCGTTTGCCCGCCACACCGATGACTTTGGCTGCACAGACGCCATCACCCATGAGATACCAACAGGGGACACTTCTCCGATCCTAAAAAGATATTCACAGATACCTCACAAGCTGTATCAGGAGGTGAAGATGTTGTTCAAACAGACCATGGAGTGTGCAGAGTTGCCAGAGTCAATGGGCAGCCCCAGTGGTGCTTATCACAAAGAAGGATGGAACCATTCGATTCTATGTGGATTACCAGCAGTTGAATGCGTGTACCGTGCGAGACTCATACCCTTGCATCGAGAAGCCCCTGATGGCCGCAGGGAAGGCTAAATACTTCTTCACCCTGAATTTAGCTTGAAAGTATTGGCAGCTATCGGTGGTACAAAAAGACAAGGTGAAGACAGCATTCATACTCCCCATGGGACTGTTTGAATTTAACAGAAAGCCATTCGGTCAACAGTCCAATGCACTGGGTACGCTTCAGTGGCTGATGGAAAAGCTCCTATGCAACCTGAACTTTGAAGCCACCCTGGTATACTTGGGCATTGTGTACTCTGCTACTGTGGCGCCCCGAGGCTTCATTCGCCACAGGGTACTGTACATCCCGGGTAAGGAGGAGGTCATTGCCAGCAAACCACCACAATCCACCAAAACACAGTCAATTGCCCTCTCACCGAGTATGGGACCTCACACCCACTAGTTCAGTTATCCGGGGACGGGGTGTGGAGCTACACAACGGGGAGTAAGGCGACATGCACACACACACACACACACACACACATTCAGTTAGTTGCGGTTTACCTTTACATGGTCACTGAGGGGAGAGCTGCGACATAGCTCCCTCAGGACCGAGCGTACAGAACAGGGTGCGGAGCCCTAGGCTGGTGGGCACTGCACGTCCTGCCAGCAGAGGATTTCAAGTCTTCTGGCCTACCTAAAGTGCCCAGGGACAGCAGCATATAGAGCCAGGAGTCATGACAAAAGAGCGGCACCAGTAACAGACTTGTGTTGTCTGCCATATGGGACAGGAACGGACCCCATCCAAGGACTCGGGTCCCAGCATGGCTTCAAGCCGCAGGGACTCACACAACACAGCGCAAGTAGGAAGGACTCACAGAAAGAAACACCGGTTCTGACCTCCGCACTATCCGGGATCGGCTGGAGCCCATGACAGCGGAGTTCAGTACTCCAGAGGCGGTGACATCTGAGTGAGTAAAGAACTTTAACTGTAACCTCTGTGTTGTCCAATCCTTCTGTCGCGGGCGGAGGAGGGGACGCCGCGCTCTCCCACTGCTCAGGTCCGGCTGCCGCGGCTGCTGCGGCCTGCCGCTGCTCGGTGGCTCGAGCGATCGGCCGGATCCCGGGGACTCGAGCGGCGCTCCTCGCCCGTGAGTGAAAGGGGATTGGGTTTTGGGATGGTTTATTGTCCGTGACGCCACCCACGGTTGTGGTGATTGAATGTACACCACCGCTGCTCTGGCTGGGGATCCCGGGAGTGATGGTGTGGAGCAGCCAGTTGTTGTGTTGCCCCTCCGTGGGTAGGGGTTGGTGATCCCGGGGCCCAGTGATGGGGTTGGGATGGTGGACAGGCGGGTATGGGGCCTGTGGAGGTGCAGGGGCGCAGGGGCAGTACGGAGGTACGCACTCAGCCAGTAAACACGACACAGTTCTCGGTAAACAAACGGCTGGTTGGACGGGTCCCTCGGACGGTTCACGGTGCTGATGTTCCCTGCAGTTAGCGGTGACGGTTTCTTCCCTGCACCTATGAAAGTCTCTTTGGTAGCGATGGGTTCCCACCGGTTACCCACTCCTCGGCTTCAAGCTGGGCCGAAGGAGCTCTACTCTTGCCCGCAGGCGCTGGCCCTGGGAAACTGGTGCCTTGGCGGTGGCGGTGTTTCCCCTTATCGGTTGGACGGTTGCCTTCAATCGGGACTTGGTTGTTAGGAGACAGACGTCCCCTTCACTGACGGATTTGGCAAATTATGGCGACTCCTAGCCTTGCCGGGATCCGAAAGGCCCCTGCCCTGGTGCTGACTGTTCTTCGTATACTGCTCCGGTACCGCCGGGTCACCACCCGTCCGCGGTCCTTCCAGCAACCTCCGAGCAGTCCCCCTGCAGACTATCAAAGCCGTCTGCTGACCTTGCTGTCTCAGTCCGGGGCACACACCCGGACCAGCTTCAGGCTTGCTCAACTGTCCCTTCGTTTTCCACTTTAACCCCTTCAGCCCCAAGCCTATTTTGACCCTAAAGACCAGGCCATTTTTTGCAATTCTGACCAGTGTCACTTTATGAGGTTATAACTCTGGAACGCTTCAGCGGATCCCGGTGATTCTGAGATTGTTTTTTCGTGACATATTGGGCTTCATGTTAGTGGTAAATTTAGGCCGATATTTTTGCATTTCTTTGTGAAAGAAACGGAAATTTCGCGAAAAATTTGAAAACTTTGTAATTTTCAAACTTTGAATTTTTATGCTCTAAAACCAACGAGACATATGACACAAAATAATTAATAAATTACATTTCCCACATGTCTACTTTACATCAGAACAATTTTGGGAAAAAAAAAAAAAATGTAAGGAAGTTATAGGGGTTCAAAGTTTATGAGCAATTTCTCATTTTTACAACAAAATTTACAAAGCCACTTTTTTTAGGGACCACATCACATTTGAAGTGATTTTGAAAGGTCTACATGACACAAAACACCCAACAGTGACACCATTCCAAAAACGGCACCCCTCAGGCTACTCAAAACCACATTCAAGAAGGTTATTAACCCTTCAGGTGCTTCACAGTAACTAAAGCAATGTGGAAGGAAAAAATGAACATTTTACTTTTTGCAACAAAAATGTTAATTTAGCCTCAAATATTGCATATTCACAAGGGTAGCAGGATTAAATGAACACCCAAAGTTTGTTGGGCAATTTCTACTGAACACGCAGATACCTCATATGTGGCAAAAAACCACTGTTTGGGCGCACGGCAGGACTCGGAAGGGAAGGAGCGCCATTTGACTTTTTTGAACAGAAAATTAGCTGGAATCGTTAGCCGTACCATGTTGCGTTTGGAGAGCCCCTGAGGTGCCGAAACAGTGGAGCTCCCCCACATGTGACTCCATTTTGGAAACTAGACCCCTCATGGAATTTATCTAGATGTTTATTGAGCACTTTGAGCCTCTGGGGGCTTCACAAAAGTTAATAGAGTTGAGCCGTGAAAATAAAAAAATTTTTTTTTACCACAAAATTGTTACTTCAACCAGGTAGCTTTTTTTTTCACAAGGGTATCAGGAAAAATTGCACCATAAAATGTATTGTGCAATTTCTCCTGAGTACGCAGATACCTCATATGTGGTGGAAATCAAATGTTTGGGCGCACAGCAGGGCTCGGAAGGCAAGGAGCGTCATTTGACGTTTCAAACGCAAAATTGTCTGGGATAATTAGCGTATTCCATGCTGTTTGGAGACCCCCTGAGGTGCCGAAACAGTGGCGCTCCCCCACATGTGACCCCATTTTGGAAACTAGACCCCCATGGCATAGAAAAAAAACCAGCGGCAGATGGGGCGGCAGCAGATGAGGGGGCAGCGGGATATAAAGGGAGCATCTGTGATTGTGAGACGGCGGCTGGGATAGGGTGGGGGCGGATGAGAGAGGGCGCAGTGGATGCAGGAGCGGCAGAGGATGGGGGGAGGGGGGGATGGGTGGGAAGGGGAGTGGGAGGTGAGATTGGGGATAGTTACCCTACAGGATGGATCTAGGCAGCTGGATCACAGGAGATGAAGGAGGCAGCAGATCGGGGAGGGTGAGAGGTGGGGGAGGGAGCGCAGCGCAGATCACGGAGGAGACAGGTGAGCAGAGCACAGATCACGGGGGTGAGAGGTGAGGGAGAGCGGACAGCAGATCACGGGGGTGACAGGTGAGGGAGCACACATCACGGGGTGACAGGTGAGGAAGCACACATCACGGGGTGACAGGTGAGGGAGCACACATCACGGGGTGACAGGTGAGGGAGCACACATCACGGGGTGACAGGTGAGGGAGCACACATCACGGGGTGACAGGTGAGGGAGCACACATCACGGGGTGACAGGTGAGGGAGCACACATCACGGGGTGACAGGTGAGGGAGCACACATCACGGGGTGACAGGTGAGGGAGCACACATCACGGGGTGACAGGTGAGGGAGCACACATCACGGGGTGACAGGTGAGGGAGCACACATCACGGGGTGACAGGTGAGGGAGCACACATCACGGGGTGACAGGTGAGGGAGCACACATCACGGGGTGACAGGTGAGGGAGCGCACATCACGGGGTGACAGGTGAGGGAGCGCACATCACGGCGGTGACAGGGGAGGGAGCGCACATCACGGCGGTGACAGGGGAGGGAGCGCACATCACGGCGGTGACAGGGGAGGGAGCGCACATCACGGCGGTGACAGGGGAGGGAGCGCACATCACGGCGGTGACAGGGGAGGGAGCGCACATCACGGCGGTGACAGGGGAGGGAACGCACATCACGGCGGTGACAGGGGAGGGAGCGCACATCACGGCGGTGACAGGGGAGGGAGCGCACATCACGGCGGTGACAGGGGAGGGAGCGCACATCACGGCGGTGACAGGGGAGGGAGCGCACATCACGGCGGTGACAGGGGAGGGAGCGCACATCACGGCGGTGACAGGGGAGGGAGCGCACATCACGGCGGTGACAGGGGAGGGAGCGCACATCACGGCGGTGAGGGGACGAGCAGCCGATCACGAGGGAAAGGGGCCGGGCAGCAGATCGGGGGGCACCGGTGGCACTGTGGCAGATGGAGGGCGGCGGCGGCGGATCGGGAAGTGTGGGGGTGAGGGTGCGGGCAGCAGATACGAGGGGTGGGGATGCGGGTGGCAGATCGCGGCGGAGGGCAGCGGCGGATCGGGAGGTGTGGGGGTGAGTGTGCGGGCAGCAGATACGAGGGGTGGGGGTGCGGGTGGCAGATCGCAGCGGAGGGCAGCAGCGGCGGCGGATCGGGAGGTGTGGGGGTGAGGGTGCGGGCAGCAGATATGAGGGGTGGGGGTGCGGGTGGCAGATCGCGGCGGAGGGCAGCAGCGGCGGCGGATCGGGAGGTGTGGGGGTGACTGTGCGGGCAGCAGATCCGAGCTGTGGGGGTGCGGGTGGCAGATCGCGGCGGAGGGCAGCAGCAGCGGCGGATCGGGAGGTGTGGGGGTGAGGGTGCGGGCAGCAGATATGAGGGGTGGGGGTGCGGGTGGCAGATCGCGGCGGCGGATCGGGAGGCCAGTTTCATACAGTGCAATGGCAGCGCGGGAACTTCCGGGTCCCATGCTCCGGTCTCATAACAGCATGGGACCGGAGCTTGTCGCCCTGCCATTGCACTGTGTACACTCACTGTGCTCAGTGTGCTGGCGTGCTGCAGGGACGACAAGTGAAGCTGATGGGGGCGGTCACCGGCAACAGGTCCACTGTGATTGGAGAAATCGGTCACAAGGCCGATCTCTCCAATCAGAGCTACTGGAGCTGGGGGAGGGTGATCCAGTGAGGTCACCCAGCTCCAGCCAATAGCCAGTGCTACAGCTGCACTGGCCAGGGCTGGATTTCAATGTTTCAGTCATTTTAAATGGCTGGAACATTACAGTGGCTGTGATTGGTTGAGCGGCGTTCGTCAGACAATCACAGCCTCCGTAGGTCCGGGGAGGAGGCACCACCCCTCCTAAGGTCAGGAACAGGTCCCCTCCTCCCCGAATCTGCGGTTTATGTTAACATATTGCAGTCACCGGAGGCTCCGGTGCCGCGATTCCGCCATGACGGAAAGATCCGTCCTTGGTCGTTAAGGCCCAGGGCACAAGGACGGATCTTTCCGTCCATGGTCGTGAAGGGGTTAACTCCTCTTACAAGCTCCTCTACTACTCCCTTCTACTTCACTTCCCTAGCTTGAACTGCCTGGTTCTCCCGCCTCCAGGGCTGTGAACTCCTCGGTGGGCAGAGCCAACCGCCTGGCCCACCCCCTGGTGTGGACATCAGCCACTGGAGGAAGGCAACAAGGATTTTGGGTTAGCCTTGGTGTTCCTGCAGGGAATGTGGGGTGCGTGTGGTGTTGTGACCTGTGACCCCTGGCTTGCCCAGGGCGTCACACTTCCTGCACCCTGCGCTCCTTTAATAGAGTGGACTACTCCCAACCTCACTGTGGGCCTGAGCTCTGCCTGTGGAGAGCTGAACCAACCTAGCTGCACTACCATCTGTCCTCAGAGGAAACCTCTTGCAGTGGCAGCTCCTATTTTAGCCGCACACGACAGGTGGCGTCATGAATATGTGATGCCCTGACAAAATCAGGTTGTCACAGGAGACTGCATTCATCTTCCAGATGCAGGACTCTCTCCTACTTGTCCTACCAACACAACCCCACACAGGTACATACACCAGCCACAAAGCCTAGTCACCCCCCCAAGGACAATAGGGACAAACCAGTGGGCGGGGCCAGGCAGATGGTGACGCCTACCTAGGGGTTCTGAGGTGTCAGAGAAGGGAACACGTCAGTGTGTAGTAGACAGAGGAAGTGAGAGGAGGGAAGTGGTAGTCAGGGGTTGTAGCTCCCGGACTTCCGGACTACCTGAACGGACTAGGTGCCAGACGGCAGAGCAGGGCCATAGGCGACGGAGATCCGGTCGTGGGGGATAGGGCGTCTGCAAGTGCCTGTGTGTAGCCCCACAAGTGTTGTGTCGGTGCATTACCTTCAGGGACTCCACGTGGATGGAACAGTCTGGTCACAGGTAGGAAACCTTCTTTTAGGATTGTCGTGACGCCACTCTCAGAATTGCGGTCAGTGGGGACCGCCACTGCAGATTAAGGGATGCCTGGGGCTGATGGTGGGTGCAGTCAGTTGTAATAGCCTCCTGAGAGTGAGGCAAGCCCCAGGGCCCTGTGTAAGTGTGTGGAACCACAAGGCGCAGAATAACTCAACACAAGCAGAATGTCTTTCAGGGGTTTTACTCACTGTTGATGGCAGGGTGAGTAACCCGGGCGTAGCTGGGATGAACCAGGCTGGAACCAGGCGTCCTTCAGGCTGACTTATGAGGGTGGCTACTGACTCGCCTTCCTTAGCCCTCTGTTGTTTGTGGTAACCCCGACTTGCAGTCCCTATGGGGGTCACCCAGGGAAGTTGCTGCTCCCCTCGTTTCGGCCCGTTTGCTTGTAGCCTGGACCAGGTCACTCCGGCTGCTTGCCTCCTGTGAACTATGGGCCCTCACTTTGCTACGTGGCTGCGGACTCTGTGGTGTTGTCTTGGGGGTTTAAAGTGCCCCCTCAAGCAGGTTTGGCAGAAGAAAGCTGGATCTATCTCTGCACTGGGACCTGTTACCCCTGCGGGCCTGGTACCTCCCTAGCAGTCCTCTTACTCTCCACTCCGTTGCTCTCTCTGTAGCCTTGTGTGGATTTCGGACGGCACCACTAGGTGACCGTTCTCCCCCGTCAGTAGTCACTGCGCGGACGCTGTTAGACTGCAACAGCTCCAGGGTCTGCTTCTGCTCTCCCTGAGCTGCACACTAAACCGGCTCACTCGTGGGACCTGCACTGCTGCTCCTGTCTGAGCTCCACTTCCATGCTCCTCACTCCTCCACACTCTGCTTCAGACTCCTCCTTCCTCTTTTCCCCTTGTGCCTGCCTACGCCACCTAGCAACCAGGCTCTCTACCACACCCCTTGAGTGGAGATGGAGGCTTCGCCCCCTCCTGGGATCCCCAGGGGTCCTCCCAAAGGTACATGTGTGAGACCTGATCACTATGCGCCTGTGTAGTCACACCTCGGTCAGCCTTCTGGATTACCTGTTTGTACTGTCCCCAGCATGGGTGCAGTACTCAGTGGTGCCTGACCAGGTCAGGGGCGCCACACCTGCAAAAATCCCAAGGGTCAGATCTCACGGGCCACAGCTCCCACAGCAAACACACCGGGAGTGGACTTTTCCCGTATCATGCGGACAAGTCAACACACGAAACACCAAACTAGAGTGCAGGAGGAAGGGCCCCTGTTCTGCTCACCGGTGTGCGGGACCTGAGCACACCCCTCCGGAGGCTACCGGTATCCGGCACTTGGTTTACTACTTGGACTTTGTGAGACTTACTCAAAAACTGTGAGTCCACCGGTATCATCCAGTCCAGCCTACAGACTGTGCCCCAGCATCCCACTCCACCTACACCTGGGCCCCGGAACTACACCTCCCCTACCCGTGGAGGGGATACCATCTTGCTGCCCCGCTCCATCAGCCCTGGGCACCCCATACCAAAGGCAGCGGCGGTGTTACCAAGAATCACCACAACCCACGGGCGGCTTCACTGACAAACTCTCCCCTGTAAATAACCCCTTTATACAGTCGTGGGCGCGAGCCCCAGATCTGGCTGCCACTCGAGCCACAGCCACGATCCTGGATCCGAGCGCCTCGAGTAGCCCCCCTGCCGTGGTCTGTGCCCCCGCCCGGGACAAATCACTACTATCCCCATCATCATCCCCCCATTTATTGACAACGCCGAGGTCACGGAACCGGGCCTAGCCGCTGTGACATCCCAACCCCCTACACCGACCCGGTGACGAATAAACCCCCAGACCCCGTGGGCACGTCACTACCTTCCGAGAACACCTGAACAGACTTGGGCCGGTACCCGGACGATTGCGGGCCCATGGCCTAAAGATAAAGCCAAAAAAGTGTCTTCTTTTTAAGAAAGAGATTGAATACCTGGGCCATAAGGTGTCCCAGAACAGAGTTCTGCCTTCCCAAGACGAAGTGGCTGCAATTTAGAAATGACCAGCACTGAATACCCTGCATGAGTCGATAGCTTTCCATGGATTAGCTGAGTACTATTGGCGGTTCATCAAGGACTATAAAATGGCTGGCACTGTGAATGAACTACTGAGGGAGACGGCTGGGGTACTGAAGAATCAAAGCATGCCCTGTAAGTAGAAGCAGGAGGACTTCTTCCAGGCCCTAAAAGAATCCCTGACATCAGCTCCCAACCTGGCTTATGCAGACTTTGATAAACCGTTCCTGTTATACACTGATTGCCGTTTCTATAGACTCAGGGCAGGCCTATCGCAGGTGAAAGATGGGTGCAAAAGAGTTATCGCCTATAGGTCCCATTGGGATGCAGAGCAAAGCCCCCACAAATACAGCTCCTTCCAAATGGAAAACCTTGCTCTGGCGTGGGTCATGATGGTGAAATTTGCAGAATAATTGACAGGGGCCAAGATCCTTGTGTGGACTGACAACAATCCATTGACCCATCTGGACACTGTCACTTGGTTGTTTGCCTCGAAAAGTATAACTTCTTAATCTGCAAAGGGACCTCGATGAACACCTAGAAAAAGAGTAAACTCTGGACTTCCACAATTCACTCCCCCAGCAGTAACAGCAGTCAAGTGGGGAGGCCCACTTTCTACTTAAGACGTTAGGAAGAACTAACGAAAAAAGGGGCAGGTACAAGATGAATATGCTGGGTTACAGCAGATGAGAGGCTGGGTTACCCAACAAGGAAGAAAGGACTGATCTAGATGCCGAGATAAGTCCGTTCTGTACCGATGGCCCTAATGCAATGTTTGGACCTGGGTCCCCCCAACCATACACCGACACTCAGGGTATGGGAAAATGATGCTGACACTCGGAGTACGAGATAGTGTGGTTGACACTTGGTTCTTTCCCTCAGCACCCTTGTTTCCCATAATCTGAAATCCCTCTTTCTATCAGCAGCCAGTTTTCCTATGTTGTGATATCCATCTTGTCCTCAGAACCACCTTCCCCATGCTCTGCTATACATCTTTCCCTCAGCACACAGCTTTCCCATGATATCAGAGAAAGGGAAAGCTGGATGCTGAGGGAAAGTTGTATAGCAGAGCATGGGAAAGCTGGGTGCTGAGGGAAAGAGCCTTGTTGTGAATATATTGAATTAGATTCCAGTTTGGGACTCCCTCTTGTGGTCAATGCTGGCAATGCAGCTGACTTTCTGAATGGGAACTGGACAGCTCAGTAGGATTTGCAATCAGGCCATTTGGTTTGGGCCTATATAACTATGTAGCTTCCTTTTCTTTTCTTTTTTTTCCTTCTTCAGAGTACCCTAGAATCTTTGGTATGGCCGGTGCTACTGTTGTGATCCAGTGACCGAGGAGGATCAGAAAAAAAGCAATAACTCGGAAACCCAGAAAATACCCAGAGTGGCTGGAACCTTAACGGACTGCAGACTTAATACTGACACACAACTAGAAGTAGCCGTGGGACGAGCCTACGATGACCTAGTCGTCTCGACACAGCCGGAGAACTAAATACTCTAACAGAGAGAACTGTAGAAAAGCTAATCTGCCTCGGAGTAGTCCCCAAAGATTTAGATAGCCCCCCATATGTAAAGATTACGATGATATAGGAAAACACAATACGTAGCTAGAGATTAGAGTCAGCAAAGATGAGGCCCAAAACTATCTGCATGGGAAAGAATAGGAAAAAGCACTGACTGCAGCCGTAAAAACCCTAATAAATACCAGACACCTAACATGGAAAAATTCTGAGCCTGAACAGGCTGTCCCTCGCTATATTAGTACTCTGGTGTTACTGGGATTAAGGAAAAACATTGATATAGAGAGGGGACTGAATATTGTACCAAGCATGACAAAACACAATTCATAACAGAACATGGAGCAAGGTACACAGATACTCCCAGGAGGGACTAATCCAATTCCACCAGGAACTTCACACAGGCAAAATCACAAGAAAGTGAAAAACCATAAGCAAAGATACAAGACCAACTTATCTGAGAGGAGTACTGGTAGACACATAGAACAGGGCTGGTTTCAGGAAGTCCTTAGAATACAGGAAATACAATTGAGCACCAGCAAGGAACAATAGGAAGCTACATAGTTATATAGGCCCAAACCAAATGGCCTGATTGCAAATCCTACTCAGTTGTCCAGTTCCCACACAGCATGTCAGCTGCATTACCAGCACTGACCACAAGAGGGAGCCCCAAACTGGAATCTAATTCAGTATATTCACAATAGAGCCTCTTTCACTCAGCACAAAACTTCCCCATGTATCTTTGTCCCCCTTTGTATATAGCTCTCCAAACACTATAATGACCCCCACATAGCATTCGATATAGTATAATGGGTCCCACATAACCCTTCATATATTAAAATACACCCCCATAGGCCTCCATGTATAATGTACCTGCCATAGTCCTCCATCTATTATAATTCACCCCATAGTCCTCCAGCTATTATACTGCACCCCATAGTCCTCCATATATTATAATGCACCCCCATAGTCCTCTATGTATTATAATGCATCCCATAGTCCTCCATATATTATACTTCACCTTTAGTCCTCCATGTATTATAATTCCCCTCATAGTCCTCCATATATTGTACTGCACCCATAGTCCTCCATGTATTATAATTTACCCCACAGTTCTCCAAATATTACAATGCATCCCCCATAGTCCTGCATATATTATAATGCAGCCCTCATAGTCCTCCATATATTATAATGCAACCCCCATAGTCTTTCATATATTATAATGCAGCCCCCATAGTCCTCCATATTTTATAATGCACCCCATAGTCTTTCATATCGTATTATGCAACCCCCATACCGTTTAATGCACGCCGATAGTCCTCCATATATTATAATGCAGCCCCATAGTCTTGAATGTATTATAATGCAGCCCAATAGTCCTCCATATTTTTTAATGAAGCCCCATAATCCTCCATGTTTTATAATACAGCCCCATAGTCCTCCATGTTTTATAATGCATCCCCATAGTCCTCCATATTATATTATGCAGCCCCCATACCATTTAATGCACACCCATAGGCCTCCATATATTATATTGCGGCCCCATAGTCCTGAATGTATTATAATGCAGCCCCATAGTCCTCCATGTTTTTTAATGAAGCCCCATAATCCTCCATGTTTTATAATGCAGCCCCATAGTCCTCCATGTTTTATAATGCAGCCCCATAGTCCTCCATATTATATTATGCAGCCCCCATACCATTTAATGCACACCCATAGGCCTCCATATATTATATTGCGGCCCCATAGTCCTGAATGTATTATAATGCAGCCCCATAGTCCTCCATGTTTTTTAATGAAGCCCCATAATCCTCCATGTTTTATAATGCAGCCCCATAGTCCTCCATGTTTTATAATGCAGCCCCATAGTCCTCCATATTATATTATGCAGCCCCCATACCATTTAATGCACACCCATAGGCCTCCATACATTATATTGCAGCCCCATAGTCCTGAATGTATTATAATGCAGCCCCCATAGTCCTATATGTATTAAAATGGAGACTCATAGTCCTTCATATTATATTATGCAGCCCCATACCATTCAATGAACCCCATAGGCCTCCATGTATTATAATACACCCCCATATTCCATGTATAAGGTGTCCTTCATATGGTATTATGCAGCCCCCATGCCGTTTAATACACCCCATTAGGTCTCTGGCCACTGTGTACTCACGGGCCCACTTGCGGCCACGTGGTCTGCCACTGAACAGCTCCTCTCTCACAGACAAGAGCCGACTGATTCTCTGCAGGGTAGGTGCTTGGCCCCTAACTCTGCCAGGCCCGGTCGCAGTCACGATTTCTGCGACAGCATTCGTTATGCCTCTATCTGCACCAGTGGGATGGGTTGGAAGTTGAAGGTGCCATTCTATACTACAAGTGACAACAGCTTGCTGACCTGGAGGCCAGGCAGCAAGTAGTAATCTCCGGAAGCATGGCACGCGAATTTTCCAAAGAAACTCATGAGTTTGGAGCCCCCTCTGGCAACCAATCAATAACCTTAACAATTCTACCAGTGAATATGTAATCCTGTTTCAGAGCCGCTAAACTAACCGACTGGCTGCTTTGAACATGAAATCCATGCCACTAAAGGCCCCGTTACACGCAACGACATTGCTAACGAGATATCGCTGGGGTCACGGAATTTGTGACGCACATCCGGCGTCGTTAGCCATGTCGTTGCGTGTGACACCTACGAGCGACCGCTAACGATCCGAAAAACGGCAAAAATCGTTGATTGTTGACACGTCGTTCCTTTTCCAAATATGGTTGCTCATTTTGGACGCAGGTTGTTCGTCGTTCCTGAGGCAGCACAGATTGCTACGTGTGACACCCCGAGAACGACGAACAACAGCGTTCCTGCGTCCTGCGGCAACGAGGTGGGAGTGACGTTAATGCGGCTGCTCTCCGCCCCTCCGCTTCTATTGGCGGCCCGCTGTGTAATGTCGCTGTGGCGGCGCACGAACCGCCCCCTTAAAAAAGAGTTTGTTTGCTGGCCACAGCGACGTCGCTAGGAAGGTATGTGCGTGTGACGCATACTAGCGATATTGTTCACCACAGGCAACGATTTGCCCGTGACGCACGCATGACGGTGGCGGATGTGATTGTGAAGCCCCACAGGTGTTGTGTCGGTGCATTACCTTCAGGGACTCCACTCAGCTGGATCTTGTCACCGGTAGGAGATCTTCTATTTGTCGTGACGCCACTCTCAGTATTGCGGTCAGTGGGGACCGCCACTGCAGGTTGAGGGACGCCTGGGGCTGATGGTAAGTGCAGTTAGTTGGAATAGCCTCCTGAGAGTGAGGCAAGCCCCAGGGCCCTGTGTAGGTGCGTAGTACCACAAGGCGCAGAATAACTCCACACACGCAGAATGTCTTTCAGGGGTTTTACTCACTTCAGATGGCAGGGTGAGTAACCCGGGCGTAGCTGGGATGAACCAGGCGGGAACCAGGTATCCTTCAGGCTGACTTCTGATGGTGACTACCAACTCGCCTTCCTTAGCCCTTGGTGGTTTGGGGTAACCCCGACTTTTAGTCCCTATGGGGGTCACCCAGGGAAGTTGCTGAAGCCTCTCTCCCCTTCGTTTGCCGTTTGCTTGTTGCCTGGGCCAGATCACTCCAGCTGCTTGCCTCCTGTGAACTGTGGGCCCTAACTGTGGCTACGTGGCTGCGGCTTTTGGTTGTTGTGGTGTGGGCTTTGAGGGCCCCACACCGGCAGGTTTAGCAGGGAAAGGTGGATCTATCCCCGCTCCGGGATCTGCCGCCCGTTTGGGCCTGGTTCTCCCTAGCAGTCTCCTTACTTCCCACTCTGTGCTCTCTCTCTAGCTGGAGATGGGTTTCGGGTAGCCCTCCTAGGTGACCGTTCTCCCCCGTCGGTAGCCACTGCGCGGACGCTGTCAGACTACAGCAGCCCAGGGGAAGGGGTCAGCTCCTCTCGGAGCTCCCTGGACTCTGCTCTGAACCGGCTCACATCTGGGACCTTCACTGCTGCTCCTGTCAGAGCTTCACTTTCCTGCTCCTCACTCCTCCACACTCTGCTGCAGACTGTTTACTCCTCCTTCTCTTTTCCCTTTTGTGCCTGCCTACGCCACCTAGCAACCAGACTCTCTTACCACACCCCTTGAGAGGAGATGGAGGCTTTTGGCCCCCTCCACTATTCCAGTGGAGGTGAAGGCTTTTCCCCCTCCTGGGATCCCCAGGGGTCCTCTCAAAGGTACATGTGTGAGACCTGATCACTATGCGCCTGTGTAGTCACACCTCGGTCAGCCTTCTGGATTACCTGTATTGTACTGTCCCCAGCATGGGTGCAGTACTCAGTGGTGCCTGACCAGGTCAGGGGCGCCACATGATCGCTAGCGGCATCGCTAGCGATGTCGCAGCGTGTAAAGCGGCCTTAAGAGCAGTGGTTGATTTGGGGAACGTTAGTCTAGCAAGGTTTGTTATTTTTTAACAAACTGCTGTTTTGACTGAATATTATCTGAAAGGTGAGAACCCCTTTAAGTTTTCAAGGTTCTTCATACAGACCCAGTATTGAGATTTATATTTTATGTCTGGGAACATAACTCTATTGACCAACTTACCTACTATCATAAATCAAAAAAAGAACTGGATAGAATATTCCATATCAGTATAAGACCTAGGCCCGTTTCACACGTCAGTGAAAAACAGTGACGTTTTTCACTGGCGTGTAAAACACGCACATGTCCCTGCGTGTGCCGTGAATCACGGCACACGTGGGTTGTCTAGGTGCAATCCGGGCTCCGTTATCCGTGGCCCGTGATTGCACTTAGAAATCAACTCACCTGTGCCCGCTCCCGCTGTCCATGGTGCTGATCGCTCCCGCGACGCAGCATCCGGCCGGCGCTGAACCCTGCAGCAGCTGCTTCCGGGTCGGCTGTGTCGCGCATAATGAATATGCGCGACAGTAATCAGCTGGCTTAGAAGCGGCAGGGAGAACGGGCTGCAGAGGTTTATTATTTTAAATGCACGTTTTTTTCTGGCACGTGTTTCACGGACCACACCACTGCGTGGTCCGTGGAACATCAGTGATGCCAGCAAAAAATGGACATGTCTCCGTGCAGCAATCACGCACACGCGGGTACGCTGCACGGAGACACGTGCAGTGAAAAATCACTGACGTGTGAGCAGACCCATTCATTATAATGGGTCTGCGTATGTCAGTGATTCTGGTACGTTGAAAAAAAAGCACAAACGTACCAGAATCACTGACGTGTGAAAGGGGCCCTAGAGAGAGGGAAAATATGGAGTAAAGGAATCACCTATAAATAACTCAATACAATTTTATCAAAATATAATTAAAAATCCTATTTAAAATTATGAGAAGTGAGCAAGGAGAAATACAGGCAGGGGAAGGGAAACTATTATCATGGCAATAGCATGATTGAGATCTAATACGTTTCAAGTAGATGGAAAATCATGAAAAAATTATGTAACAGTACAGTGATTTATAATGGACGCATAATTAAAATAAGTACAATTGGAATATTATGAACTCCCGCTCTCATTAGAATATAAACCAAATCCAATATTGTGAAAATAAAAATATGTATCAAGCTGGAAGAGTCAGTAAATCTGCAAGGATGAAGAGACTTCTAAGCATCTAAAGGAATTTAGAAGCACCTGACTAAATTATTTATACTTCACAGAAATGATGGATGAGTGCAAATTGATTAAAATTCTGTCATGAGACTTTTGAAAAAATAACAGACTTACAATAGTACAGTGTACAACTAAGCAGCACAAAAGGGTAGAATCACATGTTTCAAGGCTGTAGTTCCAAATATCGCTCAACAAGGTTAAGTATTAAAAGTATTGGATGTCAAGCAATGTAATCGTTGCTTGAACCAATATAATAGGGTATACTTGAATGTATGAAATTAAAAGTAGGAGATTAGAAATGAGATATCTAGATATCCAGCACTGGACTGCTTTAAAAAAGCAGCAGTGTTTAATGTATTGTTCGCTGAAAAAATTCACAGGTAGTTGCATATTAAAGAAGCTCACCCACAAATTATGTCCTCTACACCAGTATAAATGGGTGTGTAATAGGGTATAAGTGTGGTAATATACTCACCAATCACCATTTTCTCCAGTTTCTAGCACTTACCACTCTTATCACTCACACTGGGGTTTATGTGTGAGCCAGAAGTCACTTTTACAGTAGAAGCCTATGGACTGTCAAAATGTCAAGAGGAGATGGACCATCCAGCTTGTTATCAGGGAAGAATTCAAAAGCCTATTAGTTCCTATAGCAACGTCAGTTTACATATCTAAAAAGGGACTAACATTGCTAAGCTTTATATAGAGGCTTTAGAACTACACATGTGTTACGGTTGCTGCGAGCACTGGAGACTATGTCCAGATTTCTTGCTACTGCACATGTGCAAGCGCTGGAGACTAAGTCCAGATTTCTTGCTACTGCACATGTGCGAGCGCCGGAGACTAAGTCCTATCTTGGAGCCATTGCACATGTGCGGGTGACATCATCGCTGACACGAGGTCACATGTCTCTGACACCTTCTATGCCGATTGGTCGCTGGTCATGTGCTTGTGACGCCTTGCTCGGTGATAGGCCAGCGTGACGTCACTCCTGTCGTTCTGGCAGCGGATTGGCTCTGGTGTCCTCCATCTTGGATGAGGCACAGAGTCTATATAAGACCCTGACACACGCCGCATGGCGCTCAGTCCTCTTGGTTCATGCTTAAGAGTAGACGCTCTGTGCGCGTTCCTCTAGGCATTCCTCTGGTAGCGTTCTTATACCTTACAGCTTCGGCTGCTGTCCGTATCCTTACCTCTTAGGGGAGCGGACATAGGCAGGTGCCTGAGGCACATGGTCTGGCTGGGCCTTGTGATTCGACTCGTAGGTGGACGTTGCCGCTAGGGTAACGTTCCTTATACTGCGTCTGGCAGTTGTTCGTATCCTCGCACACTAGGGGAGCGAACAGAGGTAGGAGCTTTGTGCGGCTTACGCTGCTGTTCGTCTCTTTTGCACCACTAGAAGAGCGGACCTAGGCAGGTGCCATATCTGGTGGTTTGTGTCCTCGCACACTAGTGGAGCGAACGCAGGTAGGAGCTTTGTGCGGCTTACGTTGCTGTCCGTCTCTTTTGCACCACTAGAAGAGCGGACATAGGCAGGTGCCATATCTAGTGGTTCGTGTCCTCGCACACTAGTGGAGCGAACGCAGGTAGGAGCTTTGTGCGGCTTACGCTGCTGTTCGTCTCTTTTGCACCACTAGAAGAGCGGACCTAGGCAGGTGCCATATCTAGTGGTTCGTGTCCTCGCACACTAGTGGAGCGAACGCAGGTAGGAGCTTTGTGCGGCTTACGCTGCTGTTCGTCTCTTTTGCACCACTAGAAGAGCGGACCTAGGTAGGTGCCATTTCGCACACATTGCCTTTGTCTCTGTGATTATTAACAGAGATCATTCCACACACCCTCCAAGTAAGGGAGGAATTGCTTTACTTACTTATTATATCCTTCTGTGAGTTAACAGAGGTATTGCACTCTGCCATAGTCTGCAGCAAAGTCTTTGCACGGTGGACCCTGACTGTCTGATACTCCTTTAGGTTATTATCAGACAGCCCCCCGTAACAACATGCTCCCATCCAGACAATGTCTATTTCAGTTGAGGCCTTGCATATTTCAGCAAAACAATGCTAAAACCACATATTGCATCCATCACAACAGTATGGCTTCACAGAAGAAGAGTGTGCTTGATGAACAGACCGCCTGCAGCCCAGACCTTTCACCAATAGAAATCATATGGTAGATATGGTGCTGTCCCAACTTTTTGAAGATGTTTTGCTACCATTAATTTGTAAATTAGATATTTTTTTTTAAATAAAAGAAAATAAATCTGTTAGAGCTCTTGATCTGTGTTCTGTGTTCTGATGTGAATAAAATATGGCTGTACGAGATTTCCATTCATTGCTTCGTTTCCTTACATTTTACACAGCGCCCCACCTTGTTTGGAATTGGGATTCAATCAGTTGGCGTGCATTCTAATCAGAACTACGTAAGATGAGTTGTGTATTTTATCATCAGTTATATTTACGGTATTTATTGTCATAATTACATAACATGATGTTTCTCTTTGTTAAATGGATAAAGGAAAATAATCGAAGCAGCAGGTGTTTTCTTTTAATCTCTCTGCATATGTCATAAGTAGATAAACTTACATACATGGCACTGACAAGTGATTTGCCCTTATAAAGAGGAGATTTCTGTCATGCAGTGTTCGGTTCCAGGCTCATTAGGTGCCACAGCGGCGTCAGGCTCTGTTCACACTGCAGAGCCTGACAGGACACTTGATGTCTCCCAGTTGTTCAATCAGTGCTGGGCATTGGCTATTTCATGTACATTGTTCCTCGGTCATGCAGGAGTTAATTCCTGCTGACCTGGGAAACTCTGTTAGGAGCTCCAGTTGCTAATTACCAATCACAGCAGTTTCTTTCCTATATAAAGTACTGGCTCCTGCTGCTCAGTTCCGATAATAGCTCCAGCTTGTGCAGTGATTCCAGTCTTATTGTGATGATCCTATTTTGGTGATCTGGGGTGTGTTTTACTGTGCAGTGTGGAAGTTTCCCAGTTGTCCGTATACTTCCTCCCTTTTATGTTATTTTCCCTTGTTCACTTATCATCGCTCCTTTGTTTTTGATTGCTGTGTTTGTACGAGTTTTGTTTTTTCCCCTGTCCATGTTTAGTTGTAGGGTTTTTGTCTATGGTCCCAGCTCACCCCTTGGGTGGGGGAAGGGAGTTACACCAGGGCTTGGACAGGAGTTAGGCTCATGCGGGTGACTCAGAGCTCCCTACCATCAAGCGTACCTCTGAGCTAAGGGACAGCACAGGGTCCCCACTCTGAGGATCAGCCTAGGTGTCCCTGTCCAGTCATCCCATCCCCATGACAATTTCTTCTACTTCAGTTTGCTTCTAAACCAGGTTGTCACCGCTAGTGTCAGTTAAAAATTAATATATGCACTGCAATAAAACAAAATATGCAATGCAGGAAGGAACTCTTCATTTCTGATGTATAACCCCGAAAAAGAAAAGACCCAGAGAGTCTCCCTATCAAAATGAATAATGTTTCCACTTGCATGCCCATGCCATAATGTTACCTTACATACCACTTATGATTCTAAGGCACAAATCTTATAAGACTACTACAAAAGGTTGGAAAAATGTGTAAAATGATAGCGTCTTTGTCTTTATCATAACTACTCATAATATACATATTATCTCTCCTTGATATTGTATTCATATGTGAAGAAATATTGATGAGTTTATAAAGCATCAAAAAAATAACTAAGTTGCAACTACATCGAATTCCCCATTTTTGGTAAGTATTTAAATTTACATAAGTACATTGCAAGATTTTTTTATGGCAAATTGAGGAATTAAAGACTCCTGTAGGAAAGTCATGAGAAAAAATACCACATTAACTTTCAACGGCAGTAAAATTGTTAAAATGATTTTCAACAGATCTCTGGCCAGTTACAGTCACTTTTTAAGAAATACAAATTATTGTTCGAAAGTAATGTAAGTTAAATATTAACTATTAATGTGTGCACATATGAGTATTGCTTGAAGTTGCCTCATATATTTTATTGGATCTATTACAAAATACAGCCTGAAGCATTGCTGTACTGGGCAATAGTTCTGAAGAATGGAACTGACGAACTCGATCAAGTCTTATTTAATATCAAGGCAGCAATGTAATGAATGTATGTAACACTGCTGCCCAGAAAATGGATTCTCTGCTACTTGATACGTTAGCGCAGATACAGAACACCATGGTATGCAATATATGATGGACTAGGACATATAATATGACGGCAGAATTCAATCTCAGCTAATAGCTCTCTAGTAGCAAAAGAAACAACCAACTCAGTGCAGCGTAATAACCACATATAAGACAGAAATAACAGAAACTAGGTGTACTCACTTGGGTTTTGTTGTGTAAAATGCCATCATAGCTTCCTCTACGTGCCTTGTTCTTAGGGTGTGGAAGAGACATGGCAATAGTGATCCAAGTGGGTAAAGAGCTTGCTTTACAATCACATGCCGAAGCAGAAACTGAATAGCTGATCCACTTGACTAACCATTACCATCCTATATACAAACCCACATAGGAGGGGCCACGTTCTGCTCCGATGGTCAGAGCCTTCAGCCTCTCAGACGTGTGATGTAGCCCTCTAATATCTTTTGCCTGATTTTATATTTATTTTTTACTTTTTGATTTTACCTTGTACGCTTTAATTTTCTTAATTCCATGTTTCTCAGAGAATATATCAGGATACTAGGCAGCAACAAGAATGTGTTCAACCATTACCTGTCCTACTGTTCACTAGGATTCATTTGTCAGTCAGGATTTCAGTTCATATAGGTTGATGCATTAGACAACCAAAACATCTCTGTATGTCAGGGGTGGGCAATTCATTTTTCTAAAAAGGTACAATAAATTCTGTGACTGTTGAGGAAGGCCGAACCAAGCAGACAAATTTAATTCTGCTCATTATTAAAGTCTGTTGACTCAATGCTACTGTTAATACATGTTACAATATTCAGTAGTAGCAACTTAAAACCATATAATTTACAGCTTTTTATAAAAATTAGAAATAATACTGCTCCTATTATGCAGCCCTTGTACCATTCTTAGCAGCTTCCAACACATTATGATATCCCCACAAAGACCCTCACGCAGTATAATGTCCACACAAAACCCCCAACAGACACAGTATTATGAGTATTATGTCCCCACTAAGCACCTCTTGCAGTATACTGTCCCCACAAAGCCCCCCATACAGTATGATCTCCCCACAAATGCTGAATACACAATATTGTGTCCCAACACAGTCCCCATCCAGAATGATGTCCTCACACTGTATCCGTGGAAAATTATGTTCACACACACAGTCCCCATGGAGAATAATGTCCTCACACAGTCCTCACGGAGAATGACGTCCTCGGTTCCACATTTCAAATCTTCATCAGAACCAGGGGCGTAACGATCGCGGTCGCAGAGGTCGCCATTGCGACCAGGCCCCAGGGTGCAGGGGGCCCGCTGGCCCCAGCCCCTGATCCAGATAGATGTGTGTTGGAGCCTGCGCATGACACTGACACATGCTGGTCAGTGTCGGCATGCCAGCGTCATAGGAGGACGCCGGGGGAGCGCAGGGTAGGTGAGTACCATGGCCACAAGTCGCACAGGGCCCCTTCTGGCAGACAGCAGATGGGGCACCGGAGGAAGCAGCAGTTCACTGTCATTTGCTGCTCCTGCAGTGCACATGCTCCGGCACAGGGCACCCTCCCCTCCTCTGTGTCCTGTCTGCTAACGTCTTCATCACAGAGACGGGGAGGGGCGCCTGCACTGCTGCGGCCGGAGAAGCTGCTTCTAAAGACCCTCTGAACTCCAGGAGGCCAAGAAGGAGGTGAGTATAAGGTGAATCATGTGTTATGTGCTGTCTGTATGTGTTATGTATAAGATATGTTTGCACTGTATAATGTGCAATATGTAGCTGTTTGTCTGTGTATACTGTCTGTCTGTGTATACTGTCTGTTTGTCTGTGTATACTATCTGTCTGTGTTTACAGTCTGTCCATCCTATCTATCTGTCTATCCTATTTATCCATCCTGTCTGACTGTCTGTTTAGCCTATCTATCCATCATATCTGTCTGTCTGTACATCTATCTATACATCCATCCTATCTATCTATACAAAAATTCCATATGCCTCATTATGAAAGTGAACACATAGTACACAGAGAACACATAGTTTATTTATTTTTTTCTACTGTGTGCGGCGCAGTGGGGGGCTGTATACCAGGATGAATGAGCTAGTCACATATCTGATTGCATACACTCACACATCAGATCACACACACATATCAGATTGCACACACTTACACATCAAATCACACACACCACATATCGCTCATACAGTCGTGCCAGCACACACTCACCACATCCAGTGATACTGTCGCGGCCAGGTGGACGGGCAGACCCAGGAGGTGGATCCACTGGGCCGAACTCCTAGATGGTAGTAAAGAGTCCGGTAGCTGGAACACTATAAACAGCAGAACAGTCCGTGCACACGAGTATAGCGGAGAAGTCCCTGGGGCCACGGAGTCACGGGTGGTAGTCCGGGTGACGCAGCTCAGGTTCGGAAGCCGAGATGATGTCAGGCGGGGTCCGGAACCTTTGGAGCGAGATGACGGGTCACCGCAGGGATCCGAGATGGTGCGGACTGTCAGGATGGCAGATGGACAGCGTTCGGGGTTCAGGATACGGCAGGACTGGATGGCGAGGCAGGCACGGCTCTACAAGAGAGATACGTGAGTATATGCACAGAGACACCAGGAGACCTGACTCCTAGCTTAGGAAACACGAAGATCAGGCCCCGCCCCCTTGGACAATAACCCCCTTTATACCCTGTACCTGTTTAGCCTCATTTCCTGTTAATGGACGCTGGCCCTTTAAGAAAGGGTCAGTGACCGCGCGCGCGCCCTAATGCGCATGCGCGCCGCCCGGGTGCCAGAAGCCAGGGAAGGAAGCTGAGAGGAGGACGCAAGGGAGCCGGCCAGGGCCTGGGAAGCCGTCGGGCGCCGGGATCGGAGACCAGGGGACCTGGGAAGGACGGGCACCGGAGGCTGGAGAGCGGGGAGCGTGGCAGGTGAGCCGGGGAGCGGGGGTGAGGACCCGGGGAGCGGAACCGAGGACCCGGGGAGCGTGACAGTACCCCCCCCCCCACGCCCCCCTCCCCGCAACCGGGACATGAAGGCACGGATCAGAGGAGTGCCCACGTTCTCCCTGGGCTCCCAGGACCTATCCTCAGGACCATACCCTTCCCAGTCCACCAGGAAGAACTGTCGACCTCGTACGGTCTTCATGGCCACGATATCCCTTACCGCATAGATGTCGTCATCGGCAATAGGTGGAGGAGCCGGACTGGCAGCAGCGGAGAAGGGACCAAGGACAACCGGCTTGAGCAGGGAGACGTGGAATGAGTTGGGTATCCTCATCGTGGCCGGGAGCTGTAGCTTGTAGGAGACCTCATTGATCTTGTTGAGGACTTTAAACGGCCCAATGTAGCGAGGACCCAGCTTGTATGATGGTATCTTCAGGCGGACGTACTGGGAAGCAAGCCAGACGAGATCTCCAGGAGAGAAACACGGAGGGTCCAGACGTTTCTTGTCTGCGTGTCTTTTCATCCGCAGGGAAGCACGCCCAAGGGACGCTTTGACAGAGTCCCAAATGGTTGCAAAGTCACGGGCTACTGTATCTGCAGCAGGGACATCCGAAGAAGGGGATACAGGCAATGGGATGGAAGGCTGAAGTCCGTAAACGACATGGAAGGGAGAGCTGGAGGACGACTCACTGATGTGGTGGTTGTGGGAGAATTCAGCCCAAGGAAGAAGAGCGGACCAGTCGTCGTGATGGGCGTTAACATAGTGACGTAAGAAAGAGGTCAAGATTTGATTGACCCTCTCTACCTGGCCATTAGACTGAGGATGGTATGCAGATGAAAAGTCCAGAGTCACTCCCAGATGTTTACAGAGAGCCCTCCAGAAGCGGGAGGTGAACTGAGTTCCTCTGTCGGATACGATGTGTAATGGAAAGCCATGCAAGCGGAAGATGTGTTGTATATAGGCATCCGCGAGTTCCTGAGCAGAGGGCAGTCCAGCCATAGGGACGAAATGGGCCATTTTAGAGAACCGGTCCACCACGACCCATATGACTGTGTGTCCGGAGGACAATGGCAAGTCCGTAATAAAGTCCATTGCTATGTGTTGCCACGGAACTGAGGGTATCGGCAGAGGCAGAAGACGGCCATATGGGAGGTGTTTGGGCGTCTTGTTCCTGGCACAAGAGGAACAGGCGGATACAAAAGCAGCGACGTCCGTGCGAAGGGATGGCCACCAATAATGACGTACAATCGCACCCCATGTCTTTTTCTGACCAGCATGACCGGCTGTTTTCGAGGCATGACCCCAGTGTAACACTTTTTCCCTGTCTACCTCGGAGACATAGGTCTTCCCGGGCGGTATCTGGGCCAGGGTGACAGGGGCCACCGGAATGATTTTACTAGGACAAATGATGGGTTGGGTAGTCTCTTCCTCCTGCTCCATGGGCATGAAAGACCTGGACAAGGCATCAGCGCGTACATTCTTGTCCGCGGGTCGGAAGTGAAGCTGGAAATCAAACCTGGCAAAGAATAGGGACCACCTGGCTTGCCGTGGGTTCAGACGCTGAGCGGACCGTAGGTATTCCAAGTTCTTGTGGTCCGTGTAAATAATCACGGGGTACACTGCACCTTCCAGGAGGTAGCGCCATTCCTCCAAAGCCAGTTTGACTGCCAAGAGCTCTCGGTCACCGATGGTGTAGTTGCGTTCAGGCGCTGAGAAGCCCTTGGAGAAGAATCCGCAAGTCACCATCTTCCCGGAGGAGGACTTTTGCATGAGCACTGCTCCGGCTCCTGAGGAGGAGGCATCCACCTCCAAGGTGAACTGGCGGTTTAACTCCGGACGGTGGAGTACAGGAGAGGAAGCAAAAGCCCGCTTCAGAGAGCCAAACGCGGCGTCAGCCGCAGGTGACCAGTCCTTTGGATTAGCCTCCTTCTTAGTCAAAGCGGAGAGAGGAGCAGTCAAGGCAGAGAAGTGAGGGATAAACTGGCGGTAGTAGTTGGCGAATCCCAGGAAGCGTTGGATTGCCTTCAGTCCAGAAGGAGGAGGCCAGTTGAGAATGGCGGAGACCTTCTTGGGATCCATCTGCAGTCCAGTATCAGAGATGATGTACCCCAGAAAGGGGAGAGAAGACTGCTCAAAGACACACTTCTCATACTTTGCGTACAGACGATTCTCTCTCAGTCTTTGTAGAACCAGCTGTACGTTTTCTCTGTGGGTTTGGAGGTCCGGAGAGAAGACAAGGATGTCATCTAGATACACTACCACACAGATGTAGAGAAGGTCCCGGAACACGTCGTTCACCAGTTCTTGAAAGACGGCAGGAGCGTTACACAGGCCGAAGGGCATCACGCAGTATTCATAATGTCCATCGCGCGTATTGAACGCGGTTTTCCATTCGTCACCAGAGCGGATGCGTACCAGATTGTAAGCACCCCGAAGATCCAGCTTGGTGAACACACGAGCTCCTCTAAGCCGGTCAAACAATTCGGGAATGAGCGGCAGAGGGTACTTGTTTTTTACGGTGATTTGATTCAGACCCCGGTAGTCTATGCATGGGCGTAAGTCGCCCTCTTTCTTCTTGACAAAGAAGAAACCTGCTCCAGCAGGAGAGGAGGATCTCCGAATGAACCCCCTTGCCAGGCTCTCTGAGATGTAAGCAGACATGGCCCTTGTTTCGGCTGGAGATAAAGGATATATGCGTCCTCGTGGTGGTGTTGTTCCTGGGAGCAGGTCGATGGCACAATCGTATGGACGATGTGGCGGCAGTACCTCGGATTCCTTTTTATCAAAGACATCTGCAAAGGACCAATAGGCCGAGGGCAGCCCCGGTAGGTTCTCTGGAACCGGAGGTCGTCGGATGGGTTGTATGGACTTTAGGCACCTCTCATGACACGAAGAGCCCCATCGGGTGATTTCGCCAGTGCCCCAGCTAACTGATGGTTCGTGTGTCCGCAACCATGGAAGTCCCAGCAGGATCTGGTGGGACATGTGTGGGAGAACGTAGAAAGCGATGTTCTCGGTGTGAAGGGCACCGATACGCAGTTCGACCGGCCTGGTGATCCAGGAGATGGTGTCAGAGAGGGGTCTCCCATCCACCGAGGCAATCACTAGGGGCTTGTCAAGTGGAATAACAGGCACCCGGTACTTGTCCACCGTGGCCTGCTGGATGAAATTGCCTGCTGCCCCGGAATCGAGGTAGGCATCAGCCGTGAACCGCGTCTCTCCCGTTGTCACTTGCACTGTCCATGTAACCGGGTCAGAGAGAGTCCCAGCACCTAGGGTGGCCTCTCCTACCAACCCTAGGCTTTGGAGTTTCCCGGCCTCTCTGGACAGGAGCGTAGCAGGTGTGTGTCCTCACCGCAGTAAAAGCAGAGACCCTTGGCGAGCCGCTCTGCTCGACGTTGTTCAGACTGACGCACTCTGTCGATCTGCATGGGCTCGTGGACGGGAGCCCCAACTGTCGATGACTGAAGTACGGAGGGTTTCTGCGGAGGAGAGGAATGCCGTACTGGACGTCTCTCACGGGACACTTCCTTGGATCGCTCCTGAAAGCGAATGTCCACTCGAGTCGCTAGGGCAATCAGGGCATCCAGGGTGGTCGGTACGTCACGACCCGCAAGCTCGTCTTTAATTCGCCCTGAGAGTCCTTCCCAGAAGGCGGCGGTTAGGGCCTCGTTGTTCCACCCGAGTTCTGAGGCCAGGGTGCGAAACCGGATCGCGTATTGACCCACCGTCAGAGTCCCCTGACGTAACCGGAGAAGAGACGAAGCAGACGCGGAGGCGCGTCCGGGCTCATCAAAAGTACCACGGAATGCCTGCAGGAAGTCCTGGATGTTCGTGGTCACAGGATCCCCCTTCTCCCACAAGGGGTTCATCCACGCCAGTGCCTCACCCTCTAGATGGGACATGATGAAGGCGACCTTGGCTTGGTCGGAGGAAAACAAATGCGGCAGCTGCGTGAAATGGAGGGAGCATTGGTTTAAGAATCCCCTGCAGGTCTTGGGGTCTCCGGCGTACCGGGGTGGTGAAGCCAACCGAAGTCTGGTGGTATCTGAAGAAGTCGCCACAGGAGCTGGATCCGTGACTTGACTAGTGGAAGCCCGGGATGTTGAAGTCGTAACTGCCGTTTGTAGCGTGTTCAGGCGGGCGTCCACAGAAGACATGAATTGCAGCATGCGGGTCTGGACTTCACGCTGGCGTTGGAGTTCCTCCTGTACGGCTGCTAGTGCTGCAGCGGGATCCATAGCCCTGATCTTACTGTCGCGGCCAGGTGGACGGGCAGACCCAGGAGGTGGATCCACTGGGCCGAACTCCTAGATGGTAGTAAAGAGTCCGGTAGCTGGAACACTATAAACAGCAGAACAGTCCGTGCACACGAGTATAGCGGAGAAGTCCCTGGGGCCACGGAGTCACGGGTGGTAGTCCGGGTGACGCAGCTCAGGTTCGGAAGCCGAGATGATGTCAGGCGGGGTCCGGAACCTTTGGAGCGAGATGACGGGTCACCGCAGGGATCCGAGATGGTGCGGACTGTCAGGATGGCAGATGGACAGCGTTCGGGGTTCAGGATACGGCAGGACTGGATGGCGAGGCAGGCACGGCTCTACAAGAGAGATACGTGAGTATATGCACAGAGACACCAGGAGACCTGACTCCTAGCTTAGGAAACACGAAGATCAGGCCCCGCCCCCTTGGACAATAACCCCCTTTATACCCTGTACCTGTTTAGCCTCATTTCCTGTTAATGGACGCTGGCCCTTTAAGAAAGGGTCAGTGACCGCGCGCGCGCCCTAATGCGCATGCGCGCCGCCCGGGTGCCAGAAGCCAGGGAAGGAAGCTGAGAGGAGGACGCAAGGGAGCCGGCCAGGGCCTGGGAAGCCGTCGGGCGCCGGGATCGGAGACCAGGGGACCTGGGAAGGACGGGCACCGGAGGCTGGAGAGCGGGGAGCGTGGCAGGTGAGCCGGGGAGCGGGGGTGAGGACCCGGGGAGCGGAACCGAGGACCCGGGGAGCGTGACAGATACCACTTACTTCCGGCCAGCAGGTCCTAGAAGCTCCACTGCTCAGTGCATAGGGTCACATGATGCGTTCCATCCGCAGGTCCTGGAAGCTCCACTGCACATTGCACAGCGTCACAGGTCCTTAAGCCGCCCATAATCAATCAATATCGCTGGATGTGATGAGTGTGTGTGTGATCTGATGTCTGTGTTCTGCCACAGGTCCAGATGCGTTCCACTGCTCCCGGTCGGTGTCTGGTGAGTATGATCGCTGGGTCTTCTTTCTTCTCTCTTCTGGTGGTGTCTACTTTCTATAATGAAGTGTCCTGCATTGTTCTTTAACTTTTTTAGCTGCATGGACACTTCATTATTGAACTGTGACTAGGGCTTATTTTCGGGGGATGTCTTATATTTAGGCCTTGCTGAAAACTCCTGCTAGGTCTTATTTTTGGGGGAGGTCTTATTGTGAAGCCCCACAGGTGGTGTGTCGGTGCATTACCTTCAGGGACTCCACTCTGCTGGATCTTGTCTGGTCACAGGTAGGAAATCTTCTATTCTTGTCGTGACGCCACTCTCAGTATTGCGGTCAGTGGGGGACCGCCACTGCAGGTTAAGGGACGCCTGGGGCTGATGGTGAGTGCAGTTAGTTGGAATAGCCTCCTGAGAGTGAGGCAAGCCCCAGGGCCCTGTGTAGGTGCGTAGTACCACAAGGCGCAGAATGACTCAACACAGGCAGGATGTCTTTCAGGGTTTTTACTCACAGTTGATGGCAGGGTGAGTGACCCGGGCGTAGCTGGGATGAACCAAGTGGGAACCAGGTGTCCTTCAGGCTGACTTGTGAGGGTGACTACTAACTCGCCTTCCTTAGCCCTTGGTGGTTTGGGGTAACCCCGACTTTGAGTCCCTATGGGGGTCACCCAGGGAAGATGCTGCAGCCTCTCTCCCCTTCGTTTGCCGTTTGCTTGTCGCCTGGACCAGGCCACTCCAGCTGCTTGCCTCCTGTGACCTATGGGCCCTAACTGTGGCTACGTGGCTGCGGCTTTTGTGGTGTTGTGGCGTGGGCTTTGAGAGCCCCACACCGGCAGGTTTAGCAAAAGAAAGCTGGATCTATCTCCGCTTCGGGATCTGCCGCCCGTTTGGGCCTGGTACTCTCTAGCAGTCTCCTTACTTCCCACTCCGTGCCCTTTCTTTAGCTGAAGATGGATTTCGGGTAGCACTCCTAGTTGACCGTTCTCCCCCGTCAGTAGCCACTGCGCGGGCGCTGTTAGACAGCAACAGCCCCACAGGTCTGCTCCTCACTGAGCCCTATGGAGTTCTGCTCTAACTGACTCACTGCCCCTCCTCTCCTGTTCTTGCCTACGCCACCTAGCAACCAGACTCTCTTACCACACCCCTTGAGAGGAGATGGAGGCCATGCTCCTGCTTCACCCCCTCCTGGGATCCCCAGGGGTCCTCTCATAGGTACATGTGTGAGACCTGATCACTATGCGCCTGTGTTCCACACCCCGGTCAGCCTTCTGGATTACCTGTATTGTACTGTCCCCAGCATGGGTGCAGTACTCAGTGGTGCCTGACCAGGTCAGGGGCGCCACATTATTATCAGGGAAACACAGTAATACCACCACTTTGCCCCTTGCATGATAAAATGCCTCCTTTGTGCCCTTTAGATGGTGAAAAATATTAATAGTAGAAAATATTAATGCCCTGAGCAAGTGCCCTAGAAAAGTGTCCACATTTTGCTCCTAGGAAAGTAATAATAATGCCCCATGTGCTCCTTTGATGGTTACAATACCCTGAGTGCCCCTATAACAGTAATGGTTCTTCAGTATGATGAAACTACACCTCTCCTATAGACAGTATAATAGCCCCACAGCTCCCCCAAAAACAACAGTCCACCACAGTAGCCGACACACTGATTGTCCCGACAGTAGTCCCCACATTGTATAATGCTTCTACAGTAGTCCCCACACTGTATGAGAACCCCCAAACTAGTCCCCACAGTATATGACAGCCCCCCACATTAGCTCCCATCCTGTATAAGTGCCTCCTACACTTTATAAGTACCCCCTACACTGTATAAATGCCCATTACACTGTATAACTGGGAAGGGGGATCTGCATTCCTGGGGGGTAAACTTTCCCCAAACCATGTCTCCCTGAAAATAAGCCCTCCCCCAAAAATAAGATCTAGTGCTTTTTTTGGGGCAAAAAAAATATCAGACAGTGTCTTATTTTCGGGGAAACATGTTATGTAAGGCAGTAAGAGGAGCACGGTTTTTGTGCCACACAGCTGGTACAGTAATAAGGGCAAATATGGCAGCAGCTCAGTATTAAGGTATCAGGAGGATGAGCAGTTTGTGCAGGTTAGGAATAGATGTGGATGGGGTCAGAAATGTGAGGTCAAATGTATCTTTTTTGTAATCTCTGTAGATGAGTTGTTCCTGGAAGAAGTTGTCATGTCTGTCTGGACCAGATGGGAAAAGTGAGCAATTCCATCCGAAAGAACATCAGCTGTAAGTCACCATCTATAACTGTACTATAATCTCTTGTATGTCCTGCAGCACCAATATCTACCACTATATAGTCACCATAGAGTGGTAATATCAGTGTCATCTGCTGAGGTTCTACTATACCCACGATTAGGCTGCGCTACTGTAGTAATCATGGTTATCTGGTTAGGGACCCACTCTGATGTTTCACTCCCCTGAGCTGAATCCCTAGCTACCTGTATATTCTAATCATGAATCATGGTATCTGTTAAAGGGGCCCACTGGCATACCTCCCAACCGTCCCGGATTCTGCGGGACTTGCACGATTTATCAGGGCTGTCCCGCACTCCCGCGGCTCACAGCTGATGTCCCGGCTCCTCCCCTCAGTGGAGTGAATAAATTAAATTAAATTATCATCGGCTGGATTTTCGGGGGAGCCGGGACTCGAACTCGTGGAACTGTGAGTTCATTGTTTCAAAGGCAGCAGCTTTACCACTGAGCTACTGCCTGTATTGAAAGCAATAGGAAGATTTTGTTATCTTGACCTCTATACTGCAGGTGAGACACCAGAAGCCGGTTATTCAGCTGCAAAGATGGATGGAGGGATGAATGGAGGGATAGAGGGAGGGAGGGATGGATGGATGATAGAGGGATGAATGGAGGGATAGAGGGAGGCATGAATGGAGGGATAGAGGCAGGGATGGATGGATGATAGAGGGATGAATGGAGGGATGAATAGAAGGATAGAGGGAGGGATGGATGGATGATAGAGGGATGAATGGAGGGATGAATGGAGGGATAGAAGGAGGGATGAATGGAGGGATAGAGGGATGAAAGGAGGGATAGAGGGAGGGATGGATGAATGATAGAGGGATGGATGAATGGAGGGATGAATGGAGGGATAGAGGGAGGGATGGAGGGATAGAGGGAGGGATGGATGATAGAGGGATGAATGGAGGGATGAATGGAAGGATAGAGGGAGGGATGGATGGATGATAGAGGGATGAATGGAGGGATGAATGGAGGGATAGAAGGAGGGATGAATGGAGGGATAGAGGGATGAAAGGAGGGATAGAGGGATGGATGGATGGATGATAGAGGGATGAATGGAGGGATAGAGGGAGGGATGAATGGAGGGATAGAAGGAGGGATGAATGGAGGGATAAATGGAGGGATAGAGGGATGAATGGAGGGATGAATGGAGGGATAGAGGGAGGGATGGATGATAGAGGGATGAATGGAGAGATAGAGGGAGGGATGGATGGATGATAGAGGGATGGATGAATGGAGGGATGAATGGAGGGATAGAGGGAGGGATGGAGGGATAGAGGGAGGGATGGATGATAGAGGGATGAATGGAGGGATGAATGGAAGGATAGAGGGAGGGATGGATGGATGATAGAGGGATGAATGGAGGGATGAATGGAGGGATAGAAGGAGGGATGAATGGAGGGATAGAGGGATGAAAGGAGGGATAGAGGGATGGATGGATGGATGATAGAGGGATGAATGGAGGGATAGAGGGAGGGATGAATGGAGGGATAGAAGGAGGGATGAATGGAGGGATAAATGGAGGGATAGAGGGATGAATGGAGGGATGAATGGAGGGATAGAGGGAGGGATGGATGATAGAGGGATGAATGGAGAGATAGAGGGAGGGATGAATGGAGGGATAGAGGGATGAATGGAGGGATAGAGGGAGGGATGGATGGATGATAGAGGGATGGATGAATGGAGGGATGAATGGAGGGATAGAGGGAGGGATGGAGGGATAGAGGGAGGGATAGATGATAGAGGGATGAATGGAGGGATGAATGGAAGGATAGAGGGAGGGATGGATGGATGATAGAGGGATGAATGGAGGGATGAATGGAGGGATAGAAGGAGGGATGAATGGAGGGATAGAGGGATGAAAGGAGGGATAGAGGGAGGGATGGATGGATGATAGAGGGATGAATGGAGGGATAGAGTGAGGGATGAATGGAGGGATAGAAGGAGGGATGAATGGAGGGATAAATGGAGGGATAGAGGGATGAATGGAGGGATGAATGGAGGGATAGAGGGAGGGATGGATGATAGAGGGATGAATGGAGAGATAGAGGGAGGGATGAATGGAGGGATAGAGGGATGAATGGAGGGATAGAGGCAGGGATGGATGGATGGATAATAGAGGGATGAATGGAGGGATGAATGGAGGGATAGAGGGAGGGATGGATAGATGATAGAGGGATGAATGGAGGGATGAATGGAAGGATAGAGGGAGGGATGGATGGATGATAGAGGGATGAATGGAGGGATGAATGGAGGGATAGAGGGAGGGATGGAGGGATAGAGGGAGGGATGGATGATAGAGGGATGAATGGAGGGATGAATGGAAGGATAGAGGGAGGGATGGATGGATGATAGAGGGATGAATGGAGGGATGAATGGAGGGATAGAAGGAGGGATGAATGGAGGGATAGAGGGATGAAAGGAGGGATAGAGGGAGGGATGGATGATAGAGGGATGAATGGAGGGATAGAGGGAGGGATGAATGGAGGGATAGAAGGAGGGATGAATGGAGGGATAAATGGAGGGATAGAGGGATGAATGGAGGGATGAATGGAGGGATAGAGGGAGGGATGGATGATAGAGGGATGAATGGAGAGATAGAGGGAGGGATGAATGGAGGGATAGAGGGATGAATGGAGGGATAGAGGCAGGGATGGATGGATGGATAATAGAGGGATGAATGGAGGGATGAATGGAGGGATAGAGGGAGGGATGGATGGATAATAGAGGGATGAATGGAGGGATGAATGGAAGGATAGAGGGAGGGATGGATGGATGATAGAGGGATGAATGGAGGGATGAATGGAGGGATAGAAGGAGGGATGAATGGAGGGATAGAGGGATGAAAGGAGGGATAGAGGGAGGGATGGATGGATGATAGAGGGATGAATGGAGGGATAGAGGGAGGGATAGATGGAGGGATGAATGGAGGGATAGAAGGAGGGATGAATGGAGGGATGAATGGAGGGATAGAGGGATGAATGGAGGGATGAATGGAGGGATAGAGGGAGGGATAGATGATAGAGGGATGAATGGAGGGATGAATGGAGGGATAGAGGGATGAATGGAGGGATAGAGGCAGGGATGGATGGATGGATAATAGAGGGATGAATGGAGGGATGAATGGAGGGATAGAGAGAGGGATGGATGGATGATAGAGGGATGAATGGAGGGATGAATGGAGGGATAGAGGGATGAATGGAGGGATGAATGGAGGGATGAATGGATGGATGAATGGAGAGATAGAGGGAGGGATGGATGGATGATAGAGGGATGAATGGAGGGATGAATGAAGGGATGAATGGAGGGATGAATGGAGAGATAGAGGGAGGGAGGGATGGATGGATGATAGAGGGATGAATGGAGGGATGAATGGAGGGATAGAGGGAGGGATGGATGATAGAGGGATGAATGGAGGGATAGAGGGAGGGATAGAGGGAGGGATGGATGGATGATAGAGGGATGAATGGAGGGATGAATGGAGGGATAGAGGGAGGGATGGATGATAGAGGGATGAATGGAGGGATGAATGGAGGGATAGAGGGAGGGATAGAGGGAGGGATGGATGATAGAGGGATGAATGGAGGGATGAATGGAGGGATAGAGGGAGGGATGGATGCATGGATGATAGAGGGATGAATGGAGGGATAGAGGGATGGATGGATGGATGGATGGATGGATGGATGGATGATAGAGGGATGAATGGAGGGATGAATGGAGGGATGAATGGAGGGATGAATGGAGGGATAGAGGGAGGGATAGAGGGAGGGATGGATGGATGATAGTGGGATGGATGGATGATAGAGAGATGGATGATAGAGGGATATATAGATACACGACAGATAATAGATAGATAGAGATAGAATCATAGATAGATAGAGAGATAGAATCATAGATAGATAGAATCATAGATAGATAGAATCATATAAAGAATCATAGATAGAATCATAGATAGATAGATGGATAGATAGAATCATAGATAGAGAGATAGAATCATAGTTAGATAGAATCATAGTTAGATAGAATCATAGATAGATAGAATCATAGATAGATAGAATCATAGATAGATAGAGAGATAGAATCATAGATAGATAGAATCATAGATAGATAGATAGAGGGATAGAGATAGATAGATAGATAGATACTGTATCTCAATGTTGGTGAAAGAGTTAGATTCATTTGTTCCCATAAAACTACTATAAAGAAATGAGGAAAAAAATACAAATACAATTTTTTTATTTTTCTTTTATCTTCACCACCTTGGATTCAAACCAGCAACGTTCAAAACTTGTGTCCAGCAACCTCCTGGCTTTCCTAGCTGCTCTAGCTGTTGAGCCACTAGGATTGATGATGTCAGAGGGAGGATTTTACATAAATGAACCTACAATGCAGCCTCTTACACAGCAGATTACACAGGACACAGCTCCGTTGTACAGAGCAGCATCTCTATGTCCTGTATTCTAGAGGGAGAGGAAAAGAGGATTTTTTTCTTCTAATAAAGTTACTAAAAATAATTAAAAAAAATAGAAGAATGTAATTTTATTGAATTTTTTTTTATAAAATAATAAACATTACAGATCAGCAAATAACATGGACATATTTGGTGTCCCTGTAATCGTAATGACCTGAACAACACAGCGATCAGATTATTTATGGGGATCGGTAAATGGCGGGAAAAAAAAGGCGCAATTTATTATTTTTCTTTATTAAAACCCATAAAAAATGTAATAAAAATGGATCACTGAGGCCGTGTTCACACATAGCGTAAATGCTGCATTTTTTCTGCAGGTGTCCGCGCCACAAGTGCAATAACAATGTTTTCTGATTATTGCGTGTTTGCGGTATTTTTTATACATTGTCCCCCTTATTTGATACATGTTTGTTGCTGATGTGAATCCTGAAGCTTATAAAGAAAGAAACACCAAATCCGCACAGTTCAGCGGCGTCTTTCCACGCACCAGGAGCGGAGATTTCAGGACGTCTCATCCACTTTGCTTGGACAATTAGTCCATATTCACATGTAGTGTAAATGCTGCATTTTTTTCTGCTGTTTCTTTGCACATTTATTCTGCTGTGTTTAATTGTCCAAGTAAAGTGGATGTGATTCCATGAAAAGACGCCGCTGAATTCTGCGGTTTTCGGGGGGGGGGGGGGGGGGGTCTCTGGAAGTTTCTATGTGGAGCTTAAAAAAATGCAGGAGAAAGCTTCTCTGTACATAAAAACACTTAAAAACGCAGATTCACATGTGAACCAAAAACACATTAAATAATGGAGAAAAGGCAGAAAAAATGCAGCAAAACTGGAAAAAACAGAGAAGATTGTTATTGTGTAGTTTGGTGCAGACAGAAACAAAAAGAAACAGAATTTATGCAACGTGTGAACACGGATTGATAGGCACAAATAAGCAACATGTCATATAGTGACACATAGAAATATAAAAAAATTCTGACTGCTATAAATATGAATGAACAGTCCGGGGCATCTGCTGAATGACCCTTACTACTAAATGGGTGTGGCTAGGGGTGTGGCTAGGGGCGTGGTCAAAATTTGCCGCTGCGCGCGCCGCATGCTTTGTCCCTCTTTCCTTTCTTGAAAAGTTGGCAGGTATGCCCACTGGGAATCTTTCCCCCAGGGCCAACAAAAACCTTGAGCCGGCTCTGCATCTGGCATTTACCAGAGTTGCTAGATGGCCAGTCCAGCCCTAATTACAGCTCCTCTGATACTGTCCCTGGCATTGTGCTCCTTTTGCCCCTGCTGCTGCACCTGGTATTGTGACCCTTGCCCCTCTTCTACTGTACCTGGCATTGTACCCCTTACCCCTTTGCTACTATGCATTGCATTGTGTCCCTCGCCACTCTGCTACTGTGCCTGGCAATGTGCCAGTCTTTCACTACTTGCGCCTGGCATTGTGTATGGTAGGGCGTCCCTCGCCCCTGCACCATTTGCAACAAGCAGCATTCCCCTCGCCCCTTCGCTCTGGTGTGGCAACTGGCAGCACGTCTCTCTGCTTCTGCGCTGGGTGGCATGCCCCTTGCCTCTCTGCGCCTGCACCTGACAATGTGCCCCTCTACTACTGCACCAGGCAGCATCCCTCTCTGCTGTGGCACCTAGCATCACACCACTCTGCTGCAGTGCCGGGCAACATGCCCCTCACCTCTTTGCTATTGCATCTGGCTGCTGAACTTGGCAACGTGCCCCTCTGCTACTGTGCCTGGCAGTGAGTGTGGCGCCCTGGACAAGCCAGGTCGTCACGGGTGCTGCACCAACACACCCCACACCCCGGCTAGGCACATCTAGGTCAAACACAAATCCTTGTTGCCTTCCTCCAGGGGCTGATGTCCACACCAGGGGGTGGGCCAGGCGGTTGGCCCCGCCCACCGATGAGTTCACAAGCCTGGAGGCGGGAAAAGGAGTCAGATCAGTTAGAGAGAGTGAAGTGGCAGTAGAGGAGACTGACCGTGTCCGTGTGCGTGGCCCGGGCACATACAGCAAGGTTGGCAGACGGTGGTGACTGTCTGCAGGAGAGGCTGATTGGAGTGAACCGTAAGGACTGGGGACGGGCGGTGGCCCGCCGGTACCGGATTGGGGAGTGAAGAGAAGCCAGCACCATTAGGCAGGGCCTACGGACCCCGACCAGGCTAGGAGTCGCCGTAAAACTGGTCAAATCTGTTAGCGAAGGGAACCTCCGGGGTTTCCCAGCAGTCAAGACCCGATTGAAGGCAAAAGCTCACACCGTAGAGGGAAACACAGTCACCGCCAAGGCTACAGTTCCAAGGGCCAGAGCCTGCGGGCAAAAGGGGCTCCCTCAGCATCCATCCAACCTGGGGAGCGGGTTACCGGTGGGAAGCCATTGGAACTGTAAACACAACACAGGTGCAGGGAAAGGCAGTCGCCATCAACCTGCCGGGAGGAGAACAACCGCAGCCGTCTGTGGGACCCGTCCATCCAGCCGTTTGTTTGACCAGAGACTCCGTGTGAATTACTGGTTGAGTGAGTACCACCGTGCCGTGCGGCACAGCGCTGCCCCCGCGACCCTGCACCTCACCAGGCCCCGTAACCCGCCTGTTATCCCTAACCCTAACCGGGGCCCCGGGACAACCAACCCCCCTACCCACGGAGGGGAGAACCAACATCCAAGCTGCTCCCTGTCATCGCTCCCGGGATCCCCGTCCAGAGCAGCGGTGGTGTCACAACTTCACCACAACCGTGGGTGGCGTCACGGACAATATTCCCAAACCACACCACCCCCCTTTCACTCACGGGCGAGGAACGCCGCTCGAGTCCCCGGGATCCGGCCCACCGCTCGAGCCACCACCGAGCAGCAGCAGCAGCCGGACCCGAACAGTGAGTGAGCGCAGCGTCCCCTCCTCCGCCCGCGAAATGAGCCTCTCTGCTGCGGCACGTGGCAGTGCGACACTCTGCTGCAGTGCCTAACAGCGCCCCCACCGCCCCTTTGCTACGTGTGCATGGTAGCGTGCCCCTTACCCTTCTCCTACTGCACCTGGCAGCACGCCTCTCTCTTGGAGATGTGCTGCCCTCGTGCCAGCAGCCGGGCTGCTCGGATCTGGATCCGCGGTGGCTCGAGAGGTGTCCGGACCTGGGGGTCGTGCGGCCACTCAATGAAAGGGAAACTATGTACAGGGGATTAGAAAGTTTGTGACGCCACCCACGGTGTGTGGTAATGTGAGGGACCACCACTGCCATGACGATGGTGTGGCAGCCTGATGTTTAACCCCTCCGTGGGTAGGGGGTTTGTGTCCCGGGGCCCGTTGGATGGTTGGTGGTTGGAGATAGGAACAGGGGGTTTCAGTGTACTCACTCAGTCCAGAAATAACAACACCGACAGCTTGTAAACCAGAATTCTGCTTGGGTCCGTGCCCTTGGTGTTGCTGTTAGCCTGTGGCCCTGTCCTTGGCACCTTTGTCTCTGTTTGGACCCTCGGATATAAAACTCTTCGGGTCCCGCTCACTCGTATGGCTAACGGAGTGAGCTTGCTCTCAGGGTTCACGCGTAGGATTTCTTTGGACTGTATTGGGAAAGTCCTATCCCATCGGTGCACTAGTACCCCGATTTTGGAGTGGGTTGGGGATGAATCTTGAAGTCTTCACCCCCGTCGGGTAAGTTACCGGAACGCGTGAAGCTACTTTCCGGCCTAGGGTCTACGTACCTCATCGTGCCCTCTTTCGTAAAAAAGAAAGATGGTTCCCTGCGGCCATGCATCGACTACAGGGGTCTAAACCAGATAACCGTGAAGAACAAATACCCTCTTCCTCTCATCCCGGAGCTCTTCTATCGGCTTAGAGGGGCCCGTATTTTCACCAAACTTGATCTCCGTGGAGCATACAACTTGGTTCGTATTCGCCCGGGCAATGAATGGAAGACCACCTTTAACACCCGGGACGGGCACTACGAATACCGTGTGATGCCGTTTGGTCTCTGCAATGCCCCAGCTGTCTTTCAGGAGTTGGTGAATGACGTTTTCCGGGACCTTTTGTACGTCTGCATGGTCGTTTATCTGGACGATATCCTGTTTTTTTCCTCGGACATATCGACCCACAGGAGACGTATGCATCTCGTTCTGCAGAGGCTTCGAGAGAACCGTCTGTACGCCAAGTATGAGAAGTGCGTGTTTGAACAGACATCCCTTCCTTTTCTCAGTTATGTTATTTCCGATACGGGTCTTCAGATGGAACCGGAAAAAGTGTCCTCCATCCTCAAATGGCCTCTTCCCTCTGGACTAAAAGCCATTCAATGCTTCCTCAGATTCGCAAACTATTGTCGCCAATTCATCCCCCACTTCTCAGCTCGGACAGCTTTTCTCTCCGCCATGACTAGGAAAGGGGTGAATCCCCAGGAGTGGTCTTCTGAAGCCGAGGACGCCTACCGTTCCTTGAAATAGGCGTTTGCCTCAGCTCCGGTTCTCCATAGACCCGAGCTGAATAGGCAATTCACGTTGGAACTGGACGCCTCCTCTTCAGGCGCCGGTGCCGTCCTTATGCAGAAATCGTCTTCCGGAAGAATGGTTACCTGCGGCTTCTTCTCCAAGGCCTTCTCCGTACCAGAACGCAACTATACCATCGGCGATGGGGAGCTCCTGGCCATCAAGCTGGCCTTGGAGGAGTGGCAATACCTACTGGAGGGGGCGGTATATCTGGTCATAATCTACACCGACCATAAAAATCTGGTGTACCTGCAGTCGGCCCAAAGACTTAATCCGCGACAAGCCCAGTGGTCCCTGTTTTTTGCCCGGTTCGACTTTCAACTCCATTTCTGGCCCGTGGACAAGAATGTGCGGGCGGATGCCCTGTCCCGGTTCTTTGTACCTGCAGAACAGGAGGACGAGAAGGACCAGTTCATCATCTGTCCTAGTAAGGTCATCTCGGTGTCTCCGGTCACCTTGTTACAACATCCCTCGGGGAAGACCTTCATTGCAGAGAATGACAAATGGAAAGTTGTTCTTTGGGGCCATTCCTCAAAAGTGGCTGGACATGCGGGCCATAAGAAGACTTGGTGCCTGATCGCCCGTCACTACTAGTGGCCGTCACTCCGCAAGGATGTCATCTCTTTTGTGTCGGCATGTCCGTCCTGTGCCCGCAACAAGAACCCCGGCAGCTGCCCTCTGGTCGTCTCTTGCCTCTGCCCATTCCTTCCATCCCGTGGCAGCATATTGCCATGGATTTTATCATGGACTTACCCTCGTCTTCCGGATATACAGTCATCTGGATCGTGGTGGACCATTTCTCCAAAATGGCTCACTTCGTCCCCTTGCCTGGACTGCCCTCTGCTCCGGAACTCGCAAACAACTTTATTTAGCACATCTTCCGACTTCGCAGCTTTCCTCTGCACATAGTATCCGACAGAGGAACTCAGTTCACCTCGCGCTTCTGGAGGGGGCTCTGCAAACTACTAGGAGTGTCTCTGGACTTCTGATCCGCATACCATCCTCAGTCCAACGGTCAAGTCGAACGAGTCAATCAAATTCTGACATCCTTTCTTTGGCACTTTGTCAATTCCCATCATGACGACTGGTCCAAGCTGTTCCCATGGGCTGAGTTCTCCTACAATCATTATGTCAGTGAATCCTCCAGTTCTCCCTTCCGTGTTGTCTATGGTCTTCAGCCTGCCGTCGCGCTGCTGGTACCCTCTAGTTCTGGTGTTCCTGCTGCCGATGCACTCTCCAACGACTTCTCCAGCATATGGAATGCCGTCAAGACATGCTTGGAACGAACCTCTTTTCGGATGAAAAAACATGCCGACAAATGGTGTCTTGATGTGTGGCTGTCTTAAAAATACGTCCGGCTAAAGATCCCATCGTACAAGTTGGGTCCCCGGTACATCGGTCCCTTCAAGGTTCGCCAACGGATCAACGAAGTCTCGTACAAACTTCAGCTTCCAGCCACGATGCGCATCCCGAACTCCTTCCACGTATCCCTGCTCAAACCGGTTATCCTCGCCCTACTTCCCTGATACCGGTCGTCCTCCTCCTCCTCTTGCTTCTGATGATAATGTGTATGAGGTAAGAGACATCTTGGCCATGAAGAGGGTAAGAGGTAGGTCGTACTTTCTCATTGATTGGGAGGGTTTCGGTCCTGAGGAACGATCCTGAGAACCTCGGGAGAACATTGCTGCTCCTCTTCTGTGCAGGTTCCTGGCCCGTTTACGGGGAGGGTGGCATCAGGGGGGGTACTGTCACGCCCCCGATGTCTTGGCGCCGCTCCGTACCCACTGACCCGGTCCCGGTGTCCCGGCGAAGCTCCGTACCCACTGATCCGTTCCCCCATGCTCACCGACCGGGGCTCCCGCTCCTGCTCCCCTGCGTCCCCCGTACTTCCTGCTCGGCATTCCCCCCGGCTTGCTGCGACTCGGGACTCTGCCTCCGGCTCCTCTGCGTCCTGTCCCCAGCCTCTTGTGCTTGCCTCTGGCTCCCGGGCTTCGCTCATGCGCATTAGGGCGCGGGGACGCTCATTCACCTTTTCTTAAAGGGCCAGCATCCCTGGAACAAGAGATGGCTGATTGCAGGGGCAGGGTATAAAAGACTTCCTGTTACATACAGACGGTGCTTGTTCAACAAGTTCTCACAGCTCACTATCTTGTGATTGTGTTCAAGCCCTCTGTGTTCTGTTCCTGGATTAATCCTGTCTCTGTCCTCAGAACCTGACGCCCGGTGTGTGCCACAGCTGGTTTGGCTCCCTGGAGATTCCCCGGTGTCTGTTAGCAGTGGACCTCTCCATCGTCCCTCTGCTTCACTCCGCCACCGGCTCCGGATTACATCTGAAGTCTCCAGCCTGCACTTGTCACTGGTTCCGGACTCCGCCTGATGTCTTCACCCGGCTCCCGTCATACGTTCCGACTCCCTCCGGTCCGAAGACATAACGGGACTGGCCTTAGTATTCCCTCCAGACTTTCCAAGGAAGCTCCTGGTATCCCGCCTGTGTTCCGGGTACTGTGCATCTAGGCCCTCTGGGGTGGTCGCCAGACAGTCCCTGTATAGGGGTTCGCTCCTGGTGGCCTCCCTGGGGGAGTCCGGTGCATCGCCCCGTGGGTCCACTCCTGGACTGAACGTAACAATATGCCACTTCTGAAGTGGCTGGGGGCTGTACTTTTAGGCTGGGAAGGGCCAAATAACCATGGGCCTTCCCAGCCTGATAAAACCAACCCTCCACTGACTGCTTTGCCTTTGCTAGTTATAAACATAGGGGGAGCCCTCTCCATTTTTTTAAAATTTATTTATTTTGTTCACAGCAGTATACAGGCATCTTCCCCATGCAAAACAGTTTGTTAATTGGTTGCACTGCAGCCTTTCAACAATTTTATTAGCAAACAAACACTATTCAAACTCGGACACAGTCTTTTTTTTTTAAAAGTCTGTGTTGGAGTTCGAGACCTGAACACCCAGTGTCTGGTATGAACCCCAAACTTTACAGTTCGGGTTCGCTCATCTCCAGTTATAACACAATATATTATAACTGACATTCAGACACTTAGCCAATGTAATATTAGAACTTGTGAAATATTTTAATCAGGTACCTTGCAATTTAGTATAACATATCTGTTGATAATAACACTCAAGGGTAATTTACTTCAGTACTTTAGACAATGTCTCCAACAACAGACAAGGAGAATGTACAAGACAAGATGCTAAAAGGTCCCTCGCACTCCTAGACCTGAAGTGCTGAGATAAAGTCCAACGACACCGCCTATTTATGTCCAGAGACGTTCCCGTTCTTAAAATCAGGTATTCAGAGCACCACCGGCGCGGACTCTACTAACTCCACAGTGATCGTGACAAGGTCCCACTCGACCGCCACAGGTCTGACCCTGCTTCCACTTTTGAAACGTGGAGGTTTCAGTCACTCAGTGTTATTAATAGAAATTCACATATAACAATACCTATATAGGTATATAAGACAACAAGAAATATTATCTATAGGGGATCAGGGGGCGTGTACCTGGGGTGCAGTGTATAATACCCTATCATTTGTCTTCAGTCCACAAATGACTGTCAACCACACCTAGATGGACTCCCTTATACAAATTCAGGATTTTATATATAATCCGTATACATTCACTCAAGTTTCCATTCAAGGAGCCTCATTGTAACATAAAACAGATATTTTATGGCGTTTTAGTTTTACAATTTTAAAAGATGGACAAATGAAATGATACAAATTACCAGGAAACAAAATCCAATAAAGTACAGAAGACAAAATTCAACAAGGTACCAGAATAAAATATATAAAAATTCATCTTATTTTGGGTTTCTTAATTAGTATTATGTTTTCTTAGTTTACATAGGTGACATCACCCATTATTAGTCTGCAGATTATATAATATATACACCTGTTGTACTGTAATAACATAAGGGTACATGCCCACAATCAGGACCCGCTGCGTCCTCGACTCAGCGGGTCCTGACCTGTGGGGCAGAGAGTCTCCTCTGTAGGAGAACGCAGGAGACCACAGTGGCCCGTGCCCACAATCAGGGTTCAGTGAGCTGCGGTCTTTCGCTTGTCTTCTCCCTACGGAGGACACTTGCAACTCCGCAGTAAACAATTGACACGCTGAGGCTCAGTAAAGCCGCACCGCAGCTCAGTGTTTGCTGCGGGCCGCACACGCACAGTGGACATGGGATTTCTAGAAATCCCATCCACTGTGCTTGTACTGTACAACGCAGCAGTTTGGAGCATGCTGCATCCAAAACGCCACTAACACTAATTGTGGGCACGCAGCCTAAAGGGGGCTTTACACGCTGCGATATCGGTAATGATATATCGTCGGGGTCACGTCGTTAGTGACGTACATCTGGCGCCGTTACCGATATCGCAGCGTGTAACACAAATGAGCGACGATCAACGAGCACAAAAACGTGAAAAATCGTTGCTCGTTGACACGTCGCTCATTTCCTTAATATCGTTGCTGCTGCCGGTACGATGTTGTTCGTCGTTCCTGCGGCAGCACACATCGCTATGTGTGACACCGCAGGAACGACGAACATCTCCTTACCTGCCTCCACCGGCAATGAGGAAGGAAGAAGGTGGGCGGCATGTTCCGGCCGCTCATCTCCACCCTCCGCTTCTATTGGCTGGCTACTTAGTGACGTCGCGGTGATGTCGCTATGACGCCGAACGCACCTGCCCCTTGAAGGAGGGATTGTTCAGCCGTCACAGCGACGTCACTGCACAGGTATGTGCGTGTAACGCTGCCGTAGCGATAATGTTCGCTACGGTAGCGATCACCAAATGTCGCATGTACGACGGGGGTGGGTGTTATAGCGCACGATGTCGCAGCATGTAATGTACCCTTAAGAGTTCACTCCTCAAGCAGTTTGCACCAGAAATTTTACAAGGGCAACTATTTACTTTAAAAAGGATTTCCCATCGTGGACAATCATTTTAATATATTTAATATATAATAAAATGTCATTTTTGTCTTAAAGGGGATGTCCAGGCTTGTGGTTAACAAAAGACTTTGAATCCTAACAGGAACTGCACTGTGCGCTGTGAGCATTCGCCTGTGCCGGTAGCGGGCATTCGTGACTTGCATACATGCGTTCAGGTGCAGACACCTATAGCAACTGCAGACTTTTACCTCACGCCTGGAAAACCCCTTTAACAAACCTGAATTAAAATTCTGAAAAAAAAAATATTTACAAACAGATTTTTCCCAGAAAAAAATCAATAATTGTTTTGCATATTTTACACTGCACTCTGCACATGAGTCTCCCAAGGAGCTGAAGATACAGGGAGAAGTCACAAGAGACCCTGATTCCAGCGATGTGTCATTTACTGAGCTATTTGCTGTCATTTTGATAAAATCAATGTTTTCTCTGCTACAGATCTACCAGTTATACAGAGCTGATGAATATGCTGGACTAACTGGCAGCACACCAAGTAGTCCTGTAATGATAATCTTCTGCTGATTACACAGTGATTTCATTAAAATTACACTAAGCAGCCCAGTAAGTGACACATCACTGGAATCAGGATCTCTCCCAGTATGTTATGCAGATTAGGTGGCAAAAACCTGCTGACAGATTTCCTTTAAAAGACGAGTCAAATTCATTAAGAGGAAATTAATTTGGTGCATCTTACTCCAACAGGCGCTTCATGAAGGTTGGTATAGAAAAACACCAGCCTTAATTAAACGCCACCAAAGGGTTACATGACATTATCAGATACAGAGCAGGGGAGTGGTATACGTCACCAGGTTCACATCATGATCCTGGGTCGTCCTCCATCTGCTCTTTTTTCATTCTGATGAAAATGTAGTTTTCTTATCCTGTTTCTCTCCAAAAAGGCAATAAGGGGCAGGGCTCCACGGTTTATAATACAAAAGCTCGTTCTTGTCCTGTTTCCTATATAAGAAAGTAATATTGTTGCAGGGCTCCAGGTTTATATTCTCAGAGCTCCACTTACGTCTTTCTGGCTGCCATAGTTCGGCTCTATCGTCCTGCCTCTATAGTGAAAGAAAAAGTGGCAAATGGCTGTAAAGCTCCCAGGAACAGTTTGCTTAGAGCCTTTGATCATTGGGACATCACAAAGTGATGACATAGGCAAGTGGGCGGGGCACCTTTATTTAGTCATCGGAAGTGGTCAGATGCAATTTGCATATTCTATGAAGTTGGATGGAATTTGCATATTTCATGATGCCATAAAATTCTGATGACACTACAATGAGAACAGACATGAACATTCCATTTGGGGCCCAGCCGTTATCGTCATCTGAACCCTTCATTACTGTGGCGCACAGATGTCAGGGTTCAGTTTTCTTGTCTAGTTACAAAGCAGGGGACTTACTGCTATAAAAAGCAAATGTGCAATCAATGGTACCCCTGAATTCACAGCTCTAGAGCTGAAAGATCAGCATCTAAGGATTCTGGGAAAGTTGAGTGACAGATGTTAAAGTAAATAAAAACTCGATGTTAATGTAAATAAAAACTGAAAGACCCCTGGAGATGTAATGAGGGACGTGTATTGTGTTATACAGCCTTGTACGAAAAAACATAAAATATATGAATGGTACGCTCCTATAAACTATATTATGTGTGTAGTGTCTCACAACAAGTTTCCTTTTGGTGATTTTAGGTCTGCTGTCATGCTTTGCACAGTACATCTCCTCTCTTATCTCGTTATATAAAGCCACTTACTACAGTACATCACTCCTCTCAGCCCCATCCTGCAGTACATGGCTCCTCTCATCTATATAAAGCTCCCTCCTCTAGTACATGGCTCCTCTCATCTATATACAGCCTCCTCCTCTAGTACATGACTCCTCTCATCTATATGTGGCGCCCTGAACTAGCCAGGTCGTCACAGGTACTACAACACACACACCCCCACCCCGAGACAGGCACAACAGCCAAACACAAAACCCTTGTTGCCTCCCTCCAGGTGCTGATGTCCACACCAGGTGGGGTGGAGCCAGGCGGTTGTCCCCTCCCACTGAGGAGTTCACAGTCCTGGAGGCGGGAAAACCAGGCAGATAGCGAGAGTGGAGAGTAGAGAGTGGTAGGAGAAAGTGGAGGAGCTGCACTGGCTGTGTCTGGGTGTGTGGCCCAGGCACTGACAGCAAGGTTGGCAGACGGTGGTGGCCGTCTGCAGGAGAGGTGAATCAACGCGGAACCGTAGGACTGGGGTCGGGCGGTGGCCCGCCAGTACCGAACCGGGGAGCGAAGTGAAGCCAGCACACACAGGCAGGGCCTGCGGACCCCGACAAGGCTTGGAGCCGCCGTCAAAGGTCAAATCCATTAGTGACCGGAACCCCAGGGGTTTCCTAGCAGCCAAGACCCGATAAAAGGCAACCGTCCGACCAGCAAAAGGAAATACAGCTACCACCAAAGCTAGAATTCCAAGGGCCAGAGCCTGCGGGCAAAAGGGCTCCTCCGGCACATGTACGCTGGGGAGCGGGTTACGGGTGGGAAGCCATCGGAGCCGAACATATACAAAGGTGCAGGGAAAGGCAGCCACCGCCAACCGTCCGGGAGAAGCCACAGCAGCCGGCTGCGGGACCCGTCCATCCAGCCGTTTGGTTTACCAGAGACTTTGCGTGCATCTGTTGCTGAGTGAGTACACCAGTGCCATCCGGCACCGCGCTGCGCTGTCCCTGCAACCCTGCACCTCGCCAGCCCTGCCTCCCCGTCACACCACCGGGCCCCGGGACCACCAACCCCTACCCACGGAGGGGGAAAACAACATCCCAGCTGCTCCCTACCATCGCTCCCGGGATCCCCGTCATCAGCAGCGGTGGTGCCCACCTTCACCACAACCCGTGGGTGGCGTCACAGACCAAATCCCCAAACCAAACCACCCCTTTCACTCACGGGCGAGGAGCACCGCTCGAGTCCCCAGATCTGGCCCACCGCTCGAGCCACCGAGCAGCAGCAGCGCCAGACCCGAGCGTTAGCGAGCGCAGCGCCCCGCCACCCGCGACATATATACAGCCTCCTCCTCTAGTACATGACTCCTCTCATCTATATACAGCTCCCTCCTCTAGTACATGGCTCCTCTCAGCTATATAAAGCCTCCTCCTCTAGTACATGACTCCTCTCACCTATATACAGCCCCCTCCTCTAGTACATGTCTCCTCTCATATATACACAACCTCTTCCTCTAGTACATGGCTCCTCTCATCTATACACAGCCTCCTCCTCTAGTACATGGCTCCTCTCATCTATACACAGCCTCCTCCTCTAGTACACGGCTTCTCTCATCTATATACAGCCTCCTCCTCTAGTACATGGTTCCCCTGCCTAATCCCCACCCCCCTTGTGCAGGACAGCGCCGCTATCAGTTCCTCTTCAGAGCAGTTGAGCCCGGCGCTGTGATACAGGACGCTCCGCCCCCTCCTGCGACATCATCATCGTTGTAGCCACAACCGAACTCCTGCGCTATTAGTTCACTTTCCAGTAGTAAAGATGAATATGGACATGACAGCGGGAAAAGTGAAGAATACCTTCTCTATGATCTGCTGATAAACACAGAGTGGCCTCTGGACCCGATGAGCAGGTGAGTGGCTGATACCAAAGAGTTGTGATCAGTCAGCAGCTGTTCCCAGTGTTTACAACACATTGGTGGACCTGACAGGACACATAGCGATGAAATCACAGCAGTCTGGAAGTTGTAGCTCCAAGGGTTGATAAGTCTACCTGTGCCCAAAGGAAACATAGAAGTGCACACTTGGTATAGCGACTGCCTGGGACACCTCCTGGTCAGCAAACCCTTCACCCCCCGCTGCTGCGGCTGGCGGGCAGTGCCTCGCCTGCCTGCAACTGTCTCTGGCAATGTGTCCCCTCATCCCTCTGCTACTGTGCCTGGCATTGTGCCCATCACCCTCTGCAACTGTATCTAGCCTTGAGCCCCTTTGCTTCTTGCGCCTGACAGCACACTCCTCTGCTACTTACGCCTAGCAGGCCGCCCCTCTGCTACTGCGCCTGACAGTATGTCCTCTTCCCTCTGCTACTTACACCTGGCAGCACGCCCCTCTTGCAACTGTGCCTGGCATTGTGTCTTTTGCCCCTCTGCAACAATGCCTGGCATTGTGCCCCTCTGCAACTGCACCTGGCATTATTCCACTTGCCCCTCTGCTACTGTGCCTGGCATTCTGCCTCTTGCCCCTACGCTACTGAACCTGGCATTGGGCCCCTTTCCCCTCTTGCTATGCTGCTCTTGCTACTGCATCTGATACTGTGCCTGGCGGCTTGCCCCTCACCTCTCTGCTGATGTGCTTGGCAGCGTGCCCTTCTGCTGCGGCACCTGGCAACATGCCCCTCCGCTGATGTTCATACTAGAGCACTCCTCGCCCTCTGTTACTTTTGCTTGGCAGCACGCTCCTTGCCTCTCTGCTACTGCGCCTGCAGCATGTGTGTGGCGCCCTGGACAAGCCAGGGGCCACAGAGAACAACACCAACACACCCCACACTCCCGGCAGGCACATCAAGGTCAGACACAAAACCCTTGTTGCCTTCCTCCAGGGGCTGATGTCCACACCAGGGGGTGGAGCCAGGCAGTTGGTCTCCACCCACCGAAGAGTTCACAGTCCTGGAGGAGGGAAAACAGACAGTTTTAGCTTGAGAGGTGAAAGTGGAAGGAAGTGAAGGAGCAGTAGAGCAGACTGAAGTTGGTCTGGGTGTGTGGCCCGGACGGAGCAGCAAGGTTGGCAGACGGTGGTGACCGTCTGCAGGAGAGGATAATTGGAGTTTGCCGTAAGGACCGTGGACGGGCGGTGGCCCGGCGGTACCGGACCGGTACACAAAGAGAAGTCAGCACCATCTGGCAGGGGCTTACGGACCCCGGCAAGGCTAGGAGTCGCCGTGAATTTGCCAAATTCGTTAGCGAAGGGGACCTCCTGGGTTCCCCAGCAGCCAAGTCCCGACAGAAGGCAACCGTCCGACCAGGAGAGGGAGACACCACCCCCGCCAAGGCAACCGTTTCCCAGGGCCAGCGCCTGCGGGCAAAAGGGGCTCCTCCGGCCCATATCCAAGCCGGGGAGCGGGTTACCGGTGGGAACCCATTGGCACCGTTACACTACATAGGTGCAGGGAAAGGCAGTCACCATCAACCTGCTGGGAGAAACAACACCGCAGCCGCCTGTGGGACCCGTGCATCCAGCCGCATGTTTTACCGAGAACTGTGTCCTCATCATTGGCTGAGTGAGTACCACCGTGCCGTGCGGCACAGCGCTGCCCCCGCGACCCTGCACCTCACCAGGCCCCGTAACCCGCCTGCCATCATCCCTACCTACCCCATCACCGGGCCCCGGGACAACCAACCCCCTACCCACGGAGGGGAGAAATAATAACTCAGCTGCTCCCAGTCACCGCTCCCGGGATCCCCGTCTAGAGCAGCGGTGGTGTCACCAAAATCACCACAACCGTGGGTGGCGTCACGGACAATCTCCCTTACCTAACCCCTTTTTACTGTGGAGCCTGGGATCACAGACCGGGTCACGCCACCGTGATACCCACAGAAGTGACCTCGTGGCCCGGATCTGAGTACCCCTTATCCACGGGCGACACACTTGGCGTCACGAACAGGATCTTACCGCTCTGCCGTTGGGTAGAGGTGCGCCTTGTGTCCGCCGGAGGTGTCCGGCCGAAAATTTTGAGAAGCCGCCATCTTGGGCGCGAAGAATTCCCGCTCGAGCGTCTCCTCGAGTAGTGGAGGCGCGAAGGCCAAAACCCCGCCCCTGTAGAGGAGGAGCCGGAAAGAGGCTGAGGGGGACGAAATGGCGACTGGCCGCATGTGAGCGTGGCTATAAAATCAGGGACGCCAGGACCCTGTGGCCATCTTGCTGCTAGTTCCTGGAAAGCATCATTGCTGAGATGTCCGCTCCAGCTAACAACAGCGAGACCCCCGCGCCCGGCACAGCGGCGTGGATGGAGGACCGAACTGCCCCGCTGAGTCATCGTCTGCAAGCCCGGATGCAGCTCCTCCTGGAGGAGTGGGAGGCCGACATGGCGGACGTGGTGGCTGCTATGCGGAGATGCGAGGTGGAGGAAGATCTGGAGGAACGGGTAAGAGACCCACGTCCCTGTATTCCCGAGGGATCGGCCACTGCGGCTGAGGGGCCCGGCCTACACCCGTTCACCCTGCTGCCTCCCCTGCTACCCGTGTTAGCCGCTGCCGCCCCGCCACTAGGCCCGCTACCTGTCCAACCGGTAGCGGTACCCTGCCCGTCCGCCCAAGCGGACCAACCAGCTGCAGACGCCCGGGGCAGCCCTGAACTGCTTCCCCAGAGGCCACCGGAGCCGAGGTCCCTTAACGAAAATGTGTTGGAGGCCCCGGCAGTGATTGTGCCGGGTTCCGTGCCCGAGCCCGGGACGGAGGCGTGGATGAGGGCCAGAGTAGTTGAGTTCAACCAACGTCAACAGAATCAGATCTTCCAGATGATGGAGCAGTGGACCAGCGAGGTGGAAGCGCTGGTAGCGACTGTCCCGATGTATGCGATGGGAGCCGGCGTGATGGAGCCGACGGATGACCCACGCCTCCATGTCCCACAGGGACCGGCCACTGCGGCTGGGGGGGCCCAGTCCGGTCTCGGCTCTTGTATCGCCCCTGCCATTACCTACGGGGCGTCCCAGTGTTGGTCGACCTGATCTGCTGCACCGTGCTACAACAGTGGAGCCTGATGTGCCATGGGCCGGGGACCCGGAGAATGCGGCACCCAGCGTCGAGCCCATCTCAGAGTTTGAGGGGGCAAGTGAGCGTCCCCGCTATGAAGGAGACCCAGTGGTTTTCTACACCCCGCGCACCGGTGGGAACGGATACCGGGCACCCCTGTCACAACAGGCATGTCAGTGCATGTTTGATATGCTGGTGGCGGAGGATGGGTCCGCCTCAGCTGAAGAATCAGGGTAAGGGCAGCGGAATGCCGTTGTCATCGTCCCCGTTGGGACCACCAAAGTGCCGTTTACAGTCTTGAATGATAAGTGAATGATACCGTGAAAGTTACCTGATTGACAAGCCTTGATTTGCACCGGTCGTTGCCGGCAACTGGTCCCCGTTGGGACCCCCTTTACAAATTGCATAAGGAACTCCTTATGAACAGGCCCGAGAACTAGCAGGGCAACCACTAACTTGTGGCTTGTAAATAATAATGTTTTGTTGGCTTAACCGTGACCGCCTCCGGAGAGGCAGATTGGAGGAAGGGCCCGCAGTGGAGCAGGCTGGGGCCCAGCCACCACCGGAACCAGTGGCGATCCTCTGGAGGGGTTCAGGGGTCCCCATGGATGCGGGTCCCCTGAAAAGGACAGAACCCGCTCGGGCAGCTGGTGCAGGACTGGGGTCAAGGGGTGCTGCCCATTTGCTTAGGGGCAGCATCAGGGCCAGGTTTCTTGGGTGGGGGAGAGCGGAAGCCGTACCGTCGCGCAACGTTTAAGTAAGAGTACCTCCCGATGTGGGAAGATGTTATTTTAATTGTAATCACTGTTTTACTGTTTTTTCTATTTTTCAGTTGTAAAAATAAAACCGGTGATGGACGGGCAGCCCGCGGACGGTCTGCATTTAACTAAGGGGGAATGTGGCACCCTGGGCAAGCCAGGGGCTGCAGAGAGCAACACCAACACACCCCACACTCCCGGCAGGCACATCAAGGTCAGACACAAAACCCTTGTTGCCTTCCTCCAGGGGCTGATGTCCACACCAGGGGGTGGAGCCAGGCGGTTGGTCTCCACCCACCGAGGAGTTCACAGTCCTGGAGGAGGGAAAACAGACAGTTTTAGCTTGAGAGGTGAAAGTGGAAGGAAGTGAAGGAGCAGTAGAGCAGACTGAAGTTGGTCCGGGTGTGTGGCCCGGACGGAGCAGCAAGGTTGGCAGATGGTGGTGACCGTCTGCAGGAGAGGCTAATTGGAGTTTGCCGTAAGGACCGTGGACGGGCGGTGGCCCGGCGGTACCGGACCGGTACACAAAGAGAAGTCAGCACCATCTGGCAGGGGCTTACGGACCCCGGCAAGGCTAGGAGTCGCCGTGAATTTGCTAAATTCGTTAGCGAACGGGACCTCCTGGGTTCCCCAGCAGCCAAGTCCCGACAGAAGGCAACCGTCCGACCAGGAGAGGGAGACACCGCCACCGCCAAGGCAACCGTTTCCCAGGGCCAGCGCCTGCGGGCAAAAGGGGCTCCTCTGGCCCATATCCAAGCCGGGGAGCGGGTTACCGGTGGGAACCCATTGGAACCGTTACACAACATAGATGCAGGGAAAGGCAGTCACCATCAACCTGCCGGGAGAAACAACACCGCAGCCGCCTGTGGGACCCGTCCATCCAGCTGCGTGTTTTACCGAGAACTGTGTTCTCATCATTGGCTGAGTGAGTACCACCGTGCCGTGCGGCACAGCGCTGCCCCGCGACCCTGCACCTCACCAGGCCCCGTAACCCGCCTGCCATCATTCCTACCTACCCCATCATCGGGCGCGGGACAACCAACCCCCTACCCACGGAGGGGAGAACTAGCATCAAAGGTGCTCCCTGTCACCGCTCCCGGGATCCCCATCCAGAGCAGCGGTGGTGTCACAACCTCACAACAACCGTGGGTGGCGTCACGGACAATATCCAAATCCTCAACAATCAATCCCCCCTTTTCACTCGCCGGGCGAGGAGCGCCGGGATCCGGCCCACCGCTCGAGCCACCGCCGAGCAGCAGCAAGCAGCAGCGGCCGGACCCGAGCAGTAGGAGTGAGCGCAGCGTCACCACCATCCTCCTCCTCCCCGCCCGCGACATGTGCCTTGCCCCTGTGCTACATTGCCTGGTAACATTCCCCTCTGATACTGCACCTGGCAGCTTGCTCCTTACCCCTCTGCTACTGTGCCTGGTAACATGCACCTCTGCTACTGCACCTTGCAGCTTGCCCCTCTTCTACTGTGCCTGGCACTCTCTGGCAGCACACCACTCTGCTGCAGTGCCTGGCACCCAAATCCTTCTATGGTTTATTTTCGGGGTAGATCTTATTTTCAGGGAAACAGGGTAGCTGTTGGCCGAATGACAGCTGCAAGTTATCTCTCCAGACTCTCCTACACACAGTATAACTTGCTCAATTAAACTGTCCTGTGTTTTATATAAGAAAGCCGCTTCCGAACAACTTTGGCTTATTTCACTGGGAACAAAATGAACGGCAGTCCAAAATCGGACATGCCGGATCCTTAACGCCTGCCATGACTAATCTAGGACTTAGTGGCTGCTATGGGTTGCCATTAACTCTTTATTACCCTGATTGCCACCGCACCAGGGCAATCAGGATGAGCTGAGTAAAGTCCCGGGACTGTCACATCTAATGGATCTATTTTAGGCTAGGGGGCTCCCGATAACGTGGGTCTCCCCAGCCTGAGAATACCAGCCCTCAGCTGTGAGGCTTTATCTTGGCTGGGTATCAAATTGAGTGGGACTGCATGTCGTTTTTTAAAAATTATTTATTTATTTATTTTATTGTATGATATAGTCAAACAACTGTCACTCATCGTGGAGGTGCATCTGACTGCAATCAATCATAGGCACCAGTGGGCGGAGGAAGCAGTGAATATAAAATGAGCCTAATGAGCGGCCGGCACTTTCAGAAAAAGAAGAGGCCGCGGGAGCAGTGTGACAATCGCGCCCGTGATCGGTGAGTATGAAGCGGAGAGAGAGAGAATGAAGAAAAGTTGGTGACCTGCGTTTTTGTTGACAAAAATGCATCCAAAACGCAACCAAAACGCAGTGCCAATGCACAGCTAACATTTTGGTTGCGTTTTGACACACTACATTCATTTCAATGGGTGACAAAACATGACCAAATCGCAAAAAGAATGAACATGCTGCTTTTTTTTTGTCAACGATTTTGACAAATATTTGTCAAACAAATACCGGTACTACATATTTGTGGATGGAAATTGTGATTTCTCATAGACTTTGCTGGGGAAGCAAAAACATGCAGATTGTCAATAACACAGTGCACTTTAAAACGCAACCAAAATGCAAGAAAAAACACAATTCACGGACAGACCCTTGTGTTGGACAGCGTAATAGGAACCCTGAAAACCCATACACATTAGACTAATGGCGGGTGAATCCGCTGATTTCTATAGGTTCAACCGACAGTCTAATATGCATGGGCCGCTGAACGACTGATGGCCAAGGGTGATGTCGATTGGACATGTCCGATTTAGGACTGCTGATCGCATTGTTCATCTGGACATAAGCCTCTGGCCAATGTGTCAGCCAACTGCTTTTTTTTAATTTGTCTTGTTATTCAGTGTGTGGTGGACTGTTGTTTTTGGGGAGCTGTGAACCCATCATACTGTGTATAGGAGAGGTGTACATGGGGAAGCATTATTAAATGTTAAGAAAATACTTAATCATTATTGTTATAGGGGCACTCAGGGTATTGTGACCATCAAAGGAGCACACAGTGGGCATTATTACTTTCTAGGAGCAAAATGTGGACACTTTTCTAGGGCACTTGCACAGGGGCATTAATATTTTAGACCATTAATATTTTTTACCATGTAAGGGGCACAGTACTGACATTACTATGTGGGGCAGTAAGGGTACTTTCACACATCAGTTTTTTGCCATCAGGTTCAATCCGGAAAAAAACGGGTAAAACGGATCCGGTACCGCATCCGGTTTTCCCCCATAGACTTGCATTGTTACCGGATTGTACCGGATGGCTTTGCGTTGCATCCGTTTTTTTCCGGATGCGGCAAAATAATTGAATGCGGCGGCCGGATAGAACGTATCATGTAACGTTTTTTTCCCCCTTAAAAAAAACGCATGCTGCCGGATCCGGCGCAATGCGGCATTGTATACAATGGGTGTCTATGCATGCCGGATCCGGCGCAATGCGGTTTAAACCGGATGCGGTGACCGCATCCGGTTTGGTAAACAGAGCATGCGCAAATTTTTTTTTCCCATCATCACAAAACTTATAAAAGGATCCAGCACATTCTACACACCTCCTGCCGGTTCCTGACTTCAACTTCTGCTGTCCTCCAGTCCAGTGCTCCAGGGAAGAGGTATGTCCACAGTACTGTCCACAGATCACCGCTGTGAGCTGCGTACATGTACTTAGACATTTTTTTTTCTTTTTTTGCAGGTGCAGTGTTGACGTTAAAATTTGTGGACAGCCACTTGCTGGGTCTTTGTAAATTCGGTGCCAGTGCGAATTTGGAGGAGAGTGTTCCTGAGGTAATGTCCACAGTACTGTCCACAGATCACCGCAGTGAGCTGCATACATGTACTTAGACATTTTTTTTTCTTTTTTTGCAGGTGCAGTGTTGACGTTACAATTTGTGCACAGCCAGTTGCTGGGTCTTTGTAAATTCGGTGCCATTGCGAATTTGGAGGAGAGTGTTCCTGAGGTAATGTCCACAGTACTGTCCACAGATCACCGCAGTGAGCTGCGTACATGTACTTAGACATTTTTTTTTCTTTTTTTGCAGGTGCAGTGTTGACGTTACAATTTGTGGACAGCCAGTTGCTGGGTCTTTGTAAATTCGGTGCCAGTGCGAATTTGGAGGAGAGTGTTCCTGAGGTAATGTCCACAGTACTGTCCACAGATCACCGCTGTGAGCTGCGTACATGTACTTAGACATTTTTTTTTCTTTTTTTGCAGGTGCAGTGTTGACGTTAAAATTTGTGGACAGCCACTTGCTGGGTCTTTGTAAATTCGGTGCCAGTGCGAATTTGGAGGAGAGTGTTCCTGAGGTAATGTCCACAGTACTGTCCACAGATCACCGCTGTGAGCTGCGTACATGTACTTAGACATTTTTTTTTCTTTTTTTGCAGGTGCAGTGTTGACGTTAAAATTTGTGGACAGCCACTTGCTGGGTCTTTGTAAATTCGGTGCCAGTGCGAATTTGGAGGAGAGTGTTCCTGAGGTAATGTCCACAGTACTGTCCACAGATCACCGCAGTGAGCTGCGTACATGTACTTAGACATTTTTTTTCCTTTTTTTGCAGGTGCAGTGTTGACGTTACAATTTGTGCACAGCCAGTTGCTGGGTCTTTGTAAATTCGGTGCCATTGCGAATTTGGAGGAGAGTGTTCCTGAGGTAATGTCCACAGTACTGTCCACAGATCACCGCTGTGAGCTGCGTATGTGAAGCCCCGCCGGTGCTGTGTCGGTGCATACCTTCAGGGACTCCACGTAGCTGGTGCTGGTCACAGGTAGGAAATCTTCGGTTTTGATCGTGACGCCACTCTCAGTATTGCGGTCAGTGGGGACCGCCACTGCAGGTTAGGGGACGCCTGGGGCTGATGGTGTGTGCAGTTAGTTGGAATAGCCTCCTGAGAGTGAGGCAAGCCCCAGGGCCCGGTGTAGGTTTGTAGTACCACAAGGCGCAGAATAACTCCACACAGGCAGAATTGTCTTTCAAGGGCTTTACTCACATTTGATGGCAGGGTGAGTAGCCCGGGCGTAGCTGAGATGAACCAGATGGGAACCAGGTATCCTTCAGGCTGACTTTATGAGGGTGACTACTGACTCGCCTTCCTTAGCCCTTGGTGGTTTGGGGTGACCCCGACTTTTAGTCCCTATGGGGGTCGCCCAGGGAAGATGCTGCAGCCTCTCTCCCCCTTTTGTTTGCCGTTTGCTTGTTCCCCGGACCAGGCCACTCCAGCTGCTTGCCTCCTGTGACCTATGGGCCCTCACTGCGGTTACGTGGCTGCGGCTTTTGTGGTGTTGTGGTGTGGGCTTTGAGAGCCCCACACCGGCAGGTTTAGCAGAAGAAAGCTGGATCTATCTTCGCTTCGGGATCTGCCGCCCGGTTGGGCCTGGTGCTCTCTAGCAGTCTCCTTACTTCCCACTCCGTGCTTTCTCTCTAGCTGAAGCTGGCTTTCAGGCAGCACTCCTAGTTGACCGTTCTCCCCCGTCAGTAGCCACTGCGCGGGCGCTGTTAGACAGCATCAACCCCACAGGTCTGCTCCTCACTGAGCCCTCTGGAGTTCTCCTCTAACTGACTCACTGCCCCTCCTCTCCTGTTCTTGCCTACGCCACCTAGCAACCAGATTCTCTTACCACACCCCTTGAGAGGAGATGGAGGCTTTTGGCCCCCTCCACTATTCCAGTGAAGGTCAAGGCTTTTCCCCCTCCTGGGATCCCCAGGGGTCCTCTCATGGGTACATGTGTGAGAGCTGATTACTATGCGCCTGTGTTCCACACCCCTGTCAGCCTTCTGGATTACCTGTATTGTACTGTCCCCAGCATGGGTGCAGTACTCAGTGGTGCCTGACCAGGTCAGGGGCGCCACATTCCCCCTTAGTTATCACCAGCACGTCCTCGGGCTGCAAGACAACATTTTAAAATGCATAAAACATTAAAACATGTAAAACATTTTTAAAAGCACCAGGTACCATACATCACCACCCTCCACCCACAAGTCCGTTAACCCACCCAAAACCCTTTCACGTTGGCCGCGGCTTCAGCCACTTCTGGCAGGATGTAGAGGCGGCTTACATGGGCTGGTGGTTTCAGGGTATACCTGGCCTGGTGGATCCGCGCCTTCAGCCTCTTCTGGCAGGATGCAGAGGCGGCCTCCACAGTTGGTGCTGACCAGGTACCCTCTTTGTGGTGGAGAGCCAGGCCCCATAAACAGGCATGCTCTCTGGTCGCAGGCGAGCCAAGGCCCTATATACGGACGGGCTCCTCCTGGTTGCAGACGAGCCAAGCCCCTAAACAGGCTGACTCTGGTGGTGGTGGTGCCCTCTGGTGTAACTATTTACACTGCGAGAGTTTGTGGCTATAGCCAGTTCATAGCCTTAAGGTTTATTTCTCACAATAGTTTTTGTGGGCACATGCTTAAACGTAAACGTTGCAAAACAAACTTTTCCAAACTTTAACTTTCTAACTGCTGACTTCTCTCTGCTCTGGAGACTGTGGTGCAGGGGACAGCGTTGTTCTGTTGCGACGCCTGGTCTTGCGGGCTGGGTTCTGCTGGGCTGTTACCTCAATGCCTGCAGGGCCCCAGGTGAGGTTTCTGGGCTGGTCTTCATCAGCAGACGGTGTCAAGTCCTCCTCATCCCAACGGGAATAGGGTAACATCTCCGGCTCTGAGTATTGCTCCACTGCCGGTGGCTCCGGAGTCAGCTCCTCAGCTTCCTGGCCTCCTCTCCCCCTTAGTTCTTCTTGGCACTCCTTTGGTGGCAGTGCTGGGGATGGGCTTTCTTCAGCAGGCCCAGGCGGGGGACTCTTTGGCGTGGTTGCTGCAGGGGTTGCCGGAACCCTCTTAGGGGTGTGCGGAGGGAGCAGATACCGATCCACCATCTCTTGTGGGAACTGGGCCTCTAGGTCAGCCTTCAGCTTCCAGTATTCGGGGTCCTCACCTACCAGGGATTGCCTAGCAGGGACTTCCTGAACCTGGGGAGCCTTGTCTGCTCTGGCCTTGCAGGCCGGGGTAAATGGTACGTCAGCCTTGTCTTGGCGGGCCGCGCCTGGCATGGCGGCGGCCTGGTCTTGGCGGGCCGCGCCTGGCATGGCGGCGGCCTGGTCTTGGCGGGCCGCGCCCTGTATGGCGGCGGCCTGGTCTTGGCGGGCCGCGCCTGGCATGGCGGCGGCCTGGATCGGCGTCGCGGCTGCGATGGGGTCTGTGCAGGCTGGGCTGGGCATCGCTGCAGGGACCGGGTCTTGGTGGGCCGAGCAGGGCATCGCTGCGGCGGCCGGGGCTTGGCGGGCCGAGCAGGGCATCGCTGCGGCGGCCGGGTCTTGGCGGGCCGAGCAGGGCATCGCTGCGGCGGCCTGGGCTTGGCGGGCCGCACCTGGCGTGGCTGCGGCCTGGCTCAGCGTCGCCGCGCCGGGCGCCTCTTCAGGGACCGCGGGCGTGGCAGTAGGGGTCGGGGCACTTGCGCTAGCCGGGGCATCACTCGACTCACCCATCGTTGGCAGCATCGGGGTCTGAGTTGTCACCGCCCGATCTGGCACTCGGTGCGCGGCTCTCTCCTCGTAGGCCCGAACCGCCGCGGTCATCCATAGGAACTCCTCGCGTCCCTCTCTGATCAGCCTTCCGACCCTGGCTTCCAGTTGATCGCAGAACTCAGCAAGCTCCCGACACCACCAGGCAGCGGAGCCTGGCTCTGGGTCTCTGCACTCAGACGCCATTTTCATTAGCAAGCTGCTGGCTTCTCTTCTGCTCCGCCGTCTCCGGACGCTTCCGCTCTCTTCGCTGGCAAGGTCAGAACTCTGCAGGGGATCTCTGGGTAGCCACACCTCTTCGTGGGCGGTAACTTCTTCCAGCGCGGGCTGCTGTTGTTTTTCAGCGCGCTTTTCATGGTGGCAATATGGCGGCACTTCCAATTTTTCAAGCGGACCGCCCAGGCACATGGTCACCTGTCTGAACAGGTCTAGTCCTTATCCTGTTCGTGACGCCAGATGTGAAGCCCCGCCGGTGCTGTGTCGGTGCATACCTTCAGGGACTCCACGTAGCTGGTGCTGGTCACAGGTAGGAAATCTTCGGTTTTGATCGTGACGCCACTCTCAGTATTGCGGTCAGTGGGGACCGCCACTGCAGGTTAGGGGACGCCTGGGGCTGATGGTGTGTGCAGTTAGTTGGAATAGCCTCCTGAGAGTGAGGCAAGCCCCAGGGCCCGGTGTAGGTTTGTAGTACCACAAGGCGCAGAATAACTCCACACAGGCAGAATTGTCTTTCAAGGGCTTTACTCACATTTGATGGCAGGGTGAGTAGCCCGGGCGTAGCTGAGATGAACCAGATGGGAACCAGGTATCCTTCAGGCTGACTTTATGAGGGTGACTACTGACTCGCCTTCCTTAGCCCTTGGTGGTTTGGGGTGACCCCGACTTTTAGTCCCTATGGGGGTCGCCCAGGGAAGATGCTGCAGCCTCTCTCCCCCTTTTGTTTGCCGTTTGCTTGTTCCCCGGACCAGGCCACTCCAGCTGCTTGTGACTCGCCCACCCCAGGGCTAGGGGACACCCGGTGCCGGGCCGGACTAGTCCGGTGGTAGTCAGTGGTGGCTGGGCCCGGCTCCGTGGCCCTGGTGGGTGTCAGTTGAATATGTGGCTGATGAGTTGAAGTTAATGTTCGTGACGCCACCTGTGGTATGCGGCTATTAAGCCGCCGCTGCTATGGGAGAACTCCGGGGTGATGTTATGGCAGCTATGATGTTACTGCTCCCCACAGGTGGAGCGATGCCCCGGGATACAGTTGGTGCCCGTGAAAGTCTATGGTGTTGTGTGGCTAACACGGTGCAGGGCCGACAGGCGAGGAAAGAACCAGGCACAAACAACAGTCTCTTTACCTTCTCCTCTTTTACTCTGGGAACAGTCCAGTCCTGGGAGACCGTTACAGGTGGTGATGGGGATCCGGTCGGCCTGGAAGTACTTGGGATGATCTTTCTGGCCAGCTGAGTATGAGGCCTACTCCTGTACTTTGCTTTGTGATGATAGGACCCTGCTTCTCTGAATCCAGCAATGGCCCTCTTTGCTGCTGGGACCGATGGCACGTCCCTTCTTTCTGTAGGTGGCTGCGCAGACCCTCTCTCTGGTGCTTCTCCGCTGGAGTCCACACCGGGCCCTGATGCTGCAGCTGTACCTTGGATGTTTCTGGGCCAGGGGCTTGCAGCTCTCCTGCCCTTCGGACTCGGCTACCAGGGGCGGATTTTATACCCTGGCAACCACAGACTCCGATGTCTGAGTCTCTCTGCTGCCTCTCAGCTATTCCTGCTTCTCTGGGCCAAGCTGCTCCAGCTCTAGGCCCCAGATTCACAGGACAGCTCACTCTGCGTCTGTTCACTTCCACTACTCCCTACAGACTGGCTGCACTTCCTCCCTCTGGTCAGGTAGAGGAAGGCTCCCTGGAATTCCAGGTTCAGAGCTCCCCCTGCTGGCCGGAGGGAGAACTGTGTTGGGTGTTAAACCTGCTGGCCAATGGATCTCCCAATTACCTCCAGGCTCAGCATTAACCCTTTGGGAGGGCAATGCTGCTGTGGCGACCAGGTCCTAGGGCGCCACACTCCCCCTTAGTTAAATTCAGTACTCCCGGACTGTGGAAACAAAACATAACATGTCATACATTTCATCCCAATATGGGAGGCACATTATTTTTAACGTTACAACTTCAGACAGTACTATAAGAGTCCAGTGTGGCTCCCTGCCGGGTGTCCATTACACTGCTCCATGGGGGACCCGCCGCGATCAAACCCCCAACGTAGGCTCTGGGCGTGCGTCAGAGCATTGATGACCCCACTCTATGCACGCCGGACGGGTTTTTCTTCAGGGGTGTTGAGCACACTGGTGCTAACTATAAACAATTTAGGTGTTGGCCACCCATAGTCCAGTGGCCCAATTGTCCATTTTCGCAATCACAAAAAAAAACATTTTGTACACGACATTACAGACTTTTCACATAACTATTTACATTCTAATAAATACTCTTTCTTTATATAGTTGATTCCCTATACCTTAGAGGGGGTTGTCCCCGAGTGCTGCGTTGAGACCTGCGTAGCTCTGGTGTTTGTCCCTGACTACTTAGTGTGTCTCCTATCTCAGCACTACCGGTAGGCCTAACCCCAATAGGTATGCATGATGATTGCCTATGTGGTCTAGGAGTCGCCAAGGGTATGACAGGTTCACCACTGACAGGGGGTTGATCCTCCTGTTCCACTGCTGGCGTGTCACCGCGTGTCGGGGCGGACGGTTCTTTGGGTGGATCCGGAACCTGTTCTGTTTCTGGCTCGACCAACTGTGGGAACGTCAGGACCGGTACCACTACGGCACCATTTATGCGGGTCCAAGTCTTGGGGAATTTGCCGAGGATCGTTTGTATCATCTCTTCCCCTTCTTCTCGAACTTCCTCCACTTCCCTTTGAACTTTGCACCGCTCAGGGCATGTCTTCAGGCGGTCTCTGGATATTGCTTGACAAGTCTTGCCTTCGTCCTTGCTTATGAGGCACACCTTACTGTTGTCAAAGTTGGAGGGGATAATGGTGTAGGGCTCGTTCTCCCACTGATCATCCAATTTATGCGTCCTCCGCTTCTTCTTGAGGACTTGTTCTCCAGGTGCTAAGGGAGTTGCTGGGGCCGTTTGATTGTACTGCTGCTCTTGTCTTGTTCTGGCTTGAGACAGGCTCCTCTCTACGCATTCCTGGACCTTACGGTACTGCTGCTGCCGTTCTGTATCCCAATCCTCTATTTCTTGAACCGCCTCAGGCGACACAGTCCCCATCTCAAAGTCTACAGGCAACCTGCCAGGTCTGGCTCGCATCAGGTAAGCGGGGCTGCAGTTGGTCGAATTTACTGGGATATGGTTGTACAGGTCGACCAGATCTGGCAGCTTCTCTGGCCATTGGTTCCTTTCTTCCAGAGGTAGAGTCTTCAGCATATCAATAACCACATGGTTCATTTTCTCGCACAGTCCATTGGTTTGGGGGTGGTACGGTGTTGTTCTGATTTTCTTACAACCGTACATGTTACAAAACTCTTGGAACACCTCCGCCTCGAACGCAGGGCCTTGATCGGTCAGTACCCTTTCCGGATAACCGTGAGGCCGGCAAAAGGATGCCTGGAACGCTTTAGCTGCTGTTCTGGCTGTCTGGTCCTTCACAGGCACTACTACCAGGAAACGAGAGTAATGGTCCACAATTGTGAGGGCGTACACATAGCCTGACCGGCTTGGTGTTAACTTCACGTGGTCCAGGGCCACCAACTCCAGGGGCTGCTTCGTAACAATTGGCTGTAGGGGAGACCTTTGGCTGGCATCATCCTTCCGCCTCAGGTTACACGGGCCACAGTCTCGGCACCACTTCTCGATCACCTTTCTCATGTGCACCCAATAGAACCGATCACGGAGTAGGGCCTCCAACTTCTTCCACCCAAAGTGGCCTGCGTTATCATGATAAGCTGCTAGGACCATTGGAGCATCCCTCTGCGGAACCACGATCTGCCAGACAAGTTCATTTGTTCGCCAGTTGACGTGTCTCTTGCAGAGCTTGCCTTGGTAGGTGAACAGTCGTCCCCTCTCTTTCCACAACTGCTGGGCTTCTTCTGGAGCATCTGGACCAAGATGAGTCTCAGCTTGTGCTAGCTTTTCTTTGACCAATCGCACCGCCGGGTCACCGTTCTGTGTCTCTTCCCAATTATGGTGGAGTAATGGGTTAACCGGGACCTCGTGTTGGCTCGAGCGCTTCACTCCCACAGCATGCTCACACTGGGAAACGCCCTGATGATGGAAAGCCGGTAACTCTATCTCTTCGAGTTCATCCAGGTCTTCTCCAGATTCGGATAAGTGAGGCATTCTGGACAGCGCATCAGCATTGTTATTCTTCTTGCCAGCCCGGTACTTGATGGTAAAGTCAAAGTTAGACAGCCGGGCCATCCATCGCTGTTCCAACGCCCCTAACTTGGCTGTTGCCAGGTGTGTCAACGGATTGTTGTCCGTGAAGATGGTGAACTTGGCCGACGCCAGATAGTGTTTGAAGCGTTCAGTCACTGCCCAAACAATAGCGAGGAACTCCAGCTTGAAGGAACTGTAATTTTCTGGATTCCTTTCTGTGGGCCGAAGCTTCCTACTGGCGTACGCTATCACCTTCTCCCTGCCTCCCTGCACCTGGGACAAAACGGCTCCCAGGCCCACGTTGCTGGCGTCTGTATACAGTACAAACGGCTGGCTGTAGTCAGGGTAGGCCAGAATTTCTTCTCCCGTGAGAGCCCCTTTCAGCTGGACAAAGGAGGTTTCTAGTTGGCTGTTCCATTCAAATGGAGGGCTCTGCTTCTTAGCCTGCTTTGGCTGGCCCACCAGGAGATCTTGAAGGGGCGCTGCTATCTTGGTGAAACCATCAATGAACCTTCGGTAGTAGCCCACCAGCCCAAGGAACTGCCGCACCTCCTTTACCGTGGTGGGTCTTGGCCAGTCCTTGATTACGGTGACTTTCTCCGGATCAGGTGCCACACCTTCTGCGCTGACCACATGACCCAGGTACTGTACCTTTGGCTTCAAGAGGTGACATTTGGACGGCTTGATCTTCAGGCCATATTTTGACAAAGACTCGAACACTTCTGCTAAGTGCTTCAGGTGGTCTTCATAAGTCTTGGAGTAGACTATGACGTCATCCAGGTACAACAGCACGGTTTCGAAGTTGTGGTGGCCCAAGCAGCACTCCATCAACCGTTGGAATGTCCCTGGGGCGTTGCAGAGCCCGAATGGCATGCAGTTGAACTCGCAGAGGCCCATCGGCGTCGTGAATGCAGTCTTCTCCTTGTCCGCCTCTGCCACGGGAACCTGCCAATACCCACTGGTGAGATCCAAGGTGGAGAAATAGTTAGCTGACTTTAAGGCTGTTAGTGACTCCTCTATTCTGGGTAGGGGATAAGCATCTTTATGTGTAATGCGGTTAATTTGCCTGTAATCTACACACATTCTCATTGTACCATCCTTTTTCTTTACGAGCACTAGTGGAGCTGCCCAGGGGCTACAACTATCTCTGATAACCCCAGCCTCCTTCATTTCCCGTAACATTTCTTTGGCACGCTGATACTGTGCGGGGGGTACAGGGCGGTATCTCTCTTTAACGGGAGGATGATCACCCGTGGGGATTTGATGTTTAACCCCTTTCACCTGCCCAAAATCTAGGGGGTGTTTGCTGAAGACCCGCTCGTACTCCTGTACCACCCGGTAAACCCCATTCTTTTGGTGTGAGGGGGTGGAGTCGGTGCCCACATGTAAGTTTTGGCACCAGTCTTCCAGCTGCCCCTTGGAGCCCTTGTCTTCCGCCTGGTCGGACGGGATCAAGGGTTCCACTGCTTTGATGGTGTTGTTGCTGACAGTGTACAGTTTTGCTACAGTGGCGTACCGGGGCAATTTGGCTTCCTCCTCCCCACAATTCAGGACACGGATGGGCACTCTCCCCTTGCGGACGTCTGCTACCCCTCTGGCTATCAGGACTCCAGGCCTACTGTCTGAATACACCGGTTCTACCAAGGCATGGTAATCCTGACCCTTGAGGCCTATTGCTGCCCGACACCATATCAACATTTCACTTCTTGGGGGTATTGCAATGGGTAGGGGGTCACTTACCCTCACACTGCCAATTTCTCCTCCGGCCAGCTCCACCTGCTGCCTCCTCATCAGGGCTCTGATCTCCCTCTGTAGGGCACGCTGCTGCCCGGAGCTGGCAGTTTCAGACGCCTGCTGCAACAAAATTATCACTTCGGCAATACAATTTTCTATCACATTTGTACCAATGGTTACCAGCGGGTCAGATTCTTTGCGATCAATATCTACAATTATCATCCCCTGACATGGCAATTCCACCCGCCCCACTTTAATGGTTACTTCTTTATACCCAATTTGAGGTAAGGGCTGACCATTACTGGCCACAATTGTTAAATCATCATCTGGGCCATGGTCAATGTCTGAATCAGCCCAATATCTTTTGTACAGTTTATAGGGGATGGTCGTTACCTGGGACCCAGTATCCAGGAGGGCATTCAAAGGGATCCCATCCAGCACAATAGGAAGGACCGGTCGTCCTCCCACATACTTGCTGCGGCTGGGGGTTGAGCCGGGCTTCCTTACACCTGGGGGTCGGCTCCTGGCCCCAGGCTCGGCCCATTTAAAGGACAGTATCGTGCAATGTGGCCCGCCTGGCTGCAGCGGCGGCAGATCGGTTGTCCCGTTGAATCATACCGGTCTGTGTCTCTGCCTCGGGTCGGCGGAACCCTCCTCTGTCGCATCCATGGGACGTCATCTGGGCTGGAGGCCAACTCGATTTTTGCAGGCGATGGGGTCACTTGTAGGGACTGCACGATCTTGGCAAGGGCAGCTACAGTCTTGGTCAGCTCCTGGAACTGCTGTCTGAGCTCTGCAGTGGGATCCTTATCCAGGGACTGCGCCTCAGCCCCTGCAGTGGCTCGTGTTGCAGGCACCACCCCGGGGTACGTGATAGCAAGAGGCCGGAGGGGCACTGGGTCATTCGGTGTAGATTCTCTCAGTACCCGGATGGCCTGGTCCTTAAACTTTGCAAAGTCCAGAGCAGGGTTCTGCAGGACCATGATACGCAGCTGGGTCCTGTGGGCATCTGACAGGAGCCCCTCTATGAACTGCTCAGTTAGGAGTTTGTGTTCTTCACGTACACTCTCTGGGTCCACTTGTTTAACCGCTTTCAGGGCCTCCTGCAGGTTTAAGGCATAGTCCCTTATGCTGTCTGTGGGCCGCTGCTTGCACCCAAAGAATCTCATCTTTATCTCTGCTGCGGTGCGGGTGTCAAAAGTACTCTTTAGCTTGGCCAGTATCTGGGTTACTGTCCCTTTATCTGTATCAGGCCAGGACTTCACTTCACGCTGGGCTGCGCCGGCTAGCTGTCCCATCAATATGCCCACCTTCTGGCTCTCAGTCAGCGGATACACCCGGAATAAGCTGTGCAGGCTTTCTCTGAAGTCGCTCAAGGTATGGGACTCCCCGGAATACTGCGGCAGCCATTCTGCGCCCGGTATGTACGGCATGGTGATCGGCATTACCGGCGCTACAGCGGGGGATGGGGCGACGGCGACAGGGATCGCTTCGGCGGGCGCTGCGGCGTCTCGGGCTATGGCAGCCACCTGCCCTCCCTCTGCGTCGGACATCTTCCTCCCCCTTAGTGAACCTTACCAGGCTCCGTTCACTTTTCAAATTTCCTTCCGGGTCGCGCGGGGTTAACAGCGCTCTGCTCTGATGGCGCGCTCCCTTCGCGCTCTTTGTCAGGCACGCCCCCCTTCTTCCTGCGCTCAGTGAGGATAATGGCGGCGGCAGTTTTCAAACAGTGAAACACGCAGTAATACAGTCTTTAAAGCGCAATTATTCAGGCGCACAGTACCCGGTGGAACCGGGCACGAAATCCTGTTCGTGACGCCAAAAGTTGACTCGCCCACCCCAGGGCTAGGGGACACCCGGTGCCGGGCCGGACTAGTCCGGTGGTAGTCAGTGGTGGCTGGGCCCGGCTCCGTGGCCCTGGTGGGTGTCAGTTGAATATGTGGCTGATGAGTTGAAGTTAATGTTCGTGACGCCACCTGTGGTATGCGGCTATTAAGCCGCCGCTGCTATGGGAGAACTCCGGGGTGATGTTATGGCAGCTATGATGTTACTGCTCCCCACAGGTGGAGCGATGCCCCGGGATACAGTTGGTGCCCGTGAAAGTCTATGGTGTTGTGTGGCTAACACGGTGCAGGGCCGACAGGCGAGGAAAGAACCAGGCACAAACAACAGTCTCTTTACCTTCTCCTCTTTTACTCTGGGAACAGTCCAGTCCTGGGAGACCGTTACAGGTGGTGATGGGGATCCGGTCGGCCTGGAAGTACTTGGGATGATCTTTCTGGCCAGCTGAGTATGAGGCCTACTCCTGTACTTTGCTTTGTGATGATAGGACCCTGCTTCTCTGAATCCAGCAATGGCCCTCTTTGCTGCTGGGACCGATGGCACGTCCCTTCTTTCTGTAGGTGGCTGCGCAGACCCTCTCTCTGGTGCTTCTCCGCTGGAGTCCACACCGGGCCCTGATGCTGCAGCTGTACCTTGGATGTTTCTGGGCCAGGGGCTTGCAGCTCTCCTGCCCTTCGGACTCGGCTACCAGGGGCGGATTTTATACCCTGGCAACCACAGACTCCGATGTCTGAGTCTCTCTGCTGCCTCTCAGCTATTCCTGCTTCTCTGGGCCAAGCTGCTCCAGCTCTAGGCCCCAGATTCACAGGACAGCTCACTCTGCGTCTGTTCACTTCCACTACTCCCTACAGACTGGCTGCACTTCCTCCCTCTGGTCAGGTAGAGGAAGGCTCCCTGGAATTCCAGGTTCAGAGCTCCCCCTGCTGGCCGGAGGGAGAACTGTGTTGGGTGTTAAACCTGCTGGCCAATGGATCTCCCAATTACCTCCAGGCTCAGCATTAACCCTTTGGGAGGGCAATGCTGCTGTGGCGACCAGGTCCTAGGGCGCCACACTTGCCTCCTGTGACCTATGGGCCCTCACTGCGGTTACGTGGCTGCGGCTTTTGTGGTGTTGTGGTGTGGGCTTTGAGAGCCCCACACCGGCAGGTTTAGCAGAAGAAAGCTGGATCTATCTTCGCTTCGGGATCTGCCGCCCGGTTGGGCCTGGTGCTCTCTAGCAGTCTCCTTACTTCCCACTCCGTGCTTTCTCTCTAGCTGAAGCTGGCTTTCAGGCAGCACTCCTAGTTGACCGTTCTCCCCCGTCAGTAGCCACTGCGCGGGCGCTGTTAGACAGCATCAACCCCACAGGTCTGCTCCTCACTGAGCCCTCTGGAGTTCTCCTCTAACTGACTCACTGCCCCTCCTCTCCTGTTCTTGCCTACGCCACCTAGCAACCAGATTCTCTTACCACACCCCTTGAGAGGAGATGGAGGCTTTTGGCCCCCTCCACTATTCCAGTGAAGGTCAAGGCTTTTCCCCCTCCTGGGATCCCCAGGGGTCCTCTCATGGGTACATGTGTGAGAGCTGATTACTATGCGCCTGTGTTCCACACCCCTGTCAGCCTTCTGGATTACCTGTATTGTACTGTCCCCAGCATGGGTGCAGTACTCAGTGGTGCCTGACCAGGTCAGGGGCGCCACACGTACATGTACTTAGACATTTTTTTTTCTTTTTTTGCAGGTGCAGTGTTGACGTTAAAATTTGTGGACAGCCACTTGCTGGGTCTTTGTAAATTCGGTGCCAGTGCGAATTTGGAGGAGAGTGTTCCTGAGGTAATGTCCACAGTACTGTCCACAGATCACCGCAGTGAGCTGCGTACATGTACTTAGACATTTTTTTTTCTTTTTTTGCAGGTGCAGTGTTGACGTTAAAGTTTGGCCCATCAAGTTGGTGTGCGTGAAATATGTCGTCTTCTGGTAGCCCGCCCTTCGGCTCAGAAACTGAGGTATTATTTTTTTTGGGTGGTTTTTTTTTTAAAAAAAAAAAAAAATTTATTAAATAAACCACATTTACACAGGTGGCCGAAACATCACAGGAGATGCTGCCAGAAGAGGACGGAAGGGGTGGAGAAATACACGGAGCGGGCGGTCAGAGTGTAAGTTTCATACAGGAATTGTTTACCACAGCACACCAAACACATAAGTAAATAATGTTTTTTTTTTTTTCTTCACTAAAGGCTTCAACTTCTAGGGCTCACGATAGAGCTCCCCCAAGACCGTCCCAGGGTCGTCGTCGAGGTGGCGGTGGTCATAGTGTAAGTTATTTATTTTTTTTTTTTTGTCATGTCAGTGTGATTTTTTGTCTATTTTTTTTTTTAATTTCTTTTTTCTTTCTTTGAACAGGCATCACAGCGTGCTCCCGATTCTGACGGTGAGGAGGCCGGATTTATCAACATCGACCTCCTCATCGATGAAGTTAGAGAAAGGGAGCCGCTGTGGAACATGGCTGACCGCCGCCACGCTGATTCGATCGTAACCCGTCGACTCTGGGACGAGGTATGCCACGCAGCGGTAGAAGGTTGGGGGGAGCTCAATTCTCGTGGCCAGAAGAAACAGCGTAAGTATTCACAGTTCAGTAGGTTATGCTGCATGATGTAATGTGTTGTATACTAACCACTTTCTGCTTTCCACTTTCAGGTGACAAACTTCAGAAGCGGTGGCGGTCTATCAGGGATCGCTTCAAAAAGGAGTTGAATCAAGAGATGCAGGCCCCGAGTGGATCCGGAGGACGCAGATCGAAGTACCGTTACTTTAGAGCGTTGTCGTTCCTCCGGACAACTATGGTGTGCAGAAGGTAAATATTCCCCACAATATGTACAAAGTATAATATTTTATGTCTGATTTTTTTTGCCTTTTTTTTTTTAGTCAGTGCCAATGTATAGCAATTAAATTAATTATTGTTTTGTTTTTCCTCTTTTTAACAGCACCGTCTGCAGCACTCAGGAGCCTGCATCGAACCCGACAGGAGCGATCCCTGAACAGTCCGCCACTGGGGAACACAGGCACAGACCCCACCCATCTGAACCTTCCCTTCCATCGACATCTGTCCCATCCACCTGCGCTGGAGCTTCCCGTGAGACTTCATTACCTGAAGCTGCTGGTGATGAGATAGCTTTTCCCCTACCCCACCCCTCTGACACTGCTGCCCTCAGTAGAACACCTTTGGGTTCTGGGCGTCAGCGTCATAGGGGTCAGGAAAAGAGCTATGCGCCCGAGTTCTTGCATCTAAATGCAGCCTTCCAGAACGCCATTCAATTATTAGCCGAACAAAATCGTTCATCTTTTAGCTTAATAAATGCCAATATGGAAAAAAATACGCACGAATTGTGCACGCGTCTGGACAGGCTGCATTTAGATGCAAGTAAATCACCCAATCATTGTTTTTTTCAAGCCGTACTAGAGCGCATGGAAAAGCTATCTCTTGACCATCAGATGCATGTAATGCAAGCCACACGGCTGGCTCTGGCGCAGGTTGACTCCCAACCACCTCCACCCACCCCTCCAAGACCACCTGCCCCCCCTCCAGCCATTGTCCCTACTCCCCCTGCTGCCCAGTACCAGCCTGCTGCCCAGTACCAGCCTGCAGCCCAGTACCAGCCTGCAGCCCAGTACCAGCCTGCGGCCCAGTACCAGCTCCCAACCACATCTGCCCCTACACTTCCTACCCACTACCACATCTCGCCTTCCACACCCATCATGACCCCAACTCAAGCCACTAATTCACCAGCCACCTCTTCTGTCTCCCAATCCCTCCACTCCACCCCTCAATCCTTACCAAATCCCATCCCATCTCCTGGTTTCCCTCTTGGTTTCTCAAGCACACCTTCATCTTCTGTTACTTCCCCACCACCACCACCACCAACACCACTTTCCACCCTCAATACTCCAACTGTGCGTGTGTTCCCACCTGTCAGCCCCTCCAGTACTATCTCCACCCCAAGCCCAAGATATACCAATTTATAACTTATGTTTGTAATAAAAATAAAAGTTTTTTGTTGAAAAGTATTTATTTGTTCTTGTTTTTTTTGGGGGGAATATTATTTTGCAAGTTAAGTAAATAAAAAGGTAATACAAAAACATAACATGTTGTAATTTGACGGTGTAAAAATTACAAATTTTTAAAGCGAGTGAAAGCTTAAAATTAACAAGGTTAACAAGATATTTTTTAATTTATTTTTAACTATTTTTATTTGTTATAAAACTAAACAAAAATCTTACACCATTTGATCTTGCCAATCTACTCTACCTTCTGGGGACACAAAATAGTCAGCATATTTGTCACGGATTGTTGAACAGGCAACACTACTCCTAAATCCAGGACTGGTGTAGTCAGACAAAGCGGTGGATTCCAAACTATGGTCATCCAAGGACAAAGGTTCCTTTGTTAAAACAAAATTGTGCAGTACCACACATGCTTTCACAATTTCATCCACAGTTTCAATGTTTAAATTAATGGCTGTTAACAACACTCGCCATTTGCTGGTTAGTATCCCAAAGGAGCATTCCACCATTCTTCTGGCTCTGGATAATCTGTAATTAAATATTTTTTGTGTTTGCGTCAATCCACGGCTTGCATATGGCTTCAATAGATGTTGGGAGAGTTGAAAGGCTTCGTCGGCCACAAAAACAAAGGGCATTGGGGGCTCACATGTGCCAGGAAGAGGTCTTGCAGGAGGGAAATCAAAAGTATTCCCATAGATTCGCCGCCCCATTGGGGACATTTTAAAGACCTGAGAGTCATTGGATCTCCCATATGCGCCAATGTCCACTGAGATGAATTTGTAGTCCGCATCCGTTATTGCCATTAGGACAATTGAGAAATATTTTTTATAATTGTAGTATTCTGACCCCGAAGCAGCTGGTTTCACAATTCTTATATGTTTGCCGTCCACTGAGCCAAGGCAATTTGGAAACTGACAAATGTTATAGTATTGTTCAGCAATTGCAAGCCATCTGTCCCTGGTGGGCTGGGGGATGAAATCATCATGGAGGCAATCCCACAAGGCTTGGCAAGTGTCTCTAATGATTCCCGAGATGGTGGAAATTCCTAGTCGAAACTGGTAGTGGAGGGATGAAAGCGACTCTCCAGTTGCAAGGAATCTGTAAAGGAAAGACAATAATTATAAAAAAATAATAGCAAACACATTACAGTTAAAAGTCAATTTACAGGAGGATACAATTTTAAAAAAAAAAACTTACCTAAGCGTAACCAGCAAACGCTCCTCGGGTGTTATAGAGAACCGGCTGTAGGTGTCCATTTTACGGATGTTGTCCGCAACAAGGCCAAGGAGGACGTCAAAATTATTCACTGCCATCCGGACATAGCTTGTGAATTTTTCATGGTTTCCACGGAGCTCCAGGTATAGGGTTGAAAACACCCCACGTGTCAGTCTCTGTGCAGTCAGGGGATGGATCCAAAAGCGTCGATGTCGCTGACGCCTCAGTCGCTGTCGCTCCTTTTCTCTGACGATGATAGCCAAGCGATTTGCCTCAAATATAAAATCTGCAGCGATCTTTGTGTAATTTGCAAGAATAGCATCCATGGTTTCTGCTTGCCTCTGTCTTCATTCTGTCATATATGCTTCAAAATACTGTATATATACCATATTTTCCCAATAGCCAATCAGAATACGGAACGCGTTAATTGTTTGTTTAGTGTTTAAAAAACGGATCCGTAAAAAAACGGACATAACGGATGCAAAACGGATGCAAACCGGACCCACCGGATCCGTTTTTTAACGGATCCGTCCTAAACGGATCCGCTTAAAAACGGATCCGGTAGGTACGGTTTGCTCCGGTTTGCACAACAAAACCGGAAACGTTGGATACGGCAAAAAAAAGGACTGTGCCTGAATACAGAAAACTGATGTGTGAAAGTAGCCTAAGAGGAGCACAGTTTTTTGGTGCCACAACTGGTGCAGAAATAGGGGCACATACAGCAGCACCAAGAGGAAAGGGGTCAGGTCACCAGCAGGAGAAGATGTCCACTGCAGCAGAAACTGGGAGTCAGCAGAAGCACAAAGAATAGGAATATCCGGCAATCGGCAACTTCTTAAAAACTCATCCTTCTATTATCAAAAATTTCATAGAAAAAACTTGTAACATTAAGACATAAAATCTAAAACATAATCCATGGTAGGTAGCCTATGAACAAATCGCATTTTGTTCATAGGCTACCTACCATGGACTATTTTTTGGATTTTATGTCTTCACTAGCCGTAGTACCCGGTGTTGCCCAGGATAGTAACTGTCTCTCTGTTTCTCTCCCTCTCTATCTGTCTGTCTGTATCTCTCTGTACTTCTCTGTGTCTCTGTCTGTCTCTCTTTCTCTCTAGCTTCCTGTCTGTCCCTTTCCCTGTCTGTCCCTTTCACTCTCTGTCTCTTTCCCTGTCTGTCTCTGTGTGTATATCTGTCTCTTTGTCTGCCTGGTTGTCTGTCTCTTTCCATGTCTGTCTGTCTCTATCTGTTTCTGTCTCTTTCCCTGCATGACTCTTTCCCTGTCTGGCTCTTTCCCTGTTTGTCTCTTTCTCTGTTTGTCTCTTTCCCTTTTTGTCTCTTTCCCTGTCTGTCTCTTTCCCTGTCTGTCTCTTTCTCTGTCTGTCTCTCTCCCTGTCTGCCTCTTTCCCTGTCTGTCTGCCTCTGTCTGCCTCTTTTCCTGTTTTTCTCTGTCTGTCTGTCTCTTTCCCTATCTGACTCTGTCTGTCTCTTTCTGTATGTCTCTTTATCTGTCTCTGCACCGATATCATATACCTCACACATAAGCTTCTTATACTAAGATGTCCTTTGTTGCATATAGCAACCAATCACAGCTCTATTAATGACCTGTAGCTCCCAGTGCCATTGACTTTAATGTAACCAGTTTTTTTGGTGAATAACTGTAAAGCGTGGGGATAAATCTTCCCCTCAAAATATAGTCTATGACATTCCCTGAGTCATTTGAGGTGGCTATGCAAAATTTTGTGATTGTAAATGCGACGATGCGGATTCTTTTAGCGGACATAACACACACAAACACACATACCTGCATACACTTAGCTCCAGGGGCATAACGACTGTGGTCGCAGAGGTTGCCATTGTGACCAGGCGTGGCAGGTTAGGGGCCCACCCTGCAGATCAGCAGCCGTCTCCTCTCTGTGATATAGGAGCTGCGCTGTTCTGTGGCAGACTACACGAGTCAGGGGGGCCTAGTGTCAGCGGCGGCACCGGCCCCCTTGCTAGTCAGCGTGCACAGCAATGATGAAGCATGTAGCGGCCCGTGCCGCTCCATCATTCTCCCCCTGTGCCTGTGCGGTGACGTCACTCCTGTGCGACTGCTGTGCTGAGGCATGCAAAGCACAGAGCGCAGGATGGGAGGACACTGACCGGAGCAGCGGTGACCTGAGGAGAGGTGAGGACTTGGGGTTTTTTTGTCTTTTTTTTTAAATCAGTGAGCACACGGCCAGAGGCCTAGGGGGCTGCATTATACATTGAGGCCTTGGGGGCTGGCTGAATTATGCATGGAGGACTGGGAGTGGCTGCATTATACATGGAGGCCTGGGGGACTGGCTGCATAATACATGGAGGCCTGGGGGGGTGCTGGCTGCATTATACACGAAGGCCTGGGGGCTGGCTGCATTATTCAAGGAAGGGCTAGGGGGCTGCATAATACAAAATGAAGGACACCTTATACATGGACTATAGGGGTGCATTATACATGCAGGAATATGGGGCTGCATAATACAATATGAAGATTTATAAGGCTACATTACAATACATATAGGACTATGGAGGTGCATTATAAAACATGGAGGACTATGGAGGTGCATTATAATATAGGGAGAACTATGGGAGAATTATAATACATGGAGAATTATGGGAAATGCATTAAAATAATTGGAGGGCTATGAGGGCTTCTTTATACATGGAGGACTACGGGAAATGCATTATAATACATGGAGGACTATTGGGGTGCATTATAATATATGGAGGACTATGTGGTGCAGAATAATATATGGAGGACTATGGGCTGCATTATAACATATGGAGAACTATGGGGTGAATTATAATACATGGAGAACTATGGGAAATGCATTATAATACATGGAGGACTATGGGGTGCATTCTAATATATGAAGATTTATGTGGGACCCGTTATACTTTATGGAAGGCTATGTGGCGGCCATTATTGTATTTGGAGAACTATATACGAGGGGGGACAAAGATACAAGCATGGGATGGGAATGTTTTGTGCTGAGGGAAAATGGCTCTTTCCCTCAGCACCTAGCTTTCCCATGTTCTGCTATACATCTTCTCTCAGCACCCAGCTTTCCCATGCTCTGATATGAAAGAGCCTTTTTCCCTCAGCACAAAACATTCCCATCCCATACTTGTATCTTTGTCCCCCTCACATATGGAAGCTGGGTGTCGAGGATGAGATGGGTATCAGAACATAGGAAAGCTGGGTGCTTATAGAGGGATTTCAGATCATGGGAAACCTGGGTGCTGAGGGTAAGAGCCAAGTGTCAGTGTCATTATCCCGTATCCCGAGTGTCAGTGTCATTATCCCGTACCCAAAGTGTCGGTGTACATGGCTTGGGGGGGCCCAAGCCAAACTTTGCGCCGGGGCCCATCAAACTATAGTTACGCTACTGATCAGAACATAATAGATTGCTATGGGAGGAGCAGTTTCTGGATACAAAGTGCAGAGGTAAAGAGACCATAGTCACTGCCCCAACCTCTGATAGCGGCTGCTGCCGAGTACAGAACATCTGCCTCCTGTTGATATAAATGGCAGGTGGATGTGCAGTACTCGGTCAAAGACACTAATGGTTGATGGGGCAGCTCCAGAACTGAGCATGTCCGACCATCTACTGCTGCCAGCATCGACAACAGCTAGTCGTGGGGGTGTCGGTTGTTGGACCATGGCTAATTAGATATTGATGACCTATCTTAAGGAAAAGCCATCAATGTAAAATTAGTGGACTGCCTCTTTAACCCCTTAAGGACGAAGCCAGTTTTGTACTTAATGCCCAGGCCATTTTTTGCAATTCTGACCAGTGTCACTTTATGAGGTCATAACTCTGGAACGCTTCAACGGATCCCGGTGATTCTGACATTGTTTTTTCGTGACATATTGTACTTCATGATAGTTATAAATTTAGAACGATATTTTTTGCTTTTATTTGTGAAAAAATCGGAAATTTGATGAAAATTTTGAAAATTTTGCAATTTTCAAACTTTTAATTTTTATGCCCTTAACCCAGAGAGTTATGTCACACAAAACAGTTAATAAATAACATTTCCCACATGTCTACTTTACATTAGCGCAATTTCTGAAACAAAATGTTTTGGGGTTAGGAAGTTAGAAGGGGTCAAAGTTCATCAGCAATTTCCCATTTTTTCAACAAAATTCACAAAACCATTTTTTTAGGGACCACATCACATTTGAAGTGACTTTGAGAGGCCTAAGTGACAGAAAATACCTAAAAGTGACACCATTCTCAAAACAGCACGCCTCAAAGTACTCAAAACCACATCCAAGAAGTTTATTAACCCTTCAGGTGCTTCACAGGAACTAAAGCAAAGTGGAATGAAAAAAAGCAAAAAATAAAATTTTACCTAAAATGTTGCTCTACCCCAAATTTATTCACTTTTAGAAGAAATAACACAACAAAATGAACCCCAAAACTTGTTACCCACTTTCTTATGAACGCGCCAATACCCCACATGTGGTCAGAAACCTTTGTTTGGACAAATGGGAGGGCTCGGAACAGAAGGAGCAATATTTGAATTTTGGAAAGCAAATTTGGCTGAAATAGATTGCGGGCACCATGTTGCATTTACATGTCCGCCAAGGTACCTAAACAGCAGAAACCCCTTACAAGTGACACCATTTTGGAAACTAGACCCCTTAAGGCTTCTATCTAGGGGTATAGTGAGCATTTTGGATCCACAGGTACTTCACAGATTTTGATAACGTTACGTTGTCACATTGAAAATTTTCATTTTTTTCTCAAAAATGTTGCTGTGGCGCCCCTGACCTGGTCAGGCACCACTGAGTACTGCACCCATGCTGGGGACAGTACAACACAGGTAATCCAGAAGGCTGACCGGGGTGTGGAACACAGGCGCATAGTGATCAGGTCTCACACATGTACCCATGAGAGGACCCCTGGGGATCCCAGGAGGGGGCAAGCCTTCACCTTCACTGGAATAGTGGAGGGGGTAGAGCCTCCATCTCCTCTCAAGGGGTGTGGTGGAGAGTCTGGTTGCTAGGTGGCGTAGGCAAGAACAGGAGAGGAGGAGCAGTGAGCCAGTTCAGTGTAGAGTCCAGGGAGCTCAAGTGAGGAGCAGATCCCTGGAGCTGTGCAATCTGACAGCGTCCGCGCAGTGGCTACAGACGGGGGAGAACGGTCAACTAGGAGTGCTGCCTGAAAGCCAGCTTCAGCTAGGGAGTGCAACGGAGTGGGAAGTAAGGAGACTGCTAGAGAGCACCAGGCCCAACCGGGCGGCAGATCCCGAAGCGAGGATAGATCCACCTTTCCCTGCTAAACCTGCCGGTGTGGGGCTCTCAAAGCCCACACCACAACACCACAAAAGCCGCAGCCACGTAACCGCAGTGAGGGCCCATAGGTCACAGGAGGCAAGCAGCTGGAGTGGCCTGGTCCGGGGAACAAGCAAACGGCAACCGAAGGGGAGAGAGGCTGCAGCATCTTCCCTGGGTGACCCCCATAGGGACTCAAAGTCGGGGTCACCCCAAACCACCAAGGGCTAAGGAAGGCGAGTCAGTAGTCACCCTCATAAAGTCAGCCTGAAGGATACCTGGTTCCCATCTGGTTCATCCCAGCTACGCCCGGGTTACTCACCCTGCCATCAAATGTGAGTAAAAACCCTAAAAGACATCCTGCCTGTGTGGTCATTCTGCGACTTGTGGTACTACGCACCTACACTGGGCCCTGGGGCTTGCCTCACTCTCAGGAGGCTATTCCAACTAACTGCACACACCATCAGCCCCAGGCGTTCCCCTAACCTGCAGTGGCGGTCCCCACTGACCGCAATACTGAGAGTGGCGTCACGATCAAAACCGAAGATTCCCTACCTGTGACCAGATCCAGCTACGTGGAGTCCCTGAAGGTAATGCACCGACACAACACCTGTGGGGCTTCACATCTGGCGTCACGAACAGGATAAGGACTAGACCTGTTGAGACAGGTGACCATGTGCCTGGGCGGTCCGCTTGAAAAACTGGAAGCGCCGCCATATTGCCACCATGAAAAGCGCGCTGAAAAACAACAGCAGCCCGCGCTGGAAGAAGTTACCGCCCACGAAGAGGTGTGGCTACCCAGAGATCCCCTGCAGAGTTCTGACCTTGCCAGCTATGAGAGTGGAAGCGTCCAGAGACGGCGGGAAGGAAAGAGAGCCACAAGCCTGCTGCTGGGAGAGGAGCTGCTGAAAGAGGCAGAGCAGAAACTGAACAGCTTGCTATCAGAGGCAACGGCGAGTCCACAGCTGGAGAGTCGTGCAGAAGAGGGCGCAGAAGAAATGGCGTCTGACCGCAGAAATCCAGAACCGGGCTCCGCTGCCTGGTGGTATCGGGAGCTGGCCCAGTTCTGCGACCGACTGGAGAACCGGGTTGTGGAGCAGATCCGGGAAGAACGAATGGAAATGCTGGAGATGACCGCGGCGGTTCGGGCCTATGAAAGGAGAACCGCGCGCCGAGTGCCAGACAGGACGGCGATGACGCAGACCCCGATGCTGCCACCGGTGGGTGAGTCGAGTGATGCCCCGGCCAGCGCAAGTGCCCCGACCCCTGCTGCCACGCCCGCGGTCCCCGAAGAGGCGTCCGGTGCGGCGACGCTGAAGCAGGCCGCAGCCACGCCAGGTGCGGCCTTCCAAGCCCCAGCGGCCGCAGCGATGCCCTGCTCGGCCCACCAAGACCCGGTCCCTGCAGCAACGCCCAGTCCGGCCCGCAAAGAACCGGCTGCCACCGCGACCCTCATCCGCGTCGCAGGCGTAACGCTGACCCAGGCCGCCGCCCTGCTAGGCCCGGCCCGCCGAGACCCCATCGCCGCAGCAACGCTCGTCCGCGCCGCAAGTGAGGTGCTGAACCAGGCCGCAGCCACGCCAGGCGCGGCCCGCCAAGCCCAGACTGCTGCAGCGACGTCCAGCCCAGCCTGCACAGAGCCCCCTGCAACAGCGACACAAATCCAGGCCGCCGCCATGCCAGGCCCGGCCCGCCAAGACCAGGCCGCCGCCATCCAGGGCGCGGCCCGCCAAGACCAGGCCGCCGCCATGCCGGGCGCGGCCCGCCAAGACCAGGCCGCCGCCATCCAGGGCGCGGCCCGCCAAGACCAGGCCGCCGCCATGCCGGGCGCGGCCCGCCAAGACCAGGCCGCCGCCATGTCAGGCGCGGCCCGCCAAGAAGAGATTACCTCATCATTTACCCCGGCCTGCAAGGCCAGAGCAGACACCGCTCCCCAGTCCAAAGAGGTCCCTGCTAGGAAGACCCTGATAGGAGAGGACCCCGAATACTGGAAGCTGAAGGCTGACCTAGAGGCCCAGTTCCCACAAGAGATGGTGGATCGGTATCTGCTCCCTCCGCATACCCCCAAGGAGATTCAGGCAACCCCTGCAGCCGCGCCAGAGAGTCCACCGCCTGGGCCTGCTGAAGAAAGCCCATCCCCAGCACTGCCACAACCAGAGTGCAGCGAAGAACTAAGGGGGAGAGGAGGCCAGGAAGCTGAGGAGCTGACTCCGGAGCCACCAGCAGTGGATCTATACTCAGAGCCGGAGATGTTGCCCTATTCCCGTTGGGATGAGGAAGACCTGACACCGTCTGCTGACGAAGATCAGCCCAAAGACCTCACCTGGGAGCCCGCAGGCATGAACCCAGCCCGCAAGACACGGCGCAGCAGAACAAAGTATCCTCCAACACCACAATCTCCAGAGCAGAGAGAAGTCACAGCCAGAGACCTGCAAGAAAAACGAGCCCTGAGAAGATCCAAAGCCCAGGTCAGAGGACCCCTTTGTAGAGGAGTTGTGGAGGACTTCAATTTGAAAAGCGGATACGGCTTTATTGTAGCAAGAGGAATAAAAGAGGGCATATTTGTGAATCGGAGAGATGTTCAAGCCCACCTGCCCAGAGGACATTCAGGCAGAAATTTGAAAATTGGAGACGCAGTACAGTTCACCTTGCATCAAGGAGAAAGGGGCTACTATGCCTTAGACGTAGCACCATGTCCCAAAGAAGAAAGACAAGACAGAGATAAAGAAACAGATGCAGAAAAGGAAACAGATGAAGATCAAGAAAGGAAAGACAAAGAGCCTACAGATGAAACTACCTCAGAGGATGACAAGGAGCAAGAAAGCAGCAGGTGCCGTAGCCCAATAGGCCAAAGCCCTGGTAAAGAGGAGTAAAGTAAAGAAAGAAGTACCGAAAGTTTGACCAGTTTGACAAGTTGAAAAGTTTGCAACGTTATTGTTTAAGCATGTGCCCACAAAAACTATTGTGAGAAATAAACTTTAAGGCTATGAACTTGCTATAGCCACAAACTCTCGCAGTGTAAATAGTTACACCAGTGGCACCACCACCAGGGCCAGCCTGTTTAGGGGCTTGGCTCGTCTGCAACCAGGAGGGGCCCGTCCGTATATAGGGCCTTGGCTCACTTGCGACCAGAGAGCACGCCTGTTTATGGGGCCTTGGCTCACCACCACAAAGAGGGTACCTGGTCAGCACCAACTGTGGAGGCCGCCTCTACATCCTGCCAGAAGAGGCTGACGGCGCGGATCCACCAGGCCAGGTATACCCTGAAACCACCAGCCCATGAAAGCCGCCTCTACATCCTGCCAGAAGTGGCTGAAGTCGCGGCCAACGGGAGAGGAAGATTGGAGGAAAGGTCTGGGGAAACGGATGGCCCAGACCTGGTTACCAACAGGACCGGTGACCTGCCTCCTGAGAGGGTTTTGGGTGGGTTAACGGACTTGTGGGTGGAGGGTGGTGATGTCTGATACCTGGTGGTTTTAAAAATGTTTTACATGTTTTAATGTTTTATGCATTTTAAAATGTTGTCTTGCAGCCCGAGGACGTGCTGGTGATAACTAAGGGGGAATGTGGCGCCCCTGACCTGGTCAGGCACCACTGAGTACTGCACCCATGCTGGGGACAGTACAACACAGGTAATCCAGAAGGCTGACCGGGGTGTGGAACACAGGCGCATAGTGATCAGGTCTCACACATGTACCCATGAGAGGACCCCTGGGGATCCCAGGAGGGGGCAAGCCTTCACCTTCACTGGAATAGTGGAGGGGGTAGAGCCTCCATCTCCTCTCAAGGGGTGTGGTGGAGAGTCTGGTTGCTAGGTGGCGTAGGCAAGAACAGGAGAGGAGGAGCAGTGAGCCAGTTCAGTGTAGAGTCCAGGGAGCTCAAGTGAGGAGCAGATCCCTGGAACTGTGCAATCTGACAGCGTCCGCGCAGTGGCTACAGACGGGGGAGAACGGTCAACTAGGAGTGCTGCCTGAAAGCCAGCTTCAGCTAGGGAGTGCAACGGAGTGGGAAGTAAGGAGACTGCTAGAGAGCACCAGGCCCAACCGGGCGGCAGATCCCGAAGCGAGGATAGATCCACCTTTCCCTGCTAAACCTGCCGGTGTGGGGCTCTCAAAGCCCACACCACAACACCACAAAAGCCGCAGCCACGTAACCGCAGTGAGGGCCCATAGGTCACAGGAGGCAAGCAGCTGGAGTGGCCTGGTCCGGGGAACAAGCAAACGGCAACCGAAGGGGAGAGAGGCTGCAGCATCTTCCCTGGGTGACCCCCATAGGGACTCAAAGTCGGGGTCACCCCAAACCACCAAGGGCTAAGGAAGGCGAGTCAGTAGTCACCCTCATAAAGTCAGCCTGAAGGATACCTGGTTCCCATCTGGTTCATCCCAGCTACGCCCGGGTTACTCACCCTGCCATCAAATGTGAGTAAAAACCCTAAAAGACATCCTGCCTGTGTGGTCATTCTGCGACTTGTGGTACTACGCACCTACACTGGGCCCTGGGGCTTGCCTCACTCTCAGGAGGCTATTCCAACTAACTGCACACACCATCAGCCCCAGGCGTTCCCCTAACCTGCAGTGGCGGTCCCCACTGACCGCAATACTGAGAGTGGCGTCACGATCAAAACCGAAGATTCCCTACCTGTGACCAGATCCAGCTACGTGGAGTCCCTGAAGGTAATGCACCGACACAACACCTGTGGGGCTTCACATTGCTTTAGCATCAATTTTTTCACTTTTTCAAGAGGTAATTCCAAAAATGTGACCCCAATGTTTGTTACCCACTTTTTTATGAGCGCGGTGATACCTCACTTGTGTTGGAGGTTAACTCCGGCACACTACCACTTCCCAGTAGTTGGGAAGTGGTAGTGTGCCGGAGTTAACCTCCAATATTAGTCTTATTTTCTCCTGAGCACCTACAAGAGGTGATGCATGGTCTTTATCATTTTATACCTCACTTGTGGTCTGAAACCTTTGTTTGGAGAAATGGGAGGGCTTGGAACGGAAGGAGCAATATTTGAATTTTGGAAAGGAAATTTGGCTGAAAAAGATTGCGGGCACCATGTCGCATTTGGAGGACCCCTAAGGTACGTAAACAGCAAAAAAACACCACAAGTGACCCCATATTGGAAACTAGGCCCCTCAAGGAATTTATCTTGATGTTTGGTGAGTACCCTGAACCCCCAGGTGCTTTACAGAAGTTTATAACGTTGAGCCATGAAAATAAAAAAATAAAATTTTACCACAAAATTGTTACTTCAACCAGGTAGCTTTTTTTTTCACAAGGGTAACAGGAAAAAATCACCATGAAATTTATTGCGCAATTTCTCCTGAGTTTGTTGATATCTTGTATGTGGTGGAAATCAACTGTTTGGGCACACTACAGGGCTCAGAAGAGAAGGAGTGCAATTTGACTGCAAAATTGGCTGGAATCAATAGCGGACGCCATGTTGCATTAGGAGAACCCCTGAGGTGCCTAAGCAGTGGAGGTCCCCCACAAGTGACCCCATTCTGGAAATAAGACCCCTCAAGGCTTTAATCTAGGTGTATATTGAGCATTTTGAATCCACGAATACTTCACAGAATTTGATAAGCTTAGGTTGCCATATTGAAATTTTCATTTTTTTCACAAAAATGTTGATTTAGCGACACATTTTTCACTTTTTCAAGAGGCAACAACAAAACGTGTACCCCACAGGTTGTTATCTAATTTCTTGTGAGCGCAGGGATACCACACATGTGGCCAAAAACCTTTGTTTGGATAAATGGGAGGGCTTGGAATGGAAGGAGCACCATTTGAATTTTGGAAAAGTTGAAGTAAATTGCGCGCACCATGTCACATTAGCAGGGCCCCTTGGGCACCTATACATCAGAAACCCCCCACAAGTGACCTCATTTTGGAAACTGGACCCCTCAAGGATTTTATTCAGGAGTATAGTAAACATTTTGAATCCACAGGTACTTCACAAAACTGTTGCTGTAGCAAAAAATTTCTCACTGTTAAGGGGGCTTTACATGCTGCGACATCGCTAATGCGGAGTCGTTAGGGTCACGGAATTGGTGACGCACATCCGGCCGCATTAGCAATGTTGCTGCGTGTGACAAGGATGAGCGATTTTGCATCGTTGCAAAAACGTGCAAAATCGCTCATCGGTGACATGGGGGTCCATTCTCGATTATCGTTACTGCAGCAGTAACGATGTAGTTTGTCGCTCCTGCGGCAGCACACATCGCTATGTGTGACGCCGCAGGAACGAGGAACCTCTCCTTACCTGCCTCCCAGCCGCTATGAGGAAGGAAGGAGGTGGGCGGGATGTTCCGGCCACTCATCTCCGCCCCTCCGCTTCTATTGGGCGGCCGCTCAGTGACGTCACTGTGACGCCACACGGACCGCCCCCTTAGAAAGGAGGCGGTTTGCCGGTCACAGCGACGTCGCCGGGCAGGTAAGTATGTGTGACGCATCTGCGCGATGTTGTGCGGCACGGGCAGCGATTGCCCGTGTCGCACAACAGATGGGGGCGGGTACCCACGCTAGCGATATCGGGACTGATATCGCAGCGTGTAAAGTAGCCTTTAGGCTATGTGGCCATGATCCAGCGACACGGCGTCTAGTACCCAGTGTCAGCCTCCTGCAGAAATGTGAGTGTTGTCCACGGGAGAATGCAGCTGCCCATGCCCACGATTTGGGTTCAGGCTGCTGTGGACTTTAGTTCTATTCTACCTGCAAAGAACACTCATCTCCGCAGCATAAATTGACATCCTGAGGCTCGGGAAGCTGCGCCACAGGTCGATTTATGCTGCGGAGAAAAGAAACACAGTGGGCACGGGATTTCTAAAAATCCTGCCACTGTGCTTCTACTGCACAACGCAGCGTTATGGACGCAGGGAAAACACTCTGCGCCCAAAACGTTGCAAACCCTGATTGTGGGCACACAGCGTAAAATGCTACAATGGATGAATGGATAGATGTCAAACATATATAACGTCCCACCCCCCTGCATATTCTAAGCTGGCGCCCTTTAGTGCCTTTCATGTGACACTAAAGGATGCCTAGCCTTGTATTTAGCCCAAAAAAAAAAAAAAGAATTAAAATAAATGACGTGGGGTCCCCCCTATTTTTGATAGCCAGCTAGGGTAAAGCAGACAGCTGTAGCCTGCAAACCACAGCTGACAGCTTCATCTTGTCTGGTGATCAATTTGGAGGGCTCCCCAAGCTGTTTTTTTTTTTAATTATTTATAAATAAATAATTAAAAAAAACAAACAAACGTGGGGTCCCCCCAAATTAGATCACCAGCCAAGGTGAAGCTGACAGCTGGGGTCTGGTATTCTCAGGATGGGAAGAGCCACGGTTATTGGACTCTTCCCAGCCTAAAAATAGCAGGCCGCAGCCGCCCCAGAAGTGGCGCATCCATTAGATGCGCCAATTCTGGCGCTTCGCCCCAGCTCATCCCGCGCCCTGGTGCGTTGGCTAACGGGGTAATGAATGGGGTTGATACCAGGTGTGTAATGTCACCTGGCATCAAGCCCAGCAATTAGTTATGTCACGGCATCTATCAGATACCCGACATAACTAATTGACAGTAATAAAAAAAAAATTGACAACAAAAAAAAATTTATTTGAAAAAACACTCCCCAAAACATTCCCTGATTGACCAATTTATTGAAAAGAAAAAAAAAAATCCACAATAATCCATTTGGACGTCCCACGTCGACTCTGGACCTTCTAGAATATGGGGGACACGTTCAGGGAATGTATCCCCCATTTTCTAGGAGGGCAGACCCTCCATTTGAGGAGAGTGGGTGCAAAGAATCTGCACCCACCCTCCCTGGGTCACAGCTGCAGAGTGCGAGCAGCCAGCGTCCTGAACACAGGAAGCTGACAGCTGCGCTCTGCTCATGTGACCGGAGTCTGCTGAGAAGGAGCCGGAGGAGGGGGCCGCGGGGGATCAGAGCTGCGACAGGTATGTATGACACCGGGGGACACCGGGGAACACCAGGGAGGGGGGTAGGGGGGGACCCGGCAGGGCCTAGGGAGCAGGTTTCTGTCGTATGTGTTATGGCACATACGACAGAAATCATAGGAACAGTGGAAATGCGGCCGGCGCGCTGCTGTGATCGCCGGTGCGCGCGGCCATCTTGGATTTTCGGGAGGGGGTTGGGGGTCGGGGGGGCACTTTGGGGACACCGGGGGACCGGAGGGAACCGGGAAAAAGATTTATCTCCCATCTGGCATGTTTGATCATGCCAGATGGGAGATAAATCATTTTTTACCGGCGCGGTCATTTACTATAACTTGATGATCGGTATACGGTGTATACCGGTCATCACGTGACTGGGGACCGGAAAAACCGGCCCGAATCATGATCTCCAGGGTCTCAGCTACCCCCGGCAGCTGAGACCCCGGAAATTTTCTGACTCTGGGGGGCGCTAGACCCTTTTTTCCGACCGCCGTTAAAAAGCGGCGGATCGGAAAAAGTACCCTTATTTACCGCCGTTAAAAGGCGTATCGGCGGTCGTAAAGGGGTTAAAGGGAATCAGTCACAAGGTTTTTGCTCCCCAATCTGAGAGCAGCATAATGTGGAGACCGAGACCCTGATTCAGGGCTGGACTGGGACTAAATTTCAGCCCTGGCATTTGGAGGTCACAGGCCACTTTTCGCGTGTTGAATGTGTAATATCTTTGTGCACTTGTAGACTGTGTAACAAGACCATATAACATGTAGTCACGGCTGCATCCAGTATTACAGCGCAGGCCTATTTATTGCTCTTAGTAGCAGGACCTGGTGAAGCCGCTATTTTCCCTACAGAGCTGGGTCTCGCAGATAATGAAGAGGATGCTGCTCTCCATATAATGCTGAGGTCATATAGCTGATGAGCAGGGATGCAAAATTAGATCCCCCTGAACTAATATTGATGACCTATTCTACAGAGAGGTGATCAGGGATAGGATGTTTTCACTGGTGATAATTTTGGGTACATACCACTTAGGGAATGTGCAATGATATTTTATAGGGGCAGATCCCACCATGGAAACTACTATGAAAAAATCCTCGAATGACCATCTGCATCTACTCGCTGTGCACAGGTTCAGGCTTTTGAGCATCTATTACCAACTTCAGGTTTCTAAAACCACCAAGTGATTAAAAGAAGTGACCGCTCAAGTCTTCTGGTGTTTTCCACTCAGACAACGCTCTGTATTTTACAATGCAGATCAATGGGAAGGCTCGGAAGATGCCGGAATCTACACTTCCCAGCTTGTTCTTAACAATGGTAAGGAGATGCTGGGAGTTGTTGTTATCAGACTGCGGACCATACAGGAACCACAATACTGATAAAACGCAGGCAATATCACAAATAATCATTTACATCCAGGTACCTTTATAGGTGACGTCTTCTGAGTCGTTCCATCCTTTTTGTCTCCACGCAATACAGACGCTATGATGAGGTTTCATGCCCACTGTTCGTCTCTGAAGATCTCCCTCTTTATTCTTTAGCAGCATTTCCCCCCCCCACACACACACATACACACACACACACACAATACAATGCACCCTCTGTCGTGGGCGGAGAGGGGTTTTTGGGGAACGCCGCTCGCCTGGGGGAGAATCTCTGGTGCTCGGGTCCGGTGCTTCTGCTCCTCGGTGGCTCAAACACGGGCCCGGACCCGGGGGCTCGAGCAGCACCTCCTTGCCCACGAGTGAAAAGGGGGGAGGTTTGGTGGTGGGATGTCGGTTGTGACGCCACCCACGGGGTTGTGGTGATGATGGGCACCACCGCTGCTGGTGACGGGGGTTCCCGTGAGCGATGGCGGAGAGCAGCTGAGGTGTTGGCCCCTCCGTGGGTAGGGGCTGTTGGTCCCGGGGCTCCGGTTGGGGGGTATTAGTGAGCAGGGGATAGGTGTGTGACGCCCTGGACTAGCCAGGTAGTCACATACATACCAACATACACACCCCCCACCCTAGACAGTAACAACAGTCAGACAAAAACCCTTGTTCCCTCCCTCCGGGGTCTGATGTCCACACCAGGTGGGGCGGAGCCAGGCGGTTGGCCCCACTGTGAGACTGTGACCGGGGTTATCTATGACGGCCGGTATGTCTCGCCCCGGTTGTGCTCACTCCATGATAATCCACTATAGGGTTAATGCTGTTTTCCCTACAGGCTGAAGGGAGGGATAAATAGATTCAGGAACAAGGGCAGGGGTGCCGGGTGTGAGGGGGTGATCACATCTCCCTGAGTTCTCTGCCGGAAAGGCACATATGTAATATTGTGGACTTTTTCTTTGGAATAAACCGTGTGCTGTGAACCTTGGTGCCTGGATCCCGTGTCTTCTGCAGCGCAGCCGACGACGCTACCTCACATATGGTGGAGAATGCGGGCATGACAGCCGGTGAGGTGTAACATCCATTCCTGGTGACCCAGTAGCACATGTCCTGGATTCGAGCGGCTATACTACAGCCCAAACCCGGCGACGCCATGGAGGACATACTAAAGCATTTGGCTCAGGCTAATGCACAGCAGCAACAGACCAATGCACACCTGCTCCAATCCTTGCAAATGCAGGAAAAAAAATTCCAAGAACAGATGGATCAGGCCAATGCACGTCAGCAGCAATCCTTGCAAGTGCACCAAGAACAGATGGAGCAGGCCAATGCACGTCAGCAGCAAGCCTTGCAATTGCAGGAAAAAAGGCACCAAGAACAGATGGTTCTCCTGGCCAAGTCGATCCGTGCCGGACCGGCAGCAACAACCCCGGGATCGGGTGATGACGGCAGCGTCCGGAAAGCGGTGAGACAAGCGTTGCAAAAGATGACCCCGGGTGATGATGTGGAAGCGTTCCTGGCGGTGTTTGAACGGGTGGCCGAGCGGGAAAAGCTGCCGACCCCGCAGTGGGCTGAGGTATTGTCACCTTATCTGACGGGGGAACCCCAAAAAGCATACCTGGACCTCTGTACCGAGGACGCCATTGACTATGTGACCCTGAAAGCCGAAATACTGGCTCGGTTGGGGGTGAATACCTATGTACGGGCTCAGCGGGTAAATCAGTGGTTCTTTGAGGAAGCCAAACCCGTACGCTCCCAGGCCTATGACTTGTTACATCTTGTAAAAAAGTGGTTGCAGCCTGACACTCTGAGCCCGGCGCAAATGGTGGAAAGGGTAGTAGTGGATCGTTTTGTGCGCACTTTACCCGTCACCGTTCAACGGTGGGTCGGACAGGGTGACCCGAGTACCCTGGACCAATTAGTGTCCCTGGTAGAGCGGCATGTGGCTACGCAGGACTTGATACGGGACACTGAGACTTTGCGTACCGCCCGGCGGTTCGGCCCCTCCAAGCCTAGGGCCAAGGACCCACCGCTGACACCGGTGCGGGAGTCCGCTACCGTCCCGTCTGAAGCTGCACCCTCCGTCCCTGAGGTCCGGAAAACTATGTACCCTAAACGACAACTCGTCAAGGGGGTGTCCTTCCCTATTAGATGTTGGCGGTGCCAGCGGGTGGGACATATGGAAGCCCAGTGTCCACTCACCACGGAGCCCATGGATTGTGGGGTTACCCGGCGGGGTTCAATGTATGCTCAGGTGGTGTGTACCGCTGACCTGGTCTACCCAGAGACTGAGCCCCACTTGTGCCAAATTCAGGTGAATGGATGTCCGGTTACAGGCTTGTTGGATTCCGGAAGCTTAGTGACCCTTGTGCGATCAACCCTAAGGGCTAAAGTAAAGGCCACCGGACGTACCGTGGGGGTGGTTTGCATACATGGGGACCGCCGAGACTATCCCACGGGGATAGTCACCATCACAGCACCTTGCGGTCAGGTGCAACATGAGGTGGGACTTATTAATACTCTTCCCTATGATGTGATCCTAGGAAGGGATCTGCCCTATTTTTGGACTTTATGGAAGGGACCTCCTAAGTCCCCTCAGATATTGGTCAGTCCGGGACCTGAGCCCTACAATCCTGAATCCGGGACGCCTGCCGTAGGGGTCCCCATGATAGGGACAGGATGTGAACCTGATAGGTCGCCCCTAGAGGTATTGGCAGGAGAGGCTGAATCGGTCGAGCCCATCCCGGAGTTGGAGGCGTCCCCGGATACGTTTGGGACAGCCCAACTCCAGGACCCTACATTAATACATGCCCGGAGTCGGGTGACAGTAGTTGACGGGGTGGCACAGCTGCCTGGTGCCCAGGTAAGATACCCCCATTTCGCTCTTAAGCAGGATTTACTCTACCGGGTAGATGAAATACGGGGCGTAGGGGTAGAGCAGTTGGTGGTGCCCCAGCCGTATCGCCGGCGGGTCCTCGACTTGGCTCATAAACACCTGATGAGTGGTCACCTAGGGGTCAAGAAAACGCAGGAGCGAATATTGCAAAGGTTCTATTGGCCCGGGGTCTTTGGGGAGGTAAAACGGTTCTGCGAAACCTGCCCGGAGTGTCAGCTTACCGCACCCCTGACCCACTTTCGCAGTCCGTTGGTACCGTTACCCATTATAGAAGTCCCTTTTGAACGGATAGGGATGGATCTGGTGGGGCCCCTCGTAAAGTCTGCTCGAGGGCACCAGCATATCCTAGTGATCGTTGACTATGCCACCCGGTATCCAGAGGCGATACCTCTCAGACATACTGCAGCCAAGCTTATAGCTCGGGAGTTGTTTGCTGTGTTCTGCCGGGTGGGGTTGCCCAAGGAGATCCTTACGGATCAGGGGACCCCATTCATGTCTAAAGTGACCAAAGAGCTATGCCGGCTACTCCAGATCAAGCAGTTGCGTACATCTGTGTATCATCCTCAGACGGATGGTTTAGTGGAACGATTCAATAAAACCCTGAAAACCATGCTCAAAAGGGTGATTTCCAAAGACGGGAAAGACTGGGATATGATGCTTTCCTATTTGATGTTTGCCATACGAGAGGTGCCACAGGCATCCACGGGGTTTTCGCCTTTTGAATTGTTATACGGGCGACATCCCCGGGGATTGTTGGACCTGGCAAAAGAAACCTGGGAGCAGGAGCCCACCCCCCATAAAAGTGTGATTGAACACATTTTGGGTATGCAGAACCGCATAAGCGCGGTCATGCCAATTGTGAAGGAGCATTTACAGGAGGCTCAGGCCGCGCAAAGCGGCCGCTACAATAGACAAGCCACCGTGCGGACCTTTAATCCCGGGGATCGGGTGTTGGTATTGATTCCCACGGCGGAGAGTAAATTCCTGGCTCAGTGGCAAGGCCCCTACGAGATAAAGGAAAGAGTCGGGGTGGTTAACTACAAAGTATTGCAGCCCGGTAGGCGGAAACCTGAACAAATATACCATGTCAACCTATTAAAACCTTGGCAGGAACGGGAAAACCTGATGGCTGTTTTTTCCCCACCTCCCTCCTCTTCGGGTCGTTCACATCCGGCTCCAGCGACCTCCGGAGGGGACGAACCGGAAGTAAGGATTGGAGAAGCCCTCACCAAGACACAGAGGCGAGAGGCCAGACGGTTGGTTCAGCAGAACCCCGATGTCTTCTCCGAGCTGCCCGGTAGGACCAGTCTGATACGACATGATATTGTCACCGAGCCCCACCTGAAGGTACGCCTGAAGTCATACCGGGTACCGGAGGCTCGACGACAAGCCATATCAGAGGAAGTAAAGTCAATGTTACGCCTGGGGGTCATCGAAAAATCCCGGAGTGAATGGGCTAGTCCGATTGTCCTAATACCAAAACCCGATGGCTCCTTAAGGTTCTGCAATGACTTTAGGAGATTGAACGAAATATCCAAGTTTGATCTCTACCCCATGCCCCGGGTGGATGAGCTGATTGATAGGCTGGGACAGGCGCGATACTTTACCACGCTCGACCTGACCAAGGGGTACTGGCAGGTGCCACTAACGGAGTCCGCCAAGGAGAAAACCGCTTTTGTTACGCCGGAGGGTCTCTTCCACTATGTTGTCTTGCCTTTTGGGTTACATGGCGCTCCGGCCACGTTCCAGAGGTTGATGGACTTAGTGCTGGAACCCCACCAGGTGTATGCTTCAGCGTACCTTGATGACATCATTATTTACAGCTCCGATTGGCAGACCCACTTGGAACAGGTACAAGCGGTGGTGGACGCGCTTCGAACAGCCGGATTGACAGCCAATCCCAAGAAATGTACGTTGGGACTCACGGAAGCCCGCTACTTGGGCTACGTAATAGGCCAAGGAGTGATTAAGCCCCAAATTAACAAAGTGGAGGCGATCCAGAAGTGGCCTAGACCCCTGACCACGAAGCAGGTTAGGGCCGTCCTGGGTATCGTGGGGTACTACAGGAGGTTTGTAAAAGATTTTGCGGGACTATCAGCCCCCTTGACGGACCTTCTCAAAGGCAAGAAGTCCGTCATGGTGCGCTGGACTCCGCAGGCCGAGGACTCCTTCCGGGCCCTGAAGGAGGTCCTGTGCGGACAGCCCGTTCTTGTAAACCCTGATTTCCGGAAAGAGTTCATAGTACAGACTGACGCCTCGGAGGTCGGCCTGGGGGCAGTGCTGTCTCAGGTGGTTCAGGGGGTGGAACACCCCGTCACCTTCTTAAGTAGGAAGCTCACCCCTCCCGAGCGGAATTATAGCGTAGTGGAGAAGGAGTGCCTGGCGATCAAGTGGGCCTTGGAGTCCCTACGCTATTACCTGCTGGGACGGCAGTTTCGCTTGGTGACGGATCACTCTCCACTGGTCTGGATGAGGTCCGCCAAGGAACGGAATGCCCGGGTTACCCGGTGGTTCCTTTCTCTGCAGAACTTCCGGTTTACGGTTGAACACCGGGCCGGTAGGTTGCAGGGCAACGCCGATGCCTTGTCCCGCGGCCCATGCTTGATGGCAGGAGTTCAACCCCGCACGCTTGAACTGAGGGGGGGGGTATGTGAGACTGTGACCGGGGTTATCTATGACGGCCGGTATGTCTCGCCCCGGTTGTGCTCACTCCATGATAATCCACTATAGGGTTAATGCTGTTTTCCCTACAGGCTGAAGGGAGGGATAAATAGATTCAGGAACAAGGGCAGGGGTGCCGGGTGTGAGGGGGTGATCACATCTCCCTGAGTTCTCTGCCGGAAAGGCACATATGTAATATTGTGGACTTTTTCTTTGGAATAAACCGTGTGCTGTGAACCTTGGTGCCTGGATCCCGTGTCTTCTGCAGCGCAGCCGACGACGCTACCTCACACCACCCACCAAGGAGTTCACAGGCCTGGAGGCGGGAAGAGTGTCAGATGAGTTTTGGAGGTGAAAGTGAGAGGAGTAAAACGTCTGCGTGTGCCTGGGTAGGAGCCCAGGCACTGACAGCAAGGTTGGCAGATGGTGGTGGCCGTCTGCAGGAGTTGGTGGAACTCTGCGAAGCCGTAAGGACCGGATTCAGGCGTTGGCCCGCCGGTACCGAACCGGGGAGCGGAGTGAAGCTAAGCACACAGGCAGGGCCATCGGACCCCGACCAGGCTTGGAGCCGCCGTCAGTAGTCAAATATGAGTGTGACAGGAACCCCAGGGGTTCCCCAAAAACAAAGTCCCGACAGAAGGCAACAGTCCACACCGTGAGGATATACAGACACCGCCACAGGCTAGAGATACAAGGGCCAGCGCCTGCTGGCAAAACGGGCTCCTACGGCACCCATACGCCGGGGAGCGGACTACCGGTGGGCAACCACAGGAATCAGAACATTTCTAACAGGTGCAGGGAAAGACAGCCACCATCAGCCGTCCGAGGAGAGCACAACAACATCACTGCAGCTGGCTGCGGGACCCGTCCATCTGGCCGTTTTGGTTTACCAGCGACTCTGTCAGTGATTGTCTGAGTGAGTACACCAGTGCCGTCCGGCACCGCGCCGCACAGTCCCTGCACCCCAGCCATCCAGCCTCCCCGTTACACCACCGGGCCCCGGGACCACCAACCCCCCTACCCACGGAGGGGACAACATCCCAGCTGCACCCTACCATCTCTCCCGGGAACCCCGTTACCAGTAGCGGTGGTGCCATCATCACCACGTCCCGTGGGTGGCGTAACGAACAATCTCCCTAAACATACCACCCCTTTTCACTCACGGGCGAGGAGCGCTGCTCGAGTCCCTGGGTCCGACCCACCGCTCGAGCCACCGAGCAGCAGCAGCAGAAGCCCCGGACTCGAGCGTGGGGAGTGCGTCCCCTCCACCCGCGACAACTTGGCGTCTACGAACAGGATAGAACCGATCTACTTACCAGTAGAAGTGTGCCTTGCAGTCTCCGCCGGCGGCGTCCGGACGAAAAATTTGAAGCGCCGCCATCTTTGGCGCGAAGATTTCCCGCTGGAGCATCTTCCCCGAGCAGTGAAGGCGCGAAAGCGAAGCCCCGCCCCCTGAGAGGAAGTGCTAGAAAGAACCAAGGGGGGGACGGGAAAAAGATGTCTGCGCCCAACGGAGCCGTTGGAATAGTGGCGGTCGCAGCCGCAGCAGCGCCCGCAGATGGAAATGGGGTAGCCCGTGCTCCGGTCGCAGGAGCGGGGAAGGCCGCGGGCCCAGCGGTCGCCCAGGTAATGCCGTTCTCCCTGCCCTATGTGCCCGGTGCTACCTGGCTGCCGCAGTACGATAGGAAGCCTGATGCTTTGCAGGCGTTCCGGAAAAAGATTAGCCCGGTCCTCGATTTATATCCTTTGACTGACAGGCAACGGGCAGCGGTAGTGCTAGGGCAGCTAACCGGCGCGGCTGAGCAGGAGACGGAGACCTGGACCGACGCGGACCGGGCCTCAGTAACTCATTTTTGAGAAACTCCAAATCGCTTTTGAGACCCGCACGGAAGCGGAATTGCGGATGCAGTTTTATCAGTGTCGACAGCGGCCTGCGGATAATATAAGAGACTATGCCCTGCGCCTGCAAAAAGCCCTCCATACGCTGAAGCAGGTGGACACTATTAACGATGTGGACAGCAATAAGATGCTAGTGGAACAATTCCTGCAAGAGCTGGGGTCTGTGGAAGACCGCAAGCAGCTGTGGCTGTGGGCCCTGGAACACCCCAATCTGGACTTTGCAGTATTGAAGGAGCGGGCCATCAAGGCCCTGCAGGCCCCAACGCCAGACGCTCCTGAGGAGGCCCCATGGCCGGCTGAAACCGCTCCCATCACGGTGGCACCTCCTCTCCCAGCTCTACCGGCCCCTGCAGTGCCCGTCGGGATGATGGAGGAGCTAGCTGCCCAGGTCCGCCGCATGGATGGAGACCTAGCCAAGATCCTCGCCGCACTCCAGCTTCCGACGAGAGTCAAGCCCCAAGGGAGGATCCAGCTCGCCGACAGCCCGGAGGACGTCCCCTGGATGCGGCGGAGAAGGACCAATGACTCACGGTATGGGCCTCCTATTTTTTACAGGTGCAGCAAGCCTGGCCACTACTCTAGGCGATGCCTGTTAAACGAGCAACCCCTGGGGCCAAGGGCCAATCCTCAGGAGTAGACACCCCCCCGACTGGCGAGACCGGTACGTCGGAGCTCGCCCCATCATCCCCCTGGCAGTGGACGGCATCCCGCTCATGGCCCTCTTGGACACAGGATCACAGGTAACCACTATACCATATACACTGTACCAGCAGTATTGGGGTACTGAAGAACTTGCCCCCTCTGATGATAGCCTGACCCTTGTTGCTGCCAATGGACTCCCTCTAACTCAAGTGGGATACAAACAAGTGACCCTGACCGTGGGACGTGCGGAGTTAAAGGATCAAGGGATGATTGTGGTGATGAATGAACCCAGTGATCATACCCCGAAAGTAATCTTAGGGACCAATGTGATGGAGCATTGTATGAGTGAGGTGCTGAGTCTGTTGCAACAGTTGGCCGCCACAGCAGGAGGAGGCCGACAGAGAGCTGTGCAGCGTGAGATCCGGGCCCTTCTATATCGGCAGCAAGTGAACTCGACTGGTGGAGAGATTGGTGGAGTAAGGGTGATGGATGTGGCCCCCTTGGTAGTGCCAATGTGGCGCCCTGGACAAGCCAGGGGCCACAGGTAACAACATACACACACCCCCACCCCCAGCAGTTTCACAGCAGACATCCCCAGTGAAACTTGATTCCTTTCCTCGGGCTCAGACTGACACACCAGGTGGGCGGAGTCAGGAGATGGAGACGCCCACCCAGGAGTTAGCTGGCCTGAGGCAGGAAACAAGCCCAGTGAAGTTCAGGCGGAGGAGGAGAGAAGAGATCTGCAGAGAGGCAGACGCAGACTGGGGCCTAGGATTGGAGCCTAGGGCCCTCGTGCAGCAGAGAGTCAGGCAGACGGTAGTGGCCGTCTGCAGGGATCCGGGGAGACAGTTGGTGGAACCGTAGGTAGCCGGGGCTGGGCGGTGGCCCACCGGTACCGAACCGGGGAGCCAGCTGGAAGCCGGAGCGCAGGAGGAGCGTGCACGGAGGTGGAAGAAAGGACTTACACCACCAAACTGGGTCAGGGGAGAAACAACAACCGCAGCCGTCTGCGGGCACCCGTCCATCCAGCCGAGTGTTTTACCAAGGACTGTGTCGTGATTACTGGCTGAGTGAGTACCCCGTGCCGTGAGGCACAGCGCTGCCCCTGCGACCCTGCACCTCACCAGGCCCCGTAACCCGCCTGCTACCCATCCACCTACCTCACCGGGCCCCGGGACAACCAACCCCCTACCCACGGAGGGGAGAACTAACATCTAGCTGCTCCATACAATCACTCCCGGGATCCCCGTCCAGAGCAGCGGTGGTGTCACAACCTCATCACAACCGTGGGTGGCGTCACGGACAATCTCCCTTACCAAATCCCCTTTTACTGTGGAGCCTGGGATCACAGACCGGGTCACGCTACCGTGATACCCACAGAAGTGACCTCGTGGCCCGGATCTGAGTACCCCTGGTCCCCGGGTGACACATTTGGCGTCACGAACAGGATCCTACCGCTCTGCCGTTTGGTAGAGGTGCGCCTTGTTACCGCCGGAGGTGTCCGGCTGAAAGTTTTGCAAAGCCGCCATCTTGGGCGCGAAAAATTTCCCGCTCGAGCGTCTTCCCCGAGCAGGAAAGGCGCGAAAGTGGAGCCCCGCCCCCTGAAGAAGGAAGTGCTAAAAAGAGGCTAAGGGGGACGGGATGGCGTCCGGCCGCATGTGAACCGCGGCTGTGGAAGCAGGGAAGCCAGGACTCTGCGAGTGTTTGGTTCCTGGAACACCGCTGCACGAGATGTCCCATCCGGCCGGCACCGCTGAAACCTCGGTGCCCGCGGCCAACGCCCCGACCGACCCGTTACCCCTGTCACCGGTAGCGGAGCTCGCAGCGTCTGCGAGGGAGGGCCCAGACCTGGGGTCCCCAAGTCTTACCATCGTCACTGCCCTGCCACCGGTCCCGGCTTCCATCCCGGCCGCGACGGAGATGACGACGGCTCCGGCAGTCCGCCCGGCCGCAACGGCAGCGAAGCACCCATCCCGTTAACTATCTGGGCAGCCTGGTTCTGGACTGGGGTCAAGGGGTGCTGCCCATTTGTTAGGGGCAGCATCAGGGCCAGGTTGTTTGGGTGGGTGACTGAAGGACCCGTTCCACTGTTATTATTAAAAGTGTTTGATTACTGTTGCAATGTTAAAGAAATGTGCATCCCGTTGTGGGAAGATTGAAAATGCTTGTGTTTAATGTTTTAATCTTTTGCAGTTTAAAAAAGAAAAATAAAACCGGTGATGGACGGGCAGCCCGAGGACGGTCTGCATTTTGCTAAGGGGGAATGTGGCGCCCTGGACAAGCCAGGGGCCACAGGTAACAACATACACACACCCCCACCCCCAGCAGTTTCACAGCAGACATCCCCAGTGAAACTTGATTCCTTTCCTCGGGCTCAGACTGACACACCAGGTGGGCGGAGTCAGGAGATGGAGACGCCCACCCAGGAGTTAGCTGGCCTGAGGCAGGAAACAAGCCCAGTGAAGTTCAGGCGGAGGAGGAGAGAAGAGGTCTGCAGAGAGGCAGACGCAGACTGGGGCCTAGGATTGGAGCCTAGGGCCCTCGTGCAGCAGAGAGTCAGGCAGACGGTAGTGGCCGTCTGCAGGGATCCGGGGAGACAGCTGGTGGAACCGTAGGTAGCCGGGGCTGGGCGGTGGCCCACCGGTGCCGAACCGGGGAGCCAGCTGGAAGCCGGAGCGCAGGAGGAGCGTGCACGGAGGTGGAAGAAAGGACTTACACCACCAAACTGGGTCAGGGGAGAAACAACAACCGCAGCCGTCTGCGGGCACCCGTCCATCCAGCCGAGTGTTTTACCAAGGACTGTGTCGTGATTACTGGCTGAGTGAGTACCCCGTGCCGTGCGGCACAGCGCTGCCCCTGCGACCCTGCACCTCACCAGGCCCCGTAACCCGCCTGCTACCCATCCACCTACCTCACTGGGCCCCGGGACAACCAACCCCCTACCCACGGAGGGGAGAACTAACATCTAGCTGCTCCATACCATCACTCCCGGGATCCCCGTCCAGAGCAGCGGTGGTGTCACAACCTCATCACAACCGTGGGTGGCGTCCCGGACAATCTCCCTTACCAAATCCCCTTTTACTGTGGAGCCTGGGATCACAGACCGGGTCACGCTACCGTGATACCCACAGAAGTGACCTCGTGGCCCGGATCTGAGTACCCCTGGTCCCCGGGTGACACACCACCCCGAAGTGAGATGATGATTTGGTGCAGGGCAGCAGTAGGCCCCCCGGGGCGCGACTACCCGGCGATGGTGGAACCCATGCCTTCTGAACACTGGCCCACAGTGATGGCGGCCAGAGGGGTGGTTGACGTCAAAAAGGGGAGAGTGCCTGTAAGACTGCTGAATTGTGGAGAGGAGGAAGTTAGGCTTCCCCGTTACGCTACCCTTGCCAAACTGCTCACCCTAGACCCTCACACCATTCACGAGGCCGCCCCTCCTATCTCAGCATCCCCTGCCAGTAACCATATACCCCCTGAACAGTTAGAGGAGTGGTAGGCACTGACGCCACACCCACGCATCACAAAGAGGGCGTATACAGGGTGGTACAAGAATATGAACAAGTATTCAGCAAGCACCCATTAGATTTCGGGAGGATTAAGGGGGTTCAATACCATATACCTACAGGCGTACATCCACCCATTAAAGAAAGATATAGGCCCATCCCGCCAGCACACTATCCATGCGCCAAAGATATGTTGAGGAACATGAAGGAGGCAGGGGTCATTCGGGATAGTTGTAGTCCCTGAGCAGCCCCACTGGTGCTGGTGAAGAAGAAGGATGGCACCATGAGAATGTGTGTGGATTACTGGAAGATCAACCAGATCAGGCATAAAGATGCCTATCCTCTCCCCCGTATCGAAGAGTCGCTTGCTGCGCTGAGAACTGCTAACTTCTTCTCTACCCTTGACCTTACCAGCGGATACTGGCAGGTGGCGGTCGCACCAGAGGACTGTGAGAAGACTGCATTCGCCACTCCCATGGGACTCTGCGAATTTAACAGCATGCCGTTCGGGCTGTGCAATGCCCCTGGAACCTTCCAACGGCTCATGGAGTGTTGCCTGGGACATCTCAATTTCGAAACGGTCCTGCTGTACCTAGATGATGTGATCGTGTACTCCCAGACGTACGAGGTCCACCTGGAACATCTGGCTGAAGTGTTCGCGTCTCTAGTCAAGTATGGGATGAAACTGAAGCCCTCCAAGTGCCACCTACTGAAGCCTGGGGTACAGTACCTCGGACACGTGGTGAGCGCAGAAGGTGTCGCCCCAGATCCCGAGAAGATCACTGCTATCCAGGACTGGCCGAGACCGATCACAGTGAGAGAGGTGAGACAGTTCCTGGGCCTGGTGGGCTACTACCATCGCTTCATCAAGGGGTACAGGAAGATGGCCGCCCCCATGCAAGACCACCTCATGGGACAGACCAAGGGTGGCAGGTCCCCTGGATCTCCATTTGTGTGGGAGAAGAAGCATGAGGAGTCCTTTCACCAGCTGAAGACGGCCTTGATGGTAGAGGAGATCCTGGCGTACCCCGACTACAGCCTCCTGTTCGTTCTCTACACCGATGCCAGCAATGTGGGCTTAGGAGCAGTCCTGTCCCAGGTCCAGGACGGGCGAGAAAAGGTGATCACCTATGCCAGCAGAAAACTCCGGCCCACGGAAAGGAACCCCGAAAATTACAGCTCCTTCAAGCTTGAGTTCCTGGCCCTGGTGTGAGCAATCACCGAGAGGTTCCGACACTATCTCGCAGCGGCAAAATTCACGGCTTACACGGACAATAATCCGTTGACCCATCTGGACACGGCCAAACTGGGCGCTCTGGAACAGCGGTGGGTGGCCAGGCTGTCTAATTATGACTTCACTATCAAATACAGAGCCGGCTGTAAGAACACCAACGCGGATACGTTGTCCTGGATGCCCCACCTGCCGGATGGGGGGTCGGAAGACGTGGACCTTGAAGAAATTGAGCTGCCCGCGTTCCATCGGCCACTGGTCAAAAAATTACATGTCAAACAACAACTGGTGAACCTAGACCCGCTACCCAGTCAGGGATGGTGAGAAGCCCAAGACCAAGCGCCTGCCGTCCAATTGGTCAAGACCATGATTGAACAAGGCTCCTTCGGAATGGATCCGGCAGCGCCCCCTGAGGCCCAGCGGCTGTGGAAAGAACAAGTTCGGCTGTACCTGCACGAGGGGAAGCTGTATCGAGGGCTGATCAACCCGAAGACTCACGAAAAAGTTTGTCAGCTGGTGGTCCCTCAGGCCAGCGTGCCCAAAGTCCTACGGGCATATCACGATGGCGCCGGGCATTTCGGTTGGAAAAAGCTGGAGATGTTGCTGAGAGAGCGGTTCTATTTTAGTGGGATGTGAAAATCTGTGGAGGCTTGGTGCCGATAGTGCGGCCCCTTGCGCTGAGAAGGAAGGATGAAGTCAGCCAAAGAGCCCCTCTACAGCCGATCATCACAGATCAACCGCTGGAGTTGGTTGCCTTGGACCACGTCAAGCTTACACCCAGCCGGAATGGATATACCTATGCCTTGACCATCGTGGACCACTAATCCAGGTTCATGGTGGTTGTTCCAGTCAAGGATTTCACCGGCCGTACCGCAGCCAGGGCATTCCAGGTCTACTTCTGTCGACCGCACGGATACCCGGAGAGGGTACTTACGGACCAGGGATCAGGACCACACCATATCATGCCCAAACTAATAAGATGTGCGAAAAGATGAACCATCTGGTCCTGGACCTCCTCAAGGTGATACCGTTGGAAGAGCGGAACCTGTGGCCAGAAAAGCTGCCCGACCTGGTCGACATGTACAACAACATCCCCAGTAGTTCTACCAAATGCACCCCGGCGTATATGATGAGAGCCCGACTGGGCCGGCTGCCGGTGGACCTAGAAATGGGCTTGGAAGCTCCTGAGGCCCTCCCTTCGACTGCTGGCTGGGATACTCGGTGGCAAATCCAATACCGACAAGTCCAGGAGTATGTGAAGAAGAATCTCGGTCAGAGCCGAGAGAAACAAGCGCAACGCTTCAATAAGTGAGCGTCAGCCGTCCCCTTTGAGCCGGGAGATGTCGTGCTGAAGCGGAAGAGACGGACCCATAAGCTGGATGACCAGTGGGAAAGGACCACGTATGTCATACAGCCCACTGAATGGGAGAATGAGAAGGCTTATCTGATCAGTCACGACCAGGGGAGGACTGCCACTACGGTTTCCAGGGACCACCTGAAGAAATGTCCTCACCCCTTGAGAGTGACAAACGAAGTTCCGGTTCCTACGCCGAGTGGGGAAAAGGAGAAGAAGGTGATCCACACAGTGATGGGTGATTTTCCAGCAGACAGGCCTATGCAAAACGGTGCAGTGATTGTTCCGGTGATAATGTTCCCACAACACGTGGAAGAAATGGAGACAGAAACGCCTGCCAGTGAACCGCACGAAAAAGTGCCCAGGGATGCACCTATACCCCCTCCCCTTGGGTCTCCACTAGCCATACCTGCCATAAGGGAAGAGGAACTGACTGTCTCCTCTGTCCCCTTGCCCTCCACTGATGACATTGGGCCCAGAAGGTCCACACGCCCCAACCTAGGTCGGCCCCCACTTAGGTACAGGGAAACTACCACTTAGGGGTGTTGTATGTTAATTGTGTAAATAGCTGAATGAATGAACACAAATCAAACCGAGTTTTTCACCTGATTGTCTACAGTGATTATCCCGGCCGTTGCCGGCAAGTTCTCCCCGGAGGGACCCTATGTGTTTTACCGCCCACATGAGAAACTGCTCTTGAACATGGCCGAGAACTAGCAGGCCACCCACGAACTTGTGGGTTTGTAAATAATTTGTGGGCTGGTTTTCCGTCCGTGCCGCCTCCGGAGAGGCAGATTGGAGGAAGGGCCCGCAGCAGAGCCGGCTGGGGCTCGGCCACCACCAGGACCGGCGGTGGCCATCCTCCGGGGGTCAGGGGTCCCCCTGGACGTGGGGTCCCCCGAAGTGACAGCCGGGTGCAAGACACCGTACCCGTTCCCGCTCGGGTAACCTGGACCAGGACTGGAGAAGAGGGGTGCTGCCCGTTTCTTAGGGGCAGCACCAAGGTTTAGGTTGTTTGGGTGGGAGAGCGGATGACCATGAACCCGTCCATTTTAATAAAAATGTTTACCGTTTGAAACGTTAAAGCACTGTGCCTCCCGTAAGGGAAGATCTGAAAACATACTTACGTTGAATGTTTAATATGTTAAATTATTTCTTTTGCAGTTTGAAAAATAAAACCGGTGATGGATGGGCAGCCCGCGGACGGTCTGCATTTTACCAAGGGGGAGTGTGACACACTGGACTAGCCAGGTAGTCACATACTTACCAACATACACACCCCCCACCCTAGACAGTAACAACAGTCAGAGAAAAACCCTTGTTGCCTCTCTCCAGGGTCTGATGTCCACACCAGGTGGGACGGATCCAGGTGGTTGGCCCCACCCACCGAGGAGTTCACAGGCCTGGAGGCGGGAAAAGTGTCAGATGAGTTTTGGAGGTGAAAGTGAGAGGAGTAAAATGTCTGCGTGTGCCTGAGTAGGAGCCCAGGCACTGACAGCAAGGTTGGCAGACGGTGGTGGCCGTCTGCAGGAGTTGGTGGAACTCTGCGAAGCCGTAAGGACCGGGGTCGGGCGTTGGCCCGCCGGTACCGAACCGAGGTGCGGAGTGAAGCTAAGCACACAGGCAGGGCCATCGGACCCCGACCAGGCTTGGAGCCGCCGTCAGTAGTCAAATACGAGTGTGACAGGAACCCCAGGGGTTCCCCAACAACCAAGTCCCGACAGAAGGCAACAGTCCACACCGTGAGGATATACAGCCACCGCCACAGGCTTGAGATCCAAGGACCAGCGCCTGCCGGCAAAACGGGCTCCTACGGCACCCATACGCCAGGGAGCGGACTACCGGTGGGCAACCACAGGAGTCAGAACATTTCTAACATGTGCAGGGAAAGACAGCCACCATCAGCCGTCTGGGGAGAGCACAACAACAACACTGCAGCCGGCTGCGGGACCCCTCCATCCGGCCGTTTTGGTTTACTAGCGACTCTGTCAGTGATTGTCTGAGTGAGTACACCAGTGCCGTCCGGCACCGCGCCGCACAGTCCCTGCACCCCAGCCGTCCAGCCTCCCCGTTACACCACCAGGCCCCGGGACCACCAACCCCCCTACCCACGGAGAGGATAACATCCCAGCTGTACCCTACCATCTCTCCCGGGAACCCCGTTACCAGCAGCGGTGGTGCCATCATCACCACAACCCGTGGGTGGCGTCACGAACAATCTCCCTACACATACCACCCCTTTTCACTCACGGGCGAGGATCACTGCTCGAGTCCCCGGGTCCGACCCACCGCTCGAGCCACCGAGCAGCAGCGGCAGAAGCCCCGGACCCGAGCGTGGCGAGCGCGTCCCCTCCGCTCGCGACAGGTGCAGGTGCCGATGCAGGGAGGCAACGCGGATGCGGGGCAGCGGTGCAGCGCTGTGCCGGATGGCACTGGTGTACTCACTCAGGTAGTCAATGACAGAGTCTCTGGTAAACCAAACGGCTGGATGGACGGGGCCCACAGTCGGCTGCGGCTTCTTCACTTTCCCCGGACGGGTTCATGGCGGCTGCCTTTCCCTGTACCTGTATGTAAATGTTTGACCACTATGGATTCCCACAGGTGGTCCGCTCCCCGGCTTGTACGTGTCGGGAGAGCCCGTTTTGCCCGCAGGCGTTGGCCCTTGGATCTCTGGCCGTTGGCGGTGGCTCTTATCCGGATGGGTTGGGCTGTTGCCTTCTGACGGGACTTGGTTGGGAATGAACCCCTGAGGTCCAGACCGCAATCAGCGAATTTGACCAGTCGGGGTCTGAGTACCCTGCCTTGGTTCTTAGCTTCCCTCCGCTCCCCGGTTCGGTACCGGCGGGCCACCGCCCAACCCCAGTCCTACGGTTCCGCAGACGTCCACTAACTCCTGCAGACGGCCACCACCATCTGCCGACCTTGCTGACTGTGCCTGGACTCCGACCCAGACACACAAAGTCTCTCTACTTCAACCTCCAACTCCACTGCAATAGAACTCCAAACTTTAACTCCTCCACTCCTGAACTTCAACTTTCACTAACTAACTGTTTTATCTGCCTCCAGGCCTGTGAACTCCTCGGCGGGTGGGGCCAACCACCTGGCTCCGCCCCACGTGGTGTGTACATCAGACCCTGGAGGAGGCAACAAGGGTTTTTGTTTGACGGGTGTTCCCTACCAGGGGAGGGGATGTGTATGTGTGTGATGGTGTTCTGTGACCCCTGGGGTCCAGGGCGTCACACCTCCATTACCCCTCCACACACACATACATTATACAATGCACCCCCATTACCCCTCTACACACACACAGACACACACATACACAATGCAATGCACCCTCCATTACACCTCTTCCCCCACACACACACAATACAATGCACCCTCCATTACCCCTCCCTCCCACACAGACATAATACATTGCACCCCCATTACCCCTCCACACACACAGACACACACAATACAATGCACCCTCCATTACCTTTCCCCCACACACACACACAATACAATGCACCGTCCATTACCTCTCCCCCCCACAATACAATGCACCCTCCATTTCCCCTCCCCCCCCCCCACACACACACACACACACACACTATACAATGAACCCCCCATTACCCCATGCACCGCCAACACACAATACAACGCACCCCCATTACCACCTCCCCACACGCACACATACAATGCAATTCACCCCCCATTACCCCTCACCCCACATACAATACAATGCACCCCCACATTACTCCCTTCCCAGACATAATACAATGCACCCCCCCTACACACACAAAATACACTGCCCCATCACTACACACTCCTGCCTCCCCACCTCCCTCGGAATACAGCAACCACCTCTGCTTGTCAGAAAGCTGTGTTCCTTCACAAATATTCCTCCGTTATGTGTCCTCAGCCCCTCCCCACTCATCCCCATTAATTAAACCTGTCTCTTCGGCTCCTCCATAGAGCGCTTACCGCTTCTTGATGCATCCAGTGTGGCGCCCACAGCACTGTGATGACGTCATCAAGGTGCTGATCTCATCATGTTGCTGCATGTCGGGGGCGGGGCCCAGTCCCGGTGCGCTGTTCAAATGTATTTACGTCTGAAAGACGCAAATACATCTTAATAGGAAGGAGGAAGCTGTGGTCACCGCCACCGCCACCGCTGCGCTCCTCAGCAGTGTGTGCATGCCGGGCACACTGTCACACAGCAGAGGTGGCACAGCGATCCTGCTGCAGCTAGTGTGCCCACCATGCACACACTGCTGAGCAGAGCGGCAGTGACTGCAGATACAGCGGCCCACTATAGGCTCCGGCCCACTACAGGACCGACCCATCTGGAATTTGCCAGAATTGCTGTATGGTCAGTCCGGGCCTGCCCTGATACTAGCGATGTCACTTATTGAGCTGTTTGCTGTCATTTTGATAAAATCAATGTTTTCTCTGCTGCAGATCTAGCAGTTATACAGAACTCATAAAAGTGCTGGACTACCTGGTAATAGGGAAAGTAGATGATAATCTACTGATGATTTAACAGTGACTTTATCAAAAGTACACTAAGCAGTCCAGTAACTAATTGTATGAACATCATCTAATGATAGTAATACAGGTATAGCAAATCGAAGGGGAGAGATCAGGAGCTGACAGCTAGCCCCACACGATACGCCCTTAGGCCCCCTTCACACGTCCGTGAAAATCGCGCACGTGTTTCACGAACGTGTCAAAGGTGCATTTTCCCCTCCGTGGGCCGTGTTTATGGCACTACGGGTGTTCTCCGTGTGTTATCCGTGATAACACACAGAGAACAAGAACTTTCCACTCACCTGTCCCTGGCGTCGCTGTCCGTGGTGCTGATCTTCGGTCTCCAGCCCTGCTGACTCCCCGCTGCTGCTGCTGCTTCCGGCCGCAGTGAAGTGAATATTAAATGAGCATAATGAGCGACGGTCGGCAGCAAGTGACAGCAGCGGCAGAGACAAGAGGGCAGGAGAAGGTGAGTAAAGATTTGTTATTTTGTGTGTGACACGCGTGCTGCCGGAGAAAAACGGACATGCATCCGTGTGGAGCACACGGGCATACGTCTGCTCCACACGGAGGCACGGGCCAATGGCTGCACACGTGCGTGCACATAAAGCCATTGATTTTAATGGGTTTACGTGTGCCCGTGTCTCCGGTACAAGCGGGCACGGACCTAGCATGTACCGGAGACACGTGCGTGTGAAGGGGGCCTTACACTGTACTGGGCTTCCTTAGGGATGCAATTGCACACTGAGGAAGCCCAGCACAGCACCTGATCTCTCCCCTTCTTACAGTGATATGGCTGATTACTCGTATGTCCCTTCAGGTATTTCTCTGTGAACTATTTCAGGGTTTGGGACAATTTGCTATACCTGTATTACTATCATTAGTTGATCTTCATACAATTTCTATGTATGCTTTAATTTTCATACAATTTCTATGTATGCTTTAATTTGCATTTTCTGTCTTGTTTGTATTGACAGACGTCCCTTGTTCCCTGTGTCTATTTTAGTATTTATTAGTGAGAGATCTGGGTTGACTGTACACACCACATATCTGTGCCTAGTTTTTAGATCTTTTATTGTTTTTTTTTTTCTAATAAAAATGTTGATACATTTATGCAGGCATTTATTTGTGTATTTATTAGGTTCCAGTGCCCTTTAGATACAATCTTTGTTTGTTGTTCATTCACTCTTTCATACTGGTCACTGGAAGCTCAACATAGCACCTAATGTTTGAGGATCTGAAAAAAAGAATTGTTGCTCTACATAAAGATGGCCTAGGATATAAGAAGATTGCCAGCTTGCAACACAGTGGCCAAAACTATACAGCGGTTTAACAAGACAGGTTCTACTCAGAACAGGAGTCGCCATGAAAATTGAGTGCACATACTCAGCATCATAAATGGAAGTTGTCTTATCAAAATAGACATATCAATGCTGCCATCATTGCTTCAGAGGTTAGAAGGGTGGAAATCAGATTGTCAGTTCTCAGACCATATGATGCACTTTGCATCAAATTGGTCTGCATGGCTGTCGTCCCAGAAGGAACCTTCTTCAAAAGATGATGCACAAGAAAGCCCGCAAACAGTTTCCTGAAGACAAGCAGATTAAGGATATAGATTATTGGAATCATGTCCGGTGGTCTGATGAGAAGAAGATAAACTTATTTGGTTCAGATGGTGTCAAGTGTGTAGCAGCAACTAGGTGCAGAGTACAATAACAAGTTTCTCTTGCCTACAGTCAAGCATGGTGGTGGAAGTGTCACATGGTTTGGAGCTGCATGAGTGCTGCCAGCTGTGGGAACATAATCTCCTCCTTTCGGAAACTCGGCCGCAGGGCAGTATTCCAACATAGTAACGACCCCAAACATACCTCCAAGAGGACCACTGAAAGTAAAGGTGCTGGACTGGCCAAGCATGTCTCCAGACCTAAACCCTAATGAGCATCTGTGGGGCATCTTCAAATGGAAGGTGGAGAAGCGCAAGGTCTCAAACATCCACCAGCTCTGTGATGTTGTCATGGAGGAGTGCAAGAAAATTCTAGTGACTCCTGTGAAGCTCTAGTAAACTCCATACCCAAGAGAGTAAAGGCAGTGCTTGAAAATTATGGTGGCCAGTAATGATAAGCATGCTCAGGACAGCTTAATACTCAATCGAGCATCATGGTGCTTGAGACGCCCAATACTCGATTGAATATCCTGTGAGTGCTCAATATGTTGGACTCCCTGCTCAGGGGGAGTGAGTGATTTTCTATGCTCAAGTTTCCCATTGACTTCCATTATGGTCAGTACTCAAACCTGGTCGAACATTTTAGAGCTTGCTTACCACTAGTTGCCACACATAAATATTGACAATATAAACACAATATGGCTATTTTCATTTAGGGGTGTACTCACTTTTGTGGCCAGTAGTTTAGACATTAATGGCTGAGTGTTGAGTTATTTAGATAGCACATCAAATTTACACTATTATACAAGCTGTACACTGACTACTTAATAGTGTATCAAAGTGCCTTATCTTCAGTATTGTCCCATGGGAAGTTATAATAAAATACTGACTCTTGTGATATACAGTCCCTGACAGAAGTACTGTCGCTTATCCATGTTATGTAAATAAAAGCTTATAACCTGACTTTAAATTCATCCATTGGTTTCATAAATTACTCTTTTGAAAGCTGAAACCCTCCCAAATTTGGTTTAGGTTATGAAAATAAAGTTGCTGCAAAGCTGAAATATTGATCATTTAATGAACACAGAAAGGTCAGATTTTGGCAAGACAAAAGTTTTGTCTCCCACAGAAAGTAATGTGAAATTCAAGCAAATAATTAACTTCTAACTTCTAATTCAAAGATATGTTGCATAACATTGGTGAATGAGGTTGTGGTGCTATTAGAGCCAAAATTAATATTTTGTGTGACTTCCATGAGCTTGAAGGACTGCATCCGTGCGGTTCAACAATGATTCATACAATTTATTGATGAAGTCATCAGGAATAGCAAAGAATGCAGTCTTACATGCCTCCCAGAGTTCAGCTAGATTCTTTGATTTTGTCTTCAAAGCTTCCTCTTTCATCCTACCCCAAACATGCTCAATGATGTTCATGTCTAGTGACTGGGCTGGCCAGTCTTTGAGCACCTTAATCTTCTTTGCCAGGAGGAACTTTGTTGTAGAGATGGATGTATGAGCTGGAGCACCATCCTGCTGCAGAATTTGACCCCTTTTATGATTGGGAATGTAAGAGGTAGCTAATACTTCTTGATATTTTAGGCTATTGATATTGCCTTCCACCTTGCAAATGTTTTGCACACCCTATACTGAATGCAACCCCAGCCCCAGACCATGATCTTTCCACTACCAAACTTAACTGTTTTCTGGATCCAGACCGGCTCCAGTAGGTCTCCTGCAGTATTTGCAGCAGCTGTGGTATAATTCAACTGAAGATTCATCAGAGAAATCCACCTTCTGCCACTTTTCCAGCGTCCATTTGTTTAGCAGGCTGTGGGACTTGGCAAATGCCACACATTTTTTTAATTGCCTTTTGTTTAGTGCTGGTATGGGCACTGATTCGACAATGGAGGCCATTTTGAGACAGAATCCTACAAACTGTTCTAGTTGACACAGGGACTTGAGGTGAGCAGGCCTTTTGGAGCTCTGCTGCAGTGGAAGAGGGGCTGGCTTTGGCATTTCTAACCAACAATCGTTCCTCCTGAGCAGTTGTCTTGCGGGGTCTGATGGACCTGGGCTTGGCAAAAACATCTCCAGTCTCTTCAAATTTTTTTGATTCTTTGCATTTGACACTGAGACATATTAAAGGTGCCAGCCACCTCTGCAGTGGATCCGGTCTTCAGCCTCTTGACAATCAAGGCTTTGGTCGCAGGGTGGATTTTTGGCATATTGTCAGAGGACAAGTTGCAGTTCAACTGAAGGTCTGGGGTGCTTGGTTTCATTTTATACACACCCACTAATTAACTGATCATTTAGTGAGCACAGGTGAGGATGTAAACTAGGATTGGTTGCATTATATTGTAACGGGGTGCCAGGGGTGTCTCGGGGGTTGTAGTCGTGGCCCCTTTTTCTAGCAGACTTACCCCTGGCTCCGCGTCACTTTTGGGACAGGAGATGTCTTGGTGGGGCAGAGTGTGGTGGTGCAGATGTCGCCGTCAGAGATACAAACACTTGATAGACGTGGATCAATTGAACCAGCAGGCATGTTTATTGTACACTTCTTCATGACAGAGGCAATACTCGGATGATGTCACAACTTTCGGCTGGGAAAAACCTTCTCTGGATGTCTCCTCTAGTGGGGATGTGCCCGGCTACTCCACTTCACCTGGCTCCCACTTCGGCTAACACAGACTGGACCCACACCAATACTGCTTCACACTTGAGGACACTTCTCTTCTTTTCTCTCGCTTTCCTGTTCACCCAGCTCCCACACTCTGCCCCTTCTGCTTCTTCTCTCCCGTCCGGTACTCAACTGCCTCAGACTCTAACTTTTTCTTCACAACTCTTCTCCTCCCTCCCCTTTCTGCTGCCGGCTCCTCCTTTCCTCTACCCTGTTCCCATGGGGACAGCCGTCCCACCCGGCCACTAGGGGAACCCACTAAAACAGTGCAATACAATAAAACATTTTTATTAAATAACATCTGTATTAACTACATTCAGGGGACACTGCCTCCTTGTAAGGGGTCTACCCACCCCTTACATTCCTCCCCTCTTTAAGCTTTAGCCTCCCGGCAAGGCACGACTCTAAAAACACAAGTTAGCAGCAAAATCATTTTTATAACACTATAAACATGTCCACATCAAGGCACACGCAAGGGGCACACAAGTCCGGCGCCCGGAGTCCCTCCTGGGAGCTCCCGGTCTTAGTAGATAGTGTGCCCGGAGGCCTTCAGCAGGCACTCCCGGTCTTTGCAGGGCTTCTGCCCGGAGGCTTTTGCAGCACTCCCGGTCTTAGAAGGCAGGGACACAAAACAGCAAGATCTTCTTTAACAACGCGGAGGGAGCCCCTAGCTCAGTCCAGCGTCAGGCTCCTTCCGGGCTCAGCAGCTTGAACAGGTTGTAAACAGTAGAACTTTCCCGGCTCTTCAACAATGCCGGTATTTAACACAAACATGTCCATCACCTCCGGTCACTACGGGTCACTCGGGATGGTAAGCGCGCTGCCATTCGGCCCGCTGAGCCCTCACGTAATCAGAAAGGGACTGACCTGGCAAGCGGCGCAATCTCCGGAACGGTTCGTAGTTGACAGGTGGTTCTGGTGCCTCTGCCTCCGGTTTTGCCTCTTCGACCCCCGACGGGGGTGACGGGGTCTCTGAACGGGACGGCTGTGGGCTGCCCACGACGATCACCGGATGTGTGACCAGGCTCTGGTGAATTGCCAGCACCGCCGGGGTCCCCTTCTCTGGGTCAGCACTCGGTCTGGTCATGACTTCAGGTGATTCCGCTAGTGTGCTTCTCGGCCGGGAAATCTCAGCTAGTACCGGTCGCTGTTGGGAACGCCTCCGGTATTGGCACTCTTCCCATTCGATTTCCTGCTGCCATTGTGCGGCCTCTTGTGTAGTGGGCATCCGGGTCACTCCCATGGCAAACAGGCCCTGGCATCCCACTTCTCCCCGGAACCTCCCTTTTTCTCCCGGGTACAAGGTATGAAGGCGTTGTGGTAAGCCCTCAGTGTCCAGGTTTACCCGGTTGTAGAAGAAATGGTCACCAGTCTCTTCATCCTCAATGAATCCATAGCCCTCTTTCTGGTTGAACTTAACTACGGTGCCGACGGTACACTGTCGTTCAAACTCGTCGCTCAGGGGACCAGCCATCATTTCGCTGGCTACGGTCTCAGCCAGTAATCTCTCCTGCACCGGATCGGGTTCAGGCGATGGGGATTTCTGCTGAGTCGGGGGCGTCGGCTTCACCGGCTCCCAAAAGAATCCCCACTCGTCTTCTTCTAGCTCCCGGGCGTGTGGCTCTTCCGGGGCCGGAACTGCTGAGTGAGTTGGGGTTCCCAGGACTTTGCTTCCTGTATGCAGCCGCGCCTGGTATGTGGCCCGGACTTCGGTCGAGGTCTCACCGGTCGCGGCATCCCAGGTAGTGACCCAGGTAACTTTTGTAGGCCGCTCCGGTCCTTCTGGCACGGCCGGTAAAGCAAGGGCAAGTCCTTCTGCGTCCGCAGTCTGTTTCGGGCGTCCTCTGCCCAAGCTGGTTGCTACCAGCGCGCCCACTGCAGTATGTTGCGTTCTCGGAGCCTCCATTTTGCTCGGAGTTAGTCTCTGCGTTGGCGTTTCCTGTAATGGCGCCGGGGACAGTGGAGAAGCTGGGGAAGGTGGAGGCGGGCCTTCTTTTCCCGCTCTTGGGTACACTCCACCCCCAGTCTCGCACATCACATCGACCCGGCCAAGGCGGCTCTTCTTTTTCCCTGTAACACCGCCCACTTCACATGTCTTCCTCAGCATCCTGGGGCCAGCACCTCCCCTCTTTGAGCGGCGCACTCCGCACTTCTTTTTCTTCACCGGCCAGCCCCAGGCTCTTCTTTTGGCGCCAATTCTTCGCGCGCCCACTGTATCCATGAAGACGACGGCCATCTTGCCGCCATCTTGTGCCCGGTCCAACGCCTTAGGCACCACTTGTTCTTCCCACCATGGGATCGGGACCCTTCGCCAATAATCCGGATCCTGTGCCCTAGGCACCACTTGGTCTCCATCATCTTGGATCGGGACCCTTTGCATATAATCCGGATCCTGCCGACTACGCCACATGTAACGGGGTGCCAGGGGTGTCTCGGGGGTTGTAGTCGTGGCCCCTTTTTCTAGCAGACTTACCCCTGGCTCCGCCGTCACTTTTGAGACAGGAGATGTCTTGGTGGGGCAGAGTGTGGTGGTGCAGATGTCGCCGTCAGAGATACAAACACTTGATAGACGTGGATCAATTGAACCAGCAGGCATGTTTATTGTACACTTCTTCATGACAGAGGCAATACTCGGATGATGTCACAACTTTCGGCTGGGGAAAACCTTCTCTGGATGTCTCCTCTAGTGGGGATGTGCCCGGCTACTCCACTTCACCTGGCTCCCACTTCGGCTAACACAGACTGGACCCACACCAATACTGGTTCACACTTGAGGACACTTCTCTTCTTTTCTCTCACTTTCCTGTTCACCCAGCTCCCACACTCTGCCCCTTCTGCTTCTTCTCTCCCGTCCCGTACTCAACTGCCTCAGACTCTAACTTTTTCTTCACAACTCTTCTCCTCCCTCCCCTTTCTGCTGCCGGCTCCTCCTTTCCTCTACCCTTTTCCCATGGGGACAGCCGTCCCACCCGGCCACTAGGGGAACCCACTAAAACAGTGCAATACAATAAAACATTTTTATTAAATAACATCTGTATTAACTACATTCAGGGGACACTACCTCCTTGTAAGGGGTCTACCCACACCTTACAATATGACAAGGCAACAAAACTTTTGTCTTGCCAAAATCTGACCTTTCTGTGTTCATTAAATGATGAATATTTCAGCTTTGCAGCAACTTAATTTTCATAACCTAAACCAAATTTGGGAGGGTTTCAGCTTTCAGAAGAGTAATTTATGAAACCAATGGATGCATTTAAAGTCCGGTTATAAGCTTTTATTTACATGACATGGATAAGCGACAGAACTTTTGTGAGGGACTGTACTCTAGCTAGATAGCTAGGTAGATAGATAGATGATAGAAAGATATTAGTGATGAGCAAGCACTACCATGCTCAGGTGCTTGGTACTCGTAACAAGCAGTTAATGCTCATATGGGCGCCATTCGAATTTTCGAGTATAATGGAAGTCAATGGGGGACTCAAACATTTTTCCAGAAGATTTTCTGAAAAAAATGCTTGAGTTCCCCATTGACTCATTATTCTCGGGTACTCGAGTCACGTCCATCCGAGTATCAACTGCTCGTTACGGTACCAACCAGCTGATCATGGTAGTGCTCGCTCATCACTATTAGATATATAATCTATATATATAATTGCCCTATTCTGTCTCTCTGTCTGTCCAAGAAATGACTATATGGAGATAAGGTATGCACACCAGTGACTATGCAAGGGGAATACATGTAATAGCAGAAACTGCTGTGTGAATACTGACATGAAAAATCCAATAGCTATATGTAAGAATGAAAATGTGAAAAATGGAACCTGCATTACTGCCATGAACATATGAATAAAGAGAAATTTAGCTACTGAATTGATCAATGCAATAGAGCCCCAACACTATGCCAAAGTATTTCTCTACGTTGGGGTCCCTAGCTAGTGTGTGTCCTCTCATGCAGTTAAAAAACTTACCGTGTATGGGAAGCTGAGACCCAGGCTATTTATGCGTATGATATGGATTGGCAATAGGTGTGGTTGGGGAGGGTTCACAAACGAAAAACTACTAACAAATAAGGAATAACGTTTGGAACACCTGTCCAAGAAATGACGTCATATGCTGAAACTGCCTAAACCACGCCCACACAGCTCCAACAGGCCGAACACCCCCCATACACACCCACCCCTCACTCCACCCTCACCCAATCAGCAGCGACGACCGCTCAATTAGGACACGCCCTCTCACCGGAACCCTGACAACGCCGTAACGCAGACGGCGGACAAGTATAAGGGACACCGCCATGAAAGCTCCCTACACCCGACGCGAAGGAGCACAGTGGGCGCATTCACACTTGCGTTGTGCGGCATCTGTCACAATGCGTTGTGTGACGCATGTGACGGATGCTGCCCCCATCATCACTGCACACACTGGCACTACCCCCCCATCATCACCGCACATACACCGCCACTACCGCCCCCATCATCACCACACATACACCAGCACTACCGCTCCCATCATCACTGCACACACCCCGGCACTACCGCTCCCATCATCACTGCACACACCAGCACTACCGCACCCATCCTCACCGCACACACCAGCACTACTGCTCCCATCATCACCGCACACACCCCGGCACTACCGCTCCCATCATCACCGCACATACACCGGCACTACTGCACCCATCATCACAGCACATACACCGACATTACCGCTCCCATCTTCACCACACATACACCGGCACTTCCGCTCCCATCATCATCGCACACACCGGCACTACCGCCCCCATCATCACCGCACACACAAGCACTACCGCCCCCATCATCACCGCAGACACTGGCACTACCACACCCAACATCACCGCGCACATGCAGGCACTACCGCACTCATCATCACCGCACACACCCAGGCACTACCGCACCCATCATCACTGCACATACACCAGCAATACCTGAGTGACGTCTCCGCTTCTCCGCTGACAGTGCGATTTACTTCAGTTGCTGCGTGGAGCTCACAGTGAGCGGCGGTGTTTTACGGCCGCTCCTGTCAGCTTCATGTATCAGAGCTGAAAGCGTCTTGGGACCTCTGTGGATAACGGCGGACCTGGAGGGGTATTTGGGGATTTTAATAAAGTGGTGAAAGAGGGTCTTTTATTTCAAATAAAGGATTTTTTCGGTGTATGTGTTTATTTACTTTCACTTACAGGTTAATCATGGGGGGCTGTCTCATAGATGCCTGCCATGATTAACCTAGAACTTAGTAGCAGCTATGGGCCGCCATTAACTCCTTATTACCCCGATTGCCACTGCGCCAGGGCAATTCGGGATAAGTCGGGTAGAGTCCCGGGACTGTCGCATCTAATGGATGCGGCAATTCCGGGTGGCTGCTGGCTGATAATTTTAAGCTGGGGGGCTCCCCATAACGTGGGTCTCCCCATCCTGAGAATACCAGCCTTCAGCCGTGTGGCTTTATCTTGTCTGGTATCAAAATTGTGAGGTACCGCACGCGTTTTTTTTTAAATTATTTGTTTATTTATTGTACTGCACGATATAGACCCGCCCACCGGCGGCCGTGATTGGTTGCAGTGAGACTGCTGTCACTCAGTGTGGGGCGTGTCTGACTGCAACCAATCATAGGCGCCGGTGGGCGGGGGAAGCAAGGATTATGAGATGAAATAATGAGCGGCCGGCATTTTCAAAAGAGGAGAAGCCGCCAGAGCAGTGTGATAGCTGTGCAGCGCCGTGCTGGTGATCGGTGAGTATGAGAGAGGGGGAGAGAGGGAGAGACAGACCTACAGAGAGAGAGAGAGAGAGAGAGAGAGAGAGAGAGAGACCGACATTGACAGAGACAGAGAGATAGACAGACAGAGATAGAGACTGAGAGAGAGACCGACCGACAGAGAGAGAGACTGACAGACAGAGATAGAGAGAGACCAGGAGTGCTTTTAACGATTTAGAATGTTCTGCTGGACTTGCTGAGCATTCTCAGTAGAACGTGACAGAATCCTGCACTGGAATCCATCGCCAAACACATGGCTACGGAATCCAGCACCATAGACATTTATTATGCCTCTTAATGGATCCCGACGGAATCCTGCGGAGTGCATTTTTTTACAGCAACAAAAAACGCTACATTCAGAGTTCCTTCCACCCGACAGGCACTGACGGTCACCGGCAAAACAACTGATGTGTCGCGGGCGGAGGAGGGGACGCTGCGCTCTCCCACTGCTCGGGTCCGGCCGCTGCTGCTGCTGCTCGGTGGTGGCTCGAGCGGTGGGCCGGATCCCGGGGACTCGAGCGGCGCTCCTCGGCCGTGAGTGAAAAGGGAGGGGATTGGATTGTGGGGATTTGGTTATTGTCCGTGACGCCACCCACGGTTGTGGTGATATTGGTGACACCACCGCTGCTCTAGACGGGGATCCCGGGAGCGATGACTGGGAGCAGCCTGGATGTTAGTTCTCCCCTCCGTGGGTAGGGGGTTGGTTGTCCCGGGGCCCGGTGATGGGGTAGGGATGGATGGCAGGCGGGTTACGGGGCCTGGCGAGGTGCAGGGTCGCGGGGGCAGCGCTGTGCCGCACGGCACGGTGGTACTCACTCAGCCAATGATGAGGACACAGTTCTCGGTAAAACACACGGCTGGATGGACGGGTCCCACAGACGGCTGCGGTGTTTCTCCTCCCGGCAGGTTGATGGTGACTGCCTTTCCCTGCACCTGTGTAACGTGTACGGTTCCAATGGGTTCCCACCGGTAACCCGCTCCCCAGCTTGGATGGGTGCTGAAGGAGCCCCTTTTGCCCGCAGGCTCTGGCCCTGGGAACTTTAGCCTTGGCGGTGACTGTGTTTCCCTCTCTCGGTTGGACTGTTGCCTTCTGACGGGACTTGGCTGCTGGGAAACCCAGGAGGTTCCCTTCGCTAATGGATTTGGAAAATTCATGGCGACTCCTAGCCTTGCCGGGGTCCATAAGCCCCTGCCGGATGGTGCTGGCTTCTCTTTGCGTACCGGTCCGGTACCGCCGGGCCACCGCCCGTCCACAGTCCAATAGGCCACTCCTGCAGACGGTCACCACCGTCTGCCAACCTTGCTGATCCATCCGGGCCACACACCCGGCCCAACTTCAGGCTTCTCTACTGCCACTTTCCTCCTTCCACTTGTACTTCCAAAACTAATCTGCCCTACTTTTCCCGCCTCCAGGACTGTGAACTCCTCAGTGGGCGGGGCCCACCGCCTGGCCCACCCCCCTGGTGTGGACATCAGCCCCTGGAGGAAGGCAACAAGGGTTTTTGTCTGACTTCGGTGTGCCTGACCAGGAGTGTGGGGTGTATTGGTGTTGTGCTTGTGACGTCCTGGCTTGTCCAGGGTGCCACAGATGCAGTGCGGGGCGAATGCAACGCAAGACCATCCGTTGCAATCCGCCCTTAATAGAAGCCTATGAGGAATAAACAGATTCCTGCAACGGTTACCGTAATTCCTCAAGGCAGCGGATTGCAACGGATGCCGTTCAATGCAAGTGTGAAAGCGCCCTTAAGCCCCGACCCACAGGAGGCCACATCACAGGTCAGTGACCCAACTATGCCACAGAGACACAGAGGGACGGGCACCGGAGGAGACGCAGCTGCGGCATCGCAGGGCTTCTCCCTCGCCACAGAGACACAGAGGATGGACGAGGACCGGAGGAGACGCAGCTGCAGCATCGCAGGGCTTTACCGCACCACAGAGACACAGAGGATGGATGAGGACCAGAGGATAAACAGCTGTGGCATCGCAGGGCTTCCCTGCGCCATAGAGACACACAGAAGGACGGGGACCGGAGGAGATGCAGCTGCAGCATCACAGGGCTTCCCCATGCCACAGAGACACATAGAGGAACGGGGACAGGAGGAGACGCAGCTGCGGCACACTAGGAACCCAGCACTCCGGGATGCAGCTCTTCCACTAACCAACGATAAATGCAGGGGAAGCACATGGCTACTTAAAGATTAACACTGCTGTGAATGTTAAGGAGCCGCTTATTTTTATTCATGAGCCGCTCATTACTATTCATGAGTGGCTACTTAACATTCACTGCAGTGTTAATATTTAAGTAGCCATGTGCTTCCCCTGCATTCATCAGTGGTTAGTGGGAGAGCTGCATCCCGGAGTGGTCATGAGCCAATCATTACTATTCATGGTCAGCGGGAAATGAAGCCACACACACACACACACCACGACTCCCACACAGCCCAACACAAACACACATACTGGCACACACAAAGCACCATGCACACACACCGCCGCGCACACACACACACACACACACACACAACCCAGCTCATATCAAACATCGCCCACAGACACATATTAAACACAGACACCCACATACCAGGATGGGGGCCATACAAGGATGGAGACTATACCACAATGGGGTCACATACCAGGATGGGGCCACATACCAGCATAAACCCACATACCAGGATGGGGCCATACAAGGATGGAGACTATACCCGGATGGGACACAGACCAGGATGCTGCATACACAAGGATCCTACCTATACGACGATGGGGGCACATGTCAGGATGGTGGCTATACCACGATGTGGGCACATACCAGCATGGGGCCACATCACAGCATCAGCCCACATACCAGGCCAACCCACACCTCCCAATGCCACAGCCTGCAACTCACCGCTGGCCAAAGTGGAAAAGCGGAGCGGACGCTACACAGAAGCGAGCAGCCGGCGGACAGGTACAAGGGACACCTTAGGAAACATTCTGGATGGTGCCTATACCAGGAGGCTGCCTACACCAGATTGCGCACACAGACCAGAATGGGGGCACATGTCAGGATGGTGGCTGCACCACGATGGGGGCACATACCAGCATGGGGCCACATACCAGCATCAACCCACATACCAGGATGGGGGCCATACAAGGATGGAGACTATAGCCGGATGGGACACAGACCAGGATGCTGCATACACAAGGATCCTACCTATACCACGATGGGGGCACATGTCAGGATGGTGGCTACACCACGATGGGGGCACATACCAGCCTGGGGCCACATCAAAGAATCAGCACACATACCAGGCCCACCCACACCTCCCAATGCCACAGCCTGCAACTCACCGCCAGCCACAGTGGAAAAGCAGAGCGGACGCCGCACAGGAGCGAGCAGCCAGCGAACAGGTACAAGGGACACCCTAGGAAACATTCTGGATGGTGCCTATACCGGGAGGCTGCCTACACCAGATTGCGCACACAGACCAGGATGGAGGCACATGTCAGGATGGTGGCTGCACCACGATGAGGGCACATACCAGCATGGGGCCACATCAAAGCATCAGCCCACATACCAGGATGAGGGCCATACAAGGATGGAGACTATACCAGGATGGGACACAGACCAGGATGCTGCATACACAAGGATCCTGCCTAAACCACGATGGGGGCACATATCTAGATTACCCGATGCATTAGAATCGGGCCACCATCTAGTAGATAATAAATAGATAAATATTATATAGATACATATACAGTGCCTACAAGTAGTATTCAACCCCCTGCAGATTTAGCAGGTTTGATAAGATGCAAATAAGTTAGAGCCTGCAAACTTCAAACAAGAGCAGGATTTATTAACAGATGCATAAATCTTACAAACCAACAAGTTATGTTGCTCAGTTAAATTTTAATACATTTTCAACATAAAAGTGTGGGTTAATTATTATTCAACCCCTAGGTTTAATATTTTGTGGAATAACCCTTGTTTGCAATTACAGCTAATAATCGTCTTTTATAAGACCTGATCAGTCCAGCACAGGTCTCTGGAGTTATCTTGGCCCACTCCTCCATGCAGATCTTCTCCAACTTATCTAGGTTCTTTGGGTGTCTCATGTGGACTTTAATCTTGAGCTCCTTCCACAAGTTTTCAATTGGGTTAAGGTCAGGAGACTGACTAGGCCACTGCAACACCTTGATTTTTTCCCTCTTGAACCAGGCCTTGGTTTTCTTGTCTGTGTGCTTTGGGTCGTTGTCTTGTTGGAAGATGAAATGATGACCCATCTTAAGATCCTTGATGGAGGAGCGGAGGTTCTTGGCCAAAATCTCCAGGTAGGCCGTGCTATCCATCTTCCCATGGATGCGGACCAGATGGCCAGGCCCCTTGGCTGAGAAACAGCCCCACAGCATGATGCTGCCACCACCATGCTTGACTGTAGGGATGGTATTCTTGGGGCCGTATGCAGTGCCATCCAGTCTCCAAACGTCACGTGTGTGGTTGGCACCAAAGATTTCGATCTTGGTCTCATCAGACCAGAGAACCTTGAACCAGTCTGTTTCAGAGTCCTCCAAGTGATCATGAGCAAACTGTAGACGAGCCTTGACATGACGCTTTGAAAGTAAAGGTACCTTACGGGCTCGTCTGGAACGGAGACCATTGCGGTGGAGTACGTTACTTATGGTATTGACTGAAACCAATGTCCCCACTGCCATGAGATCTTCCCAGAGCTCCTTCCTTGTTGTCCTTGGGTTAGCCTTGACTCTTCGGACAAGCGTGGCCTCGGCACGGGTGGAAACTTTCAAAGGCTGTCCAGGCTGTGGAAGGCTAACAGTAGTTCCATAAGCCTTCCACTTCCGGATGATGCTCCCAACAGTGGAGACAGGTAGGCCCAACTCCTTGGAAAGGGTTTTGTACCCCTTGCCAGCCTTGTGACCCTCCACGATCTTGTCTCTGATGGCCTTGGAATGCTCCTTTGTCTTTCCCAAGTTGACCAAGTATGAGTACTGTTCACAAGTTTGGGGAGGGTCTTAATTAGTCAGAAAAGGCTGGAAAAAGAGATAATTAATCCAAACATGTGAAGCTCATTGTTCTTTGTGCCTGAAATACTTCTTAATACTTTAGGGGAACCAAACAGAATTCTTGTGGTTTGAGGGGTTGAATAATAAATGACCCTCTGAATAAACTTTTCACAATTTAAAAAAAAAATAAAAAAAGAAATAACATTCTTTTTTGCTGCAGTGCATTTCACACTTCCAGGCTGATCTACAGTCCAAATGTCACAATGCCAAGTTAATTTCGAATGTGTAAACCTGCTAAATCTGCAGGGGGTTGAATACTACTTGTAGGCACTGTATACAGCCCTGGCAAAAATTAAGAGACCACTGCAAAATTGTCAGTTTTTCAGATTTTTCTCTTTCTAGGTATATTTTTGAGTGAAATGTAAATTGTTGTTTTATTCTATAAACTACTGACAACATGTCTCTGAATTTTCAAGCAATACATTTTCTATTTATTTTCTGAGAATGAGAAATGGTCAAAATAACAAAAAAAAGTGTCGCGGGCGGAGGAGGGGACGCTGCGCTCTCCCACTGCTCGGGTCCGGCTGCCGCTGCTGCTGCGGCCGCTGCTGTTCGGTGGCTTGAGCGATGGGCTGGATCCCGGGGACTCGAGCGGCGCTCCTCGCCCGTGAGTGAAAAGGGGTTTGGTTTTGGGGATTTATTGTCCGTGACGCCACCCACGGTTGTGGTGATTTTTGGTAACACCACCGCTGCTCTGTATGGGGATCCCGGGAGCGGTGACAGGGAGCAGCAGGGTTGTTAGTTCTCCCCTCCGTGGGTAGGGGTTGGTTGTCCCGAGGCCCAGTGATGGGGTGGAGGATGAGGGATGGCAGGCCAGGTGCGGGGCCTGGTGAGGTGCAGGGTCGCGGGGGGCAGCGCTGTGCCTCACGGCACGGTGGTACTCACTCAGTCTGAGACGGTGACACAGTTCTCGGTAAAACACACGGCTGGAAAGACGGTTCCCACGGACGGCTGCTGTTGCTTTTCCCCGGTAGTTAACGGTGACTGTCTCTTTCCCTGCACCTTGTGTAATGTTGGTAGCGATGGGTTCCCACCGGTAACCCGCTCCCCGACTTGGATATGGGCTGGAGGAGCCCCTCTTTGCCCGCGGGCACTGGCCCTGAGAAACTGGTGCCTTGGCGGTGGCGGTGTCTCTCTCATACGGTTGGACGGTTGCCTTCAATTGGGACTTAATTGTTTGGAAACCCGTAGGTCCCCTTCACTGACGGATTTGGCAAATTTACGGTGACTCCTAGCCTTGCTGGGATCCGAAAGGCCCCTGCCAATGGTGCTGGCTTCTCGTTGTGTACCGGTCCGGTACCGCCGGGTCACCACCCGTCCACGGTCCTCACGGCACCTCCGATAGGCCACTCCTGCAGATGGTCACCGCCGTCTGCTAACCTTGCTGTCTCTGTCCGGGGCACACACCCGGACCAACTTCAGGCTCTTAAGCTGTCACTTTCCTCTTTTGACTTCCTCCTCCAAACTCTGTCTCTCCTCTCACTTCCCTCGCTTCACTCTAACTCTTCTGCACTCAAGCTCTGCCTGAGCTCAACTCTCTCTCTGACCGACTGACTGCCTGTGTTCTCCCTCCTCCAGGACTATGAACTCCTTGGTGGGTGGAGACCAACCGCCTGGCTCCACCCCCTGGTGTGGACATCAGCCCCTGGGGAGAGCAACAAGGATTTCTGGTCTAGCTTTGATGTACCTAACCGGGGTGTAGGGTGTGGTGATGTCATTACCTGTGACCCCTGGCTTGTCCAGGGCGTCACATTCCCCCTTAGCAAAATACAGACCGTCCGCGGGCTGCCCGTCCAACACCGGTTTTATTTTTATTTTTAAACTGTAAAAGATAAAAAACGGTAACAGACATACATGCATTTTAACATCATCCCACATCGGGAGGCACTTTCTTAAACGTTGCAAACGGTTAACGGTTACGGCTTCCGCTCTCACCCACCCAAGTAACCTGGCCCTGATGCTGCCCCTAAGAAAACAGGCAGCACCCCTTGACCCCAGTCCTGCACCAAGTTACCCGAGCGGGATCTGTCCTTTCCAGGGGACCCACGTCCATGGGGAGCCCCTGGACCCCCAGAGGGTAGCCACCGGTTCCGGTGGTGGCTGGGCCCCAGCCTCCTCCACTGCGGGCCCTCCCTCCAATCTGCCTCTCCGGAGGCGGTAACGGTGGAAGCTGCAACAACAACATTTTTTTATTTACATCCCATAAGTTTGTGGTTGCCCTGCAAGTTCACGGGCTTGTCCGTAAGGAGTCCCTTACGCAACTTTAGACGGTCCCCACGGGGACAACGGTGCCGGCAACGACCGGTTCAATCAGCAGTTTAGACAATCAGGTTAACTTCGGTTAATCATTTTCATTCTTCAAACTTGCACAACTTTTAAACACATACTCTCTCCTCCCCCCTTTTAAAGAATAGTTTCCCCTGTACCTAAGTGGGGGTCTACCTAGGTTGGGGCGAGTGGACCTCCGGGGTCCGGTGTCAGTGGTGACAGGCAGTGTGGGAGAGGGAACAATCAGTTCCTCTCCCCTGTCATCGTGTGGGGCAGGCGGAGGCATAGGGGAGCTGGGTACAGGTTCATCCCTGGGCACTGGCACTGGCTCACGGTTGATCGCCTCCATCACTTCTCCATCCACGGGTTGTGGGAACAGTATCACTGGAAGAATCACCGCGCCGTTCTGTGTAGGCCAGTCCGCTGGGAAGTCACCCATCACAGTGTGGATTACTTCTTTTGCCCCCTCTGCCGGTTTAGGAATCGGAACTTCAGCCGCTACCCTCAATGCTGGTGGGCACCTCTTTAGATGGTCTCGGGAAACCGTGGCCAACGTGCCCCCTTGGTCTCGGCTGATCTGGTAGGCCTTCCCATCTTCCCATCCTGTGGGCTGTATGACATATGGGGTTTGTTCCCATTGATCATCCAGTTTGTGGGTCCTCCTCTTCCGCTTCAACACTACCTCTCCGGGCTGGAAAGGGCCAGCAGATGCCTTCTGGTTGAAGCGTCACTCCTGTTGTTCCCGACTCCGACTTAAGTTCTTCTCCACATATGCCAGAATCTGTCGGTACTGAACCCTCCGCCGGGTGTCCCATTCAGCCGTCGAAGGGAGTGTTTCTGGGGCTTCCAATCCCATTTCCAGGTCCACCGGCAGTCGGCCGGGCCGAGCCCTCATCAGATGTGCTGGGGTGCACTTTGTTGAGCTGGACGGGATATTGTTGTACATATCGACCAAGTCAGGCAGCTTCTCCGGCCACAGGTTCCGCTCTTCTAGCGGCAACGTCTTGAGGAGGCCAAGGACCAAATGGTTCATCTTCTCACACATGCCGTTGGTTTGGGCATGGTAAGGCGTGGTCCGGATCTTCTTGCAGCCGTACAGCTGACAGAACTTATGGAACACCTCCGCTTCAAAGGCTGGGCCTTGGTCAGTAAGCACCTTCTCAGGGTATCCATGTGGTCGGCAGAAATAAGCCTGGAACGCTCTAACGGCGGTACAGCCGGTTAGGTCTTTGACCGGGACAACCACCATGAACCTTGAATAGTGATCCACTATGGTGAGAGCGTAAGTGTACCCACTTCAGCTGGGGGTGAGCTTCACATGGTCCAGGGCGACCAGCTCCAGCGGTTGATGTGTGACGATCGGGTGCAGGGGTGCCTTCTGGCTGGCCTCGTCCTTCCTTCTCAGCGTGCACGGGCCGCACTCTCGGCACCAGGCCTCCACAGACTCCCGCATCCCGCTCCAATAGAACCGCTCCCTCAACAGCATTTCCAATTTCTTCCAACCAAAGTGTCCGGCACCATCATGGTACACTTGTAGAATGGTGGGCACATTATCTTGGGGAATCACCAACTGGCGGATTTTCTCATGAGTCTTTGGGTTAATCAGCTCACGGTACAACTTCCCTTGGTGTAGATACAGCCGGGTCCGTTCTTTCCACAGGCGTTGGGCTTCAGCTGGGGCGGCAGGGTCTATTCCGGCAGCGCCTTGCTCCACTAAGGTCTTGACTAGGCGGACAGTGGGCACTTGGTTTTGAGCTTCCTGCCACTCCTGACTGGGCAGCGGGTCCAGGTTCACCCGTTGTTGGTGGACATGGACCTTCTCAGTTGGTGGCTGGTGAAATGCAGGCAACTCGATCTCTTCGAGGTCATCATCCTCGCACCCTTCTTCTGACAAGTGGGGCATCCGAGAGAGTGCATCAGCATTAACGTTGACACGACCGGCCCTGTATTTAATTGTGAAGTCGTAGTTGGCTAGCCTGGCCACCCACCACTGTTCCAACGCACCCAACTTGGCCGTGTCCAGGTGGGTCAGCGGATTGTTATCCGTGAAAGCGGTGAATTTTGCTGCGGCCAAGTAATGGCGGAACCGCTCGGTGATAGCCCACACCAGCGCCAGGAGCTCCAGCTTGAAAGAGCTGTAATTTGCAGGGTTCCTTTCAGTCGGTCGGAGCCTCCGGCTAGCATAGGCAATCACTTTTTCCTTCCCATCTTGGACCTGGGACAAGACTGCCCCCAAGCCCACATTGCTGGCATCGGTGTAGAGGATGAACGGGTGGCTGTAATCAGGATATGCTAGGATCTCCTCCCCGGTCAAGGCCGCTTTCAGCTGGTGGAAGGATTCCTCATGCCTCTCTTCCCACACCAGTGGAGCCCCGAGGGGTCTACCACCTTTGGTCTGTCCCACGAGGAGGTCTTGCATGGGGGCAGCCATCTTCGTGTATCCTTTGATAAAGCGACGGTAGTACCCCACCAGACCCAGGAACTGCCTTACTTCCCTCACCGTGGTCGGTCTCGGCCAGTCTTGGATGGCAGTGATCTTCTCAGGGTCGGGGGCGACACCTTCTGCACCCACCACATGCCCCAGGTACTGCACTCTGGGTTTCAGCAGATGACACTTGGAGGGCTTCAACTTCATCCCATATTTGGCAAGGGACGCGAACACCTCGGCCAGGTGCTCCAGGTGGGCTTCATATGTCTGGGAGTACACAATCACATCATCCAGGTATAACAGGACGGTCTCGAAATTTAGATGTCCCAGACAGCATTCCATCAGCCGTTGGAAGGTTCCAGGGGCATTGCACAGCCCAAACGGCATGCTATTAAATTCACAGAGCCCCACCGGGTTGCTGAAGGCAGTTTTCTCCCGGTCCTCGGGTGCCACGGCCACTTGCCAGTACCCGTTGGTGGGGTCAAGGGTAGAGAAGTAGTTTGCGGTTCTTAGTGCGGCCAAGGACTCTTCGATACGGGGCAGTGGGTAAGCGTCCTTATGCGTTATCTTGTTAATCTTCCGGTAATCCACACACATCCGCATGGTGCCGTCCTTCTTCTTAACCAGTACCAATGGGGCGGCCCAGGGACTACAGCTGTCCCTGATAACCCCTGCCTCCTTCATGTTCCTCAACATGTCTTTGGCACATTGGTAGTGTGCAGGGGGAATAGGCCTGTACCTCTCTTTGATAGGGGGGTGCTCGCCGGTGGGGATATGGTGTTGGACCCCTTTGATCTGCCCAAAGTCTAGGGGGTGTTTGCTAAAAACTCGTTCATACTCCCGTACCACCCGGTATACCCCTTCTTTGTAATGTGCAGGGGTATCATTAGTGCCTACATGTAGCTGTTGGTGCCACTCGTCTAACTCCACTTGGGGCGGGTGAGTGCTGGCAGCAGGTGGTGAAACTGGAGGAGCTGCTTCGTGGATGGTGTGGGGATCTAGGGTGAGCAACTTGGCAAGTGTAGCATACCGGGGGAGCCTGACTTCTTCCTTCCCACAGTTCAGCACCCTCACGGGCACTCACCCCTTCTTTACATCTACCACCCCTCGGGCGGCCATTACTGTGGGCCAGTGCTCAGAGGGCATGGGCTCTATCATGGCAGGGTAGTCATGCCCCTGAGGCCCTACTGCTGCCCTACACCAAATCATCATCTCATTCCTAGGGGGCACAATCAACGGGGCAACATCCATCACTCTCACCCCACCAATCTCTCCTCCCGTCGAGTTCACATGCTGGCGGTACATCAAGGCTCAGATTTCACGCTGCACAGCTCTCTGTCGGCTCCCCGCCGCCATGGCGGCCAGCTGCTGCAGTAGGGTCAACACATCACTCATACAGTGCTCCATCACATTGGTTCCTAGCACTATCTTCGGGTTATGATCACTGGGTTCATTCATGATCACAATCATACCCTGGTGTTGCAGTTCAGCTCGCCCCACAGTCATGGCCACTTGTTTATATCCCACATGGGTCAGTGGGAGTCCATCAGCAGCAATCAGTGTTATACTAGTATCTGGGGGAGCCAGCTCGTCTGTCCCCCAGTACCGTTGCTACAATGTGTATGGTATGGTGGTTACCTGCGATCCAGTGTCCAAGAGAGCCATCACCGGTATGCCGTCCACAGCCACGGGGATGATGGGCCAGGCCCCGATATACCGGTCCCGCCAGTCTGGGGGGCCACGGGGTTCTACTCCTGAGGATTGGCCCGTGGCCCCAGGGGTTGCTCGTTTAACTGGCACTGTCGGAAGTAATGGCCAGGCTTGCTGCACCTGTAGCAGATTGGAGACCTGTTCCGCGAATTGTTAGCACTTCTCCGCTGCATCCAGGGAACATCCTCAGGGCGCTCGGCGAGCTGTATCTTTGCCGGAGGCTGGGATCTGGTCAGAGGCTGGAGTGCGGCGAGAATCTTGGCGAGGTCTCCATCAATACGGCGGACCTGGGCAGCCAGTTCTTCCATCGTGTTGCTTGGAGCTGTAGGTCCTGGAGATGCTGGTAGGGCAGGGGCCACCACGACGGGGGTCGTCTCAACTGGCCATGGGGCTGGCTCCAAGACTTCCGAGGCTGGGGGTTGCAGAGCTTTAATGGCCCGCTCCTTTAACACAGCAAAGTCCACATCAGGGTGTTCCAAGGCCCACAGCCGGAGTTGTTTGCGATCCTCGGAGGACCTCATTCCCTGCACAAATTGCTCTACTAACATTTTGTTGCTGTCCGCCTCATTGATGGTGTCCACCCGCTTCAGTGTGCAGAGTGCGGTTTGCAGACGTAAAGCATAGTCCCGAATACTGTCCACAGGTCGTTGCCGACATTGGTAAAACTGCATTCTCAGCTCAGCTTCGGTACGGGTCTCGAAGGCAGTCTGTAGTCTCTCAAAGATGGTGGCTACAGAGGACCGGTCCCCCTCGGCCCAGGTCTCCGCCTCCTGCTCAGCCACGCCGGTTAGCTGCCCCAGCACTACCGCTGCACGTTGCTTATCAGTCAGGGGGTACAATTCCAGGAGTGGGCTAAGCTTTTTCCAGAAGACCTGTAACGCATCAGGTTTCCCGTCGTACTGCGGCAGCCAGGTAGCTCCGGGCACATAGGGCAAGAACGGCATCAACTGAGCGAGAGCTGGGGCCGCGGCACCCACCGCCAGCGCGGCCGGGACCTGGGCAGGCCCATTCCCATCCACGGGTGCCACTGCGGCTGCGACCACCGCTCCTCCAGCGGCTCCGTCGGGCGCAGACATCTTGTTTCCGTCCCCCTTAGCCTCTTTCCGGCTCCTCCTCTATCGGGGCGGGGTTTTGGCCTTCGCGCCTCCACTACTCGAGGAGACGCTCGAGCGGGAACTTTTCGCGCCAAAGATGGCGGCTTCTGAAATTTTCTGGCCGGACACCTCCGGCGGTAACAAGGCGCACCTCTACCCAACGGCAGAGCGGTAAGATCCTGTTCGTGACGCCAAGTTGTCGCGGGCGGAGGAGGGGACGCTGCACTTTCCCACTGCTCGGGTCCGGCTGCCGCTGCTGCTGCGGCCGCTGCTGCTCGGTGGCTCGAGCGATGGGCCGGATCCCGGGGACTCGAGCGGCGCTCCTCCCGTGAGTGAAAAGGGGTTTGGTTTTGGGGATTTATTGTCCGTGACGCCACCCACGGTTGTGGTGATTTTTGGTAACACCACCGCTGCTCTGTATGGGGATCCCGGGAGCGGTGACAGGGAGCAGCAGGGTTGTTAGTTCTCCCCTCCGTGGGTAGGGGTTGGTTGTCCCGGGGCCCAGTGATGGGGTGGAGGATGAGGGATGGCAGGCCAGGTGCGGGGCCTGGTGAGGTGCAGGGTCGCGGGGGGCAGCGCTGTGCCTCATGGCACGGTGGTACTCACTCAGCCTGAGACGGTGACACAGCTCTTGGTAAAACACACGGCTGGAAAGACGGTTCCCACGGACGGCTGCTGTTGCTTTTCCCCGGTAGTTAACGGTGACTGTCTCTTTCCCTGCACCTTGTGTAATGTTGGTAGCGATGGGTTCCCACCGGTAACCCGCTCCCCGACTTGGATATGGGCCGGAGGAGCCCCTCTTTGCCCGCGGGCACTGGCCCTGAGAAACTGGTGCCTTGGCGGTGGCGGTGTCTCTCTCATACGGTTGGACGGTTGCCTTCAATCGGGACTTAGTTGTTTGGAAACCCGGAGGTCCCCTTCACTGACGGATTTGGCAAATTTACGGCGAATCCTAGCCTTGCCAGGATCCGAAAGGCCCCTGCCAATGGTGCTGGCTTCTCCTTGTGTACCGGTCCGGTACCGCCGGGTCACCACCCGTCCACGGTCCTCACGGCACCTCCGATAGGCCACTCCTGCAGACGGTCACCGCCGTCTGCTAACCTTGCTGTCTCTGTCCGGAGCACACACCCGGACCAACTTCAGGCTCTTAATCTGTCACTTTCCTCTTTTTACTTCCTCCTCCAAACTCTGTCTCTCCTCTCACTTCCCTCGCTTCACTCTAACTCTTCTGCACTCAAGCTCTGCCTGAGCTCAACTCTCTCTCTGACCGACTGACTGCCTGTGTTCTCCCTCCTCCAGGACTATGAACTCCTTGGTGGGTGGAAACCAACCGCCTGGCTCCACCCCCTGGTGTGGACATCAGCCCCTGGGGAGGGCAACAAGGATTTCTGGTCTAGCTTTGATGTACCTAACCGGGGTGTAGGGTGTGGTGATGTCATTACCTGTGACCCCTGGCTTTTCCAGGGCGTCACAAAAGCATTGCTTTCAGATCTCAAATAATGCAAAGAAAATAAGTTCATAATCATTTAGAAACAACAATACTAATGTTTTAACTCAGGAAGAGTTCAGAAATCAATATTTTGTGGAATAACCATGATTTTTAATCACAGCTTTCATGCGTCTTGGCATGCTTTCCACCAGTCTTTCACACTGCTTTTGGGTGCCCTTATGCCACTCCTGGTGCAAAAATGCAAGCAGTTCTTCTTTGTTTTATGGCTTGGCTGGCCATGACAGGGTTTTGATGTGGTGGTCCTTCATCCACACATTGATTGACCTAGCTGTGTGGCATGGCGCATTGTTCTGCTGGAAAAAACAGTCCTCAGAGTTGGAGAACATTGCCTGACCAGAAGGAACAACTGTTTTTCCAGGATAACCTTGCATGCGTCTTGAGTCATACATCTGTCGCAAAGTTTAATCTGCCCAAATTCAGCCTTGCTGAAGCATCCCCACATCATCATCGATCCTCCACCAAAGTATATAGTGAGTGCAAGACATGTAGAGAAGCTGATTTTTATAAAAATGTGCAGTGGTCTCTTAATTTTTGCCAGAGCTGTGTATATATATATATATATATATATATATGTATATATATATATATATATATATATCTCAAAATAGATGGAATTATGAATAAGAGATAGATAGATAGATAGATAGATAGGTGTCCTGCAGATATATAATTTCACAAACCATCTGCATATTATAAGCTTATATACTTTAGTGCCTTTCATGTGCAGTTTATAATACAATTGTTTAGGCTTGTTCAATTTTGTTCAATTTAATAAATAAACGTGAAAAAATGACAATGAGTCCTCCCTATTTTATGAAACCAGCAAAGGTAAAGTAGACAGCTGTGAGCTGATATTGTCAAGCTGGGAAGATCCATGGTTATTGGTCCCTTCCCAGCCTGAAATACCAGCCCACAGCCACCCCAGTAGTGGTACATCACATTCTGGTATTTTGCTTTGGCTCTTCCCGATGTCCTGGTTAGTTAGCAATTAGTTTAATGGTAGTTGGGGTTGATGTCAGCTGTAAATTGTCCAAAAACACAGCTTGCATCAAGCCATGGTGTTAGTAATGGAGAGGTGTCTATAAGGCAGGCTATTACTATCCCAGGCGAAGTCCGACATAGTCAAGGAATTCCAAAGTAGTCTAGGGATTACGATGTAATGTTGTATGATGGAATCTGACATAGTTCACAAATGTAAACCTGAAAATTGAAAAAAATAAATAAAAACAAGACACTGTCCCTCAATTACCAATTTATTAGAAAGCACAGTTCCCACAAAGGTCATAGTAGAGCGATTCTCACGACGTTCCCCGATTCTGTCAACCAAAGGCTATGGAGCATCATTGTGACACTCCACAGGTTTTGAGCAGCAGCCACTCCCAGCTGACACTGTATGACATTCGGCAACTGTGAAGAGTGATGATGTTAGTAACATTAGAGATATCACTGCTCTTCACAGTCACTGGAACTCGTGGAGTGTAGTGTGAGCTAGGAGTGGCTGGTTCTCAAAGCCTGTGGAGTATAAGATCAAGTGTCAGCACCTCTCCATTACTAACACCAGGGCTTGATGTCAGCTTTGTTTTTGGAAAATTCACAGCTGACATCAACCTCAACTACCAGTACCGTGATTGCTAACGCACCAGGGCAATCGGGAAGAGTCAAGGCAAAGTGCCAGAATTGGCAAATCTACTCTGGGAAGGGACCAATAACCATGGACATTCCCAGCCTAATAATATCAGCCCCCAGCTGTCTGCTTTACCTTTGTTGGTTTCATAAAATAGGGGGGGGACCCCCACATAGATCTATGTATTTATTAAGTTAAACAAGCCTAAACATCTTTAGAATAAACTGGTACTAAAGGTGCAAGTTTTAATATGTAGTGGGGTTGTAATTTGTAGGGGGATATCTATTTTATCATCTATCAATCTATATCTTTATATTAGTTTTTTTTTCCTTTGAAATGTGTGCATAAAAACCAGACAGCATACAGATGTGCTGTCTATTTTTTATGTCGCACCCATAGATTTGCATTGGCGAGCCTCTCCCGATATACGCGGCCATGCTGCGATTTTTTTCTGAACACGATTACAGCTGAGGAAAAATTATAGCTAGCACAACAGTTACAGAACTGGAAGTTCTGCAGAGAATAAAATATTGAATTTATAAAAACTGCAGTAAACAGCCCAGTAATTGACACATGGTTGGAATAAGGGTTTCTGCCCCTACATCATGGCCCTCTTAGGATAGCAAAAATCTGGTGTGATTCCTTTAAGCATGCTTAATAAATCACCCATGTTCAGTCCTGCAGCTAGATAACAGTCCATAAGTATGAAATATGAGATTTAACTTTAAGTCTGCTATTACTCATATTGGCTTTGGTGTTTTTACATTTCTACTTGTGCTCTTACATGTTAATCTATGGTTTTGCGGATTTCTGATTAGTACTTTTATCCAGATCTTGGATTTCTGATCTTATTATCTTCCTTAATGAAGGGCAGCTGCTTCCTGGTGTATTGCTCTGAAACGTCTTGTAGACCAATTGGTTATGCTTCAGTATTTGCCCAAACATAATTTCTAAGTGCCAGGAATACTGTACATGGACAACATTGATTTTATTTGCTTATTCAATGGAAACTTAACTAAAACTGAGCTTATCATCTACTAACATCTAATAAATGTTTTACTTAACCTCTTGATAATTTCGTACACAAAGTATTAGTGGTCATTCCAACGTGAAGAATTTGATTGATCGGACAAGTTCAAGGCAGTAGGATCAATTCTTTACATTATAATCATAGACAGAATTAAAATCCATAAAAGTGTCTACGCATTTACCAAACTGTGATATAAATTCAGGGACACCTTCACCTAGTCCTATAAATCGCTGGACATTCTGTAAAAACGGAGGACATTTTCCATTTTCTTTGAAAAAAAAAAAAAAAAACTACTTCAACAGGTTATAGTAGTTGCAATTCTCATTTTACATGTCTCAGTAAAAGCTAGTATTGAACTTACATAACCTACTAACATGGATTACTTTATCATTTATTGCAGTTTAAGCAACAACCATATTATTGTTGGAAGCATCCTACGTATACAAATAAAATAAAAAGGAAACAATGTATTTGGGTAGGACAATCTTAGGCTAAAGGGCACTTTACACGCTGTGATATCACTATCTATATCGCTAGCGAGCGTACCCGCCCCCGTCGGTTGTGCGCCACGGGCAAATCACTGCCCGTGGCGCACAACATCGCTTACACCCATCACATGGACTTACCTTCCCTGCGACAGCGCTGTGGCCGGCGAACTGCCTCCTTTCTAAGGGGGCGGTTCGTGCGGCGTCACAGCGACGTCACACGGCAGCCGTCCAATAGAAGCGCAGGGGCGTAGATGAGCGGGCGGAATATCCCGCCCACCTCCTTCCTTCCTCATTGCCGGTGGACGCAGGTAAGGGAGATGTTCGTCGTTCCTGTGGTGTCACACATAGCGATGTGTGATGCCGCCGGAACGACGAACAACCAGCGGCATGCACCACCAACGATATTATGAAAAGGAGCGACGTGTCAACGATCAACGGTTTTTGATGTTTTTGCGATCGTTGATTGTCGCTCCTAGCTGTCACACGCTGCAATGTCGCTAACGACACCGGATGTGCGTCACAAACACCGTGACCCCGACGATATATCGTTAGCGATGTCACAGCGTGTAAAGCACCCTCAAGTTCACATGTCCATTAATCATCCGCTAGAACAGATCCTGCAGAGATCCGTTCTCAAAATGATGTCTGCTGGATCCATTTTTTAACATGGGAGTCTTAGGAGATCAGTTCCGTTACCGGATCCTTTATCTTCCATTTGAAAGAGATCCTTGTAAGAAAAAATGAATCCGTTACAAATGCAAGAATAACTGACTAAATAGTAATCCGATAATGATTCCGTCCTCCCATGTTAATGTGATGCCCCTGACCTTATCAGGGTGTCACAGGGAACTGCACTCCTTTCTCTTTTGGTGCAGAACTCACCCTTCATGGTTCTGGGATCCTAACCATTGGTATTGCTTCCATCAGCACCCAAATCCTAGCCACACCTCACACTACACTCTGTCAGGCACACCAGTGAGTGGTCTAGCTGGACAAGGGCCACCCTCCTAAAGGTCAGGCAGACTGGTGGGAGGGACATAGTCAGTCGATTAGTAGCCCTCAGAGAGTGAGGAGCTGAGGGAGTTGTAGCTCCCTGGGAGATGTTGGTTAGGTCGCAGACGGTGGTCTGGGACCAGAGGAGTCGGAGACCCGGTCGCAGGGTATTGGAGAAGGGTGCCCAGACTTAGTTCTGGAGAACGGTCGGCACCGGAGAATCTAGTAACCGAACCGGTACCGAGCACGGCAGGGTACTGGACCCTAGATCAGGAAATAGCTTTACACAACCTGATACTTCACCTGTGTAGGATAGTATCTTTATGAACTTTCCCCAAGAGCTCAGAGCTTGAAAGCACCAACACAACGAGGGGGATAGAGCTTTCCAGCTTATGCGACCCACTGAAATCCCAAGTATCAGCAATCGAGAGCACAGTTCCCCTATTTAATGATAGGGAGCTGGACCCCGACAGCATCAGGCGAAGGGGTCACTCAGAACATTTAAATACAAGTGCATGGAGGCAGGCTGCAGACCACTAGCAATACTAACGGGGATGGATTCCCGGACGAGCATCCCAGAGTGGCAGCGGCACCCAGAGACTTGGTTTACTCCTGTGTCAGAGTCTGCTTAGTGGTCGCACCAACAGCAACACGGCCTGAATGAGTACGCTGCCCTCCCCTGCGTCCAGCCTGCACCACGCTTCCCTACACCTCCACCATCCCGAGTCCCGAGGCCTCCCCTACCCGTGGAGAGAACGTCATCTGGCTGCCCCACTCCATCTCCGCCGGGTACTCCCATTGGCCGTGGCGGTGCTCCCCTTACTGGCATCACGAACACTTATCCCCTGTAAATAACCCCCTTTCATTTTCGAGTGGCCGCGAGCCCCCGGGTCCGGAGACCTTCGAGCCACAGCAACCCCAGATCCGAGCAGTCCGACTGCTGCAGGGGCGGTACATTAAAAAAAACGGATCCGACAGATTTCAGTTATTTGACAACGGACAAAAAATTTGTGTTTGCAGATCTTTTTCCCAACAGATTTCTACAGGATCTGTTCTAACGGATGATTACAGGACATGTGAACTCAGCCTTCAATGGATTCAAATGATTCATTTCTACAACACAAAGATCATAATCATCATGTAATATAAAACAATATAGTAAAATTGTTGTAAATTTGGTGGTAAACCTCATCAATATGATCAGGATTGTATGAATGACTTACAGTATCAGTCCCCCACCATGCTTTTACTAAGCGGCAGATCCTTAAATATATCCTTTTCTAGTTTTGCCACCTACTGCAAAATGATATTCCAAATACCTCATGTGAAATTTCAATTAAAATTAACTCTCCGGATCAGGAATTGGTGTGGGAAGGAGGGTCTGGGGTTCCTGGACAACTGGGTCAAACGTTCTGTTGGCTACAGGCTCTACACTAGGGATGGGCTGCAGCACAATAAGGAGGGTGCAGCTGGGCTGGGGAAAAGAATAGCTGAAATGTTGGAGGAGTAAATTAAAAGAAACTATACATAGTGACCTGGGCCTAAGAAAGTAAAGTGAGGGTGGCATGTTTGGAGGGGATAGAACAATAAATACATTAAGGTGCAATAGGGGTTCAGAGAAATACATAAAGTGCATGTAAAACCTCACCAACAAGATGGAGGAATTTAATTTATAATGTTAGGAGAAAAATATGATCTAGTGGGGATAATGGAAACATGGCTATACGAGAGATATGAATGGGCTGTTCATTTACAGGGATATAGTCTGTTCAGGAAATACTGTACAAATAAGCGAGGGGGAGGTGTGTGTTTATATGTAAATTTGTCACTAAAACCCACGCAGCATAATAATGTGTGAGGCCAATGAAAATGTAGAATCATTATGAGTGGAAATCAGGGGAGGGAGACAGAATATGAAAATACTGATAGTGGTCTGTCATAAGTCTCCAAATAAACTGAAGAAAATATCTTCACATGGCAGTGCTGGGGTCCTGGGTTATATTACGCTGGGGGGTGTGGACCCACTGTGCCACAGCATCGACTCACCCTGGAGGGGCGTAACTAAGTCTGCTTTCACACATCCGGTTTTTCCTGTGCGGCACAATCCGGCGCTTTGCAGAAAAAACGCAACCGGTTTTTTTTGCCGTCGGTTGCGTTTTTTTTGCATAAACTTACATTAGTGCCGTATTGTGCCGCATGGGCTTGCATTCCGTCCGTTTTTTGCCGCATGCGGCAGATTTAGCCGATGCGGCGGCCGGATCGAACGTTGCCTGGCACGTTTTTTTGTCCGGCCAAAAAAAACGCATCGCGCCGCATCCAGCCGATGCGGCGCGATTTGCAATGCATGCCTATGGACGCCACATGCGGCGTCCTGCAGCAAAAAACGCATCCGGCCGCCGCATGCGATTTTTCCACTGTGCATGCTCAATAGCCTGCCGCAAGCGGCAAAAAACGGACGGGCCGCATGTTAAAAACTTATGCGAAGGATGCGGTTTTGTCGCCGCATCCGTTGAATAGGTTTTAGAGCTGGATTGGCCAGCTCTGCTAAAAACGGAGGTGTGAAAGCAGCCTAAGTGACTACCTTGTCTTCACTAGAGCCTCTGATGGTGAGGTTAGGCTTGTGGTGGAATTTGTTCACCAGGTGCTTCTCTAGGGTATATCTTGGCACTGTGGCAGCTAACCCCACATGTAGAGGATGCACGACCAGGTTTAGGTGTACACAGGGCGGCTGGTGCAGCCAGGAAAGTTGATTCAGGCTGTCACAGCAGGTGCGGCAAGTACAGTAGGAACAGCAGGTAAGGCAGGTACAGCAGGTACTGACAGGTACAGCAGGTTCAGGCAGTGTAACGACAATCCAGGAGTGGACCCACAGAACCGTGCACCGGACACCCCCGAGGAAGCAACCACGAGCTATACAGGGACTGTCAGGCGCAACCCCATAGGGCCTAAATGCACTGCAGCCGGGATAAGCACAGTGCATTGGGTAGCATCCTCTTCGGGTCTACGGTTGTAGCAGTAACTGGCCCAAAACAGGTGCAGACTGGCGGGATCATGACGAAGACCAGAGCTGAAGACAGGTGCAGGCCAGTGGGATCAGGACGAAGACCACAGCTGAAGACGGGTGCAGGCCGGTGGGATCAGATGGAGTCAGCAGCTGGCTGTCACGGGAGATGACTAGAGGAGACAGAAGGACGGATGTACTCAGACTGGCACTCAGGATCTGCAGGCAGAGACAGGGTTAATCAGAGCATGAGGCACAGAGGGACCTGAACAACTAGTACAAGAGACAACGCTACAGGTACACATTGAACAAGCACCACCCAAAGGAAAAGGAAGTCTTAAGTACCCAGTACCTGTCAACAGCAATATCCGGTTATATGATGCTGGCCCTTTAATAAAAAGTGAGAGCGCGTGCTCGCCCCCTAGTGCACATGCGCGAACCCCGAGACCCGGACGCTAGAGCAGGAGACACAGGAGAGGAGGTAGAATGTAGGTGCGCAGGATCCCGAGCGGGGAGCACGCCGTGACACTGGGATCAGCGGGCAAGAGGCACAGGCGGCGCCAACGGAGGAGAACAGGCGCGGCAGTTGTGAACAGAGCGCATGGGGACCAGAGCGGTAAGTGATGGGCGGTGCAGCCGCCCCGGGGGCGTGAGAGGCAGGTACTAGAGCACATGTACAGGTTAGGAGGCATGGGTAACGGACACAGTATACATGGAACAGGAACAATACTTGACAACTAGTAAGTGTGTTTCTAGCAGTAAGACCATGCTGCTCAGGCACCTCCCATAGGGGAAGGATGCATTAAGTACCTAGTGCCTCTTAGCCATAGGCTGAGAGACACTTCAGGGTTACAGCATGTTTCCCTTTAAGAGCAGAGAGGCACACATGCCCTAAGAGCACTCCCAAATATATAAATAGAAAAATAGATACAGGCGCAATATGAGAAGCCTCTGTGGATATATTTTCAAGTAAGTATAATTAAAATTTGCTCACCTTTTCAGGTTGTGCACCCCCGCACAACCCCAGTGAAAATGTGACAGTACAGGGTTTGATCCTCCGTTCTGATTGCTGTGTCCGTGCTTGTTGAATCCAGACTTTGGTATCGCTTTTGGGCTCCTGGTATCCACCGGCACCTTGGAACTCAGGTTTCCTTTGCGATCCTCCGTTCTCCAGCTGGATTCTCTGATAAGTTGCCAGGTCCTATGCAGCTATTACCAAAATCCCAGGTAGGGAGTAGGAATATAGGAAAGATTTTTTTCGGTCTATTATAGCGCTTAAGGACCATTCGCTGGTATTTAAATGTTGTATTTTTATTGTTGAGCTCCTATTAATACAACACGTTTCAGCAATCCAAGTTGCTTTCATCAGGTATATCCCCGATGAAAGCAACTTTGATTGCTGAAACGCGTTGTATTAATAGGAGCTCAACAATAAAAATAAAAATACAACATTTAAATACCAGCGAATGGTCCTTAAGCGCTATAACAGACCGAAAAAAATCTTTCCTAAGAGCACTCCAGGGAGACCTGCGTGGTGTTTGCAGGAACCTGAAGCCAGCAGAAAGGGCAGAACCAGGCACCACTGCTGAGACACCCAGCTCTTCACAAAGCTATATGCGTTGGGTCCATTCCCCATTTTTCTTAGCACATGGTCACTATGCTCATTTAGAATAAGTATTTTGCTGTTTGCTGTGTGCTCTATTCAGTATTGTTTTGGTTCTTTTGGTCTTTAGTACCATCCTTCATTTCTCAGCACTATTCATGTTCTGCCATTCTAAGGACATATTATACAACACATAATATATGTTTTTGTATTTTCCCAGTGATATTTGAAGGCATATTGATATTCCATGTTTGGTGGAACCAGCAGCTTTATTATTACTTTTAGATTTTTTTAAATAACTTTTTTTGTTATTTATTTGTTTTCTGGATATTTTCCTGCCAATTCATCTGTTATTGTATATTTGCATTCATCCATCATGGTGACCAGCACGTTTATCTATGCTATATTATGTGCATACCATTGGGTGTTTTTCAATATGTGTTTTTATCATGTCTGAGTTTTGCTGGCACTTTAATCAATAAAGTGATGTATTTTTTGTGATCCCGCTTTTTTGGCACGTTCTTTTCTTGATGTCCTTTAATTTGTTTCTGCTTTCTGTGCTTGCACTGATCCCATAGGGATGGTGCCTTTTTATCATTTGCTCGTGAAGAACGTCAAGGCGGATGCATTCTCCAGGTCCTGTATGAAGAGATCACATGGCATTACTGTGCACCATGTGTTCCTTTACTGAAGGGAAGGGGTTCATTGGCGGGAGATTTCCATCCAATTTGGTCTCCATAGCCTGGGCAAAGTGGCCCAGGGTGTGGTGGTTGGGTAAACAAGTGGGCTAGTCATGGAATTTTGCTGGGGGAAAAGTATTCTTTCTACCTGGTGGTGGTTTGTGATTGGTGTGAGTTGTTTAGAGATATAGACTAGCCCAGTTTCAAAGGTGGCAGCGCCAATGGGTCTGTGTTAGACCATCAGTGTTTCTGCCTGAAGTTGCTCTGCCCTCCCGTCCTTAGGATATGGTTCATCACGGCCTTTGGAGTTAGTCCTTCAGGTAATGAAGGGACATAGATTGATGGTTAATGGTCTTGACCATATTTTGCTAAGCTGCGTTTAGAGAACCTTTACGGTTATACCTATAGATGGTTATTGAAGTGCACGTTTTGACATTAGTTAGCATGTTTATATATCTTAATGTTTTAATAAAGGTTGTGGCCAATATTTATCAACTAGAAGCAACATATCAGTTTTTATTTACAATTCCACTTAATAGACTTTATTTTGAGATTGTGTTATGTAATGCCAAAGCTTGTTATTTTGCAGATAAAACAGTCAATACGTTTCAGGGTCGCATCGACCGTCTCCATCAGGACACCTTACACAATATAAAAAAAATCACAGTATTTCAATGTTACAACAGTGACAAAAGCCAATAAGTTGTTCGATTAACAAATTAGTAGGTGAAAATATAGAAAGTCATATATAATACAGAAACGTCATTGTTTGATGGGGTAGGGTGTAACAGACTACAGGGGGCTGAATACAAATGCAAGTCACAATATTCAGATTTATATTTTTAAAATATTTAGAAAACCTTGTATCATTTCTAGTGCTATGCAAGCATTACAATGCTCAGTGCTCGGTACTCGTAATAATGAGTGAACACTACGATGCTCGGGTGCTCTTTACTGGAGTCGAGCAGGTCAGATGCTCGGTCAGGCTCAACTCATGTAACAAGTATAATGGAAGTCAATGAGTGGGCAGTTCGGCTCTCCACCCACATACAGCCAGCCAAAAACAAAGCATTTCCAGGGAAGGCAGGATGGGTTGTTTTTGTTTTTTATTTTACTACATCAGAAAATATTGTTTTTACGCCGAGTGAGAGCCATTCAGAGACTATAAGCGGCTCTCACTAGGGTGCCGGCTCCCATTATTCAGTGACGTGAGCCAGTGCTTTGTGTTCGATGCTTCACAAACGACATATCCGAGCATCCATGATACTCAAGCCTAGAACCAAGCATACCCGAGCACCCTGATGCTCGATCGAGAACTGAGCAGTGCTGCATTAGCACTAGCACATCAATATTCATATCCTTTATACTTCACAAATACTTTCTACTTAGAGTTGGTATATGAAATAAAATCCCAATAAAAGTCATGTTTGTGGGTTCAACATAAAAAAGTGTAAAAGTTCACGGGGTATGAATACTTTTTCAAGGCACTATATAACTACATTTTTCTTTGAATTAATACATATGAAAAAAATGTGATACAGGCATGGCAGTGTGTTGTTTTTCCCATGTTCTCCAAAGCTTTAATAGCAGATTGGATTTGGATAATACTCATTCAGGTAAGACAAATTTCATTTCAAGAGAACATGAAGAGCCAAGCTACAGCTGCGACCTTCTCTGTGGGTGTTTGACTGCCAGTAGCTTGCAGTCAATAAGGAAGAGCAAGAATAATCAGTGTACAGTACGATCAGGCAGTTTAAGCAAAAATATGGACAGCATCAGTTGTGAATCAGGCAGAAGAAAAGCAAGGAGCAAGTGTAGATAAGAGGAAAGCAGCAGCTGTGAAACCTTCAGCTTAGGCCGGTGTCACACTTGTGATTGCCTCACGTGTATCTCGTGCGAGTTTCGCAGTGCATCACCCGGTATGGGCTCACGCTCTCCTCTCAAGAGCGTCTCAGCTGCGTAGAGATGCATGCAACCGACCCGCTCCTGTGAGGAGAGTGTTTGTCTGTCCCGGGTGATGCACTGCGATACTCGCGTGAGATATACGCGAGGCAATCGCAAGTGTGACACCAGCCTTAAAAGCAAGGAGAAAAAAACAGAGAAAAACTTGTGCAGCCTAAAGGGAGGAAAGAAGACAGTACCACTGTGGATTGTACAGTCTAATATCACAAAACAAGGGGTAAGACAGTACAGAGAGGATTATAAATAGTAATTTTAATAAAAATAGAGCTGTAGATTAGGGGTACACATTTTTTGATCCAATGGCGATATTCTCATACTGTTACAATCCCAACAATTGCAAAACAATTGCGAAACAGAACCACTTTCAGTACATGATTATATCACCAGAATCAAGTTTTGAGACATTTTGTATTATTGAGGATAATTTTGAGAGTGTTTGCTCAGTTTGTTCTCCAAAAACTCATTGTGTACACAACCTAATTTACACTGACTGTTTGGAACAAAAGATTCTCAAAATCTTAAAATTCCAAGTTTTGAGATGTTTTGATGGTGAATATAGCTATGTAGCAAGTCAACAATCTAGTTATGGATTGATACATATGGACAATATCAAAACCACCATCTGTAAATGAGTAACAGTAACAACAGGGCCGCCATAAGGGCATGACAACCATGACTATTGTATGAAGCCCAGTGAAGAGGGGGGTTTGGCTGGGCCTGAGGTAATTATATAGCTTTATTAAGATCCGGGCCTCCCTCTTAACTAGGTCTCAGTAACAGCCACAGCAGAGGGGCCCAGTAGTGTCGCTTTGGCCACTATATATGCTAATTTGCATGTGAAGGAGCGGTGCATGCAAATTAGCCATGTGCTGGAGGCAGGAGGGTCAGTGGAGCCGAGCAGAGTGCCAACACGTCATCCCACGGCCCTGCCTGCAGCAGCGTGATGAGGTCTTCACTCTGCGATGTCATCACACTGCTGCAGGTAACAGAGCTGTGGAGGTGGCAAGGACACGACAGCCAACAGGGACAGGTAAGCGCTCTGTGAGCTGAAGACAGCGGGAGCGGGAGATCGCCGGTGTGGTCGGCCTTGTATTGCTTCAGCTGGTTGTGTGTATGAAGGTGCACATCCAACTGAAATGCATCGTGGCTCAGAGAGGACACCCCATGAAGTAGGAGCCGGGGAGGGTGAGTAACATTTTTTTTTTGTGGCTGACAAATATACCAGCAGGGACACAGTAAGAGGGCATATATACCAGGAGGAGGAAGTATACCAGGAAGGAGACATAAACCAGGATGGGGACATATATACCAGAATGTGCCCAGGAGAGGAATATACATAAAAGGAGTGGCCCAGGATTGGACATATATATCAGGATGGGACATATATACCAGGATGGAGACAAATAAACCAGAATGGGACATATATACCAGGAGTGGTCCAGGAAGGGGACATATATACCAGGAGCAGGACATATATATATCAGGAAGGGGACAGAAACCAGGATTGGGACATATATACCAGAATGTCGCCAGGAGGGGGCTATATATACCAGGATCGGACATATATATTATGGGATATTATACAGAGAGGCAGTGTGTGTGGCAGAGATATTATACAGAGGGGCAGTATGTGTAAGAGAGATATTGTACAGAGGGGCAGTGTGTGTTGGGGGATATTGTACAGAGGGGCAGTGTGTCAGGGAATATTATACAGAGGGACAGTGTGTGGGGGATATTATGCAGGGGAGCAGTGTGGGAGAGATATTATGGAGAGGTGCGTTGTAAAGGGTGTATTGTGTAGAGGGTGTATTATGGAAAGGGGCGATGTAGAGGTTATATTATGGAGAGAGGCGGCGTAGGGGGTGTGTGTATTACTTATTTTCTGAGGGAAATATTTTTTTTTTCTTTAACAACTTCAAGGGTACTGACATTTTTGGCATGACTGTATATATATATATATATATAGTGTGTGTGTTTGTGTGTGTGTGTGTGTGTGTGTGTGTGTGTGTTTTTCTAGGAGTGGTGGTGAGACAGTTGAAGGGTGGGGGTGGAGCTGGGGTGGAGCCTGGGCAGAGTCTCAAGGGGGCCTGAAAATGTTGCCATTATAGGACCCTGAAATTCCTAGTGGCAGCCCTCAGTACCATCATCGGTACATGAATCCACAACCACTGTTAGCACATAAATCCAGCACTAAAACCACCGCCAGTGCATAAATGCATCGGAAGAACCATTATCTACATTAATACAGCATCAGAACCTCTATCAGTACACATGAATGCAGCACCAAGATTAGTACAGAAATCAATTGCAATATGCATTTGGCTGTCATGAACTTGTGAAAATCTCAGTATATCCTTAACAATGTCAAGTAGATCCTGGAAGTTTTTGTTACCAACCATCTTTAGATTGCTGTGCATACACAAACCACAATACTGATTAGATGCTGTAAATGTCACAAATAAACATTTACACCTAAGTACCTTACATTCAAGTAATTTAAATCCTTTTTGTATCTAAGTAGTATAGAAGTCATGATGAGATATTACGCCCACAGCTCGTTTCTTCAGACTTCCAAATCACATTTTGACACGATGGCCTTAAAAATAAAAGAATAATTATAATGCAGAAAAATATCTTCAAAGCTCTACTTTTGAATAAATAATTGCCCCTCACTTTGCTTCCTACACAAAATACGCCCCCTTGTGAGTTATAATTGCCACAATGTCCTTCCTTAAAAACCATGATCTCCACATCTTCATGCCTCATGCTCTCCCCATTATGTATGTCAACCCTGCTACCTCTTCATAATGTCCTCCCCAAAGCTTCTCCTCTCCACTGTCTCCCCACACTCCCACCTCTCGATACTGCAACCCCACAATGCCAACTCTTCATAATTTTCCCCCTCACTGCCCCTCTCCATACTGCCACCTTTTTATATTGCCCCTCTACGTTGCTTCCTCTCACAATCCCACCCACCCTGCTACATACTGTGCCATCAAAGTAACATCCCGTCACATCTGCAATAACAGTCCATAGATTCAATCTTTAGCTCCTTCATATAGTGTAGCACCACTGAACCCCTCAGGGCACTACTAGGTACTGCACCCTGACAAAGATGCAGGGCCTATCCCGGAGGATCTAGAAGACCAGTGCCGGTACCAACAAAACACATAACTTCCCCAGTTTCCTACTCCCCATTAGAGATGACTGATCAGTCCAGGACCCAATGGATGTCCACCCAGAGGCGGAGCCAGTCCAGTCCACTAGCCGACAGCCCGGTGGGAGGGGACAAACAGGCCCTCAGAGAGTAAGACAGTGGAGTCCGGTAGTGACAGTTGAAGGGGACGGATGTGTCCCCAGACGGGGTCGTGTAACAGTGACCTAGGTGGTGTAGGATAGTGATTGCCAGGGAGGGTACAGTCAGGTACCCCTGGAACCAGAGCACCCATGAGGCACAGGGACCTAGGTCAGGCAGCAGCTTCAGACAACCTGACAAACACCTGCACAGTGAGGGGACTTTCACGGACCTCACTGACCCAAGAATCCGGGGGTACCAACAGTAAAGATTGAGCCAGGGACCAGAACAGAACACCGACCCTACAGGATTCGCAACGCCCGCCGTACGGACGAGAGACTGCCGACAGACAGTACGGGACCCGCAAACACTCCAAGCTACGGGGTTCCACCAACCAGTGAGAAATGTCGGGGAAAGAGACTACCAGGTCACCACACCGGCACTGGGACAAAAGGGACGAGGGTCTGAACCAGTCGTCCTCAGTGCTTGAACTCAACATCATCATGAGTAAAACAGACGTTGCACAGCATCCCCATTGTGTGGTCTCCCTTCTTTCTGCACCGGATCCCACCATCCACTCTCTGGGGCCTGGCCCTACTTGCAGAGGGCCTACCATCCAGGCTGCCACCACCATCAGCCCCAGTGGTAACAGACTGTGTAGCGGCAGATCCATCACCATAACTGCAACCCACAAGTGGCATCACAATATAAACTCTTTCATCTCCCCTGTACATAATCCCTTTTAAAAAAGCATCCCCAGGGTCACGGAACCGGGCATCGGCCACTATTCAACCATGACACAACATCCTCGTACATATACGGCCCGGGACCGAGTACCCCATAGCCCTGACACAATAGCGCTAACAGTTCCCCACCAACAACTGTATGATGAAGTCAGCAGAGAGATGACATCATCAAACCGCTGCACATTGGAGTGGGGAAATGAGGAGCACTCCTCTGCCTCTGTCCCAACTCTTGTGTTCAAATGTATTCACATTTAAGATTCAAATGCTTGGATCCAGGATGGTCGTGGCTCGAGGGGTCCGGACCCGGGCTCGGCTAACACTCCGATTATTGAAAAGGGGGTATTTATAGGGGAGAAGTTCGTGACGCCACCTGCGGGTTGCGGTAATTGGAGTACTACCACTGCTGGAGGGAGTACCGGGGAAGATGGTGTGGGGCAGCAAGGTGTCGATCCCTCCGCAGGTAGGGAAGACCCCGGCTTCTGGGATGATTGGAGGATAATTGGGAGCGCATGGTGCAGGGCAACAGAGTACTTACTATAGGTAGTCATGGTGCAGGATGAAGACTATAAAGCAGACACTCACACTGAAGATAAACCAGAGTCTCTGTGCATCACGGTCACTATAGGGAAGCCTGTCCAGGTGTCCGCTCCCAACGATGTCGTTTGATAGCCCGAACCTTTACTTCCATGCACAATTGTTAGTGTCTGTTGTGGCCTCTTGGCGTGAAGCTGTTAGGGCCCCGCTAACCGTGTGTATGGCAGCTGTGCTCTTGATGGCTGGCACTTGGGATTTCAGATGGGTTGCTTTTCTGGAAAACCCTATCCCCCACGTTGTGCTGATGCCTTCAATCTCTGAGCTCTTAGGGAAGTTCATAAAGAGACTCTCCCTCCCAGGTTAACCCCGTCTTGACCGGCCGATTTTTCGCTTTCCGTTTTTTTTTTTCGCCATTCTTTTTCTGAGAGACGTAACTTTTTTATTTTTTAGTCAATATGTTCATGTGAGGGCTCATTTTTTGCGGAACGAGCTGTACTTTTAAATGAAACCATCAGTTTTACCATATAGTGTACTGGAAAACGGCAAAAAAATTGCAAATGCAGAAAAATTGCAAAAAAAAGTGCGATAGCACTATGGTTTTTGAGATATTTTATTCACTGTGTTCACTATATGGTAGAACTGATGTGTGAGTGTGATGCCTCAGGTCAGTGCGAGTTCGTAGACACCAAACATGTATAGGTTTACTTTTATATAAGGGGTTAAAAAAATCGGAAGTTTGTCCGAAAAAAGTGGTGCACGTTTTACGCCATATTCCGTGACCCATAGCGTTCTCATTTTTCGGGATCTATGACTCAGTGATGGCTTATTTTTTACGTCTCGAGCTGACGTTTTTAACGGTACCATTTTTGCGCAGATGCTATGTTTTGATCGCCTTTTATTGCATTTTGCGCAAAAGTTGTGGCGACAAAAAAAGTTGTTTTGGCATTTGGAATGTTTTTGCTGCTACGCCATATACTGATCAGATTAATTGATTTTATATTTTGATAGATCGGGCGTTTCTGAACACGGCGATACCAAATGTATGTATATTTTTTAATTTTTTAACGCTTTAATTTTCAATGGGGTGAATCAAATGGGGTGATGGTGAAATGAGGTGATTTGAACTTTTAGGTTTTTTTGTTTTTTTTTAATTTTTTAAAACTTTTTTTAACTTTTTTTTTTTATTTTACTAGTCCCCCTAGGGAGCTATTGCGATCAGCAATCCGATCGCTCTGCAGTATCTGCTGATCACAGCTACAAGGCTGTAAACAGCAGATACGCTCTCTTTCTCTTTTGCTGTGCCGCTGGCACAGCGAAAGTTAAAGCAAGTCAGGTGTAGTACAGGAGTCATCACATGACCCTGTGCTACTATGACAACTATCGGAAGTCACGTGATCGCGTCACGTGACTTCCGGTATCGGGCGGTAAGTAAAAGTTTACTGCGATTGCGCTTATAATGGCGCTGTCACATATTGACAGCGCCATATAAGGGGTTAAACGGCATGAGCAGATAACGATTCTGCTCGTGCCTAGGAGGCACACATCTCAGCTGTGAAAATCAGCTGAGATGTGTGCCCATTGCAGCATGATGCTGCCGGCAGACCGCGGGCAGTAACGTTATGACCGCTAGGACGTAATTTTACGGCCCGCGGTCGTTAAGGGGTTAATTACCAGGACGGCTAAACCTGCTCCTGATCTAGGGTCCTGTACCCCGCCATGCTCGGTACCGGTAAGTTCTTTTGGGCTTGCTGATGCAAGCTCTCCAAGTTCTCCAAGACTATGTCCGTCGCACCCCTTTCCAATGTCACTGCTACCGGTCCCCGACTCCTGTGGTCCCGGACCACCGTCTGTGACCCAACCTTGGTCTCGCTCCCAGGGAGCTACATCTCCCAGCTCCTCACTCTTTGAGGGCTACTTCTCGATTCCTACATCCCTCCCACCAGTCTGCCTGACCCCTAGGTGGGTAGCCCTATTCCAGCCTAACCAATCCCACTGGTATGTCTGACAGGTTTGATGTGAGGTGTGATTTGGGATTTGTGATGCTGATGGTGCGACACCGGTTATTGGCAACCTGGAACCATGGGGGTTGGGTCCTACACCCTGGGGGACAGGATGCAGTTCCCTGTAGCACCCTGATACAGTCAGGGGTGCTACAAATACATGGAGATGAGAACTATCTATCAGTTCTCTAAGGGCTGCCAGACAACCTTTGGAACCTGTTCTCTCTCTTTTTTTCTCCTCCTAGTCATAGGCAGCAACTAACTAACTCTGGCCCTCCTTCACTAGTATTTATAACTCTCTTCCTGCTTCACATAGAACTAATTTTATCAACATTCTTTGTTCATCTTCTCCTGCCTCAATTAATTGTTCCCTGTTGAACTCACAGTCAGTGTATAAGAAACTCCCCTACATACAATACTTCTTCCTTTCTATTTCCCTTAACTTTCTGGCTCTCACTGAAACCTGGATCCAGCAAACTGCCATAACTCCCGCTGCTGCTGCTGCTCTCTGGTACAATTTTCATATGCTGACAAACAAGGCAGAGGTGTTGGTCTGCTCCTTTATTCACAATATGCTATCCAGGTTATCCTGTATATTCACTTATGTTTCCTTCCTTTGAAGGCCACACTTTTAGACTTTTTAAACCCTTGTCCCTACTACATGTGGTAGTCTGCCTCCAGAAAGTATACACACCCAAAAATGGTGCAAGACAGTGCACAGTGTGACTCCATCTCCACTATTATACAGTGGCACCATTGGCGCATGCGTCTGAAATCCGTTTTGCTGGGGGACCACTGAACATAGGTCAGAACACAGTGTGAAAGTGGCCTAATTTTCTACACATGAAGACAGGAATATGTGGCGCCCCTGACCTGGTCAGGCACCACTGAGTACTGCACCCATGCTGGGGACAGTACAATACAGGTAATCCAGAAGGCTGACCGAGGTGTGACTACACAGGCGCATAGTGATCAGGTCTCACACATGTACCTATGAGAGGACCCCTGGGGATCCCAGGAGGGGGAAAAGCCTTCACCTCCACTGGAATAGTGGAGGGGGCCAAAAGCCTCCATCTCCTCTCAAGGGGTGTGGTAAGAGAGTCTGGTTGCTAGGTGGCGTAGGCAGGCACAAAAGGGAAAAGAGAAGGAGGAGTAAAAGAGTCTGCAGCAGAGTGTGGAGGAGTGAGGAGCAGGAAAGTGAGGCTCTGACAGGAGCAGCAGTGAAGGTCCCAGATGTGAGCCGGTTCAGAGCAGAGTCCAGGGAGCTCCGAGGAGAGCTGACCCCTTCCCCTGGGCTGCTGTAGTCTGACAGCGTCCGCGCAGTGGCTACCGACGGGGGAGAACGGTCACCTAGGAGTGCTACCCGAAACCCATCTCCAGCTAGAGAGAGAGCACAGAGTGGGAAGTAAGGAGACTGCTAGGGAGAACCAGGCCCAAACGGGCGGCAGATCCCGGAGCGGGGATAGATCCACCTTTCCCTGCTAAACCTGCCGGTGTGGGGCCCTCAAAGCCCACACCACAACACCTAAAAGCCGCAGCCACGTAGCCACAGTTAGGGCCCACAGTTCACAGGAGGCAAGAAGCTGGAGTGATCTGGCCCAGGCAACAAGCAAACGGCAAACGAAGGGGAGTGAGGCTTCAGCAACTTCCCTGGGTGACCCCCATAGGGACTAAAAGTCGGGGTTACCCCAAACCACCAAGGGCTAAGGAAGGCGAGTTGGTAGTCACCATCAGAAGTCAGCCTGAAGGATACCTGATTCCCGCCTGGTTCATCCCAGCTACGCCCGGGTTACTCACCCTGCCACCTGAAGTGAGTAAAAACCCTGAAAGACATTCTGCCTGTGTGGAGTTATTCTGCGCCTTGTGGTTCTACGCATCTACACAGGGCCCTGGGGCTTGCCTCACTCTCAGGAGGCAATTCCAACTAACTGCATTCACCATCAGCCCCAGGCGTCCCTCAACCTGCAGTGGCGGTCCCCACTGACCGCAATACTGAGAGTGGCGTCACGACAAATAGAAGATTCCCTACCTGTAACAAGATCCAGCCGAGTGGAGTCCCTGAAGGTAATGCACCGACACAACACCTGTGGGGCTCCACATCTGGCGTCACGAACAGGATAAGGACTAGACCTGTTCAGACAGGTGACCATGTGCCTGGGCGGTCCGCTTGAAAAATTGGAAGCGCCGCCATATTGCCACCATGAAAAGCGCGCTGAAAAACAACAGCAGCCCGCGCTGGGAGAAGTTACCGCCCACGAAGAGGTGTGGCTACCCAGAGATCCCCTGCAGAGTTCTGACCTCGCTTGTGAAGAGAGCGGAAGCGTCCAGAGACGGCGGAACGGAAAAGAAGCCAGCAGCTTGTTGCTAGAGAAAATGGCGTCTGAATGCAGAGACCCAGAGCCAGGCTCCGCTGCCTGGTGGTGTCGGGAGCTTGCTGAGTTCTGCGATCAACTGGAAGCCAGGGTCGGAAGGCTGATTAGAGAGGGACGGACGGAGTTTCTGTGGATGACCGCGGCGGTTCAGGCCTATGAGGGGAGAGCCGCGCGCCGAGTGCCAGACCGGGCGGTGACGACTCAGACCCCGATGATGCTACCGATGGGTGAGTCCAGTGATGCCCCTGCCAGCGCGAGTGCCCCGACCCTTGCTGCCACGTCCGCGGTCCCTGAAGAGGCGTCCGGCGCGGCGACGCTGAAGCAGTCCGCAGCCCCGTCAGGTGCAGCCCGCCAAGCTCAGGCCGCCGCAGCGATGCCCTGCTCGGCCCACCAAGACCCGGTCCCTGCAGCAACGCCCAGTCCGGCCCGCAGAGAACCGGCTGCCACCGCGACCCTCATCCGCGCTGCAGGTGTGACGCTGACCCAGGCCGCCGCCATGCTAGGCCCGGCCCGCCGAGACCCCACCGCAGCAGCAACGCTCGTCCGCGCCGCAAGTGAGGTGCTGAACCAGGCCGCAGCCACGTCCGGTGCGGCCCGCCAAGCTCCGATCGCTGCAGCGACGCCCAGCCCAGCCTGCACCGATCCCATCGCGACAGCGACGCCGATCCAGGCCGCCGCCAAACAGGGCGCGGCCCGCCAAGACCAGGCCGCCGCCATACAGGGCGCGGCCCGCCAAGACCAGGCCGCCGCCATGACAGGCGCGGCCCGCCAAGAGATTGCATCACCATTTTCCCCGGCCGGCAAGGCCAGAGCAGACACCGCTCCCCAGTCCAAGGAGGTCCCTGCTAGGAAGCCCACGCTGGGGGAGGACCCCGCATACTGGCAGCTGAAGGCTGACATGGAGGCCAAGTTCCCACAGGAGATGGTGGATCAATACATGCTCCCTCCGCACACCCCCAAGAGGATTCCGACAACTCCTGCAGCAACTACGCCAAAGAGTCCCCCGCCTGGGCCTGCTGAAGAAAGTCCATCCCCAGCACTGCCACGACCGGAGTGCTCAGAAGAACTAAGGGGGAGGGGAGGCCAGGAAGCTGAGAAGCTGACTCAGGAGCCACCAGCAGTGGATCCATACCCCGAGCCAGAGATGTTGCCATATTCCCGCTGGGATGAGGAAGACCTAACACCGTCTGCGGAAGAAGATTTGCCTAAAAGCCTCACCTGGGAGCTGGTAAGCTGTACATCGCAGAATCCAGTCCGCAAGACACGGCGCCGTAGCAGAACCCAGTTTTCCCCTGCACCGCCATCCCCAGAGCAGAGAGAAGTCACGGCCAGAGACCTAGAAGAAAAACGGTTCCTGAGAAGAGCCAAAGCACAGGTCAGAGGACCCCTTTGTCGAGGTGTAGTAGAAGATTTCAGCCTAAAATCAGGATACGGCTTCATAGTAGCACCTGGTATGAAGGAAGGCATCTTTGTCAATAGAAGAGACGTGAGAGCTCATTTGCCCAGAGGACATCCTGGAAGAAACTTAAAGATGGGAGACTCCGTACAATTTACAATGCATCAAGGAGAAAGAGGGTGGTACGCGCTAGATGTAGCACCATGTCCTAAAGAAGAAGAAAGGAAAGACAGCGATAAAGAAAGAAAAGACAAAGGACCTACTGATGAGACAACCACAGATGAAGAAAAAGGTCAAGGAAGCAACAGGTGCCGCAGCCCTACAGGCCCAAGCCCTGGTATGGAGGAGGAATCCACATAAAGTACAGAAAGAAGCATAGAAGTTACCAGTTTGGAAAAAGTTTGTTTTGCAACGTTTTACAAGTTTAAGAATGTGCCCACATAAACTAATGTGAGAAATGAACCTTAAGGCTATGAACTGGCTATAGCCACAAACTCTCGCAGTGTAAATAGTTACACCAGAGGGCACCACCGCCACCAGAGTCAGCCTGTTTAGGGGCTTGGCTCGTCTGCAACCAGGGAGCACGTCCGTATATAGGGCCTTGGCTCACCTGCAACCAGAGAGCATGCCTGTTTATGGGGCCTGGCTCTCCACCACAAAGAGGGTACCTGGTCAGCACCAACTGTGGAGGCCGCCTCTACATCCTGCCAGAAGAGGCTGAAGGCGCGGATCCACCAGGCCAGGTATGCCCTGAAGACCACCAGACCATGAAAGCCGCCTCTACATCCTGCCAGAAGTGGCTGAAGGCGCGGCCAACGTGAGAGGGTTTTGGGTGGGTTAACGGACTTGTGGGTGGAGGGTGGTGATGTATGGTACCTGGTGCTTTTAAATGTTTTACCATGTTTTAATGTTTTATGTATTTTAAAATGTTGTCTTGCAGCCCGAGGACGTGCTGGTGATAACTAAGGGGGAATGTGGCGCCCCTGACCTGGTCAGGCACCACTGAGTACTGCACCCATGCTGGGGACAGTACAATACAGGTAATCCAGAAGGCTGACCGAGGTGTGACTACACAGGCGCATAGTGATCAGGTCTCACACATGTACCTATGAGAGGACCCCTGGGGATCCCAGGAGGGGGAAAAGCCTTCACCTCCACTGGAATAGTGGAGGGGGCCAAAAGCCTCCATCTCCTCTCAAGGGGTGTGGTAAGAGAGTCTGGTTGCTAGGTGGCGTAGGCAGGCACAAAAGGGAAAAGAGAAGGAGGAGTAAAAGAGTCTGCAGCAGAGTGTGGAGGAGTGAGGAGCAGGAAAGTGAGGCTCTGACAGGAGCAGCAGTGAAGGTCCCAGATGTGAGCCGGTTCAGAGCAGAGTCCAGGGAGCTCCGAGGAGAGCTGACCCCTTCCCCTGGGCTGCTGTAGTCTGACAGCGTCCGCGCAGTGGCTACCGACGGGGGAGAACGGTCACCTAGGAGTGCTACCCGAAACCCATCTCCAGCTAGAGAGAGAGCACAGAGTGGGAAGTAAGGAGACTGCTAGGGAGAACCAGGCCCAAACGGGCGGCAGATCCCGGAGCGGGGATAGATCCACCTTTCCCTGCTAAACCTGCCGGTGTGGGGCCCTCAAAGCCCACACCACAACACCTAAAAGCCGCAGCCACGTAGCCACAGTTAGGGCCCACAGTTCACAGGAGGCAAGAAGCTGGAGTGATCTGGCCCAGGCAACAAGCAAACGGCAAACGAAGGGGAGTGAGGCTTCAGCAACTTCCCTGGGTGACCCCCATAGGGACTAAAAGTCGGGGTTACCCCAAACCACCAAGGGCTAAGGAAGGCGAGTTGGTAGTCACCATCAGAAGTCAGCCTGAAGGATACCTGATTCCCGCCTGGTTCATCCCAGCTACGCCCGGGTTACTCACCCTGCCACCTGAAGTGAGTAAAAACCCTGAAAGACATTCTGCCTGTGTGGAGTTATTCTGCGCCTTGTGGTTCTACGCATCTACACAGGGCCCTGGGGCTTGCCTCACTCTCAGGAGGCAATTCCAACTAACTGCATTCACCATCAGCCCCAGGCGTCCCTCAACCTGCAGTGGCGGTCCCCACTGACCGCAATACTGAGAGTGGCATCACGACAAATAGAAGATTCCCTACCTGTAACAAGATCCAGCCGAGTGGAGTCCCTGAAGGTAATGCACCGACACAACACCTGTGGGGCTCCACAAATACACTGGTATTGGTCTTCTCCCGACTCTGCTCAGTGTATGGCTTTACTAATTCCCCTCAACTGCTTTCTGTACACAACTTTCTTTCCTTCTTTGTGAAGAACTTTCCCCATGCCCATAACACCCCCACTTATCACACATGCAGAAATGTACATGCTATCAATACTCAGCAGCTTATGCACAATCTAGTCATTTTTAGCTCTGATCACTTCCTTCTCCTGTCCAGACTTCGTATTGTAATATTATAAAGATGTCTGCACATTGTGCCAGTCATTGCACTGGTTGCCCATTCACTACAGAATATAATACAACCTTATATATGTCACCCACAAAGCTGTCCACAGTTCTGCATGACCCTATATCTCTTTCCTCATCTCTATCTATCACTCTACCCTTTGGCACGCTAGGTACAGGGAAGTACCACTTGAACGGCGAAAGGTCGGGAAGGGAAACCCGTCCCTGCCCACCCTCTGTAACAGTGTCTGTGATTGGTTGCAGTGCTGCTTCACCCACCCACCCTCTGTGCAGGCGACTGTGACTGGTTACCCTTACACTAGCTGTCTGTGTCCATGAAGTAGACTATAAAAATGAAGAAATAATTGGAAAAAATGGCACAGGGTCCTCCATATTTTTATATCCAGAGCAGATAAAGCAGACAGCTACAGGCTGCAGCCCCCAGCTGTGTGCTTCATCTTGGCTGTGTATCAAGTGACCCCCATGCTGTTTTTTAAATTATTTAAATAAATCATTTAAAAAAAATGTTGTAAGATTCCTCAGCTATTTTTGATACCCAACCAAGATAAAGTGAACAGTTGGGGGCTGGTATTTTCAGGCTGGGAAGGCCCATGATTATTGGGCTCCCCCCCAGACTAAAAATAGCAGACCGCAGACACCTCAAAATTGGTGCATCTATTAGATGCGCCAATTCTGGGACTTTAACTGGCTCATCCCGATTGCCCTGGTGCAGTGGCAATCAAGGTAATATAAGGGGTTAATGACAGCTGTGAATTGTCAAAAATTCACAGCTATCATCAAGTGCTGATTCGATCCATCTCAGTGATTTTCCTATCCCCCCATCTCTCCTGGGTGGATTTTCCAGAAAAATGCTTGTGTTTTGACTTCTATTGACTTCCACTATAGTCGTTACTCGAGTGAAGCCCATCCAAGCGTCTGATTGCACTTTTCGTGTACAGAGCACTTGAACATTTTAACCTGAAAGCATTGCAGCATTTTGGGGAGTGCCATGTCCCCTTGATTGCTTTCCAAGTAAGTACAACTCAGGTGGAATGTGTTATCCTTAGGCCTTGTGCGCACGCTGCATTTTTTGCCTCATTTTTGGGCATTTTTTGGGTGCAGCTTTGGTCTTAAAACTGCATGCATTTCCTTCCCCAGCAAAGTCTATGAGATTTCATTTTTGCTATCCGCACGTTGCAGCTTTTGTTTGGCTACATCTTTGTGGTGACCACAAACATACAGCATGTCAATTCTTTCTGCATTTTTCCAGCATTTTTGAGCTCTTCCAATTAATAGATTTGATTGAAAAAACGCACTGGGAAAAAATACTGTAAAAAAAAACGCGTAAAAAAATGCATGTCAAGAGAACATTTTTTTGGGACCAAATTCATGAATCTTTGTAGTCACCACAGATGCAGCGTGCGCACATAGCCTAATATTATGCTGTGAAAAAGTGCAACAGTTGATGATACATTATATAGATAATAAAATTGAGATTTCATTCTGCTTGCTGGGGCTGAGTACAGTGACATGCTTATATATTTACAAGTACAATATAGCCACATACTCAGTAAGATATAGCCATGTCCATGGTCATAGCACTATAATGACAATTATTGTATATTTTGTTAGTTACATTGAGAGTGTTTACTGTTCATGTTTTATAAGAATTAATTTTAATGATAAGATTTTTGCAATTAATCATTTTTAGAATCTAAAGCTATGTATTTAGGAGCCTTTAATTAAATGTTTACATTACATAATACTGAATATTTACTGTCCGTCATGTTCTTCTGTGTGTCCACGGCAAGATGTTAAGCAGGAGACTTGGTTTAAGTTGTTATTTCTAGCACCTTAATATTCAATTATTTGAATTCCATTTCAGTGGTAAGTCAACCATATACTTTGATCAGTTAAAGATTATAAGCCAAAGTGTCCATCATAGACATTTCAAGCGGCAAATTCACCAAGCTTATGTAATGTTCTTTTATTGTGTGCTGCTTTGGAGAGGCTGGACGTGACCTTCATGTAAACTTAGGTAGATGTTTGCCATTGGTAAAGACCACCTAAACTTGAAATATTTTGCTTAATAAATTGTAGTGGGGAGAAGTTGAGGTCCAGCTTTTAAGACCCCATCATACAATCACAGCCTATGAGAAAGTGATGTAGTAGTACAGCAAAAAATGCACTCATGTTAGATATCATGTGATATATGGGACAGCACGGTGGCTCAGTGGTTAGCACTGCAGCCTTTCTGGGGTCCTGGGTTAAATCCCACCAAGGACAGCATCTGCAAGGGGTACTTTGCACGCTGCGACATCGCAAGCCGATGCTGCGATGCCGAGCGTGATAGTCCCCGCCCTCGTCGCAGCAGCGATATCCTTGTGATAGCTGCCGTAGCGAACATTATCGCTACGGCAGCTATCAATGTTTTTGCCATTTGGGTTTTGCACTGCAAAGCTGAGTTTTTGACCAAAGTTCTGCAACAAAAAGGCTGCAGTTTGAACTGCATCGTGCGGACAAGAAACCCAAATTCCCAAAGACTTTGCTTGAAAAGCAGAACACAACCATTTTGGCATTAAACGCTGCAGTTGAAAAAGGAGCAAAAAAGCAGGTAAAAAGCAACGTGCGGACATAGCCTTAGGCTTCGAAAGCCAAAAATTAGGTATAAAAAGTAACTGGTCCATTCTTAAGGTGGCTTCTGCTTGGGTACCACCAATATTTTGCATATAGAATGTAAAAATAAAAAAACACCAGAGATAAAGCCTTCTTCAAAAACAACAGAAATGATATTAGAAAAATGCCTCAGGTGAACCACTGCCAGCATTTTTCAGAAACAACGTCCTACAACAAGGACAATTAGGGTATGCCAGCACCTAAAAGACGTCATGTGCATATACCATTACTTTGATTGCACATTGCTGACCAGCAACCTTTTGATTAATGATAACAGAGTGTGTTCGCCACTGCTTGGAACTCAATTGATCATCAGGGTGCTTGGGTATTCGCAAGTGCTTGGCCGAGTATCACAGGTGCTCGGATGTGTAATTCATGAAACATTGAATACAAAGCACAGGCTCGCTTCAATGAATGATGTGAGCCGACACCCCAATGAGAGCCTGCCACGGGTGTGCCATGCTTAGCAGCCAATCCTATGCTGTCCGGCTGTAGAAGGTTGCAGTATTTGGCTACACAAGCTGCGTTCTGACTTTCTGTTTTTCCCTGCCTGGGGTTTATCCCTTTCTCTTTAGAACCCTGTGGATTTCCTCACCTTCAAGTTGTTAATCATCGGTGTGCCGCCCCCACGTCAGCAGCCAGGCTGCTCGGATCCGGATCCGCGGTGGCTCGAGGGGAGTCCGGACCTGGGGGTCATGCGGCCACTCGAAATAAAAGGGTATTTACAGGGGATGGTATATTTACAGTTTGTGATGCCACCCGTGGTGTGTGGTAAGGTGGAGTACCACCGCTGCAGCTGGGGAGTACCCGGTGGCGATGGAGTGGGCAGCCAGGTGTTTAACCCCTCCATTGGTAGGGGGGATGCCCCGGGACTCGGTGATGGTGACGGGGAGGTGCCATTGGGGAGGTAAGGGTCCCTTACATACTCAGTCCAATAACGCTGACACCGACAACTTAGTAAACCAAAGTTTTGGACACCGCTGCCGCTGAGGGGGAGCACATATGGGTCTCGTTTCTGCTGGTGTTGCCTGATGATCTGTGACCTTTCCCTCTGCACCTTGTTCTCTTCTTAGTTGGCCCGTATAACTTGAAACTAATCGGGTCCCACTGCCCAGTGTGGCTAACTGAGGGAGCTTGCTCTCAGGGTTTACGCTTGGGATTTTCTGGACCATATTTGTGGAAAGTCCTATCCCCCTCGTTGCGCTAGTACCCCGATTTTGGAGTGAGTGGTGAGCGGATCTTGAATGCTCCATTCTCGTCGAGTGAATTGTCAGGTTGCCTGAAGCTACTCCCTGACTTTGGGTCCACGTACCCCGTCGTGCCCTGGTCCCAGCCCAGTGATGGTACAAGGCCGCCGGCTGTTCTCCACGACAATGCCGTGCCCATTGTCACGATCCCCTGCGACCAGGGGTCCAGCTCCTACCAGGGCCAGGCCAACGTCTGCTACCTAGTACTTCCAAGGAGCGCAGCTCCTGACCTCCTCTCTCCTTCACCTCCAACACTACACTGGCCTTCTCCTGACACTCCTGACCTCCCCTTAACCAACCCCCCAAGTGGGCGACCCTATTCCACTCAGGCCGTCCACTGGTGTGTCTGGTGGATGTGGTGCAGAGTGTTCTTAGGATTTTGATTAGCTGTTTTTGGCAACATCATTAGTTAGGGACCCGTAACCAAGGAGGAGGTGGATATTGCACAGAAGGGCAGATTGCACAATACCCTGTGATGACCTGATAGGCCAGGGCGTCACAATCGGCCCTTCCTTTGTGTCTTGAAATACTCTAATTTCCCCTTGCTATTTGCTGGTGATAGACTTTGAAGCATACACAGGCCATGGATGAAAGGAGTCAGCTTGTATCCATCTGAAGAAACGTTGCGGTTCGTTGCTGCATTTCTCCCTGAGTCTTCCTGGAGATAAGTTGAGTTGTTTATGTGCTTTCCCCTATGTGTGCTTTCCCCAGTGCCGCCATCAGGGCATTACTACTGTGACTGGTATACTGGGCCCAGTGAAGAGAGGGGGCTGGCCAAGCCTGGGGTAAATACTTATCTTTATTAAGCCCAAGGCAGGATGGGCCCCTTCTCTTCAGCAGGCCCCAGTCACAGAAGCAGCAGAGGGGCCCTGCAGTGTCACTACCAGACATGACTAATTTGCATGCGAAGCGGCGGAGCATGCAAATTAGCCATGTGCTATAGTGGAGTCAGGGTCATTGGAGCAGAGCAGGGCGCCAGCGCGTCATCACTGGGCCGTGCAGCAGTGTGGTGAGGTTAGACCTCATTCCACCCCTGCAACAATGGCTGAGGTGGTGAAGATGCGGCAGCCAGTGGGGACAGGTAAGCGCTGTGAGCTGAAGACGATCACCGGGGGGGGGTGAGGTGGTGGGGTGCCCCGCCCGCTGATCCCAGCCGGGGGGGCCCGCTGATCTCTGCCTGGGGCCGACCGCCCGCTGATCTCTGCCTGGGGCCCCTCCTGCTGTGATTTGTGTATATGTCCCCAGCCCCTCCTGTGATGTATATATATATGACCCCAGCCTCTGCTGTGATGTATGTGCCTTCAGCATCTCCTACATGATGTATATGATTTACCAATCTGTTGACTGTGCTCCAGACAAACCTGGAAAAGCAGTTATGGGAAGCCGCATGATCAATATCACCGAACATCACAGCTGCACCAAAGAGAAGCAGCTCCAGCCACCACAGTAAGGGTTAATTAATTAATTGACCAAATATATTAGGGTAATTTTCAAGTTGATAATTTTCTGCAGCCCCCGAAGATTGGTAGAAATTTTCAAATGTCCCCCGACAGAAGAAAGGTTCTCCACCCCTGAGCTAGATGCATGGGAGGGTGCTGATCTCTGCCTGGGGCCCACCGATCTCTGCCCGGGGGGTGCTGATCTCTGCCCGGGGCCTACCGCCCGCTGATCTCTGTCTGAGGCCCGCTAATCTCTGCCCGAGGGGGGGCCACCGATCTCTGCCTGGGGCCCGCTAATCTCTGACCAGGGGGGCGCTGATCTCTGCACGGGGCCCACTGATCTCTGCACGGGGCCTGCTGATCTCTGCCTGAGGGGGGCCACCAATCTCTGCCCGGGGCCCGCTGATTTCTGCTAGGGGGGGCACTGATCTCTGCCCGGGGCTCGCTGATCTCTGCCCGTGGCCGCCCGCAGACCCCAGCCCCTGTCTTGCTTCAGCTAGATCAGGGGTGGGTAAGCTCCGGCCCGTGGTCTCTTGCCTCTCTGCTGTGAGCCTCCCTCTGCTAAGAGCCTCCCTTTGCTGTGAGCCTCTCTGCTGTGAGCCTCCTGCCTCTCTGCTGGGAGCCTCCTGCCTCTCTGTTCTCAGCCTTCTGCCTCCCTGCTTTGAGCCTCCTGCCTCTCTGCTGTGAGCCTCCTGCCTCCCTGCTGTGAGCCTCCTGCCTCCCCGCTGTGAGCCTCATTCCTCTCTGCTGTGAGCCTCCTGCCTCTCTGCTGTGAGCCTCCTGCCTCTCTGCTGTGAGCCTACCTGTGCTGTGAGCCTCCTACCTGTTGTGAGCCTCCTGCTTCTCTGCTGTGAGCCTCCTGCCTCTCTGCTGTGAGCCTCCTACCTCTCTGCTGTGAGCCTCCCTCTGCTGTTAGCCTCCTGCCTCCCTGCTGTGAGCCTCCTGCATCTCTGCTGTGAGCCTCCTGCCTCTCTGATGTGAGCCTCTTCCCTTCCTGCTGTGAGCCTCCTTCTGCTGTGAGCCTCCTGCCTCCCTGCTGTGAGCCTCCTGCCTCTCAGCTGTGAGCCTCCCTCTGCTGTGAGTCTCCTGTTTCTCTGCTGTGAGCCTCCTGCCTCCCTGCTGTGAGCCTCCTGCCTCCCTGCTGTGAGCCTTCTGCCTCCCCGCTGTGAGCCTTCTGCCTCCCCGCTGTGAGCCTCCTGCCTCTCTGCTGTGAGCCTCCTGCCTCTCTGCAGTGAGCCTCCCTCTGTTGTAAGCCTCCTGCCTCCCTGTTGTGAGCCTCCTGCCTCTCTGCTGTGAGCCTCCTGCCTCTCTGTTGTGAGCCTCCTGTCTCCCTGCTGTGAGCCTCCCTCTGCTGTGAGCCTCCTGCCTCCCTGCTGTGAGCCTCCTGCCTCACTGCTGTGAGCCTCCTGCCTCTCTGCTGTGAGCCTCCTGCCTCTCTGCTGTGAGCCTCCCTCTGCTTTCAGCCTCCAGCCTCCCTGATGTGAGCCTCATGCCTCTCAGCTGTGTGCCTCCCACTGCTGTGACCCTCCTGACTCTCTGCTGTGAGCTTCCTGCCTCTCTGCTGTGAGCCTCCTTCCTTTCTGCTGTGAGCCTCCTGCCTCCCTGCTGTGAGCCTCCTGCTTCTCTGCTGTGAGTCTCCTGCTTCTCTGCTGTGAGTCTCCTGCTTCTCTGCTGTGAGCCTCCTGCCTCTCTGCTGTGAGCCTCCTGCCTCTCTGCTGTGAACCTCCTGCCTCCCGCTGCTGTGTGCTTGCCTCCCAGTGCTGTGTGCCACCCTGCCTCCAGTGCTGTCTGTGCTCCCTCAGTCCTGTTCCTGTTCTCCAGTCCAGTTTGTGCCCCTCTAGTGTTGTCCGTGCCACCACCAGTTGTGTCCGTGCCCAGCAGTACTGTCCAAGCCCCAGACACCTGTGATGTGTGTATATGTCCCCAGCCCCTCCTGTGATGTATATATGTATATATATGACCCCAGCCCTTCCTGTGATGTGTATATATGTATGCCCCCAGCCCCTGCTGTGACGTATGTGCCTTCAGCGTCTACTACATGATGTATATGATTTACCAATCTGATGACTGTGTTCCAGACCGAGACAAACCTGGAAAAGCAGTTGTGAGAAGCCACATGATCAATATCACCGAACATCACAGCTGCACCAAAGACAAACAGTTTAAGCCACCACAGTAAGGGTTAATAAATTAATTGACCAAATGTATTAGTGTAATTTTCAAGCTGAAAATTTTTCAAGCTGATAATTTTTTGCAGCCCCCGAAGGTTGGTAGAAATTTCCAAATGGACCCCGGCAGAAAAAAGGCACCCCACCCCTGATGCTAGATGCACGGGAGGGTGCTGAAATGCATCACGGCTCACTGCTTAGAGAATATGCCGTGCGACATGGGAGCTGGGGAGGATGAGAAAAATGTTTTTAGGGTTTTTTTTGCAGCAGACAAATATGCCAGGAGACCCCCAGGATGGGACATATTCACCAGGATGGGCAGAAACCAGGCTGGGAACATACAGTATATACTCACATGTGCCCAAGAGGGGGATAAATAATAATAATAATAATTATAATAATTGCAATATATATATATATATATGTATACACATATATCGCAGGCGGCGGGCCGCTGCGCTCGCTAACGCTCGGGTCCTGCGCTGCTGCTGCTGCTCGGTGGCTCGAGCGGTGGGCCGGATCCGGGGACTCGAGCGGCGCTCCTTGCCCGTGAGTGAAAAGGTGGTTGGTTTGTTTGGGGATTTAGTCCGTGACGCCACCCACGGGTTGTGGTGAAGATGGGCACCACCGCTGCTGGTGACGGGGATCCCAAGAGTGATAGTAGGGAGCAGCTGGGATGTTGTTTCCCCCTCCGTGGGTAGGGGTTGCTTGTCCCGGGGCCCAGTGGTGTGATGGGGAGGAGGGTCGGCAAGCCTGGTCGGGGTCCGATGGCCCTGCCTGGTTGTGCTTAGCTTCACTCCGTTCCCCGGTCCGGTACCGTTGGGCCACCGCCCAGCCCCGGTCCTTACAGCTCTGCGGAGTTCCACCAACTCCTGCAGACGGCCACCACCATCTGCCAACCTTGCTGTCAGTGCCTGGGCTCCGACCCAGACACCTCAAGTGTTCACTCCTGTCACTTTCACCTCCAAGACTCAACTGTCACTTTTCCCGCCTCCAGGCCTGTGAACTCCTCGGCGGATGGGGCCAACCGCCTGGCTCCGCCCCACTTGGTGTGGACATCAGACCCTGGAGGGAGGCAACAAGTGTTTTGTGTCTGACTAATGTAACTGTCCGGGGGTGGGTGTGTGTGCGTGTATTTTGTCTGTGGCTACCTGGCTAGTCCAGGGCACCACATTCCCCCTTGGTAAAATGCAGACCGTCCACGGGCTGCCCGTCCATCACCGGTTTTATTTTTCAAACTGTAAAAATATAAATAACATGGTAAAACGGTAAAGCATAAAACATAAGCATACTTTAGGTCTTCTTAAACGTTACAAACACATATAGACATTTTTAATAACGGACTGACGGATGTCTTCCGCTCTCCCACCCAAGCAACCTAGCCCTGATGCTACCTCTAAGAAGTGGGCAGCACCCCTTTGCCCCAGTCCAGGTTCAGGCTGCCCGAGCGGGAACGGGTACGGTAACTCGCAACCGACTGTCACTTCAGATGACCCCACGTCTAGGGGGACCCCTGACCCCCAGAGGATCGCCACCGGTTACAGTAGTGGCGGGCCTGGGCCATCTCTTTCCTCCAGGCCCATCCTCCAAATCAGCCTCTCCGGAGGTGGCAACGGTATCCATCCCACAACATTATTTACAGGCCCACAAGTTCGTGGGTGGCCTGCTAGTTCTTGGCCATGTTCATGAGGAGTTTCTCATGTGGCTATGGGAAGTGAACTTAATAACAGGGGCAACTCCAGTCCTAATGGGGACGGTTCTATTCTCGGACGGTAATCTGGTGATTTTTCGGATTGATTCATTTTCATTCACTCACATCAGTAACAGTGCTAAAGGCCCCAACGGGGACAACAGGGTGCAACGGTGGACCGCTGCCTATTCCACCTCTTCCTTTGAGGTGGCCTCGCCCTCCGCCTCCAACATTGCAAACATACGGTGGCAGGCCTGGTGGGAGAGGGCCACCCGGTATCCGTTCCCACCGCCGCGCGGGACATAGAAAGCTACTGGCGCACTGCCGTTGGGAAGACTCTCACCTGCTTCCTCGGACTCCGAGACCAGTTCTGTATCAGGATCGGAACTATCACTACCGGTCTCCTCCTGATCAGGCATCCCCTCTTGGGCCGGGCAGACTGCCTGGGCCCTCCTTCCCTCCGCGTCAGGCGGGTCACCGCCAGCTGCAGCAGCATCCGGGCCTGCGACTTCCTCAGTCTCTCCGACCTTCGGACCTTCTGAGATCAGCACTTCGGGTCCCGCCGCCATAGTACGGGACAGCGGGCCAGGCAGGTCAGCACTGGCGGCCCCCACGGGTGATGGCAGGGACGGTACAAGGGCCAGGATCAGACCGGGTCTCCCAGCCGCAGCGGCCGGTCCCTGTGGGACATGGAGGCGTGGGTCACTAACCAGCTCAGTCACGTCGGCTCCCATTTCGTGCATCTGGGCAATCGCAGCCAGCGCCTCCACGTCGGTGGTCCCCTGCTCCGCCAGGAGATGTATCTGATTCCGATGGCGTTGGTTAGACTCGGTTACTCGGGCCCTCCTCCACACCGCGGTTCTGGGCACGGGCTGCTGGACCTCCGACTGTGCAGGCGGAGTTGACATGGTGCTGCGGCTTCGGGGTTCCAGGAACCGTATGGCTTGCAGAGTCCTGGCATCCCTGCTTTTATGCCCTCGGTTACATGAGGCAGGGCGCCATCCGTCCCCCCTTGGTTCTCTTTAGCACTTCCGCTTGTTGGGGGCGGGGTTTCGCTTTCGCGCCTTTCCTGCTCGGGGAAGACGCTCGAGCGGGAAATCTTCGCGCCAAAGATGGCGGCGCATCAAATTTTTCGGCCGGACGCCGCCAGCGAGGATCACAAGGCGCACTTCTACTGGTAAGTAGATGGGTAGGATTCCGTTCGTGATGCCAAGTTGTCACGGGCGGCGGGGCGCTGTGCTTGCTAACGCTCGGGTCCGGCGCCACTGCTGCTGCTCGAGTCCCTGGATCTGGCCCACCGCTCGAGCAGCAGCAGTGGCTCGAGCGGTGGGCCAGATCCAGGGACTCGAGCGGCGCTCCTCGCCCGTGAGTGAAAAGGGGGTTGGTTTGTTTGGGGATTTAGTCCGTGACGCCACCCACGGGTTGTGGTGAAGATGGGCACCACCGCTGCTGGTGACGGGGATCCCGGGAGCGATGGTAGGGAGCAGCTGGGATGTTGTTTTCCCCCTCCGTGGGCAGGGGTTGGTGGTCCCGGGGCCTGGTGGTGTGACGGGGAGGCAGGGTCGGTGAGGTGCAGGGTTGCAGGGACAGCGTGGCGCTCACAGTGTCAATCGGGACTTGGTTGTTAGGGAACCCCGGGGGTTCCTGTCACATTCGGATTTGACTATTAACGGCGGCTCCAAGCCTGGTCGGGGTCCGATGGCCCTGCCTGGGTGTACTTAGCTTCACTCCGTTCCCCGGTCCGGTACCGGTGGGCCACCGCCCAGCCCTGGTCCTTACGGCTCTGCGGAGTTCCACCAACTCCTGCAGACGGCCACCACCATCTGCCAACCTTGCTGTCAGTGCCTGGGCTCCGACCCAGACACCTCAAGTGTTCACTCCTCTCACTTTCACCTCCAAGACTCAACTGTCACTTTTCCCGCCTCCAGGCCTGTGAACTCTTCGGTGGGTGGGGCCAACCACCTGGCTCCGCCCCACCTGGAGTGGACATCAGACCCTGGAGGGAGGCAACAAGGGTTTTGTGTCTGACTAATGTAACTGTCCGGGGGTAGGGGTGTGCGTGTTTTGTCTGTGGCTACTTGGCTAGTCCAGGGCGCCACACATACACACCAGGAGGCTCCCATAATGGGACATATATATCAGACCGTGCCTAGGAGTGATATATATATATATATATATATATATATATATATATATGACATTTATACCAGGAGGATGACATATACACCATGAGTGGCCCAGGAAGGGGTCATACTGTATATACCAGAAGGACATATATACCAGGAAGGAGACAAATAAACAAGGATGGGGACATATATACCAGGAGGGGCCCAGGAAGGGGTCATACAGTGGTTTGCAAAAGTATTCGGCCCCCTTGAATTTTTCACCCTTTTCCCACATTTCAGGCTTCAAACATAAAGATAAAAATTTTAATGTTATAGTGAAGAATTAACAACAAGTGGGACACAATTGTGAAGTTGAACAAAATTTATTGCTTATTTTAAACTTTTTTAAAAGATAGAAAACTGAAAAGTGGAGCGTACAATATTATTCGTCCCCTTTACTTTCAGTACAGCAAACTCACTCCAGAAGTTCATTGAGGATCTCTGAATGATCCAATGTTGTCCTAAATGACTGATGATGATAAATACACCTTTGTGTAATCAAGTCTCCGTATAAATGCACCTGCTCTGTGATTGTCTCAGTGTTCTATTTAAAGTGTAGATAGCATCATGAAGACCAAGGAACACAACAGGCAGGTGCGCCACCTCAGACCGACTGGACACATTTTGGAGTGGGTTGATGCAATATGGACTTTTGAAGATGGCTACTGGAACTCCTTAATTTATGTTCTTTTATTTCGTGTATATCTTTGACACATTATCTTTATGTTTTTGTATTTTTCTCGGTTCTGTTTTGACATCTATCATGCCTCACCCTCATTCGGATTACCCATATTATTACCTTTTCACCCTTTCCTTCCCTTTCCCCCTCTTCCCCCCCCCCCTTTTTCCTCTTTTTCCTCATTTCCCTTCCTTTCCCTCCCCCCCCCTTTCCTCCCCCTTCCATACTTTACACACTTACACAGGGGCCTCTTTAGTCCTTGTAATATTTTCCTATATTTTCCTTTATTTTGGCGTGCCCTATAGGACCCCTCCATAATATATTGATGGTCTTTTGATTGCATCCTTGGGTGTCTCTATCCATGTCCCCCCGTTTTTTACCATTTATCCTGTCATATGTATTGTCCACATCACTCGCCGCCTGTGCTCGATTTGGAGACGAGCGGCACTTTCTATTGTACAGTTGATATGCAGCTTTGTGCTCACCTGTGGGTTAGGGAGAGACTAGTCCCTGTACTTCACCCAGGCCATAGCTTATTGCCCTTCAAACGGCTACCCCCCCTTCTCCATCCCTGGAATACTTTATGTGTCTGGTTTAACATACAGGCGCCCGGATCTATACCACCAGATCTTATGCTATTATGTTTTTTGCGGTTACTGGGAGACCTTTACTTAGATTTTTGACGCGACACGCGCATGCGCTGTCTGTGCCCTTTGTGATGGGGATTCCTGTGTCGGAACTCCGTGACGTAGCCACTCGGTCATCTGACACTCCCCCATGTTTCTATTGCCTGGCCGGTTGTATTAAGGGCATAGACGCGACGCAAGCATGCGCGATCAGTGTCATCTATGGTGGGAGGGTCTCTATGTCCAAACTCCGTGACTTATACGTCCGGTAGTTCCTCCCCTCCCCTAATTATCCTTAGCCCACGTTACTATTTGGTGGGTGTTACCTAGGGCACAGACGCGACGCGCGCATGCGCTGTCTGCGCCCTCTGCGGTGGGGGCTTCCTGGTGCTTCTGTGACGAATAGTGGGATGACGTCAGTCCTCCCTCTGTTCTCTCACGTGGTGCCCGGCGGCCCCTGCCCTGGAGGGCGGGGCAACATGACGCGGAGCGCGCCGATTTGCCTTTGATCCCTGCCACTTACTTTATAAACCCACATGTTATGCACGATGGCCAGCCTCCTGACGAAGCCACGCCCGGTGAAACGCGCGTCGAGGCCCCGCCCATCACCACCAGCCTGCTTGCTAAACAGCTTTAACATGTCTCAAGGTAAATTTGCCATAACTTCATCACATGACGTTTTTGGCACTGTTCTAGGGAAAGCCTTATATGGGGAATTCACCCTTTGACTCATTTGCTTTTCCTCTCTTTCTTCTGGCCATTTGGCCTGTTTATAATCTGTTCCACGTGTTTAGTAGCCGGTCTTCCACCTGCTGGTGCTGTTTGTGCATTCTTTGTGTCTGGCGACTTTAATACTCTGTTCGCTTGTACTGTCTGTCCTTATGTCACACACACTGTATTATTAAAATTCTGTGTATTTCACCATATATTTTGCTCTTTGGTCTCCTTCATACCAGCGGTCTTCCTTTTATTTTATATATATATTGGTACAAGTGACCACTGGGATCTTCTTTGGTTTTGTATTCTCAATGGGACCCTCCCTTTTAGGGAAGTTGTAGGTTTACAAAGGTCCGTGATACTGTTGTGGAGAAGTATAAAGCCGGATTTGGTTACAAAAAGATTTCCAAAACTTTAAACATGCCAAGGAGCACTGTGCAAGCGATCATATTGAAATGGAAGGAGTATCGTACCACTGCAAATCTACCAAGATCCGGCCGTCCATCCAAACTTTCATCTCAAACAAGGAGAAGACTGATGAGAGATGCAGCCAAGAGGCCCATGATCACTCTGGATAAACTGCAGAGATCTACAGCTGAGTCTGTCCATAGGACAACAATCAGTCGTACACTGCACAAATCTGGCCTTTATGGAAGAGTGGCAAGGAGAAAGCCATTTCTCAAAGATATCCATAAAAAGTGTCATTTAAAGTTTTCCACAAGCCACCTGGGAGACACATCAAACATGTGGAAGAAGGAGCTCTGGTCAGATGAAACCAAAATCGAACTGTTTGGGAACAATGCCAAACTATATGTTTGGCATTAAAGCAACACAGCTCATCACCTGAACACACCAGCCCTACTGTCAAACTTGGTGGTGGCAGCATCATGCTTTGGGCCAGCTTTACTTCAGCAGGGACCGGGAAGATGGTTAAAATTGATGGGAAGATGGATGAAGCCAAATACAGGACCAATCTTGAAGATAACTTGTTGGAGTCTGCAAAAGATCTGAGACTGGGACGGAGATTTGTCTTTCAACAAGACAATGATCGAAAACATAAAGCAAAATCTACAATGGAATGGTTCACAAATAAACATATCAGGTGTTAGAATGGCCAAGTCAAAGTCCAGACCTGAATCCAATCGAGAATCTTTGGAAAACGCTCTCCATCCAACCTCACTCAGCTCCAGCTGTTTGCAAAGGAAGAATGGGCAAGAATTTCAGTCTCTTGATGTGCAAAACTGATAGAGACATACCCTAAGTGACTTGCAGCTGTATTTACAGCAAAAGGTGGCGCTACAAAGTATTAACTTAAAGGGGGCGAATAATATTGCACACCCCTTTTTTCAGTTTTTTATTTTTTTAAAAACTTTAAAATAATCAATAAATTTCGTTCAACTTCACAATTGTGTCCCACTTGTTGTTGATTCTTCACCATAAAATTAACATTTTTATCTTTATGTTTGAAGCCTGAAATGTGGGAAAAGGTTAAAAACTCGAGGGGGCCAAATACTTTCGCAAGGCACTGTATATACCAGAATGTGCCCAGAAGGGGGATGTATATAGCAGGAGGGGCCCAGGATGGAACATATATGCTGTACCTAAATGGGGACATATATACAAAAAAGGGACATATATATCAGGAGGGGGACATTATCGATATACTTTATATACTGTATATATATATATATATATATATATATATATATACATGTTTTTCCAAGAGTGGCAGTGAGACTGTAGGAGGTTTGAGGTGTGGAGGCGGAACTGGGGTGCAGCCTGGGTGGAGTCCCAAGGGTGCCCTGAAATTCCTACTGGAGGCCCTGGCTTTTTCCTATGTGTGCTCCCAGTGTCTTCGTTAGACCTTGGTGGGATTGCCTAAGCTCTCATCCCATCTGTTCCCTACCTAAGTCCCAGTTCTAGGGTCAGTCAGGGTCAGGTATCCTGCTTGATACATTGGTGTAGAACCCATCTAGGGTGGTCAGGGGAGCCATCTCCCCCTTCCCTAGACACTGGGTTTCACTTCCCTGTCGCTGTAGGCATGGTACTTCCCCATACATAGCGTGACATTATCACCAGCAGCACACAAAAAAAATTTTTTTTATTTATTGTGAATCCCATCACTGTTCTGGCTGAGCATCTCCAGGGTCTGTCTCTGAAGTTAGCAGACCTTCGGTTAGCTATTGAACAGCAACAGCGGTCGCAAACTCTCGAGTTTTGAGTTTCTGCAGGTAAGCAGGCCCACCCAGAGCCCAATATTGCTCTCCCAGTCAGGATTGCAGGAGGTAGAGACAAATTTTTGGTGTTCAAAGAGACCTTTAAATTGTAGTTTAGGCTTTGGCTTTACTCGTCCTAGGATGAGGACCAGCAGGTGGGGATTGTGATCTCACTGTTGCAGGGGGATCCGCAAGCCTGGGCTGTTTCTTTTCCACATGACTCTGGTTGCCTCCAGTCAGTGGATAGATTTTTTTGAGGCATTAGGTCTCATCTATGATGATCCTGGACCGAGTCTCATTGGCTGAGTCCAAGTTGTGTCATCTCCAGCAGGGGGATCGGTCAGTGGAAACTTATTGTTCAGAATTTTGCAGATGGGCCATCGACACCAGGCCACCGACACCAAGAATGCCCTGACTCTTAGAAGCGAATTTTGTCAAGGATTATCAGAAATATTGAAAGATGCTTTAGTGATGTATGAAACCCTTGAGTCTTTGGAGGCCACCATGATCTTAGCCATACGTGTGGATAAGACACCTCCAAGATAGAATGATTAGGCCATTTTCCTCGGAGACCCTATCTCGGGGCAGCACTCCATTGCTGGGCAATCTGAAGGTGGACCATCACTCAGCAGTTTGGAGGAGCCCATGCAACTAGGGGGAGCCAACACTTCGCACGTTTCCGCTGAGATCTGCCCAAAAAAGTGGCTTGAGCTTATTTGTGGGAAAAAAGGTAATTTTATTGGAGTCTGTCCCTAAACAAAAAGAGACATCTGGGACTCGGCTGATCCTTGGTGGTATGGACAATCGGACAATCGGGGTGTGTTTGTACTCTACATATAATTCTCAGTTGGTCCTAGCAGGAGAGGTGGTGCTAGAGAGCAGAACTGAGAGTATTTCTGTGTTTGTGGACAGTGGAACAGGAGTCAGAATAGTGGATGCTCCGTTTGTAAGGACTCATGGGCTTACCTGCAATATGTTAACTAAACCTATCTCTATATATACCACTTGCTCAAGGATGCCTGACACAGATTGCACATCATATAAGAGTAAGGGGTACTTTGCACACTACAACATCGCAGGTGCGATGTCGGTGGGGTCAAATTAAAAGTGACGCACTTCCGGCATCGCATGCGACATCGTAGTGTGTAAAGGCTCGATGATACGATTAACGAGCGCAAAAGCGTCGTAATCGTATCATCGCTGCAGCGTAGGCGTAATCCATAATTACGCTTACGTGACAGTCCGATGTTGTTCCTTACTCCTGCGGCAGCACACATCGCTGTGTGTGAAGCCGCAGGAGCGACGAACATCTCCTACCGGCGTCACTGCGGCTTCCGTAGGATATGCGGAAGGAAGGAGATGGGCGGGATGTCTACCCCTAGGGGTAGAACCACAGCATTTTGATGTAATTTCCTGTTATTTCCTGGAGAGCCTTCCCATTCCTATTGTACTGGATGGATCTGCCCTGGTTGTTGAAACACAATTCTGTAGTGGATTGGCAATCCAGGGAAATTGTGGAGTGGGGAAATTACTGTCTTGACAATGGCCCGAACACTTCTCTATGGAGACCATAGCTGCATTTTTGTCTGGTTTCGAGGACGTATTTTCAGAGAGGGAATGTCAGGATTTGCCTTCCCATCATGCATATGATCACCTCATTAACCTGCCTCCTGGAGCAAAACTTCTCAAGTCCAGATATAAATAACTATATATATATATATATATATATATATATACGGTATATATAAATATATGGCGCCCTGGACAAGCCAGGACGTCACAGGTACTACAACAACACACCCCACACCCCGGCTAGGCACATCAAGGTCAAACAAAAATCCTTGTTGCCTCCCTCCAGGGGCTGATGTCCACACCAGGTGGGGTGGAGCCAGGTGGTTGGCCCCACCCACTGAGGAGTTCACAGTCCTGGAGGCGGGAAAGGAAGTTAGAACAGTTAGGAAAGAGTAGAGAGTTGAGGAGTGAAGTGGTAGTGGAGCAGACTGACCGTGTCCAGGTGCATGGCCCGGGCACATACAGCAAGGTTGGCAGACCGTGGTGACCGTCTGCAGGAGGGGCTGATTGACGTGAACCGTAAGGACCGGGGACGGGCGGTGGCCGCTGGTACCGGATCGGGGAGCGAAGAGAAGCCAGCACCATTCGGCAGGGCCTACGGACGCCGACCAGGCTAGGAGTCACCGTAAAACCGGTCAAATCCGTTAGCGAAGGGAACCTCTGGGGTTTCCCAGCAGTCAAGACCCGATTGAAGGCAACCGCTCAAACCGTGAAGGGAAATACAGTCACCGCCAAGGCTACAGTTCCCAGGGCCAGAGCCTGCGGGCAAAAGGGGCTCCCTCAGCCTTCATCCAAGCTGGGGATCAGGTTACCGGTGGGAAGCCACCAGAACCGAGAACATAACACAGGTGCAGGGAAAGGCAGTCACCGCCAACCTACCGGGAGAAGAACCACCGCAGCCGTCTGTGGGACCCGTCCATCCAGCCGTTTGTTTTACCGGAGACTTTGCATTCATCATTGGCTGAGTGAGTACCACCGTGCCGTGCGGCACCGCGCTGCCCCCGCGACCCTGCACCTCACCAGGCCCCGTAACCCGCGGCTGCCACTCCTCCCTCACCGGGCCCCGGGACAACCAAACCCCCTACCCACGGAGGGGAGAAACAACATCCAAGCTGCTCCCTGTCATCGCTCCCGGGATCCCCGTCCAGAGCAGCGGTGGTGTCACAACCTCACCACAACCGTGGGTGGCGTCACGGACAATAAATCCCTAAAACCATTCCCCTTTTGACTCACGGGCGAGGAACGCCGCTCGAGTCCCCGGGTTCCGGCCCACCGCTCGAGCCACCGAGCAGCAAGCGAAGCAGCAGCAGCGCCGGACCCGAGCGTGGTGAGCGCAGCGTCCCCTCCCCGCCAGCGACATATATATATATGTATAAACTAAAAAAAAACTACTACCTTCTCACCCCCTGTGGGTGGTTATTTGTCCTTCCTCATTCTTGGGTCCTCTACCAGAGGCCTGGGAGTTTGAGAGTTCTGTTCAGGATCTTAGTTGTTCCCAGCACTGCGCTTTTCTGGACAGAGAGCTCAGATGTTGCTCCTGGAATCTGTTGCAGACATTTTTCCAACTTAGGGGTCACTGCTCCAAGTGCTCCTATCACCACTGGAATCACTGTTACCTTCACCTTCCACATCTTCTCCAGTTGTTCTTTAGGGCCCTGGTATTTCTCCAGCTTCTCATATTCCTTCTTTCTGATGTTACTGTCATTAGGCACTGTCACATCTATTATCATTGCTGTCTTCTGATCCTTGTCTACTATCACGATATCTGGTTGGTTAGCTACCACTTGCTTATCTGTCTGGATCTTGAAGTCCCACAGGATTTTAGCCCTTTCATTCTCCATCACTTTTTCTGGGGTCTCCCACCTGGATGTAGGGTGACTTAGCCCATATGCTGTACAGATATTCCTGTATACAATTCCCGCTACTTGGTTGTGGCGTTCGGTGTACGCTGTTCCTGCTTGCATTTTGCATCCTGCCACTATATGTTGGATTGTTTCCGTGGTTTCTTTACATAGTCTACACCTTGGGTCTTGTCTTGTGTGGTAGATCCCTGCTTCTATGGATCTGGTACTTAGCGTCTGCTCTTGTGCTGCTATGATTAGTGCCTTTGTGCTGTCCTGGAGTCCAGCTTTCTCCAGCCATTGGTAGGATTTCTTCATGTCAGCCACCTCTATTATCTGTCTATGGTACATCCCATGCAGCGGCTTGTCTTGCCATGGCACTTCATGTTCTTGTTCTTCCTTCCCGGTCTGTTGTTGCTGTCTAAAGGGGGCTTTACACGCTGTGATATCGCTAAGGAGATATCGTCGGGGTCACGGTGGTTGTGACGCATATCCGGCCTCATTAGCTAGATCGCAGCGTGTAACTCCTCTGAGCGACCGTAAACAATCGCAAAAGAGGGAAAAAGCAGTGGTCATGGAGAGGTCGTCCTAAAACAAAATATCGTTTTCTGCTCAGTAGTGATGTGGTTCGTCGCTTCTGCGGCAGCACACATCGCTATGTGTGACACCGCAGGAGCGACAAGCATCACCTTACCTCCGTCCACCGGAAAGGAGGAAGGAAGGAGGTGGGCGGCATGTTCCGGCCACTCATCTCCTCCCCTCCTTTTCTATTGGGCGGCGGTTCAGTGACGCTGCTGTAACGTCGCTGTGACGCTGAGCGAACCGCCCCCTTAGAAAGCAGGCGGTTCGCCGGTCACAACGGCGTCGCAGAGCAAGTATGTGCGTGTGACGATGCCGTAGCGATAATGTTCGCTACGGCAGCAATCACCACATATCGGCCGTACGCGACGGGCGGGTGCTATTGCGCTCAACATCGCTAGCAATTGCTAGCGATGTCGCAGCGTGTAAAGTCCGCTTTAGGCTCTCCCTCAGCATCTCATCTTTTGGTGCCATTTTTCTGATGTATTCCTGGATACTTCTTGTTTCATCCATGATGGTGGCTTGGACACCTATCAAGCCTCGACCACCCTCCTTTCTGTTGGTATACAATCTTTGGGTGTATGACTTGGGGTGGAGACCATCATGCATTGTGAGGAGTTTCCGGGTCTTCACATCTGCAGCTGCAATTTCTTCTTTTGGCCAGCACACTATGCCAACAGGGTATCTGATAACTGGCAGAGCGTATGTATTGATGGCGCGGATCTTATTCTTCAAATTGAGCTGGCTCTTTAGGACCTGTCTTATCCTTTGATGGTATTTGGATGTTGCTGCTTTCCTTGCCTCCTCATCATGGTTACCGTATCCCTGTGGGATGCCAAGGTACTTGTAGCAGGTTTGTACATCTGATATATATATGTATGATGGGCATATTACTACAAGATAGTGACAAGGATGATGCACATTATTACAACATGGCGACAAAGATGGACACATTACTACATGATGAGGACAAGGATGGGCACATTACCACAGAATAAAGACCAGGATGGGGACATTACTACAGGATGGGGACAAGGATGCGGCACATTACTAGAAGAAGAGGGCAAGAATGGGAACATTACTACATGATGGGGACTGTTGTGACCCGGTAAACGTGGAAGATTACAAAAATAGTAGAAAAACACCAAGAAAAACAAGAGTGGTTGGAACCTGAGCTGACCGCAATCCACTATCTATCAGACCACACTAGAAGTAGCCATGGAGCATTCCTAAACACCTAGATGCCACGTCACAGCCGGAGAAACTAGCTACACCTCACAGATAGAAATGAGGAAATTTGACTTGCCTCAGAAAAGTCCCCAAAGGAATAGCCAGCCCCTGACATAAAGATTACGGTGATGTAGGAAAACACGATACACAGATAGGAAAAATAGATTTAGCAAAGGTGAGGTTCAATACCTAGATACAAAGGAAAGAAAAGGAAACTGATTGCGGTCAGTACAACACCCTGCAGAAAAATAACAATCTCCTGATAGTAAAAATGGCCCTAGAGGTCGAATGATCTCACCCCCACTATATCAGGTACTCTTGTAAATAATGGGAGAACAAAATACCAAAAAGAACACAAAAATACAAAAGTGCAAATAATCAAGTTCAACACAGAGAATCTCCCTTTTCTTGCAGAAGAGCTAGCAAAGGGGGAACCCCCATGCTCACCAAACTAGAAAAACAAATTTTCACCTGTAAGAAAACAGATTCCAAACAAAACAAAAAGAAAAACAAACACCCTAAGGTGTAAACCAGGAAGCAAAGCAAAAGCTTGCAAACTTATCTGCAGAGGTCTTGCACAGGAAAACAGGGAAGGGCAAAACTCCAAGGCAGGTTCAGAGACTGAGGAAAATTCGCCTTTCAACAGCACCAGCAAAACAAAAAGTGCTCTCCTATATAAACCAGGCTTGTCTGCAATAGGACTTCCTTAATTTCCAATTAACGCCGACACCTGTCTGAGTCACAGACTCAAACTCAGGTTCACCACCATTCCTGGCCACCAGAGGGAGCTCCAAAACAGCACCCACATAGACGACATTCACAACAGTACCCCCTTGAGGAGGGATCAACGAACCCTCACCAGGACCACCGGGTCTGTCAGGCTGGGCATGATGGAAGGCACAAATCAATCTGTCAGCGTGAATGTCAGAAGCAAAGACGCAAGAATTGACCTCCTGACCATAACCCTTCCACTTAACAAGGTACTGGAGTTTTCGTCTATTAAAATGGGAATCCAAAATTTTCTCTACCTCATACTCCAGATCCTCTACTACCAACACAGGGTGTCCGGGGGCACCGCCGTGGGAACTACTGGCTCCACATGTTTCTTCAACAAAGACTTATGAAAAACATTGTGAATTTTAAACGACTCAGGAAGAGCCAAACGAAAAGATTCGGGATTAATAATCTCCAAAATCTTATAGGGCCAAATAAATTTAGGTTTAAATTTAGGAGAAGAAACTCTCATAGGAACATTCCTGGAGGACAACCAAACCATGTCCCCCACTTTAAACCGGGGACCATTTGTCTTACGTCGGTAGGCAAGTCTTTGAGCATTTTCCTGGGACTGAAACAATTTGTCCACTTGAGCTTGAGCCAAAATCTGCTGCATTCTCTCCAACACAGACTCAACTCCCGGACAGGCCGAAGCCTCAACCTGTCCTGAAGAGAACCTAGGATTAAATCCAAAATTGCAGAAAAAAGGAGACATCAAAGTAGCAGAGCTAGCCCTATTATTGAGCGCAAACTCTGCCAAGGGCAAAAAAAGAAACCCAGTCATCTTAATCTGCAGATACAAAACATCTCAAATAGGTTTCCAAGGTCTGATTAGCTTTCTCAGTCTGGCCATTGGTCTGACGATGAAAAGCAGAAGAAAAAGACAGTTCAATTCCTAATCTAGAACAAAATGCTCTCCAAAATCTGGACACAAAGTGAACTCCTCTGTCTGACACAATATTCTCAGGAATGCCATGTAAACAAACCACCTGTTGAAAAAACAAGGGCACCAACTCTGAAGAAGACGGCAACTTCGGTAATAGTACCAAATGAACCATCTTAGAGAATCTATCACAAATAACCCAAATAACCGTCATCCATTGAGAGACAGGAAGATCCGAAATAAAATCCATAGCAATATGAGTCCAAGGTCTCTTAGGCACAGGTAATGGCAACAACAACCCACTAGAACGTGAACAACAAGGCTTGGATCTGGAACAGATACCACAAGATTGCACAAAACGTCTGACATCCCGAGACAAAGACAGCCACCAAAAAGATCTACTCACAAGATCCCTACCAAAAATCCCAGGATGACCAGCCAATACAGAACAATGAATCTTGGACATAACTCTAGTCCTCCATTGATCAGGAACATACAGTTTCCCCACAGGACATCTCTCAGGTTTGTCCCCTGAAATCTCTCAAATGCTAACCTCAAATCGGGCGAAATAGCGGAGAGAACCACACCTTTATTCAGGATGTTAGTTGGCTCCGCAACATCAAGAGAATCAGCAAATAAACTCCTAGAGAGAGCATCGGCTTTAATATTCTTGGTGCCCGGAAGAAAAGAGACCACAAGATTGAAACATGTCAAAAATAGAGCCTGCCTAGGATTCATTCTCTTGGCAGACTCAAGATAGGTCAGATTCTTATGATCAGTGAGCACCACTATGATGTCTCGCCCCCTTCAGCTAGTGTCTCCATTCCTCAAAGGTCCACTTCATAGAAAAATAATTCTTGATTACCCCCATCATAATTTCATTTGGATGGAGAAAACATCTGAGAGAAGAAGCCACAAGGCTTTAGCTTGGAAGTTCCAAGATCTCTTTGAGACAAAACTGCACCGGCTCCAATCTCTGAGGCATCTATCTCCACTTGAAACGGAAGAGAAACATCAGGTTGCTGCAGGACTGGGGCAGAAGTGAACCTCTTTTTAAGCTCCTGGAAGGCCATAATTGCCTCTGAAGTCCAATCCTCAACATCAGCTCCCTTTTTGGTCAAATCAGTCAAAGGCTTAACCACACTAGAGAAATTGCCTATAAATGTATGGTAAAAATTGGCAAAGCCCAAAAATTTTTGAAGGGATTTCAAAGAGGTTGGCTGAACCCAGTCATGAATGGCCTGAAGCTTGACCGGATACATTTCATTAGAAGCCGGGGACAAAATAAACCCCAAAAAGGAAATTTTCTGCACGCCAAAGAGACATTTTGATCCCTTAACGTACAATAAATTTTCCTTAAGTATCTGAAAAACGTTCCGAACCTGCTGAACATGAGCATCCCAATCATCAGAAAAAATCAAAATATCATCCAAATAAACAATCAGACATTGGCCAATTAGGTCCTGAAAAATATCATTCACGAATGACTGAAAGGCGGAGGGGGCATTAGTGAACCCAAAAGGCATCACTAGGTACTCAAAATGCCCCTTAGGGGTATTAAAAGTCATCTTCCATTCATTACCCTCCTTAATTCAAATGAGATTTTACACTCCCCTAAGATCAAGTTTCGTAAACCACTTAGCTCTCTTTACTCTGGAAAACAGGTCTGACATCAAGGGTAATGGATACTGATATTTAACAGGGATTTTATTAAGGGGACGTTAGTCAATACAAGGTCTCAACGACCGATCATTCTTGGACACAAAGAAAAAACCGGCACCCATAGGTGACAAGGATGGTCTAATATGACTTTTCTCCAATGACTCCTTAATATAGGTTCTCATAGCATCATGTTCAGGAACAGACAGATTGAAGATCAGGAAATTTGCAACCTGGCACTAATTCAATTTCACAATCACACTCCCTGTGGGGGAGTGGGGGGGGGGCAAAGAATCAGAACCAGTCTCATTAAACACGTCAAGAGAATCTGACAAATATTCAGGTACATCATATGGTGGAGGGGAAATAGACAACACAGAAAGATCATTATACACACATTGACAACCCCAACTAACCACAGACAGGGATCTCCAATCTAGAACTGGATTATGGGTTTGCAACCAAGGGAATCCCAGTACCAAAATATCGTGCAAGTTGTGTAATACTAAAAATTTATAAACCTCCTTATGAACTGGCGCAACCTTCATAGTTACCTGGGTCCAAAACTGGGGTTTATTTTCAGCTAGGGGAGTAGCATCAATGCCCCTTAAAGGAACAGGAGTTTGTAAAGGTACCATAGGAAAACCACAATTCTTCGCAAACCCAAAATCCATCAAGTTCAGGGCGGCCTCTGAATCAAGAAAGGCCATAGCCGAAAATCAGGATAAAGAGCAAATCAAGGAGACGGACAAAAGAAAAAGGTTGCACAGTCCTCACAGCAAAAAAATGAGCAAATCTTTTTTCCCGTTTAGGGCAAAAAGAAATAGTGTGAGACACGTCACCACAATAGAAACACAACTTATTTTTCCATCTAAAACCATGCCGCTCAGCATTAGAGAGGACCCTATCACACTGCTTAGGCTCTGAAGACTGTTCCGCAAGCAATACATCAGCACGCATCGTTTTGCGCTCGCGTAAATGCCTGTCAATCTGAATGGCTAAAGTCATAGAGGCATCGAGACCAGAAGGAATAGGAAATCCCACCATAACATCCTTCACTGCATCCGCGAGACTCTTACGAAAAAGTGCTGCAAGAACATCATCATTCCATTTGGTAAGGACCGCCCACTTTCTGAAATTCTGACAAAAAATTTCAGCGGAATCCTGACCTTGGATCAAAGCCAGCAAGGCCTTTTCTGCTTGATCAATAACATTGGGTTCATCATACAACAATCCCAGGGCCTGAAAAAAGAAATCCACAGTAGCAAGAATCGGATCATCAGGAACCAATCAAAAATCCCAGTCCTGAGGGTCACCGTGCAACAAAGAGATGACAATCTTAACCTGCTGCACGGGGCTCCCTGAGGACTTAGGTTTTAAAGCAAAAAACAAGTTACAATTATTTTTAAAGTTTAGGAATTTAGACCTACAGTCAGGGCCAGAAATATTTGGACAGTGACACAAGTTTTGTTATTTTAGCTGTTTACAAAAACATGTTCAGAAATACAATTATATATATATATAATATGGGCTGAAAGTGCACACTCTCAGCTGCAATATGAGAGTTTTCACATCCAAATCGGACAAAGGGTTTAGGAATCATAGCTCTGTAATGCATAGCCTCCTCTTTTTCAAGGGACCAAAAGTAATTGGACAAGGGACTCTAAGGGCTGCAATTAACTCTGAAGGCATCTCCCTCATTAACCTGTAATCAATGAAGTAGTTAAAAGGTCTGGGGTTGATTACAGGTGTGTGGTTTTGCATTTGGAAGTTGTTGCTGTGACCAGACAACATGCGGTCTAAGGAACTCTCAATTGAGGTTAAGCAGAACATCCTGAGGCTGAAAAAAAAGAAAAAATCCATCAGAGAGATAGCAGACATGCTTGGAGTAGCAAAATCAACAGTCGGGTACATTCTGAGAAAAAAGGAATAGACTGGTGAGCTTGGGAACTCAAAATGGCCTGGGCGTCCACGGATGACAACAGTGGTGGATGATCGCCGCATACTTTCTTTGGTGAAGAAGAACCCGTTCACAACATCAACTGAAGTCCAGAACACTCTCAGTAAAGTAGGTGTATCTGTCTCTAAGTCAACAGTAAAGAGAAGACTCCATGAAAGTAAATACAAAGGGTTCACATCTAGATGCAAACCATTCATCAATTCCAAAAATAGACAGGCCAGAGTTACATTTGCTGAAAAACACCTCATGAAGCCAGCTCAGTTCTGGAAAAGTATTCTATGGACAGATGAGACAAAGATCAACCTGTACCAGAATGATGGGAAGAAAAAAGTTTGGAGAAGAAAGGGAACGGCACATGATCCAAGGCACACCACATCCTCTGTAAAACATGGTGGAGGCAACGTGATGGCATGGGCATGCATGGCTTTCAATGGCACTGGGTCACTTGTGTTTATTGATGACATAACAGCAGACAAGAGTAGCCGGATGAATTCTGAAGTGTACCGGGATATACTTTCAGGCCAGATTCAGCCAAATGCCGCAAAGTTGATCGGACGGCGCTTCATAGTACAGATGGACAATGACCCCAAGCATACAGCCAAAGCTACCCAGGAGTTCATGAGTGCAAAAAAGTGGAACATTCTGCAATGGCCAAGTCAATCACCAGATCTTAACCCAATTGAGCATGCATTTCACTTGCTCAAATCCAGACTTAAGACGGAAAGACCCACAAACAAGCAAGACCTGAAGGCTGCAGCTGTAAAGGCCTGGCAAAGCATTAAGAAGGAGGAAACCCAGCGTTTGGTGATGTCCATGGGTTCCAGACTTAAGGCAGTGATTGCCTCCAAAGGATTCGCAACAAAATATTGAAAATAAAAATTTTTTTTTGGGGTTTGGTTTATTTGTCCTATTACTTTTGACCTCCTAAAATGTGGATTGTTTGTAAAGAAATGTGTACAATTCCTACAATTTCTATCAGATATTTTTGTTCAAACCTTCAAATTAAACGTTACAATCTGCACTTGAATTCTGTTGTAGAGATTTCATTTCAAATCCAATGTGGTGGCATGCAGAGCCCAACTCGCGAAAATTGTGTCACTGTCCAAATATTTCTGGACCTAACTGTATTCCCCAAGAACAATTCAGGAATAGGAATTTCAGGTTCTAAAACAGGAGTCTATCTACGGCCTCTGTCACACGTCCGTGAAAATCACGCACGTGTTTCATGGACGTGTAAAAGATGTGCATTGTCCTCAGTGAGCTGTATGGCACACGTGTGTTCTCCGTGTGTTATCCGTGATAACACACGGAGAACGGGAACTTTCTGCTCACCTGTGCCTGGCGTCGCTGTCTGTGGTACTGATCCTCGGTCTCCGGTCCTGCCGACTCCCCGCTGCTGCTGCTTCCGGCCGAAGTGAAGTGAATATTAAATGAGCACAATGGGCGGTGGTCGGCAGCAAGTAACAGCAGCGGCAGAGACAGCAGGGCTGGAGAAGGTGAGCAAATGTTTGTTTTTTTTCAAAGACACATGTCTTTTCTCCGATGCGTGTCACACGGAACACATCCGTGTGGTCTGTGTGTGTTACGTGGGACACATTTGCGTTCCGTGTGACACCCGTGATGCCGGAGAAAAACGGACATGACGTATGGAGCACACGGGCACACGTAATTACGGAACGGACACACGTTCCGTGCAAAAATACTTACGTGTGCCCGAAACTATAGGAAAACATATATCAACGTGTGCCCGTGTCTCCGGTACGTGAGAAAACTGTCCATACACGTACCGGAGGCACGAACGAGTAACAGAGGCCTAAGATAAGCTGATATTGCCTGAACCTCAGAGGAGAGATGCTCAACACGCTCAACCAACTGTTTAGTATCCATGTCAACAGAAGATCTTCCATGGAGCCCAAAGAATAAGAGGAAAAATATATAGAGATAAAAAAAAGTATTTTCCCTTCTTTTGAGTACCTTTTTTTGTTTGCCGGTGATACTGTTGTGAGCCAATAACCGTGTAAGATTACAAAACAATCCCATTAATAGAAAAACACCAAGAAAAACAAGAGTAGTTGGAACCTGAGCTGACCGCAATCCCCTATCAGACCACACTAGAAGTAGCCGTGGAGAGTTCCTAAACACCTAGACGTCACGTCACAGCCGGAGATACTAGCTACACCTCACAGATAGAAATGAGGAAATCTGACTTGCCTCAGAAAAGTCCCCAAAGGAATAGCCAGCCCCTGACCCCCTGAAAGATTACGGTGATGTAGGAAAACACGATACACAGATAGGAAAAATAGATTTAGCAAAGGCAAGGCCCGATTACCTAGATACAAAGGAACGAAAATTAATCTTATTGCGGTCAGTACAACACCCTGCAGAAAAATACCAATCTCCTGATAGTAAAAATGGCCCTAGAGGTCGATCGACCTCACCCCCACTATATCAGGTACTCTTGTAAATAATGGAAGAACAAAATACCAAAAAGAGCACAAAAATACAAAAGTGCAAATAATGAAGTTCGACAGGGAGAATCTCCATTTTCTTGCAGAAGAGCTAGCAAAGGGGGAACGCCCATACTCACCAAGCTAGAAAAACAAATTTTAAAGACAACAGATTCCAAACAAAACAAAAACAAACACCCTAAGGTGTAAACAAGGAAGCAAAGCAAAAACTTGCACAGGAAAATAGGGAAGGGCAAAACTCCAAGCCAGGTTCAGAGACTGAGGAAAATTCACCTATCACCGGCACCAGTAAGGCAAAAAGTGCTCTCCTATATACACCAGGCTTGTCTGCAATAGGACTTCCTTAATTCCCAATTAACGCCGACACCTGTCTGAGTCACAGACTCAAACTCAGGTTCACCACCATTCCTGGCCACCAGAGGGAGCTCCAAAACAGCACCCACACAAACGACATTAACAACAGGGGACATTACTGCAGGATGGGGAAAAGGATGGGCACATTACAACAGGATGATGACATTAATACAGGATAGGGAGATGGAAGGGCACATTACCACAGAATGAGGACCAGGAGGGGGCACCATTACCACAGGAAGACATTACTACAGGATGGGGACAAGGATGGGCACATTTCTACATGATGCAAATAAGTATGAGCACATTACTATATAATGGAAATAAGGATGAGCACGTTACTACAAGGGGACAAGGATGGGCACATTACTACAGAATGTCGAGCTGGATGGTGCCCATTGCTACAAGAAGGGGAACAGGATGGGGGACATTACTAAAAGATGATGACCAGGAAGGGAAGATGTTGGCCAAAATTAATATATGGTGCTAATTGTAAAACTGTATTACTTACTGAAAGGGGTAAAATTATAAAGAAGAATCAAAATAACGTATGATATTTTTTACCAGCATTTTTATATATATATATATATATATATATATATACTAGATGGTGGCCCGATTTTAGTGCATCGGGTATTCTAGAATATGTATGTAGTTTATTTATGAAGATTTAAGAATAATGCAATGAATATACAGGGTAAAATATATACATTATCATTAACTGTTATTGTTCATAGAACTTAATACAAATGAACGAAATTATCATGTTGAAGTGTCTTTTGCTCTCGACGTTGTCGTTGCCTTGCTGCTCCTGCTTTTCTGTCATCCTCAGTGGCGTATTTTTGCCTACGACCCATTGGAAGACAGGCAGTGTTAATTGTGATAGCGTACAGTAAAGATGTATCTATTCAGCGCACTGTGACTGCCAGAACATGTTCAGTGAATGTGACTGAATTATTTTGCACTGTGACTGACAGAACGTATTCAATAAACGTGACTGAACTACATCATACTGTGACTGATAGAACTTGTCCAGTAAACGTGACTGAATTACATCACACTTGTTTAGTAAACATGAGTGAACTAGGCAGGGCCGGCGTCAGCACCCACCGCCGCCCCCACACACATCGTGCAATCACGCAACAATCATTATTTTCCCCTGCATTTGCTAATTTTCCCCTCTCCCCTCCATTTGCTCTCTAACACAGGTTCTGTGATGCGGGCGTCACACGAGACGATCTATCGTGCGATGCATCATCGGGGTCACGGTTTTCGTGATGCACATCTGGCATCGCTTGCTACGTCATCCCGTGTGACACCTATGAGCGTCTGTAAACGATCGCAAATCGGTTACGAATCGCGAATCGTGTACAGGTCGCTCATTTTTAAAAAATCGTTTAATCTTATTTGCGCAGGTTGTTCATCGTTCCCGAGGCAGCACACGTTGCTCCGTGTGACACCCTGGAAACGACGAACACACCTTACCTGCGTCTCGCGGCACCCGCCGACTATGCGGAAGGAAGGAGGTGGGTGGGATGTTTACGTCCCGCTCATCTCCGCCCCTCCGCTTCTATTTGCCGGCGGCTGTGTGACGTCGCTGTGACGCCGAATGTCCCTCCCCCTTCAGGAAGTGGATGTTCGCCGCCCACAGCGAGGTCACTCATCAGGTAAGTACGTGTGACCGCGGTTTAACGACTTTGTGCGACACGGGCAGTGATTTGCCTGTGACGCACAAACGACTGGGTCGGGTACGAGTGCTCGTGCGATCGCACGATAGATCGTACCGTGTGACGCCCGCATTACAGTGTGTGTCACATTGCTAAGGCTGCAGTCGCATATCTAAGGGGCCTGCCCGAACCACTCTCTCAGCAACACCCACATCCAATCCGGAGGCAGCTGAGCAGAGAGGTGGGTGGGACATGCCGAGGAAGAAATAGGAAGCAGCCGCATCTCCCAGCCTGCAGGGCCAGCGAGGGGAGGGAAAAAGTACTACAGAGTATGAAAAGAGAAGAAAGTGCAAGGTGAGTATAATCGTGCTGGAGGCTGCTGCTGGGGTGTATATAGAGGTTTTGCCTTGTGGGGTGTATATAAAGGCTGCTGGGGTGTATATGCTGGGGTGTCTAAAAAGGCTGCTGGGGTGTATATAGAGGCTGCTGGGGTGTACATACAGGATTCTGTGTGTGGCGGTGTCTGTGTGCGTCAGTGTCTGTGTGCAGCGGTGTCTGTACGCGGGGGTGTCTGTGTGCGATGAATCAGCGAAGCGTTGTTCAAATCCCGCGCCAATTCGCGGATGGACCGCGCCTGTCACTGATTGGTCGTGGGCGGCTGGCGTGACCAATCAGCGACGAGGGATTTCCGTTACAGACAGACATAATTAGACAATTATATATATATATATATATATATATATATATATATACTGTACATTTGTTATAATAAACAAACGAAAAATGTTCAAAAACAGTGATCCAAAAGGTGTATGGATAACAATATGGTACCAATAAAAATGTCTTTTTTACTATGTGCGGCTCATACCCAGCCGATTTTGAGACCCCTGATTTATAGTATCCCTCCATCATCCATACAGAACATGTGTGCTTACACTTTTAGTTAAATTATAAAAGTTATTATACATACAAAACATATTGTTATATAGATTAACTAGGCTACTCATGTATAAATCCATAAGAAATAGGGCCTGGTGGCTGGTGATTGGCTCTAAAGTCAAATCAGTATGTGATGATTTTTTGCTGGACCTTCATTGGGGGAACAATTCTTTGTGTAGATGTCATTCTAGGTCTTTGGAAAAATATGGTGAATCAGCTGTCATTAAGGGGTTAATATTGAACGCTTTGTTCTGATTTTTATTTTTTCATTCCCTTCGCTCTCCTCATTATCTCATTTGGCCACGCATTCTGTCCTTTATTGTGTCCACAAATCTGGATGAATGTCTGCATGACAAACAAATTTCTGCTTTCTGATGAATTGGGGCAAGTGAGGACACGGTACCGGCTGCTATACCAAAATGAGATCATTTTCATGGGTACACTTCTCATATAAATCATGGGCTGAAGGAGATTCTCTAAACCACAGGTCAGGGTGAGCAGCACGAACTGAAGCCAATAAAATAGTACAGCTGGACTTAACAAATGGTCCGTGAAACAGCAAAGACCAGGAAAGTTGGATATGCAGAATGCCAGGTGGGTAAGTTACAGATGAAGCACTAGAAGCAGCAGAACCAAATGTGTCAGCTACACAAGGACAGCAGAGTCAAAAATGAGATAGGAATTTCAATGGCAAAATATTGGGGCCCCCATGAGACTCTGCCCAGGCTCCACCCCAGCTCTGCCTCACCCCTCAAACCTTCTACACTCACTGCCATTCTTGGAAAAACCTGTGTGTGTGTGTGTGTGTGTGTGTGTGTGTGTGTGTGTGTGTGTGTGTGTGTGTGTGTGTGTGTAAATACAGCATATATAGATATATATATGTCCTCACACACAGTCATTTTCACATTTCCACTCTTGAATTTGTTCCAGAAAATAAAGTATTCCCCTCAGAAAATTAATAATACACCACCTACACAGCTCCCACACACTGCTCCTCTGTATAATATACACACACACACTGATCCTCTGTATAATATCCCCCCGCACACTCACTGCTCCTCTGTATAATATTCCCCCACACGCACACTGCTCCGCTGTATAATATTCCCACACACTACTCCTCTGTTTAATATTCCCACACACATGCTTATCCTTGGTATAATATCCCCCAGACACACACTCTCCCTCTGTATAATATCCCACACACACACACTGCCACTCTATAATATCTCCTCACACACTGCCCCTCTGTATAATATCCTTCTGGTATGCTGCTTCTTTGTATACTATCCCACCACACAAACTGCCCCTCTTTATATATATATTCTCTCACACACTGCCCCTCAGTATACTATGCCCCCATACAAACATATCCCCTTTGTATTATATCCTCCTGGTATATATGTCCTACTCCTGGTATATATGTCCCATTCCTGGAATATATATCCCTATCCTGGTATATATGTCCCCATCCTGGGCTCTTCCTGGTATGTATGTCCCCATCCTGTGCCCTTCCAGGTATGTATGTCCCATCCTGGTTTTTGTCCATTCCTGGTATATATGTCCTCCTTCTTGTATATATGTCCCTTTCCAGAATCCCTCAATGTGTATACATATCACCCTCCTGGGCACATTTTGGTATAATGTCCCCATCCTGGTTTTTATCCCCTTCCTGGTATATGTGACCTCCTTCTTGTATATATGTTCCTTTCCAGGGTCCCTACTAGTATATATATATATATATATATATATATATATATATATATATATATATATATATATATATATATATATATCACCCTCCTAGGTACATTCTGGTATAATGTCCCCATCCTAGTTTTTATCCTCTTCCTTGTATATGTGACCTCCTTCTTGTATATATGTCCCTTTCCAGGGTCCCTCCTGGTGTATACATATCACCCTCCTAGGCACATTCTGGTATAATGTCCCCATCCTGCTTTTTATCCCCTTCCTGGTATTTGTGACCTCCTTCTTGTATATATGTCCCTTTCCAGGGTCCCGCCTGGTGCATACATATCACCCTCCTGGGCACATGCCGGTATTATATCCCCATCCTGGTTTTTATCCCCTTACTGGTATATGTGACCGATTTCTTGTATATATGTTCCTTTTCAGGGTCCCTACTAGTGTATATATATATATCACCCTCCTGGGTACATTCTGGTATAATGTCCCCATCCTGGTTTTTATCCTCTTCCTGGTATATGTGACCTCCTTCTTGTATATATATTTCTTTCCAGGGTCCTTCCTGGTGTATATATATATCACCCTCCTGGGTACATTCTGGTATAATGTCCCCATCCTAGTTTTTATCCTCTTCCTGGTATATGTGACCTCCTTCTTGTACATATAACCCCTTCCAGGGCCCCTCCTGGTGTCTATATGTCACCCTTTTGGGCACAGACCAAAAGTTTGGACACACCTTATAATCTCTAGAACAACTGTTAAGAGGAGACTTTATGCAGTCGGCCTTCATGGTAAAATAGCTGCTAGGAAACCACTGCTAAGGACAGACAACAAGCACAAGAGACTTGTTTGGGTTAAAGCACACAAGGAATGGACATTAGACCAGTGAAAATCTGTGCTTTGGTCTGATGAGTCCAAATTTGAGATCTTTGGATCCAACCACCGTGTCTTTGTAGAAAAGGTGAACGGATGGACTCTACATGGCTAGTTCCCACCGTGAAGCATGGAGGAGGAGGTGTGATGGTGTGGGGGTGCTTTGCTGGTGACACTGTTGGGGATTTATTTTATTAAAAATTGAAGGCATACAGAACCAGCATGCCTACCACAGCATCTTGCAGCGGCGTTCTATTCCATCCGGTTTGCGTTTAGTTGGACCATCATTTATTTTTCAACAGGACAATGACCCCAAACACACCTCCAGGCTGTGTAAGGGCTATTTGACTAAGAAGGAGAGTGGTGGGGTGCTACGCCAGATGACCTGGCCTCCACAGTCACCAGACCTGAACCCAATCGAGATGGTTTGGGGTGAGCTGGACCGCAGAGTGAATGCGAAAGAGCCAACAAGTGCTAAGCATCTCTGGGAACTCCTTCAAGACTGTTGGAAGACCATTTCCGGTGACTACCTCTAGAAGCTCATCAAGAGAATTGTCAAGAGTGTGCAAAGCAGTAATCAAAGCAAAAGGTGGCTACTTTGAAGAACCTAGAATATAAGACATATTTTCAGTTGTTTCACACTTTTTTAAGTATTTCATTCCACATGTTTTAATTAATAGTTTTGATGCCTTCAATGTGAATCTACAATTTTCAGAGTCCTGAAAATAAGGTAAACTCTTTGATGAGAAGGTGTGTCCAAACTTTTGGTCTGTACTGTATCTATCTATCTATCTATATATATATATATATATATATATATATATATCACCCTTCTGGGCATATTTTGGTATAATGTACCCATCCTGGTATATATGATCTCCTTCTCGTATATATAGTTCAGACACTGTGCTTTTCACACAATATATGATGGGCTCCCAGTGCAAGCCTTATGAGTGTGCATGTCTTATGCTAAGCAGCCGCCCTTCCCCTCTAGTGTGGAGGTTTGAGTGGCTGTATCATCAGCATCTTGCACCTGGGCTGCAGCCATCTTTATGAGGAAGGCTCACCACATTCTGTGTGTGCATACATCATCTGTCTTGGCTCCTTTTGTTGAGTTTTTTTATATACAGTATGTCCCCTTCCAGGGCTCCTCTTGGTGTCTGCATATCCCCCTGCTGGGCACATTCTGGTATAATGTCCCCATCCTGGTTTTTGTCCCCATCCTGGTATATATGTCCTCCTTCTTGTATATTTATCCCCTTCCAAGGTCTCTCCTTGTATGTTTGTCTGCCACAAAAAAATAAAAAAACAAACATTTTACTCACCCTCTCTGGCTCCCACATCAGGCGGTGTCCTTTCTGAGCTGCGATATATTTCAGCTGGATAGGCCCCCACCATCCCTGGGGATCTTCAGCTCAAGGAGCGCCTACCATTCCCCGCCGAATGCCATATCCTTGCCACCTCCGCATTGCCGGCAGCACTGTGATGAGATTGCAGAGTGATGACCTCATCACGGTGGACCACGGGATGACGCGCCGCCTCCATGCTCTGCTCCACTTTCTTTGCTTCCGGCACCATGGCTAATTTGCATGTGATGCCTTAGAACGGCTTTGCATGTAATTTAGCTGCATGTGCAGTGGCTAAAACGACACTGCTGAGCCCCTCTGCTGTGGCTGTGACTAGGCCCCGTACACCAGTCATGGTTGTAATGCCCTGAAGGCGGCCCTGATTTGGTAACTAGATACAGCAAAGTTGAAAATGCAGCAGTAATGTCAGATGAACGAATTGTTATTAGGTTTACTGTTGCTGCAGTGTTGAAGTTGAGAACTGCTCCAGTAGCAGCAAAGATGAGTTTGTTATCAGGTGCCTAGTTGCAACAAAGATGAAGTAGTGAACAGGTCCAAGAAGCAGAGATGAGTTCATTATCAAAGTATCTTGATAGCTAAGACAAAAGTGTGTGTAATGCTCGCCAGGTGAGCAAGAGGTAAGTTGATCCACTGGACCAAAGGCACCGATCACTGACCTAGAGGACCGGACCTGAACAGCTTTCCAAGACTTCATGAAAGGCACTGGAGGTGGCTCTAGGCTAACACGCTGGTTGGTAGGTGACAAGAGCAGTCCCAGGGATCATAGTGCCCCACTAGCTGGTGCCATGGATATATACCAATAGTCTCTGATAGTAGGAGCAGCAGCTGGTATGATAGGTTCAGCCGAGACGGGTAGTTGCGGCAGTAGCGGTCAAGATGGGTAGTTGCAGCAGGGGTGGCCGAGATGGGTAATTGCAGCAGCGGCAGCCAAGATTGGTGGTTGCGGCAATGGTGGCCGAGATGGGTAATTGAATGCAGCAGTGATGGCCGAGATTGTTAGTTGAAGCAGCAGCGGCCAGTAATGTAGGAGCGGCTGGTATGGACAACATGGACAGCAGCAGCAGTAGGTATGGATAGTTGCAGTAGCAGCAGAGTCATTATACACTGGAACGAAGAAGAACATTAGTAATAGAGCACAGATTGCAACCACAGCAGCAGCACAAAGAGGCCTGATAAATAGCAATGTTAGAAACATGTTTCCCACTCACCTCCCTTAAGGGAAAGGTGACTTAAATACATGATGCCTTTCGGCCATACACCTAGGTACTTCCAGTTAGCGTATACTGTCCCGTTAAGAAAGGGGCGTGTCCATATGCACACCCTAAGGACACTCCCAGGAGACCTGGGTGGCAGTCCAAGGCCTCGGGAGTCGAAGGCGGGAGCCGGGGACAGAGCAGCCCCCGCTGGGCGACTAGGAAGGTGAGAGTGCCGGCTTCCCCACTCGGGAAGAAGGGCAGGAAAGTGCCGGGATACCAGTACAGGTAATACAGTGGGTACAATGCCAAGAATAGCTGGACTGAGCTTGGAATTTGAAGCTCATTGGGGGAAGCAGTCTGGTGCGCCTAAACTGATCATCAGACACAAGGCTTGAAAAGAACCAAGTGGGATGTGTAGATTGTCTCCAGGAAAATGCATGGTAGAAAAGTATAATACTACTTCAACACTCAGTCAGGCCACAGCTGCCAGAGCGGTGACGTCACGGGCTGCTCGCGAGAGGTAATCTGAGAACACGGTGGGCATAGAAGTCAGTGACAAGCGCTGACGTCAGAAGTGCAGCAGCGTACATCACCAGAGGTAATGCACCTAGCTAACCTCCTGAAGTCAGCGCTGGTCATGCCCTGCAGTGAGCTGGGCTGACCTCATGATGTTAGCTCAGGTCACTGCACTGCTATTCCAGCCAATGAGCAACATTCTGTTCTTCACTGACTGGGACAGTGAGTATGGATCGTAGTGGGACCCCCTTATTGGACTACGCCGGACCCAGATTTGTTCTCACGTCACTGTGATCAATCACAGACGAGGGGGGGGATTATGTATGAGCCTAATGAGCGACCTGCTCGGGAAGATCAAAGAGCTGCCGCTGGAACAGTGTGACAGCTGTGCCAGTGATCGGTGATTATGTAGCGCTTGCTCCTATCCCTTTGCCCCAGATTCTGTTCCCCATAGACTTTATATGGGGACCGGCATCTGGCCAGATACCCTAGACTGCATGTAACTCTCCTTCTGTTTTTTTTAAGTCACACGGATGACACACGGACCGTATACGGAACGGAACCGGACGGATCCGGCTGTCACATGGATACCACACGGATTCATCCGTGAAAAAACAGGACCTTTTTTGGAAACCGCAAAATTGAAACGGTCATGTGAATGTAGCCTAAGGCTATGTGCGCACTAGAAATGTGAAGTTTCTCAAGAAAATTTCTTGAGAAACTTCTGCCAGTGAAAGATTTCCGGACCTGCGGAAAAATCCGCACCAAATCCGCATGCGTTTTTGCCGCGGATTTGCCGCGGATTTACCGCGGATTTACCGCAGGTTTGTCCCTGCAATAAATAATAAAGATAATCGATAGACAGATAATGGATAGAGGGAAAGATGGATAGATGAATAGATGAATAGATAGATAGATAGAGGGATAGATAGATAGATAAATAGATGAATATATAGATAGATAGAGGGATAGATAGATAGATAGATAGATGAATAGATAGATAGAGGGATAGATGGATAGATAGATAGAGGGATAGATGGATAGATAGATAGATAAAGGGATAGATAGATAGATAGATAGATGAGAAAAACCTATATAATGTTCCACCTCCCTGCATTTTCTAAGCTGGCACCCTTTAGTGACTTTCATGTGGCACTAAAGGGTGCTTAGCCTTGTATTTAGCCATAAAATAAATAAATAATTAAAAAAAAATGACGTGAGGTCCCCCCATTTTTTGTAGCCAGCTAGGGTAAAGCAGACGGCTGCAGCCTGCAGACCACCGCTGGCAGCTTCACCTTGGCTGATAATCCAAAACAGTGGGCACCCCACGCTGTTATTTTAAATTATATAAATAATTTAAAACAAAAAACGTGCGGTCCCCCCCATATTGGATCACCAGCCAAGGTAAAGCGGACAGCTGGGGTCTGATATTCTCAGACTAGGGAGGTCCACTGTTATTGGACACTCCCCAGCCTAAAAATAGCAGGCCGCAGCCGCCCCAGAAGTGGCGCATCCATTAGATGCGCCAATCCTGGCGCTTTGCCCCAGCTCATCCCGCGCCCTGGTGCGTTGGCAAACGGGGTAATATATGGGGTTGATGCCAGATGTGTAATGTCACCTGGCATCAAGCCCTGGGGTTGGTGAGGTCAGGCGTCTATCAGATACCCGACATCACCAACCCAGTCAGTAATAATTAAAAAATAGACAACAAAAAAAGTTTTATTTGAAAAAACACTCCCCAAAACATTCCCTCTTTAACCAATTTATTGAAAAGAGCACAATCAATTCCACGTCCGGCGTAATCCAATAAGGGGGGGGGGGGCACGGCTATCCATACCATAGTCGCTGTCCCAGTCAATGAAGAACAGAATGTTCCCCATTGGCTGGGAGAGCAATGCAGTGACCTGAGCTAACATCAATAGGTCAGCTCAGGTCACTGCAGGGGATGACGAGCGCTGCCATCAGGAGCATAGATGAGATCATTACCTTCTGGGATCATCTCCTGTACTGCTGACGTCAGCGCTGTCACTGACTTCTATGCCCGCCGCGTTTTCAGACGTATCGCGAGAGCCCGTGACGTCACCGCTAGTGACAGTCTCGGACCGCTCGCGAGACGGGCATAGACAGCAGTGACAGCGCTGACGTCAGGAGGCAGGAGATCGTCACAGCAGGTAATGATCTCATCTCCTGACAGCAGCGATCGTCATCCCCGCGGCTCCCAGCACTGCAGGGTGTCAGTGTCTGCCTGCGCTGCCGCGTGACAGGCTGCTGACACTGTGGGCAGACACTGACACCCTGCAGTGCAGTGTCAGTGTCTGCCTGTGTCAGTGTCTGCCTGCGCTGCAGCGTGACAGGCTGCTGACACTGCGGGCAGACACTGACACCCTGCAGTGCAGGCAGCCGCGAGGCCGGAGCAGGACACAGACTGCACGGGCACCTGGAGGTCGCACGGAAGCGCTTCTGTGCGGCGTCCAGGGAGTGCGACGTCTGTGTTTACTCTGCTCCGCTTCCTCTTCCTGGCATAATGACATCGCTTCCTGCAAAACCGCAGGCAGCGATGAGCATTACCGCAGGTAATTCGCGGCTATTCCGGTGGTATACCGCACATCATTGCTACCTGCGGAATACCCCCGGAATACCGCAGGTACCTGCGGAAATTAATGGACATGCACATTTTCTCAAGAAAGTTTCTCGAGAAAATTTTCTCAAGAAATTTTCTTGAGAAAAATCCGCACAGTGCGCACAACTATTTTTTTTTCTCATTGAATTTCATGGGAAATGTCTGCACAAAGATTGCAGACATTTCTCAAGAAATTTCCGGGGCAAATCCGCGGGTAAATCCGCGGGAAAAACGCACTAGTGCGCACATAGCCTAAGGCTGGAAGCCTCTGTTTTGCTCTCAGCTGCATATAGTGCAGTACTGCTGCATTTAGTAGCCTTAATTGAAAGTCCACACCAGACCTCCAGAACTTCATGTTCTTTACTTCCTCTTAAACTTGAGTACAGAGTATAACAGTTTTTAAATTCTCCATCTTCCTCTTTAACACAGACCAATTCATCACTAAGGGTTACAAGCATGTTTATAGTGTCTTTCACTAAGTCCGCCACAGAGTGAGGTGAGAGCTGATGTGTCTGCATCCTATGGGTATATAGCCACACAGGTCCACCTGTTTTGCTGGGACTACGATATTCATGGCACTGTTCCTCTCCAAGGACTGCTCTTATAGCCGATGCCCCCGTGCCAATGTTCTTCAACAGGGCACCTGTCACGGGCAGAGGAGGGGACGCTGCGCTCACCCACTGCTCGGGTCCGGCTGCTGCTGCTGCTGCTCGGTGGTGGCTCGAGCAGTGGGCCGGATCCTGGGGACTCGAGCGGCGTTCCTCGCCCGTGAGTGAAAGGGGGTGGTTTGGTGTGGTTTAGGGATATTGTTCGGGATGCCACCCACGGTTGTGGTGAGGTTGTGACACCACCGCTGCTCTGGACGGGGATCCCGGGAGCGATGACAGGGAGCAGCTTGGATGTTGGTTCTCCCCTCCGTGGGTAGGGGGGTTGGTTGTCCCGGGGCCCGGTGAGGGGGTTAGGGATGGATGGCAGGCGGGTTACGGGGCCTGGTGAGGTGCAGGGTCGCGGGGGCAGCGCTGTGCCGCACGGCACGGTGGTACTCACTCAGCCAATGATGAATGCAAAGTCTCCGGTAAAACAAACGGCTGGATGGACGGGTCCCACAGACGGCTGCGGTCGTTCTCCCGGTAGGTTGGCGGTGACTGCCTTTCCCTGCACCTGTGTTGTGTTTACGGTTCCGATGGCTTCCCACCGGTAACCCGCTCCCCCCTTTTGCCCGCAGGCTCTGGCCCTGGGAACTGTAGCCTTGGCGGTGACTGTGTTTCCCTTTACGGTGTGAGCTGTTGCCTTCAATCGGGTCTTGACTGCTGGGAAACCCCAGAGGTTCCCTTCGCTAACGGATTTGACCAGTTTAACGGCGACTCCTAGCCTGGTCGGGGTCCGTAAGCCCTGTCGGATGGTGCTGGCTTCTCTTTGCTCCCCGATCCGGTACCGTCGGGCCACCGCCCGTCCACGGTCCTTACGGTTTGCTCTAATCAGCCTCTCCTGCAGACGGTCACCACCGTCTGCCAACCTTGCTGTTCTGTCCGGGCCACACACCCGGACGCCTTCAGTCTCCTCTACTACCACCTCCTTCGTCAACTCCTCTCCCAACTCTCACTCCCACTCTAACTGACTCCAACTCAAAAACTCCTCTATTTTCCCGCCTCCAGGACTGTGAACTCCTCGGTGGGCGGGGCCAACCGCCTGGCCCACCCCCTGGTGTGGACATCAGCCCCTGGAGGAAGGCAACAAGGATTTCTGTTTGACTTCAGTGTGCCTAGCCGGGGTGTGGGGTTTGTTGGTGTAGTACCTGTGACGACCTGGCTTGTCCAGGGCGCCACACACCCCTTCTCTCTCAAGGTCCCCTTTATCTGCTGGCCTGACAATGTCTCTGCACTCTTTCAGAAACCTTGTCTGGCAGGGGTCCCCCCTTTCTGCCACCTCTGGAGTGCTAACCCTTCATAGTGAGCCTGGTCATATGCACTCCTGCTCTTATTTTCTCTATTTCTCTTCAGCACACAGTGACTGAAAAACCCTTTCTACTTTCTTTCAATGATATGTCCGCCCCTGTGCCTACCAACCTCATTTATTATAAATTACATTCCATAACTTTATTCTGAATAATCTACACACTGATCTAGATGCAGTCTCCATTAAAAAATGTTTGCACAGGGAATAATATAAATGATATAAAGCTTAATCCATTAACTGTTTGCAGCCCAAAGAGCTGTGATTAAAGGGGTTGTCCAGGATTTAGAAATGAAAGGCCTATTTTTAGGACAGGCCATCAATATCAGAAAGATGAAGGTCAAGCAGCCAACACACCCATCAAGCTACTTGGATATCTAAATGTGGACAGAAGTAAACACTATACAGAGTTGAGACGCACTCCATATATTGTGTAGTGGGGGTTTTCAGGTGCTGAAGCTCAGCTCCCATTAAAATAAATGTTCCCAAGCAAATGATTATTTATTGAGAATAATTGAGCAATGACTATACATCATGATCATTAACATGGGCTCTGGCCATTATATGACTTTTTTTATTATGCATTTTCACTAGTTTAACTCTCTGCATACTCTATATCTTAATTGTAATTCACTTTGAGCTGGTGGGAGGAGACTAGCTACTATGACTCCTCCTTTACACAGCAAGGGACACAGGGTGGGACTCCTGTTCTCCATCACTAAGCACACAGAAAAAAGCAGCAGAGTCATGGAGGATGTTACAGTCGCCGAGGGGCGGCAATCATCCAGGGACCGTGCACCGGACTCCATCAATGGTACAACCAGCAGCAAACCCCTATACAGAGACTGTGTGGTGAACCAACAGAAGGCCTACATGCATGGCAGCCAGGGACCAGTAGAGATGGTCTCTTAGGGCCAGATGAAGTCTCTCAAACGTCCGTTGCCTGTGTTCTCTTATGAGGCACATCAGAGATGGTACAAACTGCAAAGTTTGGTGGAGGAGGTATAATGCTCTGCTACTGTCTTTCAAGGATTGGCCAATGCTTCTTAGTTCCAGTGGAGGGAAAAACAAATGTTTTAGCATACCTAAACATTTTAGATAATCTATGCTTCCAACTTTGTGGGAACAATTTAGGGGAGTCCCTTTTCTGTTAGAGTATGACAGTGCCCCAGTACAAAGGTCCATAAAGGCATGGTTGGGTGAGATTGGCGGGGAAGAACTTGACTGGCAGGCTCAGAGCTCGGACCTCAACCCCATCCAACACCTTTGAGATTAACAAGAATGGAGATTGCAAGCCCTCTAATGATAAGCACGTTTCGAAATACTCGGATTTGCGATAGTCGTAACAAGTAGAGTTGAGCGCGGTTCGCGGTTCGAGGTTCTCCAGTTCGCGGCTCGAGTGATTTTGGGGGCTGTGCTAGATCGAACTAGAACTCGAGCTTTTTGCTAAAGCTCGATAGTTCTAGATTCGTTCGATAACGGTTCTAGCAGCAAAAAGACCAGCTAATTCCTAGCTGGCTTTCCGCTGTAATAGTCACTCTGTGACTCACACTATTATGAAATTTCAGTGTATAGTGTGCGGGAACAGCGCATTCAGATCACTGCTCTATGGATAATGGCGATCGCCATTTTTTTTTTTTCCTTGTCTTCCTTCCCTAAGCGCGCGCGTGTAGTGGGGCAGGCCAGCATGTCAGCCAATCCCAGACACACACACAGCTAAGTGGACTTTTAGCCAGAGAAGCAACGGCATGTGTGATAGGATGTCCATGTCACATGTCCCTGCATTATAAAACCGGACATTTTCCTCCAGCACGCCATTATCTGCCTTCTGCGTCCTTGGTGTCAGTCATCACTGGCGCAGCGCCTATCTCCGATACTGCTGTGTACGCTCTATACACAGCGCTGTACAGCATAGGGATAGCATTTTCTATCAGTCCTTTTAAGGGCTCATACCGGCAGGGTCAGAGCCATAGGTGACAGGTCCTGAAAACAGAGTTTAACAGCTACACAAGATGACAGCGTCTGTGTAGCTAAGGTCAGGGATTTCCTCGCTGCATTTCCCCATTAGGAGGGATAGAAAGGCAGGCTTCCTTTCCTCTACCCAGAGACCCACAACCTTGCCACTGTACCCTCCTGCCCTTTGCACACTCCAACTCATTGTTACTAAGCCATTATGCTAGCAAACACTGAGTGAACTTAGTGGCATCCTAAAAGTGGCTATTGGACTTCTGTATTGTCCCACTAGTGCAAAGATATTTGCAGCACGTCTGCCTGCATTGCACACTCAAACTCATTGTAACTAAGCCATTATACTAGCAAACACTGAGTGAACTTAGTGGCATCCTAAACGTGGCTATTGGACTTCTGTATAGTCCCAGTAGTGCAAAGATATTTGCAGCACGTCTGCCTGCATTGCACACTCAAACTCATTATAACTAAGCCATTATACTAGCAATTTATGCTGCCAGTTTAAGGGCCGTAGTTGCATTGTCAGGGATATTTATTCTTTATTATTCTGCTGTTAATAAAGCTAGACCACCGCTGCAATCTACACCACCTCTCAATTTTTACTACCACATTTTAAGTGGACAATCTTGTCGCAATCAACATGAGTGGCAAAATGACAGATGCTGGTGGAAAGGGGAAGAGGCGTGTTGTAAAAGGAAAAAAAGGGTTTGTCCGTGGAGAAGGTGGCAAAGCTCCATTAACATCTGCTGAAGATAGACCATCTACCAGCAAAAGTAAGATGTCTACTACTTACCGTGGACAATCCGATGTGCTCCCTTTTTTATGGACACGAACAACAGGAACAAAGGTAGATGATGGCCAAAAAAGGAAAATGCTTGAATGGATCTCAAGTGGTCCAACAAAAGCCCTCTCAGCCACCTCAACTACCGCATCCAAAAAACATCAGTCCTCTGAGTTGTCATCCCAATCAAACTTGCTTTCTCCCAGCTCTGAATTCTCCATCAGCCCTGCACAGTATGGTGGAACTGAGATGGCTGAGTCTGCAGAGCTGTTCAGTCACACTATAGTCTGGGAATCAGAGGTCTGCTCCCAAGCTACAGTGAGTACAGGCCAGGAAATGGTCTGCAGTGATGCCTAGAACCTTTGTGACTCTGATTCAGGCCGTGAGGACCAAGTTTCTGAGCATAATGTTGACCCTTTGTCACAAACTGTAACACCTGTGGTTATAGACAATGAGGAACATACTGATGACGATGAGACACAGATACCAGATTGGGATGACAACTTAAATATTCGGTCAGGGCAAGAAGAGGCTCGGTCTGAGGGTGAGGGGAGTGCAAACACAACAATTGATGAGGAAGTTCTAGATCCCACCTACTGTCAACCCACAGTCAGGCACTCGAGGAGGTCAACAGAGGCGGTGGAGGAAGATGCAACCGACGACGAAGTTACCTTGCGCCTTCCTGGACAGAGTCAGAGCACTGGTAGCACGTCTACAACTGCATCATCAGCCACCACTCTGCCTCTGAGCACTAGTCGGGGGGCTCAGCAGGTCGCATGCCCTCTAAGCCTTGCCTAGCCTGGTCCTTTTTTGACATAGAAAAAGATCGCCCAAATTATGTGATCTGTAAAATTTGTCGTGATTCTGTTAGTAGAGGGCAAAACCTCAGCAGTTTGACAACTTCTTCCATGAATCGTCACATGAATAAATATCATATGTCCCAGTGGGAAGCTCACCGTGCTGCAATGCGGCCTAGCAGAGCGAACCATCCATGGCCTGCCCCTTCCAGTGCATCCGCGCGCTCTTCATCTTCTAGGACTGTGGGGACAGCTGTCACACCTGGTTTTCCACGCACAACTTCCACCACTGTAACCGCAACAGGCAGTTTGCTTGGTAGGTCATCAGTTGGTTTGGAAGGGGAAACAAGTGCGTGTGTACAGCTCTCTCAGACATCGATAGCACCAACGATGGATGAAGGCAACATCATGTCTCCGCCTGCACTTTCCTCACAAACCTGCATTTTTCCAGGTACACCCTACTCAACACCGTCTACACACAGCAGCCAGATCTCTGTCCCTCAGATGTGGACAAATAAAAGGCCATTTCCTGCGACCCATGACAAAGCTAAGAGGTTGACTTTATCCCTCTGTAAGCTCTTGGCTACCGAAATGCTGCCTTTCCGCCTGGTGGACACACAGGATTTCAGAGACCTTATGTCTGTCACTGTGCCCCAGTACCAGATGCCCAGTCGCCACTACTTCTCTAAGAAAGGTGTGCCCGTGCTACACCAGCATGTCGCACACAACATCACCGCTTCCTTGAGAAACTCTGTGTGTGAACGGGTGCATTTCACCACCGATACTTGGACCAGTAAGCATGGACAGGGACGTTACATGTCGCTGACTGGGCACTGGGTAGCTATGGTGATAGATGGTGAACGGTCTGCTGCACAAGTCTTGCCGTCCCCACGACTTGTGTGTCAATCCTCTGTCTGTCCAAGTTCCGCCACTGCTTCTGCCTCCTCCACCTCATCTGTGTCCTCCACCTCCGCCCCAAGCCTGCCTGGTCAGGCCACCAGCGTTCTCACTGCGCAGAAGGAATCACGCACCCCTCATTACTATGCTCGCAGCAGAGCGCAACGGCATCAGGCGGTCTTTAGCTTGACATGTCTTGGGAATAGGAGTCACACAGCTGAGGAGTTGTGGTCAGCTCTGCGGTCCGAGTTTAATAAATGGTTGTCTCCACTCAACCTGCAGCCTGGTAAGGCCGTGTGCGACAATGCTGCAAACCTGGGTGCGGCCCTTCGCCTGGGCAAGGTGACACACGTGCCTTGTATGGCTCACGTGTTGAACCTTGTTGTCCAGCAATTTTTAACACACTATCCCGGCCTAGATGGCCTTCTGACCAGGGCACGAAAACTGTCTGCTCACTTCTGCCGTTCAACCGCCGCAGCTGAGCGACTTGCATCGCTCCAGAAGTCTTTCGGCCTGCCGGTTCATCGCCTGAAATGCGATGTGGCGACACGCTGGAATTCGACTCTCCACATGTTACAGCGACTGTGGCAGCACCGCCGAGCCCTGGTGCAATACGTCATGACGTATAGCCTGGGCCAACGAGATGCAGAGGTGGGGCAGATCACCCTGATGGAGTGGTCTCAGATCAAGGACCTATGCACCCTTCTGCACAGTTTCGACATGGCGACGAAAATGTTTAGCGCTGACAATGCCATTATCAGCATGACAATTCCAGTCATTTACATGCTGGAGCACACGCTAAACACTATTCGGAGTCAGAGGGTGGGACAACAGGAAGGGGAGGAACTACAGGAGGATTCATATGCGCAAGACATAACAACATCACCAAGGTCCAGACGTTCATCATCACCAACGCGGCAGGCATGGGACCATGGGGTACAGGGATCAACAAGGGCGCATGGTAGCAGGCGAAATGTTGAGGAAGGTGCAGGAGAACATGAAGAAATGGAGGACGAACTGTCCATGGACATGGAAGACTCAGCGGATGAGGGAGACCTTGGTCAAATTTCAGTTGAAAGAGGTTGGTTGGAGAAGTCAGAGGAAGAAAGAACAGTTAGCACCTCTATGCCACAAACACAGCGTGGACTTGGTCCGCATGGCTGCGCAAGACACATGAGTGCTTTCTTGCTGCACTACCTCCAACATGACCCTCGTATTGTCAAAATTAGAAGTGATGATGACTACTGGCTTGCCACACTATTAGATCCCCGGTACAAGTCCAAATTTTGTGACATAATTCCAGCCATAGAAAGGGACGCACATATGCAGGAGTATCAGCAGAAGCTGTTACTCGATCTTAGCTCGGCTTTTCCACCAAACAACCGTGCATGAACATCGATGCCATGACTTTGCAAATGGAGCCTTGCTCATTTTGGGCTTCAAATCTTGAAAAATGGCCAGAGCTCTCCACTTACGCCTTGGAGATTTTGTCGTGTCCAGCTGTCAGCGTTGTCTCTGAATGTGTCTTCAGTGCTGCTGGGTGTGTGCTGACAGATAAGCGCACGTGTCTGTCCAGTGACAATGTGGACAGACTAAAGTTCATCAAAATGAACAAGTCCTGGATCCACAAGGAATTTACTACCCCTGTGTCATCCTGGGGAGAGTAAATGTTTGTGGATTTGGAATGTGCTTGATGCAAATCAAAACATCCTGTTTGCAACTAGGGCACAAGTGCTGCCACTGATGGGGTGTCTGTGTGGCCCAATTTTTGGAAAAAAGGGAGACTCCGCTTGGAGTAACCCTTGCTTACATTGTTTTTAAAAATGATCCACGATGAACAGAGCTGGGATCAGGAAAGACTTTGCTACCTACCCCGGGGTCATCCTGGGGACGGTTAACAATGGCGTATTTTTGAATGTGCTTGATGCAAATCTAGCTGTGAAGTGTACAACTAGGGCACAAGTGCTGCCACTGAATGGGTGGGTGTGTGTGGGGCACAATTTTTGGAAAAAAGGGAGACTCCGCTTGGAGTCACCTTGCGGTGTTTTACATGATTTTAGAAGGGCGTGCCATGCCTATATCTGTGTCTCGTCCTCTTTTTCCTCGTTACGCTCTTTTGTTTTCGCATGAGAATTTGTTCTTGTCACTTTCCCATGTGTTTGTGTTGTGTTGTGAGTTGTTTGTCACCTTTTGGACACCTTTGAGGGTGTTTTCTAGGTGTTTTTATGTGTTTGTGATTGCCTGCCATTGTTTCCTATGCAGTTCGAGTTCGGTTCGTCGAACGTTCGATGAACCGAACTCGAGCGGGACCTCCGTTCGGCGAACCGAACTCGAGCCGAACCGCGACCGGTTCGCTCATCTCTAGTAACAAGTACTGTCAAATACTCGCATATGCATTCCGAATAGTGTGTGCAATGTAAGTCAATGGGGAATACTCGCAATGTAATGAGTAACCCGATTGCCATACTATTTGCTACTCGCACGAATAGTGCGGCATTCAGGTTACTCGTTGCATTGCGAGTATTCCCCTTTGACTTGCATTGCACAAACTATTTGGAATACATATGCGAGTATTTGACAGTACTCGTTATGAGTATTGCGAATCAGAGTATTTCGAAACTCGCTAATCATTAAAGTCCTCCCCTCTAACATCAGTGTGTAACTTCACAAATGCTCTTTTGGATGAATAGTACAAAATTTCCATGAACACACTCCAAAATTTTATTAAAAGCCTTCCCAGAAAAGTGGAAGCTGTTATACAGTCATATGAAAACGTTTGGGCACCCCTATTAATGTGAACCTTTTTTCTTTATAACAATTTGGGTTTTTGCAACAGCTATTTCAGTTTCATATATCTAATAACTGATGGACTGTATAATATTTCTAGATTGAAATGAGGTTTATTGTACGAACAGAAAATGTGCAATCTGCATTTAAACAAAATTTGACCAGTGCAAAAGTATGGGCACCTCAACATAAAAGTGACATTAATATTTTGTAGATCCTCCTTTTGCAAAAATCACAGCCTGTAGTCGCTTCCTGTAGCTTTTAATGAGTTCCTGGATCCTGGATGACGATATATTTCACCATTCCTGTTTACAAAACAATTCCAGTTCAGTTAAGTTTGATGGTCACCGAGCATGGACAGCACGCTTCAAATCATCCCACAGATGTTCAATGATATTCAGGTCTGGGGACTGGGATGGCCATTCCAGAACATTGTAATTGTTCCTCTGCATGAATGCCTGAGTAGATTTGGAGCGGTGTTTTGGATCATAGTCTTGCTGAAATATCCATCCCCTGCATAACTTCAACTTCGTCACTGATTCTTGCACATTATTGTCAAGAATCTGCTGATACTGAGTTGAATCCATGCGACCCTCAACTTTAACAAGATTCCCGATGCCGGCATTGGCCACACAGCCCCAAAGCATGATGGAACCTCCACCAAATTTTACTGTGGGTAGAAAGTGCTTTTCTTGGAATGCCGTGGTTTTTTGCATCCATGCATAACGCCTTTTTGTATGACCAAACAACTCAATCTTCGTTTCATCAGTCCACAGGACCTTCTTCCAAAATGTAACTGGCTTGTCCAAATGTGCTTTTGCATACCTCAGGCGACTCTGTTTGTGGTGTGCTTGCAGAAACGGCTTCTTTCACATCACTCTCCTATACAGTATCTCCTTGTGCAAAGTGCGCTGTATTGTTGACTGATGCACATTGACACCATCTGCAGCAAGATGAAGCTGCAGGTCTTTGGAGGTGGTCTGTGGATTGTCCTTGACTGTTCTCACCATTATTCTTCTCTGCCTTTCTGATATTTTTCTTGGCCTGCCACTTCTGGGCTTAACAAGAACTGTACCTGTGTTCTTCCATTTCCTTACTATGTTCCTCACAGTGGAAACTGACAGTTTAAATCTCAGAGACAACATTTTGTATCCTTCCCCTGAACAACTATGTTGAATAATCTTTGTTTTCAGATCATTTGAAAGTTGTTTTGAGGAGCCCATGATGCCACTCTTCATAGGAGATTCAAATAGGAGAACAACTTGCAAGTGGCCACCTTAAATACCTTTTCTCATGATTGGATACACCTGCCTATGAAGTTCAAAGCTCAATGAGGTTACAAAACCAATTTAGTGCTTTAGTTAATCAGTAAAAAGTAGTTAGGAGTGTTCAAAACAAGAAATTGATAAGGGTGCCCATACTTTTGCACCGGTCAAATTTTGTTTAAATGCGGATTGCACATTTTCTGTTAGTACAATAAACTTCATTTCAATCCAGAAATTTTAAGCCCGCTTTACACGCTGCAATGTATCTTACGATGTGTCGGCGGGGTCACGTCGTAAGTGACGCACATCCAGCATCGTAAGGTACATTGCAGTGTGTGACAGCTACATGCGATTGCGAATGAACGGTAAAACGTTCATCGCACGCACGTCGTTCATTCCTCATGAATTGAACGTCAGGTTGTTCATCGTACCCGGGGTAGCACACATCGCAGTGTGACACCCCGGGAACGATGAACAGATCTTACCTGCATCCTGCGGCTCCCGCTGACAATGCGGAAGGAAGGAGGTGGGCGGGATGTTTACGTCCCGCTCATCTCTGCCCCTCCGCTTCTATTGGCCGGCTGCCGTGTGACGTCGATGTGACGCTGAACGTCCCTCCCACTCCAGGAAGTGGACGTTCGCCGCCCACAGCGAGGTCGTATGTACAGGTAAGTACGTGTGACGGGGGTAATCGTTTGTGCGGCACATTCAACAAAATTGAGCATGCCGCACATACGATGGGGGCGGTTACGATCGCATACGATATCGTATGCAGAATCGTAACATGTAAAGCAGGCTTTACTGACTCCATGATTTATTAGATATATGAAACTGAAATAGCTGTTGCAAAAACCCAAATTGTTATAAAGAAAAAGGTTAACAGTAATAGGGGTGCCCAAACGTTTTCATATGACTGTAGGTACCAAAGGAGGAACCAACTCTATATTAATGTCTACGGATTTAGAATGGGATGCCATAAAAGGTCCTATAAAGTTTAGGTGTCCCAAGACGTCTTTCCATATAGTGTCTCTTAACCAAATTAATTATGAAGCAATGCATTAGTCTTTTCCTACTCTAATTACTTAATTAACAAACTAAGGAGCCATGCTATTGTTTTTCTTTCAACTAAAGTGTCAGACTGGCTTCTTTCATTAGAAGTGATTCAACTGTTTCAGGAACTATTTCAGGCTGAGTTCCCCAATCCATGAATTCCCAGAACAGACTGGCATGTGCTATTATTATAGGTGTGTTGTGTTACATATTTCTCCTGCACGGTGTCTGGCATCAGTCATACTGTTCACTGTCTTCATTGTTTCCGGCCTAATTCTTCCAATTAAGCTAAAATTCACTTTCTTGATGAAAACCTTTCCCCTTGAACTGACATTGACTTAAACTCAATCCAGACTTATAGTAAAAAGTTAGACTATATGATTCCCGTAATTGGTGTCTTACTGTGTGAAATGCTTTGATAGCAGAAAAGGTGACAACATGTAACGTGACCCCGAAAATGTCTAACCATTAGTTGCTAAATTTATTTCCGTGTTAAACAAAGGTGCATGGCTTGTTTGTCAGGTGGGGAAGTGGGATTTTTTTCAATGTTAAGCAATGAGATTTTGGCAAGATCTTTATGCTACATCTTCAGTTTAGATCAAGTGTTCCTTGAAGTGCCATTTTGTACAGTAGATATATTGTAATGAAATCTAAGAAATAGCAGTGATACAGAAGGTGTTCTAGACCTCCAGGAAAACACATGTCTTCATAAAAAGAATTAATGAGGTTTACAGAGATTGGGAAGTGCTACGTGCTGAACGCCACACACTTTGTATCTAAAACTTCTAGTCAATTAGTGAGGACTTATGTTTATTGGAACGGACAGTTGGATTTCCCGCACACCAACCTCTTTTCATATCCATGTTTCTATTCATTATTTGCTTTGCCTTTTCATCCTTTATATTATTTTTCACAATCAGGGTGCGTTTTCTGCCAGGTTTCATCCACGCAGCAGAACACTGTCCTTGTCCTCTGATCATCAATGATATCATGATGCCTTTTAGAAGTATCGGAACATTTCTGCAACTTAAATATACTGTATGGGTCATGAAAAAAAGCTACGATTTGAAGATCATTTCAATGCTTCACTATTTTCAAGATCTTTACTAGCTGTCGAAACATTTTGTTTTTCAAAGAGGTTGTCCATGACTTTTACATTGATAGCCTATCCTTAGGATAGGTCATCGATGTCTTACTGGCTGGGGTCTGACATTCCGCACCCCTGACGATCAGCTGTTCTTGGTGCCAGAAATGCTAATTTCCGGAGCTGCCCCATCTTTTCTTATTTTCATCTTTTTATTAACATTTTACAAATTTTAATACAAGAAATACAACGAATAAGGGAGGAATTAGGGAAAGGGGAAACAGGAATAGTCATAAAGGAAAAAGGAAAAACCAACACTTAAGTGTTGCCTTTATGGCCAATGCTTCAAAAGTATTACCATCAAACGTTTTGTCACCAACGTTCTTGGAACAACAAAAACAATAATATACATGAGAAATAATAATCATTACATGTCAGTAGGCTAAGTTATATGCAGACTAGCCATAAATGTTTCCTTTCATAAAGACTCATATAAATTATGTGATGATATCCGTTCAATAATTTCTATTATGGAAGGTGCCTTTGCCTGTCTCCATTTTGAAGCAATAAGATGTTTTACCACGAGTAGAATATGGCAAACTATGTGGCTGCATGGGTCTTTAAACTCTTCTATACCAGTTGGGGGGAGTGAATGAAACTCTGTGGTGTAACTTTATTTATTAGATCACACACATCTTCCCACATCTTTTTTAAAGCTGGACAACTCCAAAAAATATGAAAAATAGACCCATTTTCTCCACACGCTCTCCAGCACGAATGAGAGTTAGGCTGGGGCCACACGGGGACTACTGCGATCCACTTGCATGACACTCGGCTCGTGCTGGCAGTACAGCAGAGCCGAGAGTCATGTGTGTGTCCTTGCAACTGAGGTCCGTTCGTGCGAGCAGACCTCAGCTGCGGGGGGCGGGCCGGCACTCAGGAGGGGTGGGAGGGATTTCTCTCCCTCTCACCTGCGTAGCCGGCTATTGCCATTCTCGCACTGCACTCGCGGTACATCGGTGTACCGCGAGTGCAGTGCGATTTTTCTCTCGCCCCATTCACTTGAATGGGTGCGAGAGAAAGAGTCTCGGATTACAATCGCAGCATTCTGCGATTGTTTTCTCGGTCCGATTAGGGCTGAGAAAATAATCGCTCATGTGCGCTGACACACAGGCTAGAATTGGTCCGAGGGGAATGCGATGTTTTATCGCACTCCACTCGCACTGTTTTTCTCGCCGTGTGGCTTAGGCCTTAGATACGGATATTTTGTGTAGCTGTTGAAGAATAAAATGCCAGCGTGAAAGCCCCTTAACCCCTTCAGCCCCCAGCCTGTTTTCACCTTAAAGACCCAGCCATTTTTTGCAATTTTGACCAGTGTCACTTTGACAGGTTATAACTCTGGAACACTTCAACGGATCCTGGCGGTTCTGACATTGTTTTTTCGTGACATATTGTACTTCATGTCAGTGGTAAATTTAGGCCGATATGTTTTGCGTTTATTTGTGAAAATTTCAGAAATTTGGCAAAAATTTTGAAAATTTTGCAATTTTTAAAATTTGAAATTTTATGCCCATAAATCTGAGAGATATGTCACACAAAATAGTTACTAAATAACATTTACCACATGTCTGCTTTACACCAGCGCAATTTTTGAAAAAAAAAAAAATTCCGTTAGGAAGTTAGAAGGGTTCAAAGTTCATCAGCAATTTCTCATTTTTCCAACAAAATTTACAAAAAAAAATGTTTTAGGTAGCACATCACATTTGGAGTGATTTGAGAAACCTAGGCGACAGAAAATACCCAAAAGTGACCCAATTCTAAAATCTGCACCCCTCACTCTGCTCAAAACCACATCCAAGAAATTTATTAACCCTTTAGGAGCTTCACAGCAACCAAAGCAATGTAGAAGAAAATATGAAAATTTTACTTTTTTAACACAAAAATGTTACTTTAGCCATAAAAATTAGTATTTTCACAAGGGTATCAGGAAAAATGCATCATAAAATGTATCGTGCATTTTCTCCTGAGTACGCAGATACCTCATATGTGGTGGAAATCAAATGTTTGGGCACACGGCAGGACTCGGAAGGCAAGGAGCGCCATTTGAATTTTTGAGTGCAAAACTAGCTGCACTCATTAGCGGACGCCATGTCGGGTTTGAAGACTCCCTGAGGTGCCTAAACAATGGAGCTCCCCCATAAGTGACCCCATTTTGGAAACTAGAGCCCTCAAATATTTTTTCTAGATGTTTGATGTGCACTTTGAACCCCTGGGGGCTTCACAGAAGTTTATAACGTTGAGCCGTGAAAAGAAAACATTTTTTTTTTACCACAAAACTGTTGCTTCAACCAGGTAGCTTTTTTTTATCACAAGGGTATCAGGAAAAAATGCACCATAAAATGTATTGTGCATTTTCTCCTGAGTATGCAGATACCTCATATGTGGTGGAAATCAAATGGTTGGGCACACAGCAGGACTCGGAAGGCAAGGAGCGCCATTTCACAGCAAAATTGGTTGGAATTATTAGCGGACGCCATGTTGCATTTGGAGACCCCCCCTGAAGTGCCTAAACAATGGAGCTCCCCCACAATTGACACCATTTCATTTTGGAAACTAGACCCCTCATGGAATTTATCTAGCTGTTTAGCGAGCACTTTGAACTTTGAACCGCTGGAGGCTTCACAAACGTTTGGAATGTTCAGCCGTGAAAATATTTTATTCTTTTTTTTACCACAAAATTGTTTTTTCTAACAGGTAGCTTTTTTTCACAAGGGTATCAGGAAAAAATGCACCATAAAATGTATTGTGCAATTTCTCCTGAGTACACAGGTACCTCATATGTGGTGGAAATCAATTGTTTGGGCGTACGGCGGGGCTCATAAGAGAAGGTGCGCCATTTCACAGTAAAATTGATTGGAATTATTAGCAGACGCCATGTTACATTTAGAGACCCCCTGAGGTGCCTAAACAATGGAGCTCCCCCACATGTGATCCCATTTTGGAAACTAGACCCCCCATACAAAAAAATTAGTTTGGCGAAATAAAAAAAAAATGAATAAAAAAAAAATATGAGCGCCTGCCACTAAGACCAGTGCCAAACGTGAGAGCAATGCACGAGTCTCGCATCGCATCATCCACTCCAGTCTGGAAGCGAGCAACTGCGCTGGATAATGCGATGCGAGAAGGCGGGGCGGCAGATGAGAAAGGGCGCAGCGGATGGAAGATGGGAAAGGGCGCAGCGGATGGAGGAGCGGCAGAGGATGGGAAAGGGCGCAGCGGATGGATGATGGGAAATGGCGCAGCGGATGGAGGAGCGGCGAAGGATGGTGGGGAGGGAGGTGAGATGGGGATACCTACCTTACAGGATGGATCTAGGCAGCAGGATCACAGCAGACAGAAGAGGCAGCAGATGAAGGAGGCAACAGATTGAGAAGTGTGAGGGGGCAGTAGATGAAGAGGATGGGAGAGAGCAGGCAGCAGATCGGGGAGGGGGGCAGAGTCTGATGGGAAAGAGAGATGGCACATGGAGGAGGCGGGGACCCGGGGGAGGGGGTCCCCCAGAACATGGAGGGGGGAGGGTGGCTTGCAGCACATGTGGGGGGAGGGTGGCTTGCAGCACATGGAGGGGGAGGAGGTGTAGTGGCGATGGAGAAGGGGCAGCCGATGAAGGAGGCAGCGGCGGCCGATCGGGAACAGTGGGGGCCGATTCGGGGGCAGCAGCGGCTGAGAAAGGTGGCGAGCGTGGCGGCGGGGACAGTGGCGGGCGGGACGATCGGGGACAGCGGTGGATCGGGAGCAGTGGCGGGGCGATCGGAGACAGCGGCAGAGCTAGCGGTGGTGATCGGAGCTGCAGCTGGGCTGGCAGTGGCGGGCGGGGCGATCGGAGACAGAGGTGGGGCTGTGGCTGGTGGGCGGGGCGATCGGAGACAGGGGCGGGGCTGGCGCTGGCGGGCGGGGCGATCGGAGACAGCGGCGGGGCTGGCGGTGGCGGGCGGGGCGATCGGAGACAGCGGCGGGGCTGGCGGGGCGATCGGAGACAGCGGCGGGGTTGGCAGGGCGATCGGAGTCAGGAGCGGGCGGCGGGGGCAGCAAGTTACCGATGGGCACCCGCAGAGACCGCTCTCCTCGGCTTTCAGTCACGGACACAGGTCACCGGCACCAGATCTACGGTGATTGGAGAGATCGGTCACAAGACCGGTCTCTCTAATCAGAGCTGGGGGTGGGTGAAGCACCGATCACCCAGCTCCAGCCAATGGCCAGTGCTACAGCAGCACTGATCAGGGCTGGATTTCAATGTTCCAGCCATTTTCAATGGCTGGAACATTACAGTGACTGTAATTGGCTGAGCGGCGTTCGTCAGCCAATCACAGCCTCTGTAGGGGAGAAGGTACCACCCCTCCTGAGGTCAGGCAGAGGTCCCTTCCTTCCCGAATCTACTGTTTAATTAAACAAATTGCACTCCCCGGGGCTCCGGGACCACGATTTCGCCATGACGTACTGGGTACGTCATGGGTCGTTTAGCACCATGTCACCATGACGTACCCAGTACGTCAAGGGTCGTTAAGGGGTTAAAATAAGTTTCTTGCAACGTGGCACAGGAAGTGTTAGATAACATTAAATGCAATGGTTTTTGCCACTGTTCCAATTGAAAAGTCTGACCAAGATGTTTCTCCCAATTCAGAATATTTGATCTTTAACCCCTTCAGCCCCCGGGCACTTTCCGTTTTTGCGTTTTTGTTTTTTGCTCCCCTTCTTCCGAGAGGCGTAACTTTTTTATTTTTCCATCAATATTGCCATATGAGGGCTTGTTTTTTGCGGGACGAGTTGTACTTTTAAATGAAACCATAAGTTTTACCATATAGTGTACTGGAAAACGGCAAAAAAATTCCAAGTGCGGAAAAATTGCAAAAAAAGTGGGATTGTACAATAGTTTTTGGGATATTTTATTCACCGTGTTCACTATATGGTAAAACCGATGTGTGGGTATGATGCCTCAGGTCGGTGCGAGTTTGTAGACACCAAACATGTATAGGTTTACTTGTATCTAAGGGGTTAAAAAAAATTCACAAGCTTGTCCAAAAAACGTGGCACACGTTTTGCGCCATTTTCCAAAACCCGTAGCGTTCTCATTTTTCAGGATCTGAGGCTCAGTGATGGCTTATTTTTTGCGTCTCGACCTGACGTTCTTAACGGTACCATTTTTGCGCAGATGCTACGTTTTGATCGCCTGTTATTGCATTTTGCGCAAAATTTGCGGCGACCAAAAAATGTAATTTTGGCGTTTGGAATTTTTTTGCCGCTACGCCGTTTACTGATCAGATTCATTGATTTTATATTTTGATAGATCGGGCATTTCTGAACGTGGCGATACCAAATATGTGTGTATTTTTTATTTTTTTAATCCTTTAATTTTCAATGGGGTGAAAGGGGGGTGATTTGAACTTTTAGGTTTTTTTATTTTTTTTTAATTTTTTAAAACTTTTTTTTTTACTTTTTTTTTATTTTACTAGTCCCCCTAGGGGGCTATTGCGAACAGCAATCCGATCGCTCTGCACTATCTGCAGATCTCAGCTACAGAGCTGAGAACTGCAGATTTGCTGCTTCACTTTTCAATGCCGGCTGTATTCCGGCATTGAGAGGAAGTGACTCATGTTAGCTACAGGCGTCATCACATGACCCTGTGCTACCATGGCAACCGCCGAAAGTCACGTGATCATGTCACGTGACTTCCGGTGGGGGCGGGGTAAGTCACTGTCATGGCGGCGCCCATATACATATCGCTGCCAAGACTTTGGCAGCGAAATGTAAGGGGTTAATGGCCGCGGGTGGAAGCGATTCCACCCGCGGCTAGCAGGCACACATATCAGCTGAAGCAATTCCCCCCCGGCGGCAGGGGGCGGGGCTTACCAGCACACGATCCATGACGTATCTAGTACGTCATGGGTCGTTAAGGGGTTAATCAAATTGGAGGTCTTCATTAATAATGGCATAAATGTTGCTAGTTTTACAATATAATTTATTTTGTGGGTTAAATAAAATATCCAACAAATCTACTGGTAGTGAAAAAGGTGATGTTTTGTTTTTATTTAAGTACTGGTTAAGGCGTGTCCAATTCACCAGTTCATTTAAAGGGAGATTAAATTTATGACTAATTGTCTGGAAAGGTAATAAGCTGTTATTACATGAAATATCATGAAAACTGTTTATATTATACTTCCTCCATGTTGTTAAGTCTAGCCTAGGCACCAATACTTCAAATACTTCAATGGAGATTGTCCTGATGTCTACAAGTTCACTTTTATTTTTACATAAAATCCTATAGAGTTGTTTCCATGCAGAGATTGTAGCTTTTATTGTTATAAATGTAGGTAAGGGAGTTCTTGAATTTATAAGGTAACCTAAGATTGTGGCTCTCATAGATCTGTTTTTATTTGCACTTTTTACTATTCCTACCCAACTAGATTCCGGATCATGCAAAAGACATGCTGCCCTATCTTTTGATAGTGGCCTCAGCTGGGTACTGCATATCTGCCCCCTATTGATTTGAATGGGAGGCAGATGAGCAGTTCACAGCCACAGCCACTATCAGTTAACAGGGCAGCTCCGGAACTGAGCATTTCCAGCTGCCTGCTGCTTCTGCCAGCACTGAGAACAGCTGACCAGAAGGAGTGCCAGGCATCGGACCCTAGCTAATTAGACATTGATGACCTATCCCAAGGATACTTCATTAATTTATTTATTGTATCATCATCATCGATTCTATGGAACTGTGAGAGGGCTTGTTATTTTTGCGTTGTGAGCCAGTAAATACGACATTTTGATCACATCTTACAATATCTTTTGCAGATTTGTGTTGAATAAAGAGTTTATGAATGTGACAATATTACATGTATATTTTTTAGATCTTTATTTTAATTCAAATTTTTATTTTTTATTTTTTTTCCATATTGTTAAGACTTTTTTTTTTACTTGTTTGTGTTTTTGTTAACCTTCTAACTTGAACCTGCAGTCGTCTGATCACTTGTACTATATACAGCAATACTCCAGTATCATGGTCTCCTTTGATGCTCAGTCACAGGCTGGGTTTCAGTGGACCTCTGTGATGGCAGGCACAGGGGTCTCAACAGCCCCCTAGATGCCACACTAACCCATCTGCACTGGCCAATGGGCAAACAGAATGAAGCGTTCCCATGTCTCCATGCTGTTAATGTTGCTGTCAGAGAGGATTTAACAGGTTCGCAGTCGCGGGAGGAGGCATATTCTTGCTGTGACATGCAGCTATTTTCTTCCTGGTATGGTACGGGCTCAGCCTTTGAGCCCGCTCCCTACATCGACTCCCGACTTGCGCCATTGATGTACAGTGGATGTTGGGAAGGGGTTCAAAGACAAGCAACTCAAATTTGTTATATGTAAATATAGCAGGACTAGTCTGGGGTTTGATTCCCCCATATCCATCTAGCCTTTGATCCTGTAATCACCCCCATGACAGAGTGATTGACATCCTCCACACACTGTCTCATCATCAGGCCGCCGCAAATCTCTCACGTGTGCGAATTTCTCTGGGCCTTTGTATTCTGTGTGTGGATGAATATAAATGTTGACACAGAACAATATATAAATGGAGACTTTAGTTAACAAAAAATATCTAAAAATAAATAGCAAACAATAAAAGAAAGAGATTGAATACACTTGAACTCATGAGCTATCTTGCTCTATAGCTGGGACTTATAAAATGTTCATCTCAATATCATTACAACCTTTTTGACATGGATTTTCAAAGTAAGTACAATAGGCTGCCAATAGGCTGCCGGAACGTAAACCGGGACCGTCTGTATCAAGTACAGCAATCTAGGCAGGGCTGTCATTCTAAGGACGCCAATCCTGCCAAACCATGAAAGAGTACCTCTCTGCCACAAGGTCAGGTCTCCCTCAAGCTTTGACAGGAAGCTTTGATAGTTTAGTTGAAAAAGTCTCGTCAAATCGGATGGGATATTGATGCCCAAGTATCCAATACTGCCGTGGGCTGGCCATCTGAAGGGGAAGTTAGGTTTTATTGCATTTATTGTCGTTTGTGGCAAAGTAATATTTAGGGCCTCTGATTTATCAAAATTAATTTTAAAGTTGGACCATTTAATAAAGCGGTTTAGTTCTAGCATGAGGGGTGGGAGTGATGTGAGGGGGTTACAGAGGTAAATAAGAAGATCGTCGGCAAAGGCGGTGCATTTATGTTCCCGATTGGTGATCCTAATTCCCTGTATATCCGGGTTGGTCCTAATGGCCGACAACAAGTGCTCCATGACCAGGATATATAGCAGAGGTGACAAGGGACACCCCTGCCTGGTCCCGTTATGGATGGAGAAGGGCCTTCGACAGAGTGCCATTAATTTTAAGGTGTGCAGTCGGAGAATGATATAAGGCCATAATCCTGGACGAAAAAACTGGCCCCAGGCCCATATGGTCCAGTGTTTGTGAAAGCGACTGCCAGGAGACTCTGTCGAAGGCCTTCGCAGCGTCCAGAGATAGCAACATCAAAGAGAGTTTTTTTGTGTGTGCATGTTGGATCAGGTCCAAGGTCTTTATTGTATTGTCCCTCGCCTCCCTACCTGGGACAAATCCGACCTGGTCCAGATGTATCAGGTCAGGGAGTAAAGGGCCAAGTCTATTTGCCAAAAGCTTGGCATAGAATTTTAAATCGACATTAAGGAGTGAGATTGGTCTAAAACTGCTACACGCCGTGGGGTCTTTTCCAGCCTTGCGGAGCAAGGAGATGTGGGCCGTAGTGGAATGGGGCGGGAGAGGGACAGTCAGAAATTGAATTGAAGGAGAGAAGCATTAGGGAAGCCAATTGTTCAGAAAAGGAATTGTAGAATTTGGCGGGGAACCCGTCTGGTCCAGGACTCTTATTACCAGGTGAGTCGCTAATCACCGCCAACAATTCCTCCAGTGAAAATGGGCTTTCCAAGTTTTCAATTATAGAGCTACTAAGACGTCGGAAAGGTGAGGGCATTAACCCCTTCACGACCGGCCGATTTTTTGCTTTCCGTTTTTTTTTTTCGCCATTCTTTTTCTGAGAGACGTAACTTTTTTATTTTTCAGTCAATATGGTCATGTGAGGGCTCATTTTTTGCGGAATGAGCTGTACTTTTAAATGAAACCATCAGTTTTACCATATAGTGTACTGGAAAACAGCAAAAAAATTCCAAATGCAGAAAAATTGCAAAAAAAGTGCAATAGCACTATGGATTTTGAGATATTTTATTCACTGTATTCACTATATGGTAAAACTGATGTGTGGGTGTGATGCCTCAGGTCAGTGCGAGTTCGTAGACACCAAACATGTATAGGTTTACTTTTATATAAGGGGTTAAAAAAAAATCGGAAGTTTGTCCGAAAAAAGTGGCGCACGTTTTACGCCATATTCTGTGACCCGTAGCGTTCTCATTTTTCGGGATCTATGGCTCAGTGACAGCTTATTTTTTGCGCCTCGAGCTGACGTTTTTAACGGTACCATTTTTGCGCAGATGCTACATTTTGATCGCCTCTTATTGCATTTTGCGCAAAAGTTGTGGCGACAAAAAAACATCGTTTTGGCGTTTGGAATTTTTTTACCGCTACGCCGTATACTGATCAGATTAATTGATTTTATTTTTTGATAGATCGGGCGTTTCTGAACGCGGCGATGCCAAATTTGTGTATATTTTTTATTTTTTTAACCCTTTAATTTTCAATGGGGCAAATGGGGGGTAATTTGAACTTTTAGTTTTTTGATTTTTTTTTTTAATTTTTTAAAACTTTTTTTTTAACTTTTTTATTTTTATTTTACTAGTCCCCCTAGGGGGCTATTGCGATCAGCAGTCCGATCGCTCTGCACTATCTGCTGATCACAGCTACCTAGCTGTAAACAGCAGATATACTCACTGTCTTTTTCACTGTGCAGCGGGCACAGCGAAAGTGAAAGCAAGTCATGTGTAGTACAGGAGTCATCACATGACCCTGTGCTACGATGACAACTATCGGAAGTCACGTGATTGCGTCACGTGACTTCCGGTATCGGACGGTAAGTAAAAGTTTACCGCGATCGCGCTTATAATGGCGCTGTCACATACTGACAGCGCCATATAAGGGGTTAAATGGCACGAGCAGATAACGATTTTGCTCGTGCCTAGCAGGCACACATCTCAGCTGTGAAAATCAGCTGAGATGTGTGCTGATCGCAGCATGTTGCCGGCGGCAGACCGCGGGCAGTAACGTTATGACCGCTAGGACGTAATTTTACTGCCCGCGGTTGTTAAGGGGTTAAAGGACCGCCTACCCTCGGCTCCGGGGGCTCGACAGGTAGGTTATATAACTTGGAATAAAAGTCATGAAAGGTGTTTGAAATGTCGGGGGTAGCATAGAGCAGTTCCTGAGTTTTTGATGCAAGGAATGAGGGTATGGGCTCTCCCTTCTCTCAACGCATTAGCCAACAATCTTCCTGGCTTGTCCCCAAACTCTTAAAACTTCCCTTTCGCCACCTGTAGTAGGCGCTTGTAAGAGGAATCTACCAGTTTTTTAACCTTAATCCTGGCTTGCAAAAGAGCTTGTAAATTTGTGGCCGATAAGGATCTTTTATGGATGAGCTCCAGTTCAGAGACCCTATGGAGAGCATTTACTATGTCTTGGGCCCTTTCTTTTTTAATTCGGGACCCATGCTTGATAAAAATACCTCGTAGGACACACTTCAATGCTTCCCACTTGTAAGTGGGGGCTGTGTCGTCCGCCGAGTGGTCCTCCATGAACCTTGTGATAGAGGTCTGAACATCTGTGACGCAGAGCTCATCCAGCAGCAACGACTCATTCAGACGCCACGACCCTGAAGGGGCCGAGAGAGAGGGAATTGCAATCGTACAATAGACCGGCGCGTGGTCTGACCACAAAATGTTATCCATCCTAGAATGTTGGATCCATGGAAGAGCATTGTGCTGTAGTAGTATATAGTCTATACGACTGTAATAGTCTTGTGTATGGGAGTAGAAGCTATAGTCTCTGTCCGACGGGTGTTTCAGTCTCCATGTGTCGAACAGTTGAATACGCAATAAAGCTTTTTTGATGTGTTTAATGGTAGTGTATGAAATGCTGGATTTCCCCCTGGAATTGTCCAATGTGGGGTCCAGGGTGACATTGAGGTCGCCACACAGAATTGCCGTGCCCTGTATCAGCGGGATCGCCTCGTCGACCAAGCGGGTAATAAAGCTGTCCTGCCTTTGGTTTGGGGCATAGGCATTGATTATTGTGAGAGTTTGGTCCCCCCACTCTCAGAGAGAGGATGATGTATCTGCCAAAACCATCAGTCGAGCATTTTAAGAATTGATGCGGGAGGGATTTATGGATGGCAATCGCCACTCCTTTAGAACGGGAGTCTGGGTTGTCAGAGAATACCCATGTCTGGTAATACTTATTTTTAATAATGGGGGCATGTCCTAGCTTGAAGTGGGTCTCCTGGAAACACACTATTCCCACCTTCTGTTTGTGAAGGTGGTAAAGTACCTGTGTCCGTTTCTCCGGAACATTGAAGCCCTTGGCATTGAAAGAAGCGATGGTTAGGTCCCCCCATCTGTAAGGGAATGAGACATTAGAGATATATGAAAGAGGGTATCGAACACGATCAGCCCGGCCGCGGAAGAGTAGAGGATAGAAAGATTTGGGAAGGGTAGAGTGTATCAGAGAAAAAAACAACAAGAACAGCAGGTATAAAGACCTTACACAGTAATCTAAGTCCGAACAAATGTTCATAGGGAACATATCCGCTTCAACTAAGCAGGACAGTGGATCCCAACCTATTTGGGGAAAGAAGATGTCAGACATAACCGAGCAGAGCTCAATCTATACTTAGAACATTAAAGATAACCATAAACACCGGCAAAGGTAACAAATGTTTAAGCTATACGGGCAATAAGTAAGTTTTGAAGGGCGACATATGAAGGTTAATTAGCATAAATAACTGTACGTAATATGAGTCGTAAAGGCGTGCGTAGCCTCCGGCTTTTCTATGTCGTCTGTCGAAGGCGGCCCCCTCTGCGACCCCTTTCTCCTCTCGGGGGTAGCCCCCTGCTGGATTCTGCAGGTGGGTTTGACATGGGAGCGTTCGTTCCCCCCCGGGGACCCACGGCTGACGCATGGTGGTGGGCCATGCTGAAATGGAGATTGCGGGTAGACCCAGGCTCGAGATGAAGGCCGGAAAGTCCTCTGGGGAATGTAGGACCCACCACCGCGAGTCCTTCTGCACCGATAGGGAGAAGGGGAATCCCCATCGGAACGGTAAACCCTTCTCCTTTAATACATCCAGGAGAGGCTTAAGATTGGCGCGCTGGGCTAGGGTGTGCCTTGAGAGATCCAGCATTATACGGATGGCGGAGCCATTGTATGATAAGGTCTGTTTCCTCCTAGCAGCTTGCAAGATGGCCTCTTTGACGGCAAAAAAGTGTACCCTGCACACAACATCCCTCGGGCGAGAGTCCGCTGGGTCAGGAGGACGTAGGGCCCTGTGAGCTCTGTCAAGTTCAAGGGGGGCACCTGGTGGTCTCTTTAGCAAGCCATTAAAAAGTGAATGGAGGACTGCTGGGATATCGGGGGCAGCAATGGACTCAGGAAGGCCCCTAACACGTATATTGTTCCTTCTGTTTCTGTTCTCTAAATCATCTACGTGCTGTTGGAGGACAAATAATTGCTTCGACTGGTTTTAAACTGTCTCTTGGATAGATTGCATAGAGACCTGAGAATTTGATTGCTGCTCATCAAGGGTGTCTACCCTGTGGGTATGGAAAGTTCAGACCGTAATTGGGTGAATTCTTGTTTACATTCCGCTACCACTTGGCTGGCCAGTGCAGCAATATCGTTCTTGGTGGGAATCGCTTGTAGCAATGACCGCAGGTCTGCCAGGATTGCCAGGCGGTCCTCGCCCATCGCGGCGGCTGTATGAGATATGTTGGGGTATGCACGAAAAGAGTCCTGTGGAATTGGACCATATATCATGTTTTGCGTGTCATGAGGGTTGATTATGTCATCCCACGCCCGTGGGTCTGCCGCAAGACGGATTGAGGGAGACCCCAGCATCCTGGATCCCCTGTTCACGGGCATCAGTGTGTCCCTCTCTAGATCCCTATTAGGGCCTGACAGGTGCTCAGCCCAGGAGGATCCCGTGGACCAGCTCCCTGAGGGTGGGGGGATACCTCTCTCTGAGGGAGTCCCCACGATTCACCAGCATCCACCAGGGGCTCCTGTGGTCTCCCTTCTTCTCCAGCTCCCCCCGAAGGCTGTGGGACCTTCATATAGAAGGTATGGCTGGGGTTATTACTGTTGCCCCCAGCCTGAGCCCTGTCCATCAGGACCCCCTGCTGTCCCTGCTTCTGGGTGATACAGCTAGGCAGTCCCTTAGGGTTAATCATTATACCCTCCTCTCCCCCAGCCACAGCACCTGTGTTTGATGATGATGGAGGTTCCTGCCCATCAGCTTCATTGCGCAGCAACTGGTTCCTCAGCACCCGCTGCTGCAGCGGTGAGTCATCGCCTGAGCCCAGGCCCACGTGTACCTCGCGTCGGCCGGTCCCCACCTCCCGGATTCCACCAGCGCCGGTCGCAGGTGAGTTATGCTGATTCTCCGGTCCCAGCTGGGCTGCAGGGTCTGCAGGCCTCAATTCCTGCCCTGGTAGTGAAACGGCCCCGAGCTCCCGGGAGCGGGTAAGATATGCTCCGATGTTACTTTGGGAGGTAGGTGGGCGCCCTGGGATGCAGGGTTTCTTCTTTTTAGTGGAGGATTTGCCCATTTTGAAGTTAAAACCGGCTTTATGGGAGAGTGTAGAGAGGAGCTCAGGAAAATAGTGTCCTCACTCAGCCATGTCCGGCTCCGCCCCCCTTTTTTCACAATAATATAGGGAGTGATTTTATTTAATTTTTTCTTTTTTTTTTTCTCCTGTGTGTTTTCCATATTTAGGTTTTGTCCTGGACCCGAATACCATTGCACACCACGTGTATATCGGTGTATACTGTATATAACTCCTGGGTTCAAATTCTACTTCACCACATTTGTTTCTTTTTCTTCAAGAAAATTCCAGTGGTTTTTTTTCTTTTTTTTTAACCCAGTTTTTTAATTTTTGCAAAAGAAAGTAATATAAAGTTTTTGATATCAAGGCATTTGTTATTATCTGTATATGCATGAATTAATAGTGTTTTTTGCTCCATATCTGTCACTGGCCAGCCTTTTTCTGAATTTTTGTGGGCGTTTCTTGTATTTGACACGTATATGTAAATATAGATGTAATGTCATGTACAGTATGTGCACACATTGTTGATTTTTCCTTTGTCCTGATGGAGGCTCTGACCTCTGAAACGCGTAGACCTGTAAAATAAAGGATTAAATCGATAGTCTATTACTTCGGCAGCAGCGCGGTATTAACCCCATTGCTCCTCTCCAGCACTGAAGTTTCACCCACATGGGGCTGTGACAGCCGCCATTATCTCAGGCTTACATAGGGGTTGTGACTTATACAACCTCTTTAGGTGAGGGTCTCTTTATGCACAGCTCCCTATAATATCTGTGTAAGACCCTATTTTGCGCTTTTTTTCCCCTCAGTTTTTATTTACATTTGATATATACAATATTGAAAGGAAATGATATCTCAAAGACAGAATAAGGTTTCCACGACTCATGTAGCAAACTCTGGTTGTCAGCCTGACCTCTTACTATGATTGACTGGAAGGTTTATTTACTGGAAACAAAGCCTGCCATGGTTACAAGCCAGTCCGGCCATTGTAGGAATACAAAGGCACACATAAATCCTACATTTCACATTTACCATGCCGCTCTTACTTAATGATCATAGTATCACAGTTTTTAAGGTTGAAGGGAGACTCTAAGTCCATCTAGTTCAACCCGTAGCCTAACATGTTGATTCAGAGGAAGGCAAAAAAAACCCAATGTGGCAAACAAGTTCCAATGGGGAAAAAATTTCCTTCCTGACTCCACATCCGTCAATCAGACTAGTTCCCTGGATCAACACTCTGTCATAAAATCTAATATACATAACTGGTAATATTAAACTTTTCAAGAAAGGCATCCAGGCTCTGCTTAAATGTTAGTAGTGAATCCCTCATTACAACATCATGCGGCAGAGAGTTCCATAGTCTCACTGCTCGTACAGTAAAGAATCCTCGTCTGTGATTATGATTAAACCTTCTTTCCTCAAGACGTAGCGGATGCCCCCATGATGGCAGTTCATTTTCTGTTTAATAACCTATTAAATATCAAAGAAGTAAATTGGGTGAGATTTGTAAATGATCTTCAAAAACAAAGAGGGGGCATTATTAATTTATCCAGACAAATACTGGCAAACTATTACTATACTGTATGAAGGCAAAAAGGGGGGCTTTTTTTATTGTGTGCTGGTCACCCTTACTGTGGGGTGAACACGAGAGGTACTATGGTGGGGACAGGGGGTATCAATACTGTCTAGCGCTCTGTGAAAGGCTATAATTATGGAGAGCCAGAGAAGCAATCATCCAAAGATGTTTAGGATTTTAATTCTACAGAAACGAGATGTGGAAGTCTTCATGGCGATCTGGGATGGAAGGAGAAGGGAAATTAATTACTCCAGCTAGTGATGGGTGAGCACTAAAATGCTCAGATGGGCTAGCTACAACCAAATACATCACCCAATTAGACTTCACAGTAATCACACAATTTGCAGAGCTGCTATCTACCATTATATAGGTACATTATTATTCTGGCGTTCTAGCAATAGTATTTGTCCCATATATAGCAGTATTATTGTTATCTGCCTTTGAATGCTAGGTTTTGATGGTCAGAGTGTGGCTGTATTATTTGTCCTTTACATAGCTGCATTACTGGTAACATAGATTATATACATCCCATAGGACGCTAGTTACTTACCTGTCGATATGGATAGGATACTTAATAGAGGGAAGAAAATCAAGAACAGCAGGATGGTGCGATCAGCCAGAAAGCACTGCCCTCACAGAAATAAGAACTTCAGTTTATTCTTCAGTGCAGTATACAATCAAGGTGTGTGTCAGGCCCAGAATGGAGCTTTCCTCAGATGTAGTACCCCACTAACGCTGGCCAGGCTTGTGGATACTATGACTGCCATATTTCACTAAATATTTCTAGTTTCTGTATATCTTTCTGAGGATACCCCAAAATATGATGAATGTCAAAACATGGTTACATGCTTAAATATAGTTTCATTAACGAATATCTGTAAACTAAAACGTTCACATCTGTTATTGGACTAATGATTCAATGCAAATATGGAAACAGAAGAAGTGGAACCTTTACATCACATTCAGCATCCCATAATTTTACTATTTGTGCGGTTTGGGGCACAGACCCATCTAGTGGCAGGAAAAAAAAAAAAAACTACAGTACAATTGTACACCCTTAGCAAGTTTACAAGACTCTTTTTTTTTTAGATGTTCTAAGAGAAGAAAATATCAGTAATAACTAAAGTTCATCTACTTATATATTCTTCATATATATCCAACAAAAACAGTGTACAACGATCAATAATGATAAAAACAAATTTTTATTAAATATTATGTACAAATAAAAATTATACTCATAATAAGGTGGAAGGGACCCAACAGTTATAACTTATATAGGTTATTGAGAGAGAGATATCTATATATATAATTGCCTTATTCTGTCTGTCTGTGTCTGTCATGCTCCAAAATTGTGTCCTTACGGTGACACAAAGCTGATTGGCCGCTGGGCTCGCCATGGCCCCGCTTCCCCCACGGATTGGCCGCTCGCCCAGGCTGCGCCCCCACACGGATTGGCCAGCCGCTCGCCCAGGCTCCGCCCCCCCCCACAGATTGGCCTCTCGCCCCGGCACCCTGCAGGCATTGGCAATTCGGCCACGCCCCGCCCCCCTCACGCAATGCACGCTAGCTCTGGCCCCGCCCCCCTCCCCCCCGCGCATTCCCCGAACTGACACGGCGGTGAGTACTGTAATCCCCCCCCCCCCCCCGCGCATTCCCCGAACTGACACGGCTGTCACGGAGGTGAGTACTGTACTGCCCCCCCCCCTCGCATTCCCCGAACTGACACGGCTGTCTCGGAGGCGAGTACTGTACTCCCCCCCCCCCCCCCCGCTCGCACGGGAGTGGTGTGGATACGTTGGTAACCATGCTAGCATGGTTACAAGCGCATCAAGGTCCTGCAGCGGCGGAAGATCCACACGCACACACATCAGATCACACTCACCCTCACACACACCTCACACACACCTCACACACACCTCACACACACCTCACATCGCATCCACACACTCACAGCATCCGGCGATATCGCTTGCTTCTCGGCCTCGATACTGTGCTGTTGTGACCTTCCAGGACCTGACGGAGGATCACATGGCCAGAAGCATGTGGTATCTCCGGATGTTGTGAGTGTCAGCGCGTATGTGCGATATCGTCAGTGTCTGTGTGTGTGAGTGTATGCGATCGGGTGTGTGTGAGTGTATGCGATCGGGTGTGTGTGAGTGTATGCGATCGGGTGTGTGTGAGTGTATGCGATCGGGTGTGTGTGAGTGTATGCGATCGGGTGTGTGTGAGTGTATGCGATTGGGTGTGTGTGAGTGTATGCGATTGGGTGTGTGTGAGTGTATGCGATTGGGTGTGTGAGTGTATGCGATTGGGTGTGTGAGTGTATGCGATTGGGTGTGTGAGTGTCGGCAGAGGAGCACGGCGTGCTGGAGGAGGCTGGGAGCAGAGAGGCTGATCTTGGGGAAGGCTGGGAGGGGGAGGCTGATGCTGGGGGAGACTGGGAGGGGAAGGCTGATGCTGAGGGAGGCTGGGAGGAAGGAGGCTGGGAGGAGAGAGGCTGATCCTGGGGAAGGCTGGGAAGGGGAGGCTGATGCTGGGGGAGACTGGGAGGGGAAGGCTGATGCTGAAGGAGGCTGGGAGGAAGGAGGCTGATGCTGAGGGAGGCTGGGAGGAGAGAGGCTGATCCTGGGTAAGGCTGGGAAGGGGAGGCTGATGCTGAGGGAGGCTGGAAGGAGAGAGGCTGATGCTGCGGGAGGCTAGAAGGAGAAAGGCTGAGGCTGGGAGGAGAGAGGCTGATGCTGGGGAAGGCTGATGCTGAGGGAGGCTGGGAGGGGAAAGCTGATGCTAGGGAAGGCTGGGAGGACGGAGGCTGGGAGGAGAGAGGCTGATCCTGGGGAAGGCTGGGAGAGGGAGGCTGATGCTGGGGGAGGCTGGAAGGAGAGAGGCTGATGCTGCGGGAGGCTGGAAGAAGAGACGCTGATGCTGGGGGAGGCTGGGAGGAGAGAAGCTGATGCTGGGGAAGGCTGGGAGAAGAGAGGCTGATGCTGGGGACAGAGAGGAGAGGCTGATGCTGGGAGGAGAGAGGCTGATGCTGGGAGGAGAGAGGCTGATGCTGGGAGGAGAGAGGCTGATGCTGGGGGAGGCTGGGAGGGGGACGCTGATGCTGGGGGAGGCTGATGCTGTGGGAGGCTGGGACGAGGGAGGCTGATGCTGGTGGAGGCTGATGCTTGGGGAGGCTGATGCTGGGGGAGGCTGGAAGGAGAGAGGCTGATGCTGGTGGAGGCTGATGCTTGGGGAGGCTGATGCTGGGGGAGACTGGGAGGGGAAGGCTGATGCTGAGGGAGGCTGGGAGGGGGAGGCTGGGAGGAAGGAGGCTGGGAGGAGAGAGGCTGATCCTGGGGAAGGCTGGGAAGGGGAGGCTGATGCTGAGGGAGGCTGGAAGGAGAGAGGCTGAGAGGAGAGAGGCTGATGCTGAGGGAGGCTGGGAGGGGAAAGCTGATGCTGGGGAAGGCTGGGAGGACGGAGGCTGGGAGGAGAGAGGCTGATCCTGGGGAAGGCTGGGAGAGGGAGGCTGATGCTGGGGGAGGCTGAGGCTGGGAGGAGAGAGGCTGATGCTGGGGACAGAGAAGCTGATGCTGGGAGGAGAGAGGCTGATGCTGGGGGCAGAGAGGCTGATGCTGGGGGCAGAGAGGCTGATGCTGGGGGCAGAGAGGCTGATGCTGGTGCAGCATGGGGGATGGTGCACGATGGGGGGTGCGCAGCATGGGGGATGGAGCACGATGAGAAGTGCGCAGCATGGGGGATGGAGCACGTTTGGGAGTGCGCAGCATGGCGGATGGAGCACGTTTGGGAGTGCGCAGCATGGCGGATGGAGCACGTTTGGGAGTGCGCAGCATGGCGGATGGAGCACGTTTGGGAGTGCGCAGCATGGCGGATGGAGCACGTTTGGGAGTGCGCAGCATGGCAGATGGAGCACGTTTGGGAGTGCGCAGCATGGCGGATGGAGCACGTTTGGGAGTGCGCAGCATGGCGGATGGAGCACGATGGGGGGTGCGCAGCATGGCGGATGGAGCACGATGGGAGGTGCACACCTCCCCCAACACACACAACACACCACACACACACTGGGAACCACAAACACCGCCCTACACAGACACCCACACAGACAACGCTGCACACACACAACACCCAACACACAAACACCGCGGCATACATAAATATACGCACATATCATGCAACACACACATTGCACAAAACATACCTCCCCCAAAACACACCACACCCACACAAACCGCGCAACACACACACACACACACAACGCTACAGACACACAGCGCTCCACAAACAACGCAACACACACACACAACACCGCTCTCACCCCCCGCCACACCCAGAACATGTACAGCTCCTACACAAACACTTGGTAACTACACACAACAACATATTTTATATATATATATATATATATATATATATATATATATATATATATATATATATATATATATATATATATATATATATATCTATATAACAAAAATCATACATTAACTACACAATACGTAAATTCTAGAATACCCGATGCATAGAATCGGGCCACCTTCTAGTATATATATATGGTTATATATCACACACTAGCTGTAGTACCAGGCGTTGCCCAGGATAGTAACTGTCTCTCTATCCTTCTGTCTGTATCAGTCTCTCTCTGTGTCTGTTTGTCTCTCTGTCTCTTTCCCAGTCTCGCTCTTTACCAGTCTCGCTCTCTCTTTCCCTGTCTGTCTGAACCTGTCACTTTCCCGGTCTGTGTCTGTCTGTCTCTATTCTTTTCCACCGACACCAAATTACCTCACACATGAGCTTCTTATACTAATAATGTCTTTTGTTCCTATAGCAACCAATCACAGCTGCTAATAATAACCTGTGACTTCCAGCTCCATTGACTCTAATGGAGGCTGTATTATTGGAGTGTAACTAAAGCGCGGGGTTAAATTTTCTGGTCAAAACATAGTCTATGACGTTCCCTGAGTCACGAGACGTCTGTGCAAAATTTAGTGATTGTAAGGCTATGTGCGCACTGGGAAATGGAATTTTCTTGAGAAAATTCCGCATGCTCTCAAAGATTACCGCACCCGCGGTAAAAAACCGCGGGAAACCGCACCCGAAAACCGCATGCGGTTTGCCGCTGTTTGCTGCGGTTTTACCGCGGTATTATTCGCGGTATTGCCGCGTGCGGGTTGGGATGTGCTTTATTGCATTCAATGCAATAAAGCACATTGAAAAAAAAAAAAGAAAAAAAAAAGTCATTTAATTCTGAGATAGTAGATATAGACAGAAGAATAGATAGATAGACAGACAGAGGGATAGATAGAGGACAGATCGCTGCATTTCCCACGGTCGGCAGTGAGTTCACATTATCGGCCGTGGGAAATGACCGGTAATTACCTCTGCTGTCTGCTGCATTCATTCAGCGCTGTGTCTGTGACACATCGCGGCTGGATGTCAGCAGAGCAGGACCTGTGGATTACGCCGGAGCGGTGGATTACGCCGGAGCTTTGGTGCGGGAGGGGTTAATAAAAGGGTTAACGAGGCTTGTTGGTTTTATTTAAAATAAAGGATTTTTCGGTGTCTGTTTTTTTCACTTTACTTACGGGTTGATCATGTTAGCTGTCACATAGACGCTGCCATGATCAAGCCTGGGGTTAATGGCGGTGATCCCCCACCATTAACCCCTTGTATTACCCTGCCGCCACTGCTACACGGAGGCAGGAAGAGCCGAGGACACTCCGGTAGTGCCGCATATTGCATGCGACAGTGCCGGGGCAGCTGCGGCTGATATTCTCGGCTGCCGGAGGGGGAGTGAGGCGGGGGACATTAACCCTGCCCCTCTCCCTCCCCAGCCTGAGAATACCGGGCCGCCGCTGTGTGCTTACCTCGGCTGGAAGGTAAATATGCAGCGGAGCCCACGTTCTTTGTTTTCTATATTTCCGTTTTCTTTCTATGTGTGTTCTATGTGTCTGTGTTCTATGTGTCTGTGATGTGTGTGTGTCTGTGATCTGTGTGTGTTTACTCTCTGCTCCGCTTCCTCTTCCTGTAATGACATCACTTCCCTGCAAAACCGCAGACAGGCGATGTACATTACCGGAGGTAAACCGCGAAATACCGCAGGGAATAACGCAGGAAAACGCAGTGAACCGCACAGAATTTGCTACCTGCGTTATTCCCTGCGGGATTTCATGATTAACATTGGAGTCAATGGAGTGAAATCCCGCAGCGATGTGCGGAAAAGAAGTGACATGCACTTGTTTTTGCTGCGGGATTCCCGCAGCAAAACATGCAGCTGTCAAATTCCGCCCAGTGCGCACAGGATTTTTTTTCTCCATAGGATTTGCTGGTGATTCACTGCAGAGATGTTATGAACATTTTCTGCAGCGAAACATGCAGCAAATCCGCGGAAAATCCGCGGCAAAATCCGGTAAGTGCGCACATAGCCTAAATGTGACTGTGCGGATTGAATTACAAAAAAATAAGTTTAAGTCTAATTATCTGTATACCAATCTATAATACCACACAATGTTCTTGCACAACCCCAAATCCTATGTAAACATACACACAAGCTGACAAAAGGTATAAATGAAAATGTACCAATTTGAAATTACCACATATTGCACTATTCCTAATCAAGTAAAATGCTGTCAACCAAGATTTCTATGCTATATGGATTCCATAACTACAATAACGTAATAACCACCAGTGCATGTTCCCCAATACATAAGAAGTTTGGTACTCAGGTTGTCATTCACATCACTTGCATAAACGTAGATTCACGTTAACCACGTATAGTGTAGCATGTGAATCACAATTGACAACACAGAATGCAATAATTTACATCATAACCACCTTTTCCTGATAGTGCTGGGGAACCCCTGCTCTCATGATGCACGTTTCAGCGTCTGCCACCTTTCTCAAGAGAGGAAGTGTGTACCAAGTACACCTGAGTACCAAGATTGGTATACAGCTAATTAGACTTATACTTTTTTATATGTAGGTTATAACGCAATATAATCACTCTATTATCTTTCACCCATAAGTATTATATTTAATCAATTGATCCCAGCTTATTAAAATATATATATATATATCATTTTCTGCACCATTTCCTCCAATTGTGTTGGCTTTCTAATAATTGCTCTATATTGCTATGCGAGTCTTGGACCAGTTGCTTGATGTAATCTTAAAATTATATATTTACCTCGACATTGCTGTGGTTGATTTTTTTTCCCCTTTTATTGTTGTTTACCACACTGTTGGGTCCCTTCCATCTTATTATGAGCATAATCTTTATTTGTACATAATATTTAATAAAAAATGTTTTTATCATTATTGATCGTTGTACTCTATTTTTGTTGGATATTCATGTCTCGGCGTAGGTCCCTGGTAGGATCCAAACCCACACAGGACCACAGCACTGAAAGGCCACAGCACCGAACACTTCAGTAGACTATGGGCTTTTTTTCTCTCCTTTTTTTCTTTTTAAAAGGGGTTCATATGGCGGTGTTCACTTTTGAATTGAAGGTGAACACTGCTAACGTTTACAGATTTATAAAGTGATGCATAGGAAATGGGTTTGCCCAAGATGGATAGATGGAAGATAGAATGGATTCACAGCAAATATCAAAATTGGTGTTGAAATTATGCCATGAGAAAGAAAGCCCCAGTTTGGGATTACTCCTGGACCCTGCTCTCTGCATTACCTTACTTAGCTCACAAAGAGTATTACAGAATACAAAATAAAAAAAAACATCACCACTGTACATATTGAGGCAATCCTCTGTTGACATGCCTAGAAATAATTAGGCAACTGAGGTGTGTGACCATTTTTTTTTTTTTTAAACATTTTTTAGTAGAAATAAAAGTAACAGCACAAGGCTGAAAGAAATGCGTCAAAATTGTTAAATTATAGGGCACCTAGGACAGCCCCTCACTTTACTAGTCTCTCCCCTCAGTAAAAGAATGGGGAGAAGAATGATTCTTGATGTATGTTATTGTCCTATATGTATGGATAAACATTTGCCAAATTCCACAAAAATAGTATTGTTTAATAGTTCAATGTGGCAAGATGTCCAACCAGTCTGAGCCGTACACTGGCCATACATGTCTGCCTCTATATTTACAACAAAAGGCACAATATAGCAATGACAACCATAATTATTTGTACTATTCCATGAAGCAGAGAATGTTCCTTTAAATAATCATTATTTAGGGATTCTGTTCAGTAAAATGTAACTTATAACATTGGTTCTTCTGTAAATCCAGGAATGTTTCTGGATTTTTATCTTGGAGGGTAGCTTCCCTTGATCTTGTAGTGCGCACACTACTTATTCTTGCACACAGCGCTTTAGTCTCTAAAATTAGTAGGAATGAGGTATTCTCATCAATGGCTTATGATAACTTGAGTCCTTGAATGTTCTGTCTCAAATTCAGCTGCTCTTTCTCCTGTCGGCTCTTCTCCATTTTAAAGGCCTGTCTATTGGCCTTTTTCTCTATCCTTCGTTCCTGGAAGAAATAACACAAGCTGTAATGGGCATTTTATTACCTCAACACTCGTCCAATAGAAATTATATTAGTTGCACTATACAAGGTACCGATAGCTGGATCCAAATTTGTTTTTTTTCTTTTGTATTGTAGAAAATATATGAGGAATGAGACGCTCACCTTGCGTTCCTCCTTTATTGCTTGTTTCCTAGATTTTCGCTCATCTGTGGTTTCATGTTTGGTGCGTGGCTGGGTTGACACCTTGGGCAAGTCTCCACCATTAATCATTCCCATCCGCTCTACTTGCTTTGCCGTAAGCCCTTTTTCAGGAAGAACGCCCAGTGGGATGCCAGTCTTAGTAGATACTTTTATAGGCTTGGCCTAAGGAATACATACAAACTTTTTTTTTTTTTTCTTCAATGTTTTTGCAATTCTTATATAATATTGCTATTGATCCCTAAAAGCATCATTTCAGCCTACGAACATACATAAAGACGATGTATGTAAAATGACTTGAAATGATACACGAGAACATTGAAATGATACACGAGAACCTAAGAATACAGACTTACCTTTGGGGGATCCTTGATCATTTGCGGATGATTATACAAATTGGAATATGTGCCTGTTAAGTAAGAGAAAACCCATTTAAAAGGGATATTTGCAAGCTTGGAAGTTATGACTGCCAATTTTAGTTTTTATAGTAATAACATAGTGAGAATTAACAGACTTAACATAAGCACTAGGTTTTAGGTATAAACCTTCTGAAAGTAAAACAATGTTTTTTGGCCCAGTTCTATACAGCATCTTATTGTAATTTTAAATGTGCCAGCTTTTCTATAGTTTGGAAGAATAGCTAATTACTAGGGCTGAGAGAACCAGGACTGAAAGTCCGAATCCACGCGGTTTCAAAAGGTGCCCGGATGTTGGACCTGGGATTCCTAGTGTTTGATCTGGATTCGGCACTCGAGAAATTAAATAAAAATAAATAAATAAATAAATAAATAAAAGGAAAAATAAATAAAACAAGAATGAAGCGAGCGCTTCATACTAACTGAGGCTCGGTGTCATGGCAGCACACTGCTTCTGGGTCGCACAGTCACGTCCTGTGCCATGATCGCATACACACTGCTTTCACCTCCCACCGGCCATCCTGTCATTTGATTAGTTTACAGTCAGGCCCTCAGCCTGTGTGACAGTGTCTGACTGCAATCACTGACAGACGCTGTATGCGGGTCAGTACCGAGGTATTAAAATAAATAAAGCAATTGGTGCTGGGTCCCTTGGTATTCTGATACCCAGCACAGATAAGGGGGGCTTGTGTCCATGAGCTTTATCTTGGCTGTGTATCAAAAGAAGAGGAACCACATGCAGCTTTTATTTGTAAAAGAAAACAGACGTGCGGTCCCCCCCAATTTTCATACTCAGCCATGATAAAGCCAGCTTGGGGCTGGCATTCTCAGGCACGTGAGACCCAGCTTAAAAATATCAGCCTGCAGCCTCCCAGAATAGTCATATCCATTAGATGCGACAAGCCCAGTGCTTTACCGGCTCTTCCCGAATGCCCTGATGCGGTGGCAATCAGGGTAATAAGGGGTTAATAACAGCGCACAGCTGCTACTAAACCCCAGATTTGTGATGGCACAAGTGTCTGAGACACCCTGCATCACTAATCTGTCAGTAAATAAATACAAACATTCAAAAAATCCTTTATTTGGAATAAAAAAAAAAACAAAAAAAAACCACCACACCTTCTTTCACCCCTTTACTAACCCCCCAAAAACCCCTCCAGGTCTGACGTAATCCACACGAGATCCCACGGAGATTCACCTCTGCTACATCTGAATCTCACAGTGAGCGCCATAGAACAAGACTGCCCGCTATGAGCGTTCGTTATCTGTTTCATGCGTTTAAGATGGGTAAGCACTTGCTATTTTATTAATTACTATGATGTGTGATGCTGGATATCTGTCACTCACTGCAGCGGATGCACTGTGCACTTTATATTGGTATATTATGGGAACCTCCATTTGGATCTCCCTGCTTTTAGGATAACTTTACTTAAGCTGCATTTAGTGATCTCTCCAGCATACACCTCTAGTTTCTCCTGCACTTACTTGCGGTGACACCCTATCTTGGTTTGCATCAAACTGATATCTTTATCTGGAATACTTCACTCCTCACCTGTGTTACTATAACTAACTATTTATATTATTGTCTTCTGTAATTTGTGTGTGAATTTTTAAATCTTTTTGTGGATTAAGATATTTGATATTTTACCAAAATTGGACATATTTGGAGTTTTTTTGTTTATGCAAACAGATTATATTGGTCATTATTCTCCCTGTATCGTTCTCGTATTTAAATACATCTGAATCTCACAGCGAGCGCCATAGAACAAGACTGCCCACTATGAGCTCCAGATAATGAATGAACCGCAATGAGCGATGACATTACTCCGGTTATTTGCGTTCACAGCTTGAGATCCCCACTGCTCTCCACCCGTAACAGTGGGTAACCTGGCCTCGGGCGACCTCAGGAAAGTCAGTGACCTCACCTCAGGTGAGACCTGCATCTCCTGGCAGAAAACCGCGGGGCTTTTTTTGCCAAGAGATGTAGATTTGGTGCTGAACATTTTACACCATATTCCTGCACCCAATCTACACCTCCTGGCAAAAATCTGCGAGGTTTTGGGTTTTTTTTACGCATTTTATTCACTGCACTTTTCTGCCAGAAGGTGCATATTTGGTGCTGAAATCGCCTGCACCAGATTTCAGCACTAAATTTGCACCTCCTGGCAGAACAATAAACCTTTTTTTTGTATTTATGGGTCAGGTGATGCAAATTTGGTGCTGAAGTTTTTACACCATATTCCTGCACCCAATCTACACCTCCTGGCAGAAAACCGTGGCAAATAAATAAACAGTTTGTTTTTTTTCACCAGGAGGTGTAGATTTGGTGCTGACATTTTTGACACCATATTCTTGCACCTAATTTGCATCCCTTGGCCCAAAAATGAAAAAAGGGTTCATTTTTCTGCCAAGAGGTGCAAATCTGGTGCTGAAATCTGGTGTAGACGATTGCAGCACCAAAAGTGCACCTTCTGGCAGAAAATCGCAGGAAAAAGCCGTGGAAAAAAAACAAAAAAAAACAAAAAAAAAACCACGCTTTTTTTGCCAGGTGGTGTAGATTGGGTGCAGGAATATGGTGTTAAAATTTCAGCACCAACTCTGCATCTCTGAGGAGCCCCATATGAAAGGTGCAATTGTCAGTCATGTGCATTGACGCTCAATTTTTAATGGGACTGTCCCAGTTGCTGAGCATTACACTCAATTATTCTTATTCTACGGCACTCCAATAAGAATGAATGGAGCAGAGGTGGGCATATTTGACCACCACTTTATTCACAGGCCCTGGTTCGCAAGATTAGCGTGTATCCCAGTGGTCAGACCCACAGTGATTGGGAAGTTGTACCCAATCCCAATGAACTTGAAAACTTGAGAACACACTAGAAACGGGGTTAATACTTAACCAGTAATAATACTACAATAGAACCTAAGAGTGTGCATTAAGTAATTCACCCATAAATGAGTGACCAATATTTGTAAAATAGTCTCTATTGTGACATTGAGACTATTTTAAAAATATTGGTCACTCATTTATGGGTGAATTACTTAGTGCATCTTTGTAGGAATATTAATTAATTATTAATTATTATTATTAATAAAAAGGTTACATTTTAACACCTTTTCTCGTGAATATACCCGAATTAAAAGGAATTACCACCAGTGACTATGCCAAACTTGAGAGTACCACTTTAAACAATACCTACAGATATTCTACCAAACTATGGAAAATCCAGCACATTACAATTATAAGACACAATATAGAAATCATGCAAAACAACATTGCTTTAGTATTTGTAGATTTTTAGACCTAGACCTGCTAACTGTGTTGTCTGTTACTGCTCACTTGGTTATTACTGTAAAAATAGCTGACATTAAGTCAAAACAGACCAAGCCAACCATGAATGTAATCGTATTACCCGTAAATTAGAAGCTGCAATGCAGAACATTGCACTGTATACATACTTAGGATGGATTCACAGTCCCACTTCTCCCGTGGCTCTTCTATAACTACAGTTTGCATTTCTTCCTTCTCCTCTTCATCTTCCTCGATTAACTCCAGTTCAGGTCTGTGCTGCAGATCTTTCAGTTTCAAACATCTTCAGAATAGAAAAGAATATCACCAAATTAAATAACACTTTAAGCACTGACAAATCTACAAAGCTAAGTTCCGTATGCTGTGGCTCGGTTCTCATCTACATTGGAGGCTCCATCCGGATTCAGGCCAAGCTACAAGACCAAACAGCAAAGTAAGCTGCAATATTCAGTCTGGTAAAAAGGAAGGGAACCATGATGGAACCCTGACCGACGACTATATTGTCAGGGGGGACGAGTAGGTACTGCTGGTGTCCTCTGAAAGACTGCTCAGGCACGGCCATCATTTTGTTGTCCTGCCTTTATAATGGAGCAATACAACGGACATTTAGCTATTTTCTCAAAGCTACTTCTGTAAGTTCTTTGCAAATCAAAAATGGAAAGCAGAAAAAAGGTAATAAATTTTATTAAAAATAAAAAATAGATACAGTGAAGGAAATAAGTATTTGAACCCTTGCTGATTTTGCTGAACAGTCTAATTTTAAGAGTAGGTTAATTGTAACAGTGAGAGACAGAATATCCAAAATAAAATATAGAAAATCATATTGTACAAATTATATAAATTTATTTGCATTTTGCAGAGAGAAATAAGTATTTGATCCTCTACCAACCATTAAGAGTTCTGGCTCCTACAGACCCTTAGATGCTCCTAATAAACTTATTACCTGCATTAGAGACAGCTGTCTTAAATTGTCACCTGTATAAAGACTCCTGTCCACAGACTCAATCATTCAGATTCTATCCTCTACAACATGGACAAGACTAAAGAGCTTTCTAAGGATGTCAGAGACAAGACATAGACCTGCACAAGGCTGGAATGGGACACAAAGCCATAAGTAAGCTGGGTGAGAAAGACAACTGTTGCTGCAAAGTAAGAAAATGGAAGAAATACAAAATGAGTTTCAATAGACATCTATCAGTGGCACTATGCAAAATCTCACCTCGTGGGATATCCAGGATCATGAGGAAGGTGAGCGATCAGCGTAAAACTACATGGGGGGAAACTTTATATAATCATCTCAAGGCAGCTGGGACCAGTCACCAAGAAACCCATTGGTAACAAATGACGCCGTAATGGATTAAAATCCTGCAGTGCCTGTAAAGTCTCACTGCTCCAGAAGGCACATGTGCAGTTTGCCAATGAACACCTGGATGATTCTGAAAGTGATTGAGAGAAGGTGCTGTGGTCAGATGAGACAAAAATTGAGCTCTTTGGCCTTAACTCACAATGTCTGGAGGAAGAGAAATGCTGCCTATGACCCAAAGAACACCATCCACACTGTCAAGCATGGAGGTGGAAACATTATGTTTTGGGGGTGTTTCTCTGCTAAGGACACAGGACCACTTCACCGCATCAATGGAACAATGGATGGAGCCATGTACCGTAAAATCCTGAGTGACAATCTCCTTCCCTCCGCCAGGACATTCAAAATGTGTCATGACTGGGTCTTCCAGCACGACAATGACCCAAAACCTACAGCCAAGACAACAAAATAATGGCTCAAAAAGAAGCACATTAAGGTCATGGAGTGGCCTAGCCAGTTTTCAGACCTTAATCCCATAGAAAACCTATGGGGGGAGCTGAAGCTCCAAGTTGCCAAGCGAGAGCCTCAAAATGTTAATGATTTAGAGATGATCTGCAAAGAGGAGTGGACCAAAATTCCTCCAGACATGTGCGCAAACCTCATCAACTACAAAAAAACATTTGACTGCTGTGCTTGCCAACAAGGGTTTTGCCACCAGGTATCCCTTGTTTGCCAGAGGGATCAAATACTTATTTCTCATTGCAAAATGCAAATGAAGGGAATTTTGTTTACTTACCGTAAATTCCTTTTCTTCTAGCTCCTATTGGGAGACCCAGACAATTGGGTGTATAGCTTCTGCCTCCGGAGGCCACACAAAGTATTACACTTTAAAAAGTGTAACCCCTCCCCTCTGCCTATACACCCTCCCGTGCATCACGGGCCCATCAGTTTTGGTGCCAAAGCAGGAAGGAGGAACTTATAAATTGGTCTAAGGGAAATTCAATCCGAAGGATGTTCGGAGAACTGAAACCCTGAACCAAAAAGAACCCTTCAACATGAACAACATGTGTACACAAAAGAACAACAGCCCGAAGGGAACATGGGCGGGTGCTGGGTCTCTCAATAGGAGCTAGAAGAAAAAGGAATTTACGGTAAGTAAACAAAATTCCCTTCTTCTTTGTCGCTCCATTGGGAGACCCAGACAATTGGGATGTACAAAAGCAGTCCCTGGGTGGGTAAAAGAATACCTCGATAAAAAGAGCCGAAAAGACGGCCCTCTCTTACAGGTGAGCAACCGCCTCCTGAAGGACTCGCCTACCTAGGCTGGCATCTGCCGCAGCATAGGCATGAACCTGATAGTGTTTCGTGAAAGTGTGCAGACTCGACCAGGTAGTGCTGACACACCTGCTGAGCCGTAGCCTGGTGACGCAATGCCCAGGATGCACCTGCGGCTCTGGTAGAATGGGCTTTCAGCTCTAAAGGAATCGGAAGCCCAGAAGAACGGTAGGCTTCAAGGATCAGTTCCTTGATCCACCGAGCCAAGGTTGACTTGGAAGCCTGCGACCCCTTACGCTGGCCAGTGACAAGGACAAAGAGCGCATCAGAACGGCGCAAGGGCGCAGTGTGCGAAAAGAAGAGCCGGAGTGCTCTCCCGAGATCTAACAAGTGCAATCCTTTTCACAATTGTGAACTGGATGAGAGCCAAAAGAAGGTAAGGAGATATCCTGATTGTAGAAGAAAAGGGGGATACCACCTTAAGTAGGAATTCCGGGACCGGACGCAGAACCACCTCATCCTGGCGAAACACCAGGAAGGAGGCTTTGCATGACAGCGCTGCTAGCTCAGACACTTTCCGAAGTGATGTGCCTGCCACTAGGAAGACCACCTTCTGCGAAAGGCGTGATAGAGATAACTCTGAGAGCGCTAAGAGCCAGGACTCAATGGCCACCCAGTCAGGTTGAAGACCGCAGAATCCAGAAGGAAAATGGCCCTTGAGACAGCAAGTCTGGTCGGTCCGGGAGTGCCCACGGTCGACCCACCGTGAGGTGCCACAGATCCAGGTATCACGACCTCCTCGGCCAGTCTGGAGCGACGAGGATGGCGCGGCGGCAGTCGGACCCGATCTTGAGGAACACTCTGGGCAACAGCGCCAGAGGAGGAAATACATAAGGCAGTCGAAATTGCGACCAGTCCTGAACTGATGCGTCCGCCGCCAGCGCTCTGTGCTGGTGGTTGATGTACGCGACCTCCGTGGCGTCGTCCGACTGTATCCGGATCTGCCTGCCGTCCAGCCACCGCTGGAACGCCTTTAGGGCTAGCTACGCTGCCCTTATCTCCAGAACATTGATCTGAAGGGGGGACTGTCAGAGTCCAGGTTCCCTGAGCCCTGTGGTGGAGGAAGACCGCTGTCCACCCTGACAGACTCTCGTCCGTCGTGACCATAGCCCAGGATGGGAGCAGGAAGGATTTTTCTTTCGACAAAGAAGTGGGAAGAAGCCACCCTGAGGAGAGGTTTTGTCTGCCAGTGAAAGAGAGACGTTCCTGTCTAGGGACGTCGACCTCCTGTCCCATTTGCGGAGAATGTGCCATTGGAGTGGACGCAGATGAAACTGCGCAAAGGGAACTGCCTCCATTGCTGCCACCATCTTCCCTAGGAAGCGCGTGAGGCGCCTCAAGGGGTGAGACTGGGCCCGAAGGAGAAAGTGCACCCCTGTCTGCAGCGAACGCTGTTTGTCCAGCGGAAGCTTCACTATCTATGAGAGAGAATGAAACTCCATCCCGAGGTAAGTCAGTGATTGGGTCGGTGTCAATTTTTACTTTGGGAAATTGATGATCCACCCGAACCTCTGGAGAGTCTCCAGAGCAATGTTCAGGCTGTGTTGACATGCCACCCGGGAGGGTGCCTTGACTTAGGAGATCGTCTAAGTAAGAGATCACCGAGTGTCCCTGAGAGTGTAGGCCCACCACCACTGATGCCATGACCTTGGTGAAGACCCGTGGGACTGTCGCCCGGCCGAAAGGCAGAGTCACGAGCTGAAAGTGTTCGACCCGGATGGCGAAACACAGGGAGCGTTGATGCTCTGGTGTAATCGGCACATGGAGGTTAGCATCCCTGATGTCGATTGATGCTAGGAAGTCTCCCTGGGACATCGAAGCGATGACTGAGCGGAGAGATTCCATCCGAAACCGTCTGGTTCTCACGTGTCTGTTGAGCAGAATGAGGCCCAGAACGGACCTGATCCGTCCTTTTTTGGTACCCCGAACAAGTTGGAGTAAAGACCGCGACCACGTTCTTGAAGCGGAACGGGGATCACAACTCCCAATTGTATTTTTCGTTGCTGAGGTCTGTTTGGTTTGGACAGGGGTAAGGACGAGTCCTTTCCCTTGGATTGTTTAATAATTTCATCCAATTGCTCGCCAAACAAACGGTCGCCAGAAAATGGCAAACCGGTTAAGAACTTCTTGGAAGTAGAGTCTGCCTTCCATTCGCGTAGCCACATGGCCCTGCGGACTGCCACCGAATTGGCGGATGCTACCGCTGTACGGCTCGCAGAGTCCAGGACTGCGTTCATGGCGTAGGACGAAAAAGCCGACGCCTGAGAAGTCAAAGACACAACCTGCGGGGCAGAGTTACATCCGACCGCATTAGTCTCAGTCAGACAAGCTGAGATAGCTTGGAGTGCCCACACGACTGCGAAGGCCGGAGCAAAAGACGCGCCTATGGCTTCATAGATGGATTTCATCATGAGCTCTATTTGCCTGTCAGTGGCATCCTAGAGCGATGAACCATCTGCCACTATACTACGGATCTAGCCGCCAGTCTGGAGACTGGAGGATCCACCTTGGGACACTGAGCCCAACCCTTAACTACGTCAGGGGAGAACGGGTAACGTGTGTCATTAAGGCGCTTAGTAAAGCGCTTGTCCGGAAATGCTCTGTGCTTCTGGACAGCATCTCTGAAGTTAAAGAGATCGAAAAAAACGCACTCCGTGTACGTTTGGGAAACCTAAACTGGTGATTCTCCTACTGTGAAGCAGACTCCTCTATAGGTGGAGGTGGGGGGAGAAGGTCTAGCACCTGGTTGATGGACGTTATAAGGTCATTTACTATGGCGTCCCCTTCAGGTGTATCCAGATTGAGAGCCACGTCAGGATCAGAGCCCTGAGCTGCGACCTCCGCTTCATCCTCCAGAGAGTTCTCATGCTGAGACCCCGAACCGCGTGATGAAGTCAGGGAAGGTTCCCAGCAAGCCCGCTTAGCCTGTCTGAGGCTGCGGTCCGTGTCGGAGTTCTCACCGTGGGATCTGGGTGACACCCCAGGAGCCCTTTGCTGTATCGACCGAGAAGGGCCTGGGGGCGATGAACTCACAGTGCCCTGGCCCTGTGTTACCGGTCTGGACTGCAAAGCTTCTAGTATCTTAGCAGACCATCTGTCCATAGACTGAGCCATGGAATGTGAAAGCGACTCAGAGAGTTTCTCAGTCAAAATTGCAAACTCTGTCCCTTCCATCTGTGCAGTGGAAACCGGCGGTACCACCTGAGCCGAGGGTCCCACCAGTGCCGGAGGCTCCGGCTGAGTGAGTGCCACAGGGGCCGAGCATTGTCACAATGAGGGTAGGTGGAACCTGCAGGTAACATAGCCGCACAAGAGGTACAGGTTGCAAAATAAGCCTGTGCCTTGGCACCCTTGCTTTCTGCGGACGACATGCTGTTGTCTCCTCTTAGAGTGATCAGTGAGGGCATATAGCCAAAAGCAAATAATGCTGCCGAATAGAGAAAATGTATACAAAATATTATATATATATATATATATATATATATATATATGGTGTGTCCACCAGATTCCCTGCCTGGGACTCCCAGAGCTGCAGAGCTCATTCGGAAATCCTCCACCGGCAGAAGTGATTATAACAATGGCTGCCAGCGTTCTGAGGGGAGGAGGGAGCCGTGGGAGTGCCTGATAAAGTGCGGGCATCTGGTGCCCCACAGTGCTCAGTGAGGGGGGAGGAGGATACCAAAGTATGCTCCAGCCCTCACTGCCGACGTCCAGTCGGCCATCCCGCCCTCACCCCTGACTGGCAGGCCCGGGGGCGGGAGTACATGGTACTAGGCCGCAAAAGCCGGGGACTAAAGTTAAAAGCGCGGCTGGCCAACAGGCGCGGTAGTCCCGGTCTCACAAACCACACAGCAGCCGCTGCGGCGTCTGTAACACAGGCGCTGCATGCACCGTCCCTAAGGGGACACAGAGTACCTTATGGATGCAGGGCCCTGTCCCTGATGATATCCAGTCTCCTGTCCGTCAGATTCCCCCAGGGGCTGCGGATGGAGCCCGGTCCCAGTGAATGGATGACCGGTCAGGATCCCACTTCTCCCAGAGCCTCTAAGGGATGGGGAAGGAAAACGGCATGTGGGCTCCAGCCTCTGTACCCGCAATGGGTACCTCAACCTTAACAGCACCGCCGACTTAGTGGGGTGAGAAGGGAGCATGCCGGGGGCCCTCTTTTCTTCCATCCGATACAATCAGCAGCTGCTGCTGACTAAAATGTGGAGCTTGTGTGCATGTGTGCCTCCTTCAACACAAAGCATAAAACTGATGGGCCCGTGATGCACGGGAGGGTGTATAGGCAGAGGGGAGGGGTTACACTTTTTAAAGTGTAATACTTTGTGTGGCCTCCGGAGGCAGTAGCTATACACCCAATTGTCTGGGTCTCCCAATGGAGCGACAAAGAAATATAGAATGAATACAATGTGATTTTCTGGAATTTATTTTGGATATTCTCTCACTGTTGAAATTAATCTACCCTTAAAATTATAGACTGTTCATGTCATTGTCAGTGGGCAAACTTACAAAATCAGCAAGGGATCAAATTCTTATTTCCTTCCACACGTCTTAAGTCATCTCACTGCCTTTGAAGCGGGCTCACATCTTTCCCTGCAGATGAAGGCTGAATTATTCAGTCTTGATTCATCTAAGTCGCGGGTATTAATCTGTTAATAGCCACTGTCAATCTCTGACAGCGGCATTTAGAGCGCACTGGCAGGGGGAGGGGGCACTGTTCGGACCCCTCATCAGCGCTGAGATCTCAATGTGCTCATGCGCAGCCTCCAGCACCATTTATCTATAGTCCTTTGCATCTGCTGCTGGGAGATCAATGGCGCCTGTCTAACACAGACGCGACACTCCCTTCTCCGAGCCCAGGGCCCACATTATCACCCCACTCATTCCACCGCCGGCTTCCTCTGACCCCGCTCCACCGCCCCTGCAGTTAGCTACATTCGATCTGTTTATCTTCCATTGAGAGCATCTTTGACTACTTTTTGTGGCTTCACAGCAAGAGTATATGCAAATGTTACCTTTTACCTGTTTAATTGATAATGGATAGGAAATAAAGAGCTTTTGAGATAATGGTCCAATTACTTTTGGTCCTTTGAAGAAGAAGCAGCTACATATTAAAAAGCTATAATTACTAAACCCTTACTCCAAATAGGATGTAAATACCCTTAAATTAAAGGGAACCTGTCAGCAGAAATTTCGCAATAAACCTAAAAGATTCCCCTCTGCAGCTCCTGGGCTGCATTCTAGAAAGGTTCCTGTTATTGTGCCCCCTTTGAGACCTAAATAAATACTTTATAAAGTCTTACCTTTTTGTATAGTATTATACTATAATTTAAAGGTAGCATTCTGGGTCCAAATTGATAGAAACCTATTGCAAAAGGTAGTATAAGTGGTAAATTAAAGTCTTACCTTTTTGTATGCAAATGTTTTTTTATGGTCACGGGGGCGGGCCGTCTTGCGTCCGTTATTCGCCTCCTGCCGCTTTACGCCGTCCCCCATTGCTCATTTCCATACATGAGGACACCGCCCAGTGCTCCCGAGGTCTCGCGCATGCCCAGTGGCACTATCGCGGGACAGCACTGTGTAAAGCGTGACCGCTGGTGGTGATTGCGCAGGCGCGAGATTATGGGCGGCGCTGTGATTGTCATCAGCAGCGTCATCCAAGTACCCGCCCATAATCTCGTGCCCGCGCTTTTCCCTCTGCCTCCACCGTTATGCGCAAGCGTTGGCCATATGAACCCACGTCACCTCTTACCACAGGTGTGAGATTATGGGCGGGTACTTGGATGACGCTGCTGATGACAATCACAGCACCGCCCATAATCTCGCGCCTGAGCAATCACCTCACCAGCGGTCACGCTTTACACAGTGCTGTCCCGCGATAGTGCCACTGGGCATGCGCGAGACCTCGGAAGCACTGGGCGGCGTCCTCGTATGGAAATGAGCAATGGGGTCGGCGTAAAGCGGCAGGAGGTGAATAACGGATGCAAGACAGCCCACCCCCGTGACCATAAAAAAACATTTGCATAAAAAAAGGTAAGACTTTATAAAGTATTTATTTAGGTCTCAAAGGGGGCACAATAGCAACAGGAACCTTTCTAGAATGGAGCCCAGGAGCTGCAGAAGGGGAATCTTTTAGGTTTATTGCGAAATTTCTGATGACAGGAACCCTTTAGGGTTCGCTTACACTGGCGTATACATCGGATGAGTGCTATCAAATGTTTAATAGAATAGTACAAGCTCCAATGTTACATTATGGAGCAGAACCTGCCATCACTTTTTTTTTTTTTCTCATGCGGATTCGACATGAGAGAAAACCCCTGCTGAATTCTGCAATTAGGATGGTGTGCACCTATTGAAGTGAATGAGTGTGTGCAAAATATCAGACTGGACTTGGTGTATAACATATTGCAGTCGGATGTCATCCAAGACAGATAATGCAGAACATAATCTCTCCATCTCCTCCTCACCGGAACTCCCATTCTCACATGTGACAGAATCAGATCAGTGAATAACACTCGTCCCTCGCTTGCAGCAGTTTGAGCAGTGTGTCATTAGCATATAGCATCCAATACTCTTGCTTGGGAGAATCAGCCAGTGTGAGCAAACCCAAAAGCTGAATCTGCACTTCAGACTCATATTGATCATAGAACTATCTCGAATATGTTTTTGGTATACTGCTAAAAAGCCAAAACTTGTGTCATTGTCCAAATATTACAGGAACCAACTGTAGCTCTATTAGGCCTGAAGAAGCAGGTATACTTATAGGTATTCTAACATTCATTATCAAAATGTAATGAGTAATGACAATTGAATCAATTCTATTTTAGACGTTTGGCTAAAAAGTGTGAAAGAGCTTGAGTCCAAGTGTCCGAGTCAAGTCCAGGTCTTTGCTCACACAGCCTCACTGACTGCTACAGATTACTGAGCAAGAAACAGACTTCAAACGGTTAAAAATATCATATAGACGTTCTGACAAGGATTTTCAAAGCCCTATCATGTCTCTATTAGTGTACACAGATTGCATTCCCAAATTGGATACATTGCTGAAAGTCTATCAGCTGTAACATGCGGGGAATTTCACACGGCCATTTAAGTATATCTTGCATCAATTTTCTATTGTAAAATGATTCAGTAGTTCCAGTCAAAACCGTGAGACCGTGGATGCAAAGTAATTAGAAACAAGTAACTAATGGTACATCAGGTAAAATCTTACGAAAATAATGTTGTTAAATATAGCTTACTCTGTTGCTTTCTCCTTGAAGTAATTATCCACAACATCCTGCAGGCGGTTGCTATCGGCATGGATGAATCCCTCCAGTTCTGCATTATCTAATGCACCAATTTCATCATCGTCAAACTGCTCATAAAACTAAAAAAAAAAATATAAATATGTATTTAGTAGTAGAAAAATTGCTACATTTTGCTATATTTAGATATCCAGATCACACTCAAAACTGAAACAAACAAAAAACACCTTTGCTTTCTGTATTGTGTGCAAACATTCAATGTCCAAAAAAAGCCCAACTTAACAAAAAGCTGGCAGCCATGCCTGAATAACCTATGGCAACATTAGTATCCTAATACAGTAGCACACTAGTGCACCATTGCATTAGTTTATCCTATCTTGTCCCCAGTGTCACCAGCTGTGACATAGTGCATGCATAATAGTTCATGAAATCACTGAATAGGAGGAATTACCAAAAAATATAGTGCAAATCTACGTTATGTATTTTGATATATTGGATGCATGTTACTCCAGCTCACTTGCAGTCTAAGGGTACGTGCAAACAAACAACAACTTTAAGGCTATGTGCACACGTGGCGGGGGGTTTTATTTTGTATTTTTTTCCTGCATTTTTCTTTGTTTATTTTAATCAATAAAAGCAAGGTAAAATCATCCCAGCGAAGTCTATGAGAATCCTGACTTACTGTGCACACGCTGCTTTTTTCCTTGCAGATTTTGTTCCCAAAAAAAGAAGCAGCGTGTAAATTGCTTCTGCGTTTATTTCCTGCATTTCTAAAATCCCCTGCAATGCTGTATCACTACAGTGGATTATAGGGCAGCACTTCGCTCATACAGTATGGTGTGTGACGCCCTCCATAGCTCAGTAATCCAGGGTCGTCATGTTGATGACCCAGGGTTACTATGGCAGCGATCGGGACCCAGTGATCACATTAGAGGGACCCAATCACCAGAAAGGTAAGATATTTCTCTGCCTCCTGAACACTGTGAATGCACTGATTGCAGCATTTAGGGGGTTTAACTGTAGGGAGAGGCACGAGTACCCCTCCAGGCAGTGATCCCGGTAGTAACATCAGCCGAAGACCCGGCGGTGATCGGGACAGGGGGGCTACAACGCATGGACCCCTGCGATCGCCATGACTAAGCACAAAACAAAAACAAAAACACACACACACACACACACACAAACAGGAAAAAGAACATGCAAACAAAAATAAAGTGTGGTTTTCTGCTGCGTTTTTCCTGCTGCCATTTCTCTAGGCAGAAGCCACTTCAAGAAACGCTGTCAGTCACTTTCCTGAAGCGGCTAAGCTGGCGGTTACCCCGTTGTTTTTGTGGTGCCTATCACTGGTATCTTTATTTCTAGAATTAAAACTAGAATTAGAAGGAACATGCTTCTGTTACAGCTCCAAGGTTTCCTGAACACAATGTGTACACAGCAGCATAGCTTTTACATTAGCTATTTTTTTTCAGGCTGTTTTATGCACATATCCTCCCATAAGACATTTCTCCCCACATTGTGTATTTGTCAGATTTAAGCTCCAATAATAAACACAAAGCATCTTGTACCTTTTCAAAGCGTTCATCCAGTAGTGTGAGCTGCTCATTTCTCCGCATGACAGAGGAAGACATAGAATACTCTGAGAAGCGGCTCTTGGTCTCTTCCTTCATAAATAAGAACTCCTTCATGGGACCACCTTCACCCTCTTCATCAGAAAGAGCACCATCTGAGTCGAAGTCACCCTCTTCACTTCCATCCTCGTCCTCGCTGTCAACATCTTCCCATTCATTATCTCCTCCATACTCTTTCCTATAAATTTAGAATATTTATAGTCATGCATTTTTGTGCTGCACAGAGGAGCTAAATAAGAGGCAAATAGGTCATGTATAAAACATTAAGAGTATTCTATAGAGTAGGTGAAATATTGTAATCACGCAATGTACCATACCCAACAGCAGCTGTATCATTGGCTTGTAATATGAAGTCATCGTCAAGCTGGTTTTCAGGGTTATCAAAATCAAAATCATCATCCAGAGCTGCCACAATATCAGGATCCAAGTCCAGACACAGACCTAGAGGAGAAAGAGGGAATTCTAACTTTCCATGCAGTAAAGATCAAGATTTCCTTTATAAAGGTGTGGCTGACATTCTTAGAATACAGAGGGGGGAGAGGGTATCCACAAGTGTCCTGGGGAAGGGACACTGATCACAGCTCAGGTATTATTCACTAGAGTTTCACAAGCATGAGGCTCTCTTCATGATTAGAAGCATGTACCACTGACCGTTTAGGACTTGGTGATCCTTGGGACAGTTTATACACATCTACAAGCTCATTTCCAGTCCATCATTGGCTTTATACTGAATAAGGCTACATTGCATTGTTTGATTTCGCCTGCTGTGCTGCAGCAGCGCCACCTACTGGCTGACTCACTGCATTTTAACCTTGCTAGCTTTGTTTATATGAATAAACTTTTAGTACTTCCTACCTTGAGCACTTATTTCCTTTTATATGCCTTTCAAATATGAAGAAAAAAGGGTTAATAAACCACGCTGGCATAGAAAGGAGGATCCATGTAGAAGGAATGATTTTGTCTACACGTTTCAAAGCTTCTTCTTCAGGACAAATCATATACAAACAGACATAAAAAAAGGGGGTATATGTCTGGCTGAGTAGGGTCTGATCGTTGAGACCATCTACTAAGACAACTATTTATTTAGTATTTATCATAAAGGAAGTATTTAAGTCCCTATATGAGTTAAAGGAGACAAATCCAAACAGATATACAGTTAGGTCCAGAAATATTTGGACAGTGACACAAGTTTTGTTATTTTAGCTGTTTACAAAAACATGTTCAGAAATACAATTATATATATAATATGGGCTGAAAGTGCACACTCCCAGCTGCAATATGAGAGTTTTCACATCCAAATCGGAGAAAGGGTTTAGGAATCATAGCTCTGTAATGCATAGCCTCCTCTTTTTCAAGGGACCAAAAGTAATTGGACAAGGGACTCTAAGGGCTGCAATTAACTCTGAAGGCGTCTCCCCCGTTAACCTGTAATCAATGAAGTAGTTAAAAGGTCTGGGGTTGATTACAGGTGTGTGGTTTTGCATTTGGAAGCTGTTGCTGTGACCAGACAACATGCGGTCTAAGGAACTCTCAATTGAGGTGAAGCAGAACATCATGAGGCTGAAAAAAAAGAAAAAAATCCATCAGAGAGATAGCAGACATGCTTGGAGTAGCAAAATCAACAGTCGGGACATTCTGAGAAAAAAGGAATTGACTGGTGAGCTTGGGAACTCAAAAAGGCCTGGGCGTCCACGGATGACAACAGTGGTGGATGATCGCCGCATACTTTCTTTGGTGAAGAAGAACCTGTTCACAACATCAACTGAAGTCCAGAACACTCTCAGTGAAGTAGGTGTATCTGTCTCTAAGTCAACAGTAAAGAGAAGACTCCATGAAAGTAAAAACAAAGGATTCACATCTAGATGCAAACCATTCATCAATTCCAAAAATAGACAGGCCAGAGTTAAATTTGCTGAAAAACACCTCATGAAGCCAGCTCAGTTCTGGAAAAGTATTCTATGGACAGATGAGACAAAGATCAACCTGTACCAGAATGATGGGAAGAAAAAAGTTTGGAGAAGAAAGGAAACGGCACATGATCCAAGGCACACCACATCCTCTGTAAAACATGGTGGAGGCAACGTGATGGCATGGGCATGCATGGCTTTCAATGGCACTGGGTCACTTGTGTTTATTGATGACATAACAGCAGACAAGAGTAGCCGGATGAATTCTGAAGTGTACCGGGATATACTTTCAGCCCAGATTCAGCCAAATGCCGCAAAGTTGATCGGACGGCGCTTCATAGTACAGATGGACAATGACCCCAAGCATACAGCCAAAGCTACCCAGGAGTTCATGAGTGCAAAAAAGTGGAACATTCTGCAATGGCCAAGTCAATCACCAGATCTTAACCCAATTGAGCATGCATTTCACTTGCTCAAATCCAGACTTAAGACGGAAAGACCCACAAACAAGCAAGACCTGAAGGCTGCGGCTGTAAAGGCCTGGCAAAGCATTAAGAAGGAGGAAACCCAGCGTTTGGTGATGTCCATGGGTTCCAGACTTAAGGCAGTGATTGCCTCCAAAGGATTCGCAACAAAATATTGAAAATAAAAATATTTTGTTTGGGTTTGGTTTATTTGTCCAATTACTTTTGACCTCCTAAAATGTGGAGTGTTTGTAAAGAAATGTGTACAATTCCTACAATTTCTATCAGATATTTTTGTTCAAACCTTCAAATTAAACGTTACAATCTGCACTTGAATTCTGTTGTAGAGGTTTCATTTCAAATCCAATGTGGTGGCATGCAAAGCCCAACTCGCGAAAATTGTGTCACTGTCCAAATATTTCTGGACCTAACTGTATGTGTCCGACACATGGCAACCCCACTAATTGGCTGCAGCCACACTGCAGACATAGCTGCTGAGAGATGCTCCATTCATAGCTACTCTTCTGCATAGAACCTGGTAATGGCTAGCAGCAGCCACTGCGTTTTTGGAGCCACTTTCAAAAATTTTACATTAGACCTCTGCGGTAGCACAAAAAACAAAAAAAAGCTAAAATCAGTCAGTGTCTGGCACCAGGCACCCCATCAATGTGACATTGACGACGGCCAGTGAATAGGTCTTCAATTACTTGTGCTAGGACAAACCCTTTAAACGACTTAACGGATCATAGAGGAAAGGTGGATATTCCGGAACAGATCTAATGAGTTTCTCTAACTCAGTGAGGGAGATTTATCTATAATGGGACAGGAAAAAAAAAGGTTTCCAACAGAAACCAGATTGTTCCTTTTATGAGGACTGGCATCAGACTGGCTGCTGTTGGCCTCTGCTGCATTTCCCACTGGACTGGTGTCTAAGGAGTCGTCCAAACACAGATCTTTCCATAATGAGTTAGGGCTAAGCCACACGGCGAGAAAAACGGTGCGAGTGGAGTGCGATAAAACATCGCATTCCCCTCGGACCAATTCTAGCCTGTGTGTCAGCACATATGGGCGATTATTTTCTCAGCCCTAATCGGACCGAGAAAACAATCGCAGCATGCTGCGATTGTAAGCTGAGTCTCTTTCTCTCGCACCCATTCAAGTGAATGGGGCGAGAGAAAAATCGCACTGCACTCGCAGTACACCGGTGTACTGCTAGTGCACTGCGAGAATGGCAATAGCTGACTACGCAGGAGAGAGGGAGAGAAATCCCTCCCTCCCCTCCTGAGTGCCGGCCCGCCCCCCGCAGCTGAGGTCTGCTCGCACGAACGGACCTCAGTTGCAAGGACACAGGCATGACACTCGGCTCTGCTGTACTGCCAGCACGAGCCGAGTGTCATGCAAGTGGATCGCAGTAGTGCCCGTGTGGCCCCAGCCTTAAAATGGGAGTAAGCTAATTCTCACTGCCCGAGAAGCAGAATGGTGTTCAAGTCTAAGCCTGTTTCCTATCCACAGGAATAGTGATAAACATTAGATCAGTGCGGATGCTACTGCTGGAACCCTGCCACATGCCACAATCAGAGACTTCAAGCCCTCACATTAAATTGTTTTCCCCTAAATCTGTGTATACATGCATGCGTCAGTGTGTTACTATACTCCCCTATCATTGTCTACTGTGGTATCTAGAGCAGCTCTGGTCCTCTCCTGAGTGACGTCACAGCTCTTCAGTCTCTCCGGCTCACATTGGAGTGTGTGACCCAGAAGTGGCTTTTACAATGTGAGCCTATGGAGTGTCGTGGCTATATAGACAAACATTCTAAAAAATGTCATGTATAGAGTAGATAGTCTGAGGCGGTGACCTCACTGAAAGGAGCAGAACAGCGGTGGATTCAGGAAAAACTGCGATAGTGGAGTATATTAACTCAAAATACAAAAATGGTACTGCTTCTTTAAGTTCCATTACTCCCTGGCTGAATGAATAGCCCTTTAGATAACATGTCTCTTTGTTACATTTGTATGTACTGGTCATAAAATCTAAGAAAACAATGCCTCAGCCAGAAAACGTAGGTCTATACATATTATCTATACTTTTATTAAAATAGAAATGGAGACATTTTATGCCAGTCTTCATATAAAGAAATAAATCTGACTAGCAGCGACAGTTGGAAGCAGCTAGAAATGCAGGAATGTCCTATAAAAAAGGGCAGTGTATATACACACACACACAGAGTAATGTAAAACATAAAAAAAGACACTGCAGCCTTATAAAAACAAAGCAGTACAATACTGCATACAATACAAATACAATACAATACAACATACAATACAAAAATACAGTACAGACCAAAAGTTTGGACACACCTTCTCATCTCTAGAACAACTGTTAAGAGGAGAGTTTGTGCAGCAGGCCTTCATGGTAAAATAGCTGCTAGGAAACCACTGCTAAGGACAGGAAACAAGCAGAAGAGACTTGTTTGGGCTAAAGAACACAAGGAATGGACATTAGACCAGTGGAAATCTGTGCTTTGGTCTGATGAGTCCAAATTTGAGATCTTTGGATCCAACCACCGTGTCTTTGTAGAAAAGGTGAACGGATGGACTCTACATGCCTGGTTCCCACCGTGAAGCATGGAGGAGGAGGTGTGATGGTGTGGGGAAGGCTTTGCTGGTGACACGGTTAGGGATTTATTCAAAATTGAAGGCATACTGAACCAGCATGGCTACCACAGCATCTTGCAGCGGCATGCTATTCCATCCGGTTTGCGTTTAGTTGGACCAGCATTTATTTTTAAACAGGACAATGACCCCAAACACACCTCCAGGCTGCGTAAGGGCTATTTGACTAAGAAGGAGAGTGGTGGGATGCTACGCCAGATGACCTGGTCTCCACAGTCACCAGACCTGAACCCAATCAAGATGGTTTGGGGTGAGCTGGACCGCAGAGTGAAGGCAAAAGGGCGAACAAGTGCTAAGCATCTCTGGGAACTCCTTCAAGACTGTTGGAAAACCATTTTCCGTGACTACCTCTTGAAGCTCATCAAGAGAATGCCAAGAGTGTGCAAAGCAGTAATCAAAGCAAAAGGTGGCTACTTTGAAGAACCTAGAATATAAGACATATTGTCAGTTGTTTCACACTTTAAGTATTTCATTCCACATGTTTTAATTCATAGTTTTGATGCCGTCAATGTGAATCTACAATTTTCAAAGTCATGAAAAAAAAGAAAACTCTTTGAATGAGAAGGTGTGTCCAAACTTTTGGTCTGTACTGTATATGATGCAAACTTTTTTTTTTTTTTAAAGAAAAATCGTTTAGTGCAAAGAATACACGCAGATCTGAGAGGTGATCATCCTTGTTCTTTATTTGTTTATAAAAAAAAAAAGGCTATTTTCTAACAGTCACCTTTAAAGGCAAGATTGGGAAATTAAATACCATACCTCGTGGTGCTGCTTTATTTAACAGCCCAACATCTTCCTCAAATTCTGATGCAAAGACTGAAGATGGCAAATTTATAGAAGGACCCTGTGCAGAAAGAAAAACAATGTCTTAATATGCGTTCAACCCTGGCACAAGCAAGTAGTTCATGAAAATCATGTTACGCACCATAAATTATAACACCACTATAACATTCTTAGTGACAATTTTTGACAACTTTTACACCCGACAGTTTTCCTGTGGCGGCCATCACTGATTGGTGATTACCAGCTTCTTCAAGTGTTACAGTATATCACAAAAGCGAAGATATGACACTGACTGATATGATGTAAAAGTAGTGTAAATTCGGTGTGCCCTCTAAATAACAATACATATGATGTCAGTGGTTTTGGCATTAATGCATAAGTGAGCACACCTCTTAGTGAAAATGCCCAAATTGTGCTCCATTAAGCCACTTTTCCTCCCCGGTGTCACCTGACTCATTAGCGTTACAAGGTCTCAGGTGTTAATTTGGTGTTATCACTCTCACACTTACTAGTCACAGCAAGAAATGGCAACAAAGAATATGGACTACTGAAACCATGTCCTGGGGTCCGATGAGACGAAGATAAAAACTTATTTGGTTCATATGGTTTCAAGTGTGTGTGGTGACAACCAGGTGAAGAGTACAAAGACAAGTGTGTCCTGCCTACAGTCAAGAATGGTGGTGGGAGTGTCATGGTTTGGGGCTACATGAGTGCTGCCAGATGTGGGGGAGCTACAGTTCATTGAGGGAACCATGAATACCAACATGTACTCTGAGATACTGAAGAAGAACATGATCTCCTCCCTTCAGAAACTCTGCTGCAGAGCAGTATTCTAACATAATAACAACCCCAAACACACCTCCAACACGACCACTGCCTTCCTAAAGTAACTGAGGGTTAAAGTGCTGGACTGAACAAGCATGTCTCCAGACCTAAACCCTATTGAGCATCTCTGGGACATCCTCAAACAGAAGGTGAAGGAGTGCAAAGTGTTTACCATCCACCAGCTCTGTGATGTCGTCATGGGAGGAGTAGAAGAATGCCAGTGGCTCCTGTGAAGCGCTAGTGAACTCCATGCAAAAGAGAATTAAGGCAGTGCTTGAAAATAATGGTCACCACAAAAAGCTGACACTTTGGCCACAATTTGCCCATTTTCACTTAGGGGTGTACTCACTTTTGTTGCCAGCGGTTTAGACATTAATGGCTGTGTTGAGTTATTTAGGGGGCACCAAATTTACTGTTATACAAGTTGTACACTGACTACTTTACATTGTATCAAATCATCATATCTTCAGTGTTGATATAATAAATATTTACATAATGTGTAAACATTTTGTAATCTACTATATGTAGTATTGTCTTCAATGCATGCATATTACAGGTACCCTGGGAATAATGTCATCTGAAAATCTGTGACACATCTAAACGTGAACCTTTCCTTTAAATTAGTAGTGGACGCCGTACCAGACTGTGCCTGTATGTGACTTTCTGTAGAGAAGAGCCGTGCAGAAATACAAACTAAAAGGCATAATACAGAGCCTTTGTACCTGGGTATGGTCAGCCGCCTCCTCTACTTTCCCATCCGGTGTCACTATGATTTGGCGTGCTGCTCGGTGAGATTCAGAAGGCATAAGCTCAGCTGGGCCTGTTTCTTTAAGGTGTTGCAAATAATTGTAGTCATCATCATAGAAAACCCCAAACTTCCTCTGCTCCTCCTTCCTCTTCTCTGTCTCTACCTAGAAGGAATACAAAAAAAACTAATTACATCTGCATGCATGTAGCTATTTTCCATTCTTTATGCAATTACATCCATACTGTAAATCTAATATGTAAAGCTGATTGTGTGTAATATATATATATATCCTTTGACACAGTGGACTGTTCCCTCCTACTCCAGATTCTCTCATCTCTGGGCATCACAGACTTGGCCCTATCTTGGATCTCCTCATGCCTAACCGACCGAACTTTCAGCGTCTCCCATTCTCACACCACTTCCTCATCTCGCCCCCTATCTGTCAGTGTCCCCCAAGGCTCAGTTCTTGGACCCCTGCTGTTCTCCATCTACACCTTCGGCCTGGGACAGCTCATAGTGTCCCACGGCTTCCAGTATCATCTCTACGCCGATGATACACAGATCTACCTCTCCGGACCTGACATTACCTCTCTACTAACCAAAATTCCACAATGTCTGTCTGCTATTTCATCCTTCTTCTCTGCACGATTCCTAAAGCTTAACATGGACAAAACAGAGTTCATTGTCTTTCCTCATCCTCACTCATCTCCTCCAACAAGCCTTTCCATCAAACTTGATGGTTGCTCACTCACCCCAGTCTCACAAGCTCGTTGCCTTGGAGTAACCCTCCACTCTGCTCTATCCTTCAAGCCACACATCCAAGCCCTCTTCAACTCATGCCGATTACAACTCAAAAATATCTCCCGGATCCGTGCTTTCCTTAACCAAGAATCAGCAAAAATATTAGTGCATGCCCTCATCATCTCCCGCCTCGACTACTGCAACCTCCTGCTCTCTGGCCTCCCTTCCAACACTCTTGCACCCCTCCAATCTATCCTAAACTCTGCGGCCCGCTTAATCCACCTCTCCCCTCGCTACTCCCCAGCCTCGCCACTCTGCCAATCCCTTCACTGGCTTCCCATCGCCCAACGACTCCAGTTCAAAACATTAACCATGACATACAAAGCCATACACAACCTGTCTCCTCCCTACATCTGTGACCTAGTCTCCCGGTACCTACCTGCACGCAACCTCAGATCCTCACAAGATCTCCTTCTCTGCTCCTCTCATCTCCTCTTCCCACAATCGCGTACAAGATTTCTCCCGTGCATCCCCCATACTCTGGAACGCTCTACCTCAGCACATCAGACTCTCCACTACCGTGGAAAGCTTCAAGAGGAATCTCAAGACCCACCTCTTCCAACAAGCCTACAACCTACAATAGCCCTCAGTCCAGTAGACCACTGCGCAACCAGATCTGTCCTCACCTATTGTACCATCACCCATTCCCTGTAGACTGTGAGCCCTCGCGGGCAGGGTCCTCTCTCCTCCTATACCAGTCTGTCTTGTACTGTTAATGATTGTTCCAAAAAAGTAGAAATTAATTCTACAAAAACCGAATTAAGGTCAAAAAGAATTCATTTATTAGTTACACAAAGGTAAAAAGATACAGTGTTAAGCCACAAGGCAGGAAAACCAAGCAAAAAGACGGTGTCACATGTGAGTAAATACATAATGTGGGGGCACAGGCTCCATGTAAGACATACAATTTGTGTGAGCAGGAAAAGAGGGGAGATCAGAGTTCAGTATAGTATAGTGTGGGGGAGGAGATGCCAGTGCACAAAAGTGAAGCATCAAATGGCAGGAGCGCACTGGCATCACCTCATGTAACCCACACTACAGCAAGGTTATAGTTACAAGGAAAATGATGGACAATTACCTGATCACTGAGGAGACCTGGCCCACATGTGACACCATGTGGGGTTTTGGTGTCACATGTGGGCCAGGTCTCCTCAGTGATCAGGTAATTGTCCATCATTTTCCTTGTAACTATAACCTTGCTGTAGTGTGGGTTACATGAGGTGATGCCAGTGCGCTCCTGCCATTTGATGCTTCACTTTTGTGCACTGGCATCTCCTCCCCCACACATTACTATACTGAACTCTGATCTCCCCTCTTTTCCTGCTCACACAAATTGTATGTCTTACATGGAGCCTCTGCCCCCACATTATGTATTTACTCACATGTGACACCGTCTTTTTGCTTGGTTTTCCTGCCTTGTGGCTTAACCCCTTAACGACCGCGGGCCGTAAAATTACGTCCTAAATGACATAATCTTACTGCCCGCGGTCCTCCGGCGGCAGCATGCCGCGATCGGCACACATCTCAGCTGATTTTCACAGCTGAGATGTGTGCCTGCTAGGCACGAGCAGAATCGTTATCTGCTCGTGCCGATTAACCCCTTATATGGCGCTGTCAATACATGACAGCGCCATTATAAGCGCAATCGCGGTAAAGTTTTACTTACCGCCGAAACCGGAAGTCACGTGACGCGATCACGTGACTCCCGATAGTTGTCATGGTAGTACAGGGTCATGTGATGACTCCTGTACTACACATGAATTGGTTTCACTTTCGCTGTGCCCGGGGCACAGCAAAAGAGAAAGACAGCGTATCTGCTGTTTACAGCCTTCCAGCTGTGATCAGCAGATACTGCAGAGCGATCGGAATGCTGATCGCAATAGCCCCCTAGGGGGACTAGTAAAGTAAAAAAAAAAAGTTAAAAAATAAGTTTTAAAAAATTAAAAAAAAACAAAAAAACCTAAAAGTTCAAATCACCCCCCATTCGCCCCATTGAAAATTAAAGGGTTAAAAAAATAAAAAATATACACACATTTGGTATCGCCGCGTTCAGAAACGCCCGATCTATCAAAATATAAAATCAATTAATCTGATCAGTAAACGGCGTAGCGGCAAAAAAATTCCAAACGCCAAAATGACGTTTTTTTGTCGCCACAACTTTTGCGCAAAATGCAATAAGAGGCGATCAAAACGTAGCATCTGCGCAAAAATGGTACCGTTAAAAACGTCAGCTCGAGACGCAAAAAATAAGCCGTCATTGAGCCTAAGATCCCGAAAAATGAGAACGCTACGGGTCACGGAATATGGCGTAAAACGTGCGCCACTTTTTTCGGACAAACTTCCGATTTTTTTTTAACCCCTTATATAAAAGTAAACCTATACATGTTTGGTGTCTACGAACTCGCACTGACCTGAGGCATCACACCCACACATCAGTTTTACCATATAGTGAACACAGTGAATAAAATATCTCAAAAACCATAGTGCTATCGCACTTTTTTTGCAATTTTTCAGCATTTGGAATTTTTTTGCCATTTTCTAGTACACAATATGGTAAAACTGATGGTTTCATTTAAAAGTACAGCTCGTTCCGCAAAAAATGAGCCCTCACATGACCATATTGACTGAAAAATAAAAAAGTTACGTCTCTCAGAAAAAGAATGGCGAAAAAAAAAAACGGAAAGCGAAAAATCGGCCGGTCGTGAAAGGGTTAACACTATCTTTTTACCTTTGTGTAAGTAATAAATGAATTCTTTTTGACCTTAATTCGGTTTTTGTAGAATTAATTTCTACTTTTTTGGTGCTTTATGTCATTTCATCCGTGGGTCTCACTACATCTACTCAGCCCATCCACCCATATACCACACTTTGGTGATGCAAGTTCCTTGCTCCCCTCGGGTGTTTTGTACGGCTGTTTTTCTTGATCTCTTTTTATATGTTAATGATTGTTGTACGTATACCCTCTCTCACTTGTAAAGCGCCATGAAATAAATAGCGCTATAATAATAATTAATAAATAATAATAATAATAATAATAATAATAATAATAATAATAATATAGCTGTAGTACCCGGGCGTTGCCCGGGATAGTAACTGTGTCGCTGTCTGTCTCTTTAATTGTCTGTCTGTTTCTATCTCTCTGTATTTGCATCAGTCTGTATCTGTCTTGCTCTCTCTCTGTCCCTTTGCCGGGCTGTCCCTTTACCCATCTGTCTCTCTAGGTCTGTCTGTCTTTTTCTGTCTCTCTCTATCCGGCTATCCTATCTTATACTAACAGTTTATTTTGTTCCTATAGCAACCACTGACAGTTGCTATTTATGGTATACTATAGCTCCCAGCTTCATTCAGTTTAATGGCTTTTTGTAGAGTAACTGGAAAGCACGGGGTTAAATTTTCCCACCCAAACAGTCTATGACGTTCCCCGAGTCACATGGAGTGTCTGTGCAAAACTTCATGATTGTACATGCGACGGTGCGAATTCCTTTAGCGGACACACACACATACACATATACATACACATACACATACACTGAGCTTTATATATTGGATTATATATATTATATATATAAAAATCGCTAATGGAATCCACGCCATCACATTTACAATCACAAAATTGTGCACAGACACCATGTGACTCAGGGAACGTCAGACTATGTATTGACAGTAAAATGTAACCCCACACTTTGCAGTTACTCTAAAAAAGAAACTGCCTCCATTAAAGTCAATAGAACTGGGAGCTACAAGTTATTAATAGGAGCTGTGATTGGCTACTATAGGCAATGAAGGACAGTGTTAGTATAAGTAGCTTATGTGTGAGGTAATATGATGTCGGTGGGGAGACAGAGAGGCAGGGGCAGAGATGACAGACAGGCAGGGGCAGAGACCGGCATACAGTTACTATCCCAGAGAACGCCAGGTACTACAGCTAGTAATTATACATAGCATATAATGGAAGACCTTTTAGCTGTTTAGTGAAAAAAAACGACCAGCATAACTGAGGTAGGAGCTTCATGTAAATAACATTACCGAGTATAACCCATTGTGTGAAGAGGTATCGTATAGGGCATCAGCTACACTGGCGACTGCCTGTTGGGAAACCACTATTCCACATTTATGGTGCTCACCAATGGCACAAGGAGGAGGGAGATTATTATATACTAGAAGGTGGCCCGATTCTACGCATCGGGTATTCTAGAATTTACGTATTGTGTAGTTCATGTATGATTTTTGTTTATATATATATATATATATATATAGAGAGAGAGAGAGAGAGAGATGTTGTTGTCTGTAGTTACCAAGTGTTTGTGTAGGCGCTGTACATGTTCTGGGTGTTGTCTGGGTGTGACGGGGGGTGAGAGCGGTGTTGTATGTGTGTTGCGTGTGTTGCGTTGTTTGTGGAGCGCTGTGTGTCTGTAGCGTTGTGTGTGTGTTGCGCGGTTTGTGTGTGTGTGGTGTGTTTTTGGGGGAGGTATGTTTTGTGCAATGTGTGTGTTGTGCGGTATGTGCGTATATTTGTGTGTGCCGCGGTGTTTGTGTGTTGGGTGTTGTGTGTGTGCAGCGTTGTCTGGGTGTGTGGGTGTCTGTGTAGGGCAGTTGTTTGTGGTTCCCAGTGTGTGTGTGTGTGTGTGTGTGTGCATCAGCCTCTCTTCTCTCAGCCTACCTCTCCCAGCCTCCCTCCTCCCAGCCTCCCTCAGCATCAGCCTCCCTCTCCCAGCCTCCCCAGCATCAGCCTCCGCCAGCATCAGCCTCTCTCCTTCCAGCCTCCTCCAGCATCAGCCTCCCTCTCCCAGCCTTTCCCAGGATCAGCCTCTCTCCTCCCAGCCTCCGTCCTCCCAGCCTTCCCCAGCATCAGCTTTCCCCTCCCAGCCTCCCTCAGCATCAGCCTTCCCCAGCATCAGCCTCTCTCCTCCCAGCCTCAGCCTCTCTCCTTCCAGCCTCCCCCAGCATCAGCCTCTCTCCTTCCAGCTTCCCTCAGCATCAGCCTCCCCTTCCCAGCCTTCCCCAGGATCAGCCTCTCTCCTCCCAGCCTCCTTCCTCCCAGCCTCCTTCCTCCCAGCCTCCCTCAGCATCAGCCTTCTGCTCCCAGTCTCCCCCAGCATCAGCCTCCCCATGCATCAGCCTCCACCAGCATCAGCCTCTCTCCTTCCAGCCTCTCTCCTTCCAGCCTCCCCCAGCATCAGCCTCCCCTTCCCAGCCTTCCCCAGGATCAGCCTCTCTCCTCCCAGCCTTCTTCCTCCCAGCCTCCTTCCTCCCAGCCTCCTTCCTCCCAGCCTCCCTCAGCATCAGCCTTCCGCTCCCAGTCTCCCCCAGCATCAGCCTCCACCAGCATCAGCCTCCACCAGCATCAGCCTCCACCAGCATCAGCCTCTCTCCTTCCAGCCTCCCCCAGCATCAGCCTCTCTCCTTCCAGCCTCCCCCAGCATCAGCCTCCCGTTCCCAGCCTTCCCCAGGATCAGCCTCTCTCCTCCCAGCCTCCTTCCTTCCAGCCTCCCTCAGCATCAGCCTTCCCCTCCCAGTCTCCCCCAGCATCAGCCTCCCCAAGCATCAGCCTCCACCAGCATTAGCCTCTCTCCTTCCAGCCTCCCCCAGCATCAGCCTCCCCAAGCATCAGCCTCCACCAGCATCAGCCTCCCTCGTCCCAGCCTCCCCCTCCCAGCCTCCCCCAGCATCAGCCTCTCTCCTCCCAGCCTTCCCCATGATCAGCCTCTCTGCTCCCAGCCTCCTCTAGCACGCCGTGCTCCTCTGCCGACACTCACACACCCGATCGCATCCACTCACACACACCCGATCGCATCCACTCACACACACCCGATCGCATCCACTCACACACACAGACACTGACGATATCGCACATACGCGCTTATACTCACAACATCCGGGGATATCACATGCTTCTGGCCATGTGATCCTCCCGCAGGTCCTGGAAGATCACAACAGCACAGTATCGCCGCCGAGAAGCAAGCGATATCCCAGGATGTTTTGAGTATGTGGATGCGATGTGTGTGTGTGAGTGAGTGTGATCTGATTTGTGTGTGTGTGTATGTGTGTGCTGTTATGTGTGTGCTGTTATGTGTGTGCTGTTATGTTATGTATGTTCCGCAGCTGCAGGACCTTGATGTGTGGATGCGATGTGATGTGTGTGTGTATGAGAGTGAGTGTGAGCCGGTGTACACTGGTAACTATGATACACATCGGGTAACTAAGGGACCTTAGTTACCCGATGTGTATAATGGTTACCAGCTTTCACGGCCTCCGTGAAGATCCCAGCATCGCAAGGTTATGTGTGGCGCTGCTGGGATCCTGACGGAGCCGGTGTAGAAGCAAGAGATATCCCAGCATGTTGTGATGTGTGAGGTGTGTGTGAGAGTGAGTGTGAGAGTGAGTGTGATCTGATGTGTGTGTGTGTACTCACCTGGGAATCGGGGCTCCGTGTCAGTTGGGCCAGAGCGAGCGCGCATTGCGTGAGGGGGGCGGGGCCTGCAGAGAGCCGGGGCGGAAGGCCAATCCGTGTGGGGGGGCGGGGCCATGGCGAGCCCAGCGGCCAATCAGCTTTGTGTCACCGTAAGGACACAATTTCGGAGCATGACAGACAGACAGATAGACAGAATAAGGCAATTATATATATAGACTAGAAGGTGGCCCGATTCTAACACATCGGGTACTCTAGAATTTATTGTGTAGTTACTGTATGATTTTTTATATATATATATATATATATATATATATATATATATATATATATATATATATATATATATATAGAGAGAGAGAGAGAGAGAGAGAGAGAGAGAGAGAGAGAGAGAGAGAGAGAGAGAGAGAGATGTTGTCTGTAGTTGCCAAGTATTTGTGTAGGGCACTGTAAATGTTCTGGGAGTTGTCTGGGTGTGGGGGGGGGGTGAGAGCGGTGTTGTTTGTGTGTTGCGTTGTGTGTGGAGCGCTGTGTGTCTGCAGCATTGTGTGTGTTGCGCGGTTTGTGTGGGTGTGTGTTTTGGGGGGAGGTATGTTTTGTGCAGTGTGTGTGTGTGTGTGTTCGAGGAGTAGTCCTGGGGAGAGAGGAGGATAATAGGAGGAATAGTCCTGGGGAGAGAGGAGGATAATAGAAGTAGTCCTGGGGAAGGGGAGTATAATAGGAGGAGGAGTCCTGGGGGGAGGTGCCCAATGTGTGTGTGGGGTGTGGCCAAGCGGGGCAGACGTGGCCAAGCGGGGAGGCGTGGCCGAGCGTGGGGGGCATGGCCAAGGGGTCAACTATGAAAAGTGGTTTCCATAGTTACCTGATGTGTATCATTGTTATCAATGTACGTGTGCCGGGAGTCGGGGTATGCTAGTAAGCATGGTACACATCAGGTAAGTATTCAAAGAGACAGTGCTGGGTCACTTGTTGGTCTCCTGCTGTGCAGCACGCATCAGCGTGTGACAGCGGGAGACCAACGATGTGAATGGGCAGGGAGCCGGCATACGCCGGTAACCATGCTACACAATATTACCTGATGTGTACCATGGTTACCAGCGTACCCCACCCCCCGCACGCACGGGAGCCCACACCAGCATACGCCGGCAACCCCAGCAATGTGAGGGTATGTGTCGGCTGGGTTGCCGGCGTACGCTGGTGTGGGCTCCCGGGGGTACAGCACTCACCTGGGAGTCGGGGCTCCGTGTCGGTTCGGGGAATGCGTGCGGGGGCGGGGCCAGAGCGAGCGTGCAATGCGTGAGGGGGCGGGGCGTGGCCGAGTTGCCAATGCGTGCAGGGGGCCGGGGCGAGAGGCCCAACCGTGTGGGGGGGGAGCTGGGCGAGCGGCCAATCCGTGCGGAGGGGGCGTAGGCGAGGCGAGCGGCCAATGAGACGCTTGTCGCGGTAACAACAGAATTTTGGAGCAAGACAGACAGAGGCAATTATATATATATATATATATTATACACACACACATATATACATACGACTCCAAGATCAGAGCCGTTCTGGCTACTGTATTACCCCTTCAGTCTTGTGGCATAGTGCCACAAGACCACTGGAGCCAGTCAGCAGCAGCCTTCATAGTTTTGCCTGAGCCAAAGAACAAAACTGTGAGACCTGCAGTGGTCACAAGGTATTGTTCTCGTCACATGGACAAGGAACCAGCATCCAGAGAGAAGGAGCAGGCCAGTCGGGGATGTGAATATTGATTTTTGTTTTATCTCATTTTACTCACCACAATTGGGCCATTTGTGAAGGGTTAAGTAGTGAACTACTCCTTTAGAGAGAGTTGATCAAAATACCATAGCATCATTAGATAATCATAGTATTGTGACTTCCAATGAAAGTGCCCAAACTCCAATTGAGTGCACCATTGAAAAGCCAGGCAACGTGCACTCAACTGGAATAGTGCCTACAAGTGTCTGCACCAATGGCACCTGTGCACCGATAAGAGCCTCAGCTCAGACTACATGGGTAGTAACTAGCAACTAATCAGGCAGAAAGGAGCCGGAAGTTTTAAATGCTTTTGGATTTGTGGAACCATTCTGCATCTACATTAAAGAAGAAAGAGAAAGCAAAAAATAAAGCAGCGAGGAGACCGTATAAACAGAATGTATAAACAGCTCTATAAAAAAAAAAAGTCTCTCACATGTGCAGATGAATACATGAATACAATACTCATGTTTAAGATATTCCAACTAAGATGCTTTAAAACAGGTTTGGTTTTTTTTAGGACTGACCATCTATATGAGATTGGTGGGATACCCCTGCTGGACTTCACATAGTGTACTGGTCCCAAATAGCAGCCATTACAGGATACATGGAGCTGTGCTACTCCCAGCAGCTGGTCAGTGGGGTACCAGGATTCATGTCCCTGGCAACCTGATATTAGCGAGATAAAGATAAGTCATCGCTATACAAAAAAAGGAGTCCATCACCGATAAAAAGCATTATTTCAAATGGGTCAGTGTTGTAAGGGCCCCAATAACAACACCACTAGCAATATACTTGAGAAAATAGCTTTTAATACATAAGGAAATGAGGAGTCTTTGGTACATGTATACCAAGAACTTGTTCCCTTAGGAAGATATTGACTGCCAAAACCACAAACTTAACACTACCTTCTAAAAACCAATTTTCTTAACAAATATGCCACAATACATTACATACAACACTTTCATAAACATATGGGGGCTGTCCCTGAAGTCCAGGTGAGCATGGACTTCAGGGACAGCCCCCAGTTTGTTGCTGTGTAAATTAAGAGGTGTTCTTTTCCCCACTGGAGGTGCTTAAGAAGGACTGAAAGCACAGCATCAGGCGGGGCTACGCGTACATTGTGTGTTGTTCATCATCACCAATCATGGGCTCCTAACGCCTAATAAGTACGAGACACAAGAATAGCATCAAAATCGTCTATGAGACTACAGTATATGGTCTACTGTATGGAAGCAATTCTGCATGGAGAGGACAACAGTGACCTAGATACTGATTCTGATCCTCAAATTATTTCTAAAATAGTCTTCAACAAGCCAGTTGAGACGCCCCTGATGAGCCCTTATATCGGTGGGAAAGGGCAAAATGCGTAGGGCGATTCTTGAATTGTTTTGTTCGTCTTTAGAATTTCTATCACACGGACAAACGGACCGACAGTTATTAAGTAGTTTGCCCCTACCCCTCAGATAATTACAAGAGATAGATTTATATGGACATATCTTCTCTGGACTGTGCACGGAAACTTCTTGGGTTTCTTTTGGTGTTACAGCATTCACACTATATGGTAGGAGCCTGGAATCTAAAGGTTAGGTAGGGAATGACAGGCATTAGCCATCGAGGAACGGGGGCGTCATTACCATCAGGACGGGAAAGGTGAGGGATAGTACCTGTTTTTGCCCCCCTTTTATTCCTATGAAAATATTATTATGAAAGTGTTGTATGTAATGTATTAAGGCATATTTGTTAATAAAATTAATTGGTTTTTAGAAGGTAGTGTTTAATTTGTGGTTTTGGGAGTCGTTGGTGCACCCTTGGTGTGGCTAAGAGTTTGGGGCACTGTTACTCATCCGTATTTGAGTATTAGGGGCCTTCTCTCGTTTCTGATAGACAATACCTGCCTCCCAGAGTGAGCAGCGTCTAATTTCTGCAGAAATTGTGCGGCCGCACACGTTCTCCGTCTCCTTTCTTCTAACGCCGCTCACTACACTTCAGGATGTATTAGTGTAGCAAGCGATGTCAGAAGAAAGAAAACCGAGAGAACGTGTGCGGTCGCACAAACCCGGCAGAAATCAGACACTGCTGACTATGGGAGGGAAGTATTGTCTATCAGAAACGAGAGAAGGCCTCTAATATGCAAATGAGGAGTCATATCAGTGAACCAAACTCTTAGCCACACCAAGGGTGCACCAAAGATTGCTCATTTGCATATGAATTAATGTATTTTCTCAGGCACTGTTCCAGTAACCGGCACAGTGCTAGTATGGATTTATAGGGGCAGAGTCCCGTATAACACTGTATAGCCCACTTACAATGCATTTTGGGGGTGACGGCTCTATAGTTCCAGTAAAATCGCTTCCATCCATAACAAACAGAAAACACAAAAATGACGAGTGAGGTATGGAGGAACCGACCTTGTCAGCAGGTAACAGGACTCTCTGTGGAGCGGTCTCATCAGCAGCTAGCGGATCCCGCTGACTCCTGTGCACCAGGTGGAAGGTGACCGCCTTCTTCTTCTCTATAAAGGGTTTCTTCTTTCTGTGAGGCTATGATAGAAATCAGGCAATGACATTAAAGGGTAGACTGTGGAGCAGCACCCAGTATACAGTGGAGGGGCTGCCCATAACATACTCATCTGCGGCTCTTACTATGGTGCTCTATATAACTGCAGGCAATGCTATCAGCCCAGTGCACACTGGAGCACCCAGCTCACTGCCAGTATACATGGAGCTAATAGGAAGCGCTGCCCATAACATACTCATCTGCAGCTCTTACCATGGTGCTCTATATAACTGCAGGCAATATCAGCCCAGTGCAGACTGTGGAGCAGCACCGAGCTCACTACCAGTATACATGGAGCTAATAGGAGGGGCTGCCCATAACATACTCATCTGCAGCTCTTACCATGGTGCTCTATATAACTGCAGGCAATATCAGCCCAGTGCAGACTGTGGAGCAGCACCGAGCTCACTACCAGTATACATGGAGCTAATAGGAGGGGCTGCCCATAATATACTCATCTGCGGCTCTTACCAGGGTGCTCTATATAATTGCAGGCACTGCTATCAGCCCAGTGCAGACTGTGGAGCAGCACCGAGCTCACTACCAGTATACATGGAGCTAATAGGAAGCGCTGCCCATAATATACTCATCTGCGGCTCTTACCAGGGTGCTCTATATAATTGCAGGCAATATCAGCCCAGTGCAGACTGTGGAGCAGCACCGAGCTCACTACCAGTATACATGGAGCTAATAGGAAGCGCTGCCCATAACATACTCATCTGCGGCTCTTACTATGGTGCTCTATATAACTGCAGGCAATATCAGCCCAGTGCAGACTGTGGAGCAGCACCCAGCTCACTACCAGTATACATGGAGCTAATAGGAGGCACTGCCCATAATATACTCATCTGCAGCTCTTACCATGGTGCTCTATATAACTGCAGGCACTGCTATCAGCCCAGTGCACACTGTGGAGCAGCACCGAGCTCACTACCAGTATACATGGAGCTATTAGGAAGCGCTGCCCATAATATACTCATCTGCAGCTCTTATCGTGGTGCTCTATATAACTGCAGGCAATATCAGCCCAGTGCACACTGTGGAGCAGCACCGAGCTCACTACCAGTATACATGGAGCTAATAGGAAGCGCTGCCCATAATATACTCATCTGCGGCTCTTACCAGGGTGCTCTATATAACTGCAGGCACTGCTATCAGCCCAGGGCACACTGTGGAGCAGCACCGAGCTCACTACCAGTATACATGGAGCTAATAGGAAGCGCTGCCCATAATATACTCTTCTGCGGCTCTTACCAGGGTGCTCTATATAACTGCAGGCAATATCAGCCCAGTGCAGACTGTGGAGCGGCACCAAGCTCAATACCAGTATACATGGAGCTAATAGGAGGTGCTGCCCATAACATACTCATCTGCGGCTCTTACCAGGGTGCTCTATATAATTGCAGGCAATATCAGCCCAGCGCACACTGGAGCAGCACCGAGCTCACTACCAGTATACATGGAGCTAATAGGAGGTGCTGCCCATAACATACTCATCTGCGGCTCTTACCAGGGTGCTCTATATAATTGCAGGCACTGCTATCAGCCCAGTGCACACTGGAGCAGCACCCAGCTCACTACCAGTATACATGGAGCTAATAGGAGGCACTGCCCATAATATACTCATCTGCAGCTCTTACCAGGGTGCTCTATATAACTGCAGGCACTGCTATCAGCCCAGTGCAGACTGTGGAGCAGCACCGAGCTCACTACCAGTATACATGGAGCTAATAGGAGGGGCTGCCCATAATATACTCATCTAAGGCTCTTACCATGGTGCTCTATATAACTGCAGGCAATATCAGCCCAGTGCACACTGTGGAGCAGCACCGAGCTCACTACCAGTATACATGGAGCTAATAGGAGGCACTGCCCATAATATACTCATCTGCGGCTCTTACCATGGTGCTCTATATAACTGCAGGCAATGCTATCAGCCCAGGGCACACTGTGGAGCAGCACCGAGCTCACTACCAGTATACATGGAGCTAATAGGAAGCGCTGCCCATAACATACTCATCTGCGGCTCTTACCAGGGTGCTCTATATAACTGCAGGCACTGCTATCAGCCCAGTGCACACTGTGGAGCAGCACCGAGCTCACTACCAGTATACATGGAGCTAATAGGAGGGACTGCCCATAATATACTCATCTGCGGCTCTTACCAGGGTGCTCTATATAATTGCAGGCACTGCTATCAGCCCAGTGCAGACTGTGGAGCAGCACCGAGCTCACTACCAGTATACATGGAGCTAATAGGAGGGGCTGCCCATAATATACTCATCTGCAGCTCTTACCAGGGTGCTCTATATAACTGCAGCCAATATCAGCCCAGTGCACACTGGAGCAGCACCGAGCTCACTACCAGTATACATGGAGCTAATAGGAGGGACTGCCCATAATATACTCATCTGCGGCTCTTACCATGGTGCTCTATATAACTGTAAGCAGACACCAGCAGGCAGCTTCCTGTACAACGACCCGGCCACACGATGTCACCAAGTCCAGCGTGCCTCCTCTCCGTGCATGCTGCAGGACCTTAGGTTACGTAATAACCATGCGACCGGATACAGGTGGAGAAGATAGTAAACGAGAGGACCTTTGATGATGTCATGACCATGTGACATGTCACGTGTGCTGGAGGAGAGGTTTGATTGGAAATAGAGTACGTGTCACAGTCGTCAGCAGTGCAGTTGATGCTTCAAGCTCTCAGTGCGCCGCAGTACACTAGGCACGTACCGTGCAGGCTGGAGCTGGAGGGAGCATTAACCCCCTGTATACCGGCCCGCTGCCAGTGCTTAGCAGCAGATTCTCTCCGTTTCCCTTTTGCACCTTTGTCTCCTCACTTTCATAACTTTTTTGTATTGTTGTGTATTGCAAAACGGGAAAACAATTTGCGGTAAAGTAGTGAGAAAAAAAATAATTCTGCCTTTTTTTGTATTTTCTCCCTTCTTGCTTTGAGGGCTGGTTTTCAGTGTCAGTGCGTAGTTCATATACCATTTTGGGGTGTATGTTTGTTTTTGCTTCATGGCATACTGTACTGATTTAGCAATTTTCTGTATTCATATGTTACTTAGTGATGGGCGAACGTGCTCCGTACTCATTCCAGAATTAGGATTACTGGATCCCGTATTCTGGTGCGCAGACGCCATGCTCTAGTCCCATCTCCCGCATGTTTCCCAGCTTTTTATCAGCCAGTAAACATGCAGAGATTGTCTGCCAATCATCACCATGCTGTAGCCATGTTGGCTACTGGTATTACTGTGAATGGACACATACAAAAATGAGATGGGACTAAAGGGCCATTTACACGCTGCGACATCGCTAACGATATATCGTCGGGGTCACGGTGTTTGTGACGCACATCCGGCGCCGTTTGCGATATCGCAGCGTGTGACTCGTACGAGCGACCTGCAATGATCGCAAAAGAGGTAAAAATCATTGGTTTTTGACAGGTCGTTTAATTACCAAAATTAGTTGTAATTGGCAGCGATGTGCCCGTGACGCACAACCGACGGGGACGGATACGCTCGCTAGCAAGATCACAGTGTGTAAACTACCTTTAAGGGTATAACTAACAACTGTAATAAATACCCAACTAAAAGATAACTCATTATTTCTGATATATAAAAGACCGCCTGTATACAAATTATGAAAAATTACTGCATACTACCAAAACCTCCAACCACAATGTCCATGTTCCAAAACAATGATACCTAATAGAGTAGGCTAGAGAGAGGGGGGTTATTTTTGTGTGTCCAAATATTCCCACCCATCAACAGAAACTAATAACCCCTACATCAATGGTGGTGCCATCACCTAATTACACCCCCTCTAAAAACCTTGCAAAAAAAATAGAACATGAAAAATACACACAATGTTAATATTACATAATCACTGCATCCCCAGTGCCCATGGAAATTGTCCATCACCACCAGAGGCTACAGTGATCATGCAGCACAAAGACATCCTAAAGAGGAAGATATTCACAGATCTATAGTAGCAAACACTCCAAAAAGGAAGATATTCTCAGATGAACAGTAACAAAGACTCCACGCGTTTCCCCTATATGTATATTATGGGTTTATCAGGAATGAACAAAAAAAAATTCTCTCATAGTTATTCACATAACATACAAATAGGCCGTGCCACCATGACCCCTCGGATTGATCCCATACTTTTTCTAAAGATCTCTTTATCTATGCCACTAGATACAGGGACGTTTAGGCACGGATTAGTAATATGCACCCAGAACTGTTCGTGGTTCTGAGCGCATATTGCACCTGACAGGTTCACTTAAACAAATGATGGACCTAAGTGGGGACTTGTGTTTTGTGGGTTGAGGTTGGATCAGTCTACATTTATCCTGTGCTCTATGCTGAGCACTTACATCAGGGTTTCTATCTACATCTCCGAAATACGTGATTCAGGTGAAACGATGGATCCATTCACTAATGAGGCAGCAGAGTAAGGCTATGATCGCATGTAGCTGCTGAAATTTCTGCAGCGATTTGACAGCGCATGTGCGCTTCAAATTGCTGCAGAAACACTGCGTAATGGATGCAGTGTTTCAGCAGAATAAATGCCGAATTCATGCGCTCAGGATGTTGTCCCCACCATAGACAGTGGGAGCTGCATCCAGAACGCACAAATAAATTGACGCGCTGCTTTTTTGTACGCACGGATTTGGGTCAAAATTTTGGCATCCAAATCGCTGCGTTCAAAAAAGCAACGTGCGCACTAATCATGCACAATCTACATAGATTGTGCAGGGGATGCAGGACACATGCATTTACACTGCAGTGCTATACGCAGCGTAAATGCATGTAATTACGCAACGTTCGCACGAGCCCTTACTCTGGCTCTGTTTGGCCTCTGTTCAGTGATGTCCGTCTTTTCAAAGGTGGACAAAAGTGTTGATGACCGCACTTTTGTGCACGCTTTAAAAAGCGTAAGAAGATGGACACCAACAAACTATAGTCTAGACGGGAGTTCAAAGTGACTCCTTCTGCCTCATTACAGTGAATTTTCCTTTGGGAATGTTGACTGAATCACATTTTTCAGAGATTTACATGTAATCCCCAATGGAAGCGCTTAGCGTAGTGTGCAGGATAAATATGATTTGCACCATATTGCAATCTTTGGAAGGCAGAAACAACAAATCTACAGCAGTTGACAAATTGTCTTTATTTACTCTTTACACAGTTCACTTTGCAGTATAACTGATAGGGCAACTTTATTACTCTGGCCAGTACAATTAAGGTCCAGTCACACTAAGCAACTTACCAGCGATCCCAACAACGATAGGGATCGCTGGTAAGTTGCTAGGAGGTTGCTGGTGAGATGTCACACTGCGACGCTCCAGCGATCCCACCAGCAACCTGACCTGGCAGGGATCGCTGGAGCGTCGCTACACAAGTTGCTGGTGAGCTCACCAGCAACCAGTGACAAGCCCCCAGCGCCGCGTGGAAGATGCTGCGCTTGGTAACTAAGGTAAATATCGGGTAACCAACCCGATATTTACCTTGGTTACCACCGCACGGAGCTACACGTGCAGAGAGCAGGGAGCAGCGCACACTGAGCGCTGGCTCCCTGCTCTCCTAGTTACAGCACACATCGGGTTAATTACCCAATGTGTGCTGCAGCTACATGTGCAGGGAGCAGCGCACAATGCTTAGCGCTGGCTCCTTGCTCTCCTAGTTACAGCACACATCGGGTTAATTAACCCGATGTGTGCCGCAGCTAAATGTGCACAGAGCAGGGAGCAGCGCACAATGCTTAGCGCTGGCTCCTTGCTCTCCTAGTTACAGCACACATCGGGTTAATTAACCCGATGTGTGCTGCAGCTACATGTGCACAGAGCAGGAGCCGGCACTGACAGTGAGAGCGGAGGAGGCTGGTATCAAAGGTAAATATCGGGTAACCAAGGACAGGGCTTCTTGGTTACCCGATGTTTACATTGGTTACCAGCCTCCGCAGAAGCCGGCTCCTGCTGCCTGCACATTTAGTTGTTGCTGTCTCGCTGTCACACACAGCGATCTGTGCTTCACAGCGGGACAGCAACAACTAAAAAATGGCCCAGGACATTCAGCAACAACCAACGACCTCACAGCAGGGGCCAGGTTGTTGCTGGATGTCACACACAGCAACATCGCTAGCAACGTCACAAAAGTTGTTCGTTAGCAGCGATGTTGCTAGCGATGTTGCTTAGTGTGACGGGGCCTTTACAGCGAAACCAGATTTATATCAATTTTCAAGGTTTGGCTGCTATCACACTAAAAACACTTTTTTACAAAATAAAGGTTTTTTTGCATGACTGAACTTTGAAGGCTATTGTTGACTTTTCTGCTTACAGATTCATGTGAGGGCTTGTTTTTTGTGGGATGATTTCGTTTTAATAGGTACTATTTTGGTCACATAATATCTTTTGATTGCTTTCTACTCCACTTTTTATGAGGCAGAATAATGAAACAGCAATTCAAGATTTTTTTTGTGTGCGTGTATTTTTTTACACCGTTCACTATGTCTTAAAAGTGATAAGACAGCTTTATTTTTCAGGTCAGTACAATTACAGTGATATCAAATTTATATAGTTTTTTTATGTTTGCCGCTTTTACACCATAAAAACTATTTTATGGGGAAAAAAATCAAAACAGTTTTTGCATTGCTTTGTATTCTGTGAGGTATAGTTTTTTATTTTTTTTTTCACTGATGAAGCTGTATGGTGGC